>NC_140491.1:33345100-34598901 GCF_964271855.1 Acomys minous | reverse complement strand
AGCCCAAGCCCTGGCCAGGGACCCCGCACAGAGGCGTAATGGTAAAGAGGCTCCCTAGAGAGGGGCCAGAGTCTGCGGATCTGAGGCAGGTCCAGCTGGCTTGTGGATGGGTGCCCAGCCCTGCAACATGGAGGGCGTGCCAAGATCTCTAGGGTAATAATATGCAACACAAGTTTCTGAAGGGAGAGAGCAGGGCATGGTGGCCCGCCCCCTCTCCAGAGGAGCCTCCAAGCTGCTCTTTGGTATTAAGGCAAAGATAATCCCTGTCCTGATCCTGTCCCAACTCTGGATGGATGCTAAGAATACCTGAATCTTTTCAGCAGCCTTCCCTGGGCATTTGTGCCAGCGATGCTGTCACCTACGACGGAACCAAATTTGGAAGGACTAGAGAAACCTGTGACAGTGTAGATTGTTACCACAGCCATCACCCGCCCCACCCCCAACCACTCTGCCAGAGATGGACTGCCAGAGAAGTAACCCAGGTTGGGGGGGGAGTGGGGGTACCTGCCCTTGTAATTCCATTCAGGGACTCCAGAAAAAGCCATCCCTATAGGCTGAAGGAAAAGGCTGACAGCATGTGGCAGGACCACTGCCGGCCCCTCGAAGTCCTCGAAGCCTCCACCTGCCAACCCTTTCTCGGGATGGAGCCATCCTGCTACTGTGTCTGGTAAGCACAGCTGCCTCACCCCAAGCAGCAGTCCGGCAGGGACAGGGTTAAGAGCACGGTGCCTCCCCCGTTCCTTTGAAATGGCTCCCTGGTTCCGGAATGACTCTAGCTTCCCCTCTTAATCTGTATTTTACGAGTGAGAAGCTTTGCATTATGCAAATCGTTAGATAGGAACAGGTGACATTTCAGCAAAGAACATGAGCAGGCGGCGGGCCGGCCGGGCGGGCTGCTGATTTAGACATTAGTATTTGTCACCGGGGTAGAGGGGGCGGCGGGACTCGGTCCGCGGAGGACTCCTGGCACCTTAAGGTGGAAATCTCAATTGGGGTAGGCCCTGGGCTGCGCTCCGGCAGCTGTGCTCCCACGGGGAGCAGGGGACGGTATCTGCACCCACACACCCCCCACCCCCACCCCCCGTGCGGCAGCATCTACTGAAGCTCACGGCATCTGTGGGCAGGGTCAGTGCGGCCCCATTGTGCTGATAGGGAAGCTGAGGCTCGGTAGGGTCGTGAGAGCCAAGCAGGGTCTACCCCACACAGCACCATCCGGGCCCCTCTCGGCTTTTGCACATCCTACCCCCACCCCTGCCACTGCCCAACCTCTCCGTTGGCGTTGGGCGCTCTGCCGGGCAGGCGTGTGTGGCGGCCATCCATCATCCCAGTGTCGGAGGCAACCACCGTCCATTTCCTGGGAAGTTGCTAGAGAGGAAACGGACGAGAAGCGAGGCCACTGCACTTCACAGCTAGTCTTTCAATTTTCTAGCTGCCTGCCGCTGCGCTCGCCGTGCTCTCCTTTGCTCCTGAACACCACTGAGCTCTGATGGGAATTAGAACAAACGCGTTGCTCCGCCACGCTCAGGCCTCCAGGGGCCAGGCGCTCATGACCGCCAGGAAGAATTTCTTTCTGGTCACCCGGACAGCTAGGACTACAGCACTTGGCAGGGTGGCAACTCACCATCGCGGGCAGCACAGTCCCTAGTCCAGCGTTGCTCTCACGTGGGCCTTGGGATGGGCCCCCGGACAGCATGATTCTGATCTCATTAGTTGTTTGACCCCTGAGTCTGGGTGATCTCTTCTGAACCCAGATGCCTCTAGCTCAGACTGGATGGCAGGTCAATGAAAAGTCCCTTTTCTGTCTTGAGGGAGCAGGAGCTGGAGAGATTAGGATAGGAAAACTATACTGGAGGCTACAGTCAGTACTGGGAGCCCCATAGGAGCCATGGGGGTGGGGCGGTGACCATCTAAATAACAATCAGAGATTTGCCACCATTGGCAAGACACTGACATTTTCAGAGGCTTGCTAGGGAGCACCAGTGCTTTGTAACCAGGCTGGGAGTGTTCTGGAAGGGAGGGGCCCACTCAGGTAGCCTGACTCCATAGTCTCTGGCCAAAAGCATGGTATTGAGAGTGGTGAGGTCAGACCCAGATAAAATAAGAGTTCATGAGGGCCTACAGCCCTTCCTGGCATTTGCTTATGTGTTAGAGACTGACTCCATCTTGACTCTGCTGGCTTCCACAGCAGGGCAGCAGGGAGTGGACAAAGCAGGAGGCTATTGCCCAGAGCTGCCTCTATGCAGCCTAGTGGATCTCTCCCTGGACATGTGGGCCCCATGACCTGCTTCACAGTGAGGTGGCTGCCAGCTTCCTGTCTTCTGAACCAATCCTGGGAAACCCGTGGGGGATAGAGGTTAAGGCCAGGACCCAGGAAAAGCAACTTTTCCCAGAGGCCCTGAATGCCTAGACCTCTTATGCACCTGACTACTCGGAGCCTCCCCCCTCACCCAGCCTGGGGGGCACACCAGCTGGAAGTCACTTTGAAGGTGAGATCTGACCCAGGGCAAGAACTCTGCTGTGTCCCTGCTCAGTTACCAGGGCACTCAGAGCTCTATCTCCATGCCAGAAGCTTCCAGCCACAAAGAAGGAGGAGGAGGAGGAGGAGGAGGAGGAGGAGGAGGAGGAGGAGGAGAATGGATAAAGAAACTGTGGTACATTTACACTATGGAATACTATTCAGCTATTAAAAACAAGGAATTCCAGAAATTTGTGGACAAATGGATTGAACTAGAAATGATCATAATGAGTGAGCTAACCCAGAAGCAGAAAGAGTCAAATGGTATATACTCACTTATATCTGGACACTAGCCCAAGGGGCATGTCCCATGAAAGGCTTCACTTACCAGGAAAGTGGGTCAGAGGGGAGGACGTCCTATTGGGACTTTAGGTGAGAGAAGCATGGGAGAATGGGGAAATAGAAGGATCCAGAGGGTCTTAGAAACCTACAAAAAGATCATTATGATGGGCAGATCTGGGCCCAGGGGTCCTGCTCAAACTATGGCACCAGCCAAGGACAATACAGTAAGCTTCGAACCCCTACCCAGATCTAGCCAATGGACAGGACATTCTCCACAATTGAGTGGAGAGTGGGGACTGACTTTCACACAAACTCTGGTGCCCCATATTTGACCATGTCCCCTGGATAGGGAGGCCTGGTAGCACTCAGAGGAAGGATAGCAGGCTACCAAGAAGAGACTTGATACCCTATGAGCATATACAGGGGGAGGAAGTGCCCCCCAGTCACAGACATAGGGGAGGGGAGTAGGAGGAAAGCAGGAGGGAGGGAGGAATGGAAGAATACAAGGGATGGGATAACAATTGAGATATAATGTGAATAAATTAATAAAATATTAAAAAGAAAAAAATCCTGCCCCCTTTTCCCCCTATGGAGTGTGGCTCCTGTGGGCCACACACTTTGTTTTCTGGCTGTAGGAGTGGAAGTATCTTTGGGATAAGGACCCAGAACTGCAGGACTCTCGACTCATCAGCCCCCTAGAGTTCAGCAAGACATCTCATCACAGGGTGAGATAGCAAAGAGTGTCGGACCTGAAATTCCAGCAAGGGTGTCTGTCACTCAAACACTTCCCAATCACGTAGACACAGGCACCAGAGAGTGACCTCCCACCGGAAGCTTGCCATTAGGCTAGGCTCAAGGCCACCTACGCAGGCCAGCGGAGCATCAGCACTGCCCGATACAGGGGCAGGACATCACAGCATGCCCCTGGCTACCTGCTAGGTGGGCTCTCCTCTGAGTCAGGAAGGACAGCGCAGAGTCATTCACTGGCTTGCTCTGGCTCTGCCTCATGGAGGCTTGCTCCTCCTTCACTCTGCCTACGATAGCAGTCTTCCCATCTGCCTTGGGTCCTGCTTCTCCATCCCACATCTCACCCAGCCCCTACAGAACAAAAGCCCACAGAAGATGCAACCTCAATACCAGGCAATGGGTGACCTTGAAGCCTACTTGTGCATCACACCCTGTGCACCTGCGGGCAGTTTCCCCGAGGAGTGCTAGATTCATCAGTGACAAAAGAGCGGTACCCAGCAAGGCAGAGGCCACCTACACTGAGTGAATGGCTCGGGTACAAGGCAGGGCTGGGGGCTGGAGAAGCCTCGGGATACATCCCAGCATCCAGAGAAGTGCTTGGCTGTGCCTATGACACTCTTCAACGCAGATCCTCCAATGCATAGAAATGGGGCTCCCAGGGAGGCAAGCAAGCTCAGAGCTTGGAAAGCTGCTTATACCTTGTGCTGTGTGGGGCATGGGGAATAAGACTTCCTGATCTTTCCCCAGTGGAGGCCCAGGGCACCAGCTGTACCTGCGCATTCCACCCTAGAACAGCACACAGTTGATGCGCTCGCAATGAAGAAAAACTCTGAACCAAACCTAAACAGTTTTCCTCTTTCCCTTTTGGGCAGAAGCCCCCGCGTGATAAAAGGGTGTCTGCCCTACCTGCCCTAGGGTTCCTACAGCTGAAGCTCCCCCCTCCAACCTCCCCTGCCCTCTCCCCCCCCCAACCCCCTCCCCCCCCCCCCCCCCCCAGCAAGGAGGAAGAGGCTCACGAGGCTCAGCAGTGACATTTAAGACTCTAGCTCCGGCAGTGGGGCAGATCTGAATTAGCATGAGAAAGGGGCTGTCCTTATCACCCAGCCCTGCGGAGTGGACCCTTCCATCCGCATCCCTTTGTCTACTGTCAATAATCACTTACCTTCAGGCCCATAAATGTCATTCTTGGGGTGTTCATAAACTGTCAGTTCATTTTTTAAATTAGCAGGTAGAGAGAGAGATATTTACAGGCTTCTATTAAGGGTGACTGGGGGGGGGGAGTATTGAGCTGCCACTTCAGCAACCCAAATAAGAGAGAGCCCCACCACCAGAGAGCCCCACCCACCAGGAGAGGCTCAGCCTCCACAGCTGGCCACGGACTCATCCAACCACTGTGCCCCACTGCAGAGGGCATAATGCAGCCAGGACCCAGTAACAGAGAGTCAGGCAAAGGGTTTTCCAGGTGGCATCCCCGGTACACACTCACACACTCACAGTTGTACACACTCATTTTTCACACAGGCAGGGACACACACACTCAAATTAAAAAACGCTCACATATTCACAACAAGCATATACACGCCTGCATGCCCTTCAACAATTCCAGAAGCTCCTCAAAAATGCTTTGCACCCCTGTGACTCCCCACCTAGGCTGCCAGGACAACTCCAAGATCACCCCACACCAGGTCCCCCTTCATTCCCAGCTCCCCTCATCCCTAGCTCCCCCTTCACCCCCGAAGCTCCAGCCCACTCTACCCCTCCCCATTACTCAGCTGCTCCCCTCATCCTCAGCTCTTCCTTTCAGCTCTCCCTCCCCCCCCAGCTCCTCCCACTTTGATTTGGTTTGGCTTGGTTGGTTTTTCCTAGATGGTGGAGGGCAGGAGTCTCTCTCTGTAGCCTTAGCTGACCAGGAACTCACAGAAATCCTCCTGCCTCTGCCTCCTGACTACCAGGGTTAAAGGGGTGTGCCACTATGCCCACTGGTGCCCCTTCCTCAGTGGCCATACTCTATTCTGAGTCAAATTTTTCTGAATTTTTTTTTCAACTGTTTCACTTTCAGAGTTAGAGAGACCTCTCAGAGATGGTATAGCCTCCATCTGGGCTTGTCTGGCATTTGTCTGCCAGTCAGACAAGTGGTGACTCATCACCTCCCACCAAGGACATGCACTGGGCAGTGTCTGCCAGGTGCTTTGAGGGCACCATCCACACCCCTCCATGCTCTGATGTGAAGTGCCACCCTGGGGCTCTGAGCCCACCTGACAAGCCCCAGTGTGTTTCTTGAATTCTGGTGTGAAGAGGCCCAGGACCTTTTTCATTCAGAGATAGGCTCCACCCTCTCAGACCCTGCAGGCACAGGTGTTGGCAGGTGGCCCAGCCCAGCTGGTCCCAGGGCCTCTCCTAAGGCTCTGTAGTCATGGACTCCAAGGATGGTGTGAGTCTAGGCTCCTGCCAAAGAGCCCGGGGTGATTTGAACAGAAGACAGATGAGCTGCCCAGCCCTTTGGCTACAATGGCCACCCCCCCATGGCTCGCCCCCATTTCCCTCTGTGCCAACACTCTTGGCAAAGAGGCTGAAAATGAGTGATAAACCGGGTGGCAGTGGCGCACGCCTTTAATCCCAGCACTTGGGAGACAGAGGCAGGAGGATCTCTGTGAGTTCAAGGCCAACCTGGTCTATACAGGGAGTTTCAGGACAGCCAGAGCTGTTACACAGAGAAACCCTGTCTCGAAAAACCAAAAAGAGAGAGAGAGAGAGAGAGAGAGAGAGAGAGAGAGAGAGAGAGAAAATGAGTGATAAAAGACAGGTGACAGGTAGTTTCACTATAGTGCCCACAAAGCCTCTAAATAACAGCCCAATAAAGTGAGTTCAGGGACATTTTGGGCAAGAAAGAGTACAGCTGCAGGCTCCAGCTACTCTGAAAAAAGTGATGGTGCTGTCTACCCCTGAGCCCTGTGTGCCAGCCGGCTCCCAAGAAAGCACACTGGGGACTCGGGGTCTCAGACATATCTAGGCCTCTCTGGCCATCCCTAGCCCAGAAAAAAACGGCATTGTAGACTTTGTGCTATTCTTTCTTAACCTGTTTCAGGCAGATAATGTGAGGAGGTGGGAGCAAAGACAAGACAGAACCCCGCCCCCACGTCCCCAACAGTGAAGTTAGTGCGAGGAAGGTGTCCAGGGACATCAGACAGAGAAAGAATGAGGAAGGACGGTGGAGAAGGACAGGTTGTCCTCTTGGTGGGCCGGGGCGGGGGTGGGGCTGGGGGGAAGGGGCATTAGGAACTATCAGCCATCACATCCTGGGACCTTAGGTTGAAGAAGACAGTGCATGGTAGGGACCAGAGGTCCCGCCTGTAGCCAAGAGAGTGGGAAGTTGAGAGGCTGAAGATGCGTCCCACGAATAGCCCCAGATAGAATGGTGCCTCTTGCTTACAACCGAGGCAGTCCCACAGCTAGCCAGTTTGCCCTTGAGTTTCAAATGAGCAATCTCCCTTCCGGCTAGAGTACATTAAGAGACAGGGTTGGGGCAAGATGGCTACTAAGGCACCCAAGAAAAAGGCTAGTCTAGGAGGAGGGTGAGATCCTGTAGGGTCCTGTAGGCCCCTGAGGGTTCATGCAGTCCTCTTGTCCCAAGGGCAAGGAGCCCCTGGGCGTGGCTACAGGCTCCTTCTGGGCTGGTATCCGCTGCTGCAGCATCCCACACAGCCAGTCCTCGGCTCCACCTTAAATGGGTCTGATCAGCGCTGCACCGGTGAGCACATGCTAATATTGGCTCCAATAAAGAGCAAATCAGGACCCAAGTCGACTCGTCTTATCGCACAGTCAGAACTGATGGCTTCAGAAGTCATAAAGATCCCATTTAATCTCGCGCCTATCTATCACACGGCCGCCTTCATCCTCTTTGTGCCGGGGTAATATGTGCTCATTACGAAAGCAAAACAGATCTGGCATGAATAAACGCGGGATGAAGTGCTCACTCGGAACGTGACAGCATGAGCAGTGGCGGCAGTAATCGCAGAGAATCGAGGGCTAAATTATTCCATAACCGTGATTTGAGGGGACAGCCCAGAGCACCCCATAGCTGCCTGCGGCACCGCGACGTGTCCTGATAAAACATCCTTCCCAATTTACGGGGCCGCGCTTGACTAATCTGCCGCGGCGCGCACACTGTCTAATCATGCCATCAGCACTCGAAGGGGCTCAATTGGGACTCAAGTGGAAGGCGGTTGGAGAGCCACCCTCAATTGAAATTACATTTGTAAATGAGGCAGAGTTTTCTGCTCAGAGTGTGAATGTTACGGTAAATCTGCTGAAGGAGGAGTCCGTGGCAGAGACCTTGGACTGCAGACCAGGGGACTGCAGGGGGTGAGGGGACGCTGTAGGGGTGGGGGTGGAGGGGGGGCTGCTGCGGGTACTCAGGGTTGGGGGACAGGGGAGGACTAAGGACCTTGTTCCTGACAGATCATGGCATGATGGTAAAGCAGGGACAGGACGGAGGCCACGTCTTGTCTGCTAAAATAGAAGCCGTCCTATGAGGAACCTAGGGTTGGCGGTGGGAAGGTGGTGGGGACAGGATGAGTGACTGCCATGCCTTTCTCCGCCTTCCAGGGGAGGCCCAGCCAGCCTCTTTCTGAGTCTCTGTCCCGGCTATCTGCTGGTCACCTGTCTCTCTAGCTCCTGTGACTAAGGCAGTTATGGTGGGGGCCCATCCACTCTGACCATCCGGACTAACTCCCTGGAGAGACTCAGTGAGAAGGTAAAGAGAGGGAGAAGCTTTAGCCGCAGAGGAGGCCATGGCCCCGGAGTGTGAAGGACCCGGAGAAAGGTGCCTTTGTGCGTGGACCCGTACTCCCCAGATGGTGGGCAGAGCTTACACAGTAGGTGGGGGGACCCTGTTTGTCAGACGAGATGTTATATGGCAAAACTTTTCTTGAGAAGGCACAAGCACAGGTCTCCTCGCCCCAAATAGGGAACCCATGACAGGCCAAAGTATGAATATACACCAGGGTCCCAATTTGGTGACGCAATGAGGTTTACTGGGGTTTCTTACAGCAATATGGGTGAGGGGTTACTTACAGGAGCAGAAGTGACTCAACGATGACTATATCATCAAAGGCCACCTCAGCATGAAACCACAGAGCTGGGACCCCCGGAGCACAGTGCACAGCTTCCAGGCAGCTCAGCTGCTTCTTCCTGGCAGCTGGTCCGGTCTCTTTACACAGCTGGCTTTCTTCCACCAGCGGAGTTAATGCTTAGCTTTTTAGTGTCTACTCTGGTAGGGACCGGCCTAGTGAATCTGATCAGCTTCAGGGACTTCCTGAAGCTATCTTAAATTGTTTGCCTTCCTGTTTAAAGAGCTTCCAGCAGGATGGACTGGAGGGAATTGTGACACCACAGAAGCTCTGGGCTCAGGAGCAGATGCTGGGCCTATGAGTTTGCTCTGGTATGTAGTCATACTGTGCTGTGTGTCCTTCTGGCTGATTGGTGGTGGCCTGGATGTCCCAGAGGCCAGCTGTGGCTGTGCCACCACGCGGCCTGCAGGGGGCTCCCACTGCCTTGCCTGGCTGCCTTTGAGACTGACCATAAGTGGCCCCCACAGCCAGCCAGGTCAGGTGGCGAAGGCCTCCTCACAGGCCTTTATGTAAATCAAGGCCTAATTAGCCCATCCGGCATTGGTGTAGAATATCATTTTTTAATTACCGGCCCTGGGCAGGTTTGGCTGCTGCCTGTTGTGGGTCCAATTACCATAAATCCCCCGGTAACAATTAACAATGCTGGAGCCGGGGCGCGCAGCCAGTGTTATAATTGTGCTCGCTCTTGTTAATTGGCCTATCTGACTCTTTACTTTTTATGCCGCTCATCTGCTCATTACCGCAGCCATTTAATTCAATTAGCACCTTAATTAGAGGAACAGCCTTGTCCAATGTCGGGGCCTTGTCAGGGAGCCGGCCTGATGAGCAGAGACAAACACACCAGGCAGCACAGGGAGGCAGCACAGGGGACTGGGGGGCTGAAGGCTTCCCAAGGGGGTACAACTAGCCCTCCCCTTAGCCGTTCTTCAGGCATTCCAACTCCTTCCCCCTTGATCATGGCTCCATCCCGCAGCAGTCCCATCCACCCAGGACACTCTATCCCATTGTGACCTTCAGGCACCCACAGATCTGCACACACACACACACACACACACACACACACACACACACCACACTCACACACACACCGCCCGACGTCCCTAGAGCTGCCAAGCCCCTGGACACCGCCCCCAATGGGAAAGGTCCCCAGTGGTTTTGTTGTGTGCCAGTCTGTTAAAGCCGCCATCGCCTGCCTATTAATTCTCCTAATTAGAATTAAATGAAGCATGCTAAATTGCTAGATTAACCAATAATTAAGCAGCCAACATGCTAAAACTGCACACCCATGTGGCCCGCACCCCTGTCTCCCATGCCAGAGCCAGGGGTGGGGGATGGGAAGCCATCAAAGATTAAGGCGTCCGGCTGAGGACTGCAGCTCCTCTGAGTGTGTATGCACAACTGTGATTGAGTGTGTGTGTGGACATGTGTGGATGGGAGCCCAGTGTAGAAGCCCCACAGAAGCATGTGAAGCAGGAAGTGGGGTCCTTAAGCAATGTCTGGGGACCTAGGGACCAGTTTGGGGCCACATAAGCTCTAGAGAAACGTAGACAAGGGATCTAGGAAAACCTGGAGGAGGAATGGTGCTTTGGGGCTGACCAGGGCCCTCTTGTTGCCAGGTGTCACTGCCACAGGCCTGCTGGGCCTTGGTTGCAGTGCCTGTAAGGCTCAGACACAGCAGGGAACATGCAAAGTCCCCTGCATAGCTCCAGGAAGGGAAAGGAAAAGAGAGCCGCCAATATGAGGCCCAGGGTGCCCCTCAAGGAAATGCTAGCCCTGGAGCGTCTATGCTCTCGAGCATGCCACCTTACCCAGCTCCAGTTGCTTCGCCTGCCTCTGCCCTGCAGCCCTGGCCACCCTGCCTTATACATGTCCACCAAGATCACTGTCTGCAGCCCTGAAGGCAGCTCACACAGCGCCACGTCTGTAGGGGGCCCCCTGGTGGCCAATCTGGGCCCTGCTCAGCACCATACCTGCCCTTGAGGAGGGCACCCAAAGACCACTGTGTGACCCTCATCACCATGTGCCCTACAGGAGCCAAGCACCGCACAACAAGCCTGTTCAGGGTAAGAGATTTGAGCCACAGCTCCTCAGCTAGTACACAGGAGCACAGTTCACACTCTTGAGCCTACACGGTGGGGTCCCCTCCACACTGCTCAGCCAGCATTGAGGAATGAAGTCTGCACCCACAAGTCAGTGTTGGAGAACGCAGTTCACACTCAAAGCCAAACCGAGTTTTCCCAGCCATGTGCCATCTTTGAGACCACTGCTGCTTGCCTGACCTTAGTTTCCCACACTTTATCAGGGGCAGATTTCCCAGAGTCACTGTGAAGATTGTTATGACATAGGTGGCCAAATACACGGCTTGGGATACAACACACAAGAGTAACTTCCTCAGTGGTCCCAAGATGCCTCCTGTTGCCACAGGCTTTCCCAGTGTTTCCAGACAAGAATATGAGGGTTCACATGGACAAGCTGGGGGGGGGGGTCAGGGCTGGAGGGACTCAGGAACTCACTGTGCCCCCAGATCAGGGTTCTGCAGCACCTGTGATTAGATGTGATATTGGGGGGAGGGAGGGCACTGAGAGAGCATCCAGGGGAGAGCCTTGGCTTCCTGCAAGGGCTTGGCCCCCACCCTGTGAAGCCAGGCAATCCATCCCCACAGCCCATCACATCAGGGCCTCGAGGCTGTAAACTTCCTCATAACAGCCGCTCCTGCAGCTGGAAGATATTGACTCCGAGGAGAAACAATGGCACGAATAAAATAAAAATAAAAAAGTTAATTATCCTTTGTGTTTGTAATTTAATTAAAGATGCAGTAAAGTTTTACTGTTTTTCCAGGTGATGATGTTTAGAGCCCCGAAAAGCTATTTGTGCTGGTGAGATTAAAGTGCATTTTAAAATGTTCCTCGAGTACTTTCACATTTGTTGATAGATTTTTAAATTAAACTTTAAATTGTAATCTAAATTACCTCCAACAATTCATGGCCCCTGTAATGAACTCCCACTGTTCCTGCTGTCATCCTTCGATGATGGAGTGTGAATGGGGCTCCAGCCGCCTGCGCCCGCCCTAGGAAGTGAAGCCAAATCAAACCCTCGGAGGCCACATGCCAGACCAGGCAGGAGGGCAGTCACCCTGGCAAGGACCTCTGGGGCACAGCTATCGTTTCTGTCCCCGTTCTGAGGACCCCAGCCCCACAGCCTTACACAAGGGCCCCGGGCAAGGAAAGCATGCATCTACCTAGAGGGCATCAGGAGCCAAAGGCCTCCAGGGGCCAGAGAAGGAGTGCAGGGCTGTGAGGGCCGTCAGAGCCAGCACCTGAGGCCAGTGTGACAGGGTGACAGCACATCCCCAGGGGGCAGACAACACTCCTTACACCCCATGGCCTTCACTCAAGGCATCATCGTCCGGCCCAGAGCACGGTCAGCACAGCAGTGCTCAGTCCGGAGTGTAACAGCCCTGCTCCGTCCCAAGAGAAGCAGAAGGAAACGACCAAAATAAATGAGTTTTTGTTCTAGTCCTATGCACTGCTGCTGTGACCAAAGTAGGTTGAAGGCACATGGGGAAGAATCGTTCAACCAGCCAGGCATGGTGTCACACGCCTTTAATCCCAGCACTCAGGAGGCAGAGGCAGGTGGATCACTGTGAGTTCGAGGCCAGCCTGGGCTACAAAGTGAGTCCAGGACAGCCAAGGCTACAGAGAAACCCTGTCTCAAACAAACAAACAAACAAACAAAAAAGAATTGTTCAACCTCCTCAACCAACCAAGGAAAGGAGAAAGGGCCAAGAAAGCAGCTGCGTGCTGTGGCATGTGAGCCTATAAACTGTCACCACAGTGGCCTACTCTATGAGCCGGTGAAGTGGAAGCAAAAGCACCACAACCATCACCGTCATCAAAAGGCCATCACCTCCAGGGAGCCTGCCATGTGGCGCTCATCACGCAGGATGGAAATTTGCAGAGCTAGTACCATTGCTGAGCTGCAGCCAGGCACATCACCACAACTCCAGTAGCAGGAAGAGGCACCTTCACCACAGCCAGACAGGTGAGCAAGATAGACACACAGGCACTGCCCACATGGCTTCTGGGATGCTTGGCCATAAAGAATGGAAGCCGTGCCCTGGCAGAGACCCCTTTTGGAGACTGGTGTTGGCTTCAGAGAACAACCTCACCCAAGGCTATGCCTTAGGAATAGCCAGCCACACCCAATAACACGTGTATGAGCACAGAAAGGCCATAACAGGTGGGGTCGGCTGTGGAATCATCCAGTCCTGGACCTTACGTCAACCTGAGCTTTGCCAAGACCTCTCGCTGCCCAACTCCTACTACCCTTGGTCCCAGACAGCTGTCAATCCAGAGCAACATCCTGAAGGTGCATCCCCAGCTTGGTCCACTTCTCAGAATCACTAAGATGCAAACCGATGAGAGGAGAAGCCATGGCAAAGATGAACTCCCTGGGAGTGGCATGCAACCCTACCCATACCGCTGAGAGGCTAGGATGCTCTCTGTCCATCACATGAGCGGGAGCAAATCTTCAATGAAGGTGAACTGGGGAAGCTACCGTTGATAGAGACACCCTGAATAAGCTGGCCAAATACACATGGCATCCCCAGGGATGGTGTTCCATATGAGTTCCCAGAACAAGTGGACAGTGGGTGACCTGGAGCCCAAGGCTCCTGCCCAGCCCTAGGCCACGGCCAAATGTAGGCTGCAGGCTATGGGATGTGGGCTGCAGGGAAGCTGGGTGCCAGGGTATATTCATTACTTTTCTCAGTGCTGCGAGGATGATCCTGACAGACATAAATCAAGGCAGGAAGGGGTCATGTCAGGTTGCAGTTCATGCTCCATTGAAGCCAGGTATGGCGGCTAGAGTGGGTATTTTGATGCTAATTACTGCTTGCTGTCTGACTCACCTTTTGCTTAATAAAAAGCCATCCCACCTGGGCAGGGCAGGAGATAGGTGGGGCTAGGAGAGAGGAAGGAATTCTGGGAAGAAGAAAAGACTGCCAGGAGAAGGAGAGAGACCTGAAGTGAAGAGAGGAAGGCCGTCATGGGTTAGATGGAAGAGAAGCACATGGCCAGTGGCGTGGATGGAGAATTCTGCCCAGGTAAAGAACATTAACAAGTATATGGGATTATGGATGGGAAGTAGCTTGATAGAAGTTATTGGAAACAGATGGCATGGGATTGAGGCAGGGATCCCATGCCTGAGGCCCCAATATCGGAGGTAGTTTAGAAGATTGATATCTGCCTTGCCCCAGGTTAACTAAGGCTATTTTAAAATATAACAAGTGTCTGTGTCTTAATTGATTGCTAGCTGGGCCTACAGATAATACATGTAATTTAAAAAACAATAGCAGCGGGATGTAGCAGTGGCTTCATACATGACAAATGACCTGGAAGCAGGGAGCTCAGTCCAGAATCAGAGGTAGATATTACCTTCAAAGCCTATCCCTAATGACCCATTTTCTCCAACGAGACTCCCTATACCAAAGGCTCCGCAACCTTCAGGCTGCAGCACCAGCTGGGGACCAAATGTTCAGACACATGACCCTGTGGGGGATGGTTCAAACCCAAACCATCAAAAGAGGAAGAGACTTCTATGGCTGATTCCTTTCCTTCACCAAAGGACCTCACTCAGCAAACCACGCCAATAGACGAAAGGTCCAGCTTGATGCTGACCACATTCAGGCCAAGAGCAACTGTGGTCCAGGTGGTACCCAGGTCTGGCCTGGGATAGAAGCTGGGATCTGCAATCCATCTCTCTGGAGACTCAGCCTATATTGGTGCTGGTATGTGACATTGACATCCAAGCTTGCCCTTGCTACAGGGCACGCAACATGCCCTGAATCCTACAGGAAGGAGAGAGAACAGCAACGCTCCATTAGATGGTCCAGCCCAGATCCCGCCACTCTCCCACCCTGAGTTGATCAGAGGGGACTGCACTGATGGACAGCTGTCTAGTGCTCCATTGACTCAGTGGTGCTTTGGCTAAGCAATGGTTGGCCAGTGTGGTGCAGCTCCTACAAGGTGTGTTTCCCAGGGGATGTCAGACCCACCATGTCTGCGCTTGTCAAAGGATCCGTGTCTAGGGTATGCTGAGACAGCTAGCCAGGTGTGGTGGCGCACGCCTTTAATCCCAGCACTCGGGAGGCAGAGGCAGGTGGATCCTTGTGAGTTCGAGGCCAGCCTGGTCTACAAAGGGACTCCAGGACAGCCAAGGCTAACATAGAAAGACCCTGTCTCAAAAAAAGAATGAAGGAAAGGAAAGAAGGAAGGAAGGAAGAAAGAAAGAAAGAAAGAAAAGAAAGAAAGGGCAAGGTGGGTATGGTGGTGCACGCCTTATTTGTAATAGCCAGAATCTGGAAACAACCTAGTTATCCCTCAATCAAAGAATGGATAAAGAAACTGTGGTGCATTTACACAATGGAATACTACTACTCAGCTATTAAAAACAAGGAAAGCTTGAAATTTGCAGGCAAATGGATGAAACTAAAAATGATCATCCTGAGTGAGGTAACTCAGACCCAGAAAGACACTCATGGTATATACTCACTTATACTTGGATATTAGGCCAACATGGATGTCCTCTGAGAGTCTCCACTCAGTGGGGGATCAGGACGGACGCTGGGAATCACAGCTGGACTCCAGGTGAGAGTGGTATGGAAGAATGGGGAGAGAGAAGGACCCAGAGGGTCCAGGAGCCCCACAAGGGTGGTAGATCTGGACCCAGGGGGTCCTGCACAAACTGCTGTACCAACCAAGGTCAATGCATGCAGTAAACCTAGAACCCCTATTCAGATTTAGCCCATGGACAGCGCATTCTCCACAGTTGTGTGAAGAGCAGGGGCTGCCTGACTTGAACTCTGGTGCCCCCAATTTGACCACTTCCCCTTGGGCACTTAGAGGAAGGGGAAGCAGGTAATCTGGATGAGGCCTGATAGGCTGTAATTATACGGTGGGGGAAGAGGTCCTCTTCTGTCAGAGGCCTATGAGAGGGGAATAGGGCAAAAGAGGGAGGGGGAACGGTTAGATGCAAGTGAGGGGATAACAATCGGGATGCAATCTGAATAAATTATTTTAAATTATTTTTTAAACATAAAAAAGTCTTTCTATATTAATTAATACAATAAATTGTTAAGGCAGTAGTTTTCTTTAACCAGCTAGTTCCCCAGTGACAGACGTAGAGAAACTATGATTTATTTTTAAGCTGTAAGCACTCTGCTAGGCAGAATCTAAGCTACTTTAATCCTAGTACCTTTAAACCCATATAAAAACCAATCACTTGCCAGTCTGATGACTCCCATCAGTCGCTTTCTCCAGCCACGTGTTCTGCCATCCTCCTAGCATTTTCCTCAGTCCAATTTATAAAATTTGTAACTTTTTTCTCTAAAGCCTTTTCATTTGAAGAAGTATAGAAAAAAAAATGAGCCTGGCGTGGTGGTGCACATCTTTAATCCCAGCACTCAGGAGGCAGAGGCAGGTGGATCACTGTGAGTTCGAGGCCAGCCTGGTCTACAAAGAAGTCCAGGACAGCCAAGGCTACACAGAGAAACCCTGCCTTGAAAAACCAAAAGGAGGAGGAGGAGGAGGAGGAGGAGGAGGAGGAAGAGGAAATACAGTGTCAGGCTAGGGCAGCACAGCCTATCCTGGGGTCATGGCTCTGACTTGGGACCCCTAACATTAAATGTTGTAGCTTTGACTGGGAGAGCAGCAGCCTGGACTTTCCCTCATGTCCTCCCAGGGTGTCTCCCAGTACACACAGGACTACGGCGCCTCTCAACTAGGCCAGCTGCTTCAGTGTGATGACAGAGATGCAGAGATCATGGTAGGCCCATCTGAGTCTATGGAATGGCCCTCTGTGGCATGACCCTGATGAGAACCAGGCCCACCCTTGGGGTGCTGCCACCCAGGGAGAGGCATGTAAGTAGGGACCCCAGCCACAGCTGGTATATCAGTTTGTGAGCAAGAACATCTAGCTGTGTCCTATGTCCTCTGGGACAAGACCTTCCACAGAGATCCCACCTCCCATCAGATGGCTGCTGCCTCAAGTCATGTGAAGAAGTCACTGTGAGTGTGCACTGAGGGAGGAGGCTGGATAGCTGGCCCCACCCAAGTGCCACCAAGCCCCTCTGCTGTGTGATCACGGAGCCAGCAGAGAAACTGCGAGAGAGGCTGAGGGAGCACCATAGGGAACAAGGCTTGTTCACCTGAGTGCTGAGATGCTCTGCAGGGGGGACCCCAGTGACCCCTCACGTGGGACACAATATCTTCATCATCAAGACGGACTTGGTGGCACATGCCTGTAATCCCAGCACTTGGAAGGCAGAGGCAGGCAGATCTCTGAGTTCAAGGCCAGCCTGGTCTACAAAGTGAGTCCAGGACATCCAGGGATATTACACAGAGGAACACTGTCTCAAAAAAAACAAAACCAAACAAACAAACAAAACAAAACAAAAAACCCAAACATCTTCATCATCTGTGTCCATTCTGGGAAGTTCCAGCAGGTTCCAGCACACAGCTCTTTATATCATATTTTTTTTCCTTTTCTTTTTTTGAGGCAGGATCTTTTTACACATTGGCTGACCAATGTAGACCAGGCTGGCCTTGAACACACAGACTTCTGCCTGCCTCTGCCTCCTGAGTGCTGGGATTAAAGGTATGTGCCACCTTGCCTGATTTCTACCAGACTTGTTTGTTTGTTTTGTTTTGTTTTTTGAGACAGGGTTTCTCTGTATAGTCTTGGCTGTCCTGGATTCACTTCTGTAGACCAGGCTGGCCTCGAACTTACAGAGATCCACCTGCCTCTGCTTCCCGAGTGCTAGGATTATCAGCACGCACCACTGTGCCTGGCTCCTAGCACACTTTCTTGTCCCCAATCTTCAGATCAGGCTCAGTACAAACGCTCAGCCATTAATCCAACATAAGCAACTGCTTTGGAGTTGTGGCTCCTTCTGCCTGGGCAGGGCCTACTGCAGAGTGGACACCCCCAAAGTCCTGTTCTCATCTCTTCTTTCTCCACTGTCCTTTAAGTCAGCCCTGAGGCAGGAACTGAAGGGCAGGACCTGGTTCTGCCTGAAGGGCCAGACCTCAGCTTGAAGCTTCTGATCCAAGGACCACATTGCACAGCAAGAGCACTGACACACAGAGACACTTTCCGGGCCTCTGGACTTAACCTTCAAGCAAACACCCATCAGTGGGCAACATCTGCTGCGGTGGCCCTTAGGAGCTCAGACAAAGCTGTAGTCCCTGTGCTGTTGGAGCCTGCCCTGGAGCAAGGAGCCTGGGATGTGCGTTCAGTGTGGACCAGGGACCCTGGGGATCGTGGAGGCCCAGAGAAGGCCTGCAGGAAATCCTCGGGGAGCAAGGAATAGTCAGAGAAGTGTGTAAAGCAGGGAGCCTGACCAGATGAAGGAGAGAGGCATAAAGGCAGGGGTAGGGCAGACAGCTTAGATGCCTTGTGGGTCTAAAGATGTATCTCAAGGCCAAAACAGTCAGCGATTGCTGTGTGGCCAGATCCGTGAAGGTGGCAGCAGTCTCTGTGCCCTGATTAAAGCCCACCTCTGCTGACCCTCTCCCACCCAGGCATGGGCTTTGGCAGCAGCTTGGATTCAGCCTCCCGAGTTCATGGTGCTAGGGTTGCCTTTTCTTGAACATGTTTGGAGCATCACTGAAGCCGCAGCCAGCAGTCATGGCCCTGTCTCAAACACTAGTGTCACCACAGTTGCCTAGTGTCTTGGGTATTTCTCCAGGACACTCCATTATGATAGTCACATGGCCCCTGCCATGTGTACTTTGCCTCCTCCCTGCATCTGGGAATATTAAGAGGACAGTGCCAATGGAGCACTCCGGACACAGCCAGGCTCGGAGGGGGAACCCCAAGAAGGATGTTGGCTGAAACCCCACCATCTGCCACCAGGTGACTTTGCATAGAGCGTCCTCAAGGGCTAGACAGCATCCCTTTTCTGAATCTTGGAACTGTACAGCTTTCTAATTTTTGCTCACCTCATACTTACAGAGCATAGTTCCTTCCTCAGTTCGGGTCCTCTGACCACCGGAGATGCCAAGAGGCTTCATGCCACTTGGCTGTTGGGGTTCTCCTGGGGAGTCACCCGCCCACAGTCTATGCTCATTTTTCTTTCTGGAGCCTTGTCATTCTCAAGGTGATTGGTGATGGGTCCTTGTGTATTTTATCAATCCCTCGTGGGCTTCAGATGTTGTGAGTACCATCCGTTAGCTCACTGCCCATTTGTTAACATGGTCTATTGAATTCTTTATCGAGCAGAATCCTTCATTTTGATACCATCAAATCCATCCGTTCTTCACCTTATGATTTGTTCTCTTGGGTCTTGTTTGAGAAATCCTTACTTCCAAGGTCACGGAGAAATTCCCCAGCACCCGTCGGCCCATCCTACGGTCTAGCCGTTACTCAGTACTCATGTCTCCTCCGAGGCAGGGATCCTGCCTTCTCTTTCCTGGGACGTGAGTGAATTGTCCAGTGTTGTTTCTTGTAGTTTCCATGACTGTGTAGCAAATCATCTCTGCTCCCAAGCAAACATCTTGTTCATCTACCAGTGTGTTTAAGCACCAGGACTTTCGGGAGGACCCAGAAAAGGATCCCCTCTCTTGGGGAGACAGAGAATCCACCTCTGGAAGCAGTCACAGATTAGTTACCAGAGTGTCCAGGGCAAGTTGGCCATGTGACCATGGCCAATACTCAGGCCAGGTCCTCAGCTGGGCTGTGGCATAAGTCCCTGCATGTGTGGCCACTCTACAGGATGGCCTTGAGCGCTTCAGATTCCTTACTTCAGTCCTATCTGTCCTCAGAGACACAGACTGGAGAAAATCAGGTAGAATTTTCTGGTGCCTTGTGTAGCATCCGCCACCATTCAGACTGGTGGGAAGCTGCACATCCCTAAGATCGTGTGGGCCTGCCTTAGTCTTTCCATTATTAAGTTAATTACCTTTATGGTTGGAAAGATGGCTCATCAGGTTTCCTAGTTAGGATTTCTATTGCTGAGAAGAGACACCATGACCATAGCAACCTTTTTTTTTTATTTAACTTTTTATTGAATTTTTAAAAAGTTTTTTTTAATTGTATGTACATTGGTGTTTTGACTGCACATATATCTGTGTGAAGGTGTCAGATCCCCTGGAACAGGAGTTACAGACAGTTGTGAACTCCTGTGTGGGTGCTAGGGACTGAGCTTGGGTCCTCTAGAAGAGCAGCTAGTGCTCTTAACCACTGAGCTATGTCTTCAGCCCCTTTTTATTGCTTGTGTGTGTGTGTGTGTGTGTGTGTGTGTGTGAATTTCACATCATGCACCCCAATACCACTCATCTCCCCATTATAGCCACCCTCTGTTTTTACAAGTTCATCCTCCAAAGTGAAACAAACAAAAATCTCATTGTGGAAGCTGTAGTGTGTCACAGTGTATCACACAGTACACCCTTTTGTCTGCACATCTTTACTTGCAAGTGTTCGTTGCAATGAGTCATTGGTCTGGTTCAAGGCCTCTGGCTTTTGCTGCACTATCAATACTGGGTCTTCACCCAGACTGCTCTCAGGTCTCCTGTAGTCACCCCGTGTCATGGAGATCCTGTAGCTTTGGATCCGTAGGACAGGCCCCTTCACATGCTCCAATAGTTCACCGATGGGGTACATGTTGGGGTAATCCAACTTAATGGCCCAGAGCTAGGCCTAGACGGTAGCTGAGCTGGCCAGCCTGCTAGCTCTCCCACTCCCACACCACCACGGCAGGCTCTCCCGCACTCTAGCTCAGCCAGTGCTGTGGCCTGCAAGGGGCAGAGGCAGCTTTCCTGCTCTCATGCCCTGGGATGGGTGGGGGCAATTCTCCAGCCTGCTGTAGTAGTGAGGAGTGCAAGGAGGGGAGGGGGGGCCATACAAGTGGTGGGGCCAGCTCTCTCATGCTCTTGCCCTCGGCGCTGCCCGTCTGCACCCCCTCCCACCCTCCCATCCCCACCAAGGTCAGCTCTACTGTACTGTCCAAGGCCTGCTCTCTTAAGTGGGGCAGCCAGTGATGGACAGGGCCAGCTTCCTGCTTTCATGACCCTGGAGGCATATGTCAAGGGGTGAAGGGAGCAGGCAAGTGGCAGGGCTAGCTCTCCTAAGATTACACCCTCAGGACTGGCTTATCTGCAACTCATGCAGCCAGGGTCAGCTCTATTGTCAGCTTGCCCTTCCTGGGCAAGGTGCAGGCAGAGCCCACTTTTCACAATACTGCCGCTGGCAAGGGGCAGGGCCAGCTCTCCTGCTCCCATGCCTTTAGGCCACTTCTCTCATGGTGCCCAGGTGAGGGGTGGGACCAGCTCTGCACAACCCTAAGACATCAGCATAGCCCCAGGCAGCAGCCCAGGTCAGGCATATCACCCTGGCCTTTGGTGGTAACAGGCCCCACTGCTACAGGGCCACAGACCTAGACACGGCCTTTAGTGACAACACAGGTCAGGACCTCTCCTTGGCCTTAGGTGGCATTATCGACTACTCTCACCAGGCTGTTCCTCACTACCCTCCAGTCTCTAGTTCTGCCTCTCTTCATTGTGCACACATCCTTCTGTTTCTCTTTCTCTTCCATCATTTCACCACTTACTTGTTCAATTTAGTGATGCCTGGGGCCTCTGAGTTTCTCAGGTCATCTCAGGAGTGATATCAAGAGTGCTCTGCCCCATCTGGGACATATGTTTATTCCCTGTCTGGACTCCAGTGTTGCTGGACTTGGGGCTTGTCTCAAGGTGTGGTCTGCTCGTCCAGGACCCCATGGCGCTAGACTGTCAACCATGGCAACTTTCTTATAAAGGAAACCGTTTAATTTGGGTTGGCTTACAGTTCAGAGGTTTAGTCCGACTTCATCATGGTGGGAAGCATGGCAGCATGCAGGCAGACATGGTGCTAGAGAGGTCGCTGAGAGGTCTACATCTGGATCCGCAGGCAGCAAGGAGAGACAGTGAGCCACTAGGCCTGACTGGAGCTTCTGAAACCTCAAAGCCCACTCTCAGTGACACACTTCCTCCAAGAAGGACACACTACTCCAACAAGGCCACGCTTCCTAACAGTGCTACTCCCTAAAGGCCTACCGGTCTATTTTTATTTAAACCACCGCAGCAGGTAAAGACAAGTGCTGCCAAGCCTAATAAACTGCATTCCATCCCAGGACCCACATTGTGTAAGAAGAGAATGAGCCTAGCACGCTGTCCCCTGACCTCCATACGCACTTGATGGCGTGCGTGCCTACACATACACTCACAAAAGTAAATACGTAAGTAGGAATGCAGATTTAATTAGTTAATTTTTTAACTGACCATAAATGCTGTGTATTTATCATACACCACATATCTGGAGGAGTTGGTTGGGTGCAGCTCGGTTGATAAGACTGCTTGGCCAGCATGCTCAGCATGCTCAAACATGATGCTCTGGGTTGAAGCTCACATAAAATGGGACATGGTTGTGTACACATGTGATCACAGCACTCAGGAGATGGAGGCTGGAGGAAGTTCAAGGTCATCCTCAGCTACATACAGAGTTTGAGGATAGCCTGAGAGACATGAGGATATGTCTCAAAAAACAAAGCAAAACATAATTTGAAGCTGGGCGTGGTGGCGCATGCCTTTAATCCCAGCACTTGGGAGGCAGAGGCAGGTGGATTGCTGTGAGTTTGAGGCCAGCCTGGTCTACAAAATGAGTTCAGGACAGCCAAGACTACACAGAGAAAGCCTGTCTCAAAAAACCAAAAAAAAAAAACAAAAAAAAAAAAACCACACACATACAAACATAATTTGAAACATATATAGACTGTAAATAACATATATTAATAACTAAATAACATATCCTCATGTACTGACACTAAAAAATCTACTCTGCCATTTTTATTTTCTCTTTTCTTTTTGGGGGGAATAGGTTTTTGATACAGAATTTCACTATGTATCTCTGGCTGTTCTGGAACTCACTCTGTAGACCAGGCTGGCCTCAAACTCACAGAGATTCACCTATCTCTGCCTCCCCTAGTGCTGGAATTAATGGTGTGTTCCATCATACCCAGACATTGCAATTTTTTAAAAAGAATACATTGTTAGCCAGGTGTGGTGGCACACGCCTTTAATCCCAGCACTTGGGAGGCAGAGGCAGGCGAATGACTGTGAGTTCGAGGCCAGCCTGGTCTACAAAGTGAGTCTAGGACAGCCAAGGCTACACAGAGAAACCCTGTCTTGAAAAACCCAAAAATAAATAAATAAATAAATAAATAAATAAATAAAAAAACATTGCTATCTTTTTTTTTTCTGAGACAGGGTTTCTCTATGTAGCCCTGGCTGTCCTGGACTCACTTTGTAGACCAGGCTGGCCTCGAACTTGCAGTGATCCACCTGCCTCTGCCTCCCAAGTGCTGGGATTAAAGGTGTGCGCGCCACCACTGCCCAGCCCTAACTGAAATCTTGTATCTTTTATCCAGCATCTTCCCCTCACTCCAATCCCAGCCCTGGTAATCCCTTTGTACATTCTGTTTTTGTGAGTTCATCTTTTTTAGACTTCATCAGTAAGACCAAGATGCATGGGGCTGGAGAAACGGCACCGTGGTTAAAAACACTCACCGCTCTTCCAGAGGATGTGGGCTCAATTTCCAGCATCCATATGGCAGCTCACAACTGTCGGCAACTCCAATATCTGACACCCTCACAGAGACAAACATGCAGGCAAAACACCAGTGCACATAAAATAAATTATTAAAAACAAAAAAATTATAAAAGATCTGTCTTTGTGCATGGGGTCCATTCATTTCAACCTGATGTCCTCAGGGTCACCCACACTGTAACAAAAAGCATGTGCAGAATTTTTCTTTCTAAGACTGTATAGTGGGGTTATGGAGAGATGGCTCAGTGGTTGAGATCATTGGCTGTTCTTCTAAAGGATCCGGGTTCGATTCCCAGCATCCACATGGCAGCTCACAAGTGTCTATAACTCCAGTTATAGGGGATCTGACTCCCTCACACAGACATACAGGCAGTGCCAACAGCAATGCACAATAAATAAAACTAAGATTTATTTATTTGTGTATAATCACTCTGTTGCATGTATGCCTGCATGACAGAAGAGAGCATCAGACAGAAGAGGGCACCAGATTCCATTATAGATGGTTGTGAGCCACCATGTAGTTTCTAGGAATCGAACCCAGGACCTTTGGATGAATAGCCAGTGGTCTTAGCCGCTGAGCCATCTCTCCAGTCCCCAACTCCAGCTCTTTTCATACAGGTTGTTCTAAGAGTGGAAGATCATCTTTGCTGTTTCAATCTGCAGCTTCCTGGTGATAAGGAATTTCGAGGATTTACCATACATCTACTGGCTATTAATGCATCTTATTTTGAGAAATATATGCCCAGATCCTTTACACATTTAAAATTCTTTTTTTATTATTTATCTGTTTGTTTATCTGGTGTGTACACATGTGCATGTGTATGTGGGCATGCCTGTGCCATGGGACAAGTGTGGAAGTCAGAGCACAACTTGTTGGAGTTGGTGCTCTCCTTATACCATTGCGTCCTGGGCATCAAAGGCAGGTTGTCAGGCTCAGTAGAGAGTGTCTTTGCCTACTGAGTTAGCATGCTGGTCCCCCTATACACATTTTAAAATCACATTATTCTCTTTCTTTCTCCTAGATGGTTTTCTTCTATACTTTAGATATTAACCCCTTGTCAGATAATAGTTTACAGACACTGCCCTTCCGTCCCACGACCAGCCACTCCTCACTTGGACTGAAGAGTGTCCTGAACGCCATGTCGGGTTCTTCAAGCATGGCCACCATGAAGAAGATGGTTCAGCAGCTTAGACTGGAGGCCGGGCTCAAGGTTTCCCAGGCAGCTGCAGACTTGAAACAGTTCTGTCTGCAGAATGCTCACCATGACCCTCTGCTGACTGGGGTGTCTTCAAGTACAAATCCCTTCAGACCCCAGAAAGTCTGCTCATTCTTGTAATCATGTGTCTTGAGATTTCTCAAACCGCTTTTCATGAAGCAGTGAACATTCAGAGAACTAAATTTGAAGTCTGTACAAAAGCGTCTCTATAACACAGGCCGTGATATACAATCTTTACTTGTCAGTCCTTAACATCCACCTCTCTGGATTTTCATGGATTTCTGTTTCACAAGTTTTAACTATTTTATATACACTGGCTGTAGCATATAATAAAACTGCATGCTAATTTTTGGCTCCAAAAAAAAATTAGTTTACAGATACTTTTTGTTGTGGCATTGGCTCCCTCTATAGCACAGGGTGGCCTGGAACTCTTGCCTTTCCTGTCTTCGACTTTCAAGTGCTGAGATTACGTATTCACACCAGCTGCCCAGCTTCACAGGCCTGCTTTTCGAAAACAGTATGTGTGGGCCTGGAGAGATGCCCAGTGGCTTAAAGACTGCACTGCTCTTGCAGAGTGCTGGCTGCACAGGCCTTCCTCTCTTCTCCTTGGCTCTCCCACATTCCCCTGCTGTCTGCTTTGTTCTTTCTCCCTTATCACTAGGCCATATGAGCCCTCATTTATCTTTGTAAATCTCTTGCACTTTAAACCTTTTAAAAGATTTACTTATCTTATTTTATGTGTGTGTATATGCGTGTTTTCCCTGCATGCCCATCTGTGCACCACCACTCACGTGAATGGTGCCCACAGAGGACAGAGAAAGCATCTGAGTTATGGTTGGTTGTGAACCAACCACCACATGGGTGCTGGTAACCAAACCCAGGTCCTCTGCAAGAGCATCAAGTGCTCTTAACCACTGAGCCTTCTCTCTAGCCCCCTTTGGCTTTTAATATGTTTATAGTTACAAATATTGCCACAGGCTAGGTATACCCTACAATTACTAGCATGAACGTGCTTTAAATATTTTATAATAATTTCCTTGTGATTTTTTTTCTCCTAACCCAAGAGCTATTTAGTGCTTAGAGTCCCCCCGCCCCCGCCGACATCTGGATTTTTCCACAATCTTTTGTTATTTATTTCACTGCGTGATTGTCACAGTATCTGTTAATTCTTTGAAAATGATCATATTGGCCTCTGTGGCTGGGTGGCTTTCTGTTTTTACATTCTGGTGTTTGGCTGCAGGCAGCTTCATTCTTGCCTCTTCTCTTCAGTCCTGTCACTTCTGCCCTGCTCTTCTCACAGACGTAGGCTAAGGTAACCCAGTCTTCTCCAGGAGTGTATGCAAATTGTCATCAGCCCTCATGGCTGAAGTGGCTGTGGGATCAGCAGACCACCTCTGCTCGTGACTTAACAGTGGCCTGGGGTGGGGCCCATTTTGTAAATAGTAATTTGCATGAATCTGTATTCTCTTGGTTTGTACCAGGTGATAGATATTAGTGTAATCTGACTGACTATAACATTCAAATCCAAGTGGTTCTACAAATTGTTCAGTAAGAAATTGAGGAAAGTGCCACACACAAGTTTAATCACAATTTTCTTTCAGTAATAACTATACACATTTAGGACTATGCCTATTTAAGGCATACATATGATTGTACATTTTTCTTTTTCTTTCTTTTTTTGGTTTTTTTGTTTGTTTTGTTTTGTATTTTGAGGCAGGGTTTCTTTGTGTTGCCTTGGCTGTCTTGGACTTGCTTTTTAGACCAGGCTGGCCTCAAACTCACAGTGATCCACCTGCCTCTGCCTCCCTAGTGCTGGGATTACAGGTGTGCGCCACCACACCCAGCTGATTGTACATTTTTCACTGGCTTATTTATTGGTTTTGGGGTTTTTTGTTTGTTTGGTTTTGGTTTTGGTTTTTTGATTTTTCAAGACAGGGTTTCTCTGTGTAGCCCTGGCTGTCCTGGGCTAGCTTTGTGGACCAGGCTGGCCTCGAACTCACAGTGATCCACCTGCCTCTGCTCCCAAGTGCTGGGATTAAAGGCGTGCACCCCCCCCCCCACCCAGGAGGTTTATTTATTATATGTATGAGCACACATACATGTGTATACATGTCCTGGCACAGGTGTGGATGTCAAAGGACAACTTTCAGGAATCAATTCTCTCTACTGTCAGACTTGTCAGCAAGCCCCTGGATGAGGCCTCTCAGCAGCCTTCACTGTACTTCCTTGACGGTTTGTTCTTTGAAGCAGATGATTATCTTCTTTGACCCATGAACTTTGTTTCCTTCTTCATTCTTAGTCCAATTGGCCTGACCTAAGGAGTGCTGCCGAGTTCCTCTGGTTCTCTTTACCTGGTCCGTCCTTTCCCATCTCTTGGTTCTTGGTCTCTCTGTGTCCTTCTTTCAAAGCCTTCTGGGAACAGCACGCAGCAGCTTCAGTCAGCAGCACGGTGCTCACGTGACAGACGGCACTCAGTTATCATGGGAGTCTCTGCCGCCTCTTCTGTGTTTTCCAATGTCTATTCAGTCAGTTCCGTCTACTTTTTTTTCTTTTTTCCTTTTCTCCTTCTCTAGGGCCGCAAAGATCCTACCCCTCTCCCTCCACAGTCAAGGAGCCACCCACCTTGCATTCGTGTCTTCGAAGCTCTGACTCTCTCAGCAGCTCTGCACCCCAGGATCTTTTATGCACCTAGAGAAGCCAGGTTCCTGGCCTTGTTGGGAGGTAAGAGAAATACACAAGCCCCTCAGTATTCTTCTTCTTCTTCTTCTTCTTCATCTTCTTCTTTCTTTCTTTCTTTTGGTTTTTCAAGACAGGTTTTCTCTGTGTAGCCCTGGCTGTCCTGGACTAGCTTTGTGGACCAAGCTGGCCTCAAACTCACAGTGATCCGCCTGTGCTGGGATTAAAGGTGTGCGCCACCACCGCCCAGCTAGCCCCTCAGTATTCTTGCAGTGGATGTCACCATGCTTTTGTGGCACATGGCGGTGCTCAGCCGCGGCACCTTCAGCTCCCTGCAGCACCTCATCTGTGCCACTGAGCCTGAAGGAATGAATGAATGGGTCCTATCCGTTGTGAAACCATGTGGCCCAGCCTGAGGCCCTCGCTCACCCCCTGCTTCTTCCACGTGTGGGCTCAGGGTCACTCCACATCTAAGAGTCCCTGGAGCACCATGTTCATAGCGGCCTTTTTCATAATAGCCAGAACATGGAAACAGGCTAAGTGTCCCTCAGTAGAAGAATGGATAAAGAAACTGTGGTACATTTGCACTATGGAATACTACTCAGCTATTAAAAACAAGGAATTCCTGAAATTTGTGGACAAATGGATTGAACTAGAAATGATCATAATGAGTGAGTTCACTCAGAAGCAGAGAGATTCAAATAGTATATACTCACTTATATCTGGACACTAGCCCAAGGGGCACGTCCCATAAAAGTCTTCACTTACCAGGAAAGTGGGATAGAGGTGAGGACATCCTATTAGGACTCTAGGTGAGAGAAATATAGGAGATGGGGAAATAGAAGGACTCAGAGGGTCCTAGAAACCTACAAGAAGAGCATTATGATGGGCGGATCTGGGCCTAGGGGTTCTGCTCGAACTATGACACCAATCAAGGACAATACATGCAGACAGCATCAAACCCCTACCCAGATCTAGCCAAGGAACAGACATTCTCCATAGCTAAGTAGAGAGTGGGGACTGACTTTCACACAAACTCTGGTGCCCCATATTTGGCCATGTCCCCTTGATGGGGAGGCCCGATGGCACTCAGAGAAGGCTAGTAGGCTACCAAGAAGAGACTTGATACCCTCGCATCATATTCAGGGGGAGGAGGCCCCCCTCAGTTACAGTCATAGGGAAGAGGAATGGGGTGAAAGGGGGAGGGAGGGAGGAATGGGAGGATGCATAGGATGGGATAGCAATTGAGATGTAATATGAATGATTTTATTTTTCAATAAAAAAGGAAAAAATTAAAAAAAAAAAAAAAGAGTCCCTGGAGCAAGAGGTGACCAAGGACAGACCACAGCAATGGAAGGAAACCTCTGAGCCCAAGTTTCTGCCAGAGGCTCAGAAGTCCACACTAGGGCCTTGATTACCTGTGGGGAGCTCCTGGCCCCACAGCTCCATGTCCTAGCTGCTAGTAAGAGACCAACAGCCTCTGCTTCAGAGGTGCAGGACAGAAAGGGAGGCAGGAGGCCCAAGCAGCTGACCAGCCGTCCCAGACCTCAGGCACAGCCCAGCACCATTGGCGGCAAGATAAATGGACACTATTTTTAACGAGAGACGCCACAAAGACCATTTCTATTTGTTTTTGTGGTTCAGCAGTGCCATTGGGCCTGCGTATTAATGCACTCTGAAGGAGATAAACTGGAAACGCTGAGCTCTGAGTCCACCCGATACCATCAGGCACCATGGGGAAAAATGCCTCGTAATAATCTCGTGAAGGTTTTCTAAATTAAGACCAAACAGATGACCTGCGGTGTATCGCCCCATCAGCCGCGCCCGCCTCTGTGCTCCCATCCATCTGCAGACAGAGTGACAGCCACTGGGCAGCAGCAGCAGCAGCAGCAGCAGGAGGAGGAGGAGGAGGAGGAGGAGGAGGAGGAGGCCTGTGGCAGCCATGTGCTTGTGAGGACATGGCTTCCCATGGGGTGGCTCTCTCTAAGGACCCCGAAGATCACTCTGGTTCCCCGAGAAGAGTAGGGTCCAACCCAGCATCCTGAGCACTGCTAGGCTGGAGGAAGCAAGTAGGAAAACATGTGGTGACTTGCCGGGGTCCTCTCCCACCTTTTCATACACGTACCCTCGGAAGGCCATTCTAAGTCACCAGAGTCCCCAACCGCATGTGTCTCCTGCCTCACACCGTGCTTGCCACCTCCTGCAGGGGCCTAGATTCTTCCTGTTCTACCCATTCTCTGTTTCCTGGAGCATGAGGTGGGGTCCCCTCTTCAAAGAGGGACCACAGCCACCAAGGGCAGGGGGCCAAGGACCTGCCCGCCACCAGCTTTATTATGCATCCTGCAAGCCCCCCAACAGGAACGATGGCTGTGAGGCGGGCACTCTGAAAGAGCACCCAAGTGCCCTTGCCCATGGGAAGGGTCCAGCTTTTCTTCAGGATCAACTGGCCTCGTGTTCAGCCCAAATGACCCAGGGGCACCCAGAGCAGGATGGAGACCATGCTGAGAAAGCTCCCACGGGTTCTAGCTCCAGGGTCTATTGACCTCCCAGCCTGGGTCGGCTGTCCTTTGCTTAGTGTAGCAGCTGTGAGGAGCCGTTAAGCTGTGGGAACCTGCTGAGAAAGCGTGCTCACCTCAGAGACACGTAGGCTGTGCCCTTGCTTGTGGCGACAGCGGCCCAGAGGATACAGGCCCAGATACTCTGCATGGGAGCTATTTGCAACCAATTCCAAGAGCAGCCTCGAGTGCATGCCATCTCATTCTCACCCTATAGAAGCTTCACCCTAGGCAGCTCCATCCCCCAGACCACGACAGTCTTAACCTCCTTAGCTGACCACCACGTACCTACCCCACACCTGAGGAAGCTCCGGTGCTCAAGGAAAAACGGGCATAGTCACCCTTTCCACAAAGGGGAGATGGCCATGAAGAGGGATCCTGGGTCAGGGGTTAGTGACATCCAAGACCCTTCTGCTGGTCCCCTTCTCCTCCCTGGGGTTCAGCAGCCTCCAAGGCCTGACTGAGGTCAGCCTTCCACAGCCCTTCCTGGAAGCCGTCATGTGACCTGAGAATGGAAGCCCGTTTAGGAATAGCGACCAGGCCCGGAGAAGCACTTGAAGCCAGACGACCCAGCACTGGCCAGAGGTCAGTCTGGGAGTTCCACAGCCACTCACAGGTGTTCCGAGGTGTGGAGCAAGCTCGGGCCCCCCAAGGTATCCCCAAAGCTGTCCTGGACACCCTGCCCCATGCTCCTCCCCCCCCCCCCCATTCAGCAGATCAATAGCTCTGGATTCTGAAAAGAACCCAAACAAAGAAGTGGGCTTGTAAGTATCCAGCTTGTATCAGCTGATAAATGGTTCCCTCTTTAAGGGACTTATCTCTTTAGGACTTGCGGGATGAGGGATGGCGTCATTTGTCCTGTTGGCTCGTCTGGACCAGCCGAGCCGGATCTATTTAAAAGATAGTGTGATACTGTCGACAGCAATAGACAGGGTAATTGCAGAGCGACTGCCGGGGTATAAATTACAGGGCTCTAAGTGGTGGAGTGGCCGCTGGCGAGCGGGGGACTCCTGACAATTTACTTGTCCCCCTGCCCCGCCGCCTGCTTATCACGGGCCAGCAGAAGAAACGCGTTCTGGGTGAAAAAATTAAGTATTGATCAAATTAACAGTTTTTACTGATCTTTTTAAGGTAGAAAAGGAGTGCAACAATTAAATTTAGAACACAAAAGACGCAGTGGGATAACTCTTGACCCCCGAGTGGCAAAGTCAGTGACACCAACAAGCAGGAAATACAGCAATGGGCAGGCAGCCGACCTCCGAGATTTACCCAGCCTGCGTTTTTTGCAGGGCCCAGGCTGGAGTGGGAAGTCTAGCCTTAGACAGGGAGGAGTGTCTGGGACCCCTTATCCCCAAGTCAGCCAATGGCAGCCAAGCTCACTGAGGACAACCCCGTCTAGGAAGCCACCAAGGCTGGCTCCCTCAAGGAGCAGGCCTTGGTGATGAGCAAAAGGTTCAGTAACATCATGGGCAGTGCAGCCCCAAGGCATGGGAGGACCTTGGATGGCCTAGAACATGCTAGCCATGGGAGGACTGGGCAGAAGCTGACCATTCCTGGCCTCAGTTTCCCCTGCAGAGAGCACGGCCTCCCCAGGTATGTGCAGGGATCATGGAGAAACCCCAGGGGAGAAGGCAGTCATCACTGCCATTGCTATGTGGGGGCCTTTTCTCTCCCTCCTCAGACACTATGGTCCTAGATGCAATAATCTGGGAAGGTGCTAAAGATGCAGAAGGTCATACTCCTGCCAAAATGTGCACTGGGCATCAGAGTGGGCCCTGAGACTAAAGAAACGGCCCCCTCCTGCCGTAAACAGCTGCTTGAATTCCTGCGCATGCCCACTGGACGTAGCCCTGTCACTTGGGTGTCCTGCTGCCTTCCTCTGAGGAATGGAGAGCAGCAGGTTCATTCACAGGTGATCCACAAAGGCTTGGTGTCAAGTGCAGGCAAGCAAGCTTGCTGCCAACACCCAACTAGGATCTGAGGGCAGACCTGACATGGAACCCTTGAGCCCAGAGGAAGGTGAAGGCACCTGCAAAACATGGTCCCTCTGACCTCACACTCTGTCCTCTCTATAAGGCAAAAGGCTACACAGCAGGAGCCCTGAGGGCCACTCTCTTTCAGGATGCCAGAGCCCTGGGTGACCATTGGATAGTAACCATGGAAATCATGACACCTCAGTCTGGGATGGGGAGGACTGTGTTGAGAATGGAGAAAACAGACACACAGAACTGGGAGCCATACCCACTATGTCCTTGTGAGGGGACAAGCCACCTCACACCTGGAGCCATTCCTCTTAAGCATGCAGGCACTAAGGCAGCTGAGGTTAAGAACAGGTTCCATAACTATAGGGGGACTGGACCAGGCAGGAGTCCTGAGAACCAGCACTGGTGGGAAATAGTGGCTTTGGTGGAAGATAAATAAACGACCTAATAGCAGAGCAGACCCCAGTCTGGTTGGAGCCATTGGTTCCCTGCCTCGTCCCAGCTGGGCGGGGAAGAAGCCTGGAGACACAGGTTCTATCAAGACACCCACTCTGACATGCTGAGAGACCTCAGCTGGCCCTAACTGTGGTGTGCTCAGGCCCTTTGACAACTCCTCTCCATCACACTGCTTAAGAAGAGCCAGCCCAGGGCTGGAGAGATGGCTCAGCGGTTAAGCACATTGGCTGTTTTTCCAGAGGATCTGGGTTCAATTCCCAGCGCCCACATGGCAGCTCACAACTGTCTGAAACTCGAGTTCCAAGAGATCCGACACCCTCATACATATACATACATATATGCATGCAAAACACTGAGGCACATAAAATAAAAATAATTTTAGAAGAAGAAGAAGAAGAAGAAGAAGAAGAAGAAGAAGAAGAAGAAGAAGAAGAAGAGCCAGCCCAGAACCCAGCCTATTACTTTTGGTTGCCCAGATTCTAAGTGAGATCCCACAGACCAGATATGACTCAGGCTGAGCTCCACAGGGCACTCTGCACTGCGGTCCCAACATGGGACCTCTGTGGCCTAACCCTGCCGGTGTGGGCAGCGGGGTCGCTGTTAGGCTGGAAGTGAGTAGAGCGACAGAGTGGAGGACAGGACCTAACAGAAGGCACAGCCCCCAGCCAGCCACCCTGTAAAGGCTGGAGCCATAGCCAGCCAGTGAACAGCCGCTCTTTCAGGACCGCGAGTTGACCCACCCTCCTCACATACTCTCTTCAGGAGTCTGACCCCTTCCCAGTCTGAGCTGCTTATATACTGCACTGACGAACGCTATGCCCAGCATCTGGGAGGCAAGGCCTCACTGGAGCTTGCTAAAGGGTGGTTGCAGTGGTTTCCTGCACCCATCCTAGTGGCCCACACAGGCCCAATACACACAAGGGAGGCAGACAGCAGCAGGGATGCCTGAGAAGAGGTCCTGATGCGTCAGGGATGGCAGGCCCATCCAGACCATGTGGGTGCACATCCCCGAAACTGTTTTCTCTCCCCAGTGCTGATGGTCTGGCCTGGGCCACAGCTGACTCAGGGCCCTCAGAGTGTGGGTGTGGGGTGTGGGTACGCATGTGGCTGCAGGTGGATGGGAGGGGTGTTTTCCCTACACGATCCTACCTTGAGGACTTGTGATACGGTTTCTAGTTAATCTATGCATTTGAAGAAATTGTAGATTCACAGAAGGTCATGGGAAACAATATGGAGATCCAACATGCCTGTCTTCTGGCGTCCCCCAGCTGACATCTGCAGGCCACTATAGGACGTCACAGCAAGGACACTGGTACACTCACAGCACCACTGACCTCTTCTCAGGCATGGATCCATCTCCAGCGCTGTGATTTTCAGGGACTCAAGGGATGGCGTGGCAATTAAGAACACTGGGTGCTCTTCCAAAGGACCTGGGTTCAGTTCCCAGCACCCACATGGTGGCTCACAACTACCAAGCAGTCCCGGGGGATCTGGCGTCCTCTTCTGGCTTCTACAGCCACCAGGCATGCAAATGGCACAGAGACACACACACGCAGACAATACATCCAGCACATAAAATAAATAAACAACAAATTTTTTGTTGTTGTTTTTCGAGACTGTCCTGGTTGTCCTGGAATTCATTCTGTAGACCAGGCTGGCCTCGAACTCACAAGGTGCTGGGATTAAAGGCGCGTACCACCGCCGCCCACTTAGACAAACAGAACCCCTCTGATATTCTAGAGCTAGGATGCAGCTCAGCTGGAGAAGTGTTTGCCTCGCGTATGCAAACTCCAAAATATATAAGTGAACAAACAAACACTTCAAAAAAAAAAATCTTCTAGAGCTGACAAGATGCCCCAGCAGGTAAAGGCTGTCATGGCCAAACCTGATGACCTGCCTTCAATCCCTAGAACTCACATGGCGGAATGAGAGAACAGATTCCCAGAATTCATCCTCTAACCTCAGCATACACACGCTGTGGTATGACTGCATGTACACACACATGTGTACACACAATGAGATAATTGAATAAATAAAAAAAATAAATTTAAATTGTATTGTTATTACAGACAAGAAATTCATAAAGACGTGGCCTCTGGGCTCTCACTGCCGGACAGGGCTCCCTGGAGAACCGACGTCTGTCCCTTTCTACTGCTGTGTATTATTCCATGATGGGTGCCATGGTTGGTTTATTCCTCTGTCAGAGTCAGGTGGGTTGTTTCCATATTTCTAGAATGAAACCTCATTACAAGGCAGATTGACAGAGCAGAGAAACGTGAATGGGGCGGGGGTGGAGGGGTGGGTGGACAAGGACAGAGCCTCTTAGTAGAGAGGCACGTGTGGGGCTCACAGACAGAGATCTGCCCCCTGTCCAGCAGCCCCAGCCAGAGGCCCCTAACCCCAATTAGACACCTGCAGCAAGGCCCAGGCCACTCTTGCTAAGATCACAGGCTCCCGTGCCCCTCCCTGCTCACCTTGTCCTTCCCAGGCTCCAAGTCCAAGGGGCATAGCTGACCTGGGAGAGTGAGGCTGAGGGAACCTGGGGCCCCTGCCAGCCCTATCCTGGAACCCTCTTACCTGCCTGCCACGAACACATCCCCTTGGATCCCTCAGACTCAGGTAGAGACTGGCAGCGTCTGTGAACACAAACTGATCTGATGCTCAAGAGAGGCCCTGCAGGCTCTGCCCCAGCTGCCCAAGATGACCCACCCAGCAGCGGCAAGTGTCCTTAGGTGGCCCTAAACCTCTGCACGGAGATGGCAAACCACAGACTGTGGGGTCACCAGAAGCACAGCCAGCATGAGGGCTCCCACTGGCCGTCCCTGGGTGGCGTCAGAGGTGATGGGGGAAGCGGGTGGAGCTTTGTACTAGGCCAGGTTGTGGGAAGCCAAGTGTTGATTGACACAGCTCTGGGGGGTCTGGAAGGGGCACCCCAACCCCCCCCATGGAGCATTCACAAAACCCCTACCTCTCCTACCCCCCACAGCTGAGGAACAGTGAGTACAAGAGGGACTGACAGCCCGCGTGCATCCCTGCACACACATGCGGCAGCAAGGCGGGAATATAATGAATTTTAAGGTCCCCAGGCTAGGCTGTGACACCCTCAACCTCAGGGCAGGAATACTAGACCAAAGACCGTGTATGGTGAGACAGACTGGGGTAGACGTACGTAGACATGTGTACATAACAGCTTCCTTACCTAAAGGGGTGCAGATGGGAGCTGGGACTCCCGCTCCTGACTGATTGGAATCCATTTCTTCAGAGCAGAGACTATCAGAACCCCCCCTCCCCCTGGGGCCAAACAATGAGGGTGAAAAGAAAATCAGAAAAACAGAAGGGGAGAGAGAAAGAGAGAAAGAGAAAAAAAAAAAAAAAAAAGAGAAAGCCCTTACCGGCAGCATGTCCCTCAGAAGACAATTTTTAAGCATGAAGAATTGCTGTTGCAGATCCTTCTGGAAGGGCCCCCCCTCCTGCGTTTGATGCCTTTTCTCTGCATAGTAATGTGTCTTTAAAAAAAAAAAAAAGCTACTGATATATGTTACAAGAAGTGTATCTCTTTCACCAAGACAGAACATTTTAATTCCCCGACACCTTTTAGTGATTGCTTCAATTTCCGAAGATTTTGATAAAATCATGCGGTTTAGGAGTCACGGGATGGAGCCAGTGCGGGCAGAGCGTAATGAAACACTCCTGTTTCACAGCCTTCATTTGACACAGCCCAGCTCGGGGGCTAATAAACGCGGCGTGATGAATGCCCGAGCCACGATTGTAAAAATATACTTGTAATTGGGTTAATATGCCTTAAAATACGGCCCATCAGTTATCTTTCCTTCTCACTGCGGCACGCATGTGCAGGGGTGCATATGGGCTGCCTGCCTCTCCTCCCCACCCATGCTGCTGCCTCCATCCCTCCCTGGGCCACGGGCTGTTTACAAACCTGTCTAGACCATCCCTAGGCTGAGACCAAACAACTGCAGCAAACTTGCCTGGTACTGGGCAGGGGCAGGCAGAGACACACGCATAGGGATGGGTGTCCTCCCGTGTGGAGGTAGGCTTCAGGTAACCCAAGGATATTCTGGCCTTCTGGGGGGTCTAGAGAGGAGGCCTGAAGGCAGCATCCCCTCACTCAGCTCCACCTATGCTCAGTGGACATCTATCCCAAGGAGGCGGGCTCCTAGGATGAGAAGGCTACAATACAGTAGGGAATGAAGCAAACAGGCTACCAGGGAGAATGAGGATCTCTGTATGAGAGCAAATACACCCAGTCTAAATTAAGGGGTCCCTAGCCTGGGCCCCAGAAAGGCCATGGTTGAAGTCCCCAGACACAGCCTTGTTCCTGATCTACTTTACACCCTGCCACCTGCATGTAGAAGTGGGGTTCCCTGTAGCACTGAGACCCTGGGATTAAAGCCCTTTTGGCAGCCCCAAGACAACCCTAATCTCACAGGTGTCCTATGGCTATTTTTGGGAAAGGTGAGTAAATGAGTGGATGGATAGGTAGGTAGGTAGGTAGGTGCTTGGGTGGCCAGGTAGATGGAAGGATACATAGACGTGGGTGGATGGGTGAGTGGGTCCACAGGTAGATGGCTGGTTATGTGCTGTGGACGGGTGGGAATATGGATGAGATGAATGGACAGATGGGGTAGGTGGACAGGTGAGTGGACAGATGAGTGGACGGATAGATGACTGGATTAGTTGAATGGATGGATGGATGAGTAGGCGAGCAGATGGATAGATGGTGGGTGGACGGACAGATGGATGGGTGGGGTACGCGATGGGTACGTGGATAGATGGCTGGACTGATGGATAATGAGAAGGTAGATTGATGAGTGAGTGGAAGATGGTCAGGTAGATTTTGGCTACAGAGGTTGGCGAATGGGTGGACAGGTGAATGGATTATGGCTAGGTGAGTGGGTGAATGGGTGGACAATTGATAACTTACTCTGAAGAGCCGAGGATCTACCTCAAGCTGCAAGCAGACTTGTTCGAGAGCTACTATACAGGGGTGTAAAAGGCGGGGGCAGCCGTTGATTGATACCAGGAAGCCTCCCCCCTTTCCTTTAGGGCAGGGGCTTTCTTCCTGTGGGTTCCTTCCTCTTCTGAAGACCCTCAGCTACGCCAGGCTGCATCCTTACTGAATACCATCTGCCTCCATTTAGCCCTGATTTGATCACTCAAGTCCTTCCCCTCACTCCCCCCAGTTCTGTGGGTGTCAGGTCTTAGGCCCCGTGCAAGGTTGAGAGCACCCAGCCCATTAGAAGTAAAGGTGTGAGTGCCAGACGAGGTAGAGCCTAACAGCACCCAGGAAAAGGCCGGGGGCTCTATAGAGAAGGACGCCTGAGTCAGGAGAAGAAGTCAACACTACACAACATACCCAGCATGCAGAGTCAGACCTCTTGACTCATTGCATCCTTGAGCACCATCAAGGGACCAGAATGTTCTGGAAGTGCTGCCCCCACGGGGATGAGCCATTCAACCAAGAGTCTACTAGGGAAGGCATTTAGTGCTTGACCTCTCCAATACAGGACCAAAACCACATCGTAAGCACTTCACTGGCTAGATGAGGTGCAGAGTGAGTGATCTCAGGCTCCACAGCCTTGGGAAGAGTAGGATACAAAGGCCGGGGTTGTCTATCTGGACCAGCTAGGTCGTGTGTCAGGCAATCATCACATGACGTGTGGACACACAAATGCCATGTCAACACACACACACTAGAGACAGAGAAACATGGGTGTCTGTACACACCCTTCCTGGGGCCAATGGCCTTGACTGCTGATCCTTAGGGGTAAAGGCCTAAAGAGCAAAGAGTGTCGGGGGGGGTGGTTCTTCCCCCCTGATACAACTGCCCCCAATCCATGCCTTCCACATGCTCTTGTCCCTCTCCCCAAATTTAGCACTTGGCTTCTTCACATACTTTCTCCCTCTGCACATGCACACATCCTGTTCCTGCTCAGGCCATAGCTACTTACTTCCTCACCTGCAGGCAGCACAGGGGAGGTGAATAATAAGTCCTCTCCAGAGTCTGGGCAGGCCACATTGGGTGACAATGGCATACAACCTCAGAAAGGGTTAGCATTAGAGTGCTCTGGGCAATAGGAGTCATGTGCTCACAGCCCCACACTCCTGGGGCACACTGGGGTGGCCCCAGAATCAGCTGTCTCATAAGTAACCAAGACACCCTCTCTAAATACAGCCAGAAGCAATTCTTTTTTTTTTAAAGATTTATTTATTTATTACATATGCAGTGTTCTGCCTGCGTGTACACCTGCACACCAGAAGAAGGAACCAGATTTCATGATAGATGGTTACGAGCCACCATGTGGTTGCTGGGAATTGAACTCAGGACCTCTGAAAGAGCAGATGGTGCTCTTAACCACTGAGCGATCTCTCCAGTCCCCAGAAACAATTCTTGAAGCATCTGTCTTCTCTGGCTCTTAGGACCCACAGGTTTACCTAGAAGCCATGATCTTGACATGAATCAGTCATGTGCGTGTGCTGGCATGACATGTGTGTCACTGAGCATCTGGCCCACCAGTGTAACCAAGAGAACTGCCCTGCCTGGCTATGATCACAGTGGGCCCAGGCTGCTTGCTCCATGGCCCACCATCCTGCCCACTTCCTGAACTACTACTGTATTTTCCCATCCTGTGACAACACATACACTTACTATGCTAGGTGCCCTCAGCAAGGTAAGCACACACTCAGGCTCAGGGGCCCAGCTGCCCTTGGGAACGATCATCTGGAAGGAAGGAAGGAGGAGGATATACCACCTCCCAGAACCAAACCCAGAACCAGCTGAGTAAAGCACCCCCCCAGCTGCCCCTGCCTGCCAGTGGGGGGCTGAGATCCCACCAGGTCCTACATCGGTCATTAAAATCCAGGTAAGAATTGAGCTAAACTGCACAGAAGGGCCCAGAGCAGTCCCCAAGTCCCTGGACCCCATGAATTGAGGCATAAGGGATGGTAGGTAGGATACAGAGGCCTCCTGAAGGTACCCCCAGAATTCAGCAGCTCTGCTAATGAGGTTGAAGGCCACGTACCCAAAATGCCCAATGGGAAGAAGTGTTTGTCAGGAGTGGTAAGTTGGCCCACGTGTGAGAGGCAAGCATGTTGTGAGGCAGGGCTATGGCTTCATGCCAGGACCGGACAGGGACTAGGGAATGGTGGTAGCATCCAGGCCACGGTGGCTGAGCCTACCCACGCAGGGCAATCGTAATTAGATAATTCCACCCTAAAAGGTGTTGACAGGAGGGCCTGCAGGAGCTGAGGCCCAAGCCCCGCCTCTCAAAGGCCAGAACAGAAACCCCTTAATTGATTGTGGGGCAGGGCACTATGAAACGCTGTCAATCCCAGGCCAGGAGAAAGGTGATGGGCGGGGGTTCTCTGGCCCAGTGAAGGCCTGTGGAGATGAAATGGTGTTTGCCTGCTTATGGGAAGAGTGATGGAACTCTGAATGAACGGCTGACCTTCTGGAATGACAGGTGACCCGCAAGATAGCTGTGGTGGGCAGTGGCAGCCGCCTCGAAAATTGCTGCCGCTGCCCGAAAATAAACAATAAGAGAGCAAATGTGCTTTGAAAAATTGACTCGTTTCAACACTGGGGGAGAAAGTGAATTATCTCAGGCCACCGGTCCGAGTCGTCAGCCTGCACCTCCCCCTTGTAGCTGCAACAGAGAGGCCAGGCTGAGCAAGGAGACCCCTTGTAGGGCACCATGGCAGTGGATGTGGGGCACCCCAAAGGTCTCAAGCTCACCCTTAGTGGTCAAAGGGGCTCCACAGGACTAGCTATGCCCAGGAAGGGTCAGAAGGCAGGAATAGTGTCCAGTGGGCAGTCCACAAAGCAATGCACAGGACCTGAGGCTCTCTGCAGACACCCAGTCTGACCTCACCCCTTCCCAGGGGTCTCTGGCAACAGGACCCATCAACCCAGGCAGCCATGGACAGATGCACAGACCTTAAAGGCTCCCTAGGATACTGGAGTTGCTGTTTCTCCTCCAGTCCTATTCCACCTACTTCTGTCATCTCCCTTTCCCCAGGAAGACCCCAGCACACACAGGGACAGGTGTTGCACTACAGATGTGCAATACCCTCCACAGGCTCACGTGTTGAACACTTGGTCTCCAGGCCGTGGTGCTCACTGGGGAGGTTATGGAACTTAGAAACGGGGTGTCACTGGTAGGCCTTATGGAGGCTGCCCTAGTCTAGCCCCAGCTCTGTGCTTCCTGGTCTGCAGAGGGGTCTTATCACATACCCCACCATGAACCCCACCACCTTCCCTGCCATGACAGATTATACTGTCTCAGAGCACCCAAACAAATCCGTCCTCTGTTCATCTGCCTTCCTGCCAGGCATTTGGTAACGGTGACCAGAAAAGTAACTAATACAATATGGTAGGAAGTCTGAGGGCCCAGGGGGAACCAGGTCCCTGCCTTTGGAGCCCTGAAGCCATCTTCCCCTCTTTCTCTCTCTGACCCCCAGGAACTAGCAGCTTCCATCTACTGGCACACAGGACAGAAACAGCTAGGTTGTCTCCTGCTCCCTGGCTCTTCAGCCACCCAAGGGTAGACGTCCCCATGGCCACAGCCTCAGCCCACATGGCCAATGGCTCCTGCCTACTCCCCACACTAACAAGTGGAAGCCTGGGATGTCAGGCAGGTACAGAGTCCCACCCCTATGAGCAGAGCATCCTCTCAGAAGGACTCTTTAGAGAGTTTACCATGCTGGTCAGTATGAAAAGCCTCCAAAAGCCTTGAGAGAGTGCAGCATGCAGAATGTTTCTCATCCTAAAGGCCAGCCTTGCGAAGGCACGAGGAGCCCCCAGGCACCTCTGCTCAATATGAGGGTCATTTTGAAGCAATTTTTGGAACACTTTCTGCATGTACTAAGACATCCCAGAGACCAACCCCAAAGAAGAGACTAGAACCAATTTTTTTAAAAAAGCACCCTAAAATGTGACCCAAGAAGCTGAGGGTGGAACCCAAAATAAACCATGGCTGCGAGCCCTGCAGGCACCAACCTCAGGCCATGGCAGAGCCATTGCTCCTATTGGCTTCAGCCTTCCCGGCCAGCTGGGTATGACGCAAGAAAGGACCCAGACAACAGGGACATCCACTGCCTAGTGACCAGCACACAGCCCATGCCCCTTCCATGCTAAGGGTTAGTTAGACTCCTGGACTACCATGTGAGTCAGAGAAGGGCTCTTGCCCCCCGCCACCACCACACTCTAGGTATTGGGGCGGGGAAAGGAGTGCTCAAAAAGATTCCACACCCCAAAGAGAGAGCCACCTGGTAGAGACCCAGGGTAGAGCATCCAGGAGCTAGCCATAAGACACCTAGCTCCCACAAAGTGCTGGCCTATGCGCTACATTGGAGCCAGAAGGAGACCTTGCAGGTATTGGAGATTCAGAGGAGCCCCAGGCAGCTCTGCTGCCCAAGTTTAGTAGTCGTGTGCTCTTCCACACCCCCATGCCCTCTAGCAATGTGCTGAAGCAGGCCCCTCAGAGGGTCTCCAGAAGAGGCTGGCTGTTACCAGTTGACAAAGACCACACCCTATGGTCAGCAGTGGATTGTGTAGCCTTTGCTGGACTGGGCTCACTTTGTAGACCAGGCTGGCCTCGAACTCACAGAGATCCTCCAGCCTCTGCCTCCCGAGTGCTGGGATTAGAGGCGTGCACTACCATGCCCACCCCGGCTGAGGCAACTGTCAAGGGAGACTACAGGAAGGGCCAACCCCAGGGACTCTGGGAGAAGACAGGAAAAGAGGGGCTCATGACAAAGCTTGGAGAGCCTGAGAGTGGGAGGAGCCTGGTGAGGGAGGAGCTTGGTGAGGGGCCCTGTTAGAGGGACACCGCATGCATTTCATGAGGAAAGTAGAGCCAAAGGCCAATACTTCCCCCAGAAGCCCAGGAGCCCCCAGCTCTCCATGCAGCCCTGGCCTTGCCACTCTTTTCTTTTACCAATGCTTGGATCATCAGCTCACACTCACTGGACTATGTGGGGATGCCCTCACAGGGAACCCTGTCCATGGGACATCCAGGACCTCTGTCCCCCCACTTCCTGACCTCCACTCCTGACAAGTCCGTTTCAGCAGGCATTGCTGAGCAGCTCAGGGGCAAGCTCTCAGCCTCTCCCGGGCAGCTGGTTTGGAGACCCTGGCATCACACCACACCTGTGATGATGTCAGGCTCTGGGTCAGCAGCCTGTCAACTAAGGTCTAGCTGTCCCTGGGGTGCCTTGGGGCCCTTCCTACAGGCCCTGTAGACTGAAGAGGAAGAGAGCACCTCTTCTCGCTCATCAGCTGGGCAGACACAAGACACTCAACTGCTCCCTGCTCCACAAATGGAGGCTGGAACAGCAAACACTGACTTAGCCCTCCACAGCAGGGAGTTGGAGCCTTCTGCTCAGAACCACTCCCCGTCTCCAGGACACTTGTAAACTCCTGGACCTGGCCGTGACAGCTGTGGGAAATGCAGCCACACTGGCTTTCAAAGGCTCCTTCCCTTGGTGCCGAGAGAACACCATCCTGGTTTCATGGCTCCACCTCAAACCTTTGTCAGTACAGCCCAGAGGGGCCTTCTTTGCAACAGGGGTATAAAACAGGGCCCCCCAACAAGCCACACAGGGATTCTGCCAGAAATCCTCTCAAAGGTTTTGAAGTTTCCTGATTCTGGATCTCGTCATTGGATGGAAGCCACGTGACAAGTTCTTCAAGACCAATTCTTTTCTGACTCTGGCTCTGTATGGGACTGTTATGACATCAGGACAACACCCCTGAGGTTCTGTGAGCCACAATAACCACTAAACAGGACCTAGGTGCACCTTTAAGCAACAGAGCTCATGATACCTGTTGGCAGCAGATGGCCAAACATTTCACCCATCAGAGCAAGGCCACTCTTCCAGCTTCTCCACACCCACAGCTTCTCCACACTCACATCTTCTCCACACCCATAGCTTCTCCACGCCCGCAGCCTCTCTAATCACTTAGAACTCATGGTAGTCCCCACCCCTGACCACATACCTCCCCCCCAACATACACACACACACACAGTGCCAAACCCTGACCTGCCAAGGTTCACTAAGAAAAGCAGAACTCTGGGATGACAGCTGGGCTTACCAAGTGCCCTGGGAACTATCCTCATCATCCACAAAGTCTGTCTTGACTACACCTGAGGAGAGTCAGTATGAGGAAGAGAGGAAGCCACCCAATAGGGTGGCCACGGGGAGAAGAACGGGTTGTGGAGACGAGACCGGCAGGAAATGGAGAGTGAGAACAGGAGTCACATGTGTCCCTGCTCCTCTAGGCCACATGATTCTTGCAGCAGAAAGTGGTACCTGTTCCCAAGGAAACCGGCCTTGTCGGCCCAGGGTTTGAGAGAACTGAAGACACACATCCTCTGTGTTACACACCATCACCACTACCCATCTCCAGGACATCCCATCAATCCAAGCTGAGACCCCCATCTCCATGGAGACCAGCTCCTCTTCCCGACAGCAACCCCAGCACTTACCAGTCTTTATCGATCTGAACGCCCTATGGTCCTTCTCTTGGTGGACTCCAGAACTAGCCCTCTGTCAACTGCCTGTGGCCCTCAGCACAGTGTTGGGCCGCCCTGGACTGGTTTGCCTTGAACTTGCTCAGAGCCTGTGGCTGGAAACCTATTTTATAAGAAATTGTCATCACAGGTCACTTACTGAAAACTACTAAAAATGGAAAATAGGGCGGAGCTGGGGCTTACCTAAGCCACATGGTCTACATCCATACTGTCTCAGAGTGAGAGTTTCTAAGTGCACGTGAGGCCAGCTGGGCTGTTTTCAGGCCTCCATTTGCTCATGAACACAGAATACCCGCCCCCTTAGGGGACCATGGAAATGCACTATGGAAATGGGCACACGAGCATCTCTCCTTGTGCTCCCTGCACACCCAATGTGGCATGGGGTTCTAACTGTCCACCCTCCTCCCAACCTCTGTTTTCTGGGCTTTTGATAATAACAGTTGGATTGTTACAGGTGCATCAGCATTATTGCAGAAACGCTCATACACATAGAAGAGCAGAGGAACCCAGGACACGGAGCCCAGACACCGGGCAGTCGCTGACTCAGGAAGACCCTCATCCCTACCCCAGATTATCCAGTGCCCTCTCTGTGTTTCTCCCTTTGGTCACTGCTCCAGGGTATATTCTGAGGCAAGAAGACGCATCATTTACCTGAGTGCCCATAGGGTCAGCAGCCAGGCTACCCCAGGAGGTGTCTTCCCTTGGTGTCTGTCTTATGTGTACATAATTAGTGTGCCTATGCAAGATGTGCATGCCTTAGTGTCCCCTCCCCCCTTTTCTATTTTTCAAGACAGGGTTTCTCTGTGCAGCCCTCACTATCCTGAACTTGCTTTTGTAGACTAGGCCAGCCTCGAACTCACAGCGATCCGCCTGCCTCTGCCTCCCGAGTGCTGGGATTAAAGGTGTGCACCACCACCGCCCAGTCTCCCCCCCGCCCCCATCCTTCTCGTACTCCCACTTAGTGCCTCCATCTGTCCCTGCCTGGGTCCCTTGCTCAATCTTGGATGCAAATGTGGAATTTCTCAATGGTCCTGACTGGTCCTTTCCTTCCCAGGCTAACCGTGGTCTGTTAGCCTGCCCCTTTCCCTCCAGGCATCAGTGTGGTGTGTTCCAGGATCCTGCCCTAGGACTCATGGGGGACTTAGTAGGCAGTGGCAGGCTCATTGCCCTAGAGGAAGCAGCAGGTGGGAAGACCAGAGCAAACGAGGTGCCGGCTCACTACGATCTACAGAGAGGGCTCAGGCTCAACATGACGGAGGTTGGGAGCACGTGTACCTCAGAAGAACAGCAGGGCTGATGCCTGGAGGAGAACTTGACCCGCCTGGTTCCTTGGAGGGCATAAGGAGTGGGACAGGTAAGAAGGGCCACGGGAAACACTTGGGCCCCATGAGAACAGACCTGAGGGCTCCAGCTTCAGGCCAGGCCAAAGGGCTGCTCGGCTAAGCTCGGAGTCTGGGCCTGTCCCCAGTCCCCATATCTAGAAAGGCTACAGAAGTCTCTGCTGGGCTAGCAGCACCAGCCATGCCCACCTCCCGTGCCTCCTGGCACTCTGGGCAGGTTAGGAAGGCCATGGGAAGGCAGGGGTGGGAGGGGGAAGTACCTGCTCCCCCCCCCCCCAGCACCCAGGGGCTGCATCTCCATTTATCACCCTCTGTCCTTCACCGCCCCCTGCTCCTTGCCCGAGGGAGAGCCATTCAGATCTGCCCAAGCTGAACAATACAATATTTCTATTGAGCTGTGGATTTGATTAATAATTTGGAAATGAAATCAATATGGGCTCTGCTTTTCATTCCTGGAGGGTCCCTGTGCACCAGGCTGGCTGAGGAAGCAGCAGGCTTAGGACACAGGGACAAGGCACCAGGGACAGGTGTCACTCAGCAGGATGTAGTAGCCATCTCCTTCCAGAGAATTGGAGTGGATGTGGCTTTGTGTCCTAGAACAGAAGTGCTGTGGGACTCAGACCCGCTGCTCCAGGCCTCTCAGGCCTCAGGGAAGTGACAGCTGTGCTCACACCAGGCACTGCCCTCCTAGCTGTAGACCTCGGGGCCTGGATTCCCATATAGCTCTCCAGCCCTTCCTCATCCTCATGTTCCAACAAGGCGAGTAGCTTAGTCACACCTGCTGGGGCTCCTCTGAGCGTAGGTCAGTCACCCATGACCCTCAGATCTTTGATGCTGAGCTTGCTTCCTACCAGTATTCCTAACTGTGGCTCTGGGTCCTGAAATCCCATTCTCAGGGTGACACCAGATCCACACTGCTTCCCCAAATCTCCCTAGTCAGATGTTAGGACAGCCTACCGGTCCAGCCATGGTCTCTCCTCCCAGGCAAAGAGCTACCGCCAGATCACATGAGGAAAAAGCAGTCAGGTGAAGAGCGATGTGACCCCGCTGACCTGGGTACCACAGGCCTGAAGCTGGGAGCACTTCCCAGGGCATTCATCATTGCCAGCCCAGCCTACATACCAATCCAACCCTGGTCTGCCCATGTCAGTGTAAGCGGACTGGCCTGCTCAACGCTGCCCATTTGGCCCACTATCACTACCTCTAACCCAGGCTTTCAAGACTCAGGGACCCTACCTTGCCTCAGGGTGCTGAGGAGGAAGTGGCCTTGGCCAGGCCTGTGTAGGAGGAGCCTCTGACTTCCTCCTCATCACTTCATGATGCCCATGGGGATAACCTAGCTCCTCCCAGCTGCAGGGGGAAAAATGCCTGAGCACATGGCCTTGACTGACCCTTGCCCAGGGATCTGGGGCCTCGTTTGTGGTCACTGAATGGAGTTCACAAGATATAACCTGTCTTGATCCTGCAACCTCAGAAAGAATACATATACTTGCACACGTGCAGGATGGGTCTACAGATTCACGTACACACCTGTACCTGCCATAGACCCGAAATACAGGCGATGGCTTCTTCCCTCATGGGCGTGACACTGTGCCAGCCTTGGCATGGCCCTTGCTTCTCCTCCTGTTTAGCTTATCTGGGAGCACAGCACGAACTTGGAGCTGAGGAATCGGAGTCCTTATCTCTAGACTCTTAAGAGTGTAGGAACCCAACCATCCTGGCCTGACACTCTGGCCTTCAGCGATCAGTCTGCCCCCAGCCAAGAAGGTTCCAGGTTCCACAGCTGAGAACATTTTAAAACCCCATCTATCCCAGAGACAAGTGTTTGCACGTGGGGACAGCCACAGACCTAGTCAGCCCTGGCTCAAAGCCCTTCCTATACTAGCCCTCAGGGCAGTGGTCACAGCTAATCATGCCCAGGAAAGCCAATAGGACCTCCCCCTAGGTAATCCCGGGCCCATATGAAGACAGGACACTTATTTCTCAAGTCCCCCACACTAGGTCCTGAGACACAGATGGGCCTGAGGCTCAAGAGAGCTCTTCTGTGCAATGTAGCCTATCAGCCACAGGATAGCGTGAAGGCAGAGCCCAGCTCCCTATCTCGGGGTCTCTGGCCACTTGGACAACAAATCAACAGGAGGGTTAAGGGTCCCCGAGCCAAGATTCTCAGAGCAAGCCTGGATGCAGCTCCTCTGTCCGTGGTGGCACGTGAAGCCCTGGAGCCGCTCCCCGGGAGCCAAAGTTCCTTGACCCGCATGCCGGGGAGGCGGTTTTATAAGAGCCATTGACCGGCAGCATTGATCCCCAAGAATGTATCGCACAAATCATTTTGCACTAAACTGCGGAATCGATGGAGAAATCTCCCGGAAAATTTATATTAAAAGTCTCTGTTTGCCTAAATGAGTTCCCTGTGCCCATATTGAATATTTGGCTGATGAATTGAATGGGTTTAAATTTGAACATTGCAGACCCATTAAAGAATGAATTCTTAAATCAAACCCTGCCATTTATGATTGAAATGAGATTTCCTCCGCGATGGACCAGCCACTATATAAATCAGCTGCGCATTTTATACCAAACCATAAACAAGATATAATTCTTCTAAATACACAACAGGTGCCTTAAATCTTTTGATGCATCTTGTATTTATCTGAAGTGCAGATCCGCTGTATTTACACCAGGTCGCGCAGGCCTCTGATGGCCCTGGCCGATGAAGGTTAAATTCAGAGGGCCACTGGAGCCTAGGCATACAGAGCCTGCTAAGGAGACCAGGGGTGGAGCAATGACACTGAGCTCAGGTTCCTGCCATCACACCCAGCCAGGGTCCACCAGACCCTGGTGAACTCAGAGTCCCCTCTGCCACATGCACACACACACACACACACACACACATACACACACACACACGTATAGATGCATACACAGTCTCACATGTACACAGAGTAAAGCCATGAATTCACACATGTACACATCTTCACTGATGTGCATACACAATCATATGTTCAAGCAAAACCATACAATCCCCACATATACACATAGAACATGTGCCCAACGCATATGTGGACGTTGACCAGATATGCAGGTGTGTACATCTCTGCAAAAATGTACCAGCAAACTGGGCCTGTTGACCCAAAACCTGTGTCCTCAACCCTTGGGAGGCTGAGGCAGTGAATTCAAAAACAACCTGGGCTACCCAACAAATCTTTCCGAAAAACTAAAGTGCACCAACACAAGAATAAACATGTGAGGACTTGGAGAGATGGCTCAGTGGTTAGGAGTGTTTACCACTCTTGTAGAGGACCTGGGCTCAGTTACCAGCGCCCACCCAAGGGGGCCATCAACTGCCTGTAATGCCAGGCTGCCAACAGCTGATGTAATGCCTCCCCACCTGAGGTCCCGCTAACCGCCGAGCTCTGACCATGTCAGGATGAGCCTGCTGGGTTCGTGGTCTCAGGGCAATGCTGGCAGAAGGAGCATTTGTGGCACAGCCTTACTATCGGGGAAAGGCCACAGAGAGTGCCTGAGAAGGGCATATGAGGAAACTGAGGCTGGAGAGGAGAGGAGTGGCTTGGATGCTAGGACTAGGAGTCAGGACAAGAATCTGGGAGTAGGGTCCCTCTCCACATCCCTCCTCTGGTTGCCATCTGCCATTGCTGATGCTGCCTCCTGTCATTCTCACCCAGCAGTCGAATCACCCTTAAGTGATGGAAGTTTTGGTTTCTTTGTAAAGTCAGCTATGTTCTGTAACTATGTTTTTGTTTCAACCCCAAGTGTGGGATTTTAGTTTGGGATTTAGTTTGTCCACAGCCGACCACAGGGCATGGTCTTTGCCAGCTGGTAATGGCCTACCTCGTGCTGCACAGAGAGGGGCGTGGTCTAAGACACTGAGGGCAATAAATAGGAGAGCATGGAGAGAGGTGTGGTGTGTAGTGGTGGCGTAAGGCGTGTAGCAGTTTGGCGAGACCAGAGATGGACAGTGTGGTGGACAGAGAGAAACGTTCAACACAGCGGCTCGGAGGAGACTGCTTGCAGCGTTTGCTGTTGATGGAGATTGGCATTGTCCCAAAAAAACCAACTGACCCTAAACAGCCAGGAGAAGTAAAGGAGTCTGCACCCCACCCCCTGCTAACATTGTTTTTCTCTTACCCAGGGTTAAGGGTTTGGTGGAAAGGAAGTAGAGGCTTCAATGTCCCAAATAAAATAGAGTTTAAAAATCAAGTGTTGAGACCCTTAAATAATTTCTGCTCTGCCTCCACAGAGTGCCCAGTGAGGCCCTTCCTGCCATACCACCAGAACACCACATCCTCACCCCAGAACTTTCTAGACTTCACTTCCAGAATCCTCCAGGCCTCACTTCCAGAACTGAATCTGCCAGGACTCAGAGCTCAAACCTATGCAGCCTCATTCATACCCAGACCTCATCCCTGCCATAGCCAAACACCATTTTCCTTAAAACAGAACTTCCTTGTGCATATGGAAGCCAGAGGACACTTCTTTATTTTTTTTTTAAAGATTTTATTTTATTTATTATGTACACAGTGTTCTGGCTGCATGTATACCTGCACTCCAGAAGAGGGCACCAGATCTCATCATAGATGGTTGTGAAGCACCATGTGGTTGCTGGGAATTGAACTCAGGACCTTTGGAAGAGCAGCCAGTGCTCTTAACCTCTGAGCCATCTCTCCAGTGCTGAGAGGGCACTTCTGGGAGTTGTTTCTCTCCTTCCACTATGTGAGTACTGAAGATAAAACTCAGGTTGTCAGGGCCTTTACCCCCTTCACCCTCTCTGTCATAGCCCTCAGGACAGCTGGCTCACGTGTGTTCCCGTCTTCTGGCAGTTCTCCAACACAAAGACAGTCGCCATGCCTACCTTGTTGGGGACACAGGATGACCCTTATCGCAGCCTTCATTGCTATCACTGAATACCGCAGCGAGGCAAGCTATAACTAATTGTCACACATTACTCATAGGTCTAAAACCCCGCGCAGGCGTGCTCCTTGCCTAATGAGGATCACGCTGCGTGCACAGCACCTGCTTGCTGCCCTCACATGGTAGAGAGGAACCCACTCCTTCAAGGCTTTCTGTGCAGTCCTCCTTCCTGAGGACAGATCCTTGTGACCGCAGACTAAGTTTCAATATCACTTTTGAGGGACATAATCCTTCCAACCATAGGTGCCCTGATGACAAAGCACATGCAGAGCACAGGTAAGATCATTACACTCAGCTGTGACATGCATGCACATGTGTGTATAGACAACTGTGCACACATTCTCATATGTGTCTGGCTCTGTGTGTATATCACAGAATTCCTTCTTCTTCTTCTTCTTCTTCTTCTTCTTCTTCTTCTTCTTCTTCTTCTTCTTCTTCTTCTTCTTTTGAGACAGCGTTTCTCTGTAGCCTTGGCTGTTCTCGAACTTGCTCTATAGTCCAGGATGGCCTCAAACTCAGCTATCCACCTGTCTCTACCTCTCTAGCACTGGGACTAAAGGCATGTGCCACCACCACCTGACTCACAAGTTTTCTTTTTCTAAAGTACATTTTGTATTTACTAATTTGTGAGTGTATGTGGGTGTGGGTGCACAGGCCACAGTACATATGTGGAGGTCAGAGGAAAACCTGTGGCAGTCAGGTCCCTCCCCCCACCATGCGGGCTCTAGGTTCACCTCGCTGACGACTTTTCCTCTTCTTTGAGATAGAGGCTTACAGTGCAGCCAGCTGCTCTCCAATTCTCCCTCTCTCTCTCTCTCTCTCTCTCTCTCTCTCTCTCTCTCTCTCTCGTTTTGGGTTTTCTTTTTGGTTTTGGGTTTTGGTTTTTTTGTTTTTCGTTTTTTCAAAAACAGAGTCTCTGCGTAGTCCTGGCTGTCCTGGAGCTCACTCTGTAGACACAGGCTGGCCTCAGACTCAGAGATCCACCTGCCTCTGCACTCCCCTCGCCCCAGCAAGTGCTGGGATGGAAGCTATGCGCCACCACCACCACCCGGCTAGTATTGGAGTCTTTAGAACTTGAAGCTATAGCCAGCTGTGGGACACCATATGGATCCTAGTGTACTGGCTGGTTTTTATGTCAACTTGGCACAAGCTAGGATCATCAGAGGTGAAGGAGCCTGAATTGAGAAACACATCTCCATACGATCCAGCTGTAAGGCATTTATTTATTTTTTTTTTTTTTTGGTTTTTTGAGACAGGGTTTCTCTGTGTATCCCTGGCTGTCCTGGACTCACTTTGTAGACCAGGCTGGCCTTGAACTCACAGTGATCCGCCTGCCTCTGCCTCCCGAGTGCTAGGATTAAAGGCGTGCGCCACCACGCCCGGCTCATATTTATTTTTTATTATTATTATTATGTATACAGTGTTCTGCCTGCATGTACACCTGCAGGCCAGAAGAGGGCACCAGATCACATTATAGATGGTTGTGAGCCACCATGTGGTTGCTGGGAATTGAACTCAGGACCTCTGGAAGAGCAGTCAGTGCTCTTAACCTCTGAGCCACCTCTCCAGCCCCAAGGCATTTTCTTAATTAGTGATTGGTGGAGAAGGGCCCAGCCCATGGTGGTGGTGCTATCCCCGAACTGGTGGTCCTAGGTTCTATAAGAAAGCAGGCTGAGCAAGCCATGTGAAGCCATCTAGTAAATAGCACCCCTCCATGGCCTCTGCATCAGCTCCTGCCTCCAGGTTCCTGTCCTGTTTATGTCCTGAATCCCCAACTTGTTTTTTGGTCATGGTATTTCGTTGTAGGAAGAGAAACCCTAGACACTGGGAAACAAACCCAGGTCCTCTGGAAGAATAGCAGACCTGGCTCTCCTGGAACTTGCTATGTGAACCAGGCTGACCTCAAACTCAGAGATCTGCCTCCTGAGTGCTGGGATTAAAGGCCTGGACCATCACCGCCCAGCATGCAGCAAGTGCTCTTAACTGTTGAACCATCAGTCCAACCCCTGATTTCCAATTTTCAGTGCCCCGGCCTCTGCATCTGGACTGCTGGGATTACAGGTACGTTTCACCATCTCTGATGATGCATATGTTTTTAAATGACATGTTGCTAACTGTATCCAATGGAGTATTATAAGTGACACCTCCTGATAACTTTGGTCAAATACCCTCAGAAGTCTCCACACCAGAAAACATGCCACACAAAGGTGGCACAGTCAAGAACCTAGAGAAAGCAAACTGTACAGTTGTCTCAAACAAGCTCCATGAAGTTTAACATTGGGTTTGCTTGTTTTATATTTGTCTATGCGTGTGGTATACATATTTGGGCAAGTGGAGGTGGTCAAAGCTGACAATGGTTGTCTTCCTCCATTACTCTCCACTTTATTCTCTGAGGCAGGGTCTCTCTCTGCAGCCACTGCTCACCAATTCTACCTACTCTAGCTAGCTAGACCCAGGAATGCCCTGTCTTTGCCTCTCAGTTGCAGGTGGCTACCACACCTGTCTGGCTCTCACCTGCGTTCTAGTGATCTGGACTCTGGTCTTCACTGATGCTCTGAGCAACTGAGCCATCTCTTCAGGCCTTGATATCTTTTTTATTTTATTTTATTTTATTTTATTTTATATTTCAGTGTATGCGTGCTCTCTCTGTGTATAGACCTGCATGCCAGAAGAGGGCATCACATCCTCTTATAGAGGGTTTATACCTTTTCTTATTGTAACTTGTGCCGTGCTCTGCTGGGAGGCCTGCTCTTTTCTGAAGGGAAACAGAGATGCAGTGGCTCTGCGGAGGAGAGGGAAATTGGGAGGAGAGAAGAGAGGGGAAATTGTGTTTGAGATGTAATATATGAAAGAATATAACTTTTTTAAACAATAAGGAAATTTTTTACAAGTCAGAAAAATTCCAAGAGATAGCTACTGGTGAAGAATTCCCACAACAGGCATTCCACAGATGTGAACCTGACACGCTGCTTCAAGAGAACAGACACCAGTGCTCACATCCTGTCAGAGGCTGGCAGGCTCAGGAGGCCCAGGCCATTTGGATGCAGGCAGTAAGCCTTGGAGGCAGGCTATGGCTCAGAGAGGTCAGTGTCTGTGGACCATCAGCTTCCAAAGTCCTACTGTGGAGCCCATGTGGCTAAGGAGACCTTTCCAGGGACCCAGGTGCTCCTATTGGGAAAGAGTAGGAAAACGCACACTGCCTAACGCACACTGCCTAGACCACACCCAATGAGACACGACCACACTTGGGGCTTCATCACAAAAGTTAGGTGGGCAAGTATGCAATGACAGCCCGAAGCCCCACAGTAGCTTAAAACCCTCAGTGGATGCTCACTGGTGGAGGTGTTTCTGTTGTAGGTGTCTTCGGATACTGCCCAGAATATTCTGTGCCACTCCTTGGTTTCCAGGGTCAGGCGCTCATGGGCCTCTAGGTCACATCTTATCCCCTGACAACTCTTTGTTCTGCCTGGCTCATTTAAGCACAGACGGAATGCTCACTGCTGGTTAGTGAACGCTGTGCCCACAGCCAGCCAACACTATGTCACACATTTGGACAAGACTCCAGTAACACCCAGGTTCTCCACTAGGTAACAAGTAGCTGCCTGACACAGAGGAGCACTAGATGGCAAAGACCAAGAAAAAAAAAGCACAGCAAAAATGGGACACAAACAAACTCTAATATGACCTTTGTCACTCACAGAGTGTGGCCTTCTCACCTCTCCTAGGACCCTAGTAATTATGCTTGTCTGTAAATGACCACAAAGTACAGCGAGCATTGATTCGGAGCCCCCAACATGCTTTAACAGGAAGGCAAATTCACAAATACAGAATCTTACAAAGAACATGTTCTCCAAAAGTCACACACAGGACATCTATGCCAACACGGTACTGGAGGGCTGGTGAGGAGCAGAGAAGGTGGCTGTGGTCTAGGGACATCTATTTGGCCATAGGCACCAAAGCCAACTGACTGTTACTCAGGTGTGTGTGTGTGTGTGTGTGTGTGTGTGTGTGTGTGTGTTGGGTTAGGTAAGTGTAGCTAAGCCAGGCTGAAAGGGCAGCTGTGATAGAGGGGACTGGATATAGGGGATGACCAATGGCCAAGTGTGTAAAGACAAGAGGCCTGAAGGACCTAGAACAGTCCTGGGGCTGTTGGGTTGGAGTTCAAAATGACAGACACTCACATGGACAGACATGAAAATGTGGGGGGGGGGGCTCTGCATCTATAGATTCTATTAACCTCAGATCAAAACTATCTTTAAGTTCTGTCTATACTAAATGAATACAGATGACTCTTTTAACTCTGTAAACAGGTCAGTATGTCAACTGCTTGCATGGCATCCACCTTCTTGTAGGGACTGTAGGCAGCCTAGAATGACTGATACACCATGCAGGCTCTACACAAATAAAGCATCCTTCTACAGGAAGGATTTGAGCACCTGCAAGCATGTGCTGGAAGTTTTGGTTTCTTTGTAAAGTCAGTTATGTTCTGTAACTATGTTTTTGTTTTAATCCCAAGTGTGGGATTTTAGTTTGGGCTTTAGTTTGTTCACAGCTGACCACAGGGCATGGTCTTTGCCAGCTGGTAATGGCCTGCACAGAGGGGCATGGTCTAGGGCTCTGAGGAAGATAAATTGCAGAGCTCAGAGAGAGAAAGTGTGACCTGTGGTGGTGGCATGAGACACCAGAGACAGAGGTGTGGCAGACAGAGAGAAACGTTTCAATGCAGCAGCTCAGAGTAGATTGCTTGCTGCATTTGCTGTTGACAGAGATTTGTATTCCCCCAAAGAACCCAACTGACCCTAAACAGCCAGAAGTAAAGAGGTCTGTTCCCCCTCTCCCCGCTAACATTCTTTATGGGTTGACGGGAGGGTATAAATACCCAAAATAAAATAGAGTTTAAAAAGCAATCGTCAATACAAGGATCTTGGAACAGGGACTCTGGGGATCTGAGAGACATATGAACACTTACACATATTCGAGAATGGACACACCATAGATACAGGCCCTGTCCACCTACCCTGTGCTCAGAGAGCTTCCTCCATGTCCTTGCTCCTGTCCCTGAGGTCACTTCCCTCAAGACAACCCAGATCACACTTTGTCCTTTGCACCCTAGGGCCTCCACGCTACCCACTGTTGACTCCTATTTCTGACACCCTCTCCTTCTCCGGCCTCTTGTCATCCCTAGAGTCACTGACTCTAGCTGCCCCACGCACAGAATGCCACATCCTTGGGTTCTATTCCTGCAGAAGACTCTTCAGATGAGATCTGGATCCCACCCAGAGCTGGACCACAGCCGATGATTTTGGGACAAGCCCAGCTAAGGTCCGTATGTCACAGATCCTTGGACACAACAACATAGCCAATGGTTAATGTTTTGAGCAAATAAGTTTGGAGAAGGGCAAGATGGCTCAGCAGGTAAAGGCGTTTGCTGGCAAGCCAGAGACCTGAGTTCCACGGAGCCCGCACGCTGAAAGGATAGACCTGCCTCCTGCAAGCTGCCGTCTGATGACATGCATGGGGAGGGGCTAAGGAAGCCACACTGTCGCCACTGGGATCAATAAATGAATTCATGAGACTGTAGGGATAAGTTCAATAGACAAAATTCAACTTTATTCTACAAGCTTAGTGGAAAACAATCAGAAAATTAAAAAAAAAAAAAAGACCCAAATAACACCAAAAGGAAAGGCGTATGGAAATAAATTGAACAATTGTGTGCAAAAGTGCTGTGGCGATAATTGAGAGAAACTAAAGACGACAACTAAATAGGGCAAAGGTCATGGAAAACTCAATAGTGCTAAGATGTAAATTATCCTCTAAGTTGGTATATAGATCTAGCATGATACCAATCAAAATACCAATGGCCTCTTGTAAAACTTGCTGGGCTATGCAGAAAGTCTAGAATGACATAAAACTGTCTTAAGAAGGGATGAAAGGCCTGACATGTCCTACTGTAAGACCCTCTCTTACGCTTGAAGTGTGAAATGTCCCCACAGCGTCATGGGCTACAAAGCCAGGTGCCCAGCTATACTGAGGCAGTTTTGGGAAGTTCTTGAAACTTTAGGAGGTGGAACAAGTTCGATGAACCTTGTCTCTGGCCCCTTCCCCTCCCTCACGGGGTGCCTCCTCCAAAGCCCTGAGCTCAAGTAAGCCTTCCCTCCTCCCACAGTGAGGTCTGGTGTTTTGATCATGATGCCCTGAGAAGTGGGGCTGTTCCTGTAATAATCCTGACCATTTGGTTCTTTTTTTTTTTTTAAGATTTATTTATTTATTATGTATACAGTGTTCTGCCTGCATGTGTGTCTGCCCGCCAGAAGAGGGCACCAGAGCTCATTATAGATGGTTATGAGGCACCATGTGGTTGCTGGGAATTGAACTCTGGACCTTTGGAAGAACATATAGTGCTCTTAACCTTTGAGCCATCTCTCCAGCCCTGAACACATGGTTCTTATGCCACTGGAAGTGCATTGTGGGAGGAATATGGGCTGGGGAGTCATCGAATGCTGCCAAGCAGAGCCCAGTAGTTGGTGCTGCAGGGAGCTCAGAGCAGAACACCGATAGTAGTGTGGCCAGTGAGGTCTGCACTCATGAGGCTTCTGACGGGAAAAAGGACACTGTCAGCAACCGTGCTGGAGGTCACTCCTGTTATACTCTGGCAAGGTTGTGCACATGTCACCCATGTCCTGAAACACTGCAAGACCATAAGTCCAAAGTCGACAGGCTTCTTTTCGGAGGAAACACCTGGGCAGTGAGTGAGGTACTCCCAGCTGGGCAAGTTGTTTCTGGGTACCAGGTTCATAGAAAGAATCAGCAGCAAAAATCAGATACTTTGGAGAACTTGCAGTTTGGTCAGAAAAGTCCAGGCTAAGGAAGGCATTGTTGGCTTTCTTTCTTTCTTTCTTTCTTTTCTTTCTTCTGTCTTTTCTTTCTTCTTTCTTTTCTTTCTTTCTTCCTTTTATTCATAGGAAAGAAACCAAGGGCTTTCTCAGTGAGAAAACATGCATCTAGCATCCCTGAGGTTCTAAGTTCAGTTTTCAGCACGGGGCATAGAGAGGGGTCAAAGGTTGATGCCTTGAGGCCACCTCAGGAACCAGGTAGACCCACTGCAGGCTCCACAGCAGAACATTATGAGCCTGTTTAAAAGACTTTGAAAAGAGAGCTATCTTCAGGACACCCAGTCGCACAGGGCTACCTAGGAAGTGTGTTTTCCGGGTTCAGTCATCCAGGAACTTAGAAATCACTGAAGCTATGGGGTCTAAGAGGGCCCAGCCAATGCTCAGCCTGGCAGCAGACCCTGACATCACTCATGACTCTGGCTCTGTGTAATGCAGACTGCCAGGGCTACAGGGTCACAGAGATGATCATGAATGCAGAATCCAGACATGCCCACAACCACAGGGCAACAACAGAAGACACTAAGGGGTATGGGGTCAGCACATACAGTCAATTATATGGGACAAGACATTAATGCTCTTTAATAGAGTGAGGACGGACCCTCCCAAAAGCAGTTCTGCAGCCATCAGTTAACAGTCTGCAGAGGATGAACATCAGTGCCTTTATACTATAACCAAATAGGAACTTGGGCCTCACTCCAAAAGCTGACATCGTGACTCTTCTGGAAATTTCTCAAGATGACTTCACAGCTCTAGCCCATTCGCTGACGTCTGTGGCGCACTGTGGGCTGCTGCGGCCTATAACTGCTTACATACCACGTACCACAGCTCTGCTGCTACTGTTGTGCCAGCTGAGTGAAGTGTGGAAATGTCCCTTTGTCAGTGCCCCTCTGCCTGTCCCACTCAATGCACCTATCTCAGTCTGTGTCAGGAGTTGTGTAAAACCACGTCTGGTTTTTGCTTCAGGGCCCATGCAGGCTCTAGATTGTTCCCGAAGATGAAGAGGCCAGAGCTCTCAGCAATCACCAGCTGCTTTCTCCTCTCTCCTCACGCTCACTTCTTCCCAGGGGCACCACTAGCCACTCTTCTAGAGTGGTCTGCCAGTGGCCAACTCTTAACTTCCCATGACCTGGGATCATCTCGATCTACTAAAAGATAGCATTATGGGATGTCACATCTGCAGATATACCCTTCCTTCAGCAGATCCACGGGTTGAAGGTGTCTGCATCAGTGGGAACCTGTGTGTCAGGGAAGCTCCCTGCACACAACCTGTGTCACACTGCCATGGGAAGGGCACACCCTCAGCAGAAAGTGACCCAGGAAGCATCTGCTCGGCATGGGGTGGGCCAGTGAGCCGAGTGACATGCCACCGAGAAGGTGGAGGCCTGTGGGACACAGCAGCAAGACATTTGGAAAAACTGTCACATGCATTCCTTGGAAAGATGACAAAGGCAAGCAAAGTTCTAAGGGTTGGGGACCAAAGTGGAGCAGCCGCCACATTTGAGTGGCAAAGAGGGCAGCTAGGACTCTATTAAGGAGTTACCTCACACTGAGCCAGGGCCTCAAAATGCTGATGTTGAGTCAGTAGACATGGAAGGCGTTCATCCCAACGTGGACTGGCAGGCAAAGGACAGTCAAGCTCCAATGGAAACCAATGTAGGGAAATTCTGTGCCCTGAGTGTCTATGAGAGAACAGGACCTGATACCCTGGTCATAGAACTCAGGGTCCCTGGTACCCTGCTTCGTCTGGGTTCTGGGCTGGGACTCTACAGTAATGGTGGTACTCTGGGCCACTCCACAAAAGGGAGGATGGGAGAAAGACCTCTGGCCAGCCACAGGTGGGCAGATGTTTGCCTCTGACAATGGATGTGGGCTAGAGTGTGATCATGCTGTGAACCTGGCATGACCGTGGCTATGGGGCTGTAGAGTGGAAAGACTGACCCCTGGTCCCTGGCCAGCAGCTCATCACTGAGCTGGGTTGAGCAACTTGGACTTCACCCACACTGGCGACCCCTGAGCAACAGCGCGCTAGCTCTTAAATGGATACTATAAAGATATGGAGACATCTGTGAAACACCAGGCACCCCAACTAGAGCAGAAAGCAAGAGGAGGCTGAGCACTGTGGAGGCACCCAAACATCCCACGGTCCCCCTGGGCAGCAGGGCACTGAGGCTAGACACACTCAGCTACTCCCCTCCAGCACCTTTTACAACAAGTGGTTCACTAACACTAACCACTGCCTGCAGCTGCCAATGTAGGCAATCGGTCACCCTTCCACCCCATTGTGGGGCAGGGCAGGGGCCAGAGGCCTGTAGCAATGTGCAGGGGGAGGTGGGGCAGGACCCTGGGCTCCATGGGATCAGCCCACACCAATGGTCTAACCTCTTTCCTTTCTTGTCCAGCCAGGAACCCTGGGAAGGAGGCTGGAGCATGGATCCAGGGTCCCAACCAGGACAAACTCTGACAGAGAACAGGCCTGGCAGAATGCACAGAGGGGAATGCAACCTCCACACAAATGCTGGCTCCCGGACAGCTTCCCTCCCTCTGTCCCGTGACCATCTTGCCTCTCATCTCTTCTCTCCATGCGGCCAAGCTAATGTTTTATTGAGTGCCATCTTGTTCCCACAACAGATCTTCTCTGAGTGTGTTCAATAGCTGGTATTGAATGAACTGACTCTCCTGTAAGATATTCCCCAGGGTCCACCTCAGGCCTCGCCTTGTAGATGTGGGAGGATCTCAGGGCTGTTTCCTCTCAGAGTGGAACCTCCATGATTACTACCATCCTTGGCACTGTACAGGATCACACACAACCAACAACAGTAGACTACGAACAACAACAAACCATCCCAAGACACCAACACTCTCGCCAATACCGTTAACAGTAGCCCAACAGCAATAATAACAACACACCACCATCAATGCCAATATCATCAACAGTCAAAAACGTACCGCCATCAACATCCCTAATAAAACAGCAGCAATCCCTCAACAACAACAACACAATGCTAACAAAAAGACACCGCCAACACTGTCACCAATCCACAAGATACCAGCCACTGGGCACACCAACAGGCCCTGCAGGTGCCCTCAATCCTGGATGACTACATCGCTGAAGGCTCCTCACTGAGCCGCCCATACGGGAAATAGGCTTCAAATCCTGACAGATGCCTTAACCCCTGAATATACATGCAAACCTTGTACCCACCACTGAGATGCTGAGATGGCTGACACTGATGACAGGTGGTAACTAGAGGATGGCACATCTGTTGCGGCCACAGCAGGCAGAGGGAGGAGTCTCACTGAGGGTGAGAAGGCACAGGACTGCGCATGATCTCATTGTGCCACTAGGGACGGGTCACAATTTAAATTAGGAACTGGCGTTTCCAGTGAAATATTTCTGGGTGGAAGAAGGCAGCCTCAGCTGCCACATCCTGCTTGGATTGGTCCTGGAATCCTGACGGAGGTGATGCAGGGATTAAGAATGGACAGGCACACAGATGCATGTAACAGAAAAACCAGCATCAGGTGGGCTGTGCATCCTCTAATGGAGATACACCATCAACAACCGTAGCAACTCAGAAACTCGATGAGTTTATGTTCTACATCTGGATGGAGGAAGGGGGGGCCTTACTGTACATAGCTGAGCAGGAAGCAGGTTTGACTTGTCTCTGTAGGTGTTTCTGTAGTGGCGCCGGCTCAGGCTGCAGTTGTCCCAGAGGAGGAAGCTGTGGTGGGCAGGCCCTGCACACACCATCAGCATCCCCGTACAGAGAAAAGGAAGGCCTGCCGCTCCCACGGGTCTGAGACGCTGGGGTTCTTGACAATCCACATTCACTCTGCACCTCGTCCACTCACCACACCCAGGCAACTGAGACCAAGCAAAGCAAATCAGAGGGTGGGTGACAGACAGGTCTCTGCCCGACACTGTTAACTCCCTGTCCAGCCCTAGTTCAGTCAGCAGATCAGCCCACAGAGTTCATATAGGAAGTAAACAGAGACCAGGACAAAGGAAGGCCATCCCCAGGAGAACTACATCTGGAACTGGACTGGGCAGAAGACCTTCCTCGGTTGGCCAGAGCCTCCTCTGGTGACCAGGCATCCAGAGCAGGAGGGGCCGAGTGTGCACAGCACAGGTTGTGTGCTTTGCCCAACTACCATCTATCTCCATCCTAAACCCAAGCGGCAGACATCATGTCCCCACTGTTGCAGAGAGGGTTGACAGAGCATGGGGTGCCACAGTTACCACTCACAGCCATGTGGGTGCACAATGGCTCACAGGACCCCGTGTCTTAATTCTGCCATCAGTCCCCTTGCAGGACAGTAGAAACGAGGCTGATACAGCTGCCCACCTAGTGTGACAGCATTTGGACTATCTTCCCCAGGGCATGACACTGGCTACAGACCATGTCACCATGCTCCAAGTGTGTCCCCAGCTGCCGCCACTGGCAGGTGTCCTGTAGGGGCAGCTTTCCTGGTGACAGACAGCCTGGCTTTCCTGGTGATGTGCCCTGCGCCCTCCACAGGAGTGGCGGCACTGAACGAACAGTAGATGTGAGGCCCACAAGCCCGGAGTTCAACTGTGCTCTAGCAGGACAGGGCCATAGGGCTGGACAGTTAGTTTTCAGGGTCTATGTGGCTGCCTACCCTGAGATTGCCCATCTCCCCCAGAGGCCTGGCCCATTCCTCTAGTTTGGTGGCGGCTGCACGGTGACCTTGTAGTAACCCAAGTGCCATCCGTCAGCAGCCGGCCGCCAGCCTCCGGAACGCCGCTGCAGCTCATCTGAATTCAAATTACCCTGGGAGCTGCACGCCGGTGCCAGCCATAACTCAGCACTGGGAGGAGCATGGCCGCCCCTGGATTGGACATCACCATACATTCCTGGGGCGTCGGACAGGGCTACTAATGAAAATATCAATCAAAAAACTCGGCTGACTTAATGGTCAATTTAAATTAATTAATTGAGGAGGAGAAAAAAAAAAGTTGAGGAGGACAGCTCCGCCGGGCTCTGTCTCCAGCGGTGGTGAGAAGCACTGTAAGTGGCTAAGCACAGTCCCCGAGCAGGAGAGAAGCCCCATCCCAAAGGCTCCACAAGGCTCATCCCAGGGCCAGTGGCTATCCCTTCTGGGGAAGGGGTTCAGAGCCCAGACTGTCTGTCTCCGTAGTTCCTGGCCAGCTGTTCCAACCCGCACCCCTGCTAGGCTTTGCTGTTTGCCGGGATAGCCGGTGGCCTCCTGTCAGGTCCCCTCCCATCACTGAAGAACAGAAAACCCCACGCCTAGCAAGACTGGGGAGAGGCGCCAGGCGGTGGTGGCTCACACCTTTAATCCCAACACTCGGGAGGCAGAAGCAGGCAGATCTCTGTGAGTTCGAGGCCAGCCTGGTCTACAAAGTGAGTCTAGGACAGCCTAGGCTACACAGAGAAACCCTGTCTCAAAAAAAAAAAAAAAAAAAAAAAAAGACTGGGAGAGGCTGGCATCGTGGGCACTGGACAAGGGCCTCTGGCTCAGGCCTTGTCATTGTCCCTTCATCTGGAATAAGTTGCCACACCCACTGCCAAGACGTTGCTGGCTGAGGGCTCACCAGCCACTCTGGGTTAGTCAATAAACATACTTCTGCATAAGAGAGAAGATAAATAATCAATGGTCCAGAGTTGCAAGGTAGCCAGAGCCCTGGTGTATGGCGTTCCTGTTTGCATCAGGCAAAGCAGGATTCCAGTGCAGAGAGGCTTCCACAGTTCCAGAGCGTAAAGGATGACTAGTGTCTAACCCTCAGAGTAGCTGAGCAAGTCACCCAGGAAACCCCCCATGGGACGTTCACCCCAGGCACATGGGGACATTGCGCACCCTCAAAAGCAATGGCGGCATCCTCCGTGCAAACAGAGAGGTCAGGAGACCCATGGGTCCCTGCCATCCTGCAGGGCACAGATGAACTGACACACTCGCCAGGAAAGCTGCTGGAATCTGCACTAGAAGCAGCATCACCACCTAAGCTACAAAGCGAGGTCAGACTGAGGCAGAACAAGAAAGGCTTTATCTGGGTGGAGAATGCACGCAAGGACTCAGGACTGTGGGGATGGGACTTCCAAGGGCCACAGAGATTGCTGAGCCCAGGACTCCTCACCCAGTCTCACCACCAACCACTTACCTCATTGTACATCCCACCTGGGAAGGAGCCAGCTTTCTGCAAGGTAGGTACAGTGGCAGCAGGGATGGGGTGGGGTGGGGTGGGGTGGGGTTGGGTGGGGCTGGAGACAATGATGACAACGTGGACCATCTTTAAAGGGAAAGCTAAGGCCTTCAGGGGACAGTGCCTGTGAGAAAACCAGTCTCCAGGCTAAAGGCTTGCCACAGGCTAATGTGATCATCAGGACCCCCCTTCTGCCCAGGAATCTGCTCAGCCTGCCTTTGTGCCCTCACACAAGCTCCCTCACACTCAAGTCCCCAGCATGCGCACCCAGGGCTGTGCTGTCCAGATCAATAGGTGGGGAGGGGGGACGCAACACCCTGACCCCAAGCACCCTGTCTAGTCTGGCTGGACCAAGGCCAGTACATGAGTCAGCTGCCGCCACTATTCACTGGCCAGCTCCTGCCTTCAGGTAGCTCACTGTCATCTGAGAACTGCCCGTGCAGAGGCAAACATCCCAGACCTTGTGTGCTGTGATTGCTTCTCTAATAATCTAAAATGGACCGATCACCCCAGGGCAAAGCACACCAAGGTGCCACCAGGGTACACCCAATCGTGACTTCCCATTGTATGCCAGCCCAGGTAGCCCTCCATCCTCATGGCCAGCTAAGCCTTCTGTCCAACCTGAGGCCGGTCCTGCTCTCAGCACTCAGGCCAAGTCCTTGAGGCCAAAGGCAGAGTCTTCCATGAGTAGAATGGCCCAGAGCACAACCAAGACCAGCCAGAGGGGAAGGAGTCATGGAGGAAGCCAAGGCCAAACAGGTCCAGGTCATGCCCTGCCTTTCTCCCCGTGCCCACTTCAGCTTAAAGTGGTACCTCCTGGGACATGCAGCGCATCGGGGGCCTGGACTTGAACCTTGAGGCTCCCCACCCATGGTGAGGTGACTCCAACAAGCAGTCCCAGCTCTGCACCCAGCAACGAGGAGTGAGGAAGCCACACACAAGCCCCGTCGCCAACCCTCGAACTTAGGATCAGTCCTCGATGCCTTGGTTTTCATGGGGCGTGGGCAGGGGTCTCCTTCCCACCCAAAGCTCTACAGGATGCTTAGTGCTCTCTTCTGAGGGCAGCATTGATGCCCTCAGGGTGATCCTTAGGCAGAGCCAACTACAGCATGCCAAAGACACAGCCACTGCCTGGGCTGATCTCTGCTGCCACCCAGTGGCTGCTGAGGGCAGAGGACTGGCCAAAGGAGGCAGAACCACAAGGCCCTCGGCCCTCAGGGTAGCCCAAGGTGAGTCCTAGGCCTGGCCAGGAAGAAGTAGGGATCTGTGGAGGTCAGGTTAATTTCCCATCCATCTATCTGGAGATCTTTCTGCCCTCAGAATCACTTGGTGCAATGTTTATCTGCCATAGTTTCAGCTTCACAATGGTTCACATTTACGTGTGGCAAGGACCCCACATACAATGAGGCCAGGCTGCAATGCCCCAGGCTCTTAGGCTATGCATTGCCAGTCTCAGGATGGCATCAGGTTGGGCCACCACAGGAAGGGCCACGCCTTTCCTCACTATGTCCTCAGGCCCACTGGTGAGAGGTGGCTTCTCCATGGCTCTCGCCACTCCTGCTTCAGCCCTCATCTCGTTGAGCAAGTTGACACAAGGGTCAAGTTGCCTCCAGTACCACCACATCTACTAAGGGCCATCCTCCCTAAAGACCCCAGGATTCCTTTGGCTCAAAGACAGCATTGTCATTCAAGGCCCCAAATAACCAAAATCTCCTTGGCCATACACTCTATGCCCAGTGAGACTCTTCTACTACATCTAGAACATTCTGATCCCGTGCCTGACTCGGCACATCACGGCCACCCCCACCTCACCCGCAGCCCTCCAGCAAGGACCCAGCACATCTCAGGCCTGGAACCCACTTTAAAAACACTAATATGGGGACCGATGAGATGGCTCACTGGGTAAAGGCGCTTTCTGCCAAGCCCTGATGGCCAGAATTCAATCCCCAGAACCCACATAAAGGGGTTAGGAGAGAACTGGCCCCACAAAGTTGTACTAGTGCCATGGCGGAGGTGTGCACATAGTAAAACTTAAAAAAAAACTTATACAAGCAAAACTCAGATTACAAATGTGTGCAGATTGCATATATGTGAGCCAAGCAAATCGTTTCAAGGAAGTGTCCAGATGGAAGGGCTGGTCACCAGGGCTAGAGCAGGTACTCCAGGGAGCTTGGTTTGGTTTAAGGCTCTTTAGTGGCTTTGTTATAGGGTGCTATGCCTTGGAACTAAGAAAGGTTGTGTCTCACAGTCTTATGAATGTACTAAATGCTACTAAATTGAGCACTTTAAAATGGTTAATTTTACATTATAGAGTTTTTACTTTAAACCCTTAAGAAGACAGGTAGCATGCATATATAGTAATGTATAAAATTAATATTCCAAATCCATGAGTTTCATATATATAAGCAAAGGAGTATTTCTGGTAAGGCATCTCAACAGTCTCAAGATAATATTTGTGCCGGAGGAGATGAACTTGACCCTTAACCTTAGTCCCACCCCTCCTAGTTCCTAGGATGAATTCCATCTGAGGAGCAGCCAAGATTGGGGGACACGTCACTTGAGCCTCTGGACATGTCTGCAGGGCACACCTCTGCCCAGGCCCCAAGCTCTGCTGTGCACAGCAAGGACAAAGGAAGCTGAGAGGGGGACACACAGTGCCTAGGTCTCCTCTCTCATGCATCCTTGTGGCCTCTGGCTCTGTGACTATGCGCCTCCCTACCTGTGCGCTCCTGGAGGGGGAGGGGAGGGTCCCTTTTATGAACAGGATCGGTGGATGTGACAGTCAGTCACTGGGGAGCTGGTGACAAAGACTGGCTCCTACCTCTGTCACTTGCGTTTGAACTATGCTGTCCTAGCTGAGTGACAAGGAGCTGAGAGTGACTGACCCTGGAGGAGTCCTCTGCAATGCAAAGGGCAAACAGGAGCTTGACAGAGTGAGGAGCCCATGAAAGTGGTGATGGCTCATGGAGCTGAGAGAACACACACGGAAGTCCAGGCTTTAAAGGGCAACTGAGAGGCAAGAGGCTAACAGACAGACAGACAAAGTCCTGGTACTGTCAGGAAGGAAGCAAGGACACTAGAGCCACAGGCCCTGAGAACGTGAGGCCTTTGGAAAGGGCTAGACACGGCTGCAGGTCACCTTGTCACCAATTGGTAGAGATGGAAGGCCCATAACAGGGCTACAGAAGTTACAGCAAAGCAGAGTGTGAAACTGGTCAGGTAGGATGAGAAAGAGCTCTGTCTACTCCTGGAGCTCCTGAGGCTGAGTAAGCTGGTGGCCCAAACCGGAAAACATGTGCTGCAACTTCTGCACCAGGCTGGTGCACGGAGGACGACAAGGCCAGTTTACTGCGGGACCAAGGGATGCCAAGAGGAACAAGTTTTAGGCAGAAAGAGCTGCTAGCTGCAGAGCATACCTAGCAGGGCCCATGCCAGAGAAGAGAGCAGGCATGGGGAGTTGACCAGGCTTGGCTAGCAGCATGAACTACAAGTCCAGAGAGTAGGTGCTGTCTGGCCAACTCAACAGCCAAAGCCACTCCAACAGCGACACGGGCAACAGAGCGGAGCCCACAGGGACTCGGCGAGTTAACTAGTCCAAGAAACTAGGATAACTAGTCCATGTAACTAGTCCACCAACCAGTCCAGCTGGTCAGTTATTGGGGGGCCGAGGGGGGTCGCAACCTGTAGTTAAAGACATGGGCGAGAGAGACGCAGAGCTCAAGCGAACAGTTGCTTGTCAAGAGCCGTTTATTGAGGGTAATGGCAGGCTTTTTAAAACCTGCTTTAGGGAGGGCGGGGGTACGCAAGGAGAGTAGTGGAAAAGTACAAAATCTTCTGGGTTGAGCCCCGGGAACATTTGCAAGGGGAGGGGTCTTCCAGGTGAGACAAAGCAGGATGTCTCTGTGGTTATCTTAGGATCAGATCGCTGTCTTCTCAGGACTAAGCCGGATGCCTTGCATACCTAATGAGTGGCCCAGCAGGATGTTTGCTGCAAATGCTGAATGGGTGGGGGTCGGCCTCAGGCCTTTTGGTCCCTGGCAGGCGAGAAGGATTCCAAGGATGGCAAAGGGCATGAAGCGTCAAGACAAGCAGCATGAAGCACCTTTTAGAGACCCTCATGCAGCAAGCTGCAGTGGTGAGAATTAGCTTCAAACTTACCAAACCTGGGCAAGCCAGGTAATAGGACCGTACCCTAGAATCACAGAAAGGGGTCTGGTGACAGCTACCTTCTGTCTTCGGGCCCCACATGGTAGAAGGACAGAGCAGATCCCCACAGACTGTCCTCTTATGTCCAAGTGTGTGCTGTGGCATGCAGCCCCCTCCCACCAAACACACAATAAATACGTGCAATGTTTTAAAAGTTCATAAAGAGACGAGCTCTACGTAGCAAGCAACCTTCAAAAACAAGGCAAATAAAAGCAACTTCAGATCAGTGAAAGCTGAGCTGACAGACGTAAGCACAACATAATTGTAAACAAAGTGACCGAGGCTGAAGAGAAATGAATGCAGAGGGGAGGAAGCCCAGGGACTCTGGGAAAAGTGAGACACAGGAAAGCAGTAAGCCTGTGCCAAGGAAAGCTTGCCATAGCGACACTGGGGACGCTGCACTAACCTCTAGCAAAACAGAATTTAGGTGGAAAAAATATTACAAGACAAAAAGAAAAAGTCAACTTTAAAGTTTCAATCCATAAATAATTATAGTTCTAAACTATGTACCAAGAAAACTGGGAGGGATGGATAAATCAGCCAGTGCAGAATCTAACTCAGCAACCAGTAACTAAGATGCCATATATATATATGAACCACAAAGATCCAGGTGTGGTGGCACACGCCTTTAGACCCAGCACTTGGCCGAGGCAGAGGCAGAGGCAATCCTTGACTCACTTTGTAGACCAGGAAGGCTGGCCTTGAACTTACAGAGATCTGCCTGCCTCTGCCTCCCAGAGTGCTGGGATTACAGGCGTGAGCCACTGTGCCCGGCTGATTTGTACAATAGGAACTATTCCAGGTGTACATGGAATGGCCTGCACATGTGTCTGTGAGACATTTTCTTCGTTGCTGACTTACATGAGAGGCCTCTGGTAGCAAAGGGAGCATAAGAAAGTCAGTTGACGTGAGCCTGGGAGCGAGGCAGTAAGTGACGATCCCCCACAGCCTGCTTGAGTTCCTGCCTTGCCTTCCATCAGTGAGGACCCGTAAACCAAATAAGCCTTTCACTCCCTCAAGTTCCTTTTGGCCGTGATGTTTATCACAGCAACAGAAAGCACACTAGGATGCCAAGCGCATGCAGAGCGTCCACAGAAATTGCCACATAAAATTAAAATCAATTTGCTGCTGTGATAAAGTAAGCTCGATGATCAGCAAATCTTCACAGGCCATGGTGTGTGAACATTAGGATGCCAAATGAAACAACACACAGAACACGCTGAGTGCAGTGACGATGCCACTAAGCTGGAGCCCTCCTGTTCCACGGTGGCATACACAGTGAGTTGTACAGCCACTATGGAAAACAGTTGGTGCTTCAAATACTAAAAAATGCACTTACCAGTGTTAGTTACTTTTTTCCAAGCTGTGACAAAATTCTTGCCAAAAGCAACTTAAAGAAAGAAGGGTTTGTTTTGGTTCACAGTTGGAAGGGACTCCTCCACTGTGGAGAAGAAAGTCCAACATCAGGAGCCTGGGGCAGCTGGCCACAGTGTGCCGACAGTCAGAGCCACAGTGTGCCTACAGTCAAGGCCACAGTGTGCCGACAGTCAGAGCCACAGTGTGCCTACAGTCAGAGCCACAATGTGCCTACAGCCAGAGCCACAGTGTGCCGACAGTCAGGGCCATAATGTGTCTACAGTCAGGGCCACAGTGTGCCTACAGTCAGGGCCACAGTGTGCCTACAGTCAGAGCCATAGTGTGCCGACAGTCAGGGCCACAGTGTGCCGACAGTCAGGGCCACAGTGTGCCGACAGTCAGGGCCATAATGTGTCTACAGTCAGAGCCACAGTGTGCCAACAATCAGGGCCATAATGTGTCTACAGCCAGAGCCAGTGTGCCTACAGTCGGGGCCACAGTGTGCCTACAGTCGAGACCACGGTGTGCCTACAGTCAGAGCCATAGTGTGCCTACAGTCAGGACCACAATGTGCCTGCAGTCGGGGCACGGTGTGCCTACAGGCAGGGAGAGAGAGATGCATGCTGGACTTTCTCTATTCAGTCCAGGATCCACGGGATGATGCCACCGACATTCAGGGTAGCTGTCCTTTCCTGCATTAAACCTTTCTGGAAACACCTTCATAGACACACCAGATATGATCCCATGGCTATTCCAAATCCAGCTGTTGTGACACTTTGCTCCTGGGTGACTGAGCAACACTTCCTCTCAGGCCTTTCTGAGGTTCCAATGGCAAACCAGAGTTCAATTCCATTGGTGCTCCCTCTGGGGAAGCAGTGAATTTACAAGGCTATAACAGACCATAGATGAGGGGTTGGCTACCGACAGGAGCAAGGTGGCCTTAACCAGCCACGCTACATGTTCCGTACCTAGCGCCGCCACCACCGATTGTCTTATGGCTATGTAGATGGATCCCCCTCCAGGCTTCCCTAGGCTGTAACCTGACTGCTTCCACAAGACGGCCAGGTGTGAGGATTAGGGCAGAACTGCATGCAACTGGCCAGGAGGCGTGGCTAAATAGTCACATGACCTCCATGCTCCCTCCCTCTATGAGGAATTGTCAACAAGTAACAAGCCCAGCTGTGATGGGCAGGCACAGCAGATCTTATGAAGATGGTGGGTCAGCTAGAGGGCAGCACTGCTCAGCACCGAGGATGACTTCGCCATCACACGTGACCCAGCAACACTACTAGGTATAGACTGAAAAGAACAGAGCAAGGTCTTAAGAAGATACACGGACACCACTATTTATAGATGTATTATTCACAATAATCCCTCCCTCCAAAATGGTAGGCCCAAATGTCCATCAACAGTGAGTGAGAAAACTGTGTTTGTGGGCTGGAGAGATGGCTCAGCCGTTCAAGGCTCACAACCAAAATCATAAGAAAACTGTGCTTGATGGAATATTACTCTGCTTCAAAAAGGAATAAAAGTCAGATGCTTCCACAACATGTATGATCCTTGAGAAATTACGCGGAATGAAGAATGGGCCAGTCGTGAGAATGACGAATACATGAGGGACATAGAGCAGGGAGGTGGAATGGGGTGCCAGCAGCCAGGAAACAGGGAGCCAGTGTTTAGTGGGCATAGTTTCAGTTTGGGAAGATGGAAAATATGATGCTCAGGCTTGTATACATTGTGTGTTCTTACCACCACTGAATTGTACACTTTTAAAAAAAATGGTTAAAATGGCCAGGCGATGGTGGTGCAGGCCTTTATTCCCAGCAGAGGCAGGCAGATCTCCCAGTTAGAGGCCAGCCTGGTCTACAGAGCAAGTTCCAGGACAGCAGAACTACACAAAGAAACCCTGTCTCAAAAAAAAAAAAAAAAAAGTAGCAAATCTTACCATTACCTTCAATGTCTTTAAAGAAGTCATCAAGGTCCAGCCTGGTTTGTGGCAGTTTGTGATGGCAGCCCAAGATGCTCCATGATCATCTTAAGGGATGAACAAAACACAAGAAAAATCCCAGCTCCAGGAGAGACTAAAATGCCAGATTTGGAAATCTCCCAAGGGTCCCTCCACAGGGCTCTACGGCTTAACCATGTGAGGCCCTGCTGGAGGAAGAGCACAGGACCCCAGGACAAGGCCACCACCACTATGTTCTGTGCAGAAGACCCCACATCCCTCAGTGGCCTCTTCAGGGTAAGTCCAGTGACGTCAAAGGTGTCTGTCTTCCACTCTGAGTGTAGAGGAATTCAGATAGTCTTCACCCTCAGCCCTGATCACCACAGCACCAGTGAGCCTGGGGCATGTGTCATGCACATGGGTGCCAACTCCAGCGGCCCCTGGGAAGGCCAGTCTTCAGACCACCCTGGATGCTGCATGGATTTCACCAAAGAGCCTGAATCGAGAGAATTAAGCTGGAGTGCGTCCTTGCACCCCATAGATGGCATGTTCACCCAAAGCCACAGTTCATTCTGCATGTACACATACACATGTGCTTGGCTATGGACGCAGACTGCACCTGAGTATACACACATCTACAAAGTCACATAGAAGCTCATAGTACATTGGTATACACAGAAACACACACACATAGACCCACATGCAAACACACAGGTACATAGACACACACACGCGCGCGCGCAAATAGGTACATATGAGTTTGTAGGCCCCCACACAGATAGAGGCAAGCACACATAGCTATCATCTAGGCACATGTTAATGGTCATGTCTATAGAACTGTGCAATATATACACATGTGCACATGCATGTGCACAGAAGCACAAGGATGCACACACTTGCATGCATGCACATGTGTGTGTGAGGGTCCACCTTCATGCATACACACAGCTCTCTATAGGCATCGTTATTTAAACCCAAAAGTTCGGAAGAGGCTCTAAAAGCCAAAGCCAGATGGTTTGGAAATTCGGAGATGCTCTCCTAAATTATTCCTAAGCCAGAGAGTTAATAAAACGCGGGTGACAGGCGATTTTACAATTATACTGAAAGAGCAACTGCACATTCACGGAGCAGCTTCAGGGAGTTGGCGGAGAATTCACAACCTTAAATGTTTTTATTACTGAGCAAGAGCGACTGAAAATAAATGAACTAAACATTCGACACAAGGAGGGAAAAACAGAACAATAAAGTAAATCCACAGGAGGCAGGAGGGGGGTAAAGATAAAGTCGGATTAATGAATTGGAAACAAGAAAAATGGGAGTGCCTGTCAGTAAATCCAAGAGCTGGTTCCTCTAAATAAATAAATAAATAAAATAAAATAAAGAAACCTCTGGCCGTCTAATCAGCAAAGAGAGACACACACAGAGGCTCACAAGGATGTGGGGAAGGAAGTCAGAACAGCAAGAGAGACTGAAAGTGACAAGTTAATATGGCTGATATTCTTGACAAAATTGACAATTTTAAGACAATGTAAATTACCAAAATTAACTTAAAGATTTTCGTTTGCTTGTTTAGGGCACAAGCCCATAGAGTAGAACTGTAGGAAGAGGTGTGTTGCGAGGTTCCAGCTGGTGCCCTTGCTTCAGATCCAACACAGCACAGGGGCAGGAGCCCACGCCTCAGAGCCACCTCTGCACGGGCCCAGGACACTTCAAGGGGCAAAAACCCAGCTGGGGACCAGGGAGAGGCTTCTCTGGCAGTGGGGGAAGGGGGGTGAGTGAATGGCAGATGGAACCAGCTCAACGGCCCCCTCTAGGGGCACTGATTGGTGACTGTGAGGGATGCTGGGGGCCTTGTTCTTGGCCCTGTAGAAGGCTGGGCTGGAGGCTGAGGACCTGAGACCATGGTGGGCACCACCTGCCTGTGGCCTTGACACTGGGGGATGATAGGTAGGGCCTGAGTTTCTCTGTGCAACCAGAACCTGCGTTCAGATGTTGGGAAGAGAGCGAGGTGTGCAGGTGGAGAGGACCACTCATCTCCAGGACCAGCTGAGGCTCTGGCTAGCCATCCTCCGAGCTCTGTCCACGTTCCCTGACTGGACATGCATATGAGGTAACGATTCCCTCACACCATCCAGATATACAGGGAGTACAACAATGAGAGAGCACCAGCCCTCTGGCTCAACTCACAGATTCTGTCTGCTTTCATGTGGAGACCACGTGTGCCTTGTGCTGCGCTTTAAGAGGATCTTTCCCTCCGTTCTCAGAAACTATGACATTTTAGCTGAGCTGGGTGGTGTATGCTTGTAATCCCAGCACTTTGGAGGAAGAGATTAGAAATGCGAGGTCATCCCTGGCTCTTAGCTGAGTTCAAGGCCAGCCTGGATTACATGAGACCCTGTCTAAAAAGAAAAAGAAGGAAAGAAGAAAGAGAAGGAGGTGAAGGAGGAGGAGGAGGAGGAGAAAGAGAAGAAGAAGAAATTGTAAATGATCAGGATTTCCTTGTTTTGTAGGCCCGGCCACTAAAAATCACCCAGAGCAGGGTGGGTGATGGCTGAGCAGGAAAAGGTGCTGGCCACCAGCCTGACAACCTAAGTTTGATTCTCAAAACCCACATGGTGGGAGGAGAGATCTGATTCTCACAAGCACTATTGTTCATGTGCATATGTATGGTCATACACACACACATACATGTGGGGGTATGCACACATGTGTGAACACACACAATACATAATGCAATGAATATATATTATGTTATATTGTATTATGTTATATATGGGCATCTCGTCTGAATATATGTTCATGCCCAATGTGCGTGCGTGGGACCTGCAGAGGGAAGAAGAGAATGCTGGATCCCCTGGAACTGGAGGTACAGATGTTTGTGAGCTTCCATGCAGGTACTGAGAATCAAAGCCAGGTCCTCTACAAGAGCAGCAAGTGTTCTTCACTGCTAACCCACTTTCCCAGCCCATAAATGTAATTTTATTTTATTTTATTTTTTAGGTTTTTTGGTTTTTTTTTTTTTTTTTTTTTTTGGTTTTTTGAGACAGGGTTTCTCTGTGTAGCCTTGGCTGTCCTGGACTCGCTTTGTAGACCAGGCTGGCCTCGAACTCACAGCGATCCACTTGCCTCTGCCTCCCTAGTGCTGGGACTAAAGGCGTGCGCCACCACCACCCTGCTATAAATGTAATTTTAAAGTTTGCTTTTTTAAAAAAAAATCTTTTTAAAAAAAAAATCATCCAGAGTCAGCCATATGTGGTGGCACGTGCCTGTAATCCCAGCACTCAGGGAGGCAGAGTCCAGCCTGGTCTACAAAGTAAGTCCAGGAAAGCCAGAACTACTGAGAAACCCTGTCTTGGGGTGGGGGGGGAAAATCAGGGCCATTCTTATCTTTTTAAAAAAGCATTTGTTTATTTGCCTTGTGTATATGTTTTACTTGCATGTGTGTATATGCACCAAGTGAATGCCTGTCAACCCCTAGAAATGAGGCTAGGGATAGTCATGAACAACCATTGGGTGCTAGGAATCAAAGCTGGGTCCTCTGCAAGAGCAACAATGCTCTTAACTGCTGAACTCTCTCTCCAGCCCCCAGAACGAATAAGCAAGGTCTTACTGTGTAGCCCAGGCTGGCCTGGAACTCATGTGTCTCCTGCTTCAGTCTAAGTGCTGATATTAACAGGTATACCCTACCATATTCAGCTAAGGAAGCATTCTTTGTAATACGATTTCTAACTAACACTCAGATGAGCTTATGGCCCATAGACTACCTGTGAGTTCTCTTTCTTCTTGAGTCAGTTCCTGACGGCATCTTCTCTAAGATTTGTCTACCTCCTCTGAGCTGCCCCTAATATCGTCTCCCTTTTCTTGTCATCTACCTTTCTGGCACTGTCTCTGCTTCTATTCCTAAAAGTGTTAATCACTTTTTGAAGTCTTTGCCAGTGTGGTGGTTAAGTTTTTTGTTTTTGTTTCAGTTTTTGGTTTTGTTGTTGTTGTTGTTGTTGTTGTTGTTCTTGGAGGCAGGGTTTCTCTGTATAGTCTTGGCTATGCTGGACTCACTTTGTAGACCAGGCTGGCCTTGAACTCACAGTGATCTGCCTGCCTCTGCCTCCCAAGTGCTGAGACTAAAGGCGTGCACCACCACGCCCAGCTCTGTCTTGATTTTATTTGATTTGGGAAGCCCTGGCCATTTTAGGTGGCACCACTCCCTAGCTTTGGGTCCTGATGTGTATAAGAGTAGAGAAAGTGAGCTAACAGCAGGTGTGCATAGATTAACATCACTCTGCTCTCCACCATGGATGTGAGGTGACTGTTTCTGGCGCCTTGGCTCTGCTGCCATAATGGACGATGTCACCTGAAATTGTGAACTAAAATAACCCCCTTTTCCTTCTAAGTTACCTTTTTCTCAAGGTTTTTTTTGTTTGTTTGGTTGGTTGGTTTTGGTTTTGGTGTGTGGGTTTTGTTTTTTTTTTGTTTTTTTTTGGTTTTTTTGAGACAAGGTTTCTCTGTCCTAGACTCACTTTGTAGACCAGGCTGGCCTCGAACTCACAGTGATCCGCCTGCCTCTGCCTCCCGAGTGCTGGGATTAAAAGCATGCGCCACCACGCCCAGCTCTTTGTTTTTCTAAAACAGGTTTTTACTGTACACACACTGTACTGCACCTGGAACTCCTCGTGCAGTGAAATGGTGACAAAACTGTCCACCCCTGAGATCTGGAATTACAAGCATGAGGGACTATGCTGTGAGGCTTTTACACTTTTGAAGGGCTGAGAAAGAAGAACACGCAGGATGGCGCCTGTGGCTGATAAAACCCTAAATAAACACTATCTGATGCTTGAGAAGAACAAACTTGACACTCTTGCTTTCATTTCTCTAACTGGAAACTTACCTCATTCATGTTCTACTCTTGATTTCTTCTAGCACAATCGCCCGAGATAATAAAGCCCTGTCTATATTCAACTTCATATACATTTCACGGGGTCTGGTGTACAGCCTTTCCTCCAGCACCTAATCTTAAAGGTTTTCTGGGGGTCAGCCAAGCATGGTGGCGCACACCTTTAATCCCAGCACTCGGGAGGCAGAGGCAGGCGGATCACTGTGAGTTCAAGGCCAGCCTGGTCTACAAAGTGAGTCCGGGACAGCCAAGGATACATAGAGAGACCCTGTCTCAAAAACCAAAAGGAAAAAATTTTTTTCTGGGAGTCTTGGCAGGTGGGAGGTTGTTGTATTCATTTTTGGTTATTGTTTTTGAGGTTTCTTATTTGTTTTGTGCTGGAACCTCATGCATGCCAGGCAAATGCTGGGGTGCAAGCCATGCCCCTCAGTGGTGGATTCTAGACCAGAACTCAGTCACCAAGCCACACCTCCCCGTCTCTATTATCAAGCCATGCCATCTGCCTCTTACTGGTAGATTCCTGGTCAGAGTTTACTGTCAAACAATGCCCCAGTCCTTCACTGGTGGATTCTAGGCAAGGACTCTACTGTCCAGCCATGCCAGGCCCTCGCTGAAAGAGTCCAGGCAAGAGCTGTCACGGAGCCACATTTTCAGTTAGTTCTAAATGTTTTCTTTTCTAATTCCTATTATGTCTTCTTTGACCTGAGTTACAATAAGTGCATTTCTTGTGAATTTTTAGGATTTATTTTGTGTGCGCATGTACCAGTAAGAGGCAGATGGCATGGCTTGATAATAGAGCACTACCATGTGCTCAGACCCTACAAGACCCTATCATTGAGAACAGCCCCTCTCTGGCTTCTGGCCTCAGCTCTATAGTGATTGTCCTGGCTCCTTTGCTGGGGACCACTAGAATCCCTTGTGATCTCACCCATTCCTTGACCTGTCACCCTGAGGACATCACTCTAAGGCTGCTCAATGTCTCCCATGCCAACGATGGCCTCTTAGCCACCTGGCATACTGGAGGAGGGTGTCCTCATGGAAGACTGTAAGGACCGTAGGTTTGTTTAAGCCCCATCAGCATGCCTGAGTGGCTACATGCTTAAGTCAAGGCCAGGTAGGGCCGCCTGTTACCTGCTTGTTTGTCATATACCCTGTAGATTTTCTTTAGTTCTTAGAGAGCTCAGACCTTACAGAGACCACTGAGCCTGCCTGTCATTTATTCTGTTGCCCCTTCCTGTCGTCCTTCCCAGTTGCCTCTGTCTCCTGCCCTGGGCCTCTGAGCCCCACCCGAACTCCTCAGCCCTCCTGCATCTGCATAGGTGCCCTATTTCCTGCCCTCTTGACTGCAGCTAAGCGGCTTCTGGCTACAACCCTTCTAGCATCCTCCTGCATCCTTACCTCTGCCAGCATCCGCCACCTCCAACCCCTTCAGTGAGGCTGACTTCCCACCCTCCTCAGAGCTGTTGTCTGGTAACTGGCCTGCTGCTTTAGGTACATAGTTTGGTGGTATCACATGACTTCTATCTCCAGAACTTTCCATATCTTGTTGTTTTCGAGACAGAGTTTCTCTGTTTTAGCCCTGGCTGTCCTGGACTCACTTTGTAGACCAGGCTGGCCTTGAACTCACAGAGATCCTCCTGCCTCTGCCTCCCAAGTGCTAGGATTAAAGGCGTGCGCCACCACCACCTGACCCTCTCTTATTTTTTAAATTTATCATTTACTTAATTTGACATATGTGTGCTTCGCCTACACAGCGTGTTTGCAACATGTGTGCCTGGTGTCCTTGGAGGTCAGAAGAGGGTCTCCTGGGACTGGAGTTACAGAGGGTTGTGAGCCACCATGTGGGTGCTAGGAACTGAACTCAGGTCTGACTGTAAGAGCCACCAGTGCTCTTAACCTCTGAGCCATCTCTCCAGCCCTTGAACTTCCCATATCTTGAAGCTGAATCCTTCTTCCTCTTTCATCACCCTCATCACCTCCCTCTGTTGCTGAATGATGTCATTGTGTGGATCTTGTCTGTGACTTACACGGAGTCTCAAAGACACTTGTATTTGGAGTCTGTTAGACTTACTGTTTTTCAAGGACAGGCTAGATGGGTGGCCTGAGGCCTGCTTACTCTTGATTCATGTTGAGATAGATGATGGCTCTTATTGCTGTGAGGGGCAAAAACACACCCTGGCAGCTGCTCTGTCCAGCCTGCTGTGGACCCTGACTACCTGCTCAGACTCTCAGCTTCTGCTACCTGGCTGGCTCCTACCTCTTGAGTGCCATCTTCACAGGGCGAATCCTCTCCTGGGCCCAGACACTCCTGCCTGTCTCTGTGGGGCTCAGGTGGAGCAGGTCCTGCTGGTGTAGATGTGGCAGTGGATCCCAGACAATGGTGCCCTGTGGCTTGATACCTCACCCAGGCTTAGCAGGCACAGACTCTTCTCTGGGTTCACCAGAAAACTTGGTCTTAGGATCCATGTGCCCTGCGCTATTACCTGGCTGATGCCTGGGGACTGGGTGCTGCTGACTCGTGGGGAGGCATCTGAGGAGGCATGTTCTGCTCAGGGAGAACAGATGGTGGTGCAAAAGGCCAAGGGGAGGGACAAGCATAGGGTGCTGGTGGCAGCAAGCAGCTTCGGAGGAGGGAACAAAATATGGGCCCAATAGAATGGTAAAAATTGGTTCAAACACATAAATGAAAATAGACTAAAATATCCTGTGGGTAGGAAGAAACTGCAGATGTAGCTGTTCTCAGAAGCTGCATGCCATGACAAAACTGGACAGACTATAGAGGAAAAAAAGTCACCAATCTCCTATCCCAGTGGGGTATTCTGTTGAGTGCTAAGGAAAGACTGAGGTCATATGCATCCCCTGGGCTCCTAGTTAGTAGTGGGAAGTCCCAGCATTTCAGGCCCGGGAAATCTGTCAGAATGTGGCGATGAATAGGTCAGGAGGATATATCAATACATGCCAAAGGATTGATATCTGACCATAATTCTTTAACAAAAAACAAAGACTTTTTTTAAATAAACATAAATCTTGATTGTAAAAAAATTGATAAGAGGACTGGAGAGATAGCTCAGGCATGAAGACCACTGGAGGGCCTGAGTTCAATCCCAGCACCGTATCATGCGGCTACCAACCTCCTGGGCACCCAACACCCTCTTCTGGCATCCACAGGCACCCCCACATAGGTGAGGGCCACTAAACAGACCAGGCTGTTCTAGAACCAAACACTAGAAGCTCTGGTGTGGTTGCACGAACTAGCTGGGCCACTGCCTGCCTCATGGGGCTCTTCAAATGCATTTTCGGTTCCAAAAACACCCAAAACAACAACAAAAACCCCTCTGGGGCATCAATGGAAAGGAAACCTTTACGGTCATGTCACAGCTGTGCAAGTGAATGTGCCAGACAAGTATCACTGACCACAGACTCACATGGGTGCCACTGTCTGCTGGGGGGGTGGAGGTGGGGGGTGGCATACACTGGTTCCCAGTCACAGGAGAAAGGATAAGAGACCCTGAAAGCTAATCCTCATTCAACTTGATGTATACCCCAGATCACCTGAGAGAGAAGCCGGACTAATTATGTCACTCGTCTTTCATAAATTTTCTTCAAAGAAATTTTTTTTAAAAAAAGAAGACATTTTCTCCAGAGATAGTAATTCCCTCTGTTGTCATCATGATGGTGCTCCCTCGGTGGACATGCTAGGGATTAACAGCACTGAAGAGGTGCTAGCCATACTGCTGGCAGCATCACTTTTGGGGACTGGTATGGCCACTGCATATCCCAGAAGCTCAAAGCTGCTGGGCTACAGAAAAGCAGCATTAAGACTCAGCCCAACCCAGCCAGCACCTCACCATTAGAAAGCCAGGGGGTCCAAGCTGCCAGTTTGCCAACTGCAGATATCAAAGGCTAAGGGTACAGAACACCCCAAACTCTCAGGCTGTGATCCCTCCCCAAGGAGCCTGCAGACCATCAGCCCCAAGGTTGTCAAGCAAATCACTTGCTTTTCACAGCAAAAAGAGCAGAACTGGACAGACTCTAGGCAGAATCTTGTTTAATAGAATGCCCTGTGAAAACCCATTTCAAAATAGAGAAGCTCTCCCAAACTGTAGAAGCCATAAAAATGCAAAATACTTCTTTAGGAAAAACTGAATCAAAATTACGCCTCAATTTTCAAAATAACACACGTTATTTCCACTGGTCAGGCACCAAGGTGACAGACAGCAACCACTGCTCAGCCAGACATCAGTTGTTCTCGATCTGCTCCAGGTCCAGGTCGCTGTGGTCCAGTGGGAAGATGCCCTCCTCTCCTGCACTGTCCCAGTCACTGGGGTCCCCACTGCTCCCACCCTCGCCTGTGCTGACCTCTGGCTCCCCCGAAGCCCAGGCACTAGGACTGGTAGGGCCAGGCCTGAGAATCCCTGGGCTAGAGCTGGGTGTGGTGATGCCCACAAGGCCTTGTGAGTTACATGGGGAGGACACAACAGTCTTTGCCTGGGTGTCGTCCTCATCGTCTTCATAGTCCAGGGAGCAAAGGCTCTTTGAGTTTTTTAAAGTCTGCAATAGGAAAGACATGAGCTGAAGTCATTTCTGGTAGGTGTTGTGCAAGACAACATTCTGCATTCTGCCTACCTGTAAGGACGTCCAGTCCATCCCAAACAGTCACAAGCACCAGTCACAGCCCTTAGGCTGTTTCCTGCACTCCGCTCATCCCATCCCTGGCCTCATCAGAAACCAGGGCCACAGAGTTCCCATAGTGCCTGCTAGACTGTTTCTGGGAAGCCCAGCGTGGACCCACCCCAACCAAAGACACCAAGGGTGTGAGTGCCTAACACCTGGGAAGCCCCAGATGCCAGAGACCTCAGAGAGGGCTGAATCCCGGAGCCTGTCTTGCTTAGCGGAGAGACTATCCAGGAAGGTCTCCATGTACCCCATACCTCTAACAACACCCAGCTGTTCAAAATAGGCCTGAGACAAGGTGAGCCAGTTGGAACTCATCAGACCCCCCGACACACACACATGGTTCATTCCTCAATGTCTAACTGCTTCAGTCCTGCTCCCCACCTTCCTCTCTCTCGTATTCTAATACTAATGGACAACTGTTTTTTTTTAATGGAAAACTTTTTCATCCTAAAACATCTAAGACAAAAATACACACATACACACAGAAGGGGCCTCTGAATGCTCTTGTCCAGGCATGCACTCTGAGCCCTGCCGGCATCCTAGGCTGCCTCCAGCATACCCAAGGCATACTCAGGGCACAGAGCCATAAGGGCCAGCTGAGAGGCTGTGCGGTCTGCATGCCCTCTGTGAATTCAACTACCAGTCTCTGGCCTAAACCAGAGCTCTCCCAGCTGCAAATCCTTGCCAACTCAGAGGGCCCTTTGGACTATTGCACATCTCTTGGAATTCAACTATGTCCTAAGAGGCACATGTTAGCGCTACACATGCCAACTGCCTTTGACATGGCTAGGCCTTGCTTCCCTGCCACTTTCCTGGTATGACCTTGTGTTGCTCCCTTCCTACAGTACTCAGTCCCTTTCACGCGCCTGCCCTATCTATCTCCTCACCAGTCTCCACCAGGCTCCTTTAACCTAACCTCTTACTGTGCCACTACATGGATTGAGTACTCTAGAAGCTGTGTGGGTATCAGACAGCAGGACACAGACCATGCAAGCAACACTGCTCTTCAGAACATGAGCTAACAAGTGCTACAAAACAAAAGAAAAAGCCATCCTAAAATGCCTCTGGGATGAGACAGACAGACAGACAGACAGACAGACAGACAGGAGGGGCAGGGAGGCTTTAAACTTGCTATGTAGCTGAGCCTTGAACTTTGGATCCTCCTGTTTCCTCCTCCTGAATGCTGTAGTTTCAGACATGTGTTACAAAAATCTACCTTTTCACTAGAAGATCCCTAAAAACAGGCTCACCACAAACGTAAGCTCAAAGGGAGAACAGAGCTTCTTTCTTGCAGCTGCGTTTTTATGGGAATCAGTTGTCTCCACAAAACAAACAGCAAAAAGTGACTCTCTGCCAGGCACATGGGATTCGGCTATGCACACAGCTGTTGTCCTAGTGCTCAGGAAGAATTGGAGGGCAGGAGGATCTCAGTTTCTAGGCTACTGAGGGAGGATACACAAAGAAACCCTGTCCCAAAACAAAAACAAAAAAAGAGTGAACCAATTTGAGACGTAATATTCCAAAATGCAAATCCTTAAAGATAGAAGTAGCTAGATTTTGATCACAAAATAAAAGGGAACAGTTTATTGTTTTACTCAAGACGAATCTGACTATCCATGTCACTGCACCAGCTGGAGGACTCTGTGACATCTGGTTTCCTGTGGCCCTGCTAGACAGTGGAAACACCCAGACGCAGGACAGTAGACCCGGGGCTCACACCAGCAACCTGGGTCTGCAGTCAGCAGCCCGCTTTCAGAACTTACACACTGGCCTGACAAGTGTGAGGAAACACTGCTGGACCACACCACCCTCTGGGTCAGCTCAACAGGAAGCAGCAGCCTCTGAGGAACTCCTCTATTTATAGGGAAAAAACTGCCACTCAACAAAGAACCTGACACAAAACCATCATCACAGAGACACCAAACATCAGAATGTGGGCCTGCATCTAAGCTGACTTGAACTGACAGGATCCCCAAAGGATGTCTCCAAGGGAAGTCCCGGCACCTACTGCCACTCAATGATGATCTGTATCCAGACATACAAACCCACAGGAGTGTTTTTAAGGGGAGGAGGTGCTGTACATGCCAGCAGTTTTTTGAGTTGAGTGAAACTGACATGTTCTGTTGCATCCAGTTACCACTGCAAGCCTCCACAGCCATGATGAATCCAGGGGATTCTAGGAGAACACCTATCCTGTCACTGCTGCCAAGGCATCCAAGAGCCTTCCTCTCCTCATGCTGAGTCCTGTCACTGCTGCCAAGGCATCCAAGAGCTTTCCTCTCCTCATGCTGAGTCCTGACACTGCTGCCAAGGCATCCAAGAGCCTTCCTCTCCTCATGCTGAGGAAGCCACCTGGCAGACAGACACCTAAACCTGTAGTCAGATGTTCCACCTCCTGCCAGTAAAGCTGCTCCACAGCCCAAGGTGGAGCTAGAGTCTGAGCTAAGTGTAGTAAGTCATGCCTAGAGCATAGCCATATGTGGGTGTGTGCCAGGCCAAGAACCCGGTATGGCCAAGAAACATCAATAGACATCTGTACACATCCAGGAGGGCCTTTCTCAGGTGTCAGGAAGGGGGAAATCATCCTGTCCCAAATTAAAGAGGCCTTAGGGATACACAAAGCATCTATGCCTTGGCAGATGACAAAGATGGCCAGCCCCTGCAGCGTCTGCCCTCAGCTCTGCCCAAGAAGACAGGTCTACTGTCAGGAAAGAGTTAATTTTAAAAATGGATAAGAGTTTTAAGAACAGAGGGGATAAAGGAACTGAAAACCCTTGTACCCCAAATGTAGAGCCCCAGGCTCCCAAAGACCTCCACTCTCCAGGCAGAGATTGACAGTCTTCCTAGGAAGTCAGACTCTAAAGAACTAGCCAGAAACACAGGAGTTCCAACACCAGTCTACCATAAAACTTAAGGTGGGGTGTGCTCGGACTCTGTCTTAAACAGGAGTGAGTGGCACGTCCTGCCAAACATTAGAGAAACATCTCATCTGAAGACACACCAGAGTAAGCATGAGAGGAAGCAAGCTATAGGGACAAGAGCCAAGAAAAAATTTCTTCCTCTCTCAACAAAGTAGAGTGTCCACAGAGGTAAGACATCCCTATCCCTCCAAAACAAGACTCACTGGAGTGGCAGAGAAACACCAAGGAGACAGAAATATGTATGAGGGGTTCAAAGACACCCAGTGCTTCAGCCCCCCCTTGAAGAAAACAGAGATAATGAGGTGTAGAGGTCACAAAGACAGGATGGAACAGAGCCAACAGACTGGAAACTCAAAGGATTACCCTAGAAGTGGATGTTCAGGCAGCAGGCAAATGTTACTCCAACGGAAAACAAGGTTGATCAAGGTCCCAGGAAGAAGGAAGAGTGGGCTTAAGAGAATGTATGGGTGCACAGGAAAACTGAGCACCCTGGACATAGTGATCCATAATGCCCCACTATAAAAAGGACAGGGACAGATGCCAGGCCTTCCGCACAGTGAACACAATGCCGTGAGCTGCTGCTTCATAAACCCAATGCACTGGTGCCATGGTGTCACAAGCAGAAACCTCACTCTGCAGAATGTGAAATGTTACAACTGACACACCCTCCACCCTTGGTTTCTCGAGACAGAGTCTTCTACATTGCCCTGGCTGAACTCACTCTGTAGACCAAACTGGCCTGGAACTCACAGAGATCCAACTGCCTCTGCCTCCCAAGTGCTGCATTAAAGGTGTGCACCGCCATGCCCAGTTTAAACAACCTTAAACTGTGAAACAGAAAAACCCAGCAGGCAATCCTGAAGTCAACAACAGCAGGCAAGGATGGGGAGGGGTGGGGATCATTCACTGATAAGAACAGAGAGGGGAGCAGACAGAGGATGGCGCAGAGGAGAAATATGTGACAGTTTATGATGGAGTACCTAACAAGCAGGTAAGGGAAGTGAGGTAAGTGGGTCTGGCCACCCATGGTCTTATATGGTCTTTCAGGGCTATGGGTAGCAGGGCCTGAAGATACTGCCTGCCTGCGGGACCCTTTGCCTGTTAGTCTGCTGCAAACCTACTTGTGAGGGAAAGGAAGTCCCACTCTTTTATTCCCCCTTGGATTTTCAAGATAGGGTTTCTCCGTGTTAACAGCCCTGGCTGCCCTGGACTTACTTTGTAGACCAGGCTAGCCTCGAACTCAGAGATCTGCCTGTCTCTGCCTACCGAGTACTGGGATTAAAAGCATGCACCACCACTGTCCAGCTGAAGTCCCACTCTACAGCTATCAAAGATGCCAAACTATGGGCAGGATTTGTCCCTGTGAGGTATCAGTCCCACTCTGTTCATTAAAAAGGCAACTAAAGAAAGCACTGTAAAGTGTTGCTCAGTTATCCTTGGGAAGGGAGGCACAAATATCCACTACATTGCTTTTTAATAGCCTCATGCTAAAATATTTGAAAGATTATGATGGTAAGATTAAGAGGATGGGAGCTTCAACAATACAAAGCACAGGCCTGCACCTCTCCACTATTGGCTGCACTGTCAAGAGCAGAACCAGGGCTGGAGAGACAGCTCAGCAGTTATGAGCACTGTCTGCTCTTCAGAGACCCTGAGTTCAATTCCCAGCACCCACATGGTGGCTCACAACCATCTGTACTGTGATCTAACGCCCTCTTCTAGCATGCAGGTGTACATGCAGATAGAGCACTCATATACATTACATCAATAAAATTTAAAACAAAAAAGCAGCAGAGCTGTGCACACGTGCCTGTCAGGTGATGAGAATTTCAGACCTAATGAGCAGGGTACCAACTCCACCACAAGACATCATAATTGATCAAAATCTTGGGGAAAAGTTTAAAGTCCCTGTGAGGGAGGCACTTAAAAAGGAATGCTCAGGGGCTGGGATGATGGCTCAGTCAGTGACGCGCTCGCCACACAAGCATGAGGACCTGAGACTGACCTCCAGCACCTGGGTAAAAGGCCAAGTGTGCAGGGGAGGGGAATAGGTGAAAGAGGGAGGGAGGGGGAACGGAAAGATACAAGTGAGGGGATAACAACTGACGTGTTATTTGAATAAGTTACTTAATTTTTTTTAAAAAAGCCAAAAACTAAACTTAAAAAAAAAAAGCCAAATGTGATGATGCCACATGCTTGTATCCCAGAGGCGGGAGGATCCCTGGGCTCTGGCTAGTTGGCCTGGCCAAACTGGTGAACCCAAGTCCCAGAGAGAAACCTTGTTTCAATTAAAAAAAAAAAAAAGTGGTAGCCTGGTGTGGTGGCATACACCTTTAATTCTAGCACTCAGGAGGCAGAGGCAAGCAGCCTGCTGTGAGTTCGAGGTCAGCCTGGTCTACAAAGAGAGTTCCAGGACAGCCAGGGACATACAGAAAAGACCCTGTCTCAAAAAACCAACCAACCAAACAAACAAACAAACAAGCATAATCCCTAGTGGCATCAGAAATATTCACCTTATACCACAGAAAAGTGTAGTCCTCACCTCTCATCCATAAAACTTCCCTGCAACAGATGGAAAATCACAACCAATAGAAAATAAGGAGCTGTGAAGCCCAGCCCAATGGACACATTACAAAACAACTCCCTCACCTAAGGCACAGGGAACACTGCAGAAGATGGAACAGAAAGACCGTGAGAGCCAGAGGATCAGGGAGTTTGCTGTGAGACTGTCTCCTATAGTGTCAGAAGGCACGGGAATGGGAAAATGATGTAATTATAATCTCAAAACTAAAAGAATAAATGGGACGGTGGCACACACCTGTAATCTCACATTCTAGGGAGGCAGAGGCAGACAAATCTTTGAGTTCAAGGCCAGCCTTGTCTACAAAGCAAGTCCAGGACAGCCAAGGCTGCACAGAGAAACCCTATCTAAAAAACAAACAAACTAGATAAATAAATTAATTAACTAAAACATAAAAAATAAAGTGGATGACACTACCAAGTTTAATCTCTGGATTCAACATGCACTGTTCACATAAACACATGCACATAAATACACACACTAATAAAAATAAAAGCATATGCACAAAAAAACCCCACAATGCTGTTCTCACCTGGCCTCCTCTACTACTCATCCTGTCCCTACAACACCATCTGTCTGCACAATTCCAGGTGTTTTACGCAGTGCCTGTTCAGTACACAGGGCTTGGCACAGTTACTACAAATTGTTTGCAAGCCAGCTTTTTTTGGGAGGGGGGCCCCGAGACTGGGTTTCTTTGTGTACTAGCCCTACTGTCCTGGACTCACTTTGCAGGCCAGGGTGGCCTCCAATTCACAAAGATCCCCCTGCCTCCACTTCCTGAGTGCTGGGATTAAAGGTGTGCGCCAACACGCCTGCTGCAAGCCAGTTCTTTAAGCAGGAGCAACGCAATACACGTGGACTACATGGAACTCACAGAGACTAGGTCCCTTAAGACACTGCAGTGTCTCCTTGCCAGCTCTTCAGATCACCCCTCTGGAAAGATTAAGAACATTAATGTGCCCCACAAAGGCCAATGGCCAGGAGCCACAGGAGGGAGCTGGGAAGCAGGTCCTGCAGCCAAGCATGACCAGAACCTTTCTGCTGAGCTTCCTGTCTGATGTCCTAAAGGGATAGAGAGAAAGCACAGCTCAGATGCTTCCAGCTTAACTGGCTCAACTGTCAGCCAGCAACAGCTAACTAAACAGTCATCCTCACCTTTGCGTCTAAGTCACAATGGAGTGTGGGGACTACATGGAGGCTGACAAGAATCATATCCGTGTCAGGAAGAGGACAACTGAATCCTGAGGCAGACAACTGGGGTAGGGAGGGAGAAGGGACAGACCAGAGAACACCCAAGTGACAGCCACTGCTCAAGAGGACTGAACAATGGATCAGAGCTGCAGTGGGGCCCACCAGGTACCCTACTCCCATCTATAATGTCCCAGCACCAGCACCACCCTGGCCAGAGTTACAATCCTCTACCTCCTAAGGAGCCCGGAGTGTTCACAGCATCTCCAGAACAGGACTATCCCTTGGTCATCAGTCCATCTTTGCTACAAGCTATCTTCCTCCCCAAAATGCACTGAGTCAAGGATTCCTCTACTGGAAGCCTCATCCTATGCTGCTGTCATCCTGGCGGACACATGGTGATGCCACATACCGTACCCACAGCATTGGCTAGCAGGGAAAGCTTGGGTAACCAGAACTTGTTGCCAACTTTCCAATAGTCAACATCACACTAAAAGGACCACCATTTGCTTTATATCGGCCCTCTACAGTCACACCAGCTGTATGGGCTTTCAACTCTCACAGCCACCAAGAAGAAGCTTCTGGAAAACCTGTCACACAAGTCAACAGTCACATCAGCAGGATGCAGAAGAGGCATCAGCAGGAGCTGGACTACCTCCCATAAGACTGGGACTGCCAGACAGGCTTCTCCCAAACCTGGTGGCTGCCCTATCTGCACCATCCCCAATATGGGCTCAACAGACACATGAAAGCAGCTGCACTCAGGGTGGCCCTGGCCCCAACCACGACACCCAGAGTTTGACATGCATCCACAGCAATGCCTACAGGAGGCAAATCAGACCTGAAGCCCTGGGATAGGGATGACAACGAAGACTGAGGGAACTGCCAATGCCAGTCACCAAGAGAAGAGAGGCGCCACCTGCCTCCCTGCACACCCCCCAGTCCTGGTTCCTGCAAGGAATACCAAGGGACAGCACGTTTAATGCCAACATTAGTCAAATCTTTATGACTTCAAGGCCATGCTGTCTGGTCTCCATGAGTTACAAACCAGCCAAGGCTCTACAGTGAGGCACTGGCTTTAGGGGGGTGGAGTGGGGAGCAGAGTTTCTGGGCTCCAATCCAGCTCTAACAGAGGGTCTACCCAGGCCCCAGATGCATCTAAGGAGACATGCCCGCCTAGCCACAGTGAGGACATTCTCACTGTTCTCCTTCTCCCCATGGAGCAGTAAGCACTTCTCTGGGATCCACATGAGAGCAGGCAGTGGTGTTGCCAGACATGGTGCTTTACTATACCAGTTAAATAAATGCTCTGTCAAAACCAAACACCTCCAGAATGTGCCAGGGATGCCAGGGTGAGAGCATAGCACATCCAGGTACCTGATGGTCTCTCTGGCATAGCCCAAGCCAGCAGCTCTGGCTCCTGTAGTCATCACAAGCCAAGGGTTTTCAGTGGTGCCAAGCTCTGCCTCTGCCTCCAGGAATGGCTTCTCACTTTATAAACAGCTGCAACCCAAGAGATGAGGCTGCAGCAAATTCAACAGCTTAGTTGAAAGCTCACACTCAGTCCCTTCTTGCTTCCTCAGAGCCCAGGCAGAGCTCAGATCCACATGTGGGGGCTCTACTGGTGAGGTATGACTGAGGTTTTAGGGGTGTCAGCTGGGAAAGCCATCCTCCTACCAACCCAAGATATGTTCCCTGACAAGCTGGCCTTACACAGCATCTAGGCTCAAAAGAAACTAGTTAAGTAAGATTAAAGGATTGCTGACCACAATCAACCTCACTCCAAAACCAATATAAGGCAAAACATAGGCTTCCTAAGCACCCCAGAACAAAAATGTGGCCTCACCCGTGTCATTTTCAGAAAGTCCAAGGACGGGCGCGTCCACCTGGCATCCTCCTCCCGTCTCCGCTTGCGCCGGACCCTCCTCCCATCCAATACACAAGGCTGTGAGCGGCACCGAAGCAGGCCGTGGTGCCGGCCTAGCTCAGGTGTAGACGTGGGGGTGCTGCTGGCTGAAGGAAGGCAAGCGCTTGCATCTACAAGGTGCTCTTGTGAGAGAGACAGTCGACGCCTGGAGGAAAACGGGCAGGGTCCTGTGGAAAGCCAGGGAGGACCTGAGCTTGTACTGCCCTCACTGCCTTCCACAAAGCCACTGCTGGCTGAAGCTGGCCGGGGCGTCAGCGGTGAGGTAGGGCCAGCAGGTGGCACAGGACTCCTGGGTAGGCCTGGACCCAGACTTCCCTGCAGGGTAGGGTTCCCAAGGCCACTGCAGCACTGCAGTGTGGCACTCCCACCACTGTTGCATCTCCTTTTAGAGATGGGAGTCCACACCTTGGAGCTACCAGGGCGCCATGGAGAACGGCATCGAGCCAGCTCTTCTGGTTCTGACAGGGACCGGCAGTGTCGCTTGGTTGGTGGTGCTGCAGGAGGCCCTGTGCTCTCATGGAGGTCCAAGAAGCTGCCCACATCCATAGGCCCTGGGGATTCCAGCTGCCACTTGAGACCTTCGGTGTGAGCCCCACCATGTGAGCCCAATGGGAAGGGGCCTGAGGCCGCCTGGCTTCCAATGGGCCATCTTCCATGTATGGCCTTCCAGGGACTTTTGTCCACTAAGGAAACACAAAGGTGTGGGAACAGGTGAGCAATAGGGAGCCACCCTGCTGCCTCCCTTCCCAGGCTCACGGAGATATCTAAACAAAAAATACCACTGTTTACATGGTGGGTGATACTTCAGTGGCCCCCAGCATCTGGATGACCAGGCTTTACCTCGTCCTTTTTTTGTTTTGTTTTTGTTTTTTTAAGACAGGAGCTCTCAGGCTGGAGAAATGGCTTAGAGGTTAAGAGCACTGTCTTTTCTTCCAAGGTTCAATTCCTAGCAACCAAATGGTTGCAGAATACTGTATAAATAATAAATAAATAAATCTTAAAAAAAAAAAAAAAAGACAGGAGCTCTCTATGCAGCTCTGGTTGTCCTAGAACTCACTATGTAGACCAGGATGGCCTCAAAGTCACAGATCCCCTGCCTGTGCCCCCTGAGTTCTAGGATTAAAGGCGTGTGCCACCATACCTGGTTTTAGGAGTTGTCTCTCGACCTGTGTTTCCTGAAAATAATCTTGTGGGAAAGATTAAGCTTTGTCACAGGTGGAAGCAGTCTTGGCGGGCTTTACCCTTGGGGCACACCATGAATACCTTGTGAGAGACTGTTTGGAGCCTTCCTGGGCTTGGAATTCAGGAAGCCTACCTGGGAACCCCACCGTGGCTATTGTTTTCCTGATTGACCCTCGAAGGGAGGAGGAGACCGCCCTTTGCATGTGACTGGGAAGGTGGTGAGGAGAAAAAACAAGAGGTAGAGAGGAGGAAGGAGAAGGCGCGGAGAGAGAGGAAGGGACCGGACCAGCTCGTGGGACTGAGACACCTAAGGACCCGTCCTGCCGAACGGATTCCAGGAGGTTTTAATCTTCTGTCCCTTTAACCTTTTTTTCTTTCTTGTATATGCTAGTTGGGTTGTATAATAAAGTTTAATTGTTAATAAACAGAGCCAACATAATCTAGTTCTGACCTTCACCCCATTTCACTAATACGTTGTGTCATGAAAATGCTTTATCCCTGTCCCTTGCCAACCTCTAAAGAAAGACCTTTGGGGCTGGAGAGATGGCTCAGTGGTTAAGAGTTCTGTCTGCTCTTCCAAAGGACCCAGGTTCAATTCCCAGCACCCACATGGCAGCTCACAACTGTCTGTAATTCCAGTTCCAATGGCTCTGACACCTTCACGCTAAAATAAAATTAAATAAATTATTAAAAAAAAAAAAAAAGACCTTTGACAGCCAGGAGCTAAATACTTGTTGGAAATAGCCTCATTTCTTAGTGACCCAAGTGGACAGCCAGTCTCAAATCCTGTTACAGGTAAGAGGCTTCGGCTGAAGCTGGGTGCAGTGGCTCACGCCTGTGATCCCAGTACCTGTGAGGCAATTGCAGGATTGATGAGCATTTGAATTTTACTTTGTGTCTGGGATACACAGCGAATCCCCATCTCAAAACAAAATAAGACTTAGCCTGGACATCTGCCTGCTGGACAGTGGACTGGGACAGAGGCCTCCCTGACATCCGCAAGCTGCCATTTCTTCATCCCTAAAGCAGGGTGCTAACAATGGCCCCTCAGTGGCTGGTCATCCTGTAACACCATGTGCCTGAGACATGGCAGGTAGGTGCAGCACGAGGGGCACTCCTGCCCTTCCATCAAGTCCACTGAGGAGCATTTAGAGTCCTCACGGCATCAGAGCCCGGACTGTAGTTTATAAGGCTCAGCACCCAAGAGCTAATACAAATTTGCTTCTCCTGGGCATGTGCCCATATAACAGCTCTGCACCCACCTGTCCAGCCTAGTCCAGCTGCCCTCTTGTCAGCTCAAGCACTCAGTACAATTTGGTGCCAGACCCTGCATGAGCGTCTCTGAGCTGCCATGGCCCTAGCTCCTGTTCTTCTTGTTGGCTGTAAAGGGCAGACACCTGTTCCAGGTCTCCCTGGAGGAAGTGCAAAGTCAGGTATGTGAATGTCAGCCCAGCTGTAAAGCCCAAATATCGTATGACCTGACAAGAGGATACTCTGGACACTCTTACTGGGAGGGCATCCAACAAATTGCTCAGTTTCTCCTTGCTGCTTCCAACCACTGTCAAGCTAAAAGACACTGGAGCAGAGGCCACAGAGACCAAAAAGGAAACAGCCAGGGTCACCTCTGGGGAAAGATACATCAAGGGCCCTGGGGTGACCTGAGGCAGTTAAGGAGGTAAGACGGGCCTGAAAGGAGAAGGGAAGAAAGGAGAGCATTAGAGGCCCTCCCTCAGAAACTGTGACCAGGGACTGAGATAGTTAATGTGGTCCTATATGCAGGATGGTCTGGAGGAGCCAGTCAAGTGGAAGTGACACAGGCCAGGGAGGTGGGGGACAGATGGAGACATCACATCCTACTTCCTGTTCGTGGACAGCCTGGTCAATACCTCTATGTTAGTAATCTGGTGGTTAGCAAGGTGAACCTGACATGGTTGTACCGTGTAAGGTGTTCCAACTGCCAAGACCGACACAGAGTGATTCCAACCCCAGGGTCTTTGCTTGGATTTATCAGAAGTGTGCCCCTCACTTAGAAGCCACTATCCTCTCTAACTGCCAAAGAGCAATGTGTCAGGAAGTGAGGGCAAGCCTAGGGGTACTCATTCAGCCAGTGTGTACCACAGCAGAGTGGCAGCCAGAACACATACCACCTGCTCATCCTTGCCCTGACAGCTGAAGGAAGCACAAACTGGCCCTTGTGTCTCACATAAAAGCTTCCTCCCACATCACCAGCAGCAGCAAAAACGGAGGCTTTGCTGAGCCTTGACTCTGGCCCATGAGCAGGGAGGGTGGTGGCTCATCATCTTCCTCTCCCACATGTAGGCCATATAAAGTCCTCCCTGAACCTTACTCTGAATATCTGACTCAGACCAGCTCCAACACCCCATCCTGGCCAAAGGCCCAATGCTACCTTGCTCATCATCAGCTACTTCAGCCTTAGAAAGACCCTACCTGGGCTTCTGGGACACTTACCGCCAATCTCCAAAGGGAACAAATGGCCACTTTTGTTCAGTTTCTCAGCAGAATACTGAAAGTGACAAGAGAGAAGTCTCAGTACTCATGGGAAAACTCAAGAATTCTCCACAGTAATACTATTTCTCCCTAACACTTCCATTGGTGTTGAATATAAAAAGCACTGACTTCTGGAAAACACTTCTTAATAAAGAGGTTGAGGTTTAAAGAAAGTTTATTTTGTATGGGGTGGTGTACAGGGTCAGGTTATGCATGTGCTACAGTGCACATGTTAAAATGAGAAACAACATATGGGAATCAGCTATTTCCTTTTACCATGTGGGTTGCAGGATCAAACTCAAGCTTGTCAACAAATGCCTTTATCCACTGAGCCATTTCACTGGCCCAGTACAAGTTTTTTAAACCTGACAAAATCTAGCTGAACAAATGGGCACTGCCCCAAGGACTACAGACACCCTCGTGTTACTCTTTCTGGCCTTTTCCTTTCGTATGTTCTCTGCTAATGGTCTTTCAAACCTCACCACTTAGTTACGTTTCAGAAAGGCACTGCAGAGGCAGTTCAGTTAAGAGTATTGACTGCACTTTCAGGAGCCCAGTTCAATTCCCAGCACCTACACAGAAGCTCACAACTGCCTCCAATTCCAGGGACTTTGATGTCCACTTCTGGCCTCATTGAGCACCAAGTACAGACATGGTGCCCATTCATTCAGGCAAAATACTCATACACAGAAAAAAAATTAAATAAAACTATAAAAAAAAAAAAAAAAAAAAAAAAAAGACTGACCAAGACTTAAGAGTCCATTACTGCTCATGACAGTCCAAATGTAAGATCCAAGACTTAGCCTGATGGTCCCAGTGCTGAGAAGACAGCAGGGTTGACCCCATTCAGGAAGGCAGATAAACTACCAGTAATCTCAGAGATTAGCAGGAAATGCATAGCAACTGCACCACATAAAGAGAAAGCCAGGTGATTTGTACACATTTTTTTTTGTGTTTGTTTTGTTTTCTGTTTTGGTTTTTTAAGACAGGGTCTCTCTGTGTAGCCTTGGCTGTCCTGGACTCCCTTTGTAGACCAGGCTGGCCTCAAACTCACAGTGATCCGCCTGCCTCTGCCTCCCGAGTGCTGGGATTAAAGGCGTGCGCCACCACCGCCCAGCCTTTGTATACATTTATAATCCCACCATTCAGGGAGGCCAAGGTAAGAGAAATACTCCAAGTTCCAGATCAGCTTGAGCTACGTAGCAAGACCCTGTTCAATCAACCCATCAATCAACCAACCAATCAATAAACAAGCCAAGCACAGGGCACTTTCCTATAATCCATTACTTGGGTCTCCACAGAGATGGAAACAGAAGGATCAGGAGTTTGGCTACATGTCAAGTTCAAAGCCAGGTGACTAGGTAAAACTCCATTCTCAAAAAAAAATAAATAAAAATAAAAGAAGGAAGTTAAAAGTTGGGTTTGAGAGGCTAGAGAGATGGTTAAGAGAAGTGACTGCTCTTACAGGTCCTGATTTCAATTCCCAGCAACCACACGGTGGCTCACAACCATCTACAATGTGGTCTGATGCTCTCTTCTGACATGCAGGTGTGCATGCAGGCAGAGCACTGTTTATATAACAATAAATATGTCAATCTTTTAAAAGAAAAGGTTGTGTTTGAGATTAAGGAAAGGGAACCCTTGAACAACAGGTAGCCTGTCTTCAGATAGACAGGTCTTCCTTTGCAGTGGATCATGTTTCCCTAACGCAGCTGACCGGGGCTGGTGAGCACCTGGGCTCTGTGGTCACTGAACAACCTCAGGCTCAAACAGAAAGAGAAAGCTGCTCTATAGACACTGCGCAGGGTGGAAGCTCTTACAACACTGTGCATAATTAGTGAGCTGCCCACATCAAACAGCTGCAAATGCCCCAGCCTTGGGCCAGCATATTGGTTTCCCCTTCCATCTGGCTGATAGCCACTCCCTGAGCCGTCAGTCCTCATGCTGACGTCCAGCTACTTCTCAAGAGCAAGTAACTGGACTATTTTCACAGCCCCTAGGCCTGCATCCCCAGTGTGCATGAGAATACACCCACTACAATAACTCAAAATAGATTCCAGGAAGAACAGGATTTTCTTCATCAACAGAAATGGTTTCCTGTGTTACTTGAGGAGCTATGGGCCTATACCTAACCAGATGTACTCAGTGTACATCCAAGGACAGATACAGCAGAACCAGATACTTCACAGCAGGTATCTACAAGGCTTTGGCTGTGTGAGAGATGGACTGGTAAACAGCCCAAGGACACAGGTGCAGACACTCAGGACAGCGGGTGTCAATGCAAGAGAGTGCTGACTGCATCCACTTGCAGGTGCACCATACCATATCCCAGGGCCTTGATACATGGGCAGCCGCTGAGCCTCCTTGGGAGATACTCAAGAAAGTAGAGTTGCTGAGACAGCAGGGTCCTACTAGGCCAACTCAAGCCTGGATCTTCCCAGATGGACATGGCTGGGGAACACACACAGGGCATCAACCACCCATGCTACAGCCGTCTACACCAGCAGCATGATGCTCTATGCTTCTTGTTCCCAGCTCAGCCACCTAACACTTTCCTCTCCTGTTCCCAACATCTAGCTCACCAGCCTTTTACTCTAGCTCTACGATATCTATCCTGGAGCAGCACTAATGTTGGTGGTCTTGGATGGCTTCCCCTAGCCTCATTACCCTCTCTCCCACAACTAAAGGGACTGCTACCCTGATCTGAACCACGGTCCTTTGCTTCAAGCCTTTGGCAGCTAAGAGTCAAATCCCAGGACCAAGGCATATGTCTTAGGTTTTCTATTGCTGTGATAAATACCATGACCAAGAGCAACCTAGGAAAGAAGGGGTTAATCTGGCTTACATGTTCTGAGTCACACTCCATTGAGAGAAGCCAAGGCAAGAATTCAATCAGGGAATAAACCTAGAGACAGGAACTAAAGCAGAAGCCATGAGGAACGCTGCTTACTGGCTTGCTCCTCACAGCTTGCTCAGCCTGCTTCTGATACTATACAGGACCAATGGCCCAGGGGTGGTACTATCCCTACTGAGCTGTTCCCTTCCCACTAATCACTAATCAAGAGAATGCTTATAACCTTACTTTCTCAATTAAGATGATTTCTTCCAATATATGTCTAGGTTTGTGTCAAGCAGCCAGGAAAGCACTTTCCACCCACCTCATTGTCCACTTCCTTAGCTACACTGGCTGGTATCTCTCTGCCTCTCTAGAGGTAAGTAACCACTTTTCCAGCTCTGCATAACTGAGATGCACTACAAAATTCAGGTCCCAGTGCCCCCTGCTGTCCAAGGATTCTCTAAGCCCAAACACATGTGACAGTTGGATCCAACTACCTGTCAATTGTTCCTTCCTTGTTGCCCTGCCACTTTTTCTGCCAACAAAACATCCTTCCATCTTCAGTGTACACCCTCAATCACACCCCTAATCCTCACTGTTGCTCTGGCAGCCCAGTGATACACAAGGCCTCTGCCTTCACCAATCCTCCACCTATGGCCACAAACCATCTGTGCCTCTCCTCCCTTGAAATAGCAGTGAGAGTCAGCAATAGTCACTCATTTTTCCAGGTCTTTCTATAACCTCCAAGTATGAAAAGGCAAAGTAGAAAAAACTGGGTGTGTCTCAGGTACAGGGTGTGTAAATCAGGAAAAAAGGAGCCCATCTGACCAAATCAAGTGAACCAGACAGCAGAGATAGGAGGAGCCAGGCCTGCTGATTCACGGCCTGGAGGACACTGGCTCCAGAGGAGGGCCAGAGGTGCAGGACCAGGATACACGATGATGATAGAATCTATGGTGGCATTCATCAGCAACTGTCCCCAACAGAGCCCCAAGCCTGAGGGAGGTATTTTGCATTCTCCTCTAGCTCTGCTGCCCTTAGAATTCAAAAGCTCAATTATTCTGGTGGCCCAAGTGCCAGAACTGTGGCCACCACAAGTTGTCCCCACCCAGCACATGGGGTCTCAAGCAGGCAGCACAGCAATGGAAGCACCGATGTTTTAATGACTTAGTTTATTTTGAAATTTTACTTTTAAAAGTGGTACTCAGTTTTGTTACCAGAAAATTGTCACTGGGTGGTGATGACACACACCTTTAATCCCAGCACTCGAGAGACAGAAGCAGGCCAGCCTGGTCTACAGAGCGAGTTCTAGGACAGCCAAGGCTGCACAAAGAAACCCTGTCTCCAAAAACCAAGAAAAGAAAATTTTTAATTATGCTTAGGATAGCTTGAATAGGTGAATCTACTATTCCAAGAGTAAATTTTATGAAAAATTTATTAGGAAGAATAAACATCCTTTAGGCATGCAAATTTAGAAAGACTTCTGCCTACAGCCTGGACATAAATACTGCCCAAGTTGGGCAACATAATCATACAAGACCTTAAGAAAAGAGTGCAAGTTGTCTGCGTACTTTCTTTGCTTTGTATTTCTGGAATCCCTAGCTGTACTCAGAGTGTATCTGTGTTAGCTTCAAGTTTCATGGCACTGAAAACCAAAGACAAAATATTAAAGTACATCCAGATTCAGATGATAAGTAGTAAGTTACAAACATTAAACATTAAAAATAAATAACCAGCCGGGAGTGGTAACGCACACCTTTGATCCCAGCACCTGGGAGGCAGAGACAGTTCAAGGCTAGCCTGGTCTACAAAGTGAGTTCCAGGTCAGCCAGGGCTACACAGAAAAACTCTGCCTTGAAAAAACCAAAATAAATTAATAAATAACCAACCAACCAACCACCGGATGTCATGGTAGATGCCTTTAATCCCATTACTGAGGCAGAGGCAGGTAGATCTCTGTGAGTTCAAGGTAAGCCTGTTCTACACAGCTAGTTCCAGGCCAGCCATGGGTACACAGTGAACCCCTGTCTCAAACAACAACAACAACAAAAACCCCACAAACAAATGAAAAAACTTAATAAATTAATTATAAATTTAAGAAATAACTGACTTTATGGTTTAAAAAAAAAAGACCCACCAACTAAGCTAAAGCAAGTGAATGAGTCTATATTGATAAATCTGAGACGGGCGTAGTAGCAGGATCATAGGGTCACTTACCTTGACAGATCTGGTAAGCAAGCCACAGAATTCTGTGTAGGTCAGCTTTGCATTAGAAGTTGATTTGGTTTGTAGGGATGATTATGACAGACACTGGCTTCTGTCCAATGCCCCCACTCACTCTGCCTCCACCCCACAGTGTGCTGTCTCCATGTCTATGTCTCTGAACAGTGCACTCTACCCACCTCTGACCCCCTAGCTGACTCACCGGGCTAGCCTCACGGGCCCTGCGGGTAAGGTCATCCAAACTCTGGTTCTGCAGCTTCTCCGTGATGAGCGTGACCATGGTCGGTGCTCTTCCTTAGTCCACATCTACAGGCACTGGATTTGCAAAACACTGGACATCAGCAGGCTCAAGCCATCAGGGCTGAGCTAAAACTCAGGGTTTTAGCGCTGACTTAAAGAAGCTGACCCATTTCTAGACTCTTCAGGGGCTGTGTCTCTGTAAAGAGAAATCACCACATGGCCATATGCTTCAGTCAGTTATTTCTGTTATATGCAAAATATTCCTGTATACACAAAGTGTTCCTAACACCCCTCTTTGGCAAATACCTTCCAAATTCCCAAATAACCATGTATGTTCCTTCCTGAAAACTATAGTAACATTTTCTAGACCTGCAGTTCTCAACCTGTGGGTCATAATCCCTTTGGGGGTTGAATGACCCTTTCACAGGGGTCACCTAAGAGCATCAGAGAACACAGATATTTATGTTACTCATCATATAACAGTAGCAAAATTAGTTATGAAATAGCAATGAAAATAATTATATGGTCAGGGTCACCACAACATGAGGAACTATAAAGGTCCACAGCATTAGGAAGGCTGAACCACTGCTCTAGCATTAGACCAGAGGGTAATATGTTTATTAGAGCCAGCCTCCGAGGCCTTTCCTAGAACAGCAAGAAAGCTCATGGGTGGCTCTGTCCCCAAAGGACAATGAACATAGAGAAGAGACAACAGCAGTCACATCCAGTGATAACACCCATGGTACGCTACTGGGCCCCATACCACAGAGGCAGAGGCCTGCTAGCTCTGCAGTTGAGCATGCTGGCCCCCAACTCCAGCCCTTGAAGCCGGGGGTAAAGATGAGGGATGGGGTGCCAGAGACAAGCACAGAGCTCTACACTAGGTCCAGCCTGAGGCAAGGAACCAGGATGACCGCAGTACTGATGAAAAGGGGGTGCCATGGGCTCTTAGCTTCTCAGTCCCAGAAGTAAGCATCTAAGAACATGCAAGAGGCCCTGTACCCTTGCAGATATCACCCCAGTGCACGCATACAGCTCTAATTCTCAGTGTCTCACTGTGATTCAAACACGTGTGTCAGCCAAGGGCTACCGGATTAGGAAGCAAAAGTAGCCAAAACAGAGGGTGGGGAAGGGGAAACATGGCAAACTGGGATCATCAACAGGTAGAGCTGGGAGTGGGGCTCAGTGGGGAACACTTGCTTCCAGTGCAAAAAGGCCTGGGTTCTATCACAGCACTACAACAACAACAAAAAGTGTGAAGGTAAAATATCCTGGTAGCCAGCCTTGCCCTCAAAATAAGGCACTGTCATGTGACAGATCAATAAAGCACATTGCTCAAAAGAGGAATGCAGAAAAAAATAGAGCAGAGCTCCTAGAAGTTCAGTGAACCCAACAGAACTGAGGGGTTCTACAGTGTGTACCCATAACCAACAAAGCATCCTGGGGCACAGGCCCCCTCCTTCCACCCAGTAAGGCACTCCAAAAGAGAACAACCTTTGGGAGTGTTTGACCCAAGATCATTGGGTATGAGCCACAAGGTCTACACCTGCTGGATGTAACAGCTCAGCCAGGTAGGGATTGTGCTGGCAAAAAGATGCAGCCAAGCCCAGGGCTCTGTCAACAGAAACAACAAATACGTCCTCTCTGACTTTGAAACATGAAGCTCAAAAGCCAGCACATGACTGAACAGGGAAAGGTTGGCATGTTGTGAGGACAGGAATCGGCCACATGTCACCAACACCACACTGAGCACACACTGGCTAGCCTAGAGCATGGCATGAATTTCCATTAGTGGATGCAGGAAGCAGGTAGCCCAGCCCAGACGTATCTGTGAGCTCAATTCAACAAAAGGTGCCATCAATGCCTGGAGCGCTCTCAGCCAGGGGTACACACACCATTCGCACACTACTCCTGTTTAGCTTGTCTTAACTGAAATCTTGTCCAGCACGCCGAAAGGCACAGCATTTGGTACATCCAGCCCCAGAGGGGTGACCACCGTCTCCTACTTTCACTAGAGAGGAGCAACAGCCAGAGCAGGGCCAAACGGCTGCGTTTTCTTTCTTTGAAATGAAGGAAGCTAAACCAGAACCAGTCATGTCATAGAGCAGTACTGGTCCTCCATAAGCTTGGCAGAGGCAGCAGGGACACAGGGCCCTGCACAGCCTGGCCTCGCTGCACATCTAAACTGAAAGCCCCCAAGTCCCCAGCCTCTAAGCCAGGACAAGGGTTCTGCAGGGTCTTCTGTCAAGAAAAATGATGACAAATGGCCACTCCTGCCCATGTGCCACCATAAGGGCTCTCACACACCTTGTTGTGATTTTTTTTATTAAAATATTAAGATTTACTTATTTTTACTTTATGTGTGTGAGTATTTTGCCTGCATGCATACCTGTGCACTACATGCATGCGGTGTCCACTGAGGCCAGAGAGGGTGTCAGATCCCCTGGACCTGAAGTTATAAACAGTTGTTAGATGCCATGTGAGTACTAGAAATTGAACCCAGTCCCTCTGAGACAGGGTTTCTCTGTGTAGCCCTGGCTATCCTGGGACTTAAATCAGTAGGCCAAGGTGGCCTCCAACTCAGAGACACTCACCTGTTTCTACCTTCGGAGAGCTATAGCCACTGCTCTTAACCACTGAGCCTCCTCAGCAGCCTTCACTCACACACTGCTGTAACCTAATCACACAGAACACACACATCAACCTAGAAAGGCCACAGAAGTACAATGCAACTTAAAAAAAAATAGCAAAATCACTAGGATCTTAGATTTTAAAATAAGCCACACAGTCATTAGAGAAATGGCTGGTTCCAAAGCTGCAGCACTAGGAGTTTAGAGGCAATGTGTGACTCCAAGGAGGAAGAAGGGCTCCTAATGGAACAGGCACAGAACACTGGGATAATTCAATCCAAAGAACGAAGTCTGAGTCCCAAATGCGCATGAGTCAGTATCTGAGAAAAACCAGTCAGCAAAAGTGAAAAATTTTCCCTCCAGCAGTGACAACTACTAACAGAACAACAGAAAATTTAAAAATCGCCATCTTGGGGCTGGAGAGATAGCTCAGAGGTTAAGAGCACTGCCTGCTCTTCCAGAGGTCCTGAGTTCAATTCCCAGCAACCACATGGTGGCTCACAACCATCTGTAATGAGATCTGGTGCCCTCTTCTGGTGTGCAGGTGTACATGCGGGTGAAACACTGTATACTTAAATAAATAAATCTTTTTTTAAAAAATCCTTATCCTTTACAAAATAAAATAAAATAAATAAATAAATAAATAAATAAAAACCGCCATCTTATAAATATCCTAGCTAACAGTCTCCAGCAAGGATCATCTGTGAATTCCAAAGGTGAATAGAATATGTGAGTCTCCAAGGCACCTTCTCACAAGACAATTACAAAGGAGAAAAATAACGAAAACTAGCCTGAACCACAGGATCAAAGTGACACATCCAGTGACAGGACACACAGACCCCATAAGACTCCTGAGGGAACACTAAGGAGATTACAGCCTACTGTGGGACTCCTCACAAAAACATAGAACCTCAATTTAATCAGGAGGAAATGTCAGGGAACCCACTGAGGCAAACAACAAAATAGCTGACAAATCCTTCAAAAGCAGGAAATTGGGCTGAAAATACTCAGCAGTTCAGAGCACTCACAGCAGCGCACACCATCTGTAAGTCCAGTGCCAGAGGATCTGATGCTGTCTTTTGGCCTCCACAGGCAATGCACACACATGTGCACAGACAAAACACCCTACACACAAAACAAAAATAAAATCTCCCCAGAAAAAAAAAATGTTAAATAAATGCTGAGTCATAAAAGAGCAGTGCAAGACCCCAGCCAGGCCAAAGGGCACCAAATGTAATTGTGATCCGCAAAGGGACAACAGCCAGTCTGAATAATTGCTGTTAGATGACAACACATTACTGGCATTATTTTCCTAATTTTATCAATGTCCTGTGAGGCAAGGTATGGATATGTGGAGGGTTTGCATGCTGCTAAACAGGGGAATAGATAAATAAGCATGGAACTGCCACCCTGTCATAATCACAGATGTTTAAAACATGGGACAAAGAGCCCGCTGAAAACTGCTGAGGGAGGAGTTTTATATAGCGCAGTTCACAAGGATAGGCAACTCAAAAGCAGCTCATGGGATTAGGGTGTGGCTCGCTGGTAGCATCCATGCCTAGGTGCTCAAGGCTCTGAATGAACTCCATCCCCAGCACTGCAGAACAAGCAAAGCAATACGCACGTGGCATGGACTAGACAGGTGCTGAATAGAAAGCCTTTCCTGAAAAGACCCAGACAAGGTCACTTCACAGATCCTGAGGTTAAAGCTTGAATATAGCTTTGGGGGAGCCAATTCAACCCACAATGCCAAGTGAATCTCCCCTTACAGGAACATGAATGCACAAAATGAGACACAGCTCAAAAGGCCTACTTAGAGGGGCAATTAGAGAAGCCTCTCTGAAGGGTGACACGGGTGCTCAGCAAGACTGAGAGCCAAGCAAGAGAAGAGGGGGACAAAGGCCACGACTGATACCAAGGCAGACATAATCAGAGAAACCTGCTCAGAAAGTGGAACTGACCACCTTGACCAGGACAGAGGGCAGGCCACACCTGATGAGAGCTGAGAAAGGACCGCGAGCTCTGCAGTCCCACATCCACATCCTGAATGTCAACTGCCCACGTGGAATGAACATGCCACACGACAGGGTTTAGTCGGCTTACTTCCTTTCCCTCTACAATGCAGTCACCAAAACCGTGTTGTAAATAAGCCAGTAGCTCGGATGACCCTCTAACTGGCTCCCATCCTACTCAGCCTTCCGGGCCTGGGGACTGTGGACTCCTAAAACCTACTTAGAGGGGCAGCGTTGAGGCCCTGGGCCCGGCCTCAACAGGTAAAGCCAGTGCTCCAGCCTCCTCAGTCACCCTTCTAGGGCTCCAGGATACAGAGCAAAATCCTCACCCTAGGCCAAGATCTTCTTCTCTGTCAACACTATGGCCATGACAGCACCCCAAGAGTTGCCACCCTAAACAGGTACTCCACCAATGACAGAGACCTCATTACCTGGTGAACTACCTCAAAAAGACATCAAAGTAGGTTCTCTCTTTTGTTCATCTGTTGACTTCAGTTGATCATATGGAGTAGCCCGGATACTGCAGGACAATACTATCGCTGTCCACACTTACTGAACAGTCCCTCCAGACTGCCCTGTGAATGTGCTCAAGATTCTGGCTCACGGCCTCCATGTTCACACATGTCTGTGTCCACTGTCTCACTCTGCACAAGAACACTAGTCACTTGGGATTAGAGCCCATTCCACTCCAGCATGACTTAACTAAACACATGTAAAATGACTCTATTTCCAAATTTAGCTCATAACTCTGAGGTCTTGGGGTTACGACTTTCACATACAAATTGGGGATACTCCATTAAGCCCATAACAAGTCATATTTTATCTTACCATGGCAAGGTAGATCAAAGGTTCAAAGCCCATGCAACTGTGTATGTCTGAACCTGGAAAGGACTTGCCCACCAGCATCTCTCCAGATACACTGCATCCCTCAGCTCTGGACCTGGGACTGATGCACATCAGCAGTGAGAACTACAGACTCCTAGGATCCTCACTTTATACCAGTGGCCCCACTCCCTACACCCACAGCTATACTTCTTTGTTTTGTTTTGGTTTTCCAGACAGGGTTTCTCTGTGTAGCCTTAGCTATCCTGGACTCACTTTGTAGACCAGGCTGGCCTCAAACTCACAGTGACCCACCTGCCTCTGCCTCCTGAGTGCTGGGACTAAAGGTGTGTGCCACCACACCTGGCTACAACTATACTAGCCATCCACTCCCCTGTACCAGGTCATGCTACACTTCCTGAGCGTTCAATGAACTTTATTTGCTTATTTACTTGTTCGTTTATTTACTTATTTTGAGACAGAATCTCACTGTGTACCACTGGCTGGCCTGAAACTTAACCTGTACCACAGGCTGTCTTTGAACTCACAAAGATCCACCTGCTTCTGTCTCTTGAGTACTGGGATTAATTAAAGGCATGTGCTAACATGCCTGGCTATGTACATTCTTTAAAAAAAAAAAAAGAAGGAAGGGGGCTGGAGAGATGGCTCAGCAGTTATGAGCACTAGTTGCTCTTCCAGAAGTCCTGAGTTCAATTCCCAGCAACCACATGGTGGCTCACAATCATCTGTAATGAGATCTGGCACCTCTTCTGACAGGTAGGCAGAACACTGCATACATAATATATAAATCAATCTTTAAAAAAAAAAAAAGGTTTCTCTGTGTAGCCCTGGCTGTCCTGGAGTGAACTCTGTAGACAAGGATGGCCTCAAACTCAAGAGATCCTCCTGACTTTGCCTCCCAAGTGCTGGGATTAAAGGGGTGAGCCACCCCTGCCCAACTAAACATTTTTTAAACATTTACTTATTTGGGGGCTGGAGAGATGGTTTATCAGTTAAGAGGACTTGCTACTCTTGCAGAAGACCTAGGTTCAGTTCCTAGAACTCATATAGCAGCTTACAACCAAGTGTAACAGTTCTAGGGAATCTCATGCCCTTTGCTGGCCTCCTCAGACAGCATGAATAGATATGGTGCGTGCACGCACACACGCGAGCGCACGGACACACACACACACACACACACACACACACACACACACACACACACACACACACACTCCTGTCTGGGGGGTTGTTTTTGGTTTTGTTTTGTTTTGGTTTTTGAGACAAGATTTCTCTGTGTATAGCTTTGGCTGTCCTGGAACTCACTCTGTAGACCAGCTGGTCTCAAACTCACAGAGATCTGCCTCCTTCTGCCTCCTGAGTGCTGGGATTAAAGTCGTCCACCACCACCATCTGGCAAAATAAAATTAATTTATTTATTTTGTATGTGTGCACAGTACATGTAAGGACCAGCTGGTTCTCTTTCCTCAGGTTATCATGATCAGAGGTGCCTTTATCCACTGAGCCTTCTATTTTCAACACCACACTGCCTATGAAAAATGGTCCAAACAAACTACAAATTAAGGTCTGTCTGCCCCTAAGCCCCCCACCCCACCCAAATGTCTCTGCCTAGTAAAGTTCTCTCCCAAAAGTCTCTTGCAGGATTATAAAGCTCGTGGGGTGAGTCTGCTGGCTCACAGATGTCGCCCCTGTGCTGTCTTGGGAACAGTGCTTTCCTAAGCCACTGTGAATGGCCTCATCTTGCAGCTTCCTAGGAACGGTGCCCCTGAAACCACACCTTCTCCTTCCTGCTCCTTGAAGGAAACTTACTCTTCTGGCTCCTGTTGGGATTCAGGATCTTCTCTCTCCAGTGTTAGAATAATGAGCAAGAACTTCAGGTACCTCCCAAGTCCTTGAGGCCTTGGATACTTAGTGGCTACTGTGCTTTTCTGGAAATGGTCCCAGACTCCTATTCAGAGCACTGAATTCATCTCTTGTCTCTCCTGCCACCTCTAATCTTTAGGGCTGCCTCTGCTCTAGAGCCCACCTTCACCTTCAGTTTCTAACTTTTTTGTGACTTACACACGCCCAGTAGACATGGCCTCCACAGTGCTTCCTCATCCCTGCTGCCTGGAGCGTGCAGTCTCTCCTCTCTCAGCCCACACATCACCTCATCTTTACCCTCCTCCTTTGCTCCCACTCTACACACTTCAGGATCTCTCTGTCATTCTCTCTCTGCTCACACTATGAGATGGAAGAACCGCTGCCACCACACTGCAGAGGGTGTCAGGCACAGCTACAATCCCTCTGAATGAGAAGAACTCATCCTGGCAGCCTCACAGGCAGGCCACCTGACACAGTAAATCTTAATAAGGATTTGTGTGAATAACCAGGCTCTAGACCCCGGAAATAGCAGGGACTGGTGGAAAAAGTCGCCTTTGAGCAGCAGGTTCAGAGCAGGCACCCAGCTAACAAAGACCTTAACACCAAGTTCAAACCTAAGCTTGATACGCTACTCCACCCCCTCATCTCGGCTCCTAACATATTACATAGCAAGAAAAACCTTCAAGTCCTGCTTAGAGAGCTGCCTGTAAGCACAAAACCTGGAGCCTAAAGCACAGAACTTGACCAACAAAGAATTACTACTACCCCTATTGCTCCCACTACACAGACAAACGCACTGCAGCCTAATAATCTGACTGCATCTCAATTATGACCTGTCAAAGTTGTTAGCAGAGGCTGTAGAACATGCCTGAGACACCTACGCTCCTCTCAGAAAAAGCAGAGTCTATTACCCCCTTAACAGTGGACAGAAGGTAGGCAGTACAGAATAAAGTCAAAATGGTATTCCATCTGCCAGGCTCTTTAGGGGCAAACCCCCAAAGGCAGCACACAAAGAGACATGTAATAATGGCCTAGTGAGCCCCTTGTGTGTATATGAAGTCCAGCCAGACCCTCCTGATCAACATACCTGAGACTCTATACATGGGCTACCCCACTGAGCTGCTGTGCAATCCCACACCCTAGCAACCATGGACAGAAATCAACTACTATTACTATTTCCAGCTACCAACCGTGGAGGTAATTTGTTATGCTGACACAGTAGCCCAAATAATGACACTTAATCCACAGGATAGAGCGAAACACCCTGTTCCTCTCCTGGGGCTGGTCACCAGTCCTGAAGGAAACCTGGAGGGTAGAGGGCTAGACCCTCATGTGCCACACAAGTCATGCACCTGAGCCAGTGCAGAGTATCTACAGAGACATCTCGGTATCATAGTGATTCCTGGAGAGACTGGAACAGCCTTATTTAGGTGTCACTCTCTTTTAAAAGACCATACATAGACGTTATACTGGTTCTGGAAAGCCTGGAACAAGTCCTGTTTGGGTGCCACAACACTGGTACTTCTGATCAACTGTACAAGTTTGGGTTTCTGTTGTTGTTTTATTTTTGTTTTTTTTAAACCTTTCAAAACAAAATGAGGAAAGGACAAAACTTCCCTGACATAACAAATCAACATCTTGACAGTATTAAAACCCACAACTAGTTGATTTGGATGGTAGGATGTTTAGTTAAAACAGGACTAAAAGTCAACTCATGCAATCCATCACACTGAGAAGGCTAAAAAGAAAAAAAAAATCACATTTTGGGATCAAAAGATGCCAAAAAATATTAGACAAAATGAAATAAACAACCAATTTGTGATAAACACACAGACACAGTCACACACAGAGACATACACACATAGCAGGAACAGCTGGTGGTGGTGGTGCTGCTGCTGCAGCTGCTGCAGCTGCTGCATCCTTTACTCTCTGCAAGTTGGGAAGCAGAGGCGGACAGATCTCTTGAGTTTGAGGCAGCCTGGTCTACAGAGTGAGTTCTAAGACAGCCAGAACTACACAGAGAAACCCCATTTTGAAAAAAACCAAAGCAAACAAACAAACAACCCACATGAACAGAAGATGAGCTGGGGGCAGTTCAGTGGCAACACACCTGTCTAAACAAAGATTTGGGTTCCACTCCCTAGTATCAGGAGGAAAGAAGGGGGGAAAAAAAAAGGAAAAGGGTGTTGCTGTTTGGCTGTTCCTTCCATCTCAGACCTCTTCCCTGATGAAAGAGGCTTCTACAGCTCATCCTTTAGCTGCCCAGCACATGAGGGAATCTCTCTCTTCCACCTCAGTAAGACCACAACCTTTTCTTTCCCTCCTAACACTGAAGCTCCTCCCTCCCTTCCCATCCTACTCCAACATGGTCTTCCCCTGCCTTCCTCCCCTGCCTCCCACCACCAAAGGACATGGCCTTCCCCTCTCTTCTAACCTGTGAGAACACAGCCTTTCTCTCCCTTCCACCAGAGGACAAAGCCTTCTCTGCTGCAGGTCATTTGATCCCACTGTGAACCCTGAGATTGTGAACTGTAAAAACCTGTCTTTTGTTTGGTGTGGTTCATCCCTACCACACACCTTTAATCTGAGAACTTACTGTTTATTGTAAACAGGTGATTATGGTGTGGCTCAGCCCTAGCACACACCTTTTTTAGTTTTGGTTTGGTTTTGTTTTTTTTTTTGGGGGGGGGGAGTGCTGTTTGTTGTTTTTCAAGACAAGGCTTCTCTCTGTAGCCTTGGCTGTCCTTGTCTCACTTTGTAGACCAGGCTGACCTCAAACTCACAGAGATCCTCCTGCCTCTGCCTCCCTGAATGCTGGGATTACAAGTGCCTAGCACACAACTTTCCAAGAGCTTTTTGTAGACAGGATTTAATAAAGTTAACCCTAGGTGAAGAGGTGCAGCAAGAAACCAGATGACAGGGAGTAAAGAGTGGGAGGGTATTTAAGAAGTGTGGATAAGAAGAGGCTTTTGGGGCTAGTGAGGTTAAGAGTACTGGCTGCTCTTCCAGAAGTTCTGAGTTCAATTTCCAACAACCAAATCGTGTCTCACAACCATCTGTAATGAGATTTGGTGCCCTCTTCTGGAGTGCAGATATACAGGCAGGCAGAACACTGTACACATACTAAATAAAAATAAATAAATAAGCAAACAAACAAACAAATCTTTAAAAAGACAAAAACAAAAAGAGGAGGTTTTGAGCTTTGAGTTAGCAAGCTCTTTGGCTTTTAGCTTTTTTGGCTTTTCCTCCTGGGTGAGGAACTGAGATACTAAGATTTTTGGTTTTTTCTCTAGGACACAAGCTGAGTAGGACAGTCAGCTGGGTGCTTTTTCTGCCTCTCTGAGCTATCAGGTTTTTACCTTAGCATCTGTCTCCTGAGTCTTTAAAAATCAAATGCTTGGGAAGCTTAATAACAACACTTCTCCTTCCATTCTATCACAAGATGGCATTACTTTGTCCTTCCTTCCTAATGTGAGGACATGACTCCTTCCCTTGCCCCAGGTAAATACTACCTTTCTCCCTCCATCACACTACATGATAACATGGCCCCTCTATCACCCGTCTCCTCCCTCCTCCCACCATAATATGAGAAACTCTAATATTAACTTATCCTTACATAATGCCTTGTCCAATAGTAAATAGCAAGATCCCCCCCTTGAGAACAGATCCTGCCCTTGTGCTCAAGAGGGGCACGTTCAAGAACCTGGGCAGTGTCATGGAGACCGTCAGCATAAGGCCACTGTCTTTGTGTACAATCACATTTAACATGGTTGTCCTTGCTTCAATCATGCCAGTGCAACAAAGTCCCCATAAAAACACAAAAAGGCAGCCAAGTGGTGGTGGTACACACCTTTAATCCCAGCACTCGGGAGGTAGAGGCAGGCAAGTCTCTGAGTTTGAAGCCAGTCTGGTCTACAAACTGAGTCCCGGACTGCCAGTGCTACACAGAGTAACTCTGTCTCAAAAAACAAAAACAAACAAACAAAAACCCCACTGTCATTTATGTTGATACCACACAAAATTACTGACATATATATCTAATAAGCTATATCCTATGTAAGTCTGATTAAACAAATCAGAGAAACACTGAACAAATGAAGAAAAAGCCCATGTCCATGCATAGGAAGACAATAAGGATGCTGACTTGTCCTAATTTGATCTACACAAGCAACGCAATCCCAGTATCTCAGTCCACAAGAATGTCATAGTGGAGGCTGGTGAGATGGCTCAGCTATTGAGAGCACTTGAATCCCTTGCAGAGGGTCCAGGTTTAGCTCCTAGCACCAACATGGTGGTTCACAACCATCCCTATCTCCAGTTCCAGATCCGTTCCACCTTCTGACCTCTGCAGGCACCAAGCACACATGTGGTGCACATACATGCATGTAGGCAAAACAATCACATAAAATAAAATGAATATATCTAATAAAAAATTTTAAATACATTCATTAATTACAAGAATAATACCAAAAGGGCCTGGAGAGATGCTCAGCAGTTAAGAGCACTAGCTGTTCTGCTGGAGGACCTGGGTTCAATTTCTAGAACCACATGACAGCTCACAACCATCTGTAACTCTAGTCCCAGTAGATCTGACACCTTCCCTGGCCTCCTTGGGCACTGCATATATGTGGGTCACAGACAGATAAAACACCCACACAGATAATATTTTTTTAAAAAGAGAATACCACAAGCCAGGTGGCTTATAAACAACAAAATCTTATTTCTCACAGTTCTAGAGGCTAGGACACTTTTTGTAAATCTAGACACAGACCTGATACTCTTCACAAAAAGTAATTCAAAAGGACCACAGACCTAAGTGTGGATTAAAACACTGTAAAACACAATGCGGGAGCAATGGCTCTGAGGTTAAGAGCACTGGTTTCTCTCCCAGAGGCCCTGGGTTTGATACCCAGCACCCACGGGGCAGCAACTGTGCATAACTGCAGTTCAGGAGATCCAGTGCTCACGTAGTGCCCAAACATAACTATAGGAGGCAAAACACCATGCACGCAAAAAAACTTTTCTAAATCATAAAGGCTTTAACTCCTAGACCAGTGGTTCTCACAACCTTCCTAATGCTGCACCCATTTAACATAGTTCCTCAAGTACACCTGCAGACCAGAAAAGAGCATCGTATCACATTCAACCCCCAAAGGAGTCCAGACCCACAGGTTGAGAACCGAGTGGCTGTCCTAAATAATATTCATGTCCTTAACTTTGGCAATAACTTTAAACAGGCACAACCAACAGGGCACGGTGGTACACACTTTTAATCCCAGCACTGGGGAGTCAGAGGCAGAAGACTGCTGGGAATTCAAGGCCAGACTGATCTACATAGTGAATTCCAGGCCAGCCAGAGCTACATAATGAGACCCTACTTCAAAAATAAAGAGCCAAGATGCCCTTTGGTATGTGACACTAGGACTGGACAAAAGGCCCAGCGGTTAAGAACATGTCTTAATTAGAGGTTTCTACTGGGATAAAACACCATGACCAAAAGCAACTTAGGGAAGAAAGAATTTATTTCAGCTTACAGTTCTACATCACAGTCCATCAACAATGGCAGTGAGGCAGAAACTGAAGCCATGGAGAAACTACTTACTGGCTTGCTAAGTCTACTTTCTTACAGCAGAGCAACCACTAACCCAGGGGTGGCACTGCTCACATCAATCATTAACCATGAAAATGCCCAACAGGACTACCCATAGGCCAATCTAGGGGGGGCATTTTCTCAAGTGAGGCGCCTCTCTCCAAATGACCCTAGCATATGTCAGGATGGCATCAAACTAGCCAGCGTGCAGTGCAGGTCTTCTTGCAGAGATCCTGAATTCAGTTTCTAGCACCCACATTGGGTGGCTCCAGCTCCTGGTGAGTCCCCTCTCTTCAAGACTCCTCCAGTCCCTGTGCTTAAGACACTTGTACACTTACACATACAATGCACATCATTAGAAATAACATTTAAAAAGTGAGGTATAGGGGGGCTGGCAAGATGGCTCAGAGGTTAAGACCTTTGTTTTTCCAAAGGTCCTGAGTTTAATTCTCAGCAACCACAAGGTGGCTCACAACCACTTATAATGAGATCTGGTGCCCTCTTCCGGTGTGTGGGCAGAATACTGTATAACTAATAAATAAATAAACCTTAAAAAAAAAAAGTGAGGTATCAAGTCAGTAAATACATATTACTAAGTGAAAGAAGCCAATATGAAAAGACTGTCAAATATATGACATTCTAGAAAAGGCAAAACTATAGCAAAAGTAAAAAGGAGGCGGGGTGGGGTGGCAGGGGGCATGCCTTTAATCTGCCTGCAGAAGCAAGCAGATCTGAGTTCCAGGCCAGCCAGGGTTACACAGAGAAACATTTGTCTCAAGACAGACAGACAGACAGACACAGACACAGACACACACATCCCAGAAAAAAAGGATAAGTGGTGAGCAGTGGCTGACAGAGGGAGGGATGAACAGGTGAAGCGAAGAGCCATTATTAGGGCATTGAAATTATCTGCTTAGCATTGTAATGGTAAATCCATATCACTTCAGATTTGTCAAAACTCAAATAGCCCAGCATTTGGGCTAGAGATATGGCTCAGCAGTTAAGAGTATTCATTCGTTTCTCTTGCGCCAGGCATGGTGGCACACGCCTTTAATCCCAGTACCTGGAAGGCAGAGACAGGTGGATTGCTGTGAGTTCGAGGCCAGCTTGGTCTACAAAGCAAGTTCAGGACAACTGGGGCTACACAGAGAGACCCTGTTTCAAAAAACAAAAGCAAAAACAAAAAATAAATCTTTTTAAAAAAAAATAGTAAAAAGGGAGCCAGTGCTTGGTGGCACACGCCTTTAATGCCAGCACTTGGGAAGCAGAGGCAGGCGGATCACTGTGAGTTGGAGGCCAGCCTGGTCTACAACGCAAGTCTAGGACAGCCAAGGCTACACAGAGAAACCCTATCTCAAAAAAACAAAAAAAAAAAGTAAAAAGGTCCAGTACCAACAACTGTAACAAATATGCCACTCTAATAGGGATATTGATAACAGCAAAGAATAAGTAAGGTGGGAAAATGAAGAGTAATTTCCTGTGAACCTAAAACTATTCCCCAAAATAAAGCATTACCGGACATGGGAGCACACATCTATAAGTCCAGCATTTGAAAGGCAGAGACAGGAGGTTTACAATTTTCAGGGCAGCTTGTGCTACATAGGGATACCCCGTTCCGAAAACAGTAAAGCTTTTTGGTTTTTTTTGTTTTCTGAGACAAGGTTTCTCTGTGTAGTCCTGACTGTCCTGGAACTTACTCACCAGGAACTTGACAGGCTGACCTTGAACTCAGAGATCTGCCTGCCTCTGCCGCCTGTATGCTGGGATTTAAGCTGTAAGGCACTGCCACCCTAGAAACAGCCACCACCACCCTGGAAATAAAGTTTTCCTTAATTAAAAAAAAAAACAAGCCGGGCGTGGTGGCGCACGCCTTTAATCCTAGCACTCGGGAGGCAGAGGCAGGCCGATCACTGTGAGTTCGAGGCCAGCCTGGTCTATAAAGTGAGTTCAGGACAGACAACGCTACATAAGGAAACCCTGTCTTGAAAAACCAAAAAAACCAAAAAACAAACAAACCAAAAAAAAAAAAAAACTGTTTCGAAAGCACCAGTGGAAAATACCTAAGGATTTTCTTGACTCTCGTCTGTATAGGGAAAATCATGTTTTCTCTCAGACTTGGGAGCACCTTGCTATTCCTAGACTCTGAGCACATGTGTGTACATACCCAAAATCTCTGTAACTAGAAGTTTAAAAGACAGCTGGGGCTGGAGAAATGGCTCAGTGGTTAAGAGCACTGGCTGCTCTTCCAGAGGTCCTGAGTTCAATTCCCAGCAACCACATGGTGGCTCACAACCATCTGAATCTGATTCCCTCTTCTGGTGTGCATGAAAACAGAGCACTTGTATGCATAAAATAAATAAATCTTTTTTTTTTTAAAGAGAAAAGAAAATATAGCTAGTTAAAAAGAAAAAAGAAAAGAAAGCCAGGCAGTGGTGGTACAGGCCTTTAATCTCAATACGCCAGAGGCAGAGGCAGATGGATCTCAGGAAAAAAATCACATCTCAAAAAAAAAAAAAAAAGAGCAAAAAAATAAAAATAAAAAAAAAATAAAAAAAGGAAGGAAGAACTGCTTGCGCTAGAGGGATAGATAGCTGGACGGTTAAGAGCACTGGCTGTTCTTGCGGACAGGTGCGGACGGCCTGTGCTAGGTGCCTAGCAATGACATGATACTTCAAAACCATCTGTAACTCCAGTTCTTCGGGACCAGGGACCCTCTTCTCACCCCCAAGGGCATGAAGCATGCAAGTGATGCAGACACACAACACAGGCAAAACATTCATTCCTTCATTCACAGGGAAACAAAATTTTTAATTAAAAAAAGATTGCCGTTTTCTCCGTCTCAGAGTAGCAACTAAAACTGTCTCTTTTATGGTTGTAAAATCCAACCTAGGTGAAGAAAAACTGAAAGGCCATGTAAGCTGGTACGGCTCTAGTCCAAGCCACAAGCTCTCATACCAGAGGAAAAAGCTCCAGAACCAAGATCTAAGCCCCAGCGACAGCTAGCAGAACCATTTGTCAAGCCATTGGAAGCGACCAGGCTTGCTATGCCCAACACACAAAAAGGAGTAAGGAGGGGACAAAGTGCCAGACCCAGGAGAGAATCATCTGAAAGAATGCCACACCAACCAAACCTGTGTCAAGAAGATCCAGTTTCTAAACAATCTCAATTTCCATCTTAGAGTAATGTTCAGGATTTGGAAAGAAAACCATCCTCAGCCCTACCTTCTCAGTGAGATGCTCAACTTCCCTTTTAAGACCCACTTTCATCAGAGACACAAAGTGACCAAATATGTATTTGAAGAAACTGCGTCAGTAAGCACAACATCAAATTTCTTAATGTAAAAACTCAAGTACACTCTTGGAGTCAAACTACTCCATCTTTAAAATTCTCAGAATTGAGACATTATTATAAACTATGTAATGGGGCTGGAGGTGTAGGCATGCCAGGCCCGGGTATAGAAAAAAAGTTATGGAAGCTTAGATCCATATTTTAAAGATATATGTAATGATGAAATACTTAGGAGTGCAAAAAAATTCAACCGTACTTTTAATCTGGAGTGATATATTTCAGATCTGTACTCAAGACTAAGGGAAAATTAAATCCAATGTACAAAGTAGGGCAATAGCCAATCAGGGGCGGTAAAACACACTGTGTACATCTCACATTCCATCCTCCACTCACAGGAAGTCTTAAAAGGACTTACACACCCTTCAGTCTACGCAGAAAAGTGGCTTCGGAATACACTTCCAAGTCACCTCCCGCAGGAAGGTCGTTGGGTAGGATCTGCTCTTGGGATTCCCTCAAGGGACCATCGTATCTCGTCAAACTTCCTGCTTCCTGAGTACAAAACAACAATCACCGAGTCTCAGAAACAGCGGACTCACGGGGCCCACGAGCTCAGCATGGCGACAACAGGTCTCAAAGTCGACACGAAAAGTGATTCAACAAGTGGCAGCGCGCCCCAGGCGCAGCGGGCAGGCCTTACCGCCCGGCGTGCAGGAGCGAACACAACAGGGGTGCTTGGGGCCTGGTCAAGCTTAGAGGGGTCCCGGGATTCGTGGGGCCCAGGGGATCTAGGAAGCTGGGACCCAGGAGTCTTTGAGGTGTTGGGTCCCCGGGGTCCTTAGGGTGTAGGGAACACGGAATACGAGGACGGTGCTGGGCCCGGGGCGCGCGGGGACCTTAAGGTGCTGAGGCTCCGGCCGGCCGGAGGGGGTGTTCCGCGCGCTGCGGCGATGCACCCGGCTCTCGACGTGCGGCTGCGCGGCGCCGGCCGACGTGCGGAGGAGACTCCGGGCTGACAGCGCAAGGGCACGGCGTCCGGGGGCCGGAGTCCGTGACGGTGTGCAGGCGAACCACGGCCCGGAGCACTCTCCGTGCGGTGGGCGAGCGCCGGGCTCCGTACCTGGGGCGGGGCGCCGGCCGCGCAGGCCGCGCTCCGCGCATGGGGACAACGCGCCTCAGCCACCGCGGAACAAAACCGCAGCCGACGCCCCGCCCCCTCTGGCCGCCCTCATTGGCCGCTGCGCCGCGCCGCTACCGCCGCCCGGAGCCGTCAGCCGTCCGCTCGCGTACCCGCGCGCGGAAGCCGCCGCTAGCAATCCAACCTCAACCCGCGCCGCCGGGCGGGGCGACGTCACCACCGCCGGGCTTGTTGTGGGCGTGGCCTCGTGCCGCTCCGCCCTCCGCTTTCACTCCCCTCCCACGGACAACGTGCGCCGCCGCTGGCACCGCCCCCGTCAGGAGTACCGCCCCCTTGTGTAAGCTGGCTCGCACCGGGTGTGACGTTAGCCTCCCTCCCGGTGGTTGCAGGGCGGCGGGGCCTCGCGGCCGCTATTCGAGTCTGCGGGCAGGGATCAAGTGGCCCCCGGATTCCAAGGCCTGACGTGGCCACCTTCATCTCCCTGCCCTTTTTCCTTTTTCCTTTTTTTTTAAACAAGGTCTATATAGCTCGTACTCTATGGGCTGGCCTCGAACTTACAGAGATTCTTATGCGTGCCAAGCCATGGAGTTAAAGGCGTTCGCCGCCGCGCCCAGCTCTCCCTGGTGGTGTGTCTTTGGGTAACTCCGTGCCCTCTGGGGTCTCACTTCTGGACCTACCGTGTGACTGAGAGGCAGGTGCATGTTGGTGCTAGGAAGTAAGGCTGCTCTGCAGGTGGCCACAGGTGAATGTGGCTGGGATGAAGCACTTCCCAGCATGCAGGAGGCCAGGTTAAGCAATAAAAAAAACAAAAACAAAAAACAAAAAAAAAACCACTCAGGGACCAGGAGAGATGGCTCAGAGGTTAAAAGCACTGCCTGCTCTCCTAAAGGTACTGAGTTAAATTCCCAGCAGCCATATAATGGCTCACAACTATCTGTAATGAGATCTGGTGCCCTCTCTTGACAGGCAGGCCAGAACACTGTCTACATAATAAATTAACAAGTAAACAAACAAACCTTTAATAGTGAAAGAAAGATCATGTTTACTTGGGCTGGAGGGATGGCTCAGAGGTTAAGAGCCTGACTGCTTTTTCAAAGGCCCTGAGTTCAATTTCCAGAAAACACGTGGTGGCTCACAATGAGATCTGGTGCTCTCTAATGGCATGCAGGCAGAATACTGTATAAATAATAATAAATTTTGGTTTGGTTTGGTTTGGTTTGGTTTAAAAAAAACATGCTTACTTGGCTAGGACTTGACGTGATGGCTCCCATCTGTAATTCCAGATGCCTAGAATTCATAGACAACTTTGTCCCTAAACAACAAAAAATTTTAAAAAAAAGAAAGAAAAGAAAAGTTGCAGGCTAGGTATAGCTACTTGAAGTAGAAAATGGAGTAGTTAGCTCCAAAAGCATTCACAGCCGGGCGGTGATGGCGCATGCCTTTAGTCCCAGCACTCAGGAGGCAGAGAGGCAGGCAGATCTCTGTGAGTCGGAGGCCAGCCTGGTCTACAAAATGAGTCCAGGACAGTCAAGGTTACACAGAGAAATACTGTCTCGAAAAACGAAAAAGAAAAAAGAAAAAAAATGAAAAGAAAGCATTCACAATAAGACCTAAAAATGAATATATTAGGAAAAGCACTGGGTATTTGGGTACTCCTGGGGCTGATGCTAGGTGTTGCTAGGAACACCAGGAGTCGGACGCGGCCTCCACAGGTCCTGTACAGGCTCAGAGGCCCAGCCAAGTGGAGCCAAGACGGACTATGAAGAATGCCCTCACCTGCCAGATGACCAGCTACCGACTTTTAATTTCCTCCTGCAGGTTTCTTGAGGACAGGGGGATTGTGACCCGGTCACAGCAGGCAGGGGCCAGATAAGAACTGGGACATCTGGCCAGGCACCTGTGCCCAAGAGGAACTCTGCCCAGAAAAGTCCTCATCCCCCACTCCTCCCTCCCCCGGCATATTTGGACCCATGGTGGCCTTCTCAAATCACCACCGTCACCTTGTGTTTCCCAAGCCCTATGGCTGATTAAGTTTCCTATGCCACCCTGCTCAGCTGCATTTGAATAATTATTAAAGGCTTCCAGGGATTGAGAGTCTGTGCCCATTTAGGGTAATATCCATTGAGTTGATGAATTTATACAAAACCAAAAAGTATTTCGAACTCTCCTCCAGGTCAGATCGCAGGGAATGGCTTGCAGGCCAGCAGTGGGGTTTCACCCAGTGTGTGATGGTCCCCCTTGAGCCAGGCTAGTGATGCTGAGGACAGGTGCCAGCATCACCGTGTTTATCAAGTCCCAAAGGGGACCAGCCAAGAGTACTAAAATCATCCTTGGGTCACAGATAAGGAAGCTGCCGCTCCACCAAGGGGCTGTATCCTCTTCCCTCCCGTGACATCGATTAACAATGTCACCAGCCTGTCTCCTCAATGTCTGCCTCCAACGCCGTCTGAGAACACTACACGCACCAATCTGGGAGAAGCCAAGCTCTTACTGGGCAGTGCCAAGGGGAGGACAGTGGTGGCCTAAATTAACACCTCCTCTACCCAGTGCTGTACTACTCGAGCATTGACACAACCCAGATCATTCCAGGACGCCAGTTTGCTGGTGCAGCTTCAGGTTAGGATAGGTACCAGAGGCATACACCTGGACTATCACAGCCCACCTCAGTTCACCCCAACAAATCCTAGCTCACCTCAGTCCACCTCAGCTCACCCCAATACACCTCAGCAATCCCAACACGCTAGACACCTTAATATACATCAGGACACCTGAGATCACCCTGACAGACTCCAGCACACCTCAACACACTTAAGCACAGGGTCTGTATGGCAGAGCTTAGGAGGAGAGTGGTTCGAAGAAAGGCCTCAGGCTGCTGGATATTGCCCTCACTGCCTCCCACCAGAGGCTGGTCAGACTAGAGGGGATGTTAGTGAGCTGACAGGTACCTCAAATGCATGACATCACTGAGCCAAACCAGCTGGCTAGTAGCTACCCTTCCACATAATGGCTGTCACCTGCTCTACTCACGTAAGTCTGGGCTAATATGCAAAGACCCCGTGGAGGCTTCTGTCCAAAGATGCTGAATATTCTACAAGACAATGCCTCTCTGAGCAGACAGCTCTCAACAACAAAAACCATCGCCAAATGTGATGGCACTTGGACTTCCTGCATTCTATAGAGCAAGACCCAGCCTCAAAAAATAAGAAACTTCCAGAAACCTATTCTCCCTCATTCTGAGGCCAGGAGTTGGGAAACCCAGTTGTCACAAAGCTGCACGCCCTTCAAGACAGGGCTTCTCTGTGTAACAGCCCTGGCTGTCCTAGACTCACTTTGTAGACCAGGCTGGCCTTGAACTCACAGATCCACCTGCCTCTGCCTCCCAAGTGCTGGGATTACAGGCATGCGCCACCATGATCCAAGGGTTCTGGGAAGGATTCTTCTTGCCTCTTCCAGCCTCTTGTGTCCGTGTCACTTTGGTCTCTGACTCCTCTCTTCTGTGACTTTGTTCCTTCTCTTGGTATTGATTTTTTTTTTTTTTTTTTTGCTCTTTGGCATTTTTAATTTTTGAGCATTTATTATTTTGCCAGCCTGGTCTACAGAGTCCAGGTCAGCCAAGGCTACACAGAGAAACCCTGTCTCAAAAACAAAAACAAAAAACCAACAAAAAAATTATGTGTATTAATGTTTTGCCTGCATATGTACACAGCATACATAGCATACCATCCGCAAAGATCAGAAGAGGGTGTTAGGTCTCCTAGTACTGGAGTTACAGATGGTTGTGAGCCAATATTTGGGTGCTAAAAATCTTAGCTGGGTCCTTTGGAAGAGCAATAAGTACTCTTAACTGTTAAGCCAACTTTTCAGACTCTTTGGTAATTTGCTTTTTGTTTTTCCAGACAGGGTTTCTCTGTGTAGCCCTGGCTGTCTTAGGCTCACGTTGTAGACCAGGCTGGCCTCGAACTCACAGGAACCTGCCTGCCTCTGCCTCCCAAGTGCTGGGATTAAAGGCGTGTGCCACCACTGCCCGGCCCCTTTGGTAATTTTTAAAGATACTAGTTATTGGACTAAAGGATCATTTGAGTTACTAATACTCTCAAGCTCTCTTGGTCAAGAGAGACTACCCTCTGATACTGTTGATTTAAGATAAATCGGTTTTTGTTTTTCACAAAGATTTACGTACTTTATGGCTTTATAGTTGTGATGGCTATTCACACTTTTCACACTATTCAACTTCGCTATAATAGGAATTAACTAAAACCCAAGCAGCTGGCACACCTGTGATGGATTTTCTTAATTCAATCATTTGAGGTGGGAAGATCCACCATTAGTGTGGGTCACACCTTCTGCAGTTAGCCTGTATAAAGGACATGGAAGAAGGAAGCTTCCTTTGCCTTCTCGCTCTAGGTGGCAAGTCCGTACCTTCACTGGCATTCGAACCTACTTCTTTGGGATGCTTGTGAACACTGACGACTAGCTGAGACATCCAGCCTCACGGACTAAACAGCTACTGGATTTTGGGGCCTTTCATTGATAGACGGGCATTTTTGGACTAGCTGGACCAAATCCTGTAAGCCATTCTAAGAAATCCTAGGTAGATAGGTAGGTAGGTAGGTAGGTAGGTAGGTAGGAAGGAAGGAAGGAAGGAAGGAAGGAAGGAAGGAAGGAAGGAAGGAGATTCTGTTCCTCTAGAGGGCCCTGACTAATACAACACTTAGACATTTGTGAGCTGCCACACGGTGCCTCTTCAGGAGCAGCCAGTCCTCTTACTGTTGAGCCATCTCTCTTCTTATAAATTGGTTTTGTCAGGTACTTCATCACAGTGACCAGGGAAGAAACACACCAAATAAGGCCTGAGTCACAAGACTCAGAGATTTTTTTTGGATACCTTTTAGCATGTAACTAAAATTCTGGCTAGCCAAGAAAATCCAGGAGATAGGTGAGAGGTTAGAAAGGCAGGGGTTAAGTAGAGCCCTGACATCAGGATCCTTCTCCAGCTGCAGGAGAAACCATGGGAGGGGCTCCGCCTCAGCTTCCTGTTATGACCAGCTCCAAAGGGACCACAAGCAGAGCAGCTCCTGGCTCTGGAGAGACACCACCTCCACAAGAGGCCATGTTTTGCTGAGCTTTCCTCCCTCCTTTGATACGGATTCCAGGTGTCTGTCTAGACCATTCAGGGAAAAAGAGACCACTCGTGCACCATCACGCCGCGTTTGCACACGCCTTTAATCCCAGCACTCAGGAGGCAGAGGCAGGTGGATCTCTGTGAGTTCGAGGCCAGCCTGGTCTACAAATTAAGTTCAAGACAGCCAGGGCTATGCAGAGAAACCCTGTCTTGAGGAAAAAAGAAAGAAGAAAGAAAGAAAGAGAGAGAGAGAAAGAAAGAAAGAAAGAAAGAAAGAAAGAAAGAAAGAAAGAAAGAAAGAAAAAGGGCAGGGGGAGACATGTGCCACCACGCCAGGCTGATGGGCTGACTGTTGTTGCAGAGGATCCAAGTTTGGTTTCCAGCACCCACATGGCAGCTCACAGCTGTTTGTAACTTCAGTTCCAGGTGATCTGCCACCCTCACACCAGCGCACCGTAAAATAAAATCTTAATCTAAAGAAAATAAAAGAAGCCCTCAACAGTCTTAAGTATATTGAATTATGCGAAGTGCACCAGTTGTAAAGTGGACAAGCCCACATGCCCACGTACAAGGGACGTCATCTGCCCAGTTACATCAGAGCTTACAAACTCCTTAGGTTCAGCCGGAGTCGATGACTCACCTGGCATCTCCACTGACACTGACAGTCTCCCACCAAAGAGACAAAGAAGTTAGCAACTCAGCAGCTGACCTGCTAAGAACACAGGACCCTGACAGCAGCCAGAAACAAGGACAGCCTCACAACAAAGAGCAGCAGCCAGAGGCTGTGGGATGACAGCCCTGATAAGCTGACCCATCCACCCTGACGCACGCAGGGAGACGAGATAGCAATCAGCCCGGGACTGTGAAGAATTAATCATGCTGGGACCAACTTAATTTAGTTCTGACACTTCTTGGCTCTAGTGCCAGGGAGGCAGCCCAGCGGTAAAAGCACTTGCTGCTCAGGCCTGAGGACCTGAGTTTAATCCCCACAGGGCAGAGCGGAAGCAGACAATCAACCCTTGTGAGAAGGCACGTATTTCCAGAGTGCGCGCACGCATACACGAATACATTTTTTAAAAAGTAACCCAGTCCCTAGCTTACTGGTTATTCAAATAGAAAATACTAGATTTATATTACCAGCATTGTGAGCCAAGGCCTGAAATCTGAAGATTGATTTTTCTTGCTGTGTAAGAGAGCATTCGAAAAATTTAGGGCCAGGTGTAGAGCCATGCATGCCCTTTTAAGGTGGATTACTGTGAGTTTGACGTCAGCCTGGTCTACACAGTGAGATCTAGGCCAGCCAGAGCTTTCTAAGGAGATCTGTCTCGAAAAAATACAAAGAAAAAAAGCCCGGTGCAGAGGTACACGCTGTGATCATAGCACTCTGGGAAGCCGAGGCAGGCAAATCGCTGTGAGTTTGAGGCCAGCCTGGTCTACAGAGCAAGTCCAGGACACACCAAGGCTACGCAGAGAAACCCTGTCTCAAAAACCCAAAAGGCAGGCAGATCTCTGTGAGTTTGAGGCTAGCCTGGCTTACAAAGTGAGTCCAGGACAGCCAGGGCTACACAGAGAGGCCATCTAGAAAAAAAGAAAAAAAAAGTAGCCAGGCACAGTGGTGTGCACACCTGTGATCACAGCACTCTGGGGAGGCAGAGGCAGGCGGATTGCTCTGAGTTTGAGGCCAGCCTGGTCTACAAAGTGAGTCCATGACAGCCAAAGCTACACAGAGAAACCTTGTCTCAAAAAACTAAACCAAGCACTTCTAGAACTCATGGCAAGGTCTATTAGCTTCAGGCAGTGCTAAACCTGAGTATGGCCTGGCTGTGCATCCAACTCAGAGCAACTTCTAAGTTGCTGGGTCCACCCTCAAAATCATCCTTTTTGACCATGGAGAATAACCTGTGTGCCTGGGGGTTCTTGAGCCTGCTTCCTGTTTCTAAGATTCCCAAGGGCCCAAAAGGCCAATTTTATCTTCACTGCCCATTCCTGTCAGCCCAGCCTGTAATGTTTCTGCCAAACTTGAAAATCAGAAAGTTTTTTAAACTTTCGTGTGCTCTTGAAAAGACATCCTTTTTTTCAGCTTCTGCTAGGGAACAGGTTTGTAAAATCAGCAGCATTGTGGCTTAGTTCTCAAATACTCTAAATCTTAATCCTTATCTTTAATAGAAAATCTGTATTCTGGAGTGCAATTAATTTTAGCACTGTTTGCCAACAGGAGAGGAAAAGTTACACAAATTCCACTCCGGATTCAATGGTGTGCCTTGAATGTATCAGCAAGCATTCCATTCAGAGCAAAAGCCAGGCAGGTGGTCCTGGCCTTGCACAGCGCAGACAGCTCCTTAGCTGGACACCCAGCATTATCAGGGACAGCTTTAAGGCCTTCCCATTTTCCTAGCTTTCACTACCTGTTCCAAGTCCTCCTAGCCTTCACATTTTAAGGTTCATTTAGTCAATTTATCCAGACCCCTACCTCAGGCCTTTGTACTTGCTGGCTTTCACAGCATGACTCAAGTGCCACCTATCAGGCACCTCCAGACTCCCTGAAAAAGTGGCAATTCCCACGTTCCCTGCCTCACCCTACCCACTTATCATAACCTAATGGTCTAAACCCACTTAAAAAAAAAAAGTAACACCTCTCAGGGCCATCTACTGAAGCTGTCATGGAGCCTACAGGTAGATGGACAGATTAAGTATACAAAGGTCCTTTGGAAACTCCTTGAAGAAAGCTGCCTGCGCTACCCAGATCTTGCTTGTAGCAAAGCCATTATCACTTCCAATGGCCATAGTTTTGGGTTAATGGCTGTCTGCCCAGGGCTTAACATGGTGTGCAAGAGTCCGAGCACAAGTACAGATGAGTAAGGACTGAACACAGGTCAGTGTGTTCCATTATGCTAAGGCGCATAATGAGAATGGTAACCCGGTGCCATGTCAGAGCATCACACCCATCAAGGACCCCTTACAGATGGGACAGGTGGGAACTTAACAGGACAGTAGTCTGCACTTGCTTGGCCTCTCCTCACCAGATCTTGGCATGGTTTTCTCACAAAAGGGAGATGCTATTCCCAAATGCCAGGTAAGTGCTTCAGAGTGCAAAAGAAAAGCTTGCCCTGACCACCATCCACACAGTATAGTTACAAATCAGTTAAAGCATCTTTATTTTGGCAATTATCATTCCATACAAAAAGCAATAGAAATGCAAATATCAACAAGTTTACAATTGAATACATGAACAGAGTATCTGTACACATTATCATTTACAGCAATATTACATGGTAAATTAACTGATCATTTAAGAAAAAGTTCTAAATCCTTCTGCCTCAACTCTCAGAGCATGTGCTAAGATCTTACCTCACAATAACGCTATTCCAAGGTCCAAATTAAGACTATATAGTTTACATAAAGCCCATTAATATAACAGCTTGACATCTTTGTTCAGAGCTTTGTATGAGGAAAACTACATTCACATTGATAAAAGACCACTGCAGCTGCCTGAGAATACTTTACCAGTTACCTATATGAAGTCAGCTGGCCCTAGACTGGTCCCATAAACACATGGTTAAAATCCACTGCCAGCCCATCTGAAGAGTGGCAACTCAAGTCTCAGGCTCTTGTGGAAAGCCACAAGTATCCTGTTGTCTAACTTGGCAGGCAAAAAGATAATAGGTTCAGTCTTCACTGGATTTAGCTTCATTTACAATTTAAAACATGCGTAACACATTCACCATACATAAAAATAAGGCAAGAAAAACAATTTTTCATGAGAAAATAAACTCTCAACAGAGAAAACAAATACAAATGCACAGCAACCCCTGCCATCCAGATGGACAGGCAGAGCCAAGTGTTTCCCAGAGTAACCACCAGGTGGCAGTTAACTCATGGCAGAGAAGTCTTTCAAGGGTTCAGTTAAACAAGCTTCCAAATCAAACTCATCCTCCACGTGGCAGTCCACATGTCTGACTTTGGTGGGTGTGCCAGCATACACATCCTAGAAAACAGAGGTAGGCACACCTAAATCAATCCATCCTCTTAGTTACCCTGAACACAAGTGGACTTTCTCAGCAGCAAGACAAAGCCAAGGAGACCAACATATCTTGCCATTTCTGTAGAGCACATTCATGTTACTTCCGGGTTGTCACAACCACATTGTATGCTGTGAAAAGATCAGTAAATCTGAGTACACCTGAGGTGACACAGATAGGAGCCAGGATAAGGTAATGCACCTTTGCTTACATATTCAAATATGGCAGAAGCACAGCTTATAACTGCTTTGTGTTAGAGTCTTCCTTGTTTTGCCACTTCCGATCCTAGGTATTATATACGAAAATAGTGGAAGGTCTCATCACAAAAATAGAGATCTTTTTATTGTAAACTGTATAAGTATAGACAGATATGAACAAATGTACCAGGTCATTAACTACTGAATCAGAGATAAGGCAATTCTGTATAGGTCAAACAGTTTACTGGGGGTCGGGGAAAGCAAGTCCAGAACAGCACAGCCAGGGCTATTACACACAGAGAAACCCTTCTTGGAAAAAACAAACAACAAACAAACCAAACCAACCCCCCCCCCCAAAAAAAAAAATTCCTGGGCCAAGCAAATCCTAGCACAAGAAGGCAACAGCATGAGGACCTCAGTGAGCTCAGAGTCAAACTTCTTTACATAGTGAGGTTCAGAACAGCTAGGACTATAGAGTCTGTCTCCCCAAAAACAAAAAACCATATTCAAGCAGGGCAGAGGTGGTGCACACCTTTAATCCCAGCACTTGGGAGGCTGAGGATCAGAGTTTGAGGCCAGCCTGGTCTACAAAGCCAGTTCAAGGACAGGCAGTAGCTGTCTTGTGTAATAATAGTATTACACAAAGAAGCCCTGTCTTCAAAACTAATAAAAACGCCGGGAGATGGTGGCGCACACCTTTAATTCCAACAGGGAGGCAGAGACAGGTGGATCTCTTAGAGTTTGAGGCCAGCATTGTCTACAGAGTGAATGCCAGGACAACCAAGGCTACACAGAGAAAGCCTGTCTCAAAAAATCAAAAACAAAAATCAAAACAAAACAACCAATTATTCCTTAAAGAAGCATTCAGATATTCCCTATATAAGCAGTTCATCATTAAAATTGACTAAAGGGAGAAAAAAACCAAAAGCCTAAATTGAAGTTAACTGCTCGTGATCAATTTGGTACTTTTTGATTGGAAAAAGTTCCTTTTTCCAGCTGGAGAGATGGCTCAGAGGTTAAGAGCACCGGTTGCTCTACCAGAGGTCCTGAATTCAACTCCCAGCAACCACATGGTGGCTCACAACTATCTATAATGTAATCTAATGCCTTCTTCTGGCCTGCAGCACACATGCAGGCAGAGCACTGTATACCAAAAATCAAAAAGTTCCTTTTCCATACACACTACAATCAAACTACAGTTCTAACCTCAGTTATATAAAGTGGTATACATTCTCAAATGACTTAAAACCAAAGCTGTGGCAAATCCAAAGAAAGCACTTACAAAGTTATCCTGTGAGCTTGTCTGGGACTCAGAGCTGCTTTCTGTGAATTCTGTCTCCATTTCCCCAAGATCTACAGGTTCTCTGAGAAATGAAAGATAACAAGCATTTCAGTCACCGGCTACAATCAGAAAATGAGAATTCGAAGTGTCTTCACTAAAAACAAACAGCCCAAAACACAGTATATTGTCCCCCAAGGTCAGTTCAGTCACATTTACCAAATTTACACAGAAAGCTGAGAACAACTCCAAATGAAAGGCCTGCCAAGCTAACAGAGGACCCGAACCTGACCGTCTATACCATCACTCATACACACAGGTAAATATCCTTTTTTTTTTTTGGGGGGGGGGTCTTTTTGAGACAAGGTTTCTCTGTGTAGCTTTGGCTGTCCTGGACTTGCTTTATAGACCAGGATGGCCTCAAACTCAGATATCCACCTGCCTCTGCCTCCCTAAGTACTGGGATTACAAGCATGCACCACCAAGCCCAGCCTTTTCTTTTAAAAATTTTATGTCTATTGGCGTTTTGCCTGCATGTGCTTCTGTGTGAGGGTGACAGATTCCCTGGAACTGGAATTGCAGACAGTTGTGAGCTACTACGCAGGTGCTGCGAAGTGAACCCAGTTTCACTGGAAACGAGTGTTCTTAACCACTGAGCCATCTCCAGCAACCACCCCCCCTTTTTTTTTCATTCTTTTTTTAAGGCTTTTCGAGACAGGGTTTCTGTGTAAACCCCCTTTTTTGTTTTTGAGACAAAGTTTTTCTATGCAGCTCTGGCTGAGCTAGAATTCTCTGTTGGTCCTGTAAACATTCTTGAAAACCAGTAGCAAGACCAACTTTCTTCTGGAGTTAGGGGAATGGCAGTACCTCAATACATTCTGAGGCAGAACTTCACTTTGAGCCTGTGCATCAAAGCTGGGCATGCATGGTGCCCCAGCTCTTTAATCCCAGCACTCAAGAGAAGGATCTCTGAGTTCAAGGCCAATCTGATCTAAGACTATACACAAAGAAACCCTATCTCAAAAATCCAAACCAAACCCCCCTCAGATAGGGATGGAGAAGATTGCTCAGTGTGAAATTGAACCGTACACCTAATAGGCATAAATCCTAATTTTGGATTCCCACAATCCGCGTCCAAGAAAACTCACAAGCCCCCTAGCCCACACAGTAACAAACTATGAGACCCTGTTTCAAACAAGGTGGGAAGTAAGGACTGATGCTCAAAGCTTCCTTTGACCCGCACACAGCCAGCTGTTCTAGACTGAGCTGGTTTTTAGCTCCCAAAGGCTAATCCAGCACAGGGAGTGAACTCCTCCCTGGCATCCACCACTCACTCTGTGTAATAAACCAAGCCCAAAGGTTAGTTTATCTATCCTCCTGACCATGTCCAGGGTAATCTGTCACTGTGGCAGAGATAAAAAAAAAGCAACAAAGACATACATTTCTTGCAAATCACATCCTTCCTCAGCAGGAGGATCCCAAAAATGTAGAGCCACCTTCCAGAGTTTAATCTGTTGGTCCCATGACCTCCGGCTATACTTCTTAAATTTATTGGGGGTCCTGGGATGGATTCCAGGTTGTCGCAGGTGTCTGCAGAACATAAGATTACCTCAGTACAAGTCATTCATGCATGCACAGTAGCTAAAGACTAAGGACACTTTAAAGAGGCAAGTGGGTCTCTGTGAGTTCGAGGCCAACCTGGGCTACAAAGTGAGTCCAGGACAGCCAAGGCTCCACAGAGAAACCCTGTCTTTAAAAAAGTAACTCAGATTCTTTTTTATTTTTGGCTTTAGGAGGCAGAGTTTACGTAGGCCTGGTCTCAAACTCAGGGGTCCTGCTACCTCTGCCTCCTGAGTGCTGAAATTAAAGGCATGCACCACCACACCCAGTAATAACAGACTCTATGATGTGAAGAAAGAAATGCATTAAAAGCAGTATCCTTAATCAGGCATGAACCTGCACTCCCAGCACGTGGGAGATTGGAAAAGAAAAAAAGGTAAATGAGGACACACAAGGGGCAAGCGTGGTGACACAAGCCTTTAATCCCAACACTCGGGAGGCAGATACAGGGCTACACAGAGAAACCCTATCTTGAAAAAGAGAGAGAGAGAGAGAGAAAAAAAAAAAAGGTTGTTATATAGACCTTTATTTTCTTTTATGGACCAGGCTGGCCTCAGTGATCCACCTGCCTCTGCCTCCCAAGTGCTGGGATTAAAGGTGTGAGCCACCATGCCCAGCTCTTTTTTTATAGACCCTTTCTTAAAAATTTTACTATTCCTTTGGAAGCCACATTCTAGAAAATTTCGTTTTAATACTGAGGGTGCCCAAAAGACACAAGCACAAAGAAAAAAACACAACAATAACAAAAAATTCAACTATTTTGTATCCTTAAAAAAAAAAACTTAACTATTTTGTATCCTTTCCTATGTCTGTTTGTTCAAGAGAATAAAGCTGGCAGTAGCATGTCTTTAATCCCAGCACTAGGAAGGCAGAGGGAAGTGGATCTCTGAGTTCGAGGCCAGCCTGGTCTACAGACTGAGTCACAGGACAGCCAGGTCTATACAGAGAGACCCTGATTGTCTGAAAAACAAAAACAAAAAACAAAAGCTAGAACAAACAATAAAAGCAAGAATGTGCTGCTTATAAACAAAGTAATGGCAATTTTTGTCCATGTAGGGACCCTGTTGCTTGGAGCTTGTTACCTCCAGAAGACCCTCTCAGCATCCATATAATAGCTCAAAACCATTGGTAACTACAGTTCCAGGCAATCTGAAACTCTCATCTGGCGTCTAGAGGTACCAAGCATGCACCTAGTATACAGTACATACGTGCAGAAAAAACATCCATGTATACACATTCTTTTTTGAGACGGGGTTTCTCCATAACAGTCCTGGCTGTCCTGAAACTCTCTTTGTAGACCAAGCTGGCATAAAATTGTGAGAGCTGCCTGCCTCTGCCTGAGTGCTGGGATTAAAGGCGTGTGCCACTACCGACTGGCTTCATACACATAATCTTAAAGGGGAAAAAAAAGCATACAAAACCATGCAAGGCTCTCCAATTAGATGCTTGCTGGCCTCAAACTGACAGCGATCCACCTGCCTCTGCCTCCCAAGTGGTGGGACTAAAGGCGTGCGCCGCCGCCGCCGCCACCTGGCTCTAACATTCAAGTTGTAAAAACAAATATTTGTTCATCTTCATGTTCCCAGTCCTTTAGATGCCAATCTATTCCTGGTTTGCACTTAAATTCCGTATTTTTTTCCCTTTGGGTTTTTCCAAGACAGGGTTTCTCTGGGTAGCCTTGACTGTTGCTGGACTCGCTGGTCCCAAACTCAGCCATCTGCCTGCCTCTGCCTCCCCAAGTGCTGGGATACAGGTGTATGCCACCTCACCCGGCCTGCACTTAAAATTCTTTTGAGTCCTTAATAAACACATGCTGGGCAGTGGTGGTGCACACCTTTATCCCAGCACTTGGGAGGCAGAAGCAGACACATCTGAGTTTGAGGCCAGTTTGGTCTCAGGACAAAACACAACAAACACTTATGTTCTCTGGTGTGTCTAACATAAGCAACTCCTTACTAGGTACAATGTTGTGGGGCAGGACTAAGGCCTATGTGACAACATTACCTGGGGACCTCTTTAATATATCGATCATAGGCAATGGTGTTCTTCCCATAGTTGATCTGCTTCTGCCTTCTCATCAAGACACTTTCATCTGTCTCCACATCAGCTGGCACTGAAGACATTGACTCCTTTGAATCAGAACTGAAAAGAATGAAAGATTAAACAAGCTTTGGGATTTAAGATCACTATGTGCCAAGAAAACACTGAAACACCCACCCCTCTCTTTTTATGGTTTTGACATAGGGTTTTCTGTATAGCCTTGGCTGTCCCTTTGTACACCAAGCTGGCCTCAAACTCAAGAGACCCGCCTGCCTCTGCCTTCCCTTCTCTCTTTCTTTCTCTCTCTCAATTTTAATTGATACATAAAATAGACTCTGGGCTGGGAGGTGGTGGTGCACACTTTCAGCCCCAGCACTTGGGAGGCAGAGGCTGATGGATCTCTGTAAATTCAAGGCCAGCCTGGTCTACAGAGAAAGAATTCTAGGACAGCCAAGACTACAGAGAGACCTCTAGAAAAAAAACAAAACAAACAACAACAACAACAACAACAAAAAACAAATTCAGAATCTGTATCATAGGAATTTCCAGTATATAACAATGAAGAACAAACTACCAATAAATGCTACTAGAACAAGAAGCCCCTCAGTAATTTTCATTAACAAATTAGAAATGTTTCAGCATGTACCTTCCTGATGACGACTTTCTCTCTCTTCCAAAGTCATTTATGAGCAGTTTTCTTTTGTATCTGAAAATAAAATATAATACTGGGGTTTTTTTGTTTGTTTGAATTTTATTTTTTTATTATATATACACAGTGTTTTGCCTATATGTACACCAGAAGAGGGCACCAGATCTCATTATAGATGGTTGTGAGCCACCATGTGGTTGCTAGGAATTGAACTCAGGACCTCTGGAAGAACAGCCAGTGCTCTTAACCACTGAGCCATCTCTTTAGTCCTTTTAATTTCTAAAAACTTTTTGGGCTGGAGAGAAAGCACAACTCAGCAATGAGGATCACTCGGCCTTTCTTCCAGAGGATCCAGGTTCTACTGCCAACACCCATATGGCGGCTAATTCCAGCTCAAGGGAGATCTGATGTCCTCTTCTGGCTTCTATGGATACCAGACATATACAGGACAGACACACACATAGGCAAAACATTCCTATACCCATAAGCTTTATGAGTTAGCAACAGTTGTGAGCCACCATGTGGGCATTAGAAAACAAGCCTGTAATCTCAGTACTCAGAGACAGACGATCAATGTGAATTCAAGGCCAGCCTCGTCTACAGAGTGAGTTCAGGACAGCCAAGGCTATATAGAAAAGAAACTCTGGAACTTTTTTATTTTTTATTTTTTGGGGGGGGGATGGTAGCACTAAGGGTTATTGGGGTGTCCTAGTACAGAAACTGGAGCTTGCCCATGTGCTCTTAATGTACAAAGCAAAGCCGTCCAAGTACTTGGGAGGCAAAGGCAGGTAGAATCACTGTGAGTTCGAGGACAGCCTGGTCTAAAAGAGAGTTCCAGGACAGCCAGGGCTACTACTTCTTGAGCAAGGACACTAAGAAAACTGACAGCTAGGCAGATGCTGTAGACCACCAGCTCCTCATCAGTCATCTTCATGTGACCAACAGCAACAGCCAGACACAGCACTTTCTTTATCTGGAACTTGATCATAGATTTCACTTCATCAACTCTGGCCACCACGTTTTTATTGTATGTCAGCAGGGAAGGAACTTGCCAGGCTTGTTTAGGCCTGGGCCCAGGATACATGGGATCTGTTTGATCAGACTCTGAGGTCAAAAAGGCATCATACTTCTTGGCCATGTTTCCTCAGCGCCTCAATATCCATGTCGGGGATATCTATGGCCTTGGCCTCTCACAGTGCTGTGGGTCCCCCAGAATGCACACCAAGCTTGAGGCGAGGAGTGGACTTGTGCTGAGCGGCATTTGTGCTCCTGAGGGTCATAGTTCTTCAGGCTGATATGCAACTCCACCATCTCCAGAAACTTCCAGCGCCTGCACGCTGGTTCTCATGCAGGACTTCCCACACCACCTTCTACGGGGTGTCCAGAGATTTTGCTGCTCAAGGCTGCTCTAGCCACAAGAACCGGAAAAAAGTGCCCTGGAACTTACTATCTAGACCAAGCTGACTTTGAACTCAAGAGATCCACCTGTCTTCCCAGTGCTGGAATTAAAAGTATGTGCAGCTACACCCAACTATTATCTGGAAATTTTATAAACAAGACTAAGCCGAAGCTACCAGCTGTCTTTCAAAGGCACTTTCTACTTTACTGAGGCAAGGTCTCTCTATGCACTCAGGAGTTACTGTTCAGCTAGTCTATTAAAATATTTGCTGGTTAGTCTAGCCAGTTTGGCTCTGGGAATTCCATTTCTGCGTCCTAAGTGTTCTGAAGTGTAGGCAAGCCACCTGGTCCATCCAACCTTTATGCAGGCGCTGGAGATCCCAACTCCAGGCCCCATTCTTGTGAAGCAACCACTCCAGGCACTGAACCATCTCCCAGCCCGATTATCGTTACACCATTAATTAAATTTCTGCCTCAGGAATTACCCTGTGAACTTGAAATTCCTTAGCAATCCTTTGAAAATAATTCCAAAATCCTATGTATGACTACCACAAAGACAACAAAAGACGACTCCTTTGAAAAGCCTACATCCAATGTCTGGTGTATTCTACTTTCTTCCTCAGCATTTCTTTCTAAATAACTCCTGTACTTAAGATCTACATTAGGCCGGGCATGGTGGCTCACTCCTTTAGTGCCAGCACTTGGGAGGCAGAAGGAGGTGGATTGCTCTGAGTTCAAGGCCAGTTTGGTCTACAAAGTGAGTCCAGGGCAGCCAAGGCTACACAGAGAAACCCTGTCTCCAGTCTCAGAAAAAACAAAACAAAACAAAAACCCAAAAAACAAAAATAAAGATCTATATTAGAAATGTCTTTTCACTATCTCCAATTTAGCCAGACGTAGTAGTGCACAACTGTAATCTGAGCAGAGGCAGGAGGATCTGAGTTCAGCCTAGTCTACAAAACCAATGCTAAAAACTTTGCTTCATACTGGCTTACCTTCAAATTCTTTTCTCTGGCAAAGCCAAGGATGTGGCTTTACCTGGGAGGTGGTCCCTCAGGCTGCTGTAGGTGACAATGTGGGCTGGTTTCTTTATGCCAAGTAAGTAAGTACTCTTGTTAGAGAACATATACAAGTACACCCTAGCAAGCCGGGAATGGTAGCACACGCCTTTAATCCCAGCATTCAGGAGACAGGGGCAGGCGGATCACTATGAGTTCAAGACCAGCCTGGTCTACAAAGCAAGTCCAGGACAGCCAAGACTAACATAGGGAGACTCTGTCTCCAAAAAAAAAAAAAAAAAAAAAAGGAAGGAAAATCAAGTACACCCTAGCAGACCCAAGACCTTGGTTTCAACCTTCAGCACTGCCAAAGACAAAAAATAAACTTACTAGAGTTAGAGATATAAATCCAAGAAAACTTTTTTTTTTCTCACACAAATGTGAAAGAATTTTTGGATCTGTACTACCTACTTAAAGACCTAGGAAGGAAGGTCAGGTGTGGTGCCAGGCAGAGGCAGGTAGATCTCTTGTGACTTCAAGGCCAGCCTAGTCTAAAAAGTGACTGTCAGTACAGTCAGAGACCCAGGTTCAATTCCAGCACCTATAGAGGCTCACCACTCACTCAGGCACTAGGCACTCATGATGTGCAAGCATAGCACTCCTATGTATATTTAAAACAAAACTGGATGAGTGTGGTGGTCATCAAGTAATTCCAGTGCTTGAGAGGCAGATACATGGGATCCATAGGCTACACTGGCTAGGTAGAATATCAGAATTGGTGTGTTCTGAGTTCAGTAAGAGACTAGCCTTGTTAGAGAGCAATTTTAGGGAGATACCTGATGGCAACCTCTGGTCTTGATATACAGTTGCACATGTGCATGCACACACACGTGCTCACCCTCATCACTGCAAACCACATGGCCTCACCTATTACCACTATAACAGTGGTTCTCAAACTAGGAAGCACTCATTTAAAGGGACTTCCTACAGAATTCCTGGGCACTACCCATCAGTAGCTCAAGGAGCCTATAAATGTATATTTCTAACAAGTTTCCAAGGGATGCTGATGCTGACCTAAGGACTAGATTTTTCCCTTTTTTTTTTTTGCAGGGATCAGTAAACTCAGGGATTGCTAGGCAAACTCATTGGCACCAAGCAATAGTCCCAATCCCCTAAGGAACAGATTGTTGAGACCCATTATTCTAAGACTAACTATGAATACAGTAACTAAGAAAACACACACACAAATATTACAAAGTATCTACTTTGTGGGGCTGAAGAGATGGGTCAGTAGTTAAGAACACTGATTGCTCTTCCAAAGGACCCAAGTTCAATTCTCAGCATCCACCTGGCAGCTCACAACTGTCTGTAACTCCAAGATCTGATATCTTCACAAAGACATACATACAGGCAAAACACCAATGCACATAAAAAAACAAATTATTAAAAAAAGAAAAAGGATGTACCTTGCAATCTCTTTGTTAACTCTGGTCCTCATTTCATCCTCTTCAACTGCACTTGCCCAGTCAGAACATCTAGAACGGGGCTTAGGCCCTTCAGGAGTTGTAAAGCTACAATAAAGTGAAAATGCATTTCAACCATGAGTGCTTTGTCTCAGCTGTACGGAAGAATGACACTGTTGGCAAAAAGCCAAGGAAACTGGTCTGTTTAGATAATCTCTCAAAGCCTATCTGGACACCATTAGACCTTTAGCTACCTACTATGAACCAGTGCTGGATTATGGGAACAGTCTACTGAGAAGGCAGAGGCGAAAATCAGCCAAATATTGACAGTGCACGAAGAGCATCCTCCATGGAACTTGGCTTTATGTTCTGGGACAGTCTCACCATAGTCTTGAAAACTCTCATGCCTTAGCTACCTCGTAAGTGTTGGGAATACAAGTGTTAGCCCACTATACCTGCCTTTAATGTGCTCACTTAGCTGCAAAACAAGGCATTATAAGATTTGTTTGTTGGGTTTTGGTTTTTTGGAGCAGACTTTCTCTGTATAGCCTTGGCAGACCTCTCAGAGATCTGCCTGCCTCTGCCTCCCCAAGTGCTGGGATTACAGGCACACACCACTTATGGGATTTTTAAGAAGACTCCAGATAACAAAAATGCAGTGCCAAACACTGTGACCAACCCATAGTGAGTCCAATAAAACAGATGAGGTTTACCTTTTAGATGCACAAGACTCATAATGTAATAGGATCACAATCACAATGTCGAAAAAGATGAAAATATGAATCTTTTGAATCTAAAATTTCTTCTTTTGTTTCTGAGACAAGATCTTACTATGTAGACCAGGCTGGCCTTGAACTCAGACCCATTTGCTCCTCCCTGAGTACTGGAATTAATGGCATCCAATACCATGCCTCACAGTTATCATTTTTGTTGCACTAAGAATTGGTCTATCTTAAAAGTATACCCCAATACTTGAGTTAAATCTAATTAAAGGGCTTAGTTCCATCTCAAGTAAATCTTTAGACAAGCTCACATGCCTGTAATCCCAGCACTTGAGGCAGAAACAGAAAGATCCCTGTGAGTTCAAGGTGGCCTATATAGTGAATTTTAAAAGGTGTGGCAGGGCTACATAATGGGACCCAGTCTTAAAAAAAAAAAAAAATACACAGGCCAGTGCACAGAAGCATTCCTGTTATTGGCAGAATGAAATAGCTATGGCAACCTAGGAACCAGAAGAGTCCAGAGACCAAGACCTAGAGAGATGGCTCAGAAATTAGGAATGCTTGCTGTTCTTACAGAGGACATGCTCACAATCACCCATAAGTCCAGTTTCAGGGGATCCAATGGCCTCTTCTCATCTCACAGACACCACACACACGAGGCACACTTAACACAGACAAAACACTCATCCACACAAAAATAAATCAATCCACCCAGACACAGTGACACATGTCTTTAATCTCAAAACTAGGGAGAGGCCTGCCTTGTCTACCTAGTGAGTTCCAAGACAACTCTGGTTCACACAGAGAATCCTATTTCAAACAATAGGTTGGAATTGGTAGCACATGCCTGTAGTCCCAGCACTTGGGAGGCAGAGGTAGACCTATCTCTGTGAGTTCGAGGCCAGCCTGGTCTATAAAGCAAGTCCAGGACAGCCAAGACTACAACAGAGAAACCCTGTTTCAGAAGAAAACAAAATAAGACCCAAAAAAAAAAAAAAAAAAAACAAGGGAAAACAAACAAACAAACAAACAAAACTAACATTTTATCTTCAGATAATGGAGACCAAGACAGGGTTCAAAGCTTCACCTCCACAAGGTTTTTTGGTTGGTTGGTTGTTTTCATTGAGACAAAATAGTCTAGTCTCAAGGTCACTATGTAGCAAAGAAAGGCCTTGAACTTCTGATTCTGTGGCCTCTAACTCCTGAGCACTCCTGGGAGTACAGATTTATCACTTCCCCTTCCCGACCTTAGGGTTGTCTAGCCTCTGGCCTGCCCTAGAATCCCCAAACGCCTGTTAGCCTCCCCAACCTTAACAAGAGTCCTCCAAGGACAACTTGCCCACCATGCCACAAGGACAACTGTACTCAACAGAGACGCTCAAGGATTTGAATCAGACTTTCCTATCCTCAACCAACATGTCTTGCATGTTCAGAATTCTGAAGGCCACACCACCTTCGTTGACTCATTAAGTCACCATGTCCCTTCACTGGGCTTAGAAACCCTGTCCTTTTCTCTGCTAGTTAGCTGTCTACCAACCAACACATCCCCAAAGGAAGGCCGGATCAAAAACCGAAATTACTTTGCTTTTTTCCCATCACTACGCTAGGGCCCTCCAAAGAGAGCACTTCACTGAGCAGCCCACGGCACCAGCTTACTCTTCTGACACTCCTGGTCTCTCTGAATTACTATTTCACAGGCTGGCCCACCTCCATCAGGCTACCAAGAGACCTCACTGACTTCAGCACAATGCCTCACCTTAAAAAAAAAACAAACGCTAGGCAGTGTTGGCGCCGGCCTTTAATCCCAGCACTCACAGGCGCATCTCTGCGAGTTCGAGGCCAGCCTGGTCTACAAAAGGAGCCCAGGACAGCCAAGGCTATCACAGAGAAACCTTGTCTTGAAAAACCAAAAAAGATTTTTTTTTTTAAATTAAAAAAAAAATCTTATCAATAGGAAAGGACCCGGGAACATCGGAAGGATGAGTGACCTGGGGATTCAATTTAGGTCTGAATCTGGCTTTCAGGTAATGAAACCTAATTTCTCTCTGGCCCGCGGGAACGCTCTTCCCCCCCCCCCCTCTCTCACACACACACACACACACACACACACACACTCACTCTCTCCCTCTCTTTCTCTCTCTCTCTCTCTCTCTCCCGGGGTGAGGGGAGTTCCGAAACATTTTAATAAGGTTTTCAAAAATAGTCCCTGAAATTCTGCGTGAACACAAAAGACTGACCCACTCCGGATGAAACCAGTTTTGCCGCATCCTACCAGTCGCTTGTAAGATGCTTTTCTAATAGTGAGCAAAACTGAAGAGAACCTCCAGAATAACCTAACTTATCCCAGCAGCTACTAAAAAAAAAACGAATGCAACGGGACGAGGGTCCCTCGGGGCACCCCCCCAGACCCTCCGAGTGACCAGCCCGTTTCCACTGTGGTGGGGCCCACCTTGCAGGTCGAGGGTCCGCAGTCTGGCGCTCGCCTTCCTCCAAGTCCTCGGGCTTCCGGTCCCTTCCGTCCGCTCTGCGCTTCCGTCCGAGGCTCCATCTCGCCGGGGACCGCGGGCTGAGGACACAGACTGCGGGTCAGTGGGCGGGGCCCCACAGCACCGGTGGTTCAGGGACCCCCCCCACCGCACCTCACGGACGTCCAGACATGTAGACCGCATGCCCGGCTTACCTTGCACCGCCGTCGCGGCGGCTCCCATGCCGGGGTGGGCTTCGAGGTCTGCAGGACATGGCGGCAGAAGGTTGGAAGGCAGCTCGGCTACGGGAGGCTCGCTCGGCGACAGCGCTGACGAAGTCGGAGCGAGCCGAGCCCAACCGCCCTTAAGTGCGCAGCGGCCCCGCCCCTCAGCAACTCCCGCGCGCGCGCGGGGTCGGGAGAAACCACCGGGCGCGCACCCGCAGGGGAGCCCGTCTTGGCCCTGCGCGCCCCGCGGACGGACCCGGTCCGGACCTAAGCCTCGAAACTGCAGGCAGTCGTCAAACTCCAACTCCCGATGCCGCCGCCCATGAGCACGGGAAAAGATGGACTAGCCCGACTACGGTGAAAAGCAACTGGTGACCTCCACCTCCCCCCACCCCCCGAGCCCCCTGACAGCCTTCCAAGAGGCTGGCGCTGTGGCGGCTGCGTCTCTGATTGGTTGCCTCTTCGCGGGCCCGAGGGGTATTGGCGGGAGATTGGGCAGAGCGCGCCGCTGCCACTCAAAGTAAGAAGGCGTGGTCACGTCGCTGGTGCTGGCCGGAAAAAAGAGGCACAGTCCAGGTTCGGGACTGGCCCCTCCCACCCTGGCCCCTCCCACCCACCGCCGCAATGTTCCCACAGCGCCTAGTGATAGTTTAAATCTGTAACTTTGAAAGAGTACAAAAGAGCCCTTTTTTTGTTTTGTTTTTTGGTTTTTTTCCACACAGGGTTTCTCTGTGTAGCCTTGACTGTCCTGGACTCACTTTGTAGACCAAGCTGGCCTCCAAATCACAAAGATCCGCCTGCCTCTGCCTCCCAAGTGCTCGGTTTAAGGGCTTGCACCACCACCGCCCAGCTTAAATTTTTTTTGGTTTGGTTTGGTTTGGTTTTTCCCCAGGGGCAGGGTTTCTCTGTGTAGCCTTGGCTGTCCTGGACTCCCTTTGTAGACCAGGCTGGCCTTAGGATCCCTTCTTTTTCCCTGCCAGACTCTCTGCTCTGTCTCTGGTGCTGTCCTAGCTGGAGGGCCAGGGCCCCTGCAGACCCCACCTGTCCTAGGCGCAGAGGGTGAGGGCGGCCCCAACACTCCCTTAAAGGTGGATCTGGACAGGAGCAGTGGGAGCGGAGGTAACTATGTGGCGCCATCTAAGGGCTTGTCCTTCTGACCGCACTAAGCACCGACGCTAGTTTCTAACGCGGCTTTCTGTCATCTGACTTTCCAACCTCCTCCAGCCTCGGCCCCAAATGTTGCAAAAGTTTGGTTTTATTACCATGTTAAACAAAATGAAGTACATCACTTGGAAAGTAACACTTTATTAAAGACTGTGTCATTTATCTACGTTTACATTTATCTGTATAAAATTAAATCCTCTGTAGTTAATAAAAATAAAGTAACCTCAAACCAGTTGGCCTCTGCTAGGCAGGCAGCCCTTGAAACTGGCTGACGCCCAGCCATACTTCAGGGACAGGCAGAACTGGGCATCCCTGGTTAGGTGCTGGGTGTTTGCTGGGTAAGGGGCTAACTTGGTCTGTCACTACTGCTTCTATAGGCAAATGTAGGCTCCTCAGGGCCCTAAGTTAAAGGAGAGGTCTCCCTCTGGCAGCTACACTGTGTCAGAGATGGAAGGTAAAGGGCAGCCCTGGCCTCTCACATCTGCACATCCGTCCATCAGAACTTCAACCACTGAGGTAGCCTCTCCTCATCCAAGCATCCCACAAGGGCCACAGCTAACCCTGTGCTGCATCCCTAGTGGGTTTCTTTCTGGATATTGCTGTGGCTTTCAGATCCTTGGCTTCCTAAAAACCCCTCCCTAGGGCCAGGAGGGACTTGACCTCCCCTGGACTGGAGAAGTAAGACAAGACACCAAGAGCATTGTGGGTCCTCTAAAGCACAGGCAGCAGCACTCATGAGTACCTTGGGAGAGCACTCTGGCCTGCCTCCCTACCCAGAAGTGGTCCCTTGGCTGGCGCAGCCACCAGGATACCCTAGAAAAGGATTGCACACTAGAATGGCACCCTGGTGACTCTCTCAACAGCACAGGGCCTGGGACAGACATTGGCCTGGCTTGTAACTGAGGGGCAGGCATGCTCTGTAATAGAATTAAGGCAAATGGGCCAAATGAAGGCTCTTGAGCCAAACATCAATGTCCTGGGGCTACGGAGCATCCTATGTGGAATATGAGACCCACCTGGAAGTAAACAGGAAGAGAAGATGCTGAAGGTCCAGGGACAAGGCATTTCCATAAGACTTTCCTTCAAGTCAAATCCCTCAACTGACCACAGACTCAAGGCAGAGAGTGGCTATAGATAAGTGTGTGCTTTAACTAGAACCTTCTGCAGAGGTCAAGGAGCTTTAGCCACTCCTCACAAACTGGCTAATAGAGACACAGAATATGCTGTGATGCTCAGCGTACACAGCACACATCCAGGATGCAGAAGCGGGCACGGCAAGTGGGGCAGGGCACACGGCTGGCCAGCCAAGTGTCAGGGCGCTGGGGATCCTGGCGGCTGGCAAACCACTTGCCCATGCAAGTGAGACACCACATGGGTCGGCAGTAACACTGCTGGCACTCGCCCAGCGCTGGCTCCTGGCAGGTCTTCACCAGCTTCACACTGGCCCGTGTCTGCATGCAACCTATACAGGCCTCGAGCTCCTACAGAGACGTAGGGGTTACAAAAAGGCCTACAAGATGGTCCTGAGAGGAGAGGGGTACCACCCACACTCCCACTTGGGCCATCCCTCACCTGGTTGCTGGGCACTGAATACGCTGGATTAACCTCTACCAAGGAAGCAAATGTTTCTAAGAAGAGGTCACCCAGGCTCTGGCGGATGACCACATTGGCTGCACTTCGGATTGGGGCATGGAGCTTCTCACACAGTTCACCATATTCCGCTGAGTTCAACCTGCAAGAGGCATGGATGGATGAGACGTGCCAATCTGCCCTTGGGTCCACAGCCCAAAGCCACCCAGAACCCAAAGCAGACAGGGCCAGTTAAGACAAGCTACTTCAGTGAAGTAGCCACTAAATATGACCATGAAGGGCCAAATCTACAGCAGAGAGGATAGGAAGAGCCTGGAGCTGAGGTGCCACCAAACTACATTCCTAGGCTGTCCCAAGAGATTGAGGGACAGCTCAATGATAAGAGTGAAGCAAAGCCGCAGCAAAAAAAGCAGAAGGCAAGAGAGGTGGCGCACGCCTTTAATCCCAGCACTCAGGAGGCAGAGGCAGGCGGATCACTGTGAATTCGAGACCTGCCTGGTCTACAAAGTGAGTCCCGGACAGCTAAGGCTACACAGAGGAACCCTGTCTTAACCTCCCCCCCCCCCAAAAAAAAAAAAGAAAGAAAGAAAGAAAGAAAGAAAGAGGGTGACACCAAAGGGATCACCTGACTGATGTCACATAGGCCCCAGGACTGCCTCAGTCCTCCTCCACCCTCAGCATCTCCTAAGAGCCATCTGCCCTCCATAACCATCCTGCACTTACCGAATGTCAAACGGCTGCGTAGCGGGGCTGGTGCTTGCCACACGTATGGTGAGAAGCTGCACGGGGAGGTTTGAGTCTGGTGAGAGATCATGCTGCCGAGACTCTGTCACTGTCAAGTGAACATCCTGCTGCTGAGCCACATGCACACGGTACGTGGTCACCTTCATTACCCATGTGTCCGTCACAATCACTCTGGCACCAGGTGCCCCGGTAGCAAACTTGTCAATCCGCCGGAACTCTGTGTTGATGGAAGAGGCAACCGCCTGCCAACCCGACTGCGGAAGGGCATAGAGGGCCAGGGTTTGGGCCAGTGGGTGTCGGGTCCACCTGTCCCAGGACCAGTAGTAGATCAGGGTACAGGAGATGAGGGGAAGGGTCACAGCCAGGAGAAGGAAGAGCTGCCAGGCCTCAGGGGCCTGACCAGGGGAGTAGAGCTGCTTTTCTGAGGCTGCAAAGCACATGCCCATGTAGTAGCCTGCAGAAGAAAAGACATCTCAGGGGAAGGCCGGCTGCTCAGGCTATCTCTCTCCCATGATGACCCAGGGGAAGGCCGGCTGCTCGGGCTATCTCTCTCCCATGATGACCCAGGGGAAGGCCAGCTGCTCGGGCTATCTCTCTCCCATGATGACCCAGGGGAAGGCCAACTGCTCGGGCTATCTCTCTCCCATGATGACCCAGGGGAAGGCCAACTGCTCGGGCTATCTCTCTCCCATGATGACCCAGGGGAAGGCCAGCTGCTCGGGCTATCTCTCTCCCATGATGACCCAGGGGAAGGCCAACTGCTCGGGCTATCTCTCTCCCATGATGACCCAGGGGAAGGCCAGCTGCTCGGGCTATCTCTCTCCCATGATGACCCATCTGGAAACCACAACGCTGTCCCTGTGCTGGGGGAAGAGAGGAGCTACTTCCTTTTTATTGCCATCCCTGAGTCTCACCCTGGTCACCTAGGGCATGGTAAGCTCCCAGGACATGTTGCCCTTACTCGTGCACCTCCACAGCAGGCCTGCCTCAGCCCTGAGCCACAGCAGTGGTACCACATACTAGAGGAAATATTTATCAGTTTCCTACTATAGCTTCACAGAAATAGAAGTAGACAAATAAAACAAAAGTTGCCATAGTTTGGGTGGTGGTGGTGCACACCTTTAATCCTAGCACGCAGAAGGCCAAAGGCAGGTGGATCTGCAGCCACCCTGGTCTACAGAGCTAGTTTCAGGACAGCCAGGGCTACACAAAAACAAACAAACAAAAAAGTCCTAGAAAGACAAAAGGAAACACAATGTCCTTGCACGGTACTGACCACTGGCACACCTGAGACAGTTCCTTGGGCCGTATCTTGGTCTCTATTTTGCCTCCTCTGAGGAGGCAGATCCAACATAGCGCATATCAGAGCCAGGGCACTGTACAAGGAAGTAAGCAAGTACTCAACGACAGGGCATGTTGCAAGAACAAAGAAACCAGTTTTAGGGTCCTGTTGGCCCAACAAGGAACAACCTGGACATCAAAATGTTCTATAAAGTAGAGGGTAAGGTACTGTTTGGGAAGGCTCCAATCTGCAAGAACCAATAGTAAATGTTTACTTTTAGCCAACTCATTGAGTGTTAAAATAACTTGTTATGGTTATGTACCTGCTGTCAATATGACCTCCCTGAGTGGCTTGTGCTTACTAACTTGTTCAGGCATGGGGGTACCGGTAAGGGGGATCCAAAAGCCCACCAGACCGCCTCTGGTCAGAGAACCCTGCCTCAGAGCCCCACTTTATTTGCTTTACAGGGCCTGGGTTCCCGAACCAAACGAGGACGACATGGCCATGCCAGCTCCAGCTCCAGTTTCAGTTCCCCAATGGGCTCTGCCTAACCCACCTCCTTCTCAAAACAGACCTGAGTGTTTCTACTACCATACCTGCCTCCATCTCCTGGCGCCCTAGGCTGCTGCATCCTCCAAGCATTCCTGCGCCCAGAGGTGCAAACTTGACAGGCCATCAGCCGTCTGTTCTCCAGACCTGTCTTTCCCTGTGCCTGTAGCTCCAAAGGTCTCCTTCATCTGGTTCTTAGACTCTAATCACTGCCATAGCCCAGCAGTTCTCCATCCTACCCTCCAAATAACCTACAATGGGCCTCTCGGAGGACCCACTAGCATATGGGACACCACATACTATTGCCTTGGACAAGGCCATAGACCTAGCCTGGAAAAGAAGACTCTGCATCAGTATACCCCACCTTGAACGTCTTCAACCTCTGCCTGCTCTCCCCCTTTCCCTGTTGTAAGGAGTTAACAGGAGCTCTTTCCTAGAAAACGTCCAACATGGCAAACAACCTTAACGATTCTGCACTCCAGCCACGGTGGCCCGGCCCCACCCGAACATCACTCGCTGGCCACCTCCTGGGTCGCCAACCTCCCAAATGGGCAGAGCCCTAGAGCGCTCAGCTTACAGCCTGGGCTGCACAGATCCCGCTCGCTTGCGGGTTCTGCACCGGTTCCGGCGGGGAGTCTCCTCACCCGTGGAGTCTCCAAGCACCACTTAAGCGCCCACCCCCGTTCCGAGCACAGGAGGCTCACCCAACGGCAGCAGCGAGTGACACAGTAGTGTGGCGGAAGTTCGCCGAAGGTGGTAGGGCACGAAGGCGGCATCCTCGCTGCCCAGCCAGCCCGACAACAGGTTTTGAACCGTGAGCCCGGCTGAGTAGAACTCGTTGGGCGTGAACACGAAGCAAACTGCGAAGACCAGGTAAGCCAGAGTGAAGGTCACCTCAGGGCTGTCCATCGTGCCGCAGCTCACCCCGCCGGGCACAGGCAGGGGAGTCCAGTCCTGGACAGTTGGAAGGATGTCGCAGCCACCACCGAACCGCACTCTGGGAGATGGAGTCCTACTCAGGATGCCCGCGAGGCATTTTGGGAGACTGAGAGCGTTCCGCCGTGCGTCAAGGCACCCGCAAAGCATTCTAGGAGATGGAGTCCCTCCTCAGGTTGCCCGCAAAGCATTCTAGGAGATGGAGTCCCTCCTCAGGTTGTCCCCATCAGGTGACCCGAAGGGCACTCTGGGACACAGAGTCTCCAGAAGCCACCCCGGCATTTGGGGGGGAAGGGGAGTGGGAAGACTCTCGGAACCGCAGACCCACGAGTTGTGAGCTGCCCAGACGCCCCCCCTTGGGTGCAGCCTCTCCCTTACAAGCAGTTCGGAGGAGACACTGCAGCTGGTTCCATTTAACAGCTGAGAAAAGCCAAGCCAGAGCGAATTGCTCTGACTGCCTTCGCGGCCACCCTGAGATTGTCAGGGGAATGGTGGGCGCCACAGTGACCGCCTACCGACCGACAAACTTGGCCTGCGAGGCGCCAAGCCTACTATTCCCAGACGCCCCGACGCGCCCACTGTCCCCCTCGGTCCCGGAAGCGGAACTACCTGCCGTAAAGGGCGGGACCAGTGTGTCCTGGTATTGGCCGCCTGCTGCTAAGCGGGGCCTCCTTTGCCGCGCGCTGATTGGCTACGGGAAGTCCACTCTCGGTATTTGAATCTTGGGCGGGCTCCGCGGACGACCGTCACGTACTGTGTGAGAGCGGAGCTTGTTCGGGATTCCTTCTGCTCGGTTTCTTCCCAGCTTGTATTTCTAGCGCGCTGTAGGCGCGGCGCTCCTCCCTTGCGGTGGGCGGCGGCGCGGGCCCCGGGCCCGGCACCAGTACGCAGGTAAACGGCGACTTCCCATTTCCCACGGGCGGGGTTGGGGATCAGCCCCGCGGATCTGGATTCCTACTGGCGGGGATGCCGCTCTCTTCCTGGGCAGTTTCGCTTTCTCTCTTTGTTTGAGGAGCCACCCCTACCTCTAAGGACCACTTTGCTGAGCTAAGGGATCCACCAAGCCGCCTAGGCAGGACTGGCACCCACAGGCTGCTTTCCGGGCTGCCGATGATTTCGGTTTGAGCCAACTGATAAGCCTCCAAAGGGACGCGCATGCCTATTTACTCTCCAGGTTCTTGTCGAGTGTGTCGTATATGAGATTCGTATCTTAGAGCCAGGATATCCTTCGCCCCAAGTCTTTCTTTTACCTTTTCTGCAAACCTGTTCTGTCTGGCGTCTGTTCTCCAGAACCCATTGCCCTAGGGGACACTTTGTTGGTACTGGGCTGGTGCCTCTAAGTCGTCCTTCTATAGGCCTGGCTACACGGCCTCTGAATAAGTGGCTTCAAGTGGCTTCTCTTGGAAACGCTTTCTTCCCGACTACAGATGGTTTCCAGTTTCTCTAGCATCCTTCCCCGAACAGGCTCCTTAAGTCTAAGGCCTTTTCCTCCACTCTAGCTACCAGGATGACCACACGCCTATACCTGTACAGTTTGACTCAGAAATGCGTATTTCCAGTCATGATCGCTTGATTTTTAAACTCCCACCTGCCAACACTGTTCCAGGTGGGAGAGGTCTCCTCCTTCCCTTCTCCTCCCACCCCTAGTACTCCACCTGGGAGACCATCATCAACTTCAGCTGTATGGTCTCCTCCAGGCACCTAGACCCCGTGCTTTAATCTCATGAGGACAGGTGTGCGGCAGCAACGTCAAAAAGCTTTGACATGCGTCCTCTCCCAACCCAGTGTCACCTCTGCACCAAGAAGCAGTGAAAACCCAAACCTGGCTTGTCAAGCTTTGCCCCCCCCCCCCAAGAACTCCCTCCGCGCACTGGGGAAGGACCTGAGTTCAGGTCCTCAGCACCCAGCCACAGGTTGTGTGGCATGACTGCGCCCACCTCTCATCCTAGCACTGGGCAAGCCGACTAGAGGGTCCCTGGAGCTCACTGGCCAGTCCTGCTGAGTTAGTGAGCTCCAGGTTCAGGTAGCTACTCTAATAAGGTAGAGAGCAATTGAAGAAAATACCTCATGTCAACAACCTTTGGCCTCCCCTTCACATGCGTTTCCCTGCACCATGCTGCCCCTCCCTTACCCTCCCCCCCCACAAAAGAAACCCCATCCTAAGCAATAGCTGAGCCGGCCGTTCTTACACCTTCCTGCCAGAAAGACTTTATCCAAAGCCATACAGTTCAGAGGCCTCTGCTTGTCAATTCCACAGCCATTGCAGTGCCCTTCCCCTAGTGCTGCTGGCCAGAAATCCTAAACATTGCTCTTGATTTGTTTTCTTCTTACCCTATGACCTGTGTACCTTGCTGAGCAACCTAGTCTACCTCTCTGGCTACAAGAACCTTGCTGAGCCGGGCGTTGGTGGCGCACGCCTTTAATCCCAGCACTCGGGAGGCAGAGGCAGGCGAATCGATGTGAGTTTGAGGCCAGCATGGTCTACAAAGCGAGTCCAGGACAGCCAAGGCTACACAGAGAAACCCTGTCTCGGGGAAAAAAAAAAAAACCTCGCTGATCTGTCCCTTCCCTCCCGTCTTTCCTCGTGGGCCCCAAAAACAGAATCAGCAATTGTTTCTCTCTCCCTCCCCGCCCCCCCTCTTTTAATTTTTAAAAGTAATTTATTTCATTTTATTTCATGTGCATTGGTGTCTGGGTGTCAGATCCCTTGGAACTGTAATTACAGACAGTTGAGAGCTGCCATGTGGGTCCTACGAATTGAACCTCAGTCCTTTGGAAGAGCAGACAGTTCTCTTAACCACTGAGCGATCTCTCCAGCCCCAGCTTCTCTTTTTGATGACTTCTTCCCTCTGCACTTCTTACTCTTCAGCCAGAGCTCCCAAGGTCTCATGTCCAAGAACCCACGGCCCCTTGCCTGCGCCTTCCCAAGTGCTGGGATTAAAGGTGTGCTCCAATGCCACCACCTCTGTGGTTCTCTTAAGGCCAGGACTAGATCCCCAGCTCCTGCTCTACAGTCTAAGTCTTCAATGGGAGCCATTCCAAATACCTGGTTCTCTCTCTGTCTCTACCTGACCCCTTTTAGCAATTGGCTCAAGACATGGCTAAAGTAGACCCTGTGCAGTACAAGGGGCTCTGGGCTCTGGCAGATGACACCTACTTTGAGCAGTAACTGTGCCTGTGACGGGCACTCGCTGAGAGCATATCTGCTTGCTATACTCGTAGGGCATTTCTGTGCATGGGCCGCGGCATCACTGACCCTCCTGGGGACTAAAACATACTCTGGTTTTTTCAGAATGAGTCTGCATATCTTAAATGACGAAAATGTCCCCAGTGAAAAGAATCCAGAAAGCTGTGACTTCCTGTTTTCACAACCGGAACTTACCGGAAGATCCTCTGTTCTTCGTCTGTCACAGAAAGAAAATGTACCGCCCAAGAACCAAGCTAAAGCAGCAAAGGTATGTATGTGTGTCCTCATGTGGCGCTGTGGGATGGGCTTTCTGAGGACCTTTGGCTCTTTGGCTTGCTTGTGAGGTCTTGTGTTATGGAGCACTCTCCTCCTCTTTCACTAGGTGACTTTTCAGACACCTCTTCGGGATCCACAGACACAGAAAATCCTAAGTCCTAATATGACCAGCAAACTTGACAATCCTTTTGCTCTGGATGACAGTATTGGATTAGAAAACGACCACTGTGTCTTCTTTCAGAAAGAGAAGTAAGTGATGACATTTGATTCTATCCTCTCTGGGGGTTGTTGCAAAAGTCTGCAGGCCTGTCATATCTGGACTTCTTTTCCTGATCACTGCCCTTAAGTGCAGTACCTGGCACAGTTGTTAGTAGGAGAGTTAATCATCCGGTAGTTGGACTGTTTTAATTCCATCCTTCAGTCTTTTGCTGTGCCCCTACCACCCAGTCTTTATTTCTATAACTTGATGGAATAACTAGATCTCATTTCCAGAAAAATGATCTATAGTTTCCTTTCTATTGAGTTCTGCTTATCTCTCCCTTCTGCTTGAAATTAGCACTTACCTCCTTCCTGTGCTCAAGACTTGGAGGGAGCAGATAGAGCTCATAGGCAGAGAAATTATCATACAATCAATTAATCGGGGCTTGGGAGATGGCTCCCTTGATACTTTTTGCTACACAGCGTGATAACCTGAGTTCAGCCCTCATTACCTGCATTAAGAAAGCCCAGAACAGCCCGGTGTAGTGGCACATGCCTTTAATCCCAGCACTCGGGAGGCAGAGGCCGGCCTGGTCTACAAAAGCGAGTCCAGGACAGCTAGAGCTGTTACACAGAGAAACCCTGTCTTGAAAAACCTAAAAAGCAAGAACAGGTGGAGCCAGGGAGATGACCCTGCTCTTCCAGAGGGCCGGGGTTCAATTCCCAGCAGCCTCATGGCAGCTCACAACCGTCTGTAGCTACAGTTTCAGTGGATCCAATACCCTCACACAGAAAATATGCAAGCAAAACACCAATGCATATAAAATAAAAATAAACTTAAAAAAAAAAAAACAGCAGGTGTAGTTAAAAGGATGAAAAGAAGCTTCACCCACAGGTGCGTAAGGCATTTCCCTGCCAGGAATCCAATGGAAATAACAAGCAGATGCTAACACTTTGCCTCAGAATTAGCACTTGACCAGTCTGGCTTTAGGGTTAGAGTCATGGCTCAGTAGTTAAGAGCACTAGCTGCGGGCCGGGCAGTGGTGGCACACGCCTTTAATCCCAACACTTGGGAGGCAGAGACAGGTGGATTGCTGTGAGTTTGAGGCCAGCATGGTCTACAAAGCGAGTTCAGGACAGTCAAGGTTACACAGAGAGACCCTGTCTCGAAAAGCCAAAAATAAAAAATAAAAAAAAGAGCACTGGCTGCTCTTCCAGAGGACCTGGATTCAATTCCTATCACCCACGTGGCAGCTCAAAACTCTGCAACTCCAATTTCAGGGGATCTCGCACAGTATGCAGGCTGGCAGAACACCAGTGCACATTAAAAAAAAAAAAAAAAGTTTTTAAACACAAAGATATCTTTATCCAGAGCAAGAGCAAACTCTGGTATGGTTTTGCTGTTTTTACTAATTCAGGTGTTGAAGCTTTTTTCTAATGTTTTGTTTTATATTAGAGAGAAAAACATGAGGAGTAAAACATCACTTTTGTGCTCCTAAGTTTAATGGCATGACCTCTCTGGGCTCTGTGCCTTCTCTGTCCTATCCAAGCCCACCTAAACCTGTTGCTCTTTTCTGGTATCCTTACAACTTTATTTTGTACTTTTTGAAATTCAGTCTAGTGTGATTGGTGTTTAAGTCAAACACTGTCTATACCAACCTCAGAAACAAGTTGGCACTTGGCTGCTATGAAGCCAGTCTTGTTTGTTTGTTTGTTTTTCGAGACAGGGTTTCTCTTTGTAGCCTTGACTATCCTGGACTCACTTTGTAGACCAGGCTAGCTTCGAACTCACAGCGATCCGCCTGCCTCTGCCTCCCGAGTGCTGGGATTAAAAGCATGCGCCACCACGCCCGGCCTTTTCTTCTTTTTTATGTGTTTTGCCTGCACGTATGTCTCTGTGAGGGTGTCAGATCCCCTAGAACTGGAGTTAGAGACAGCTGTGAGCTGCCATGTGGGTCCTGGGAATTAAACCTGGGTCCTTTGGAAGAGCAGCCAGTGCTCTTAACCTCCAGACCATCTCTCTCTCTCTCTCTCTCTCTCTCTCTCTCTCTCTCTCTCTCTTTCTCTTTTTTAAAGTGGGGGAAAGTGGGCACCACAGCAAGCCACTACTCTTAGGTACTCCAAGGGGCAGCTGTGACCTGAAATTAGGTGCTTTTATTGCAGTAGCCAACAGTCTGTCACCTCCAGAGAGACTCATGTGCCTTTTAGCGTGAGCAGCTGCTCAAGGGAAGCAACACAAGAGGGAGGTAAATAGTCAAAGGAACGCGGGGAAGACCCAGCTCTGATTCTTGCCTCCGCAGCCAGCTGCCTTTGGCCCCAATGGATGATGCCCCTGTTGTTCAGTCGGCAGCTGAGATCCTAAGAGCAGAAGGCAAGTTACAGGTATGTGTGTGCATGGATGGGTGCTGTCACATTATTACATACTGTATAGAAAAATAACATTGAGGCATAGGGTGCATACTCTGGGAGGCAGAGGCGGGCACATCTCTGAGTTCTAGGACAGCCTGGGCTACAGAGTGAGACCTTGTCTCAAAAAAAGAAAAATAACATGGCACAAGAGGCCACCAGCTGTCTTCTGGTGACAGGATAGGAAACAATGCTACTATCTCCCCTCCCCTAGAGCTGCCTCCTTAGCTGGATTTACTTTAAGGACAGTGGGTGGGGCTCTGCTTCACCCAGAACCTCACTGTGCAAGGTGATGCTGACTCTCCTCTAGGAGGGAATCTTGAATTCCTCAAGCACTTCAGCTTCCACGAGTGTTCTGGATGGTGAGCTGATGGCCGCTCCCATTGAGCCAGTGCTGGAGCCTTCCCATCAGGGACTAGAGTCTATCGTGGACGGTGAGCTAATGGCTTCTCCCATCAAGCCAGTGCTGGAGCCTTCCCATCAGGGACTAGAGTCTATCGTGGACGGTAAGCTAATGGCCTCTCCCATCAAGCCAGTGCTGGAGCCTTCCCATCAGGGACCAGAGTCTATCATGGACAGTGAGCTCATGGCTGCTCCCATTGAGCCAGTGCTGCAGCCTTCCCTTCAGCGACCAGAATCTATCATGGATAGTGATCTGATGGCCGCTCCCATTGAGCCAGTGCTGCAGCCTTCCCTTCAGCGACCAGAGTCTGTCGTGGATAGTGAGCTGATGGCCGCTCCCATTGAGCCAGTGCTGCAGCCTTCCCTCCAGGGACCAGAGTCTATCATGGACAGTGAGCTCATGGCTGCTCCCATTGAGCCAGTGCTGCAGCCTTCCCTTCAGGGACCAGAGTCTATCATGGACAGTGAGCTCATGGCCACTCCCAGTGAGCCGGTGCTGCAGCCTTCCCATCAGGAACCAGAGCCTGTCTTGGACAATGAACTGACGGCCCCTCCTACTGAGCCAGGGCTGGAGCCTTCCCATCAGGGACTAGACCCAATTTTGGACCTAAAGGAAGAGAGTTTCAGAGACCCAGCAGAAGGTATGTGGCCCTGACATATCATCATAAGGTCCCCTGAAAGTCCCTATGGACATTATATACCTGCAGGTAGTTATTCCACAGGCTCTTCCCTGCCTAATTCACATAAAAACTTTTCAGTCCCAGCAGGGCATGGTGGTTCATGCCTTTAATCACAGCACTTGGGGAAGCAGAGGCAGGAGGATCTCTTTGAGTTTCAGGCCAACCATGGCTGTCGCACAGAGAAACCTTGTTTCAAGAAGAGGGAAGAAACTGAAAATGTTTGGTCCTTAAAAGATGCGGTATTGAGCTGGGTGTGGTGATGCACTCCTTTAATCCCAGCACTCAGGGAGGCGGAGACAGGAGGATCTCTGAGTTTGAGGCCAGCCTGGTTTTCAGAGAGTCCAGGATAGCCAAGGCTACACAGAGAAGCCCTGTCTCCCCCCAGAAAAGAGGAGTGGGTATTGTCTTAGTTAGGGTTGCTATTGGTGTGATGAAACACCTTGACCAGCTTGATAGTGGTAGCACAGGCCATTTAATTCCAGCAAAGGCAAGTGGATTTCTGAATTCAAGGCCAGGCTGGTCTACAGAGCGAGTTTCAGGACAGCCAGAGATATACAGCAAGACCCTGTCTCAAAAAGAGAAAAGAAAAATTGTTCAGGGTCCTCCTGCGCTACACAGGGAATTCAAGGCCAGCCTGGCCTAGAGAGACAATCTCCAGAAAGAAAAAGTGACAGCTGGGTCTCTTTCCATGAACATCTTCACATTTAGTCAACCTGAAATAGAATTTTGGTTTGGTTTTTGGTGTGTGTGTGTATGTGTGTGTTGTTAAGTTCCCCCCACCTTTGTTTTTGTTTTTCTTGATGGTGGTGGTGGTGGTGGTGGTGGTGGTGGTGGTGGTGGTGGTGTGTGTGTGTTTTCCAAGACAGTTTTTCTTTGTAACAGCTCTAGCTGTCCTGGACTCTTTGTAAACCAGGCTGGCCTCAAACTCACAGAGATCCACCTGCCTCTGCCTCTTGAGTGCTAGGATTTTATTTTATTTTTTGGTTTTTTGAGACAGGGTTTCTCTGTGTAGCCTTGACTGTGCTGGACTGCTTTGTAGACCAGGCCGGCCTCAAACTCGTGGTGATCTGCCTGCCTCTGCCTCCCAAGTACTGGATTAAAGGCATGTGCTACCGTGCCCGGCTGGGATAGATTTTTTTTTTTTTAAGATTTATTTATTTATTATGTATATAGTAATCTGCTAGCATGTATACCTGCAGGCCAGAAGAGGGCACCAGATCTCATTATAGATGGTTGTAAGCCACTATGTGGTTGCTGGGAATTGAACTCAGGACCTTTGGAAGAGCAAGCAGTGCTCTTAACCTCTTAGCCATCTCTCCAGCCCTGGGATAGAATTTTTTTTAAGTGTCTTTTCTGAATATGAAGTGGGAAAGAGGACTGCTCTCCTTGTACAAAACTGGGGCTTTCTTCGTAGAAGCTGGGAAGCTGCTAAGCTGCTAGGTTGGCTGCTGGAACAACCTCTTAAATTTATTCCAAAGAACAGTGACCCCACTCTGTTGAGTATTTGGAGTATGCAGCACTCAAGGCCTGCAGTACTTAAGGTGAATGGCTACTATTGTTCACTGTCTCAGTTCTAGGTACTGGCGTTGAAGTGGATTATCTGGAGCAGTTTGGAACTTCCTCGGTAGGTTCTTAACCCTTTATGGCAGCCTCACCTGAAATGTGTAACCCAGTCAGCCCAGGCCACTTATGCTCAGTGCCTGGAGCATCCTGCGGCTCCTACATTGTGGCTGGTCATGTCCGAGGCTAACAGCCATTGTCCTGACCCATGTGCCCCCTCACTCGCAGATAATCCTGGACCCTCAGGTTGTGTTCTGGTTTGCCCAGCCTCCTTTGCACAACAAGAGTGCCCTGGCTCCTGGGGATGTGTCTGTGGAAGCAATGATGAGTCCTGATGGTTTTCCTTGTTCCATCTCTCCAACTCTCAGTTTAAGGAGTCAGCCTGGAGGAAGCAGTCGTTGTACTTGAAATTTGACCCCCTCCTGAAAGAGAGCCCTTTGCGTCCAGTGCCAGTGGTCCCAGTGACAAATAGGTATGTCCCTCCTTTGAAACGGTTAGCACAAACTAAGGAGTCTAGTGGCTGTTACTAAGTGTATTCATTAAAAACTTGTAGAAAAGGGCTAATCTCAACTAGACTTAAGTGCTGGTGGTAGACAAACAGGACACTGAGCCTAGAGCTGGCCTCGTGAGTCAGGTAGTCCATGTTTTAGTAAGGAGCTCTGCCATGCTCTCACATGAGCACTAAGTGCACAATTAGGAGTCCCAAGCTGGGCCAGGTCAGACAGTCTTTTTATGAGTGGAGTTCTAGTTCCACAGTTGTGCCTGTTTCTTCATGAATCATCTATGACAAATTAAACTATAAAAGCAAACCTAAATAGTTGTGACAGAAGCCATAGAGCCTTCAAATCTGACATTTGTGGAAAATCTAGGCTGGTGACTACTACTTTGGAAGAAAATATAAATCAAGTAATACTGAGAATTATTTGCTAAATTTAACACAAGACTCTTGAAACCTAGGAAGAAAGGATTTGCCCCCTCTAACTAGGTATTGACCCTGTGGGCTCTGAGGACACCATAGTAAGGCATCTAATGTGTCTACACCTTGCTATACTGTAAGCATCAGGCATGGCTCATGGGCACCGTGAGTGAGCAGATGACAGAGAGGAGGAGGACTTGAGCCAGTAACTGCCAGCCCCAGGCTACAGTCTTGACTCCTAGCCTTTTCGTGTGTGTGTTCTCTTTTGGTTTTGTTGTTAGACTAAGACCCAAACACAAAGCTTGTTAAATAACAGAACTGATTTTTATGCCCTATTTGCCCTATTCAATACTCAGAGCATGAGGTGTTTGGTTTCAGTACACAGGACACAGATGAGTCTGCTGAGTCTGCTGCGGGAAATCCGATGGAAGCCAAGCTTGTGGATTTAGATTTCTTGGGCACTCTGGATGTTCCTGTAAGCACTTTAATGTCTTTAGAGAGATTTCTGTGGTCTAAAGAGATGAGACCTTGAGAGCCTTTGTTTTACCCACACAGGTATCAGGCCCACCCCTGTGTGTCCTGGAGCCTAGAGGTCTCCTTCCTGCTGAGCCTATTGTAGATGTGCTGCAATACAGCCAGAAAGACCTGGACGCACTGGTGAGAACAGGCTGGTAGCGTCTTTGTAAACTTGGCACACAGGCTGCCCGAAGGGATTTCCTCCATCCTTCTGTCTGTCTCAGATCAATGAACATCACCAGGGCACCCCTGAGGGCCCCCACTTGAACTGGGCCTGTGGTACCTGCTTAGATACAGCCAACTGGAATGGGTTTGGGGAGCCCCCTTGTGGTGAATAGATTAACACATTAAGAGATACTCAAGTGCCTGCTGGGTTCCCCCAAAGCAGGTTCCCTTCATGAGCGTGACCAGCAGCCCCACTTGGCCTCACGACTGGAGTTCCTATAACACAGTAGCATATCTCCAGAGACCTTGGATGTGAATGAAACAATCCCTAGTAGGAAAGGTGCCCCGAGCCCTGGGATTGTGGTCTGCCCGCCATCACAGGTGTGTGGTTTTGTAGGTAAATGCAACACATCAGGAGAACTTGGAGCTAAGAAGCAAGTATGAGGACCTCAACGAGAAGTACTTGGAGATGGGGTAAGACTCTGGCCCAGTGCTGACCTCGGTGTGCTTGCGAGATAGTCACAGATACCCACTCCTCTTCCCTTCTTCTGTAGGAAGATCGTGGATGGGTTTGAGAAGATCGTGTACAAGTCAATGGGTGAGTGCCAGCTGTGCCCTCCCCGTGTCCTTCCTTCCAAACCATGCTCTGGAGCCACTGAAGGTGTGAGGGCTTAACGAAGTGAGGTACCAATGTGACCGACATTCCCTGAACAGCTGGTGGCCAAAACTCTTAGGAGGGACAGGTGCCATGCAACTGTCACACCGTGCCCTGTCCTGCCTTCCCCTCCCCAGAGATAATTAATTGCAAGTATCAGAGTAGAAACACAGATCCTGTAGGGATCTATCAAGCCAGTGATGGCTAGGACCAGTCTTCCTGCTCTCCTTCCCCCTAAGACCTATAAGCCACATGACCCATGCCCTCACATGGACCTTAGAGTTTGGCCCTTGCTACTTCCAGATCTTGCTGGTGTTATCTAAGCATCTCACTGCTGGATCTGGGACAAGCTCCTGATGGGGCTGACATGGGAAAGGCTATCTTCTGGGCCATATTACATTCTAGAGGGCATGAAATGAGGCTGGGGGCTTACCGTGTTACAGGTCACTTTAGTAGTATCCACACCTGCTGCCCCCTGCTCCTGGCTACTCATCTCTCCAGCTGCCTGTGTCTCACCCCTTGTCTTAGTGCTGTTTCCAGCACCCCAGTGTAGTGGCTGCTTCTTAGTCCCAGGTGCTTGGCTTTTTTAAAGAGGATGCTGAGAAACAGAAGGAACTTGCTGAAGACAAAATCCAGAAGGTCCTAAAAGAGAGAGCCCAGCTTACTGCAGACCTGAACTCCATGGAAAAGTCCTTCTCTGACCTTTTCAAGCGGTTTGAGAAGCAGAAGGAAGTGATTGAAGGCTACCGCAAGGTGTGTTGTGTCTCCTCTGGTCCTTGTTTTACAAGGCGTAGTCCACACCCGTGGGTCCTTGGCACCAGGCATGTGATATCCTAGCAACAAGACAAGCTGCACAACCACATCTGTGAGGCAGAGGTTTGGAGGCTGTGGGAGCCTCAGCAGAGGAGTCGAGGGGCTTCCCCGCTCAGTGGTCATATGCCTGGCATATATGAGGCCCTTGGTTCAATCTCCATTAGCCATCCCCAACCCTCCCCAAAAAAACCCTGAAATTGGTATTCTTGAAAGTTGGAGTTTGTGGCCGGGTGGTGGCGGTGGCGCACACCTTTAATCCCAGCACTCGGGAGGCAGAGGCGGGTGGATCTCTGTGAGTTCGAGGCCAGTCTGGTCTACAAAGTGAGTCCAGGACAGCCAGGCTCTGTTACACAGAGAAACCCTGTCTCAAAAAAACAAAATAAAAAAGAAAGAAAGAAAGATGGAGTTTGTAGTATAGCTGATAGTCAGCTCGGGGATATCTTGCAAGAAAGGGAAAACTGAACTTCCCCATGGTATCTAGTGGAGAAAACGGAAGTCATTTTAAAAGCCAGCTACTGAGCTCCAGTACCCCTGCTACATGACCCTCGGTAGTCTCAACTTTTCACTGTGGGTATGAAAGGTCCACAGAGTGCCCTGGGGAAGCAAGACTGCATACATCCCTCAGGATTGTGCTGCCGCCGGCTCGTAGTATGCACTGGTCCTGTTCTTGGCTTGCACTCTGAAGCAGGAGCAGATGCCTGGTGGTATAGGGCCTGGGGATCAGGTCCGGGTCCCAGAAGTGGAAATCCAGAAGCTCTCTGCACCTTGAAGGTGGGATAGACTGTAAGTGGACATCAAGAGGCTTGTTTTGTTTGTTTTTTGAGACATGGTTTCTCTGTGTAGCCCTGGCTGTCCTAGAACACACTATGTAGACGAGGCTGGCCTCAGATTCACAGAGATCCACCTGCCTCTGCCTCCTGAGAGCTGGGATTAAAGGCGTGTGCCACCTCACCCAACTCAAGGCTTTTCCTAAAGGGAAAATGCCAAGTTCTGTATCACTAATATCCCCAAAAGCCATAAGTATCTCTAGTCTGCGCCTAGACAGGGCTCTGGCTCTGATGGAACAGCGCACCTTTAGTGTTTCCTACCTGTCCGTTCTCAAGAATGAAGAGTCACTGAAGAAGTGTGTTGAGGAATACATAGCGAAGATTGAAAGGGAAGGCCAGAGGTACCAGGCGCTGAAGGCCCATGCCGAAGAAAAGCTTAAGCTGTAAGTGCCAGATCCTGGGATGGGGGCTGGCCAGCTTGTTGCTGGGCCAGGCCTAGCCCTGTGTCTCTGTTTCTGCCCCATAAGTGCAAATGAGGAGATCGCCCAGGTACGCAGCAAGGCCCAAGCAGAGGCACTGGCTTTCCAGGCAAGCCTGAGGAAGGCACAGATGCAGATCCACTCACTGGAGAAGACTGTGGAGCAGAAGGTAAGGCAAGGCCATGCTTTGGAACTGGCTTTCATACAGGGATTGCCTGGCCATATCTCTCAGAAGTCCAGGGCCGGCCAGGCTTTTCCTTTCTAATCTCCTTTCTTACTTGAGTCGGGTGGGATCTGAGTTGCCACTCCCTCTGAAACCCCACAGAAACCAGCCTCATCTTTTCTCCTTCAGACTAAAGAAAATGATGAGCTGACCAGGATCTGTGATGACCTCATCTCTAAAATGGAGAAGATCTGACCATAGCCAGCTATCACCAGCCCTCTTCTGTCTGTCTGTCCTTTTCTTTGTCTGTCTAATATCTCTCTTTTGTGTGGTCTTTTAACCACTATTCATTTCTAAGTCACATTACTCTGAAAAAACTAAAGTTTAATTTCAAAGTCAACCTAGGTCCTGTTGTTTATTTTTGTTTGTTTTCTGGTTTTTCAAGACAGAGTTTCTCTGTGTAGCCTTGGCTGTCCTGGACTCGCATTGTAGACCAGGCTGGCCTCGAACTTACAGGGATCCACCTCATGTTGAGTTGACCCTCAACAATAAGATTATTTCATAACTGTAATTTTGCTACTGCTATGAGCTGTAATGTAAATATCTGTTTTTCCTGTGGTCTTAGGTGACCCCACAGGGTTTGCAACCCTTCGCTTCCAGCATAGGTTGAGAATGCTGTTCTATAAACTTGGGAAGAGAGGTGGGTCTAGAGAAACACTAAAATTCAAGAACTTCCTGAAGCTATTAAGTTACTTATTCCCTGAGCTTAAGGAGGCTCCCTGCAGAATGGAATGTTGTTTTGTTTTAAAAGATTTATTTATTTATTTATTGCACCTTTAATCCCAGCACTCAGGAGGCAGAGGCAGGCAGATTGCTGTGAGTCAGAGGCCAGCCTGGTCTACAAAGCGAGTCCAGGACAGTCAAGGTTACACAGAGAAACCCTGTGTGGGAAAAAAATAAAAATTATGTATTATGTACACAGTGTTCTACTTGCATGTACACCAGAAGAGGGCACCAGATCTCAGTGTAGATGGTTGTGACCCACCATGTGGTTGCTAGGAATTGACCTCAGACGGTGCTCTTGACCTCTGAGCCATCTCTCTAGCCCCAGAATAGAATGTTTTACCTCTCTTTACAACATCCTATATCTTAAGGAGTAAGGAGCTTCCCTCCAAGATGGAAAGGTATCTCTTAGAAGAACTGGCTATGCCAGGTGTGGTGGCACACACCTTTAATCCCAGCACCAGGAAGCAGAAGCAAGCAGATCTCTGTGAGTTCAAGGCCAGCCTGGTCTACAAAGTCAGTCCAGAACAGCCAAGGCCGCACAGAGAAACCCTGCCTTTAGAAAGCAAAAAATTAAAAACAGGTTAAGTAGACCATTTCAAGTCAAGCCGCAATCAGGGTTAGTACCTCAGAAGAAAGAACCCATCATGTGTGCTACCCTGGCCTTGTAGTACAAGAGTGGGGCTAGGGACACAGTGTGGTGAGGAGTCCTGGACAGGTCCAGGAACTCCAGAGAGTCCAGCCTCTCTCTGGTCCTAATCTCAGCTGTGACCTAGTCACCTGCTGGGACCAACTAGCAAGAAGGCTGAGGAGGTCTGCATGTCTGGGTGGGACAAAATCAGTACCGCTCGTGTGTTCCCAAAAAACTCACTCTTGCTGTATGGGCTACAGCACAGTGTGTGGGAACAGATGTCCAGGCCTATGGCTGAACCTGAGGCAGTGTTTCCTCTCAATAGGGAATGAATGTGGATCCCAACCAGAGAGACTCAAGCCGAGGTCCCCATTCCAGAAGTAAGCACCCTTTAACCAGGCCCACAGTCACAGGACCTGCTGTGAAAACTCCCTGCTAGTCTACAGCTGCAGACTGGAGGTCCTCCTGTAGTTACCAACAGGTGTTAAAGCCAGTCCTGAAGCTGGGCATGGTGGCGCACGCTTTTAATCCAGCACTCAGGAGGCAGAGGTAGGCAGATCACTGTCCTGGACTTGCTTTGTAGACCAGGCTGGCCTCGAACTCAGAGCGATGTGTCTGCCAAGGCTACACAGACCCTATCTCGGGGTCGGGGGGGGGGGGGGGTGGAGCCAGTCCTGGGCCACAATACATGGACAAGAAGGATGATGTTGTGAGGATAGGTGGGCTTGAGGTCAAGAGTCTGGTGAGCAGCCGGGAGTGGTGGTGCCTGTCTTTAGTCCCAGCACTGGGAGGCAGAGGCAGGCGGATCTCTGAGTTTAAAGCCAGTCTACAAAGAGAATCCAAGACAGCCAAGGCTGTTACACAGAGAAACCCTGTCCTGAAAAACCAAAAATAAGAGAAGCTGGGTGCGCTGCCGTAGAGGTAAATGGGGGCTTTTGCAGAACAGACTCGGAAGCCCAGAGGAGGCCCATGTTGGACCTATTTGGAGGATAGCATCTTGCCAAGTAGAGCTAGATAAGGCATTCCTAGGGCAGATACCTGACCAGCCTTGTGGGGCTTTAGGCCTCCCTCAGGCCAAGTTACCATGTTCTTCATGCTCTTCCAGATCATGGGACCTCCTGACTACTCTCTTAGGACCATGCCACTAACCCCTTGCCAAAGACCCCCTACACACACGCATACGCGCACACACACAGAGCAGCCCTAACAAGAGAAGAAGCAGGCAGACTTCCACCCAGGGGCTTCTTAGTTGCTGAGCATGGCAGAGCCAGCCAGGCTCACTTCACAGACAAGGGAGCTGAGTTCCATTGAAACAGCCCTGACTGACTGAGAAAGGCTAACCAGATACATGGCAGCACTTCTCTTGCCAGGTCGGGTAGGACCTGAAGCCTTGGAGTTGACCTGCTACCCACATGCAGGGCAGCAATATGGCTCCAAGGGTTTCCTGTTACTTGGGGGTACTGTTATGGAGGCCTTGAGAGGTAGAGTGCTGTAGCCAGGCTGCCTCACGGGGTCCTGTCTGGCCTCTCCAGTCCCTCCCAGAACTGCCCTATCCCCTGCTGGAACCTCTCCCAGCCAAGCCAGAGTCTACCCAGAGAAAGTCCTGTAGGGCAGCTGGATGCATTAGGGTAGCCAGCCTGGCCTGGGGCCACGCTGAGGACACCGGCAGCCCAGCAGCAGCCTGGGCCGAGCCACTCCAGGACAAAGGAGCCTTGTATGGCTGAATGGGCATTTATCCTGGGGGCTGAAGGGGGCCCTGGCACTGGTCCTCCGTGAGTAAACATGACCCTAGCTGGGCACATAGCAGCAGGGCCAGACTTCCGTAGCCCTGTATCCCTTGACATTACACAGTGGGTGCTTGTGGGCCTCCTGCCAGGGTAGAACATGGGAACAGGGGAAGCCCTGAGGCAACGGGAAGGACGGAGGTTACCAGTGCACCGAAGGAAAGCACCAGAGCAGCCCTTCCCACCGAGCCACGGTTGCTGTTGAAGATAAAATGAGTTTCCCTAAAAAATGTATACGCCAAAGCCCAAGTCCCCAAGATGGTGTGAAGAGGTGAGACCTTAGTAATTTAAGTATCTGAGATCATGAGAGTAAAAAAGGAGAGTTAACCATGCACGGTGCATGCCTTTAATCCCAGCACTTGGGAGGCAGCAGCAGGCAGATCTGAGTTTGAGGCCAGGCTGGTCTACATAGTGAGATCCAGAACAGCCAAAGCCACAAAGTGAGAACTTGTCTCAAATCATTGCACCCTACCGCCCAAAAACGGGAGAGTTGAGCTCTGCCATATGACTGTGGGTAGTATAGGCCAGGGAAACTGCTTTCCCAGACATCTCTAGCTTCCAGCCTCAGGGATCACTGTCCTGTAAGTCCCCTCCCCAGCCCATGGTGGCTTTATTTTTGCAAGCCTAGTAAAAGAAGCTCACCATCAGAGGTGCATCCTGGGAGCTTGAGCCCCACCAGAGGAAGCCCACTCACCTCTGAGGTCCCAAGTCTACATAAGAATGTTGGAGCCGCCAGGCATGGCAGTACATGCCTTTAATCCCAGCACTTGGGAGGTAGAAGCAGGCAGATCACTGTGAGTTCAAGACCAGCCTGGTCTACAAAGTGAGTCCAGGACAGCCAAGGCTACACAGAGAAACCCTGTCTCAAAAGAAAACCAAACCAAAAAAATAAAAATAAAAAAGAATGTTGGAACCGCCGGACGGTGGTGGTGCACGCCTTCAATCCCAGCATTCGGGTGGGGTGAGGGGAAGCAGAGGCAGGTGGATCACTATGAGTTTGAGGCCAGCCTGGTCTACAAAGTGAATCCAGGACAGCCAGAGCTACAGAGAGAAACCCTGTCTCAAAAACAAAACAAAAGACACAGACACCTTTTAAATAAGCCTTATCTTACTTGGGGGCTAGGCAGATATTAACCCCCTATCAAAACCACCTTCACCTCCCAGCTCCACATCCCATGCCAATTGCTCTAATAATTTCTATCTGGGCTACTTCCCATCCATAATTCCATAAATGAGGTAGAGCAAGGTTTACACCACAAGGACAGGTGTACGTGAGAATGCACTCTAGTGGCCAACAACCAGATCTCAGGGAGCAAAATAATAACACAAATCACAACACAAAGCACCAGACCGTGCTGTTACAGATGCGCTCAAGGATAGATCACAGGGTGAGCTATGTCCAAGGAGTACAGGGACTCCCCATGATGACCCTACGGATATAGGGACAGGCACAAATGTGCCAATACTACACCAGTGGCCCCTGTTCCCTCACCCCAGGAATTGATCCCAAGCCTTGCAGTTATCAGCCATCAGGTCAGGCAGCCTGCAGGGGGCACCACTAGACAGGCCTGACCCCCTCATGAAGCCCATAGGCGTTGTCTCTACCAAGCCAGCCCTATACTCCCAGGCTCCTGCATGTGAGTGTCTAGTCTCATACCTTGGGGCACTGAGGACTTCCTAGCCCTCCCATTAGACCCTCACCAGCTAACTGTAGCTCTGATCATGAATGCCCTCGCCAACTCACACCTCCCCTTCGTCAGGAGAAACCACATGCCAGGCCACAGCGAAGCGGTTCCAGGCCCTGAAGGGTAGGAGCCAGTCATAGCAGGCAACATCACATAGAAGTCCAAAAGCGAAGGAAACCTGGCCCAGGGCTCAGTGGTAAGCAAATATGGATACTGCATCCCAATACCCTGAACCACCAGGTCCCCCAAACTCACCCATTCCTCCTCATCTATGCAGGGCTTGCTATCCTGCACTCCTTCACATTCTGAGGGAGCAGGCCAGAAACCCCAGAAAACCTGGCACTGAGCTCCAGACTGAAAGATCACAAGACACTCACACCCACAAGCTTGTCTCTTCCACTCAGGCCAGCAAGGGTAGGTGAGAACATCATGCCTCAGCAGGCCAGACTCCTAAAAGAGGCTGCCTGAAGGCCAGCATCCCTGTGTCCTAGGGGCCCTCAGCGTTGGGAGCAGAGAGGTCCTTGCACCCACAGACACACAGGGAAACTAGGAATGTTCACCAGGAAGATAAAATACCTGTACTCTACCCAGAAAGCTGAGAGTGGATATTGTTAACTAGCTGGTGACCTTTTGCTATCTGTGGAGGCAGACCTCACCCATCTTGTGCTATACAAACTGACATCACCAAATTCCCCAGAATGTTTAACCAGACTCTCCCTCCCTAGCTCCCAGTTAACTCCTAATCTCCTGCCCTAGGGAAGATGTCACACAGAATGCTGACCACACTAGATTCTAGACCTTTTAGCTACAGAAGCAACCCTCATGGTCACTTGTACTTAGTAAAAGAGTTTCCAAGTAGTCATACCTTAAGCGTCATTGTGCACTTAGACTTGGCATGAGTGTTGCTTGAAAACTTTTCCCCAAGTTGTACTTTGTTTTAAATACACTGGTGGTGCATGCCTTTAATCCTAGCACTTGGGAGACAGAGGCAGGTGGATCACTGTGAGTTTGAGGCCAGCCTGGTCTACAGAATGAGTTCCAGGACAGCCAGAGCTGTTACAAAGAGAAACCCTGTCTCAAAAGACCAAATAAACAAACAAACAGACAGACAGACAATGGCCGGGCACATGCCTGTAATCCCAGCACTCAGTGAGGCAGAGGCAGGCAGATGGATCTCTGTGAGCTTGAGGCCAGCCTGGTCTACAGAGTGAGTTCCAGGACAGCCAAGGCTACAAAGAGAAACCCTGTCTCAGAAAACAATTAAAAATAAAATAAAAAATACTGACAATGAACTCTACCTGGCATTAGCTGATCCTGGTTGATGAAGTCAGTCTGAACTAAGTTTTCATTCTCATTTCTTTGTCATGATCACCTGCATGGTCCCCCACACCTCTGTAGCCCTCCACCCCTTCTGCCTACCCCTCAAACCCTCCCGGAGCCAAGAGCCCCAATCTGGGCTAGCCTCAGGCTAAGGAGCTGCCTTCACAAAAAGAGGTGGCAGGGATGCAGCCAGAGCCATGGGAGGAAGCCAGATCCACAGTGCTTGCTAAGGCACAGAGATTGACAGCATCCTGGAATCCTTTATGTTGCGTTGGATGAGCTAGGGTGGAGCTGGGTTACAGATAATCAGTGGGAACCCCCTAGAGAAAACTCTCTGAGCCTTACTATGGTACACCACACACCCATCTGACAGGACAATTCCAGAGCAGAGCCCATGAGGCCAGCACTGCATATCTGAAGCCTGGTAGGGCTAGCCCTTCCACTTTGGGTATCTGTCCAGGCCTTGGGCTGTCTGCCCACACAATGCCAGCAGTGTCTTCCACCCGACCTTTAAGCAACTTACCCATAGTCATATAAGGGTAGGACCCAATGACAGGAACTTCTGGTGTTCCAGTCTCACAGTGTCCACCACGGACATGCCAGTCCATCTACCATTTAGTTAGTCTTACTAATTCCGCTGGCCTGGAGGACCTGGGCCTGGAGTTTTCAGGAAGTCTTCCTACCCTTGCCCAAGCTCCAGGGTGAATGTCTAGACAACAGGGCTGAATGGAGATCAGAAAATGACATTCCTTGTCCAGGGCTGGGGTCAGGCAGGACCAGGCACAGACCCTCAACCAGAAACCCAAGTACCTATCATATAATAAGGGCTGGACCTCAAGACTCTAAGAGTCCTGACGTACTTGACCTTTCATTCCCATGTCATGTGTGAGCACCACGCAAGTGTGAAGGGGGCAGAAGAGAAAAGGAGACACATTTGGGACATGTTCACAGGACATGTCGCAAGGACCAGGGTGGAAAGAAGAGGGCAATTTTAGGTCTCTCCCTTTGTGGCCACTGATGTCCTCAGTCCTCTCCTCATTGTGTCCTCTGACCCCAACCAACACCTACTACTGGAGGCTCATCACTTCTCCACTCTTGGGCTACACTGATGGCTCCCCCACCTGTAACAGCCAACGCAGACTCCAAGGCACCTGAGTGTTCAAGGCCAGAACAACAGTGGAGCATAGGAGAGAGCTTTCCCAACCAGGGAGAGGCTGGCTGGGGAACCTAGCGAGGCCCAGCTTCCCACTGCATGCTGGGAAACAACAGCCCCAATCAGCCCAGGGTCCAAGCAGCAGTGGGTAGGAATGGCAGCTGCTCTCCATCTGGAAGGTCAGCTGGGTGGGGTCCGCCCACTTCATACTCTGCCCTGGGACATGTGACGCTTAGGTTCCTCTGGACCGGAGTCCACCCCTACTCCCCACCCTAGACACGTAGAGGCCACTGAGTACCAGCCAAAGAAGCCTGGCACTGGGTAGTCCCAAGTCAGAGTGCCTCTTGTTTCACTGAGGAGGCACCAGAAATCAGAAACATGTGGCCATCAGTGTCTCCCACCCAGCTCTTGAGCAACTTATCCACAGACACATAAGGGTGGGACCCAGTGCGACAGGGCTGCTGGGTCTTCCAGTCTCCCAGAGCCTGTCCACCAGGGACACACAAGCCCACCTACCATTGAGCTAATCTCACTAGCTGCCCTGGCCTAGAGGACCTGGGCCTGGAGTCTTCAGGAAGTCTCCAATGTATTTAATTTTATTTTATGTGCATTGGTGTGAGAGTGTCAGAGTCATTAGAACTGGAGTTGCAGACAGTTGTGAGCTGCCATGTGGGCACTGGGAATTGAACTTGGGTCCTTTGGAAGAGCAGACAGTGCTCTTACCCACTGAGCCATCTCTCCAGCCCTGTTTGTTTGTTTTTTGAGACCGGGTTTCTCTCTTGCCTCTTTACGCTAGAGACCAAACACCAGTGGCAGAAATGAGGCCTGTTCTTTACCCACCCTGAACAGGGGACAGGACCAGGCAGACTAGTGTGGGGGGGGCAGAGTGGAGAGAAGAAAGTCTGCAGGGTGAGGGCCTTTCTTCTAGAAGAAGCTTGAGGGAAGCCTCACTTGTCCAACCTCTGAGTCTCCAAGGGATCCACTGAGTCTCTGGGAGGCCCTGCCTGGCACCAGGACTGCCCAAGGCAGGAGGGCTGGGCCAGATCTGCGCTGCCCCAACGTGCCTACTTGCTCCCTCAGGAGGCCTGATGCGCCAGGTGCTGCTCCTCTGCCAGGAACATGAGCTCACCTTGACCCTGGGGCAGGATGGGAGAGGTGTCCCCACCCCATAGGCAACGTGACTTGCCGGAGGTCACGAAGCCATCTCTTTGGCTCCCCACCCTGCCTTAGATGCCCACCCCCTGCCACTTCCTGGAACACTCCAGGGGGTCTGAACCTGTTAAGTTTCTCATTGAAGTCCTGGCTTCTCAAGTGTGGTGGTACTGCCAGTCAGCTCTGACAGGGAGCCAGGGACATCAGGGAGGGTCCTGTAGGCTAACTAGATGGGTCCAGTAAGCTGAGCCCTAGCTAAAGATACCAAAAGATGTGAAGGCAGGATGTCCGGTCCAAAGCATGGGATGCCAGAACCCCTTGGATCAGGCATAGGAGCTCAGGCTCCAGCAAAACCACCCCAGGCCCAGTGCAGAGGGGGCTCCATCCAAACACACGCCAGAAGTTCTGCCTGCTGTTGTTGACGTGTTTCACCTCTGCTTCTGCTAGCCAAGCAGGAAGTGCCAGGGGCTCTCCCTGCGGGCTGACAGCCAGGCCTCCTTGCTGTTTCTGGGAACCCCCCCCCTGCTCCCCACACGCCCAGAAAACAGGAATGTACCCTTGCCCTGAGTCTAGGCTTGTCTGGCTCCAGGTGTCCCACCAGGTCCCGCTGCAGTGTCCCCCTCCTTCAAGCTGGGGACAACTGGGTGAGGCCAGAGCAGCCAAGCAGAAAAAAGTTTCCTATAGTATGAAGCATCAAACCAAAAGAGAGGTGTATGAGAGTTTTGGTTTCTTTAAAACACGCAGTTATGTAGCCGGGTGCAGTGGTACATACCTGTAATCCTGGTACTCAGGGAGGCAGAGGCAGGCAGATCTCTGTGAGTTCGAGGCCAGCCTGGTCTACAAAGCAAGTCCGGGACAGCCAGGGCTACACAGAGAAACCCTGTCTGGAAAAAAAACAAAACAAAAACAAAAACAAAAACAAGCAAACAGTTATGTGACTATGTTTTTGTTTTAATCCCAGGCGTTGGGTAGGAGGCTGCTCACTGCGGTGGTTATGATTTGCCTCGTGCATAGCGGGGCCAGGGCACTCTGAAGGAGGAGGAAGCTGCTGCTCTCCCTGCTGCTCCTGGTTGTTTCAGTTTGACGAGAAGAAGTTGGAGATATCCTGAGGAAGGTTGGGCTTCCCTTAGGAACCGGAGGACCTTGATCAGCAGAAGTAGTCTAACGGGGCCCACATTCCCTTTCCCCCACTAACCTTTTTTCTCAACGACCTGGTGTTGGGGGGTTGGAAGAGATTAGGGTGGAGAGAGCAATAGATAGAAGGACCCAAAAAGCTTTAAAAAAACAAACAAACAAACAAAAAACCCTATACCAACAGAGAGGTGTAGACTGGGCCCATAAAGGACGCTAGAAGGAGGAGGGGGTCATACTGAGGAAAGGTGAAAAGGCCAAAGAAGTGCAGGTGTGGGGCCTAGACTGGGGCACTTCCTATTTTCCCTAGTAGTTCCTCCGTGTTCTGTCACCCTCCTTCCTAACAATCCCAAACCTCAACCTCAAAATCCAAACCCCTAACCTTTATACAGCCTCTTTTGTTTTTGTTGTTGTTTGGTTGTTTGGTTTTATTCTGTATTTTGTGTTTTGTTTTCAGAGACAAGGTCTCTCTGTGTAGCCTTGGCTGTCCTGGACTCGCTTTTGTAGACCAGGCTTGTCTCCGAACTCACAGGGATCCGCTTGCCTCTGCCTCCCTGAGTGCTGGGGTTACAGGTGTGTGCCACCCACGCCTGGTTCACGCAGCCTCTTTTTTTTGTTTTGTTTTGTTTTGTTTTTTTTTTTTTTGGTTTTTCGAGACAGGGTTTCTCTGTGTAGCCTTGGCTGTCCTGGACTCACTTTGTAGACCAGGCTGGCCTCGAACTCACAGCGATCCACCTGCCTCTGCCTCCTGAGTGCTGGGATTAAAGGCGTGAGCCACCACGCCCAGCTTTCACGCAGCCTCTTTAGAGCAACAACAGTATGTGGAAAGAAGAGCCAGCACACACGGGGACAATTCCTGTGAGGCTGGACCCACTTCTGGTCACCGTCTCCAGCCTCTATGGGGTGAGGAAGGAGCCCCTACCTGTACCTTCAGCACCATGAGAGGACTCAAGTCCCTTGTTGCCAGCCATGTAATCACCTACCAAATAGGTAGCCCTTGGAGGAGCCTGAGTCCAGAACCTTCTCTCTGGCAGAATTCATAGCTTCAGGCCATAAAAGCACTTCCTGCTCAGGAACCTATGGGCGCATCCTAGCCTTGGACAGGCACTTCCACACAGTGGGACCAGAAACTGAGACAGGCTCAGGAACAGACCACAGATGGAAGTTGAACTTGAGGTAGAAGGTGTCGGGGTGAGCTTTCTGGCGGCAGGTCACAGATGGGACCGTGGGGGTGTTCAAACCGGAAGACTTAAGTCCAAAGAGGTGACAGGCCTCAAGGAGCCATCTGGGCTGGTCACAGTGGTCTCTGAGGCCTGGACTGTTTGGTGCTGGGGAACGGGGGGGGGGGGGGGGTGGGGGGGGTGGAGAGCAGTTCCTCTGTGCCCTCTTTAAGGAGTCATGAGTCTGGGAGCTGCCAAGAAGCTCTGAGTCTCAAACACTAGGTGGAGCTCTCCTCCTGGCCACGCGAAAGCAGGCACCGCAACCCTATGGGGAGGTGGGTGCCCTCACCCCAATCCTTGTGGGGAGAATTGCTCAGTGCTCTGCCGTCCAAGGACTTCTTCCTGTGAGGAAAGCCAAGCTCTGGAGCCCTCGTGTTGCTGGAAGGTTAGTGAGGGACACGGCCATTGAGGGTTTGCCACCAGTTCTCTGGTTTGAAAGACAATGGGAGGGGGCTGGAGAGACGGCTCAGCTGTTAAAAGCACTGGACCCAGGTTCAAATCCCAGCACCTACCTGACAGTACCTGTCTGTAATTCCAGTTCCAAGGGATCAGACACCTTCACACAGACATACATAGGGGCAGAACACCAATGTAAATACATTTTTAAAAGAAAGAAAGGCTGGGCTTGGTGGTGCGCGCCTTTAATCCCAGCACTCGGGAGGCAGAGGCAAGCAGGTCGCTGTGAGTTCGAGGCCAGCCTGGTCTACAAAGTGAGTCCACGATGGCTAAGGCTACACAGGGAAACCCTGTCTCAAAAAAAAAAATTAAAAAAATAAAAAAGAAAGAAAGACAGATTGTGGGAGAAGGATAATAGTCATTTTAGGGCTTGCTTCTGAGCCAGGTGACTGGGGAGGAGGGCTGGCATGTGAGGGGAGGAGCTTCACTTGGACACAGTCAGCACTCAGCAGGAATAGCTTTCTCTTTGGGGTCTGGAATTGAGCTAGTTTGTCAACTGCCGCTGTCTGAGGAACACAGGACCAAGGGGGAACAAAGCTGTGGAGAGGAACATCTTGGTAAAGATTATACTGGAGCCCTGGTGGTGACACACACTTTTAATCCCAGGACTCGGGAGGCAGAGGCAGGCGGATCTCTGTGAGTTCCATGGCAGCCTGGTCTACAGATCGAGTTCTAGGACAGCCAGGGCTACCCAGAGAGACCCTGTCTCAAAACAAACAAACTGGAAAGCTGCCTCCAGCAAGAATGGTGATGCCCTGCTGGTCGCTCCCTCATGGCCCCGAGTTGAGGGCTGGAGGTCATGAGGCACCATAGACCATTGAACCCTGAGCTAGGGGTCTCATGAGGATGCTGTAGGCCTGAGGGATGGGAAGAACCTTCAAGGCTGTTAGGCAACTCAAGAGAGGAGGGTCTGCTAAACACAAGCCAGGATCCTACCAAGCGCCTATTCCCTCAGCTCCCCCAGCAGGTGCTTCCAGTGGTTAAGAAGCACCTGGGAGAGGCTGGAGAGATGGCTCAGAGGTAAAGAGCACTGACTGCTCTTCAAGAGGTCCTGAGTTCAATTCCCGGCAACCACATGGTGGCTCACAACCATCTATAATGTGATCTGATGCCCTCTTTTAGCGTGTAGGTGTACATGCAGACAGCACTGTATACATAATAAATAAACAAATCTTTATTTTGAAGAAGAAGAAGAAGAAGAAGAAGAAGAAGAAGAAGAAGAAGAAGAAGAAGAAGAAGAAGAAGAAGAATCATCATCTAGGAAAAATCCAGAAGAGGTTGCAGCCCAGCCAAGGGCCAAGGGTAGCCATCCCTCCTGATGCTCAGAGCGCAGGCTTCCCATAGGGAGCACGGCGGCTGCCTCAGATGTTTCAGGCATGCATCCTTGCCCTTGTCCCTGCCGGTGAACACCAGTTTGCTGGGGGCCAGGCCCTTTGTCGCCAAGAAGCCCTGGCTATTCTCCCAGGGGGCATCATAGTAAAAGACAGCCATGAAGTCAGCCAAGCCAGAAAAGCTCTCTATGTCCGCGTGCCCCTATGCTTGATGTCAGCATGATCTGATTTCATAACTAGTCTGGATTCTGCCCCAGTGGAGAATGGAGCACACAACTCAATATATTTTAATTATATATTTGAACACCACCAGTACAATTGTTTCCAGATGGGGACCCTGAATGGGCACTCTTCCCAGCAAACTAGGGTGGAGGAGGGGACACAGACCACAAACCCACCCCACACTGACCATGGCCCCTGGCACAGGGTTTGCCAGTGTTTGCCAAGAAGTCTGTGCCAGCTAGGAGTGGCCGTTACCCTCAGTCATACTTTCCATTTGACAGGTGGGGAAACTGAGGCTCAGAAAATCAACTTTGGAGGAGCTGACCTCCTGTCTGGGCAACACAGTTAAGATATGGCAGTTGGTACCCTGACCTCAGGCTGGGAGACTGCTAGGGTGAACTAAGCCAGACCCCAGAAAAGTGACAGGCAGAGCCCAAGATAGCATCTCATGCAAGGTGCTTAGAAGGACTGACCTGGGCTGGAGAGATGGCTCAGAGGTTAAGGTCACCGACTGCTCTTCCAGAGGTCCTGAGTTTAATTCCCAGCAACCACATGGTGGCTCACAACCATCTGCCATGTGATCCGATGCCCTCTTCTGGCCTGCAGATGCGCATGCAGACAGCACTGTATACATAATAGTGAATAAATCTTTTAAAAAAAAAAAAAGGACTGACCCAAGGGTTCCATACACAGGTGGATGACTCCAATTCCCATCTTAGCTGAGCAGGAGGGAGGTCACTAGGCAATCAGTAATGGAAACCTCAGAAGACTGTCAGCTAATAAGATCTGCCCACTCTGTCTTCCTGTCACTTTCCATGGAGGGGCTGCCTGGACTAGAGATGCTTCATCCTGCCTGGCTGTACCTCACCCCACTCCAGCCTGACAGGACTGAGGCTGAGCACTGACCCAGTTCTATACACAGAGGATGGACGGACAGTTAGGGACCAGAAGGGCTTCCAGGAGACCCCATCCCAACTCCTGTCCAGAAGAGGGTGGCCAGCTAGGCTAAGGAGGACAGGATAGCTTTGAAGAGTAGAGGGGAACTGGAGCTACAAAGCCTTGGAGGTAGAACTGGTCTGGGGTCCAGGGTGTGACTACTGTGTGCTTGGGGAGTGGAAGAGCCCTGCCCTTAGCCTCAGCCCAATCCTCAGGATGCTAACCCACATTGGGAGGACCAACTCAGGGTTCAGAGTCAGTGCTGCAGACATCCCTGCCTGCCTCCCCTCCAGTCAGTGATCCTGAGGGCATGGTGGCACACACCTTTAATCCCAGCACTTGGGAGGCAGAGGCAGGTGGATCGCTGTGAGTTCGAGGCCAGCCTGGTCTACAAAGCGAGTCCAGGACTGACAAAGCTACATAGAGAAATCCCGTCTCAAAAAACAAAAATAAAACAAAATAGAAGAGGTGGTCAGGGAACCCAGGGGTACCTTTAGGTTATAGACACAGGGGTCCCCAACAATAACATCTAGGCCATGGCCTTGCTCATGGGGCGAGCTCTGCTGCCCGTGTTTGCCCAAGGCTAGCAACCCAGAAGTAAACTTATCCCTCAGACCTCATAAGGTCTGGGCTCCTTACAAGCCTCTACCAGGGGACCAGAGGAGAGAGGAACATTTGGCCATGGTCAACAGGACAACCTGGTGGCGAATGTGAGGAGCTCAGCAGTGCCTAGCGCTGCCCACAGTAGGTTTTGGGGGGAGGAGGGAGGGCAGGGTTCCAGCCTGAAGGTGATTGGTTGGCTTGTTGGGTGGGTAGGTAGACCCTATTCTATCTCCTTCATGCGGCTCTACCTTCCTTGTGACCCCAAAATGACCTGAGTGAATATTGGCTGCCAGGGTCAAGGCATAGGCACACTGTGCCCTGGGCTCCAGGCCAGTTCACTCTCTTACCGCCAGGCCCGGGGCACCCACAACAGACATGACTTCATCTTTCTTCAGCCTCACGCCTGCTGGATGCAGAAGAGGTGGGGGCACCTACTGGACCCACCAAGGCAAGCGTGGGTGCTTCTTTGCATGGGCTTTCCAAGGCAATGACTCATCTCTGTCCGCCCACTGAAGGCCCCTGTCCTAGGTAGGGGGAGACAGAGGCAATCCTGCCTGTGCCAGGCATCCTCAGGCCAGCCTCTCAGTGTCTCTGAGTGAGACTTCTGCTCTCTGTAGCTCTCCTGAGGCCCCTTTCTACTAATATCAAGAGCACAAGGAGTTGAGTCACACTTGGACTGAGTGGCCTGCCTGCCTCTCCTTGTCCATGGCGAGCAGCTCAGAAACCACACATACCTGCAGGTACCAGGATCTCTGGAGATGCCAACTCAATTTCCACTCTCCATCCTCCACAGTCCTATCACCCCATCCTCTTACCCCTGTCATAACCGGCAAGTGCCAGCTCCCAGGATCCCCAAAAATGCCAACCCCGGGCCTGGAGAGATGGCTCACAGGTTAAGAGCACTGTCTGCTCTTCCAAAGGTTCTGAGTTCAATTCCCAGCAACCACATGGTGGCTCACAGCCATCCATCATGAGATACGGTGCTGTCTTCCAGCCTGCAGGGGGCCCATAGGGTGCAGGTAGAACACTGTACACATAGTAAAATAAATAAATCTTTTTTTTTTTAATGCCAACTCCATTTCCACTCTGTCCTCCACACCTCCATCACGCCTTACCCTACAACCCTTATCTCCACATACGATTTCTAACAGGCGCTCACCCCGTCTTCCTTCTATATCCTCTCTTCCCACATATTTGACCTGTCATGAGTTCTCCCGACCACTTAGGGACATTGAAGACATTTGCCAACTATTGGCTCCTCCAGGCCTCTGGCCATCACACCTGCACTCTCCAAGCCCCATCATTACGGAGCCTCCCCACCATAGCCTCCTCTTGTCTCCAGTCTTAGCCAACCTTGTGCATGTCCATCCTACTCACCCCACCCCCACCCCCAGATCACCCTGTCCACCTGCTGGTGGTCCGTCCATTTATCTGCTGGCAAACATTTACCAACTGTGTATACTGTCCCCACATTGTTGGGAAGAAGCCAAGTTCTCATTGGAGCTTGCTCCTGCCTGGGTGATGTTGTCAATAAATAAGCCAGATGGAGTGGCCACCAGCTGGCAGTGAGGGGTGTCCTGGGGATCATTATGGGTGGGCATGGTGGGAGAGTTAGAGAGGACTTCAGGTGTCAGGGGGAGGGAGTCCATGAAGGAACGCATTTAGAGAGATAGTCCCAGGGCAGAACACCTGAGTGCCTACTGTATACCCAGTCAGGGCTCCCAGGCAAGAGGCTGAGGGCCCACTGGAAAGCTTCTGGGTCTGCAGGAGAAACACTGAACAGAACTCGGGAGGATCTTGTACTATATTGGGGCTGCTTGGAGGCATCAGTGATGGAAGGGACACAGGAGCCCTTTGCTCAGTACTATGCAGGTGGCATGGCGGTTCACACCTGCTCACTGCCACCTCCATCTGCCTTGGCCTTCAACAGCCAGTGAAAGCACCGGCATCTTCACTGCGGGGGGGCCCCACTTCTGCTGCTGCTGGCCTCCAGCTGGGCAGGAAATTTCAGGGTCCTCGGCCCATCCTCCCTAAATAGCTCATGACACTTAAAACCGGCTACTACTGGTGGATTTCTGGCTTGGCCAAGGAGAACAGCTTTGCATGAACTCAAAAAGCCCTCACCCCTTAGGGGGCCATATGCACCCCTGGTGGCATCAGATAAGGATGGGCTAGCCTCTGCCCTCTGCTTTAGATCTGGCAAAAGGAGAGCATGACTCTGCACAGTCATGTCCAGTGTCCCTCCCCCACCCGGGGTGGTGAGTAGGGTCCAGCCTAACCCAGTACTCTCTACCCACAGTGAGCCTGGGGTAGGGTAAGAAGACTCTCCCTCATCTCATCTTCTCTGGGCATCTCAGCCATGTTCACCTACCTCCCAGGCCGCGGAGGTCAAGCTAAGCTGGGATCCTGGGGGGTTCTGCCATTGCACTCCAGGGGCCTGTTAAGGAGCTGCCTGGCTTTGGCTCCAGTGTCACTACTGGGAGGGAAGAAAGGCTGGCTCAGTCCCACAGAGAGGCTGGAGGCCCTGGAGACCCATCCACACCCCTGCCCACTGACGGACTCCCTTCCCCAACTCCCGAGGCTCTTGCCAGAAGACAGGCTCAGAGATAAGGTCTGAGGGAGAAAACAAAACAAAAAGCTAGTGGCCCGCCCCGGGCCTGATTAGTTGCAAATCCCAGGAAGTTTCCACCCCATCCTGAAACCCCATCTCCCTCACTGCCGTAATCCCACTGTCACCATCCCTGTTACCACCCGTCAGCCTCGAGCACCCACCTCCTCTCCAGGAGCTCACAGCCTCACTTTAGAGGGGAACCAAGCAAGGCAGCCACTGACCTGTCCCATATTGGCTTTAAAACATAGGAGAAGTCCCCCTCTATCTCAGCTCTGGCCAGCCCTGCATGGTCCAGCCCGATGTCTCTGTTGCAGCTTGCTTCCCACCATGTCAGACTCCTCAAGTAAGGCAGGGCCTGCAGGGAAGAGTCTGCTCGACTGGATTGGGGGAAACTGGAGATCCTCCAGGCCCCAGAGGTGGACAGGCAAGACTACAGAAAAGACAGATGGGGCCAGATACCTGAACAAAGTGGCTGTGTGCCCACCAGCTGCCCTGCTCAGTCCTCCAGCTTTGGGGGTGACAGCTGTTGAGACAGCAGGGCTGCAGAGCACAGCCAGAGAGCTGCAGACACCTTAGACTTTGGGGATGGCCAGATACTTTCCCCAGCCCATCCTGCATCCTGCATCCTGAGTCCTGAAGACATGGGTCCGGTGATGACAGGCATTGGTAGGACACCATGGGCCCTGGGGCCAAAAAGCTACATGGGGACTGAGGAGGCAGCTACCTCAGAGAAGGGGACAGAGCTGAGGACCCAGCCCAAGGCAGAAGGCTACACTGGCCACAGGGTGTGGGCAGGCCCAGCCCTCAAGTTGGCTGCACCGTGTGTGCATGGTGCCGTCGGGCAGATGACTTAATCACAGGCGGGCTTTGTCCCTGGGCACTAGCCCCACTGCCCAGATCCTCTGCCTGGCCTGGCGGCAGGCCGCACCCCCCACCCCCACCCCCTACCCGGGCTCCTAGCAACCTGCAGCCAAGCATGGGCAAATTCAGAAGGGCTGGGGGCTCTCACCAGGCCTGGGAACGATGCAGGGGTGGCCATGGGGTGCGGCCAGGGCGGATCCATCCAGGGCTGGACTCTAGAGACTCCCTCCCAGCCTGGCCCGTGCCAGCCCCAGAGGAGGGCATCCTGGGAGTGGCTATAGCTGGCATTTTGGCAGACAAGGCGCCGGGGCCAAGGGCCGGGGGGCTTTGTATGCTGCAGCCCCTTCTCTTCCTGGGGCCCCCACCCGCCTGATCCTGTCAGAGCCTTAGAAAGAGAGACAAAGGCCCTGGGAGGCCCTGGAAGGGCTGGGACAGAAGCAGGAGATGGAGTTTTAATGACCACGCTATAATGGTGGGAGCAGAGGCAGCTAGTTAACCCTGTCAGGCCCTCATACTGGGCCTACCTGGTGCTAGCCAGGCCCCCAGCCAGCTCTTTTGCTGCACCCATCATTGACCAAATGAGACTCAGGAAACAAGGTGCAAATGTCACCTCTAGATACAGGGCCAGGGTCCCACCCTGTGTTTCCCAGCCGCTGCCCAGTACAGAGCAGGCTGTGAAGTGGGTGGGTCACGGCTGGACCCAGGCCCAGAACACCGCACACCCATCCGCCATCACTTCCTTCTACACTTGTGACTGTCCCATTTCCTGACCCTGAAACTCAAGTCCAGCCTGCGTGTCTCCTGTGTGTGGGAACCTGCCCTCTTCCAGACTGAAAGCCCTGGCAGAGCCTGCCTGGGTGGGACTCTAAATGCTGGTGTTCCTCCCCCCGACCCCCACCCCCTCACCCCCCAATCTCTGGAAGATCTGACTCTGGAAGGTAGAAGAAATTCAGATGTGAACTGGATTCAAGAAAGTACCAGTGCTCGCCACCAGTTTATGCCCCTAGGAGGACTCCAGGCCCTGCCTCACTTTCCCCAACTCTAATAGGGGCGTGTGACCAGGCAGCAGGCAGGTGTCTTAAGGAATGAGTGAGAATAGCCCACCTTCAGTGTAGGGTTGGTGGCACAGGAGACAGGGTGAGGTCTTGGTGTACGCACAAGAAGCACTGGCAATCCCAATAGCCCTGCCTGAGCATGGAAGGCTGCATCGGGGGGCACGAGGTAGTTAAAGGGGCAGCATTCAGGGACTGGAGGCTAAAAGGGACCAGTGGATAGGCTGGTGGTACTTATGGGGAGCCTTGAGCCTTATGGGTAAAAGTCCTCAGGGGTTGCTGATCTCCCCATACCCAGGACTGTACCCCAGCCAGCAGCCTTAAAATCAACAGCAGACAGGGAGATGAAAGCTCAGATAAAGCCGGGCATGGTGGCTCATACCTTTAATCCCAGCACTCGGGAGGCAGAGGCAGGTGGATCATTGTGAGTTCAAGGCCAGCCTGGTCTCCAAAGTGAGTCCAGGACAGCCAGGTCTGTTACACAGAGAAACTCTGTCTCGAAAAAACAACAACAACAAAAACCAATTAACAATAACAACAACAACAACAACAAAAAAGCTCAGGCAGTGTGTGGTGTGCCCCTCGGTCTTCTGCATTGGCTTCAGGCACGGGTCCCTCTTCAGGAGGGCTGCTAAATCTGCCTGCCCCCTCACACAGACTCAGGAAACAGGGAGAGCTTTAGTTTCTCCAATGTGGCCTGAGGGCCAGAGGTCTACGATGATGAGGCCTGAGCAGGCAGCAGATGGTAGGAACTACGGACAGCACCTCTGCCCTTAGGACCCCCAGCCAGAAAGTTTGGAGAGCACTGAACACTGGAGGGTGACCAGTAGGGGACCAGACCATGGGCAGTGAGGGTACACAAGATAAGTAGAGGACACCTATGGTGGCTCAACAGGGTGGGGGAGGCCAGCCAGCGGAGGGAGGGCTGGAAAGTTGGGTGGGCAAGATCAGAAGAGTCTGAAGAGGAGAACAGACCTGTCAGTGGCTGAGTTTGGGATGGGTATGTGTGGCCTGGAGAGTTTCAGAGGCAAAGTCAGGATGCCCACTGGGGGCTAGAGAAATGGCTCAGCAGTTAAGAGCGCTTGTTGCAGGCCCAGAGATGGACTTCGAACCTGGAAGGCAGAGGCAGACAGATCTCTGTGAGTTCAAGGCTAGGGTGCTCTACAGAGTTCCACAACAGCCAGGGCTACACAGAGAAACCCTGTCTAAGAAAAACAAAACAAACCACATGTTGCTCTTGCAGAAGATCTCAGAACCCATGTGGTGGCTCACACCTGTCTGTAACTCCAGTTGCAGGAGAGCCAGTGCCTTCTTCTGACCTCCATGGGCACTGGGCACACGCTTGGTGCACACACATACATGTAGGCAAGACACTCATACACATACTGTAAAATTATAAAATAAAATAAAAAAATCTAAAAGCACTTTTTAAAAACTGATGTCCATTAGTGAGATCCAAGTGCAGAAACTACATAGACAGACATGCTTGTCTGCATCAAACGGGGAGCCTGTGTGTGTCTATGTTAAACCACAGTTGAGTGCCCAAATGTGTGGCATGGGTAGGTCTTGGTGGCAGGCAACAATATCCAGCCATGCCTTTTGTGTACTTGGGACCAATGACTGTCAAAGGATCACAATGCTGGTTGTCCCTGGAGCTTCCCCAAGTTCTGGATACCACTGCACCCTGCCCCCAATTTCCAGGTTTCTCCTTCTGAAAGGAGGCCTGGCCCTAAGATAAGCAGCTCACACCTTCCTCTTTGGGGTGGGCAGTTGTGAAAAAGGGTGCAGGCCCCCAGGGGCCCCAGTGTGCATTAACCACTCAAATAGCTTAATTCAGGAAGTAGTACTTCAAAGCTTGGTCTTCTCACCTGTGGAACAAGCCAAGGGGCATCCATGACAGGAGGAGAGGGGTAACAGTGGGCCCCCGAGGTCCAGGGGTGTGGCTGACTGCTGCCAAGGCACAAACAGCCAGGTTTGTTTTCACCCACGGGGTTCCGAGGGGTTTCCAAACGCCTGAATAACGAACGCGGCTGGGGAGGGAGCGTGCTGCTGTGAATGGAGCCTGTGAGCCATCCTGGGGCTGGCTGGGGGGCCAGGATAAAGGGCCCCAGTCATGCTGCCGGGCTGGCCCAGCGCGAGTGTGCTAAGTTGAAGCTATAAATTACCCACGGCCTCAGCCAGCGCCACCGCAGGGCGGGCGGGGCAGCCGGGAGGGGGCTCAGGCTCTGTAAATCGGCCCTTTCACCGCTGGAGGCCTCGCACGAAAGAAAAACTTTGTTTTATTAAAGCAACATCAGGGTTGTGGCCGCCAGGCCGAGAGGCGCCGACAGTAAGACTGGGCACCAGGCAGGCGGGGGCTCCTGCCGCACCGGGGCCTCACAGAAAGGCCCCTTCAGGAGTGGCAGGCTTCGAAAGAGGGCCAGTGGGGGGCTCCCAGTTGCACCACAGCCCAAGAAGCCCATGGCCTCACCCTTGCCCCAACAGGGAAGATCTTCTTAGGGTCTTTCAGTATTTCAAGCCAACCTATGTTTGGCCAGGATATCTAGGCCTAGAGCCACATCTCCCATGGGAGCTGCTGTGTCTTGCTTCTGGCCAGATGGGTGCTAGAAAGGATGAAGTGAGATGTGAGGGTGGGGGAGCCCGGAGCTCAGCCTGCTGGGTAGTGTAAGCATTTGTCTGTCCCAGCATCTGGAGGGACCAAGGGGGCCAGAGGAGGGAAAGTGAGGGCTGGGCACTTACAATATTTAGACAATTTAAATGAAAAGGAGTGAAATAACTATAAGATTTTTTTTTTTTTTTTTTTTTTGGTTTTTCGAGACAGGGTCTCTCTGTGTAGCCTTGGCTGTCCTGGACTCGCTTTGTAGACCAGGTTGGCCTCGAACTCACAGCGATCCGCCTGCCTCTGCCTCCCGAGTGCTGGGACTAAAGGCGTGCGCCACCACGCCCGGCAAAATAACTATAAGATTTATCCCAGCTCCCTCTGTGGTGACCAGAGTGCTCTAGGGTCTTGTAGATCCAGTGAGTAAGTAGATGGAGACCCAGGTAAAAGCGTGGCCCAGAACCACGGCTTAGATGGTCCACATGCCAAGCCCAGCGTTTATCTCCGCAGCTGCTCTCTCAGAGTAAAGCCAGTCCTGTGCCCAACACCCTCTGTCCCTGCCTTCCTGTCCTACAAGCTAAAGCAGGGGTCACTGCCTGTACATAGCTGATCTCACTGTGGGTGGCATTCATTTGCACCCCTTCTTTCCTGCTTGTGCCACTGTAGGGACAGAAGCCTCGGCCCAGCAAGTGACCGGAGCACGGCACTAATAGAGAACAGGACGCCAGGGCCTCTCAGTCAAAGAGGATGCTGGTTCGGTGTCCGGTACCCTAAGTGTGACCTTCTGCTTGCCCCCTCATCGCTCACGGTTCATAATTCACCTCTCCAGAGCCCCTGGTGACTAGGCCCTTCTGGGCTGCAGAGTGTCTTGGAGAAACACTGTCCCCTGGGGGCTTTGGGCTACTCTCCTAAGGAACAGAGAATATAGCATAAGCTACTACTGTAACTCAGGGGCAAACTATGGAGCCAGGAGGGCTTCTGGGAGGAGGCTCTTGGTTGTGTCTTCAGTGATGAGAAGTTAGGGTTCGGTGGCTCTTAGGTGCACAGCACTGAGGTATTCTAGCCCTGGTGAGGAGAAAAAAAGAAGCTGGCCCATGACTGGTATACAGTGGTATAGGGATGGGAGAGGGCTCTCTTGCCACTGAGAGTCTCTATTGCATAGATCAGGGTATCAGCCAGAGACGAGCAAGTCTTTCTTTTCTTTCTTTCTTTTTTCTTTTTGGTTTTTTGAGACAGGGTCTCTCTGTGTGGCCTTGGCTGTCCTGGACTCCCTTTGTAGACCAGGCTGGCCTCGAACTCACAGCGATCCACCTGCCTCTGCCTCCCGAGCGCTAGGATTAAAGGCGTGAGCCACCACTCCGGGCATGAGAGCAAGTTCTTATGCAGAGCTGGGTGGCTTCTCAGGCCTTAGCAGGCTAGTCCTGGACTACAGTCTCCTACTCCGTCTTAAGTCCCCTTCCTAGCGTGGTAGGCAGAACCCAGGTGGGCTGCAGAGGTAGGAGCAGGTCCTACCAGGACACTAGAGGGCAGGGCCTACGAGGTGGTTATGCCCGTGGGGAATCTTCCAGCCCCAGCTGCCACCCGGGAGATGAAAGTGTCTGCCCCACAGTGCCCTTTGAAGGCTGTGGGAATGCCCACAGGGCAGGACCATGCTGGGCACAGGGAGGGGGGCAACTGGGGCTGTGACCCATCTGAAATGCCAGCAGGCAGTGGAAGGCAGAAAAGTGCTGTCCTTCTTGACTCAGCTACAAAGGCAAAGCCCATAACCAGTGCTTCTGTCTCCAAATCCCGTAAGCTGGTAGAGACCTTAGGAATGTGTCAGTAGACGCTTGGGGTTGGTCCCCTCCAGTCGCTGTCCTGAATGACACGGACTTTAAAGGCTCAGCCAAAACCACAGGACCCAATAGGCTAGCCCTAGAAGTCTCACCCTATTTACAGATCCAGGGTCCGGTATGCACTGGCCAGCCCAGAAACATGTCCCAGGCCAGGTCATACGTATAGGGAAACATGGCACTGCTTCTAGCCTTGCCCTGGCTCTGGGCCCAGTGAGGGCTTGAACCCTGCCTGCCTCTAGGGATGGGGTGGGCGCGCGGGCTCCCAAGGACCTGAGGACATGGGCGGGGCCTGTCGTTCCTGGGGTGGGGCTGGTATTGGAATGTTTGCACTCAATGTTTGTCCTGGGGTGGGGGTGGGGGGTATGAGAGCAGGGGGGCGGTGCGGAGGGTGTTCAGGGCACTGAGGCCCAGCTGGGTCTACAGCTCGGTCAGCCAGGGTTAGACAGAGGGACCCTCAGCCGGGATGGGGAATTCCAGGGCCAAAGACCTGACACAAAAGGGTTCTTCCTGCCTCCACCCCGAGCACTTATGGGCCCTGGCTGTGAGGCCTGCACGCAGCCCACACGGACGAGCCCAGCCCGCTCCGCCCCTGTTAGTCGCCCCCTCCCGGGGCTTCCCAGCCCGGCGCGGAGATTATGCAAATCCCCGGCGGCTCCTTAATTAAATCCCTAACGAGGCGCTGGGGCCGGGCCAGGGGCGGCGCTGAAAGCTGGGGTCACGCTCCGGAGGGGCCCTGCCGTCTGTGCCGCGAGGGGCCAGCTCCGGGCCAGGCCTGAGCGCAGCGCGCGGAGGGGCGGCTCAGTCCGGGGCCCGCGCGCGGCTTCTCCGGCCTCGTGTGCGCGCCGCTTCACGCCGAGTCCCCGAGCGTTGCGCGGGGGGCCAGTCCCCGGCAGGGAGGCCGTGGGCGGAGCGGCCGTCGGGGCCGGGGCCCCCCGCGCCCTGCGCTCCCCTTTCAGCCGCCTGTTGTTGGGCCAACAGCTCGGGCCGCAGCCGCCTGAAAGGCCGGGATTAGCGAACATTAGCGGCCTTTGAGCGGCGCCCGGGGCGCCCCTTCCCGGCCACGCCCCACGCGGCCTAGCCCTCGCCCCCTGGGACTCTGAGCTCGGGGCCGCAGGGGCGTGTCAGGCATAGGGCTGCAGCCAACTCTGCAATCTGGCCGCCCACCCTGGCGGGCAAGTCTTCGGGACAAGCCATACCTTGATCATCTTTGGCTGCCAGGGGGGGAGGTCGCAGCCCCTTGGCCACCAGGTTGAGGGGGTGCTGCCCACCAGGCCTTGATATTTTCCTCCTTGCGAAAGACTGTTTCCTTCAGGCAGCAGGCTGGATCTTCCTAAACTCAGAGCCAGGCACTGTCCTTTTCCCTTCGTTCCCTCCATAGCAGCCTGGACTCTGGTGTGTATAGGCAGGTTAGCCCGACTTCCTCTGTGTTACTCTGGTCTGAACCTTTTGTCTCAGTCCTGGGACTCTGAGGCGGTGTCTCCTAATGGGAGGACACTTCCCCAAATAGAATTAAGGGCCAGTTCCCTTTTTCTGAGTTCTGTCTGTATCCTGGACACAGGACTTGGATTAAAGTAGGGAAAAGAGGTGTTCTTATGGGTTTTGGTACTCACTCTTTAAAAATAAAGTGCCCAGATCACTGTCCAGCGCCACTGGAGCAGGAGTCACTGGGCAGCCTCTGCATCCCTCTAGCCTGGGCCAGCTCCCTCTGGCCACCTGTCTTTTAAGGAGTAGGGGTGTGGGTTGCCCTCACAATGGTCCTGCAGCTCCCTCCCCAGGCTCCACCAGGGCTGGACCACCTCTCCTTAATCCTCTGTTCTGTTCTTGCTCAGTGCTGGGCGTGGGGCAGCCTGCTAGCCCACCTGCCTTTTGGGACCTGTTGAGCCACCCAGACTGATAGACATGGGCACGCATGCCCCCACATGCACCCCACACACACCTGCAGCTCCAAGTGCCCGCGCCCCAGGAGAGTAAACACCTTCACCTGAGGAAGCAGCAGGCTCTGAGAGAAAAAATGTGGCCAAACCTGACCCAGGCAGGCTGTAGAGAGCTGGCAGCCCCCACTTTTGTACCGACAAGAGTTATGTTGGCCTCTCAAATTTGGTGGTAAGTCATTGACAGCCCCACCGCCTTCCACCCATGGGCTGGCACCCACATTGATACTAGGGCCTGGTAGGTGGGCATCCCTTTCAGGGTAGGACTTGATGTTGGTGTGTGTGTGTGTGTGCACACAACAGTGGGTTGTTCAGCCGGGTGTGGTGGCGCACGCCTTTAATCCCAGCACTCGGGAGGCAGAGGCAGGCAGATCGATGTGAGTTTGAGGCCAGCCTGGTCTACAAAGTGAGTCCAGGATATCCAAGGCTACACAGAGAAACCCTGTCTCGGGAAAAAAAAAAAGTGGGTTGCTTCTAAGAGGCTTCTCTTGGAGCATGGAAAGTCCCAAGACCACCTCCTCATTTGCCCTGCAGTTTTGTCAAGAGAAGCCAGGCTTGGCCTACCTGTATACTCAAGGTAAATTTTGCCATTGTGTTGCTGTGTGTCACTACAGAAGGGTTAGGACCCATATGAAGATCTACATGGGGCTTAGGAGAGAAACCTCGCTCTGGTGCCCCTCACAGGGCCTACCAATGCCTAAGGCAGAAAGAAGCCTGTGGGCACCTTCTGTCCTGGGCCCCATCAGGGCAACCCTGTGCCAGGAAGTCTGCCTCTGCCACAGGCAAGCATCTGTGACTAACTCTGACCCCCCACTTCAACTTCTGGAACAGCAGAGTGAGGAAGGCTAGGTCCTGGTGGGCCCCCACTACTTTAGCTATGACAAGAACGGGGCCTGGCCAGATCCTATGGCTCTGGGGAAACCACAGGAGCCTGGGGTTTCTTTTGGAAACCCGATCAAGTAATGATAGGGTTGGTGTGGGGCAGCTGACTGAGGGGAGCCATCCACCACCAGCAGCTAAGGACCCTCATGTCCCTGCCCTTCTGTGCTTCTTGCCTGGACCCCTTTTGTACCCCAAATTCTCATCTTCAGTCTGACTGGCTGGCCTCCCTTTGTGAACAGGCAAGCCTGTTTTCCCGAACAGAATTTTCGGACGCTCCTGGGTGAGCGAGACTGCTCTTGTGAGTCTTCTAGGGTGGGTGGGATGTCATACCAAAAAGGATATACCCCAGCATTGGTCAACCTGTAGGCCCTGACCTAGACCCCTCTTTGCTTGGTGTAGGTGAGGACCAGGAAGAGCAACAGATCAGCTAAGGGGAAAAGGAACAAGTCCAAGAGCCCTATTGTGAAGGGTTCTTCATGCGTCTTAGAGCTCCACGGTCTTAGCTGGGCCACTCTGGGTCTGCTGTCTACCTCCTGGTCAGTCCGGCAGTCCCAGGAGAACCAGCACAGAGATAGTCCGGGGGCATCTGGAGTGGCTTCCCATACCCTGCCACCCACCATGAACCAAGATCAGTTGTTACCCCAACCATCCCCAAGCACCCTAAGACTGGGCCCTGCGAACCCAGCTTTTAAAAGGGACCATTGAGGAAGGCACCTCAATGCACAGATACCATGACTGCCATCTTGCCATGGAGGATGGGGTAGGGTGGGTAGATGTGGCCACACAGGACTCCTAGGCACCAGGGTACACACCACACAAGACAGGCCAGCAACAGAGCCCCCCACCCCACCCCCCCTCAACTGCTTTAGGCCAGGCGGGCAGTTTTAATTACCCTCCTCGCTGGGCCCATTGAGCTCTTGCTAATCTGGGGCCTCCTCTGTGGGCAGCTCGGGCGGGCGCCCCCTCCCCCTGCGGGCCGGGCACAGGGTCCCCGGGTTCTCACGTCCAGCCAGCCCCAATTAAAGCGAGCTCCGCAGGGCTGCTGCTGCGCTAATGAGCTCTGTGGGCTGCTGGGCTCAGCGCCAGGGGGCGCAGGGCGGGGGTGGGGTGGGGGTTGGAGCCGGCCCTGGAAGGGTGACTTGGGTCCATTCCCAGGGGAGAGGCTCAAAAGACACCCCCCACTTAGCCCACCTGGCAGGATGGGCAAGCAGGATGAGCTTTTTGCCTCTTCCCCCAAGAGAAAGGCCTGTCTGGGTGAGGCCTTGGGAACTGCACTTGGGAGTCAGGGTGCACCCACAGCAGGGTAGGGGCTGAACTTCCTGAAGGCCATGTGGCTGGCTAGCTAGGGGGAGTAGAGTGCAGTGAGAGGGTGGACTTTGGGGTCCCAGGCGCTGGCTCTGAGCCCCTTCAATAGAGCTGGAGACAGAGTGGCAACAAGCCCAGGGAGTTGCCAACGGCTTTGAGGCCCACCTGGCGTGCCCATCTGAGACTGGGAGGTTACCCCCTGAGAGCCTTGGTGGGTTTTTTGCAAACTTCCTTCTAGTCCAAGATCTTCTGGCCTCTTGGGGGCTGTGGTCTGGGCAAGGGACCAGGTTTGGCCTTGAGCCCCACGCTAAGGCCCAGCATTCATGGTTAATATAAGGAAGAGGACATCGGAGGGTCTCTGGGATAGTCCCTGGCAACACTGAATGCTAGACTAGGATAGATGGTTGTTGATGGATGCTGGCGAGAGGGCTGGATAGGGAAGGCCACTGCCAGGAGCGTTCCCCGCCCCCAGCAAGCTTTCCCAGCCCTCTGTACTGTGCCGCTGTATTGTCCTGTGTGATCTTGGAGTGCCACTTCTCCTGAGCTGAAATCTACAGGCTGAACCCTGAGGAGCCAGCTGTGTGGCCAGGGACTCCTGTGCTCTTTGCCCTGCCCAATGCTGGAGCCTCATGGTATAGTCCCCGGGCCTCCAAATCTGAACCATGGTGCATCCCGGTAGCCCCCTTACACCTACACACTGCCATTTTGGGGGCTCTAAGCTTCGAAAAAAGTGAACCAGAGCCTTGGCATGCAGATGAACAACAGGTAGCCTTTGGGACCTCCGAGCAGGCTAGGATATGGCTAAAAACACAGACCTCATCTTTTAGGTGCCGGCAACCTGTATCAGAATCCTGACCCTGCTAACGGTGAGCATGCTTGGGGCCCAGTGTTTGATTGGCAGGGGCTCTGTTGAAGACTGCGGACATGAAAAAGTACACATGAACACGTAGCCCCAGGGAAAGCACAGGCCTCGTGCCTGGGGCAGCGGTGGGCGGTGGGGGGTATCTTGGCCCAGCTTTGGCTGAGTTGGGGCTCAGTAAATATCTGTGGTGTGTGGCAGTGGAGACCAAATTTATACGCTGGGATTTGGAGGCCACAGGATGACCCAGTTTACTGGGAGAGCCAGAGGAGCTGCAGAGGCAAAGGCGGGGGGGGGGGGGGAGGTGGGGTTGACAGAAGCCAACACTGGCCACACAGAGTCATGGGTGCTTCTCACACATGCCCAAAGACCCAGAGGTGATGGGGGGCCCAGGAAAGCCCACTGGAACCTGAGAGCTGAAAACATCCCCAGGCTGGTCTCTAGCCTGTCCATTCCCTTCCGTCCTGCTCCATCTCAAATGGTGAGACCAAGGCCGTGAGAATGTGTTAGGTCAACACAAGATGGTCACCTTCTCTGGGCACAAAGCAATGGCTGCAAGCTATGAAAGTGCGTAGAGCTGGCATAGGCCTCCTTTCTGGACACTGTGTGTCTGGAGATGAAAGCCAGTGGGTACAAGAGCAATTTGTGTTGTATGGTGTAAGCAGTAAGCAGTACACTTCCCCTTCCTGTGGGTCTCCTGGGGCCACGAGGCCCTGTTGAGCTGAGAGCAAGCTAGGGAGGTGCCTGGGACCTGCGTGCGACAGGATCAGTCTGAGTCCTGGAGAAAAAGCTGCTGGGACACAGGAAGAGGAATAAGCTGCTGGCTCCCAGCCTTTCTTCCCTTGGGCCTTGGCCCTTGGTACCTCTGCTCTCTCTCGCTCGAGCCTGGTGCCAGCCCTTGTTCCCTGGACAGCCGGTGAGCGCTAGAGGTGTTATCTGTGGCAGCAACAGAATGGACACGTCGCGCCCAAAGGAGGTGTCGGCGCCTGGGAAGAGGCCAACTAGAAATCCAACCTCACTGGCTACAAAACTGGAGGGCTGTCCCGGGAGACACAAAGATAAGCATGACCCTTGTCCCTGCCCCTCCCAAAAACTGATCAGTCCCAGATAGTGACCGGGGCCTGGAGCGTTTTCCAGAACAAGCAAGCCCTGGGAAGAAAGGCTCTGAGTTGGGGGTAGGGGTGGGGGCAGGGATTGATCTCACTGTGGCGCACACACCCAGAACCCAGGCAGGTAAGCTTCCTGATCAGATGGCAGTAGATCTGGGACAGGGCTGGGGAGGAGTGGAAGGGACAGAGATGGCTCCGGTGTTGACTTACCTGGTGTTCTCACACTGCCTCCCCCTGGGCATCCTAGACCCAGACTGTCCCCAGGGGTTAGCCACAGTAGGTTGCCCACAGATGGGCAGCCAGGTTTCTGCTCATCAGCGTCGTCCATCCGCATCCTGCAACCCCTTTACTAACTACATGGTTTTTCGTCACTCAGACCCCGAGTGATGGGGGAAGATTGCTTGGGAGGATCATACCTCTAGCTGACCTCAGGTCCTCATCTTGCAGGTAGTCTGGGCCAGCCTGGGCTCACAGGGAAGGCATCTCAGCTTTGGTTTTGTGTGAGGGGGTATGTCTAGGTGGAGTTCCAGAATGTTTGCCCGGCCACCTACATCGCCCCCCGACCCCTAAGCAGAGTTGGCCCTGGGTGTGAGAGGTGGCATGGGGACCTGGTTGATTGCGGCTCATCTTACTGAAGCACAAAACCCAACTTATTCAGGCCCTTGGGAGTTGAATTGTGTGCCACAGGCTTCAGAACTCCTGTGTTGGAGCTGTTCTTCATTCCAGGCCCCTCCACGCGTCCGTCCAGAATGTCCCCCAGCTCACCCCTTGTGTCCACACCTCTGCAGATAGCTTCCTGCCTGATTCCCATTCTGTACCTTTTGCTCACCCTGCCTCCCTCTTCCTCCTCCTCCTCCTTTCCCTCTTTGAGACAAGGTACCATTATGTTGTCCAAGTTGCTCTTGAACCCTCAGACTCAAGTGATCTTCTGACCTGGTCCCCTTGAGTGGGACTATAGGCTCAACTCCACAGCTAGCCTCAGTTCTTTTTTTTTTCTCCTCGAGAAGGGGTCTTTCTGTGTAGCCTTGACTCTCCCGGACTCGCTCTGTAGACCAGGCTGGCCTCGAACTCACGGCTATCCACCTACCTCTGCCTCCTGAGTGCTGGGATTAAAGGCATGCGCCACCACGCTCGGCTTAGCCTCTGTTCTTGATATCTGACTGGCTCCCTACTCTTGTCCACGATGGGGCTGTTCCCCTGGGACAGCTCATTCGGGGAGCTGTGTCCTAGCCACCTCAGCAGGAGGTGCGTGTCCTGTACTCAGTCCTCATTTTCTTTTCAACCTGAGCTGATGATAGTTGAAGGAGCCCAAAGCCATGGGTACAATGGGGAGCGATCAGGTGCCCACTGGAGCTCTCCCAGACCTGCTCCAGAGTTACGGGAGCAGGATCACACTGGCACCCTCCAGCACCAAGCGGGGAGTGAACCCCAGAGTGAGGCCAGAGGAGGAGTAGGTGGATCAGTATATCTGAAGTGTCCCTATCCTACCTGTGCCTTCTCAAATACCAGCCAGAGGTGTCCCAGCCACGTGGCTTTTGGGTTTGTGAAAGGCCCCCCCCCCATAGGCTGAGGCTGCTGCTATGGGTTGTGGGAACTGTGGCCTTGGGCCCAGGTCTGATTTGGGAACTCTTGGTAGTTTTTGGAGTGAGCAGCTGAATACAGCTTGAAGCAGAAATTACTGCCTGCAAATATGCTAGCTAAGCAGATCTGTGGGCAGCAGGATACAAGACTCTGGCCGGGGACACACTGTGACAGCATGTATGAGCTGTCTCTCACGTCTGTGCTCATTCTCCTAAGGGCAGTGTCATCCTCAGAGGAAGCCACCTTTTGGGATGACTTTGGGGGGTTTCTGGGTACAGGCGGACCAGTTCGAGGGGCTGTGTGCCAATCTTCCTGTCTTTGTGGCCTCAGCTGTGGTGACAGTTGCCATAAGGACTGAAGACCCCAGAGTCCCACCTCGAAGTGGTATGTTCAGCCAGCCTATCAGGTGTAGACACACAGACACTGGACAGACAGCTCAAGCTTATACCCACCTATCCGAGGCATTAGCGGCTTTGCCTCTGATGCCCGTGAAAAGGGCCCTGTCTGTGTGTGAGAGTGCCAGTAGGAGCAGGAGCAGAGCTGGGGTAATGTGGCCAGTGCTGGGTCAGCATTGCCGGGCCTGAGAGCGACAGGAAGCTGCTCCTAGCCCTCCCCAGTCCCCTAGGCCTGGGGCCCAGGACATAACACTGGCGTCACCATTCAACCTGAGTGGTCAGTTGTACTCTGTATCCATCCACAGCGTGCCTCCACCAGAAAGTCTCCGGGATCAGAACTACGGGACTTCCTATCCAGTCAAGCCCACAGTGGATACTAGACTCCGAGGGCTAGTGCTATTAGGACGGGCTATGTTCCATGCCTGTGTGGGGAGGCAGTCGGGGGTCTGCTAAACTGTACTTAAATCTTTTTCCTGAACGTACCCTCACTGGCCTCATACCAGCTAATCTATCAGCAATTGCACACAGTCTACCTTCAAGATACCAGGTTGGCAGCACCAAAAATAAAGGGTTTAAATAAGCTAATTTTTTTTTTTCAAGACAGGATTTCTCTGTGTAGCCTTGGTTGTCCTGGACTCACATTGTAGACCAGGCTGGCCTCGAACTCACAGAGATCCACCTGCCTCTGCCTCCTGAGTGCTGGGATTACAGGTGTGCGCCACCACCGCCTGGCCAATGCTAGGGTTAAAGGTGTATGCCACTACCGCCTGGCAGTTAAATAAAAATTCAAAAGCACATTGGATGAGGCACAGTGGATCACACTTGTAGCCCTAGCACTCAGGAGGCTGAGGCAGGAGGATTGCTCTGAATTTAAGGCTACTCCAAGCTACATGGTTAGGGTTAGACACTGTCTATAAAAAGTAATAGCTAGGGCCGGGCGTGGTGGCGCACGCCTTTAATCCCAGCACTCGGGAGGCAGAGGCAGGCGGATCGCTGTGAGTTCGAAGCCAGCCTGGTCTACAAAGAGAGTCTAGGACAGCCAAGATTACACAGAGAGACCCTGTCTCAAAAAAAACAAAAAAACAAAAACAAAAAAAAAAGTAACAGCTAAAACTAATGCAAAAAACAAAACAAAACAAAACAAAATTACGAAAAATGCAAATAAAAAGGCAAAAGCATACACATACTGAAGACCTCTAGTCTCCCTGGCTGCTTCCCAGTCAACTTCCCTCTCCTTGAGGCAAGACACTGCATTTACCACTTGGCTTGTAGTGAGGCCTTCTGCACCCCCCAAAATAGTTTTAAACAACATAGTTAGGGGGTGCTTACCTGGCATTCGGGAAGCCCTGCATTCCATCTCTAGGACCACATGCACTGAGTAGCACAACACCTATAATGCTAGTCCTCAGGGTTAGAGAGAGAGAGAGAGAGAGAGAGAGACAGACAGACAGACAGACAGACAGACAGACAGACAGACAGAGACAAGGTTTCATACAGTTCAGGTGTGAGGCTGGGCTTGAACTCCTGATCTTCTGTTTTGCAAATGCTAGCATTTCAGGTCTGTGCGACTGCACCAGCCAGTTTTCTTGTTTTGTTTTAAGATTTTATTTATTATTATGTATACAGTGCTCTGCCTGCCTGTACACCTGCAGGCCAGAAGAGGGCATCAGATCACATTATAGATGGTTGTGAGCCACCATGTGGTTGCTGGGAATTGAACTCAGAACCTTTGGAAGAACAGACAGTGCTCTTAACCTCTGAGCCATCTCTCCAGCCCCACCCTTATTTGGGGGGTGTTTCAAGACATGGTTTCTCTGTGTAACAGCTCTGGCTGTCCTGGAGCTCACTCTGTAGACCAGGCTAGCCTTGAACTCACGGAGATCCGCCTGCCTCTGCCTCCTGAGTGCTAGCAGTCAGTGCTCTTAACCTTTGAGCCACCTCTCCAGCCATGGTTTTGTTTTTTTTGTGACAGGGTTTTTCTGGGTAGCCTAGGGTGTCTTAGACTCACTTTGTAGACCAGGTTTGTCTTGAACTCACAGAGATCCACTTGCCTCTGCCTCCCAGAGCGCTAGGATTACAGGCATGCGCCACTGCACCCAGCTAGTTTTCTTGTGTGTGTGTTTTTTTTTAACAATTCATTTTTAAATGAGTATATACATGCCTGAGTGTGTAAGTATGTATAGCACATGCGTGCAGGCGCATGAGAAGGTCAGAGGGACTGGATCCTCTGGAGCTGGAATTAAAGAAGGTTGTAAGCTGCTATATGCTGCCTGTCAGGAACCAAACCCTGGTCCACTACAAGGACAGGCAAGTGCTTTTAACTGTTGAGCTGCCTCTCTCCAATCCACCAGCAAGTCTTTTTCTTTTTTTTTTTTTTTTTTTTTTTTTTTTTTTTTTTTTGAGACAGGGTTTCTCTGTGTAGTCTTGGTTGGCCTGGACTTGCTTTGAAGACCAGACTGGCCTCAAACTTAAAGAGATATGCTTGCTTCTGCCTCCTGAGTTGGGATTACAGGTGTGCCATCACCTAGCTCACCAGCAAGTTTCAATTGGAACTTGATGAGGGGCAGGTGAGGGGATGTAGGGGGACGCTTTTCCCTTGCCTCTGGGCCCTTACAGGGGCTATTCTAGAAACATCAGTGTGGTGTGGTCAGGAACCTAGCTATGGGATCATTTCCTGGGTGTCTTCTTTACTCATCCTGTCTAGGCCATTGTGAGGATGGAGAGCCTCAAGCCTAGTCCAGCCTCTGTGAGCGTGAGTGTAGCAGCCACATCCTCCGGGACTGTCTCTTTCATTCATTCAGAGGTCTGACTGGAGCAGGGGCATGGGTCTGTGGCAGGGCTCACGAGCCTGGGTCATTTCTACAAGACTCCCAGCTTGGCATGGACCAGGCATGTGTTGGTGTTCTGGAGGACCCCCTCGGCAGACTCCTCACTGGCTGTGCGCCCCACCTCGGGCCTGAACCACTCCCCCACCCCCACAAACACACACCAGACTTTGCTCAAACACAGCTCCGTTTCTATTTGTGCTGATGATTGTCTACTTGGACAAAGGCCCCTTTCAGGGACGTCAGAGGTTCAGCAAATAAATACATGAATAAAGTCCAAGGAAGGAAAAGGAGAACGAGGTGGTGGGCAAGGCAAGGGGGTAGGCAGCCCCGGGGCTCCCATCAACTGGCCCAGTTCTCAGAGGTCCCCAGAGATGAGGGGATGTGCTCACCCTCTGGAGGCTCCAGCTGTTTCTGTGAGGGTTTGGAATACGAGGCCAAGGCACAGACAGGGGCTTCTCCCACAGAGGGATGGTCCCTGTCGGGAGGCCTAGGGTTGTTTGTGTAGCCAGTGTCATCCTGGGTGATATGTGAAACAGAGAAACAACAGTCCTGTGCCGGGTGCCTGGGGCAGTGGGTCGGCGGGCCTGCATATGACACTCGGTGTGTCCTTAAAAGCCGGGTGTCCTTCATGCACGTCTTCTTGGGGTCCCTACTTGGAACTGGAAAAGGAGGTGATTCTGCTGTTGGAAATGAGGTTTGTGATGAGTCAGTAGGACTTGGAGGCCTCGATGAGATGCCTTCTAAAATTAGAGGCCAGAATGATTCCTGTCTTCTTAGGACCCTCCCCCGCCCCCCAGCTTTCCCCCCCCTCCCCCTGCTCCACCTGGAGGTCAACCTATAGGAATCTGGGTTTATTTCAGCTCAGCTTGAGTCAGGTCCCTGCAGAGGCCTGAACCGTTCTGCCTGTACAGGAAGACACCTCAGGGCGGCCACACTTCAGCCTCCTGCCGAGCAGCTCCTCAAGTCTCCAATGTAGTCCCGAGCCCCTCTGTCCACTCATCTTTGTCGCCCCTGAAGGACCCTGGTAGGGCCTGGGAAAGCAGACCCTACAGTTAAAGCCCTCCCTTAGCCCATTGTCCAAACCCATCAAAGCTGGAAAGCCATGGAAGATGGTAGGAACTGTCCTGGAGGGCTGCCTGGAGGAGCGGGGACCAGCCTGCAGGAGTGACTGGCTCGGTCTGGTAGGAGCTGGTTGTGGGGCTGGCTGTGGGGCTGGCTGTGGGGCTGGCTAGCCCCTCTAGTCCAAGCCTGGCCAAGCCCCTAGGGCAGAGCTGACTCCTGGCCATTCCCGGGACAACAATGGCCAGCATTTAAATTCCAATTGAGTCGGCCAGAGTGGCCCCGGGCGTGAGAACAGGAGCCCCCACCCCCAGCTCCAGCCCCGCCTGTCGCATTCCTGCCTCCCCGGAGATGGCCGTGGCCAGGCGGTCTCCAGGGGGCCGGGAATGCGGCACTCAATGGAAGGGGGACAAGGGCCCATTGAACAGTGACGGGCAGGATTGAGCTGTCAGCCCCCCCCCTCAACTCAGGACCCCTCCTCTGCCCCCACCCTCTCTCCCTGGTGTTACTGATGTTGGCTGCTCCTGGGGACCCCACTCATACCTCCTGTGGCCATCCCTGAGCAAGCATGAGCCTTGTCCATCTGTCTGACTGCAGGTTCTGCCCTCTTGGCCCCTTCCACCCAGCAGCCAGGGAGCTCTCGAAGCCTTAATCATATCATGTCATGCCCCTGCGGAAAGCCTGTTATTGAAGGCAGGCTAGCTGACCCTGCTTTCCCTTGCTCTGCGTGTTCTCCCCCTTCAGCCCCACTGAAACCAGGGCCCCTCTCTCTGGTCTGTGTGGTAACTGTCCCTGCCTAGCACTAGGGACACCAACACACATTTAAGTATCAAAAGTTTGAATGCTGGCCCTGTTGCCCGTATTTCCCAGGACCTCTAGGTCCCTGAGACCCCAGACAAGGCATGGTGTCTTCAAGGCGGCTGTGTGGGGAAGGGCAGAGTGGCCGTCCATCAGCACCATTAAGTCCCTGTGGCTTGAGGTCAGTGCTCTGAGGCTGGCTGGGGGCCTCGAGAAGCCTGAACCCCAGTTTTTGCTTGGACTTGCCATCTGTACTGCCCTGTGGTTCCAGCACTGACCAGGTACTAAGCTGAGCCGTATCCTTTTGTTTCTCTAGTACCCAAGGCAGAGCCTGTGCTCAGACCCGGGGCTTGTCTGCAATGCTGGTCACGCACACCTGTGTGCAGCCTGTTTTCTCCTGTCAGCCAGGCAGAGCACCAGGAGGATATCAGGGAACTGGTACCTGGGACTGGCAGTTACCAGGAAGTGCAGAGAGGCTCTGCAGGGTTGCAGGAAGTCCTGGTTCTGATAATAAGGCTGAGTAAGGTCTGAGGACAGGCAGTCTGTCACCCATAGACACATACATACATAGACACAAGGCAGCCACCCCTGTAGCTGAGTGTCAATAGTCCCCAGACAGTAAGGTATAACAGGCTGAAAAGCCAGGCTAGATAGCGCTCCTAATTAGGAACTCTTGGCAACAGCCTTTTCATCACCACGTCAGGCTTTGGCATCACCTGGTCATCCTAACTCTCAGAGCAGCACAACAGAGAATGGCAGGGTAAGAGGTGGTGGGGCATTGCTGGGCATCACTGAGCCTGGTCCCTGAACAAGAAGCCCAAGAACCTAAACCTCTCTCTCTCTCTCTCTCTCTCTCTCTCTCTCTCTCTCTCTCTCTCTCTCTGTGGGAAGTGAGAAGTCAGGGACATCTAGTTGTAGTTAGCAAAATGTTGATTCTACAACAGGCTACAGGCATTAGCCTGGCTCCTGCTGGGAACCCCTGGCCAGGTTTAGCCCTCCAGGCCTCTGTGTGTGTGGGTGGCCACATATGGTCAACTTCCAAGAACACTTCATCAGACATGTCTTTGGAAAAAAGCCCTCTGTCAGCCGGACCAGCAGAACGGAATGTGGTGTCTTCTGGTAGGCTGGACCCAGGAGCCACCTTCTAGGCCATGTCCTTCATCGTTTGGGCTGGGCTGGTGGTAGGAGCCAAGCAGCAGACAAGGCCTACCAGGCAGTCAAGTTGTGGGTAAGCAGTCTAGGCACTGTCCGCCCCCTGAGGGTGCTAGTTTCCTTTAGATGCTAAGCTTTGAGGCTTAGCCGTTCACTCATTGGGTCACTTTATAATTCTGGGTCCAAGCACAGGTGCTGCCCCACGTCAGGAGGTCAGTCAAGCCTGAGGCAGATGGGCCCCGAGGGGCCTCTGCCCTATGGATGAGAGTGAGGCAGGAATGTTCCTCTAAGTAATGAGAGAGGGTGTGGGGAGTGGGAGCAACTCCAGGCAGAGGTGCAGACTAGCCCTGAGGTGGTTGAGGAGCTGTGGTGGAAGTGTAGGCAGAGAGAAACTCCAACCTAGCTTAGTGAGGAGCCCAAGAGCCTCAGATCTATCGGAGGGAGTCTACACACCCACTCAGGACTGCATACTCTCTTGGACTGCCTGATGGTGTCACCGAATCTGTCAGGAGGCCATGAGGACATCAGGTGGTTTGCGGCAGATGCTACAGCCAACAGCTCTGTGAAGATGCTATCCAAGGTGGCCACGCACCAGTCACAGGTGCCCCTGCTCAGTGTCCCTAGGCTGTCCTCTGGATGACGTGTCTTGCCACCTCAGTGCCAGGATATGATCACACTGTGGAAAGAACACATGAACTCCTAAGGTGGAGATAGGCCCTACATTTTGTCTACACGACTTGGCTGCACTGTTGTTTTGGAACAGGGTGTCGTTGTGTAGCCCTGGCTGTCCCGGAACTTGCTTTGTAGATCAAGCTACATTTGAACTCACAGAGATGTGTCTGCCTCTGCTCAGTGCTGGACTTAAAGCCATGTGCTGCCATACCCTGCTTGTTGTTGAGATAGGTTCTATTGTGTAGCGCAGGCTGACCTTGAATTTGAGATCCTGGGTCCTGGTATTTTAAGCGTTAGCCATCATGCCTGAACACATTATTCTTTCTTTCTTTCTTTCTTTCTTTCTTTCTTTCTTTTTCTTTGTTGTTGTTGTTTTGTTTTTTGAGACAAGGTTTCTCTGTGTAGCCTTGACTATCCTAGACCAGGCTGGCCTCGAACTCACAGAGATCCGCCTACCTCTGCCTCCCAAATGATGGGATTAAAGGCATGCGCCACCACCGCCCAGCCCTCTTTCTTTGTTTTTATTTTGTTTTGTTTTTCAGTTTTTGGAGATAGGGTTTGTCTGTGTTAACAGCCCTGGCTGTCCTGGACTCACTTTGTTGACCAGGATGGCCTCAAACTCAGAGACCCCCCCCTGCCTCTGCCTCTCGAGTGCTGGGATTAAAGGCGTGCACCACCATGCCCAGCCCTATTTTGGTTTTTGAGACAAAGCCTGGCTATGTAGTCATGGCTGGCCTGGAACAGGCTAGCTTGGAACTTTTCCAGATCTTCCTGCCTCAGCCTCCTAAATGCTAGAATTCTAAGCACACAGTGCCATGCTTGGTTTTATGTCGTGCTGGGAGTTGAACTCAGGGCTTCATGCATTCAGGGCAAACACTCTCCCAGCTGGGCTCTACCCCAGCCCTTACCCTGTTCTCCTGTCCTTGTTTTGGCCGCCAGGGGGGCACAAAACTAGTCAAAGAGCCAGGTGGTGGTGATACACACCTCTAATCCCACCACGCAGGAGGCAGAGGCAGAAGGGTCTCTGACTTTGAGGGGAGCCTGGTCTATAGAGTTAGTACCAGGACAGCCAAGGCTACACAGAAAGACCCTGCCTCAAAAACAACCAGACACACAGCACCCCCTCCCAACACCCTCTGAGGCCCAAGAGCAATTAACTCTCCCTCTCTGGAGTTCTGGAATGCTTTTGTTTTCTTGGCCTAAATAAATATGATGTGTAAAAGCTGTAAAAGCTGTATTTTCTAGGAAGTGCAAGGCTCGCCCTACACAGCAGCTGTGCCTGCTTCCCTAACAAGCACTTTCCTCTCTGGCAGCCTAAGGCCTCAACAGCTCAGCAACCCGGCAGCCTCCCCACTACCTCCTGAAGCTCCAGCAAAGCCACCTCTTACAAGAGTACACTAGCTGCTCTAGACTAGAAAACGGTCTGTGATGAGCCTGGCCAATAATCTCCTTGTAGGTTCCAGCCTCTAGTACAACACACACACACACACACACACACACACACACACACACACACACACACACCTTCCTTCATCATAGTGAATCTAACTGAACTGCTTCCTAGCATGAAGTATCATCCCCCTAAGAGTCTAAGCTGCTGGCAAAGACTCTGGCAGGTGCTACTATGGTAGAGATACTGCACTCAAGAAGGTGTGGCAAGACCAGCTGAGGTATCAGCGCCAAAATTTCCAGGAAGCTCCCTGAGATGCACAGGTGGCAAGGTTGGATTTTGAGGGGGGAGCTGGTAGGCTGTGTCACCCTGGCTGTACTGGACTTGCTTTGTAAACCAGGCTGTACTGGAAATCACAGCAATCCGCCTGCCTCTGCCTCCCGAGTGCTGGGATTTAAGGCGTGCGCCACCACACCCGGCTACTTTAAGACTCTTATGCTTCTTGAAGGCCACAAATCCCTCCCTGCCCAGTGGGCAGGACACATTCATCTATGCTGGCTGGCCCCCAGGGAAGACACATTCATGCATGCTGGCTGGCCCTAGGTCCGACCCTGGCAGCAGGGGTAGGGCCTCTGGACTTCGAGTAACAGTATCCTCTGAGATGGAAGCATTATCTCCTCCAGGGAAGCTGCTTAAGCAGGATGGTAAACAACCCAAAATAGCTTCAGGAAGTCCCTGAAACTGATGAGAAACTAAGCCACTTCCTGCCAAAGTAAGCAATGAAAGGGGAGAGAGTTCTCCCTCAGACAAGCCAAGCTGCAAAGACAGCGCTTGAGAATCAGACCAGCTGCCTGGAAAAAACAGAAACCAGTGCAGCTGTCTGGAAGAGGTTTAGACCAACCAAAGCACCTGGAAAGGTCACTCCCTCTCCAACCTGTGGAGCTGCCTGCAGGATGTACTGTGTATTCCAGGTTCCCAGCCTCGTGAGCTGTCTGTCACCTGTGTTGGAATGGGCTTTGGTGATGGAGCTGTCTTTGAGTCTTTTTTGCTGCTATATGTGTGGCGCACGCCTTTAATCCCAGCACTCGGGAGGCAGAGGCAGGCAGATCTCTGAGTTCGAGGCCAGCCTGGTCTACAAAGGGAGTCCAGGATAGTCAGGGCTGTTACACCAAGAAACCCTGTCTCGAAAAAAACAAAACAAAACAACAACAACTACATATATATATATACACATTTCACCAAGTTGGACTTGGGTGGTATCCATGCTTTTGTTTGATGTACGTTGCATCTCCCCAGGAAAGGTTTGCCACATATCACTGAGTCAGAATCTGGTGCTCTCTTGGATGCTCAAGGGCTCCTTTACAGTGCATTGTTCATGCTCTGTGCCCTGATAATCCCTGCATCTGGCCAACTGTCCTTGGGGCCACATTTGTTCCTGGAGGACCTGAGCACAGGTAAGGCACTGGTCCAGGCCTCACCCAGCTGCCCCCTGATAATCTGATGAGCTGGTCTGGAGTTTTAGGAGCCCCAAGTCTTTCCACTTCAACTTGAAGCCCCATTCACAGACTTCAGAGCACTTCTGAAAGTGCTGATGGACGATGGCTGGGCTCAGCTTGTTTCTGTTGACCTTTAGCTCCTGCCCCTTGGTTAGAGACCCCGATGGTCCGTAACAAAGGACGGAGCCCTGGAGAAAAGCACTGGAGACCTAGGGTGGCAACGGTGACTGGGCTGAGACCCAACAGCAGAATTTTTTCTGCTGACTTGGTGACAGGAAGTCACAGACTCAGATTGTTTTTTGTTTTTTTTGTTTTTTTTTTGTTTTTTTTGTTTGTTTGTTTTGTTTTTGTTTTTGTTTTTTTCGAGACAGAGTTTCTGTGTGTAGCCTTGGTTGTCCTGGACTCACTTTGTAGACCAGGCTGACCTCAAACTCACAGAGATCCTCCTGCCTCTGCCTCCCCGAGTGCTGGGATTAAAGGTGTGGACTACCACCGCCAAACTATAAACTCAGCTTTGGGCCATAGGGTTCTATCCATAGTGGTGGAGGAGTGTACCATGTCTGCATGGCCAAGGGAGCGCCCACTGCGTAGCTCCTGAGCTGTAGCTGAGTAGGAATGCCCTCCATGGATGAGGAGGGGCATGTAGCAGCATACAGGCTATGCAGATACTACCCCCGCCTGGGTTCTGATGCCCCAATGCTACCTGTCTAGAGTCACAGGCACACAGCCCTGAGAACTCACCTATGGTTTTCTCATCGGTCTCTAAAGTTGACAGAGGCTCTTACCCCTGGCTAGTTTGGGAGACACCATGGGCTGAGGGACGTCAGGCGCCTTCTCTGTGGCATTGGTGGACTCTGGCAGAGGACAGGGGCAGGGCTGACCTTGTGTGAGAGAGTGAGGTAGCAGACTCTGAATCTGTTTTGTGGTAGGGTTAGAGCTGCCCCTTTCTTTCATGGCCTGGGCACCGGCATCAACACAGCTCCTTTGACCGCGTGTTCACGCTCTGCTGCAGGACCATTCCTGTTGCTGGGCCACAAGCAGCCTGTTTGTCTTTGAACCCTGACCTAGACTAGGTCTGTCTCCCTGCTCAGCACTTGTCCCTTCATCTCCATCTGAGCCTCCTGCTCTCACACACATCCCACCTCAGATGCTTTTTGCCACTTGTGCTAAGTAAGCATGTATCTTCCCTCTCTTTGCTCATGGCCAGCTGTTCCAGGGCTGAGGGTGGCCTGAAGGCTGATGGTCATGATTATAGTGTGCCCAAGATCCATCCTGTGCGCTCCAGGAAGTCTTTAGTTACTAAGCCTTCTCCTCTTCCCAAGTCACACCTTTTTGGCCCACATTTTCTAAGTAGTCCGCCTGCCCAAGACTTCTCATGAGCTGGGGCCCAACATTGTTCAAAGTGGGAAGCATAGTTGTCTGCTGGAGGCCAAGGCTGGAAGCTCGTAGGAACCCTCTCAGAGCTGGTGTCGATGGGGCTCCTCACCCTGCATGTTAGAGACGTTCAGGAGCCTCCAGTGAGGATCTGGGGTGGGGTGCGTGTGACACTCAAGAGATCCGGTAGAGGCTTAGGGGCCCATGGTAACAGGGCAGGTGGTCTATCTAACCTTTAACATGGACACAGCTGAGGCAGGTGGGGTTGTGTTCACCCCCCCTTCCCCAGAACAGGAGGTTCAGGGCAGGCTTGGAGAAGCTGAGTGGAGAGGCCTTGGGGAGCGGCACCCGTCGAGTCTCCACCTGCCCAACCTGCTGGTTTCTGGCACTACCAGTTTCGTGAGCTCCACAGTAGCAAGCTGTAGAATCCTTTAAGCCCTTTACAAGGAGAATGTGTGTGTGTGTGTGTGTGTGTGTGTGTGTGCGCGTGCGTGCGTGTAGAAAGGGTTAAGGTGCTGCTCTGGGATCCTTAGGTCTATGATGCAGGGTGAGATAGGTACATGCCCCTGGGAGCATTAGTAGGGGCTTGGAGTGACAGGGAGCCCCACCCCTGCAGAAGTGGGGGCTCGCAGTGACAGGGAGCCCCACCCCTGCAGAAGTGGGGGCTCGCAGTGACAGGGAGCCCCACCCCTGCAGAAGTGGGGGCTCGCAGTGACAGGGAGCCCCAACCCTGCAGAAGTGGGGGCTCGCAGTGACAGGGAGCCCCACCCCTGGGCAGGTACAGCCCGTGAATGAATGTAGCAAGGGTCCTGGGCAGAGCTTCCTGGTCTTAGGAGCTAGAAGCTGTTCTCTAATGCTGATAGGTGGCTGGATGGGTGGTCATGATTTTGGGGGGCTTGTCCGCTCTAATAAATGCAGCAAGAAGGAGCAGGGCTGATTTTATTTGGTGGGGTGCGAAGACAGGGAGGACTGGGGAAGCCCAGGTCTCTGTGGGGTCAGAGGCTATCCCAGAGATGGGTTAAGGGAATGGGGGAGGGTACTGGTAGGGGCAGCTGCAGCCCTGCCCCTCTGTGTCCCACCTTCTGTGAGCTGGGCCAAGGTTGCCTCTTGTACAACCAAAATGAACATTGGGCACAGAGGAGACCCGCCGGATGAGGCTGGCCCTATAGCCGTGGGATAGCCCTTGCAGATCCTGGAATCTTCTCTAGGGTCGCCCCAGGTGAAGCTGGCTGTCCTGGGTGCCCTGAAAAAATCCTTGGGTGGGAGGATGTGCTGCCCCAGGGGGAATCTGGGATAGATTTTTCTGGGGCAGGCAGAAGGGGTGGTTCTTGACTTGCTATGTGCCTCAGGGCGGGAGGCTGGCTGCCTTTTTGTAAGCCTTATTTTCTTTTTCTTTCTTTCTTTCTTATTTTATTTTAATTAATTAATTAATTTATTTATTTATTTTTGAGACAAGGTTTCTCTGTGTAGCCTTGGCTTTCCTGGGCTTGCTTTGTAGACCAGGCTGGCCTTAGACTCACAGATACTGTCTGCCTCTGTTTCTCTGAGTTCTAGGATTACAGGCGTGCACCACTGTGCCCTTCTAAGACCTTAATTTTTCATTAACTACATTATCTCAAGGAGCCCAAGAGGTTCAGGGTCTCAGCAGGGAGTCTGTTCCTGAGGACAGTGGTCACTTTGGTGGGCTAGCCTGGGAAGTGGAACAGGCTGCAGCTCTTCTGAGCTAGCCTAGGCACATGTGGCGCTGGAGGAAGCCTATAGCTGTAACTGAGGCTCTTGTGGCTTTCAGATTGTAGCACCTGAGTGTATACAGGACACGGCTAGGTGTGTCCAGATGGTGGTGTGGGTCCCAGGCTGACTCCATGAGAGTCCCTGTCCTGCTGTAGGCATGTGCTCCACTGGGTGAGATGAGGCGGTGCTGGCACAGGGGCCTGCCCAGCCTTGCTCTGACCCAGTTTTCCAGGCCCAACCCAGTCCTCTGCACCCCGGCAGGCAGGCAGGCAGGCAGGCAGGCAGGCAAGAGGCAGTGGGAACTCATAGAACTTTTTTCCCCCAGGAATACCAGTGCCCTGGCTCACAGCAGCTTTCCTGCCCAGGGCATTTAACTGTCTGTCACTATAGTTAGTCCCCTAAGGACACAGGCATCCCTAGGACTCGAGTTGCCAATGATCCTACCTGGTCCTGCCTTGGAGTCTCTGTTACGTGCCTCGGCCTTCAGATGAGCTGACGCACTGTCCAGAGACAGGCCCTGAAGTCCTCTACTGCAGACCTGGAGGTGCTTCCTTTCACCCCCTCCTAGAAGTCAGTTACAGCCTTCCTTAGGATGGGGACCCTGAGGTGACAGTTACATGTAGGGATAAGTCATAGAGACCCAAGAGTCGGTGTATAAAGGTTCAGGAACACATTCCAGGGAAGGGGAGGGTCCTTGTGGATAAGGAGGCTGGGGCAGCAAAGCCTGCTGGGAAGTGGGGAGGGGGAGAGAGGGTGGAAGTGACTGTGGGAATCCAGCTCTGGTAGCAGGCTGGGTAAGCCGCTTTGATCCACACTGAGGCAACCCAGACCCTACTTCTGAGATAACTTGGGCTTGGGAACCTAGGCTCTGGCCCCAGCTGCCCTCCAGGGCCCTGCACTGGAGAGACACTGCTCTAGGTGGTGACTGGCTCTCTGGGGAGGCTCTCCTGAATGCTGGGGCCTCGTTTTGTTTCGAGACAGGGTTTCACTATGTAGCCCTGGCTGTTGGTGGAACTCACTCTGTAAACCAGGCTCAAACTCACAGAGGTCTGCTTGCCTTTGCTTCTCGAGTGCCCAGCTAGGGCATGGTTCTTTTTGTTTGTTTGTTTGTTTTTTGAGACAGGGGTTCTCTGTGTAGCCTTGGCTGTCCTGGACTCGCTTTGTAGACTAGGCTGGCCTCAAACTCACAATGATCCACCTACCTCTGCCTCCTGAGTGCTGGGATTAAAGGCATGCGCCACCACGCCCGGCTTTATTTTATTATTTATTTATTTTGGTTTTTCAAGACAGGGTTTCTCTGTGTAGCCCTGGTTGTCCTGGACTCATTGTGTAGACCAGGCTGGCCTTGAACTCACAGTGATCCGTCTGCCTCTACCTCCTGAGTGCTGGGATTAAAGGCATGCGCCACCACGCCCGGCCTCTAGGGCATAGTTTTTAAACTGAGTTGACAAGACAACTTGAGGCCCACCAGGCTTCAAGGAGAGGAGTTTGGGTGCCCACTTTAGGAATAGACAGGCTCTCCCTTTGACCCTGTTCCTCTGTACTAAATTTTTTGTATTCCTCTTCCAGCCAGTTGTTAGTGTCTTTGACTTGGGTCTGAGAGACCTTGGGACCAAATACTTCCTATCTGGGGCCTAAAGGGACAGCCTAGTTTGACCAGGGGTCAGTATGGACACAAGAGTGGATTCCTGTGGGGAGAGGGGTAGTTGTGCACACTGCTCGGAAACCCTCCTATCAGACTCCTAACCTCTCTCTCAGTGATACTCAGTATTCTCACATCCCAGAGGGCTGACTCACCACACCCTCAGTCCCTATCCGTCCCAGACTAGTGGACAATAAAGCTGTCAGCAGCCAGGGCCAGGGCTGGCAATGGGCGTGGCCAGGCGAGGGCCTCCAGAAGCACAGACGTCTCTATTAGGGGCTGTAGACCCTGCCTGTCCATCCTACTCAGTGCTGGGACCTTGGGGGATGGGAGCAAGTGGTGTCTCAGGGAGAAGAGGCTAGCCAGAATAGTTAGCAAGGTCAGTAAGGAGCTGGCAGCCATGTGGAGACAGATGCCGGTCCATCCCGCAGGCCTCTGACTGTACCTGAACTCTACATGTGCCCTGTGGGCAGGAATATCCTGAGTGAACATTCTGTTCAGGCCCTGAGAAGACCCTGAGAAAAGGGATTCTCACAGAAGAGAGACGGTCACAGAACATGCCTCAGGTTTCCTGGCTGTGATGGGGTGTAGGGCTTACACAGACAGCACTGTGCCCCTAAGCCGAGGAGCTGAACAGTATCAATCAGGCACCCCTCCCCACCGCCATGGAGACCAGCAGACACCTCCAGATGTAGACTGAAGAGAGCTGGCCTCTGCCCTTCACCTCTCTGTCTATCTCCCTTCACTTAACTCCCAGGCCTAGCGTGCCTAGTTTGTGAATAGGGCAGGGACTAGCTTAGGGACCCACTGCCAGGCAGGCTGTATCCTCTTTTACAGGCTTCTGCTAGACACTTAGGTGCTGAAAGTTGGGCCTATGGCCCTTGGGCCCTAGTTGGGACACTCGTGGAGAGTGTGGCTCCTGAAGTGGCTACGGGTCGTGAGCTGGCAGCCTCTGTCTGGTGAGTCCTCTGCAAACAGCTGCCTCTTCCAATTAGCTGTGAGCAGCCTGTGTGCTAGCTAGTGCCTCCAGTACCCCCCAGGATCCCCAGCTCCCCCAGCATCCAGAGTCTCACCACAGGCCTTGTGGGTGGGCTGGTTTCTCCCTCAGGCTGATGGGAGTACCTAGCCCAGGGTTAGTGGGGGTCCTGACTGCTCTGAGGGCTCCCTGGACATTTCACTGTTCTTCCCAAGCTCAGCTGAAACATCTCTGGGAGCCACGTGGTCACCTATGGTGGCTGAGTACTAGGACAGTGCCTCCTCATCCCCCATGTGTCAAACGGGGGGGCTGCTGTGAGGGGCTACCAAGACTACCTACTTACCACACAGGACTGGATCGCCTGGCCCAAGCCATCTGCGGGAGCATTAGGAACTGAGCAGTGCGTGTGTGCGTGTGTACCCACACCCAAGCCGGCTGCTCTAAACTCAAGAGACTGGAGCTGGACGCTTGGCTGAAGGTCACACATGGATGATGGGTTTGAGGGCCAACCAGTAGAAGGGGGACAAAGGAAGACTGCCGTAGGCGGTGCCAGAGGACTGAGAGGAAGGGGTGCTGTGCAATAGAGACCCACTGGGATGGAGAAGGAGGGTGTGGCAAGGTCTGCTGGGCCCTGGGGCTTAGATTCCTAGTTCTGCCGGAGCCTGCAGAGTTAGGACCTGTTTATTCTTGGCAGGAAGGCTAGTCCTGGGGGGTTGGGAGGGGGGGCAAGGCCTTTTCAAAAAAAAAAATAATAATAAAACATTCATTTAGAAGGCTCCCAAGGCGTGCTGAACTGCAAAAGGGTCCTGGAAAAAATGCTGAGAGGGTTTAAGTGTAAATGGACCCAAAACACCATAATTAAATTTCCCTTAAATTTACCAGAGTTTGGGGTCAAAGAAAAAATAAAACTTAGGGAAAATACACTTGAGGTTTCAGGCCAAGAGCTTAGGAAAATAGATTTCTGAACTGCTCAGCAGCTACTGGCCTGGCCCTGCCAGTCCCTTGAGCAGTCGAGGCCTTAACCCCTCTCTGCTCGGCATTGCCCTGTGCACACGCTGCTCCTAGGGGCTTTTGAGGTACCCTGGTTGCCCCTTGCCAACTCTTCCTGCTTTCTGCTAAGCTCTTCTACGCCAGATAACCTTACCCTTTCCCAGCATCTGTCCAGAGCTCTGATCTCCATTCTGTGTTCATCCAGGCACATTTTCCAAACCAAAAGTTAGGATTTGCTGTCTAGTGGTCTGAGTGAACCAAGGGGCAAAAAGGCCAGAAAGCTCGGTCTGGAATATCACAGCATTTCCAGGCTCCCAACGGTGCATGACTCATGTGATTGCCCTTTTTTGCTCCACCTGCCAGGAAGCTCACAGCTAAAATTAAGGATCTTACATAGTAGCTAGTATTGACTGAAGGCTTTTGGAATATTTTCCCTTCTTGTTCATGTCCCTTAAAGCCCCATTTCTGTCATAATGTGCAAATCAAATGTACTTTTTAATTTGAACCCTCAAGTTCTGAGACTATAAATATGAAAGGCAGAAGTTACCCTCACACTTTTCACAGCCACATCCCTCTTCAAACCTGCCCACTTCTTTCCTCTCTTGGGGAAACCGGGTCAGGCCAGCCCTCTATGACGTTTCCCAGTAGATGGGGCACTGGGGACTTCTAGGAGGCAGAGCAGCTCAGGTGGGGGAGGGGGGCTCTGAAAGCCTTCGGTCCCTCCATCCAGTGAAGTCCACTGGGACTCAGTTTCCCTTATATCTTCACTCAGTGTCATGGCGGCAGCAGCACCCCCACCCCCCCAAACCAGGCAACCTTCCTGAGGGCAACCTAGACAGGATCCCAGGGTTCCTTCTACCTCGGTTCCAGGCCCACTGTGACATAAAGCAGCTGCCACCTGCCAGGAACGGGTAAAAAGTGAGTTGTGAATTCACATATGGTGACAGTGCCTCATAGCCATTTTCCCAGCCTCAGCCCCGGTGTGGCTGCAGAGGTCAGGGAAGGGCAGGTTTCAGGCTGCCCACTGCCAGCCTGTAGAGATGCCCTTTCAGGGCACATGCAGCCGGTGTCCCTCCATGGTCTCTCTCTTTGTTGCTCAGCAGCATAGGCCCCAGAAAGCGGGAGCCACTCAACGCTGAGTCTTTGGCACACTGTCCCTAGTGTGCCTGACTTGGCCTCTGCCCTCCTCCACTCTTGTTTGCTGAACACTCCATCCATTTGTGTAAGCTTTAGAAAGCTGGTGGCACTCAGGAGGTGGGCAAAGAGGTGTAGGCATGCAAGGGGACTTTACCATTAGGAGGGCTAGCTGTTGGCAGGCTCCAACCTTTGCCATCTGGGACTCTGCCATAGACCAAAGAGAACCACCTCCTCAGAGCCTGGTTGTAGTAACTGCCTGGAGTTCAACTGAGGGGTCTTGGGTAAAATAGCAGCTAAGTTAGATATTTAAACCATGGAGATTTAAGGGCTGACACCATCCTGGCACAGATGACAGAGTGGTGGGCTCAGCCTCTTCTTGTGAAGGTCTCTGACTTGGGAAGAATTACATCATGTAAGAAAATCACACTGGGGCTGGGTGTGGTGGCGCACACCTTTAATCCCAGCACTCAGGGAAGCAGAGGCAGGTGAGTTCGAGGCCAGCCTAGTCTACAAAGTGAGTCTAGGACAGCCGAGGCTACACAGAGAAACCCTGTCCTGAAAAACCCAAAAAAGAAGAAGAAGAAGAAAAAAAGAAATCAAATAAAATAAAATCACACTGCGTCAGGCATAGTGGTGCACGCCTTTAACCCCCAGCACTCCAGAGGCAGAGGCAGGCAGATCTTGAGTTCGAGGCCAGCCTGGTTTATGAAGTGAGTCCAGGACACCCAAGGTGGCTACACAGAGACACCCTGTCTACAAAAACAAAAACAAAAACAAAAACAAAAAAAGAAAGACCACAGATCATGCCTTTCAGGAATTATGTTGAGGTATCCAGGGTCAGGTGAAGTGAGCCACAGCTACTTTGAGATCAGCTCCCACAGAATCAGTGGAGTCTCAGAAACATTGTGCCCCTTCACTGTAAGGGCCCCCAGACAGTGGCAGCCATGTTGGAGGGTCTGTTAACACCTAGGCCATGTCAGGATGGGCATGATGTCAAAGGGCCAGGAGCTGCCAGGTGTGCAGTGGGCAGCAGGAAGCTCCCCCAAAGGCAAGTCTGTGTGCTGTCTCCTGGGATCTCTGAATGTGATCTTTTTTTGTTTGTTTCTTTTTTGAGACGGGGTTTCTCTGTGTAGCCTTGGCTGTCCTGGATTCCCTTTGTAGACCAGGCTGGTCTCGAACTCACAGTGATCCACCTGCCTCTGCCTCCCGAGTGCTGGGATTAAAGGCATGCGCCATCATGCCCACCTGAATGTGATCTTATCTGGATAAAAGAGTCTTGCAAATAGAACGGTGGGAAGAAGTTTGAGGTGAGGTCATCCCACACTTTACAGACAACCCCAAATTCAACCACACGTGTCCTCATGAGAGATGAAAGACAAGATGACAAAGGGACAGAAGCCATGTGGAGGTGACCAGACTGAGATGGCAGAAAATCATGGACGCCTGGAGGCACCAGGGCTGTATGAGGCAGGAAGAAACCACCCCAGGGCCCACAGCTGGCCCATCTTGACCTCAGAATTCTGTTGTCCTGAATTGTGAAAGTTAATCTGGCCGTAGGCTCAGGTCAGGATTACAAGGTGTGAACCTCACACAGCTGATTTTTGACGAAGGTGGCTAGTTGTCCCCGCCCCCTGCACTCTGCAGCTGAGCAGGGGTCCACACGAGTTGGCCAATGTCAGGCCACAGGGTTAGCGGAGGAGCAGAGGAGTAGAAGTAACCCCCTGTCTGGAGTCCTCTTTTCTCCACAGACCGCCTGCTAGGCCCTGCCGCAGGGCGTGGCCTGCCCTCTACCTAGGGGCGGGACTTCCCCTCTCCCAAAGACTTTCTATAGAAACCAGACATTTTGGTTCCAAGGCCCCACTTTTTGCCCTTTTCCCACCTCCCTGCCCTCTCTCCTTTCCTTCCCCTTCCCTTCCCCCATCCCGTACCACTTCCAATAGACCTACATTTATATAGTATAGCTTCGTCACCAATTAGCTCATTCCACTTATGTAATCAGTCATCACCCATTGGCCAAATCTACCCTGAAGTCGGAAAGCAAGGTATCCTGGGAGATATGGTCTATTGGGCCATGGGGCTCAGAGAGCAGTCAGCATTGGTTTGGGATTTCTGACTGGATGTTTCTACCAAGGAGGTCATGCCAGAAATAAAGAAGTACTGCTGCTCTGCTCCTCGTTGGTTCTGTTAAATCCTCCAGAAGTAGGGGGCGGGGTGGAAGAGCGGTTAGAGCTCACACTCTGGTTCATTTACTGAACTAATCTGCCAATAGATTAGGGGAGAATGTCTGCTATGATCCCCCTGGGGCAGCATCCTGGGAGGACACCCGTGAGCAGCTGGGGGGTGCCATGGGGACCCAGGACTGAATCCTAGCCAGTCTGCAGGGAGATGTGCTTGCCTAGAGCAGGGAGCACTAGTGAGAGTAGGCAGAGCTGCCCAGCTCTAGGGTGAACACAGAGGGATAGCATGAGTGCTCTGGGGGCAGGGCCCTGCACAGCTATCTGGGAAAGATAAGGGTAATCAGTGAGTCACTGAAGGGTTTTCATAGACCACTTGTGGTTTTTTTTGTTGTTGTTTGTTTTGTTTTGTTTTTCTGATGAGCAGTTTGAGTCCTTCAAAGCTGCACACAGCAGGACTAGGCAGAAGCATTGAACCAAGACCTCACCTATCTGCCTCCCACAGGCCTCAGACTTTGGGGAGCTTGTTTGAAAGTGAGGCAACTTTGTCTGCCCTGTGAGGATAGGTACAGAAGCCACCAGTCACAGGGTGGTGGTGGTGGGTGCTGTTCCAGAAGGTCTGCAAAGCAGCACCTACAGCTTGCCAGCATGATGGGGTGGCCAGGCTGATCCTCCAGGGACCAGCTGTCAGTGTGACATTGCCCAGATGGGCTGCGTTCCCAGGATGGATGTGCAGTGCTGGGACCTCCACAGACTGGAGCTCAGGCAACTGTAGGGCAGGGCAGGCCGCTCCACCTCGTATCCCCAGCTCTTCTCGTTACTCTGAGGCTGGGCAGTAAGTTACTTGCAAACTTGTGTCTTCTTGGGTAAGTGTGCATGCAGCTGAGCTCATGCCGGAGGCCACTAGTTGGTTTGATAAATACAGCAGCATTCCCTCCTTTTCTAGGGTGCCATCCATCCTGTAAACTTTGCTCCATCCTCCATCGAAAGGCCGTTTGCTTCACATGCGTTTGTCCTCCTAGAATGCTGTCAGGTTCTGCACCTGAGGAATTACTGCTCTTTGCACAGGGTTCAGCTCAGGGGCTGGTTCACTGTGAAATCACCCTAACACCTGGACCCCCCACGGTAGTCACCCCCTCTGAGGCCCTGAGCACAGTCTTATTGGACGAAGGAGCGTGTGGCAGACAGTCCTGAGCTCAGCATTGCTTCGAGGGGTCGAGTGTGCGACCCGGGCCTCGCCTGCCCCGCCCCAGCTGGGCTCCCACGCCCTCCGGGACCGCCCGGCGCCCCCGCCTGACCACGCCTCCTCGGGTCCCCCGCCCCTTGGCCGCCAGAGAAGGGGAGTGTTCGGGGCGTGGCGGGAGCAGACCGTACCCCCCCTCCACCCCCACCCCCCCACTGGCTGCTGCGCGCCGGGCAGCCCCAGTTCAGTGCACGGTGGCAGCGGGGGTGGCGGGAGCAGCTGGCGCCGTGCGGTCCGCTCCGGCGCAGGGACTCACCGGTGGGCGGGCGGCCCCTGGGACAGAGCTGTCCCTGGGAGAGCGGGCTGAGATCCGAAGTCGGAGCTGCTCGTGGTGAGCTGGGCTCTAGCAGCCACCAGGTTGGTGTGGACCCGGCTGGCGCTCGGAGGGGCCGGGCGGGCACTGAAGCAGTCGGGCGCGCGGCGGGCTGGAACTGGAGCGGTCTGGGAATGCAGCGAGGCCGGGCTAGGCGCGGGCTCCTCTCTCTGGAAAGTTTGCGGCTATTGCCGCCGTCCTGGGAGGGCTCTGCGAACTGCGGCAACCAGGGAGGGAAGGAGGAGGGAGGGACCGCAGCTGGGAGGAGGCGACCGGCGCCAGGCGGCCCGGGAGGGCTAGGAGGCGGCGGGCGGGGCGGCCGGGGATCCGGGCTGGGGAGCGAGGCCGAGTTTCCTCGCTGCCCTCCTGAGTAACTCAGTGCTCTCCTCCGGTAGACTCCGGAGCAGCGCCCTCCCACCGGCGCCGGAGCCGGGTGTGGGGGGTGCAGCATGCCCGCGCCCGGCGCTTGAGGACGCCGCTGCCCTTGCTCTGGAGCCATGGTAGTCCCAGCCTGCGTGTTAGCGTTCTGCGTGGCGGTAGTGGCCGGAGCTACCTCCGAGCCTCCTGGGCCAGAGCAGCGAGTTGTGCGGAGAGCAGCAGGTAAGAACTGAGCCAAGGTGTCTTTTCTTGGGGGCCGGCCCTGGCCCACAGAGGCTTTGGAAACAGCGAACGACCCTTGGGTGAGGAAGGGGCGTCAGGTTGAGTAGCACCACCCGGGCCAGTGCGCTTGGGTTCTGTACTCCGCCCCATTAGACCGCTGTCAGATCGGACGCGGCTGTTTATAGGGTGTCTGGAGTCTCAGCGTCACCACCCAAGTGCGAGGCGCCACGGGTAGAGATGCGCGGTAGCCGTGGTCCCTGGCCCTGGCGGGTCGGGAGGGCGTGCGAGCTGACTTCCTACATTCCCATTGTTGCTTCTCGGATCTGCGAGGACGAAAAGTGCCTGTTGTTGCTTCCCCAGTCCTCTCGGAACAGTTCTTGCTCCGCTTCGGCCAAAGAAAGGCTGGACTTTAGGGGTGGATAGGACTATCTCAGCGAGTCAGTCCCTCGCATGACAAGGTGACAGCTTCAGTGCACCCGCTCCCCTCTCATCCTGTAGGCGGCCTGAGGGGTCGGTTCCCAGGGGCGCGCAGGGACCGCCCTGCAGGCCGCACACTGGGAGGTGAGAGGCGGTTGTCCTAGGGTGGTGGTGCCGCCTACGTAGCCCGGCTAGCCGCCAAAGTCCGATGGGACATTGAGTGCCGTGGAACGAAGATACTGGAGGGAGCCACGGTCCGCCTTGCGTTCCGCGGCCGCCCGGGAGGTGCGACGCGCGCAGCCCCCGGGTGTGCCCGGTGGCAGCGTGGCAAAGCAGAGCAGTGGTCTGGCGGGAGGCCGCGCGGAGAGAGGCTTTCGCTCGGTAAGCTGTCGCCCCACCCGAGCCGAGGCCCGAACAGCCGCTCCTTTGTACCCCGGCGGCCACAGACCGCGCATTGATGGCGGCGCAGCTTCTCGGGGAGGTGCGAGCGCGGCGGGCGCAGCGGGAGGAGGCAGATGGCGGCATGCCCCTCCCGGCGCCCCCGCGCCCCTTTCTCCTTTAGCGCCTGCAGTCTCCCGGAACAATGTCATTTTTTTCTTTTTTTATGAATGAAAGTGGGCCGGGAGCTTGAATGTGCGTGTCTTTCAGCGGAGTGACAGAGGCGGTCGGGAGGTCAGCGCGCGCTTTTAGCGCCTGCTAGGATGGCCGGGCTTCCCGGGCGCCGAATGGCCGGCATTGGGACCGCATTAGCATGAGCATTCAGATGAAGATATTTCTTGCGTCGGGTGTCAGTGAGCTCGGGTAAGGGCAGCGGGGCGGCGGGCTCCAGGCAGTGACGGTGGCCTTGCACGACCCTGCTGCAGGAACCGAAGCTGAGCCAGGCAGCCAGGGATCGGTGGGGTGTGCTCCCGCCCCTCGCTTCTGCGTTCGAGCTGGTGAGACAGGTAGGGAATTGATAGGCCAATAAACTTAATCCGGTTCCTTAACGAGATGGGACGGGCAGTAAAAATACAAAGACTTGGTGAAGTTTACAGAGGTCCGGCTTGGCGCTTTCCTCGGGAACATAAATTACTAAACTGGAGCTGGCCGGGGTCAAGGGCTGTGGGGCAGTGGCCACCCTTGGTGGGGCAAGCCCTGCTGGTGTGCGCAGTTGTTGTGGCGGGGGGGGGGGGGCGGGCGGGAAGGGTAAGGAGAGTAACTCGCCGGGGTCCAGAGGTTGACTCCCACTCCGGCCTGTGGCAAATAGGAAGCTGGGACATGGCTTTCCACCTCCCTGGGCGTTGCCTTCTCCCCCCCCCCTCAGTCCCCCTCCCTCAGGGCTGGACTTTGAGCCCTGAAGGCCTTCCCGGTGGTTCATTAACCTAGGCTGGTTTTAGACCCTGAAGCTTTTGGGTCCTATGCTGAGATGCGGAGTTTTTGAAGCTCCTCTTCCTCCAGGCCCCGGGGTTCACTTGGGCCTGACGCTGGGAGCTGGAACACCTCTTTCAAGTCCCCCCCGCCCCCAATTATCTCTGAAGGGAAACTAGTTACCCCGGGTGGGTTGGGGGGAAATGAGGTTTTGAGGAAGAGGTGGCCCGAGAACTGACTGAGGTATGAGCAAACCCACCTGGGGTTGAGGCCTGCCTAGGCTTGGGTACAGTCCTAGAACCTAAGTCTCCTCACCTGTCCTGCTAAAGAGGACTGGTAATGGCAGAGTTGTTTCGGGGGATTAAACCAGACAATCCCTCAGTAAGCCCTCATTAGCCCGCCCAGCCTCTGGATTTTTCTTTCTTTCCTGACTTTGTTATGAAACTCTGGAAACTGGAATGTCTCCTGACGGGGAGTGGGGAAGAAGAGGGAGACAAGGGAGACCTTGGCTTCAGGGCCCCTTCGGGTATCCACCTTTCTCTTGGGCTATTTTAGTTACACACCTAGCCCTACCTCCCGTACCAGCTGTGTTCACTAACAAAGCAGATGTTTCGCAGATCCGTGTCCTGGTCTCGTTCCAAAGGGGTGGGGTGGGGTGGTGTCCAACCTCAGCAACAGGTCTGGATTTGATGCTAGTTCTGTGGGGGTGCACTTGTGTCTCAACAGTAGTGACCAGAACTGGGGTATCAGATCTCTCAGGCAGGGGATGCCTCCTTCCCTCCCAGTAGCTGCTCAGCTGTGGTCTGACTATATTGGTTGATTCAAGAGGCCCAGGAAGAGGTTCCCCCTTATCCCCACACCTCTTTTTACAAGCTTTAGACACATAACCAGGGCTATCTGGACCTTAGGTCTGCAAGTTGGGATTTGTCCACTGTGCCATAGTGGAGAAAACTGAGGCAATCTGGGAGACCCCTAGGCCCAGCACAGCCTTCCTGGGACAACAGTATCTCTTAGTCTGCACCTGTGAGAATATGGTGCCCAGGTCCATGTCAGTACCATGTGACAGTGGGGACAGGTGCTGGGGGGGGTCCCTGCAGGGGGAGACATTACCCCCTCAGTGGGCGCAGCAGAAGTATCAATGCCTTTGTGTTGCATTTGGCTCTTTCGGTTTTTTCAAGACAGGGTTTCTCTGTGTAGCCCTGGCTGTCCTGGACTCGCTTTGTAGACCACGCTGGCCTTGAACTCACAGCGATCCGCCTACCTCTGCCTCCCGAGTGCTGGGATTAAAGGCGTGCACCACCACTGCCAGGCTCACATTTGGCCCTTTTGGTTGATGGGGGGGGGGGGTGGGGCTAGGGAGTTATCTGCGCACTCCTGGAGGCCGAAGATGTGGGAGCTCTGTTGTCCAGTGCTCTTCTGCTGCCTCAGAACGTGGTGTGCTGTGCTCGGTGTTGTCTCAAGTACCTTCCCTTCTACCTGCCTGATTTATGACACAAGTTCCTCTAAGCCCCGTGACCCTGGGGTGGTGGTTATTGGTGGGGTACCTTATTGTCTGAGGCCTCCGAAGTCTAGGTGTCTGGTTTCTGCTAGCTCCTAGTGGACAGGTCAGAGGTTAGCTCTGAGCTAACTGAGACATTTTCCCTCAGCATCCTGCATCTCCAAGCCAGTTCATCTTTGGATTAGGTTAAACCAAATACTTGTGTGAATGGCTTGACCTGTTGTCTTGCCCAGACCAAACCGGAACCAACTGCCTGTTGGCCTTGGGTCAATGGCCTGGACGGAGGTTTTTGACCAGCCTGTTCTTCTGTTAAAGTAGCTTCCAGCATTGGGTGGTCCCATAGGACATAGCAGCGTGACTGGAGAGGTGGAAGACCTGCCCAGGACAGCTTAAAGCTGTGAGAGTCTGAAGGACATGAGCTTTGTGGATGCTCTGGGGACATACCGGTCCCTCTGGCTTTCAGAGTTGTGGTGGACTTTGAGCTTGTGGGCTGACTCTGGGACGGGCGGAATTGGGCCTGACTAAGGGCTGGTGTGGCCAGAGTGGACAGCTGGGCCTCGAATCTAGGCCATGCGACGGCAGAATGACAAGTGACATTATAGCCAGTCCAGCTGGATCTGAGGAAGGAGGTCTGCTCAGCAGGACCACCCACTCCTGTCCTGGGCCCTGAGCCCAGCTGCTCTGTGATGGGCATTGTCAGGTCCTGGCAGGGAGGCCTGAGGGAGATAGCCCAGCTGGTGGTGTGTGTCCCCAAGGGTGAGGTCTTTGGGCCCTGTTGTGAGCTGGGCAGCACCTGGGCAGGGGAGAGGTGTCCTACCTGTGTCTGCCCAATGGAGGAGCATTTCTCAGCCCTCAGGGTGGATGGTTTGCCCCATTTGGCTCACATGACCACTCACACGGCCCCCTCCAAACCTGGTCCTCATTTGTGAAATGGAAGTCCCATGTCCTCAGCCACCCACCTTGTTATGAGCTTATATGGGCTCCTTAGCCCACTTCCTAGAGACCGAAGTTTCCAGATTGGTGTCCTTAGTGTATATTTGTTTTGTTTTCCTAACTGGCTGCTATGTGGAATAAGTTGCAAGGCACAGACTGCCCAGCCCAAGGATTCCCTCACCCGGTATACTTGGGGGCGCTGGTGGAGGTGCACCGTTCCTGTGAACAGCAGCCCCTGTGGTGTGTGCAAGGAGGGGCTCGCCCACCCGTGTTCATGGATGACCTTGTGCTGTCTTCTCTCGTTTATCTTGATTCTGTTTTTTGAGACAGTCTATAGTCAAGCCTGGCTTTGAGCTTGGGGTAATCCTCCTGCCTCAAGTCTTCTGAGTGTGTGAGCCACCATAGCCAGGTTTCTCCTTACTGCTGAAGTGTGTTCTGTTCCCTGCCTCTCCACCCAAACTGTTTCAGAAGCCAAGATGAGGGTTGGGTGCTAAGAGGGCCCTGAAAGGCCTCCCTATTCTTTCTCTGAGCTTTGAGCCAAGGGCCAAGGAAGGACAGCCTGTCCCCAACCTGCTTTTGTTGCTTCCCTGTGAGCTAAGGATTGATTCTACATTTCCAAATGGTGGCAGGATCAGAGGAGGAAGAAATTGGTGGCTTTTTCCTGGTGCTGGGAATGAACTTAGGGTCCTAGACATTCCAGGCAGGAGCTGGACCACGGAATTGACCCCCCTACCCTTCTTGGCACTTGAGATTTTTCTGTTGGTGGTAGGGCTGCTGTGTGTGCCTCTCGGAGCTGGTTGTTGGAAGACGGCTTCTTCCTACGGGACAGAGCCAGAAGCCTTAGCCCGGACTATTGACTGAGCTGATACTGACACCCCTGGGCTCTTTTTTTTTTTTTTTTTTTGTTTTTGTTTTTGTTTTTGTTTTTTGAGACAGGGTTTCTCTGTGTAGCCTTGGCTGTCCTAGACTCACTTTGTAGATGAGGCTGGCCTCGAACTCAGTGATCCGCCTGCCTCTGCCTCCCAAGTGCTGGGATCAAAGGCGTGCGCCCCCATGCCTGGCCCACGCCTGGGCTCTTAACAAAAACAGTCTCCCACCCTTGGTTTGAACATTGTCTGGCAGGACCCCAGGCCCCAGGAACCATACTCCTTGCTTGTCTACTACAGCCTTTGTTAGTGTTTTAGAAGTAAAGTGCTGGGCCCCCAGCATGCTGCTTTGGAGAACTCATTCTACAGCTTTCCACTTCTTCCACAGAGGTTCCAGGGCCTGAACCTAGCCAGCAGGAGCAGGTGGCCTTTGGCAGTGGGGACACTGTGGAGCTGAGCTGCTACCCACCTGGAGGTGTCCCCATAGGCCCCACCGTCTGGGCTAAAGATGGGGCGGTGCTGGTGGCCTCCCACCGCATCCTGGTGGGGCCGCAGAGGCTCCAAGTGCTGAACGCCTCCCAGGAGGATGCAGGGGTCTATAGCTACCAGCAGCGGCCCACTCAGCGTGTGCTGTGCCACTTCAGTGTGCGTGTGATAGGTAAGTCCCTGCTGGGTCTGGCTGCCAAGTATGTTGAGCAGCCAGAGAGATCTGGATGTTCCTGGGCAGGGTAGCTGCAGCATCCCTGGCCGAAGTAAGACTGTTGCTGGCTGGGGCTGGACAGATGGCTCAGAGGTTAAGAACACCGACTGCTCTTCCAAAGGTCCTGAGTTCAATTCCCAGCAACCACGTGGTGGCTCACAGCCATCTATAATGAGATCTGGTGCCCTCTTCTGGCCTGCAGTTGCACTGGCAGGCAGAGCACTGTATACAGAATAAATTAAATAAATCTTAAAAAAAAAAACAAAAAACCAACAACAACACTGTTGCGGCTATATAGAGAGAGGAGGGGATACCCCCAAGTAGATGCTGTCTGAATGAATGGCCTTGAGAAGGCAGGACCCTAAAGGCAAGGGAGTAGTGGGCCCCCAGATACGGGAAGCAGCAGGTCTCCGGATGTGGGAATGTCACAGAACCACTGCCCACTTGATAAACTATTGCAGATGCTCCGTCCTCAGGAGATGATGAAGATGGGGAGGATGTGGCTGAAGACACAGGTGAGAGCGAGTTCAGGTGCACTGAGCTGTTAGGGCAGGGGTGGGGCGTGGTGGTGGGGTGGGGCGTGGTGGTGGGGTTCTTAGAGGCACTGCTACAGGCGCGTGGACGGGAGAGCACAGTGCTCCAGGAGCAGTGGAAGGGAGGGTCTGGTCTGCAGGGATTTTGGTATGGACTTTGGTGGGACGGGCAATCAGTGGTGTGAGCCCAGGAGCAGGTAGACCCAGGGATTAAGGGTGAAGTGGTTGTTGGTTCAGGCGTCAGGAGGAGAGCGGCTGTGCCATGCTAGGGCTTATACTGTAAAGGGATGTAACAGAGTGTGAGCACCATCGTGGGTCAAGACGTTGTGTGTGTGTGGGCGGGGAGGCTATAACTTGGAGACTAGGCTGTGTGGCCTCAGCCCTTGGACCACTTGGAGAATTCTGGGGCTAGAGTTAGACAAGGTGTTGAGGAGAATCAAACGCAGTTCATGGGAAGACAGAGGAATTAGTTTCAGGGGTGTGTGGGGATAAAGAGTGTGGGAAAGGGGCTTGTGTGAGACCTCAGACTGGAATCTACACAGAAATGGGTTTAGAATCTAGAACTGAAGCCAACAGAGGCTACTGTCCTGAGGAGAGGCTACTGTCCTGAGGAGAGGCTACTGTCCTGAGGAGAGGTTTCACTTCTTTCCCCTTTTCCTTTGGCTCAGGTTGTTCAGAGCAAAATTCCTAACCCAGTTGCCCTACGGCTCTTGCCCTGGCCACATTGCCAGTGCCCTGCTCTGAGTTTGTGTTTGCTTCTGCCTTCCTGGCCTTCCCAGGCTGTATTTATTTATTTATTTAGTCTTTTCGAGACAAGATTTCTCTGTGTAGCCTTGGCTGTCCTGGACTCACTTTGTAGACCAGGCTGGCCGTGAACACACAGTGATCCACCTGTCTCTGCTTCCTAGAGGGCTGGGATTAAAGCCGTGGGCTACCACCGCCCGGCTCCCAGACTGTATTTAGTGTCTGTGCTCCACATGGGCTTTTCCCCACATGGCCTTTAGCTATGAGGTGACTAAAGGGTCACCTTTTGGACCTTGCCTGGCAGCGGGCAGTATTAGGTCACTGTAGTCTCCGAGTGTAGCAGTCTCTGCTAAGCCTGCTGGCCACTGTGGGAGCCTGGGAGAACGGCTCAGCTTGAGGGGGGTGGGGGGAGTGAGCCTCTCACCAGTGTCTGCACACTGTTCTCTCTCCAACCCTGTGCTGTGGCCGCTCCTCTCACAGACACACATGGTCCAGTGATGAGTGTAATGAGGTCACTGCCTCCCTGTTTTGTCCTGGACCCTGCTCCGTTCCTCACCTGCTCAGTGAGGGAGCTTAGTGGAGGGGGAGCCTGAGCGCTGGCGGAGGCTAGCTCAGGTGTTGTAGACTAGTGGGATGACCTGGCCCGAGGCGAGGACCTGCACCTGTGGGCCTGCACCAAAGGGTGAGGAGAAGATGCGTCCAAATCCTGAGAGTATGGTTGCTGTAGATGCGTAGTATAGAGGCGTCAGGGGAGCCTGTCAGGATGAAGTAAATGACTCTCAGTACAGAAGGGGAAGTAGAGGTCAGAGGGTGGGCAGGCAGGGAAGTTTCGGAAGGGTGCACTGATGGCAGCTGTGACGGGCGCTTCTGCCATCAGGGGCCCCTTACTGGACCCGACCTGAGCGTATGGATAAGAAGCTGCTAGCTGTGCCAGCTGCCAACACCGTACGCTTCCGCTGCCCAGCTGCCGGCAACCCTACCCCCTCCATCTCCTGGCTGAAGAATGGCAAAGAATTCCGAGGGGAGCACCGTATAGGGGGCATCAAGGTGGGTCTGGGGAAGGGGCCTGGAGGGCCGGGCGGTGCCTGGACGCAGCGTCTAGCCTGCATCCACTCACAGACCAACTTCACCTGCAGCTTCGGCACCAGCAGTGGAGCTTGGTCATGGAGAGCGTGGTGCCCTCTGATCGTGGCAACTATACCTGCGTGGTAGAGAACAAGTTCGGCAGCATCCGGCAGACGTACACCCTGGATGTGCTGGGTGAGGGCGAGGACGGGCGGTTAAGGCAGGGTACCGCCGGGACCCCTCGGCCCATGGCCCCTGACCTGGCTGCCTTTTGCAGAGCGCTCCCCACACCGGCCCATCCTCCAGGCTGGGCTGCCGGCCAACCAGACGGCCGTCCTGGGCAGCGACGTGGAGTTCCACTGCAAGGTGTACAGTGACGCGCAGCCACACATCCAGTGGCTGAAGCACGTGGAGGTGAACGGCAGCAAGGTGGGCCCTGATGGCACGCCCTACGTCACTGTACTCAAGGTGGGCTCTGCTGCCTTCTGGTGCGGGGGAGTAGGGTGGGGTGGATGGGCCAGTGGGGGCTGCCTTGGCTCTGGTCCACAAGTCCCTCTTGGCTGAGGGATATTTTGGGATTTAGGCCCAGGTGTTGGAGTTTCTGAGATGGGACAGCTGAGTCCCAGAGTTTCTCAGCTGCTCTGAGCTCTAAGCCGGCTCTGTGTCACTTGTGCCCTGCCATGGGAATTAGTCTGCTCCAAAGGGCCGGGCCTGCAGGTGTCTTCTCTTGGGTGACAGTTAATGGTGGCCCAGGGCTGGAGGATGACTGCCGAGTTAGTGCCCCCCTGGGCCCCAGAGGACAGGCTAGACACTCCCCAGCTGGCCTGGATTGGCCGATGTCATCTGCTTGCGGTGTAGCACTGGCTCTGCCCTGCCTTCCTCTGGGTGCACCTTTGTCCCATGGCCTCGGGTGGGGGTGCCACCTGAGTTGAGACTTTGTGAGCCTGGAAACCCAAAGAGAAACAGCTCTTCAGAGACAAGGAACTCTGGTGGTAGAGGGGAGCAGGCACTGGCTGGGACAGGAATCCTGGCTGTTGAGGTCCTGTCCAGTGTGCCTGTCACCATGGGTGTGGGCGTTCATGAGAATAAGGTAGTTGCCCTAACATGACTCCTGGGGTGAGGGTTTGGAGGCTGTGGCTTCATAGTCTCTCCCTCTCTTCACCCCTCTCTCTCCGTACGTGTGTGTGTGTGTGTGTGTGTGTGTGTGTGTGTGTGTGTCTGTCTTGGGCATGGAGAAGGCCTCTTTTCTGAAACCACGCCTACCACTGCCGTGATGTGCCTCCCCTCCAGGCAGCCTTCCAGGTGTTGCCGCTCAGCCACCCCCACCCCCGCCCATCCTTGGGGGTCTCCCCTTGCCCTGCCTCATCCTCATGTTGTTCTGGAGCTGGCTCGGGGTGTGCCTGAGCCCAGTCTCTTGTCCCCGCAGTCCTGGATCAGTGAGAATGTGGAGGCAGACGCACGCCTCCGCCTGGCCAATGTGTCGGAGCGGGACGGGGGCGAGTACCTCTGTCGAGCCACCAATTTCATAGGCGTGGCTGAGAAGGCCTTTTGGCTGCGTGTTCACGGGCCGCAAGCAGGTAACGACTCTGTCCCATGCCTGCCTGGCACGCTGAGCTCCAGCTCCAACGCCCCCAGCCGTGCACCTGCCTGCATGCCCTGCACGACCCCTGTCCTGCTTGACCCCGCCCGCCTGTGGCTCGCACTCTACTTGTGATGCCTCAGCACTGTTGGTAGTCCCAGCTACCACGGACTGACCACCTGCTTCAAAGCCCCCCAGGTGTGTGCCGTCCTCTTGCATCCCCCACTTGCAAGCTTAGAAAATCCTTAGAGCTTGCCAGGGGCCGAGTCCCATGCTGTTTGCGAGCATTGACCTACCCCATCTCTGGCTGACGTAGATGCCTTCCGGCTTCCCGTTCACACATCTATCTGCCCATCTTTCCATCCGCACCTCTCCTGTTTCTGCACTAACTCTGAATGCTGCCTCTGTGTGGCACCATGCTGCCCACCTGCAAGTTGCTCACATTGGGACAGAGGACTCGCCACCGGTGGAGGGACTGGCTTCAGGCTCAGTGCCTCGGTGCAGGAGGCAGAGGGCCCTGGGCCTCCGTGGCTGTGGCAGGGCCATGGTGGTGGCCAAGGTTGTGGTGGTGGTGGTGGCGGCAGCGGCGTCTTCCTTGCAGCCTGGCTGGATCATCTCCGTGTGGACTACTGTGGTACCCAGAGGGGGATGCTGGCGCCCGCCTATCGCGCTCTGTTCTCTTCTTTGTAGACGGCAGGCGCTAACACCACCGACAAGGAGCTAGAGGTTCTGTCCTTGCACAATGTCACCTTTGAGGACGCTGGGGAGTACACCTGCCTGGCGGGCAATTCTATCGGGTTTTCTCATCACTCTGCGTGGCTGGTGGTGCTGCCAGGTACTGGTTTCTGCGCTGCTCACGCCGCACCTGTCTTCTTGGGGTGCTGGCTCAGGACATGCCAAAGCTTCCAGGAACCACAAGGGGGCCCCTTACTGCTTAATTGCGCCCCCGCCCCCACCCCCACCCCCATCCTGTGAAACTTAACCTGGCCTTGTGCTTGGTATTGGAACATCAACCTGGCCCCATCTTGGTCCTGCAAGATCCTCCTCCTCCAGCTGTGCTCCCACAGTCCTGATCTGAGGCTCTGGCATTTCCTGGGCGCCTGGGTGGCGGTATGGGTGCTTCTGGCTCTGCTGGGCTTTTCTCCCGGGTCTGGCTGACTCACCGATTTTTTTTTTTAAACTACACTACCAAGGCGAGTGGGGGGGGCACAGCTGCCCCCGCCCCCAATCTCTGAATGTCCCAGGCCCTTCCCTTCCCTGCTGGTACCTGTAGTTCTGGCCGGTGGGAAGTTGGAAGAGGCTGGATGAGGCCCCAAACTTTGTGTCTCTGCAGCTGAGGAGGAGCTGATGGAGGCTGGCGAGGCCGGCAGCATGTACACAGGCATCCTCAGCCTGGGGATGGTCTTCTTGCTCTTCATCCCAATGGTGGTAGCAGTGACTTCCTGTTGCCTGTGCAGCACTCCAAAGAAGGGCCTGGGCTCGCCCACCGTGCACAAGGTCTCCCGCTTCCCGCTTAAGCGACAGGTAACAGAAAGTAGATACCAGGTTTTGAGCTCCCTGTCCTGCCTTGGGTCTCCTAGAATCCCAGGAGGGCCCGGGACACATTGCTCTGCCGTTGGGTGGGCTGACCCCTACCTATCTCTTCTCTCCATTTGGAGCCCAAGTTACTCTGAGGTGCAAAGCAACTTTTACTAGTCTTCAGTCACCACTGTATAGAAGTCAGAGCAGCCAGCCAGCCCTTTTCTTGGCCCCACACCTTGCCCGACGATGACTTGACCTTGCCATTCTTGGAGGCTGTACATACCCCCTTTCCAATGCTCAGTCTACATTGCGTGGTACCAACCTGTCCCTGATGACCCAAGCAGGTGTCCTTGGAGTCCAACTCCTCTATGAACTCCAACACACCCCTCGTCCGGATCGCCCGGCTGTCTTCAGGAGAAGGTCCTGTGCTGGCCAATGTTTCTGAACTTGAGCTGCCTGCGGACCCCAAGTGGGAGCTCTCCAGGACCCGGTCAGTGGTGGTGAGGGACAATATGTACTTGGTGGGGTTTGGTATATGGCTGGTAATGGGGCTAGGCAGGGGCTTGGTGGAGGTACCTCTGAGGTGGAGTGCAGGGCGAGATCTGAGAGGTTACTGTTGGTCTTCACAGCAAATGCCCCTAGGGCTTCTGGGATACAGTCGTGCATGACCATGAGGGTTCAGGCTGTTGGGCACGTATTTATCACCTCTGTTTCTGTGGCCAGGCTGACTCTCGGTAAGCCTCTTGGAGAAGGCTGCTTTGGCCAGGTTGTCATGGCAGAAGCTATCGGCATTGACAAAGAGCGCACTGCCAAGCCGGTCACCGTGGCTGTGAAGATGCTGAAAGGTGAGGGGGCAGAGAAGTAGAAGGGGAGCCGGGCGTGGGTGGCGCACGCCTTTAATCCCAGCACTTGGGAGGCAGAGGCAGGTGGCTCGTTGTGAGTTCGAGGCCAGCCTGGTCTACAAAGTAGTGAGTGTGGGACAGCCAAGGCTACACAGAGAGACTCTGGAGAGAGAGAGAGAGAGAGAGAGAGAGAGAGAGAGAGAGAGAGTGAGTGAGTGTGTGTGTGTGTGTGTGTGTGTGTGTGTGTGTGTGTGTGTGTGTGTAGAAGGGGCGTTCGAAGGCTGTGGGGCCATCAGTTGACACCCCCATCCCCTTCCCGCGTAGATGATGCCACTGACAAGGATCTGTCGGACCTGGTGTCCGAGATGGAGATGATGAAGATGATTGGCAAGCACAAGAACATCATCAACCTGCTGGGGGCCTGCACACAGGGCGGTAGGTGCAGCAGGCGCGGCAGGGGGGGGGGGGGGACAGGTGACCGGGGCTCCCGCGTCACACAGCAGCATCTCTAAAGGCCCCTGTGCTCCCAGGGCCCTTGTATGTCCTGGTAGAGTATGCAGCCAAGGGCAACCTACGAGAGTTCCTGCGGGCGCGGCGGCCTCCAGGCATGGACTACTCCTTTGACACCTGCAGGCTGCCGGAAGAGCAGCTTACCTGCAAGGATCTCGTGTCCTGTGCCTACCAGGTGGCACGGGGCATGGAATACCTGGCTTCCCAGAAGGTGAGCAGAGGCAAGGCCCAGGTGCCGGGTGGTGGGGGCCCTCTCTGGGTGGAAGAGTGGCTGACCAGCTCGCCTAGGCTGGAGAGGGGTCAGCTCAGCCCAGGTTTCTTTTCTTTTATGTCTCCTTAGTGCATACACAGAGACTTGGCCGCCCGAAATGTGCTGGTGACAGAGGACAATGTGATGAAGATTGCAGACTTTGGCCTGGCCCGTGACGTGCACAACCTGGACTACTACAAGAAGACCACAAATGTGAGCCCTAGTTCTGTGTGTTTGGGGGTGTAGGGCCCCATCAGGGGGACACCCGAGAGCCAACACCTCTCCCTCTGTCCAGGGCCGGCTACCTGTGAAGTGGATGGCACCAGAAGCCCTATTTGACCGAGTCTACACCCACCAGAGTGATGTGTATGTGTCCCCACGTAGGGTGGGGGTAGGGAGACCTGGGGACAGACAGGATGCAAATTGCACCTCTCACAGCTTTTCAGGGTCTTGGACCCCTCCTTGGGCCCCACCTTGCCCATTGGTTGTGTGTCCTGGTACAGGGCTGCTGAAGCAATGGCCCAGGAATAACAGGCCTTTCGCCCTCACTCCCTTGCAGCTGGTCCTTTGGGGTCCTCCTCTGGGAGATCTTTACGCTGGGGGGCTCACCGTATCCTGGCATCCCAGTGGAAGAGCTTTTCAAGTTACTGAAAGAGGGCCATCGCATGGACAAGCCGGCCAACTGCACACATGACCTGTGAGCAGACTACCTCTTGCTCATACCTTCTACCCAGTCCCTGGGAGTGGCAGGATTCCTACCCAAAGGCCCTTGGGATGAGTAGGGGACTTGGTGGCCTGGGGTGGTAGGGATGGGCATCAGGCCAGGGACCCACAGCTATGCTTGCCGCAGGTACATGATCATGCGGGAATGTTGGCATGCGGTGCCGTCCCAGAGGCCCACTTTCAAGCAGTTGGTAGAGGATTTAGATCGCATACTCACTGTGACATCAACTGATGTAAGTGCCTCTCAGTCCTGCTCGCCCCTGTGGCTGCTTTGCTTCCTGTGGGTGTGGCTCCCTGGAGCTCCTGCGGTGGTGGGACTGGCCTTTAGGGGCATAGCCTGATGGCCACGGGATTGAAGAGGGTGTGTGCCAAGGCACAGTCCTGACAGCCTTGTCCACCAACAGGAGTACCTGGACCTATCAGTGCCTTTTGAGCAGTACTCGCCGGGTGGCCAAGATACTCCTAGCTCCAGCTCCTCCGGGGATGACTCTGTGTTCACCCATGACCTGCTACCCCCAGGCCCACCCAGTAATGGGGGACCTCGGACGTGAGAGACCCAACAGACCCACAGACCAAGTCCCAGGCAATGTTTACGCGGACCCTAGCCCGCCCTGCTACTGCCGGTGCGCAGTGGACCCCAACCAGCCCAGTGCAATGGGCCAGCAACAGATAGGAGTTTCCTGCGTGTGCATCCTTGGCTCCTGGGTGCAGACGCCCCTTGGGAACACGCACTGCTGAATCGTGATCTCCTGACTGGTCAGGGCCAGGAGCCCTGTAGAATGTAAGAGGGCCCAGCCTGTGCAGCCTTGGGGGTCTGACTCCCTCGCTCCCCACTGCCACCTTGCAGGAACCATTGCAGAGGGCTAGACTCTAAGTCCAGGGACGGCCTTGGCTTTTTTGGTGCCCAAAGCTGAGCCTGCAGGGAAGCTCCGCCCTATGTGGCAAGCCTCTCTCCTACATGGCACCTGGTGCCTGGGGTGGGGGTGGGGCAGTGAGTCACAGCTCTCCACCTCCAGGCCGTCTACTTCCCACCCTGCCCCACAGAGACTGAAATTACGGGTACCTGAAGGTGGGAGCCATAACTTTTATCAGAAAGGTTTATTCCAGAGGCAAATGTACATTTATATAAATAGATGTGTATGATATATTTACATACATATATATAAGAATATCTATATGGAGGAAGGTAAAGCTGAGGTCCAGGGGGGGGGCAGAGTGTACCCCATGGGGCTCAGCCGTCAGATGGCAAGAACAAGCCGAGAAGCAAGGGGGCTTTTCTGGCACAGCAATTTCGTTTGTACCTGGACCCTGTATATTTGTAAAGCTATTTATCAGCCCTCAGAGCTCCAGTCCCCCACCCCAGGTTCATAGCCTTTAGCCCCAGGATATTGCAGAGATTTAAGTGGTAACTTATTAACAGCTGAAGAAGTTTATGCTGAATGTAGGGGTTGCTGAGACTGTGAAGGCGGCCCTTGGAAGCTTAAGTGGCCCTCATAGTTAAGAGGTGGCTCCAGCAGGCCGGGCGTGGTGGCGCACGCCTTTAATCCCAGCACTTGGGAGGCAGAGGCAGGCGGATCGCTGTGAGTTCGAGGCCAGCCTGGTCTACAAAGCAAGTCCAGAGCAGCCAAGGCTACACAGAGAGACCCTGTCTCAAAAAACCAAAAAAAAAAAAAAAAAAAAAAAAAAAAAAAAAAAAAAAAAAAAGAGGTGGCTCCAGCAAACAGTTTCTATTGCCTTTGGCCCTCTTTTGTGGGGGATTAGATTTATATAGGAACTCTCTTTAGGAGATGTTTTAAAATTTCAAGGTGAACTGATATTTTTCATACAGATTATTCTAATTGCTATGTATTCCAGGCAGGAGCCTGTAGCCAGGGAGGGGCCGGCCCTGTGTGAAGGTTCAGATGTTAATAGATGTTACAAGTTTATCTATCTATAATTTATTGAGTCTTTACAAGTTGTTTTGCTGTAGGCTTAACACTTACTATGCAGTTCTTCTAGACTTGTAGAGCCTAGACCTGCTACCTTTCAAGGCTTGGGAGAGAGTGGTGAATGCAATTTTGTTACTTTTTGTACTGTTACTAGGCCCTAGGCTTTGATGGCTGTCCCTTGCCTATCTGTCATCAGGGCCAGGACAGTGGCTCAGGGTGACTCTTGGGGCCCAGCACAAGGTTGTCAGCCCACACTGGCAGATGTGGTTTGTTAATGCTGCCGACTTAACTTTCCAAAAAAAAATAAATAAATAAAAAAAGAGATAACTTGTTTTGACTTCCTTGAGTGCCTCACCTTCTGTTCTGGGACATGTGCAGCTGTGTCCTTACTGCCTGTGGGGGCAGGTTCTGAGGTTCCTCCCCAATGGAAACAGGGATAATAGCCTCTGGCTGGTCCCTAGAGCAAGCTGCTGGTCTCAGGCTCCAAGGGGACAGTCTTGGTTTTTCCTTCCCAGAGTAACGGCAGCTGAGCTTGTGGCCACCTTTCTGTGGCAACGGAACTTCAAGGTCAGCAGAGGTGCCAAGGACAGGATGCAAGAAAGTTGTGTCCATAGGAAGGGACCCTGGGTATGTAAGAGGACATGGCTGTCTTGATAAGGGGAGAGATTTCATGAGGACATCCTTAAGAATGTATGGGTAACGTCTTGGGGCGGGGCAGGTAGCCAAACCCTTAGTTTAAGCAATCTTTATTGGGTCAGGCATGGTGCAGGCAATTTCTGAGTTCAAGGTAAGCCTGTTCTACATAGTGAGCTCCAGGACAATGTAGAGAAAACTTGAGTGTCTCCTTCCTATGTCCATTTTGTCTGTCATATTTTCTAGCCTTGGGAGAAGACCTGGGGGCTGAATGAACTTTCATCTTGGTTCCTACCTTAGGTGAGGGGCCATTTTTTATAGCCAAGGTGGCTGGAGTCTTGGTTCTAGACTGAAATAGGAACCTCAGGGAGGTTCTGGGTTTTAGAAGAACCCATAGCCGGGCGTGGTGGCGCACGCCTGTAATCCCGGCACTTGGGAGGCAGAGGCTGGCAGATCACTGTGAGTTCGAGGCCAGCCTGGTCTACAAAGTGAGTCCAGGACAGCCAGAGCTACACAAAGAAACCCTGTCTCAAAAAACAAAACAAAAAAGAAGAACCTATAGACCTGAGTCTGTTGGTTACCCATAGCAACTTCTTAAGAGATACCAGGGTTTCATGCCAGAGACTCAGAGCCACACACACAGGATGATAGTGACTAGGCAGGAGGCACCTAAAGGATCTGACTAAAACCTGGAGAGCGCAGAGAGGAGGGAGAGGGAGTGTGTGTGTGTGTGTGTGTGTGTGTGTGTGTGTGTGTGTGATGGGGCATGTGCTGCGTGCAAGTGTGCATAGGGGTGTGTCACCAGAAAGATATATTCTTATCCCTGAAACAGGCTTGGCACTACCTGAGCCAGCTATTTCCTGGCCTATAGTGCCTCCTAGTGGCAAGCCAAGCATAGCTCTGAATGGCAACCTGGAGGCCCTTTTCAAGTCCAGGGCCCTTGTAGATCAAGGAAAGATAACACCAAGGGGTTGGTTGGCCCATTGGGACAGAAGTGGTCCTGAGAGGGGTGGAGCCATAGGTTAGGCCACTCTTGCCCCTGACACTGCCATTGTCTCCTTGGAAGAGGTAAAGTTTGGGCCTTGAGCTGCACCACCAGGGTTTCCTGTGTGGCCACTGCCCAGTGAGAACACAGTGGCTCCATGCCACCAAGTTCTGGATTTGTGCTCAGATCTTCCATGCCCTAATGAAGTCTGTTTTCTTCTGCCGTGTCTAATCTCCTGGAGGAATATCTACCCAGCTGCCTTGCCTTTTGGACATGGGTGGCGGTTACCTGGCTCGTTCTGGCTAGCATCAGGGACAGGCTGGCTCCCAGGACACCCCTGTGGCTATCATTCTGGGTTGGGGTAGGCCCTAGTGTTCTGAGGACCAGCAACGAGAATTGGATAGCTTGGTGGTCAGTCACTGTCGCTCTTGCAGAGGACCTGGGTTTAACAACATCCACATGAGGGTCACAACTGCATAACTCCAAGTTCCAGGGTATATGACAACCTCTTCTGGTCTCTGTGGGCACCAGGCAAAAAACTGATACTGAGTGTTAAATGTCCTATTTTTGCAGTGACTCAGGCAGTCACACCCCCAACTCCCTGGCACATAAGGTTCTTCCCTCAAGAGTCACTTGGGGACTAGCCTGGACCTTGCTGATTCCACCTCATCTGAATGTTTGCTCTGTCCTTGCTATAGCCAGTGGGCGCGCAGTGTCCTTTGAATGGCTGTCCTTCCTCACCAATAAGCAGTCTACCCTTCCCCTGAGGCTTCTGTCTCTTGAGCCTGGGGACCAGTGTGATCTTAAGCATTCTTAAAGACACCAAGAATGGCTATAGGAGGCCACCCACAGCAAGCTGGTGTCCTGGGACTAGGGCAGTGGTTGTTGCTGAGATCAGGGGATGAATATCACATCTTTATCCTAACACCCAGACCCTCCTCCAGCTGAGCTACCCCAGAGTAAGCACCAAGGTGGCGCCTGGGAAGCTGCCTCTACCAGGCCTGCTACCCTCTACACATTCCTGTGGCTGGATCCTGGCCCTGGACTGAGTAGTAGACTTGGTGTGGGCACAGGCCTGTCTCCCTGGGCAGCTACCTCAAGACAGGCACAACACAGGGCTGTGAGGTGACTAGTGACTAGTCTCTGGCCCTCTAAGGACCCACAGCCTGTTTAGGTGTCGGGCTACCAACCTGGACAAACCATTACACAGCAGACAAGTCATCAGTGGCACTTTATTCAGTCACTTCAGTACACCAAGTTGTTCAGAAAATGCCTCCACGCAGCCTGCTAGCCCCACAGGGCCCTGGGTCAGCTGAGAGTCTGCTTGTCATCTCTACAAAGCGGGGCTGTCACAGGGTGCGGGGATATGGGCCTGCTCAGATGTCCCATAAGGCATAACCTGGAACCCAGGCTTGAGCCCCCAAATGTGAGCTGGCACTCACTGAGGGACTGAGGGGAGGGTGAAGCCCCTCTAAAAGCTGAGGACACCTGGTGCCCACAGCACAGCCATTAGAGCTTATAGTGCTGAGTTTCCATTTGGTTTCTCGGCTAGTCAGACTGCTCAGGGTTCTGAAGCATCACTGTTACATGAACATGGACGATGTTTACACATGACCCAGCTGGAGGCTCTGGGACCCAGGAGGCCCAGCGCACGGCCATGCTGAGGATGGCTTTTCAGAACTGCAAGGTGCTCTTCACACGTAAGGGGCTTGTGATGCAAGAGGAGCCTGCACTTCAGGTGCCAACTTCCCAAATCCTGTGTGCGAAGGTGGTTTGGAGTGGAGTGAGGAATCCCAAAGTCCTGTGTGGAAACCTTAACTTCCTTTCTTTTTCTTTTGGGGGAGGGGCTGGGTGGTTCAAGATAGGGTTCCTCTGTGACAGCCCTGGCTGTCCTGGAATTCAAGAGCCTTACCTGCCTCTGCTTCCTGAGTGCTGGGGTTAAAGGCGTGCATCGGCACCACTACCAGGTGGATCTGCCAGCTCTAAACCGGACCCAGCTGTACTAAGTAAGATCAGTGAAACAAACAGATGCAGGGACAACTCCAAAACCAAGCACTACTAGGCCGTCTAGAAGACGTGTCTAAGGCCCTCCAACAAGGTGATGGTGTGACCTGTGAGGGCAGAGTCCAGAGTAGAGGGACAGCAGGGAATCCCGAGTCAGCAGTGGCCAACACAGTACACTGACAGTACCCAGTAATACAAGAAAGACTCAGGACGACGGGCGCACACAGGGCAGGCTCCAGAATGCTGGTCACAGGAAACACCCTCCACAGTGGGGACACATTTGCAACCACAGTCTTGTCCTCAGAAGTATACCTGACAGCTGGAACCAGACTGCCAGGATGCACCAGCATTCTCGGATGTGACCGTGCATCCACTAGGCTCCTTCACTGTTACTCTGCACAGGTTTACATGTAAGAGTCATCCTGTTCCTGCTTAGCATCACACGCTTCCTTAACACTCAAGAAAGAAGTGTCAACACACCAACAAAGTTCCTTCTAGTTGCTACTTCTCTGTACATCTTCCAAATCTTGTCTGGAGTCAAGAAGGATTTTTCCCCCAGACAGGGTCTTGCTAAGTAGTCCAAGCTGACCTCACCATCTTCCTCCCTCTATGCTTCTAGGATGGGGCTACAGTGGGAAGGTGAGGCCACAGGGTACCCAGCCCTGGCCTGCCCAAGTGAGAAGGGCTGCTGGCAGGCAGGGAACACCAGGCTGAAAGCTCTGTGGCACCACAGGACAGTGTCCTCACTCCCTGGGGGCAGGAGCACAGCCACGGGCAGCTTTTGCTAGAAAAGCTAAAGCCTGGGCCTGCAGCGTGCTGAGACTCCCTCATGAAGCCCCATCTTGACCACTGTCCTGTGACAGGACTTAAAAGCCACACAAAGCCTCAGGTATGTTCAGGTTGCAGGCGTCAGTGCTATCCTCCAGGCCTGTTCAGCAACGTGGGCAGCCCAATAGGAAATACTTCATTTTAAAGGCCTCTTCAGTGTGTCACTCACTGTATCAGGAATTACTCATGAATTAGGCGGAAGGTCATGTATGAAAATTGAGTACTAGTCCATTAAACAATTATTAGGTGGAGATCAATGGTAAATTGAGAAAGCTCCAGTCACCATGCCTCAGAATCCATGCAGAACAGACACTGCTGCCAGGGACCTGTAGTTAAGACAGCTGTGGAGGTGTGAGCACACAGATCTTTGTACACTGGCATTTAGGAATCCCAAGTCCTCAGACTGACTGCGTCTTCAGAGCAGAGGAGTCCTGTGTTTGTGTTTGTCTAACTCCTAGCCAAGGCCTCTGCGGACACGCAGGCACAGCCACAGGCTCCGCACAGGTGCTGGGAGTCCAGTGGTCCTCACTCTCTTCTCAAGGGACCCTGAGCCAGTAAGGATACACACACAGAAATGCCTTCCTACCAAGCCTGGCCAGAGCTCTCTCTGAAGCCATAGGTCAGTGTGGGGCTACGATCCCATCGGTGGCTGTAGCCTTAACCCAAGGGTTGCGGCCATTTGCTGTCACTCATGGCGTGAGTCCAGGCAGTCACCCAGAGGTCTCCAGGGCTCTACAGCCTAACTGAATCTTCGTGGAATGATGAAATTAAAATTTACTTGATTATGGAAGTTTCTGATTTATTCCAGACAAAAATATTAGATTTGCCACTAAGAATCACCTCAAAGCAATCACTCTTGTGTCATCCCCACTGTGGCTGGTGTAGCATGATGAAAGCAGGCCCTGTGGGGCTGAAAGCCAGGCAGCTCTAATTCTTCACCTCTGCGGCCTCTTTCTCAGCCTTCTCCTTGGCTTTTTCCTTCTCTTCCACCTTTTCCTCCTTTTCCAGTGTGGCCACAATTTCAGCTACTTGGGTGGTAGAGATCTGAATATCTTCTTTATCCACCAAGTCGATTACCTACACACACAGGAGAGAAGACTTAGGAGGCGCCCTACCACTGCACTATCTTGTTGTCCCGTAACAGCTCTGGGAAGGAGAGGACTCGACTCCTCCCCGAGCCATCTTCTAGGCTGGGCACTCGCCATTTTACAGCATGCCGTGGGTGCCTGGGCTCCTCCTGCTGCTCTAGTACTCAAGAACCTCAGCCCTCCACGGGCCACAGGCTTCACAGCAAGGCTGTGGCATCAGTTCCCTACTCCAGCCAGCATGACCCTGCCACACTGCTGGAGGCTAGGATCTGCCCTGAATGTGGCTTCCCCGGTACAGCAAGGGGTGAACGCTGGGGTACATCTGCCTCTGTGGTGTGGACTGAGGAGAAAGCATGGAAAATGCTCAGCATGGGTGTCTGATAGTGCTTGTTTAAAGATGGAGCTAAGGGGGCTGGAGAGTTGGTTCAGTGGTTAAGAGCACTGTCTGTTCTTCCAAAGGTCCTGGGTTCAATTCCCAGCCCCCACATGACAGCTCACAACTGTCTGTAACTCCAAGATCTGACACCCTCACACCAATGTACGTAAGTTAAAAATTTAAAAAAAAAAAAAAAAAGGATGGGACTAAAGGTAATTACCCACTCTCTTGTCAGGTGTGCTGAGAACCATGAAGACAGTGGGCAGAGATTTTTTCCCCTCAAAACATGTCTTATGATTTAAGTAGGTCCATGACCATTTGCAGCCTGGAATCTAGACCCCCCTAGCGGCTAGATCCCAAATCAGGTCTTGTGGGCTGACGCACCTGGAGCTTAGCCACCATCCCTACAAGTTCTACCCACTCAGTGCCTCTCGTTTTCAAGCGGCCTCAGGGGTCTTGGTAGAGCTGTTTACCCTGCTCCCCAGATCTAGCAGGGATGCAGAAACAGTGCAAGGGGGTGCGCTAGAGTGGGCCTATGACAGGGCAGGGACTCATTTTGTTATCTCACCTATGTTTGTAACTTTAGTAACTTAATCCCAGTGTGATTTCAAATGGGAGCAAAGGGCTGAGGCACTTGGGCCTGCAGACCTGACCTCCTGATAAAGTCTTTTTTTATTTTTAAGGATTTATTTTTATTAGGGGCATTGGTGTTTTGCCTGTCTCCATATGTGTAACAGTGCCAGATCCCCTGGAGCCAGAGTTACAAAAAGTTATGAGCTGCCATGTGGGGGTAGGAATTGAACCCTAGTCCTCTGTAAGAACAGCCAGTACTCAGGATGGAGAGATGGCTCAGTGGTTAAAAGTACTGATTGCTCTTCCAGAGGACCAGGGTTCAATTCACAGCACCCACATGGCAGCTCACAACTGTCTGTAACTGCAAGATCTGACACCGTCACACAGACATACATGCAGATAAAATACCAATGTAAATAATTAAACAAACAAACAAACAAACAAACAAAAAACCTAAAACAGGAGCTGGGCAGTGGTGGCACACGCCTTTAATCCCAGCACTCGAGAGGCAGAGGCAGGCAGATTGCTGTGAGTTCCAGGCCAGCCTGGTCTACAAAGTGAGTCCAGGACAGCCAAGGCCACACAGAGAAACCCTGTCTAAAACAAACAAACAAAAAACAAAAAACCCTAGACAGCCAGTGAGCCATCTCTCCAGCCCCCTCCTGATAGTCTGAGGGTTCCGAATAAGCAGCCCCTCCCCAATCCCTGGGCCCTAAAGCAGGAAAGCAGCCACGCCAGCTCGCCTGGCTCAGGCCTCACCGAGACCCACCTTGACAAGGTCATCGATGTTGATGTTGCCATCCTTGTTCTCATCCAGGGCCGAGGCCAAACTGACCAGCTTGTGTTCTGGAATGTGCTTGATTTGCTTCATGGCGCTGATGAGCTCACTGACGCTGATGACACTCTCCCTGGGGAGAACAGTCTGCATGGGACACTGGCCAGGCGCTTGGCCTCAGCCCTCACCCACAGCTCTTCCCGTAGGCTCTGATCCTGGAGCCATGCATGAACTGGGAACATCGGCATAACTTCTCCCACAGTGAGATCCTAAGGCTTTTTCCCTTTAAGAAGCAAGGCCAGCATGGACACTGATAGAAAGCATCCTGGAAGCTGGAGAGATTGCTCAGCAGTTGCTATCAGTGCTCTTTCTGCATGAGGACCTGACTTCAAAACCTCAGAACATATATAAAAAGCTGCGCGTGGTCATACATGTGCCTATTATAACCCCAGTGCTATTGGGTGGGGGCACAAAGAGGAAGACCACAGGCTTGTAGGTTGACAGCCTCCATGTGTACACAAGTGTGTATACTAGCACACACACACTTGTTCATACATACTACACACACACACACACACACACACACACACACACACTTTTTAAAAAAACTTGAGGGCGGGGAGATGGTTCTCTTTGAAGACATGCAGAAAAAAACATCAATACAATTTTTTTTTTAAAAAGAAAAAGAAAAAAAAAATCTTGAGGCTGGAGATGGTTCAGTGGTTAAAAGCAATTACTGCTCTTGTAGAAGACTTGAGTCCATGGGTACCACACACATGTGCACATCCTCACAGTGGGGAGCACCACAGTCTTCCAGCGAGCCAATGGCCAATTCAAAGCGCAGACATCCTCACCTGGAGGTAACAAGGGTCTCTGGACACAGGCTTGGAGCAGAGTCGGAGCCCAGCTGCAGCCACCTGCCCTCACTGAAGACTCTATGGTCAGGACTTGTGGCAAGTAGCTGAGCCACAGTCTGCAGTGTGTCACTGTTTTCTGCTAGCTACTCAGGAAGGCAGACTGCCCACAACAGTATCATAATACTAGGATTAGAAATAGGAGGAAGCAGGAGAAAACCTGAAAGTTTGAAGAACCAGGAGCCAAGTGACGTTATGATTAAAGCTGAAGGGGATGGCCCCATGGAAGGGAAGGGAAGGTGGACCAGGGGACAAGGACAGGGAGGAGGCACATCTGAACTACCTAGGTAAAACAAGCACAGGATATAGAAAGGAAAATCAGAGTGAGGGCCTCTTGTGATCCTGGCTGCCCCTGGCCCTTGGTGGGGTGGGCAGGCACAGGCCAAAGAGACATGCTTTGGAATTCGATTGCAGCCTATCGCCTGTCTGCTGCAGGCCAGGCGAGATGAGGCTTGTGGCTCACTTACCCTGTTGGAGAGCTCTCCTTGGGGCCCAGTTTGCCATTCTGTTGACTGGTCTCCAGCTGTGCAATTAGGCCATCGATCTGCCCGATCATCTGCTGGACTCGCTTTGTCAGCCTCTTGCTAGCTTTGGATTCTTCTATGTATTTCTCATCGCCCGTCTTTGAAAGCTCCTTCTTGATCTCCTGTAAGTCCTAATTTAAAAAGGTTTATCCCAAAAAACAGGGAGGCTCTACATTAATTTGAACTTGAAAAAGAATGACGTCATTAGTTTGCGCTGGGGCGTGCTCAGTGGTACAACGCACAGGGTCCTGTGTCAGATCCCTAGCACCACAGAACAAAAGTCAGGCAAACAAAAGAATTAAACTCAGCCTCAGAAGGTTGGAAGATCATATATCTATCATGCAAATTTGTTGTTATTAACTTAGTTTTGTAAGTGCAAACTTTTTTTTTGTATTAGAGGGGAAAAAATGTATTCTGAACTTCAACTTCCTTTGTAGTTACTAAAGAATAAATATAAAGGCTCCAGGAAACCTGAGGACCTGCTTTCTTTACATGGGTGACCAATCACAGGGACATAAGCAGGGTGAGGAGCAGAGGGACTGAGGCACTGTCTTGTCTGTCTGGTGGAAAATGTGGCTTTGGTTGCCGGGCCTGGTGGGGCACATCTGTAATCCCAGCAGTTGGGAGGCAGAGGCAAGAGGATCTCTGAGTTCAAGGCCAGCCTGGTCTACAAAGTTAAGTCCAGGACAGACAAGGCTACACAGAGAAACCCTGCCTCGAGGGGGGAAAAAATGGCTTCTGTGGAGAAGTCATACAGCCAGAGGGAGCCACCACAGGGAAGGTGAAATTTTTAAAAATTGATTTTTAACAATCTCCAAATCATTACTGTCCCAATATAGTGAGGGTAATGGCACTGCTACCTCAGATCAGAAATCAATGTGTGATGGGGCTGAGGGTGTCTTAGTGGAACAGCACTAGTCTAGCACACTCAAGGCCCGGGGTCAGTCCTGGTACTATGAAAGAGAGAAAAGGAGGGAGGGAGGGAAAGAGGGAAGGGAGGGACAACCACTAGATAGGAACCTCGGAGGGTCATGAATGAAAGTAAGATCTCAAGTATGAAGTGGCCAAGCCGCTTACGTGGCACCTAGGTTTTGATGTCCATCACTATCTACTCAGCCGCAGCAAAGATCATTTACGACAAGGCGACCCAGTTAGAGTCACAGTGAAGTGCTCTGGGATGACCTTTCTTCTCTGGTGCTGGGTCTCTAACCTCAGGGCTTGTCCAAGCCTTGTACTCTACTGTTCAACTAGATCCCTGGTTAAAATTTACATTCCATTTGATTTTCTCCGAATTCTCTCCGGCTAGCTTGTTATATATGTGACAGCAATGTTTCTCCATGATTTGGGGTCTAATAAAGCTCTATTCCCTGCCCCTCTTCAGTGTCAGCCCAGGCCCTGAGCGGCTGATGGAGAGCCACCCACCTCACTGTAGTCCTGGACATCCTCTTTCAGCAGCTCCAGCTCCTCCTTCTCCTTGGTCAGAGACTTCTTCTGCTCCTGCAGCTTAGAGCAGGCATCGCTGAGGATGTCAATCTCCTCCTTGGTTATCTCTTCTCCCTGGAAGAAATGCATAAGTACATAAACCCACGTCAAGGGAACAAAGAGCTTCTGTTTCTAAACGTTGAAAGCCTTTCTGCTCACACCACATAGGCAAGCAGCTGAGGAAACCTCAAGTGAGCTGCAACTCAGCTGTGCTGGCTGTGGCGCGGCTGTCGGTGTCTTCTTGGTGTGCCAGCAGACTGAGTACACTGGTTGTTCCCAGATGCTCCCTTATAGTCCCCAGGATTCCATCCCCAGGCATGACTGACTTGCCTTCTGCTCTGTAGGACAGCCTTTATTTTCCAGAACTTTATAGGAGAAGGAAAACCAGCTCTGCCTCTTGATCAACTCACCTATTTTGACATCAAATGGTGAAGTATTCTAATCTGGACAGCAACATCAAAGCACATCTTCCTCCTTCCTATTGGCTTTCAGTGACCATAATGACAACTGCTGTGAATGTCTGTGTATTGGAGTAAAGCAAACTCACAGGGTATGAGTTTGCTGTTTTTAAAAAAAAAATCAAAGTTGTACTGGAGAGATGGCTCAGAGGTTAAGAGCAGTGGTTGCTCTTCCAGAGGTCCTGAGTTTAATTCCCAGCAACCACATGGTGGCTCACAGCCGTCTATAATGAGATCTGGTGCCCTCTTCTGGTGAGCAGGCATACACGCAGGCAGAACACTGCATACATAATAAATAAATCTTAAGAAAAAAGAAAGAAAGAAGAAAAAGAAAGGGGCCAGGCAGGTGGCACATCGGCACATCCCCCCCCCTTTTTTTTTGGTTTTTCGAGACAGGGTTTCTCTGTGTAGCCTTGGCTGTCCTAGACTCACTTTGTAGACCAGGCTGGCCTCTAACTCACAGCGATCCGCCTGCCTCTGCCTCCCAAGTGGTGGGATTAAAGGCGTGCGCCACCACCGCCCAGCATGGCACATCCCTTTAATCTCAGCACTCGGAAGCAGAGGCAGGTGGATCACTGTGAGTTAGAGGCCAGCCTGGTCTACAAAGCAAATCTAGGACAGCCAAGGCTACACAGAGAAACCCTGTCTTGATAAAAACAAACACCCAGACAAAAAACAAAACAACAACAATAACAAAGACAAAAAACAAAGAAAGAAAGAAAAAGAAACCACAAAAGTGATATCCAAAGTGATCTCAGCCCTCCATATCCTCACCAACACTGGGTGCATGCTATGCAAGCACTCTAATGGAATCTCATCCTCAACCTTATTTTACATTTTAAAAGTTGTTTGTTTCTATATGTATCTGCATAGGTGTGTTTTGCCTACATGTATGTCTGTGCACCACATGTCTGCTTTACTCCTGAGGAGACCAGAAGAGGGCACTGGATCCCCTGAGACTGGAGTTACAGACAGCTGTGAGCTGCCCTGTGGCTGCTGAGAATCAAACCTTGTCTTATGGAAGAACAGTCAGTGCCTCCCCCCCTTTCTAAAGATTTATTTATTTATTATGTTTACAGTGTTCTGCTTGCAGTCCAGATGAGGGCACCAGATCTCATTACAGATGGTTGTGAGCCACCATGTGGGTGCTGGGAATTGAACTCAGAACCTCTGGAAGAGCAGGCGGTGCTCTTAGCCTCTGAGCCATCTCTCTAGCCCCCAGTCAGTGCTCTTAACCTCTGAGCTGTTTCCCTAACTCTGCTATTTTACTCTTTATTTGGATACAGCCTTTCACTAAATTGCCCTGGCTGTCTTTGAACTTGAGAGGCTCTTGAGAAGCTGGCTCAGTCTTGATAATTCCAAAATATATTCTTCTTGTTTACTAAGTTGTGAGAAGCTTATTTACTATTTTTATTTATTGTTATGGTTACTGTTGTTGTTGTTGTTATTATTATTATTATTATTATTATTATTATTATTAGTAGTAGTAGTAGTAGTAGTAGTAGCAGCAGCAGCAGCAGCACTTGTACTAACACTAGTAGTAGTGTGTGTCTGCCTCCTGAGTACTGGAATTGAAGGCATGACTGTTTTGTTGGGTGTGCACTTTTTAAAGTTACCCTTTTAACTGTATGTGTGCGTGGGAATGTGCACATGAGTGTAGGCGCTCAAGGCGAGCAGAGGTATCAGGCCCCTGCAGCTAGAGCTAAAGATGGTTGTGAGCTGAGAACAGAACTTGAAGTCCTCTGCAAGAACGGTGCAGCTGGTAAGCCATCTCACCACCCTCCACTTTCTTCTGCAGGGTAGGACTTGGAGGTTATCAATTCAGCTAGGCTGGCCATCAAACCCCAAGGGTCACCCTGCCTCTGCCTCACAGTCTGCTTCTGCAGCAATGTCCAGGCCTGACCTTGAGTCCAGGTTTTGTGGACTTCTGCCACTACCTAGCCTTGATCATGCCGTATGTCTGTTCTGGGGTCTCCTGGGCAGTCTCCCCCTATCCCCCCTACCCCTCACCCCCCCGCCCCCCCCATAGGGTTTCTTTCTCTTGTCCTGGCTGTCCTTACTTTGTAGACCAGGCTGTCCTTGAACGCACAGAGATCCTGCCTCTGCCTTGCCAGTGCTGGGATTAAAGGCTCAGCCTGCTTTTTATAGGCCAATTTTCAGAGGAACCCTCTAGGCTCTGCTGGGCCCGCCCATGCTTTCTTCCCCTTCTCAGCACAGCAGAGTATCGGTAGCCAGGCCAGGGTCGGACACTTGCTCCTATGTCTTGCAAAGGCCACCGTCTGCCAGAGGCAGCCCTCCACACTTCTGCTCGCATCAAGAACGAGCCTTCCCCTTCTCTGAGCCCTGCATGTGATCCTGATCATCTATTCTCTTCAAGACATTCAGGGCTTCTGCTGTCCTACAGGACCCCAGGCAGAGACCTTCCTGAACTCACAGCTTCATCTAGGTGTCTGTCTGTCTGTCTGTCAGCTACCAAGTTGTCCCCATCCACTTAGGAGAGTTTTCATCTGCCCAGCACACCTGGAACATCTGCTCCTGCATGTGGAATCACCTGACATATCAGGACAGAAGGTCCCTGAAGGTTTTTCATGTTCTGACCAGTTCACTGACAACAAGCTGACAGGGTTGTCTCAAGAAGAATCACACCTAATCACCCAACAAATGACACCAGGGTGGGCCTCTGCAGAGGAAGCTAGGATGTGAAGGCCCAGCCCTCATCTCCTCCCACTGCCCAACAGAGGGACAAAGGCCTAGAAACCCTGGAGTGGCACGGCAGCCTAAGTTCAGCGTCAGAGGCTCTAAGCTTCTCATATTCATGGTCACCACTACATCGCACCAGAGGCTACAAGTATTCCTGGGGGCCCCTCGGCTGTGGAGGAGAGGCCCACCTCCGTACTCCAATACATAGAATGAATGAGTCAAAGGGGTTTTCTGACAAAACATACTGTGATCTCTGGGAGGGTCTGAGTGTAGACTGGCTGGACGGTAAGACCAGCAAGACCTCTTTAGGAGATAAGGGACCACACAGCCCAGCCCTCCCCCTGCCCTAGTCAGGTGTGACTCACCTTCAAACCTTCCAGCACAGGTGCCGTGTCCTTCAGTACCTCTGAGGGCAGGAGCACATCAGACACCTCTGGCTGAAGCTCGGCCCCTGGCTTCGCAGGGACGGCGGCTTCTGCTACTTCTGGCCGGACGTCCTTCTGGAATGTAAGCAGTACTACAGTCACCCTGGTTACTAGGCTTTGGCTCCAAGTTCAGCAGGTGGCCTTGGCAGGTCAGACCTGGAATCTTCCGCTAAGTGGTAAAGGAGACCTACTGATTGCTGCCTAGAAGCAGCAGTTCCCGCGCCAGGATGAGCAGGCTGCTGAGGCCCCTCCACAGATTCAGTCAGAGCATGCTCCTCATCTCTGGATGGAGTCTAGGTGAAGGTATGTGCATGAATAACCCAGGCAACTCCAAGCCCCAGTCACAGCACAGCTTGCTGCAGCTTCTGAGACCAGGGAGCCAAGAGGTGAGTACCCACACACCCACCACAGGGAGGCAGCAACTCTTAGGAAAACGACCCTGAGAAGCTGGGTCCCTTGGTGACTCCTGCTTGGGTGCTAAGCTGGCCGCTCCTATGGTAATGGTGACCAGGGTTAGAAGCACATCATGTCTTCTATTGCACTGTCCCTGACAGCTGTAGCTCTACAGTCAAGCACTCCTGTGTGGCACTATTTGACCCCTGCAGGGAAAGACAAGATCGGACTGAGAGCACATGCATGGCCACAAGGCAGGCTCTAAGGAGCTTGGACGGGACCATCCTGAGTCCCAGAGTGTCAGCCAGTGCAGCCTGCTCACCACAGCCTCAGCAGCCCTCTGCAGCTCTTCCAAGTGTTCCTGCTGGATGGCCGCCTCCTCCTGCAGCGTGGCCTCCAGCTTTGCCTTGTTGTCTACCTGTTCGCCCTCCACCTCTGCGGCTTTCACCTGGGCTTCCTTTGCCTTCAGAGGAAAGGAGAAAGGAGAAGGTAACTGCAGAGAGCTGGAAGTGCCAGACATGCTGCCCTTACCTCTGAGCATTGTTACCACCCGGAAGGCCTTCCCACAAAGCAAGAAAGTAACTAATCCATGTTGCCTCCTAATTGTTTAGAGGCCCCAAGCTTCCAAGGGGAAGGTTCCCCTCCACCAGAGCACTGTTGAGTTACATCATAAGCAGAACTCAAATACACCACCTTGGCACTGCTGTGCCTGAGACTGCGCCATATAGGGGCAGGGCAGGGAGACAGCAGGGAGCTAATGAAGAGGACAAGACCAAGGTCTCTTGGAGGTGACGGTCCCAATCCCAACCCCACAGAGATAACAAGTCAAAGGTCTTCTGACAACACATACCACAATTTCTGGAAGGGTCTGCAAGGTGGACTTGAGCTGGTCGGCAGGTGAGAGGGTGTCTGGGAGGTACATAGCCCGGGACAGTATGAGCAGTGATGTGGGGATCTCGTGATGCAGGTGCAAGTCCAGCCACTGGAACCAAAGCACATTCATTGCCCAGGCTGTCCTTGCCTGACCCGCAGCCCCATGTCTCCTGCGAGGCGCTGGGCTGTCCACCCCAGGGTTCCCTTCTGTTGCTTAGCTGACAGATACAGATTCTGAGTGCCACAAGCAAATGTGACTTGAGTAAATACTTTATTAAGTCAATAAAGTGCATTTCCCAAAAGTGAATTTTCAAAACTATCTTTTGGGGGCTGAAAACAGCACCTGCCGCTCCTGCAGAGGAGCAGCATTCACATGGCAGCTCACAACGATTTTTAACTCCAGGTCTAGGGGATCTGACACCCTCTTCTGGCCTCCATGGGCACTTGCATGCATGAGGTACACAAACATACACACAATACCCATACAGGGAAAATATACATTTAAAAATTCAATATATATAGTATAAAGTGTACATACATACAAACCCACCCTTCAGTAAACTGAACAACTGAGTAATCAGCTCCAGGTACCTTGAGAATGGTTAGTGTGTTCTGTTCTTAAAAACAGCCGGGCAAAGCCAGGCAGTGGTGGCGCATGCCTTTAATCCCAGCACTCGGGAGGCAGAGGCTGGTGGATCACTGTGAGTTCAAGGCCAGCCTGGTCTACAAAGTGAGTCCAGCCCAGCCAAGGCTATACAGAGAAACCCTATCTCAAAAAAACAGAAAAAAACAAAACAAAACAAAAAACCCAGCCAGGCGTGGTAGCACACACCTGTGATCCCAGGGAGACTGAGGCAGGTGGACTGCTTTGAGTTTAAGGCCAACCTGGTGGCCTCTGCAAAGTAAGTCCAGGACAGCCAAGGCTACACAGAGAAAGTCTATCTCAAAAAACCCAAACCCCACCAAAAACAAAACAAAACAAAACAAAAAACAAAAAAAGCCGGGCGTGGTGGCGCACGCCTTTAATCCCAGCACTTGGGAGGCAGAGGCAGGCGAATCGCTGTGAGTTCGAGGCCAGCCTGGTCTACAAAGTTAGTCCAGGACAGCCAAGGCTACACAGAGAAACCCTGTCTCGAAAAATCAAAAAAAAAAAAAAAAAAAAACCCAAACCCCAAACCTCCGGCTGGCATACTGGCCATAATCCCTGTGCTAGCTGAGGCAGGAGAACCACACATTTCATGGCAGCCTGGGCTATATAACCCGATGCTTTACAAAATTAAAAAAAAGAGCTGGTTGGTGGCGCACACCTTTAATCCCAGCACTCGAGAGGCAGAGGCGGGTGGATCTCTGTGAGTTCGAGGCCAGCCTGGTCAGGGTATCAGGGTACTTTAGTGACACCAAGACAGGCTTTCAGAAAAGGCTGCTATGTTTTGTTCACACACTGAACACAGGGTAACAGATAAGAGGGGCCAGAGAGACAGCTCAGCGGTTGGCAGCGCTTGATCTGGTAGAGGTCCTGGGCTCAGTTCCCAGCACCCACATGGCAGCTCACAACTGTCTGTGACTGTAGTTCCAGGGGGCCCAACACCTTCTCTTAACCTTCGAGGGCACCAGGAATGCAAGTGATACATATACATACACGCAGGCAAAACACTCATGTACATAAACGTACAGTAAATGAATCTTTAAAGACCTCTTTCTTTCTCTCTGCTTGCTTGTTCTGGGATAAAACTCAGTGATCCCTCTGTTTCAGCATGTGCCACTGCATTCAAGCTGGTGAGTACGCATGCTTCCATGTGGTGTTGAGGATGGAATAATAATAATAATAATAATAATAATAATAATAATAATAATAATAATTATTATTATTATTATTATTATTATTATTATTATTATTATTATTATAATAAGACAAGGCCTTGATATGTAGCTCTGGCTGGCCTGTAAGTTACCATATAGACAAGGCTGGACTCTAATTCACAGTGGTCTGCCTGCTTCTAGTTTGAAGATACCTCCTCCCCTCAACACACACACACACGCACACACACACACACACACACACAGCCTGTGCCAGTCTGGAGCAAAGGTAGACAAAAGGAGAAAGTTATAAACCTGCCCCAAGCAGCCACTGAGGCCACATACCTGTTTTAACTGGCCTCTCAGACGGTCTTCTGTGACGCCAAGTGCTCGCATGCCTCGCGCCCGACATGCTGCCTGCAATTCCTTGACAGTCAGACTGTTCACTCCTTCCTCAGAAATCAGCTGGAAAAGAAAGTAAGCGAGGCAATGAATGCTTTTCAAGATCATGCAAGATCTACAACACGGCTGTTAACACAACTTGGGTAAAAAAGCATATTGAAGGCTAGAGAGATGGCTCAGTGGTTGAGAGCACTGCCTGCTCTTCTAAAGGTCCTGAGTTCAATTCCCAGCAACCACATGTTGGCTCACAACCATCTATGAGATCTGGTGCCCTCTTCTGGCCTACAGTTGTATGTGCAGGCAAAACATTGTATACATAATAAATAAATCTTTTTTAAAAATTTGAATTAGAAACCATTTTCCTGGCTCTAGAGAGTGGCGAGCACCTGTTGCCCTTGTAGAAGACCTGGATTTGGCCCCAGCGCCCACATGGTGGCTCACAACCACCTATAGTTCCGGCTGGTCTGGTGCCCTCTTCTGACCTCCATGGGCACCAGGCACTCAGGTGGGCAAACCATTCATACACATACAATTTTAAAAGCTAAAAGAAGGGGAGCCCTGGTGGCATTCAGAGAAAGAATAAGCAGGCTACCAAGATGAGACTTGTTAGCCTGTGACCATATAGTGGGGGAGGAGGTCCCCCTTGGTCATAGACCTAGGGGAGGGGAATAGGGTGAGAGCGGGAGGGAGGGAAGAATGGGAGGATACGTGTGATGGGATGGCAGTTGAGTTGTAATCTGAATAAATTAATTTTAAAAAGAAAGCTAAAAGAAGAGCAGGAAGAGGAGTGGCAGGAGGAAGAAGAGGAAGCAGCAGCAGCAGCAGCCATTTTCCTGATGTTTGCTATAGTATTGCTATAAGGTATAGCCCAGTGCCTTGAGACTCAAGGGTTTCTTCCTGGCACCAGAAAAAAGGAAAAAGACAAAACAGTGCCACCAGAGCAAGTTCTTAGTCTCAATGACCTGAGCCATCCACAGAAGATAAGGACCTTGAAAGCATACAATGGCCAGACTTGACCCCAAGATGTCAAAAAGCCCCCTAGATGCGATGCTAGGAAGGACCTGCTCCTTCTCGTGACAGAACTTTGTCCTGTCAGCAGAACCAGCCCTGCCCTGCCTGCCCAGGACCTGCCACAGACTCTTCAGTGCCCACATACTGAGAGGCCCATGACCGTGAGGGCACCTTGGCCTCATACTCAGGTGTTTCCTCTGCTTCAGTCTGTGGTTCTGCAGGTCACAGTGACCTCGGTGTGCAATGCAGGCGACCTGCAGACCAGAGGAAGTAACAGGTGAGAGAGAGAAGAAATGAGACAAACACTGGGGCGCCATTTTGTGCTCGGCAACTCCCGAGCCCTTGTACAGCTAACCTACCGCACCACCTGCACGCACCTTCTCACTCTAGACAGGCCGACCTCGTGCCCCTGAGTAAGGACTCCTTATGCTGCCTTTTGCACACACCTGACTCCCATGGCTCTCACCTGTTATTTAAAGAACACCATCCATGTGGGAACACAGAAACCACCCGGTAAGAACCTCTGGAGTTCCTGAGGACACATCTGGCTGCTGTGGGCATCAAAGATGGCTTCTGACTGATAGACAGCTTCTCACAGGCGGGGTAGATAATTCTGCTTACCTGTTCTCCCAGTAAGATGGGGCTATATCTAGTTTATTAACTATGAAAAAAACTATTTTTTGGTTGGTTTTCTTGCATCTGTTTCCCTCTGGCTACTGCAGCATTTTCTGGGAATATAGGAGTGCTCTTGGAATAGAGCACACTGTGGTCACAACTTACAGAGTGGACCAACGGGCAGCTGCTCGCCTTCCTTTGCCTTCTCCCATTCCTCATCTGGGCATCTTATCTATTTCCTCTTCTCTCAGAGAACCACACCACAAGCTCTGTAGGCCTCCAACTCACTAGAAAGTAGTAGTGAAGGCTGACCTGCCTCTTCTTCTGATACTCACCCCAAAGGCTCATCTTCCATTGTATACTAATTTTGGGTAGAAAACTTTCCTTGGCATTTATGTGTATGAGAGAGTATGTGTGTGTATACTGTGTTATACATATTTACAAATGTTTTTACCCATTAATGTGTATACATGTGTGCATGTGGATTTGGAGGCCAGAATTATATGTGGGGTGTCTTTCCTTGATCACTCTGTTTCTTTGGAGACAAGAGTCTAACGGAACCTTAAGCTCATCAATTTAGCTAGACTGCCTGGCTAATAAGCTTCAGGGAGCCACTGCCTCTGCCTACACCAGTGCTGGGTTTACAGGCTCGGACCTCAGTGCCACACTTTTCACGTGAGTTCTGTGGATCTCAATCTTTATGCTCCCGTGTTCTTTCACCTGAGACCGTCTTGGTTGTGCGCATTCCTTTCTGTTTTGGTTTTTCAAAACAAGGTTTCTCTGTGTAGCCCTGGCTGTAGTGAACTCAAAGATCCGCCTGCCTCTGTTTACCAAATACTGGGATTTAAAGGCGTGCACCACTACTGTTCAGCACTGTTCCTTATTCTTATGGGACTTTTTGGCTGCAAACAGAAGTCAGTATGGGCAAAGTCATCCAGCTTTCCTAGGCTCCTCAGCTTCTTCGAGGAAACCACTGTCCCTCTGCTCTTTCCCTCCAGGGAGACACATCCCTCCCTCTTACTGCTCTCCACTCTGTGCTTGTTAGTTCGAACTGGAGCATCAAGGTAGGAATTTGTTCAGATATACCGTTAGAGGTTTACTCCTCTTCTTTCTTGTTCTTCCTCCTCCTCTTTCTTTTATTATTATTATTATTATTATTATTATTATTATTATTATTATTATTATTATTATTATTATTATTATTATTATTATTATTATTTCTGAGACAGGGTTTCTCTGTATAGTCCTGGCTGCTCTGGAACTTACATTGTAGACCAGGCTGTCCTTAAACTCAGATCCACTTGCCTCTGCCTCCCGAGTCCTGAGATAAAAGGCCTGCACCACTACCACTAAGTTCACTCTGTCTCTTAATGTCATAAATGCATATATTCTGTTGAATTTGGAAAGCTTAAGGTCATTATTTCTTCCAGGTTCTTGTGGTCCTGGTCACCCTGTTTCTCAAGTCCTCTGGGTTCTTCCAACAAAAACACTGGACATTGTGCTGTGAACAGAGAGTGTGCTGCTGTTCATATTTTACTGTCTTCTGCCTGCCACCCAGAGGCAACTCCTGCCCATGGTCCCACCACTGCTGCACCCCACCACCAGGCTTCCTGCATGGCTGTAGCTTTTCCTGCGACTCTCTACACCCTTCTGCACTTGAGGAGACTTTCCCTTAGTTCAGTGTGTAAGGTTTAAACATCTATATAATGGCTGCTTCAAGGTCTCTATCAGAAGCTCGGTACAGTGGTGTGTGTCTGTGGTTCTAGAAGCCTGAGGCTGGAGTTTAATCTTGGCTTGGGCAGCAAAGCAAGACTGCTCTCTCAAAACAAAGTAAGAACAAAATCTCTCCAGTTTTTCCAGCACCCACCTCTCAACACTGGCATCCACTCATTGCCTTTCTCTACCTATGGACCACTTCCTGGTTCTTGGCATGACAAGTGATTTCTCTTCCTTTTTCCCTTTCTTAATAATTTTTATTTTTTATTTTTTGATTTGTTTATTTATTTTATGTATACATTGCTCTGTCTGCATATACACTGACAGGCCAGAAGAGGGCATCCAATCGCATTATAGAAGGTTGTGAGCCACCATGTGGTTGCTGGAAATGAACTCCAGACCTCTAGAACAGTCAGTGTGCTCTTCACTGTTGAGCCACCTCTCCAGCCCCCTTTTTAATTTTTAAAGACTTATGTTATGTGCATGAGTGTTTTGCCTGCATATATGTATGTGTACCACATGTGTGCCTGGTGCCTAAAGAGGTCAGAAGAGGTATTGAATCTTCTGGAGCTAGGTGGTGGTGGCACATGCCTTTAATTCCAGCAGGCAGAGGCAGATGATCTTTGAGTTCGAGGCTAACCTGATCTACAGAGCAAGATCCAGGACAGGTAGAACTACACAGAGAATCCTTTTGAAAAGCCAAGAAGAAAAAAGAAAACCTGGATCAGGAGGTGCAGATAGCTGTGAGCCACCATGTGAGTGTTAAGCCAAACTCACATTCAATGTAAAGACAGCAAGGGCCTTAGCCACAGAGTCATCTCTCCAGCCCGAAAGGTGGTTTTTCAATGAAACCCAGACACACGGGGACATGGCAGAAGAATCTGGGTGGGATTCGACTTCTGCCTCCCTGGCCTGCTCTGACACTGAGAGGTCTGGGGTACCATTTTCACAGATGCCATAGTTGCTCTATGATCTAGTTTTCTCAACCAAACACAAACCTTCATCTTTCTGATCATGTCCTACAGTCAAAACCGCCCTGTCTGCTCCCCACAGGGAACAAAGGCATGGTGCAGTTCCTCATGCTCTCTCTCCCTACTCCACAGCCAGTTTCCATGTAGTTAAAGGGTGAATTTTAGAAAAAGGGAGGGCATAGGATCCCCATTTTTCACTGGCTGACTCGCTAAGGTAAACACACCTCTAGTATGACTATAAGGGTGGTTTGCACCCCTACTCCACTTCTGCAGACACCCTGGGAGCCAGGGCAGAAGTTCCTCATTATCGCTTCCCACCTAGCTCCAAGTGATACCACAGAAGCTGGTCTTGTTCCTGCTGGACAAGTGTAAGGTCCTGACTCCACTGGGCCTCTGCTGACCCCTCCTGACACTGTCTCTAATGACACCTGGGTGGAAAGGAGGCCCAACACGTTACTGCCTGCTGAGTCAGCTCCTTACTAGCTTCCTTCTTCCTAGTTTCCTGACTCCTTCCCAGTCCAAGGCCATCCTGGTAGGAGTGGAGGTCGCTAGCCTCTGAGCTTGCTCACCAAGCCCCTTCTGAGAGAAGACTCTCCAGCAGTACAGTCAGTGCCTGTATTTCAGAAACATGAAATACAGCAAACAAACAAAACCAAGAAGGACAACAAAGGCGAAGAGCCACAGACCCCCAGTCCTGTGCAGTGAGTAGGGGCTATAATTAGCATATCTGGGAAAGAAAAAGGGCCAGGCACGGTAACGCACACCTTAGTATCAGAGGGAGAGGGAGGCAGATCTCTGTAAAGTCAAAGCCAGCCTGGGCTACATAGTGAGTTCTAGGACAGCCAGGGCTAAGTAGAGAGCCCTGGCGCGTCTCAAAATAGATGGATAGATAGATAGATAGAAGAGGGGAGGGGAGGGGAGGAGAGGAGAGGGGAGGGGAGGGGAGGGGAGGAGAGGGGAGGAGAGGGGAGGGGAGGGGAGGGGAGGAGAGGAGAGGGGAGGGGAGGGGAGGGGAGGGGAGGAGAGGAGAGGAGAGGGGAGGAGAGGAGAGGAGAGGGGAGGGGAGGGGAGGAGAGGGGAGGAGAGGGGAGGAGAGGGGAGGGGAGGGGAGGGGAGGGGAGGGGAGGAGAGGGGAGGAGAGGAGAGGAGAGGGGAGGAGAGGGGAGGAGAGGGGAGGGGAGGGGAGGAGAGGGGAGGAGAGGGGAGGAGAGGGGAGGAGAGGAGAGGGGAGGAGAGGGGAGGGGAGGGGAGGGGAGGGGAGGGGAGGAGAGGGGAGGGGAGGGGAGGAGAGGGGAGGAGAGGGGAGGGGAGGGGAGGGGAGGGGAGGAGAGGGGAGGAGAGGGGAGGGGAGGGGAGGAGAGGGGAGGGGAGGAGAGGGGAGGGGAGGGGAGGAGAAGGGAGGAGAGGGGAGGGGAGGGGAGGGGAGGGGAGGGGAGGGGAGGGGAGGGGAGGAGAGGGGAGGAGAGGAGAGGAGAGGGGAGGAGAGGGGAGGAGAGGGGAGGGGAGGGGAGGAGAGGGGAGGAGAGGGGAGGAGAGGGGAGGAGAGGAGAGGGGAGGAGAGGGGAGGGGAGGGGAGGGGAGGGGAGGGGAGGAGAGGGGAGGAGAGGAGAGGGGAGGAGAGGAGAGGAGAGTAGTCATAGTGGTGAGCTTGGGTTTGACTGGAAGAGCCTGCTGCACTGAGTAAGATGGAGAAACAATCAAGGATGATTCCCGACACCATCCTTGGGCTTCCACATGCATGTGAACCCACTACACATACACCCCAGACACATTCGAACACACATAAATACTACACACACATGAAAAAATGGTGGGAAATGTAAAAAAAAAATGGAGCAGGGCTTGTAAGATGTGTCTCAACAGATGCCCTGTCCTGAACTGAAGACACCAGGCACACACAGACACATGCAGGCAAAACATCCCTACATATAAAGTAAATAAATCTAAAGAGGTAAAGAAAAAAGAAAAGAGGGCTGAGGATAGAGCTCAGGGCTAGAGTGCTGACACAGCATGTGAGGCTCTGGGCTCAAGCCTCAGGACAAAGGAAAAAACATACCAGGTATATTTATAATCTTAGCACTGAGGAGCCTGGGGGACAGGAGGATTGACACAAATGTGGGGCTAGCCTGGGCCACTTAGTAAATTCTAGGCCAGCCTGAGCTATGTGAGACAGAAAATGAGAAAGAAAAACAAGAAGACACAGTGTTGCAGACAGAAAGTGTAAACAGGACACGTGTGCACAAAACAAAGACAAGAAGGTACCTCACACGGCCACAACAGTACTACAGTAGGTTCAACCTTTGGCCCAACTCACTTTATCATCAGCCTTTATGGACCTCAGGCGCATGGTGAGCTGGAAACGCAGGAAGTTGTTGGTGCCGATGGACTGAAGCTCCAGCAGCTTGCACAGCGCCACCAGCTGAGGCCTCGTGAGGTTATCCAGGGTCAGTTCATCCTCAAATAATTTGGAAAAGCGCATGATTTCTTCATTGCTGGGCCTCTCTCCTGTCTCCCGGATCTGCAGAAGCAATTCCAAGTATTTTACACTGGGTCCAAACTATGCATTCTCCTGCTCCCAGAGGTAGCCTCTGGTCCCAGCAGGAAGGAACCGACAGAGAGTGAATGCAGGGGGCTGGACCAGCTACCTCTCACCGGCTCTCTAGGGAGCTGTCGCAGCTCAGGCACGCCAAGCCTGTGCTATGCCCTAACATACGCAGCATCAATCCCTGCAGTACCATCCAGGCTGTTGTCCACCAGGAGGCGGGGGATGCTAGCTGTGGGGCAGTGCCCCGGCTCTCATGCCACACCCAGGTTTCTCCTTGCCAAATGTGGCAAGAGGCCACATTTTTATATACCTACAGCTCCCTTGAAAGGGACACAAGGAGTAGGCAGTTAGCTTAAGCTCTGTCCTTGCAGCTTGGACCTTTATTCTGCTGAGTACAAAAAAAAAAAAAGGTAAAGGAAAGAAGAAGGAAGAAAGTGTCTAAAAGTGCTTGACACCCGAATTGTCCTCTGACAGAGGAGTACTACACCTTCTGGAAAAATGCAGAGAAATCTTTGGTGGCGTTCCCCTTGGCTGCTTTGTTCTTCAGGGCCATTTCCTCTATGGTGTCCTGGAGAAACTTGGCTAGCTCCAGCTTCACCCGAAGCTCCTTCTTGAGCCTTTCCTCCTGTGAGACAAAGTGAGGTTGTACTCCAGCCCCGCCCCGCCCCGCCCCGCCCCACCCCACCCGGCCCTGCGGCGCCCCGCCTGCATTCCACCACTACCTGCCTCTACCGTGGAAAGTAGTCTCGAAGCCTGCTTAGACTACTGCCTACTGCAAGGCAAGTCTCCCACATCCCGTACCCTTCAAGGAACACAATCTAAGTGTGATACATCCTCAAACTCTAGCTCACAGTTTAAAAAATATATATTGGTGTGAAACCCCACCCCTATCTCAATAGCAGAAGTGGTAAACTTGTTTCACAAGGGGCCAGACAGCGAGGCTCTGGGGCCTCACGGGTCACTTGGTCTGACATACTTGACTCAGCTGGTGCTTCACAAAAGAGCAGTCAACACATAGGTAACAGTGTGAGGTCTAGGAGGAGTTTTAGATTCCCTTTCTTTCTTTCTGTTATTTGTGTGTGTGTGTGTGTGTGTGTGTGTGTGTGTGTGTGTGTGTTGACTTACTGAGTGTAGACACTGTGTGTGGAAGATCAGAGGGCACCTTGGCCCTCACCATACCATCCACCTGCTTGAGACAGGGTCTCTTCTTTGTTGTCTGACACTAGCTGGCACACGATCTTTGGGAATTGTCCTGACTCTACCTTACATTTTGCCACAGGAGCACAGATGCACTACCCAGTACACAGTTCCAGGGATTTAATTCAAGGCCTTGTGTTTCTGTGCAAGTGCTTTCTTTACCCACCCAGCCATCTCCCCAGTTCTCAGACTCATTGTCAAGCGTACTCGAAGCCCCAGTACCCTCACCTTGATGGATTGCGTCTCAAACGTGGACGGCAGCATGTTGGGGAAGAGCTTCACAACCACAGGCAGCAGGAATTCCATGAAGGGCACCACCACGAACACCAGGAAGGGCACTAGGCGGAAGAGGTCTGCACAAATCCGGAGAAACTGCAAAGACATAGGCACATCAGCAGAACGGAAGAGGGCAGGAGCATTTCTCCTACCATCACTACAGACCGAGCCACAGGGCGCCTCAAGAGCTCTGAGCAGATCCCTTCAGAAACCCAGTTCTTTCTCAGAGTCTAAACTACTACACACCAGTGGTGGTGCATGCCTTTAATCAGCACTTGGGAGGCAGAGACAGGTGTATTTCCAAGTTCAAGGCCAGCCCGATCTACAGGATGGCCAGGTTACACAGAGAAACTCTGTCTTGAAAAACAACAACAAAACAAGAAACAAACAAACAAACAAAAAACTCCCAAACCACCACAACAAAAACCAAAAGCAAAAGTTTAATTACTTTAAAAAAAAAAAAGTTTAATCACTTGTAGCTGGGCATGGTGGCGCACGCCTATAATCCCAGCACTCGGGAGGCAGGGGCAGGTGGATCGCTGTGAGTTTGAGGCCAGCCTGGTCTACAAAGTGAGTCCAGGACAGCCAAGGCTACACAGAGAAACCCTGTCTCGAAACTCTCCCCCAAAAAGTTTAACTACTTGTTGTATGGTACCTTAAATACTCTATAATTATCTTTAAACAGAAGGTGACTGTGCCAGGCATAGAGGTGGCACACACCTATAATCCTAGCTTTTTAAAATCTGAGGCAGGGGCTGGAGAGATGGCTCAGAGGTTAGGAGTTCCGCCTGCTCTTCCAAAGGTCCTGAGTTCAATTCCCAGCAACCACATGGTGGCTCACAACCATCTATAATGTGATCTGATGTTCTCTTCTAGTGTGCAGGTGTACATGGAGGCAGAACACTGTATAATAATAAAAAATAAATAAACAAATCTTTAAAAAATAATCTGAGGCAGGGGCTGGAGAGATGGCTCAGAGGCTAAGGGCACCAACTGCTCCTCCAGAGGTCCTGAGTTCAAGTCCCAGCAACCACACATCTATATGATGTGATCTGATGCCCTCTTCTGGCCTGCAGGTGTACATGCAGGCAGAACACTGTATACATGATAATAAATAAATAATAAATCTTAAAAAAAAGAATCTCAGGCAGGCCGGGCAGTGGTGCATGCCTTTAATCTCAGTACTCTGGAGGCAGAGGCAGGTGGATTGCTGTGAGTTCAGGGCCAGCCTGGTCTACAGAGTCTAGGACAGCCAAGGCTACACAGAAAAACCCTGTCTTGAAAAAATCTGAGGCAAGATTTCAAATTCAAGGTAAGCCTGGGCCACACAGTAAGGCCCCGTACCAAAAAACCTGTACTAAAATATCATGTTAATCATAAATATTTAATTTTTAAAAAATTTTAGGGGCTGGAAAGATGGTTCAGAAGTTAAGGGCATTGGCTGCTCCTCCAGAGGTCCTGAGTTCAATTCCCAGCATTCGCATGGTGGCTCACAATCATCTATAATGAGATCTGGTGCCGAACGGATACAACTTAAAGTAACAATATATATATAATTTTAGGTTTATTTAATTTTATGTATGTAGGTGGCTTGTCTATATTATGTATTATGTGCCTGGTGCCAATGGAGGCTAGGATGGTGTCAGATTCCCTAGAACCAGACTTACAGAAGGCTGTGAACCAGGTGCTAGGAATCAAACCCTGGTCCTCTGAGCCATCTCCAACATGTAAATAATCAATTTTTTGCTTTTATATACCACTACCACCACCACCACCACCACCACCATCATCATCATCATGATAATAATAGTTAATTAGGTTTTTATCTGAGTACTGAAAAGGCTAAGCAAGACTGAATTCCAGCTAGGCGTGGTGGCGCATGCCTTTAATCCCAGCACTTGGGAGGCAGAGGCAGGTGGATTGCTGTGAGTTCGAGGCCAGCCTGATCTACAAAATGAGTCTAGGACAGCCAAAGCTACACAGAGAAACCTTGTCTCAAAAAAAAAAAAAAAAAAAATACTGAATTCCAGGCCAACACCAGCCATCTCTGTCTCAAAAATAAATTGAAAGGTTGGGGCTGGGGCTAAAGAAATGGCTCAGTGGTTAAATGCCCATCTATGTTTCTTTTTTCTTTCTTTAGTTTATTTCTAGTTTCTTTCCTTTTTCATTTATTTGTTGTCTGTTTATTGCTTCTCACTATATACCCCTCAAAGGCCTGGAACTCATTATGTAGACCAGCCTGGCCTTGAGATCACAGAGGTCCTCCTGCCCCTACCTTCCAAGCTCTGAGCTTAAAGGTGTGTTTGCCACCATCCTGGACTACCACTTCCAATTTATGCTAGTCCTGTGGGGATCTGCAAGTGCCAATCAGGCTGTAATAAACACACAAGCACTGGGTCTTCAGCCTGCCTACTGGAGAGGTCTGACAAGATGGTACAGTCGGTCTTTGAACAGCACAAAAGCACACCCAGGAGCTGACATGGGGCAACTGGGAGAGAAAGTAAGGTCAGGCTAAGGCTGGGGCATGTGGTCGGACTGCTGCTTAGAGGGTTGCCTTCACCTAGGAAGAGGACCCCGAAGGACACATCTTACTAGTTTAAAAGCCTGCTGCTGCTAGGGTGCAGAGACAGGCGGCCCCTCTGCCCACAATGCAGGGCAACAGGGTTAAGCAGTATGAAGCATTGGCCCTGGGTTCTGTTTGAGAGTTTGGATAGCTGCTAGGCACCCGAGAAGAACACTGGTTTTCAGGGCTGGCACAGCTTCACCCTGAGCACCAGCAAGGACTGACTGCTATGCTGAGATGACAGCAGCAGAGGCTTCCCAGAGATGTACAGGAGTTGGGGGGGGGGGGAGGACCTAAGTCTGTTCTGCACATCCATTCTGACCCTGAGACTACAGAGAGAGCAGTACGCATGGTGAGGGCAGAGGCCAGGCTGGGAGCGACACAGGTGTAAGGACATCAGCTGCAGATGGGGTTTCTGTGTCCTAAGAAGGAAGGTGATGCCACCTGGGCCAAATGCCTTGTTATGTCCCACTCTAGGAGGTGTAAAAAGTCACCTGCCTGTGCTTCAGACAAATGCCTAATAAGCCCAAAATGAACTCAGGACACTAGCAAGTGTTCCCCACAGGGCAGTGGAGCCCTCAGGACACAATGTGAGGTCCTGGACCAGGAGAAGATTATTGGTGGGAAAGCTGGAAAACTGAATCAAGTCTGGAGTTTTAGCAAAGTAGGAAGCTAAGCCATGACCATGAGGGTGAAACATGAGAGGACTGAGAGGTCCAAGCACAGCACCGTCACTAAGATTTTGCTATAAATCTAAAGTTATTCTAAAGTTAAAGATTTATTTAAAAATAAAACTAAAGGAGCTGGAGAGATGGATCTGCTGCCCTCCTCTGGCATGCGGGCAAATGGGCATGTAATAAATCTTTGGGATGGGCATGCTGGCATGCCTTTAATCCCAGCACTCTGGAGGCAGAGGCCGGCAGATTGCTGTGAGTTCGAGGCCAGCCTGGTCTACAAAACAAGTCCAGAACAGCCTAGGCTACACAGAGAAACCCTGTCTTGAACCCCCCCAACCCACAAAAAGATCATTAATAAATAAAACTAAAGCCTATGAAAAAAAGATTGGAGATCCCCAGGAGCTAGAAACAAGTAGATGTTAAGGGGGTCAGGAGAATGCATGTGGGAAAGATACACTTCCCACCGAGGGCTGCTTCCTCCACAGCCCCAGAGATCTCACAGCACTCAGAGAAAACAGTAGCTGCACTGGAGAAAGGGCTTAGCTCTTAAACCACGCAGGGTTCCCCTAGCTAAGATTCCTTTGAAAATAAACTCATAGCACAGATCACTAAACAGGGCTGAGAATATAGCAGTTGATAGAGTGCTTGCCTGGAGAGTAAGAATAGACTCCTAGGCTCAGGTACTTGAATGCTTAGGCACTGTGTGTCTCTTCTTGCTGTCTGTGGATCTAGATATGGGGCTCTCAGCTCCTCCCTCCAACACCATGTCTGCCTGCATACTGCCATGCTTCCCACCATGATGACAATGAACTAAAGCTCTGACACTGTAAGCAAACCCCAAGTAAATGTGTTATTTTTACAAGAGTTGAGGTAGCCAGGTGGTGGTGGCACACGCCTTTAATCCCAGCACCCAGGAGGCAGAGGCAAGCAGATTACTGTTGAGTTCAAGGCCAGCCTGGTCTACAAAGTCCAGGACAGCCAAGGATACACAGAGAAACCCAGTAAATGTTTTACCTGCATGCATGTGAGGGTACTACATGTGTGCCTGGCTTGGTAAGCCAGAAGAAGGTATGGGATTCCCTGGAACTGGAGTTACACACACAGTGCAGCTGTGAGCCACTTATGTGGGTGCTAGAAATTGAACCCAGGTCCTTTGAAAAAATCATTAAAAGCATTTGCTTTTAGAGAGCCATCTCTCTAGCCCCAGGAAGGGCCTTTTCAGAGCATTAAGGTCAAAAGCAACTACACACCAGGTCCACAGGGCCAAAGAAATAACTTTAAGAGACTTCCCTAGAGAGACACTGTATCTGTTTTGTTTTGTTTTTGGTGGTTTTCGAGACAGGGTCTCTCTGTGTAGCCTTGGCTGTCCTAGACTCACTTTGTAGACCAGGCTGGCCTCGAACTCACAGAGATCTGCCTGCCTCTGCCTCCCAAGTGCTGGGATTAAAGCTGTGTGCCACCACACGTAGCATCTGTGTCTCTGAAGACATACTAGAAGCAGCAAAACAGGGACAAAGGGCAAGGCTGCAGGAAAACCACCAAAGGAGGAAACAGCACGTCAGCACTGTTTTTTATCAAAAGAAGTAGGAAGAAGAGTATGGTGTGTCCCATACCTGCCTGCGCTCCCGGCGGGTCAGTGTGTGGCCATTGAGGATGCGCCACAGCATGCGGGCGGCTATCTTGGTGTCGATCCAGAGCAGGCGGAAGCCATGGTAGTAGTGCTTCAGCTCGTCCAGGACCTTCTGCCCAAGGGACTTCTTCACCACCACCTGCGCTGGCGGGCTGTACACGGGGCCACCCTCCTCCAGCTTCTTATTCTTGTCCTTTAAGGACTTGAGGGACTTCTCTATCACAGAGTCCTCTCCTAGGGGGGGTGATGAGTGCCAGCCGCGCACAGGAAGGTACTGAGGTCCTGTAACAACCAATCTTGCAGAGGCAGGTGTCCATGTTGCCCTTGCCAAGGGGCCCTGGCACTCAGGCCTCTGAGTCCAAGAGCTGAGGGGCTCCCCTTTGAAGCAGAGGTACACAGGCTTGGCTGGAGTACAACAGCGAGACAGAACACTCCTTGAAAAGAAAAGAAACAACAACAACAACAAAACAGAAAAGCAGGGATGAGAATTTCCCACCTATCTGACCACTCAGAACCAAATACCAAACTATACGGTGGCTCAAATTCTGTATCCCACCTACTTCCTTGGAAGGAGCCTTTGGGGGGGCTTACACATGAGGCTAGGCCCAAGCCTTGATGGCCTAACTCTTAAGCCCCCAAAGACACACGTCAGTCATGTGGACAAGCACACTCAGCGGAGTCTGACATAGGAAATGATATTCATGACTTTGGGGCTTGATGATATGGGGAGCAAAGTCAAGACTCCGTCCAGTTTGCATATTCCCACTCAACAGGTGACTCCTGGTTGACAGAAGGCACTGGAACAAATGGGAAGCCTCAAAGGAGCGTCCAGGGCCCGTTCCTTTACCTGGCTTTAGCATGACTCCCCACTCTGCCCACTTCCCCCTTAGTGCATGTACCTATGCCACGCCTGCCACAGAGAGGTGAGGGGCACATGTGTCATCAGGTCTACACCCTTTTACCACAAGAGTCCTAAAAAGGTGAGGCCACAGCCAGAAGCTGTTAGCTAAAAGCAGACTTCATCTGCACTGGACATGTGACATTAGAGATTTTGTTCAGCTCTGCACATGGGACAAGTGCATCATCGGGTTAAATATCAGTTTCCCATCTTCAGTGATGAAGAGTGTGGCCTCTACAGAAGGCTTGACACCTGCAGGCGCAAGGCAGCCAACAGGCCAAGGCAAAGATGTATATACAAAGATGAAGCAGGCAACACAGCATTCTGGGTAAGGGCCGGGCCAAGATCTTGCTCTTCTTAAACTCATCAGGGAGTTCGTTGCTGTTGGGGGAAGATGGGGTGTAAGAGCCTCCTGGGTCAGAGGTCACTTTTCAGGAGTCCTATCTTTCCTTTCATCACGTGGCTCTCAGGGATCAAACTCAGCTCAACAGGTTTGGTGTCAGAGGCCTCTACTCACTGAGCCATCATCACAGCCATCAGAGAGGTTCCTAACTAGCATTACCAACAACTTACACATAATGTTTTGCCATCTTCTTTTTTCTTTTTTTGATTTTTCAAAACAGGGTCTCTCTGTGTAGCCTTGGCTGTCCTGGACTCACTTTGTAGACCAAGCTGGCCTTGAACTCACAGCAATCCACCTGCCTCTGCCTCCTGAGTGCTGGGATTAAAGACGTGCACCACCCGGCCCAGCCTTGTTTTGCCATTTTTTTTTAAAATATTTATTTGTTTATTATATATATAGTGTGCACCACCCGGCCCAGCCTTGTTTTGCCATTTTCTTTTTTAAAAAAAATATTTATTTGTTTATTATATATACAGTGCTTTGCCTGCTTGTACCCCTGCAGACCAGAATAGGGTAGTAGATCACATTATAGATGGTTACGAGCCACCATGTACTTGCTGGGAATTGAACTCAGGACCTTTGGAGAATCTCTCCAGCCCCTGTGTTTTTTTTGTTTGTTTGTTTGTTTTGTTTTGTTTTTCAAGACAGGGTCTCTCTGTGTAGCCTTGGCTGTCCTAGACTCACTTTGTAGACCAGGCTGGTCTCGAACTCACAGCGATCCGCCTACCTCTGCCTCCCGAGTGCTGGGATTAAAGGCGTGTGCCACCACGCCCGGCCTGTTTTACCATTTTCAATCAGTGGAAAACCAAGTAATTTCTCTCTCTCTCTTCTATTTTTTTTTGGGCCAGTGCTAAGAATAGAACCTAGGGCCTCGCACATGCTAGGCTAAGTGCTGACCACTGAACTACTCTTCAGCCCAAATTATATAACATTCTTAATTTTTCTACCAATACAGAACTAATCATGGTCCTGCTGGTGCTCAACTAGCACTCACCAAAGGGCCAGACTAGGGGCTCAGCTTCCATCATCCTGCCTGTGACTTCCTCTTGTTTTTGTCTTTCCCTTTTGGAAATCGCCCTCCAAGTGGAGTGAAACAGCACCAACTAAGCACAGTACACCCATGAGGCTGGCAGGATGGCTCAGTGGGTAAGGGTGCGTGCCATCAGGTCTCATGACCTCAGTTTAATCCCTGAGATCCATGGTAGAAGATAACTGGCTTCCAGTTTATCCTCTGATCTCCACACATGCACCATACCACAGGTTCACCCACATACATGTCATTCCCCCCCAAACATATAAAGAATAAATAAATGCGAAAGACACACGCACATGCGCGCTAGGATGGCTGACCATACAGCACCCATCTACCTATGTTATGAGGCTGGGAAAAAAAATTTTTTTTTTTGATTTTTCGAGACAGGGTCTCTATGTGTTATCCTTGGCTGTCCTGGACTCGCTCTGTAGACCAGGCTGGCCTTGAACTCACAGCGATCCACCTACCTCTGCCTCCCGAGTGCTGCGATTAAAGGCGTGAGCCACCACGCCCGGCTGAGGTTGGGAATCTTACCAAGGATGACCATTTACATAAGGATCCTGAGCCTACATCCTGCCCAGTTTGAATGTTCAGCCTTCGTGTCTGGAGCAGGAAGACTAAAGACCACCTAACATAAGAGGGCTGTGTATGATCCTTACAATATCAGCTACATATTCTCAGCTGTCTGGCAGTCAGGAACAGGAATGGGACACAAGGACTGACATAAACACACACACACACTCACTCACTCACTCACACACAAGGACACAGATACCTCTTCTTCTGTCCATGTTTCTAACTCTAAACAGCATTACACCAATGTCAGAGGTATGCCTATATGGCCACTCCTACAAGGAAAACTCCCTTGAGGCACCTCAGCGCCCCCAGCACAGGCTACCCCTAGAAAGGCATAAAGCAAGCTAATAACCTACTGACCAGGATAAGTCACCTTGTTTTTCATGAAAGTGATGTCAAGGAACCAAGTCATCCTCAGCAAAAAGGAAGAACCATGGAGCAACAGCCTCCAAAAACAAAAGATGATTAAAAAAAAAAAAAGATGATTCCAGAAGTGTGGACAACTGTAACTTAGAGGCCTGTGGTTATACCACATAAGTCCACACTTGCTTCCTGACTGAGAAACTAGACGACACAGGAAAAAACCAGTAAAATATAATAGAATCTACAGCACCTGGTCCAGCCCATGACATGAGGTTTTGAGCTTGACTTATGCTCTGCAGGGATACCCATTAGCATGGTACAATTTCCCAAAGCAGATTTTTGCCACCGAGCACTAACTGTAGTGTAGGAGTTGGCTAGATGGCTCACCAGAAACAGGCACTAGCTACTAAGCCAGAGATCCTCATGGTGGAAGGAAAGATCTAAATCCCACCAAGTTGTCCTCCAACCTCACACCTGCACTTTAACATGTACGTACACACACGTTCCCTCCTCTCTCTGTCCCCTCCCCCCCCCTCTCTCTCTCACACACACACACACACACACACACACACACACACACACACACACACACACTGAAGAACTAAAACTGGTCAGTGGCAGGAAGGCTCAATGGGCAAAGCCTGAAGACCCAAGTTCAATCCCTTGGACCCATGAAGTGGAAGAACCAACTCCCAAAAGTTGTTCTCTAACTTTCATTACATCATGACACATGAACACTCACACACATAGGTATGTTGTATGTATATAAACATAAATATAGCCAGCCGGGTAAGGTGGTACACTCTTTTATTCCTTTAATCCTACCACTCAGGAGGCAGAGGTTGGTGGATCTCTTACCCTGCATAGCTAAAATGAGTATTTTTGCTGCTCATCCATAAGTGTTCATTTAAAATGTGTAAGTTGCTCGACAGAACTTCACAGTTATTACTGTTAGCTTTCAAAGCAAATGTCCAACATGGTTAACTTACAAGAAAAAAGTTTAAGCTGGGCATGGTGGCACATATCTGTAATCCCAGTACTGTAATGTAGGGTAACTGTGATGTAGGGTAATGTAGACTAACCTGGATTACATAGTGAGACTGTCTCACACCAAACAAGGCCTGAGGATGGAGAACACCTGTCTAGCAGTACAAGACCCTGGTTTTGATTCCCAGCACTGAAAATAAAAACATTTTTTAATTAATAAAGTACAACTCATTATATTTTAATGAATCTTAAATGCTAAAAAGGTACTTGACAAATGTACCATCCGGTTCTGATGAGAACGCTTTAATAAGAACAAGCAGCTGGGTAGACAGGAATGACACCTCAATGCTAAAACTCAGCAAGATGAGCACTGCTAAGCTCGCTCTGAGGCTGCCATGCTGGGCCGATGGCTGAAGCCGGCCTGGTGCGGAACCTGCTGCTGAGGCAGGCCCTGAAATTACAGAGACACAGGCCCTACTCGAGGGGAGACGGGCACTGTTGAGGCCATCAATATTCCAGCCATAACCTGAGCCTGTGCTGCCATGTGAGCTGAGCAGGAAGCAAACACAGTGGTGTGAAGTGGCCAGACTCTATAGACAACTAGACTGGCAGCAGCAAGCACTTGGCAAGGCAGAAGGAAAGAATAATGAGGGCTGCCTCAAAGGCCAAGCTCATGACCTAAAAGAAGTGACACCACTTTTTCTGAAAGAAAAGGGAAAAGTATTTTTTTGGGGGGGTGGGGAGTTGGGGGAGGCAGGGCCTGACTATATAGCTCTGGGTGTCCTGGAACTCATAGAGATCTGTGCCTGCCTCTGATGGGATCAAAGTTGTGTGCCACCATGCCCAGCTACCATCCTTACTTCTAAACTACAAATCCTGGAAGATGGGGTGGCAGGACCAAGAGTTAAAGGCCAGGCTTAGCTATAGGAGGTTCTGTTTTTAAACAGAACAAGAAGCTGCTAATCTTGGGGCTGTGGATGTACTTGCTGGTACCCTACTCATCTAGCAAGCCCAAGGCTTTAGGGTCTATTCCCAACTCCACAATACAAAACAAAAAGCTGCCAATCTCAAGGGGTTTGGTATTGTTTCAGCCCCAAAGGTTGTTTTATTAGACTGGAAGAACTAACGAGTTCATCTAGGACACTCAAATTCTCAGAGGAATAAAGACGAGGAACTGTCCCCTACACAAGTGCTAACTAGAGAACTTAGTCAGGAAATGGCAGATGGTGGATCTCAGTACTAGCCATGTGCACTGCCATCTGCAAAGACTAACATTAGGCCAGTTCAGTCAGAAATCATAGTACCTATATCCCACACCTTCATGGACTTATGAAGGGAAACTGAGTCCACAGAGCACTCCACTTTAAAACCAGAGACTCCTTGAAAACAAAACAAACAGTAACAACAACACAAAAACCAGAGACTTCATACCAAATCCTATTCTAACTTCTCCTGAGCCTCAAAGCAGGGTGTGTGAGGCCCCACAGCACACTTTAGGGAGAGCAAAGGACGCTAAGCTAGGCATGGTGGTACATGCTTTAATCCCAGAACTCAGGAGGCAAAAACAGAGGCAGAGGCAGGTGGGCCTATGTGAGTTTGAGGCCAGCCTGGTGTACAAACAAATTCCAGGACAGCCAGGGCTGTAGCACAGTGAAACCCAGTCTTGAAAAACAAGCAAATAAACAAACAAACAAGAATGAAAGAAGCTCTGTACACAGACATTGATACCATTACTGGCACAAAGAAGATTCCATAACAGACGCCTTGACTATCCAAAGAGAAATCTAATGAACATTTCACCCAACAGGCACATGGTGGGAGCCCACACACAAGGACTCTCTAAGTCAGCTGTGTGGGAGAGAATCTGACCAAATGATGTGTGTGCAGTTCAGTCGCAGAAATGCTGCCTTGTCCAAGAAGCCTGCAGGTCTTCCTATTCACCCCAGCACTCCACAATGTGCTGAAACAGAAACCAAGTCTCCACAGATGACTTGTCTTTATTTTAGGGACTTATACCTGTCTCAAGAAGCACCACCAGTTATGTTTCAGAGCTGAGGAATTAGTTAACAGCTTTACGTGAACACAGCCACCTCCAGAGATGAGAGCTCAAGAGGCAGGGAAGTGCACAGAAGGTAGTGCTGGTATCCAGCTCTCCAGAAGAAGGGACAGGGACAGGGAAGTGTGGTATCCAGCTCTCCAGAGGAAGGGACAGGGACAGGGAAGTGGGACGAGATGAACCCCCTTTCAGTGATCTGAACTGACAGCAGAGAGCAGCTCCTGGCCTGCCCTTACAGTAAGAGACATGGGGTGCAGGGCAGTTTAAGAAGTACAGCAGCCCTGGGGGTAGGCCAAGTCTACAATACAACAGAGTGTGGGCACCACTTTCTTGAAGAAGCTCCACTGAGCCTGGCCTTGCAATGCCACCAAAGCTTTGCCTGAGAAGCTGCTCCCATCTCACAGGCACTGCCATCTTGTAGGCTAACTACACCATACTCTCTAGGCATCCGGAGTGAGGCGAGGAGCATGCTGTGAGCATCCCCGAGGCAGGTGCCCTTGAGAGAGCAAAGTATTCAAGAGAAGGTCTGCCTCATCATGGACAGATCCCAGCAGTTCTAACACTACCACCCACAGCTGAGAAGAACTAGGCAGGATTCTGTGGAAAGCCAATAAAGAGGACCTCTGTGTAAGCACGGGAACGTTAGTCATTCTGAGTAGACAAAACTACAGTGGTAACAACTACACAAAAAACCAGCTACCTAAGTAAAAATGTCAGGCTGGGCATGCTGGAGCACGTGTATAATTCCAGCACATGGAAGGCTAGGCAGGAGGGTTGTCAAAAACTCAAGGCCAGCCTAAGCCGCATAGTCTATGGAGACTCTGTCTCACAAAACAAAACAAAACAAACAAACAAAATCGAACCAACCAGACAGAAACAACAACCAAAAGGGAAGCACACCAGAATGCCAGCAGTGCGCATAACTGGTGCTGGGATTGTCAGTACTTACTCTCTTAATTCACCAGCATTATGTGGTTATAACCACCAAAGTAAACACAGGGAGATTTAAAAGAAACAAGAACAAGGAATAAGGAGAAAGTAGCTGCCGGTTCCCTGACAAAGCATAAGTCCTCAAGCAGGCATGTACGGTGACACATTCGGTGATGGGCTTACTTACTCATGGCTTTTCAACCTCACGGTCCTGGTACAACTGAGACAAGCTCGGTCCCTCAGACTACCTACGACAGAAACAAAGAGAAGGTAAGCAAACAGGTGTCAACCAGGCATCTTTCGAAGGTAAGTTTCTGGGGGACTGCTGTGAATGACGGAGGAGGACGGTGAGGCACAGCATCTGCTCTCCCCAGGTTGGGAACTGGTCCTCAGGTTAAGGCCCCAGGAGGGAGCACTGAAGGCCCAGGGGCTTCTCCCAATGTGGGACCCCTTACAACTATAGTTGGTGTTGGTAGGCAGGGGCAAGCTCACACTGACTCTTAGCAAACTGATAGCTATCCTACAAACAAACAAACAAAAAAACAATTCCAAGGGACAAGGGCTGACAACTACTGGGAAAACAAATGCCAAGAAGACCCTACAGGGCATGCAAGATGGCTCAGTGGATAAAAGCACTTGCCAACAAGACCTGAGTTCAATTCCAGAGCCCACATGGTAGGTAAAATAATTCCCAACAAATTGTCTTGTGGCCTACATAAGCATGCCGTGGCATGTCCAGGCACACATGTACACACACAAACAATAAATGTAATTAAAGCAGCAATTTTGAAAGAAGGCATTTCTAGAAAAACAGTAGTGATAAAATACACTTTTGATGCTTTTCCTAATCCACTCTAATTCTCCAAATACATGAAGTTGAGAGTTTACTCACACCACTGTTGTGTGAGGCAGGGGACAGAAAGAAGACTCCCTGCAGTAGGAGCCAGAGGTACCATTCTCAACAGAGACCATGTGGCCCATGTAGATTTCAGGCAAGAGCAGGGGCCAGCAAGGCAGCAGGTGATGCTCTGCCCCAGTCCTCCAAGCAGGAGTAGCAGTAAAGGCGTTTACCATTTTATGTCAGGAGGGAGCTCTTCTGGCTCTATGGGGAAAGAGGTCATACTCAGGGTCTGGGAGCACTGGGAGAACTCTGGTTCCTTCAACACTATTCACAAATCATAACAAAGATTTTGGATAAATTTTTTTTCTTTAATAAAAATCATGTTTTTAACTTTTATTTTGCATGTATTTATTGTGTGTACACTGATTCAGAGGCCAGAGGACAACTCACAAGATTTGGTTCTCTCCTTCCAGCACATGGGGCCTGGGACTTATAGTCAGAAAATGTGAACCTGAGCCTGTAGCTGTACCTCAGCTACATTCTTACAAGTAGCAAATGTTACTTTTTTTTCCCCCTTCGAGACAGAGTTTCTCTGTGTAGCCTTGCTACCCTAAACTCACTTTGTAGACCAGGCTGGCCTCAAACTCATGGCAATCCACCTACCTCTGCCTCCCTGTGCACCCTGCCCTCAGGCACAGACCAAGGTCACCCAAGCCCTTCCAGACTTTTCTTAATCCAAAGAGGCCCAGAACTTCCTCTCTGCCCCTTCCAACCCTACTCCTATAGGATTTGGCTCAGAAACACCCCACAGCACCCAGAGGTAGATCTTATTCAGATGTTTCTGTCCTACCAGGTCTCTTCCTGGGCTCTCCCCCAAATAACATCTGAAGGCTGTTCCTGCTCCATTGTCAAAGCCATGCAGGGTGATAGGTTCACAGGTCCATACTCCACTGGAGCTGCCCAGGCTGCCGGCATTTCTGCTCTCTGTAAACTTGGGATTTGGGCTGAAGAGACGGTTCAGCAGTTAAAAGCACTTGCTGCTCTTGCAGAGGACTTGGATTTAGTTCCCAACACTCCTATTGGCTGGTTCATAACTGCCTGTAAGTCCAGGTCTATGACTTCTTCTTCTGGCCTCCATGGGCACCTGATCTCATACAGTACACATACCCACACAGATACACAAGTATACATACATTTAAAAAACTAAAATAAACAAATAAAATTGAGCCAGGTGGTGGTGGCCCATGCCTTTAATCCCAACACTCAGGAGGCAGAGGCAGGTGGATCTCTGTAAATTCGAGGCCAGCCTGGTCTACAGAGTGAACTCCAAGATAACCAAGCTATACAGAGAAACCCTGTCTTGAAAAACTAAAAATAAATAAATAAATAAAATAAAACACATTTAGCTGGGTGTGGTGGGACACACTCATAATCCCAGTACTTGGGAGGCAGAGGCAGGTGGATCTCTTTGAGCTCTAGGACAGCCTGGTCTACAAAGGACAGCCAAGGCTACACAGAGAAATCCTGTCTTGTGGGAAAAAAACAAACAAACAAAACAAATTTGAAGGGTTCTCAAGGCGCTCTTGGTTTTGCTAAATTGCTAGAACAAGTCACAGACCCCAGAATAATCAGTTTATTATAAAGGACACAAGTATGTAGGCGGAGAAGGGGACAGGGACTGTGACCAGGAGGGTCCTTTCTGTGTTCTTTCCTCTGGCCCACCAACCACTCTACACTCTGCACCTCCCTGGAGGGTAAGCTCAAGTTCCAGCCTTCTAATGTCACTGCAGCAGACCTCTCTCACCTAGCTGGCCCGACGCCCCACTTTTCAGGTGGGATAGAAAGGGCTAAGAGCAACAAACCCATTGCTACCTATCGCTCCCAAAGCTTTAGGAGCTCAGTGTCAGGAACAGGGATAAAGACCAAATGCCTTCCCCGGCTTTCCTGGCCTCCAGGAGACCTTTACACCCAGACCCTGTCTTCCCTGACCCTCACACAAAGCCTCCAGGTCTGGTGCACCTTGCGCCTGTCAACAGCTGCAGGAACTTGTCTCACTCCAAGTCAGTCCTCTTTTACTTTTTCCTGAGCTTTGACTAGTCCTCACAGGTTTACAAAATGGCACTGCAGCCTCTGGACTGGATGCTTCTGTCCCACAAACTCCAGGATCTGTCACTATGTTCCTTTCATAGAGAACAGCATAGGAAGGGGAAGGGACTTCACAGTGGACACCTGACAAGCACACTCCAGCTGGGGACCCATGTCAACATCAACAACGACGAGTTTAACCTTAACTGTGGAGCCTCGGCAGCACGTGATGAGCGAAAGCACTTAACACCCATGGCCTTCCACTCCAGAACTCATTAACAAAACACCGATGAAGAATCCTACAATACACCTTGACCTAAGTACTCATTAGAACTGTCAAAGTCATGGAAAACAAACAAAGTCCGGGAAGCCGCTACATTTTGAGCATTACAAGGACTAATGTAGTGTGGTATCTCCTAAGAAGACAGAGAGACAGAAAGAGAACCTCAGGATAAAGTATGCCACACAAAAGTGCAGAATAAGGTAAGTATCAAGAATAAAGAGAATTTTGATACAATGTTGGCCTCGATTTATTCGCTATGACTAAAAAGTAGGACGTTCATCCTATGCGTGCTGTCTCTGCCAGTGCATCATCCCAGGGTATGCAGGGACCTGCTACCCAGTCCAGCCCTGTTCGGTCCACAACTAAGCAGCTGAGTAACCCACTGTCAGAGAAGTAGTTATTTTTGTTCAGGGGAATTAAGTTAACTACAGAAACGATTCTTGTGCCTTGAACAATAAGAACACACACACACAAAAAAAAAAATATCAGCTAATTTTAAAGCCATAAACATGCCACAGAAGGGCAGAAGTGCTTTACGGCATGCTGAACAAGTCAACAGGTAGACAGCTCTTACGGCAGAGGCAGCTTGAGAAACCGCACCAAACCCGGGCAGACCTTGCTGTCTTTCCACTCATCATAACTGGTTTTGTTCCTTGTTTTTTTTTTTTGAGACAGTTGTGCCATGCTTGGCCTGAAACTCGAAATGCAGACCAGGGTGGCCCGGAACTGAGTTCCACCTGTCTCTGCGTCCAGGGTGCTGGGATTAAAGGCGTGTGCCACCACGCCTGGCTCTCCAATACTGTTAAGGTGGTAAGAACTGGCTTTTGCCAGGAAGCCATAAAGTCTTGGGTCCCACTCTCATAGACCAAGTTTCATCCTTACCGTAACTTACAAACAGGACACATACAAGTTTCCTTAGGAAGCCCAGTTAGCGGCCACCCCACCCCAAGGGGCAGCCCACTATGCTGGCATCACCCACAACCCAATCTCCTTGTCCCGGAGTTCCGGCTTCTAGGCCTGAGCTGGCCAAAGGGCACGCCTAGGCTCGGCTCATCAACGAAAGGAGCGCCAGGGAAGCCACAGCCCTAAGGAACTTTCCCAACGCCGCTGTCGGTAGCGGTGACCTGCGGCGACCAGGGAAACTAAGGTCACAGCGAAGCTGCCCAGTCCGGGCGGCGCAAAGCAGCCGAGTGCTTGTCATCGCCGCACTGCCTCGGAGCTGCACGGAAGGGTCCCCATGCGGGCACATGGTCGCCCCACAACAGGTCCCGTGCAAGGCGGCAGCTTACCCCGCGGGGAGGCGGCGCGGGGCGGCGCGAGGCGAGCAGGCCCCCGGCCGCGGCAGCTCCTGAGCAAGATGGACGCCATGCGCCCGCCGCGGCGGCGTCCTACAGCGGCCTCCGCTTCCTCGGTAGCTCTCCGCCGTCCCGGTGTCTGAGCCCGGCCCGCCGGACGGTTGACGGCCGCGGTTGGTTCCGGCAGCAGGCGCTCAGCTCAAGGACCCGGTATTAGCAGCGGCCAAGTCTTGGCACAGACGTCCCGAGGCGCGGGGCGGGGCGGGGCGGGCCAGCCGGCCGGCAAGGCTCCCATTGGCCTGGGTGCACCAGCCCCGGCCAGGTGAGGGGCGAGCCAAGCCAATGGACTACCAGTCCCAGCGTGCCACCGGGGCTTTTCCTCCAGGGACCACAAGTCCCAGCATGTGTAGCGCCTTCTCAAGGGATGAATGGAGTCCAGTCTCTCGCTGCAAATGAAAGCAGCCCCCAGTGCTTTTAAAGGCAAGCCTAAGAGATGGATGAGGTGTTGTCTTGTTGCTGATTGGTTCAGATTGGAATATGGCTATTTGTATAATAAAGAGCTGAGGGCAAGAGCTGGGGCAGGAAATACGAAAGGAGGCGGGACTTCCTGGCAGGCAGGGATACAGGCAGAGAGACACAAGAGTCCTACCTGGGAGCCGGACTGAGCTGGAAGGAAGCCGTGAGAAGCTGGGATGGTGGAGAAGTCAGGATAAGTTTTGATAGCTAAGAGACGATCCCAGCAAAACTTAAACTATATAGATACTTCTGTGTCTTAATTAAACCTTAAGCAAGATCCGCGAAAGCCTGGCTGTAAGTGTTGCAGCTCTGCTCTGCTAGGAAGAGTGTAACAGTTTTGCTCTGCTCTAATGAAAGTGTTACAGCTTCCATGAAGTCACACTCCACAGCAAATCTCACACAGGAGATTAGTTGAGAAGGAAGAATTCGAGGTTGGTGCTACCTCTGGTCCCAGGAGAAACAGCGGGGAATTGAAAAGTAGGCAGGGCTTATATAGGATTTCTCGGGGGGCGGAGCTTTCCAGAAAAGGGATTTCCATAGAGGATTGGTGGGATTTCAGAAGCTTTGGCGGGTTTTCCTGTTGAGGGTGTTGGTGGGGGTTGTGCTCAAGGATTGGTGGGTTTTCCTGCACAGGGATTGTTGGCTTTTTCTCACCCTCTTTTTTCCCGGATGGGGCTCATTGAAGACCTTCCTGGCTGCAGGACCTAGCAGCTCAGGGAGGCTGGAGAGAGGAGTTACTGTCGCCATGGCAACTCTGTGGCGGTATTTTATGGCAGCGGCTGCAGGCTGTGTCTGGAGAGGGAGGTGCCGCCATCTTCACAGCTCACATAGCACTTAACCGGACAGAGGCTGAGGCAGGAAAGGAGGTGCTGCCATCTTGACAGCACCTCAGTGGACGGAGGCGGCGGCCGTCTCTGCAGCACGCTACTCTCTACTCTGGGACTACACCCACAATATTTGGCCCAACAATGTAAGGCACAAGATTCCGGTTAAGGTTATGAGTTCCAGACACGAGACATGGACGGGAGAATCCAGGCACGAGATCATCCCAGATACACAAGTGTAGAGTAGAGACGGAGCCAGCAGACACAAGACGGAGAAGCTGAAATGTCAGAGTGGGCAGCCCACAGAGGACAGAGTTTAGGGAATCTCAAGTGCCGAAATAATACATTTGGACGTAGAAATGTTTTGTAAGTGTGCATAGGCACTTACGAAAGGAAAGAAACAGTGCAGACAGTCTTAGGAAAAAAATATTAAGTTTGAATATAATAATGTGAAGTCTCCTAAGGAAGGAGAGACTTAGCAAGATTAAAAAAGAAGATAGTTTTTTTGTGTGTGTTAAACAGTGTAAAACACTGTAGCAGAGGGCCCCTGGCCCCTGTACACTTTTGTTTTAGTTTGAGCCATCTCTCTAGCCCCCAAATGCTGATTTCTTTACTAGCAGAAATCTGAGTACAGACCAACCGTGTTGTTAGGCATCACCTGTCTTAGGGTTTTGTAAACATACACTAATGTAACTTTCTGATTCGTTTACTAAAGAGCTGGGCGAACAATCGTACAGGCAGGAGAGCTAGGCAGGACCTCCAGACAGGTAAGAACCCTGGGAAAGACTCAGAGGCGGAATTGCCCTGCAAGATACAGAGGAAGTCGGCCACATGGAGCTGAGGAGAGGGAATGAGCCGTGTGGCAGAACACAGATACAAATGGGTACAGAGGTTATACCAGCTAGTTGGGAACCAGAATAAGCTAAGGCCTAAATCTACTATAAATAAATATGTCTCCGTGTCATTATTCAGAGCTGGGGTGGGCATAGAAAGTCCATAAGGTCTTAGTGCCCTCTCTAAGAAAGATCAGAATCAAGATGAAAGGAGAAAATCTCCTTGTCCTTCTGTCTGGAGACAGGCTTTCTCTGTATATCAAGCCCCAGCTGTCTTTGTAGACCAGGCTGACCTTGAACTCACAAAGACCCGCATGCCTCTGCCTCCCCAGTGGCGGGATTAAAGGCCTGTGCCACCACGCCTGGTTGGAGGATCTTTTAGCTCAGAATAAAAAATTTTCTCCTAGACGTGGTGACACACGCCTTTAATCCCAGCACTCGGGAGGCAGAGGCAGGCAGATTCTGTAAATTGGAGGCCAGCCTGGTCTACAAAGTGAGGCCAAGAAAGCCAAAGCTATACACAGAAACCCTGTCTCAAAAAACCAAGAAATAAAAATAAATGTGGGGGCTGGAGAGATGGCTCAGAGGTTAAGAGCACTGTCTGTTCTTCCAAAGGTCCTGAGTTCAACTCCCAGCAACCACATGGTGGCTCACAACCATCTATAATGTGATCTGGTGCCCTCTTCTGGCATGCAGGCAAAACACTATATACGTAATAAATAAAAATAAATGTTTTTATTCTCCAGCCATGTCAGAGAAATTCAATCTAAAGCCCTATGGCACCACCTCATGGCAAGATTAGAGGATAGCAGTCCAAGCCTATTAGAAAGCACACAACAACTTTTCCAGTTCCTATAAGACAGTTAGTCCCACATGAGTGAGACCCACAAGGATACAATGAATTTGGATGGCAAACTATAGAGACGCTAGAAGAAGCAAGAGTAACATATGGAGTGTACTCACTCTATGTGGAGCAGGTTTTAAGTAACTGGGCCATGCAAAATTTTATAATTCCAAAATACTGGAAAAATTTAGTGACAGCTACATTATTGGAAGCTGACCCTCAGCTACAGTGACTGACCTGGTGGAGAAAGGAGGTTTTAGCTATGGAGCAGCATAATAGGACTAGAGCCATTAATACTGCCAAGCATCAGTTGCAAGGTGAAGGTGAATATGGTGAGTTACAAATGCAGATTCTGTTTGATGATGCCACTTTATTTATTTATTTATTTATTTATTAGGTTTGTTTTTTTTTTTTTTGAGACAGGGTCTTTCTGTGTAGCCCTGGCTGTCTTAGACTCACTTTGTAGACCAGGCTGGCCACCATACCCGGCTTGATGATGCCACTTTAAAGCAATGTTGTACAGTAGCTCGGGACGAAGTTGAACAACAGGGAAGATGACCTGAATCACTTACCAAGATAACCCAGGGCTCAGATGAATCTTTTCAATTTTTTTTTCTTTAAAAACAAAGATTAATTTCATCTGTAAAATAGAGAGCAATTTTGGACCCAGATGCAGGAGAGGTACTAATTGAGTCTTTGGCTTTTGAGAATGCTAGTGCTTAATGAAAAGAGGCGATTAGACCTTTAAAAGGATGATCAGTACCTAGGTATGAATGGATTCAAACTGCATATATGGGATCTGATGCCTTTAATACTGCTATGATAGGACAGACAACTGCTAAAAGTATGAGAGCTCAAAATATCTGATGCTGTGGCTATGGATGACCAAGTCATTTCCTAAAAGACTGCAGACAAACAATTTCTAAGGATTATATTTTTTCAAATGATAATTCATGGGGAAAACTTCCTGGGATATGTAAAAGATCTGGAAAGAGCAGACACAGAAATATGGGAGGCAATTCTTTACTATTGGGAAACTGCCTGAGGGACTATGCTCAGTCCCCCTACTCCTAAATAGCATGAAAATCATTCCTTGTCAGCCAAGGAGAGACTGTTCTAGAGAGCAACTAAAAAAATTAGTGCCTGATATGACCGACAGCTTTGCTCTAAGCTTAAATACTCCAATGGATAGAGCAAGAGATTTTAAAAAGTACCAGTAAACAAGTATTTTAGCAAACTGCCATAAATGATCAGAGACCGAAGCTGAAATTGCAAAATTGGAATTGGGATTGAAGGCTTAGTGGATATCAGGGCAGCTGTAACAATCGTTCCACAAGATTCTTGGAATCCAACTTAGCAATTTCTTTCTTTCTTTCTTTCTTTCTTTCTTTCTTTCTTTCTTTCTTTCTTTCTTTCTAGATTTATTTATTTAAAGTTTTATTTATTTAGCCAGACGTGGTGGCGCACGCCTTTAATCCCAGCACTCGGGAGGCAGAGGCAGGTGGATCATTGTGAGTTCGAGGCCAGCCTGGTCTACAGAAGGAGTTCCAGGACAGCCAGAGCAGTTACACAGAGAAACCCTGTCTCTCTCAATGCCCCTACACAGACAAGATAGAGAAAAATTTGCTTTTACTGTGTTCACATTTAACTAGGAAAAGCTAGACTCAAAGGTACCACTGGAAGATCTTGCCACAAGGAATGTTAAACAGCCCCACCTTGTGTCAATATTTTGTACAACAGCCATTAGAAGCAATTCAGAGTAAGCAGGGCATGGTGGTACGTACCTTTGATCCCAGCACTCAGGGAGGCAGAGGCAGGTGGATTGCTGTGAGTTTGAGACCAGCCTGGTCTACAAAAAGAATCCAGGACAGCCAAGGCTACACAGAGAAACCCTGTCTTGAAAACCAAAAAAGAAGAAGAAGAAAAAAGAATTCATACTCTCCTCAATCTACAATTTATTATTATATGAATGATACCCAACTGGCTGATTCTGATACAAATACCTAAGGTATCTAAGAAAAAAAAATGTTTGTTAAAGAGAATTTTACTTTTTGGGGGCTTACAAATTGTTCCTGAAAAAAAAAAAAAACCAAAACAAAGAGGAGATCCTCTTAATTATCTAGGATATGAGATAGGTTTACAGAAAATCTATCTACAGAAAATACAGATCAGAAGAGATTGGTTACAAACTCTTAATGGGATGGGTGTGGTGGCGCACACCTTTAATCCCAGCACTTGGGAGGCAGAGGCAGGCGGATCGCTGTGAGTTCAGGGCCAATCTGGTCTACAAATTGAGTCCAGGACAGCCAAGGCTACCCAGAGAAACCCTGTCTCGAAAAACCAAATAAGAAAAAAAAAAAGATGCTTTTCACCTGCTCAAGCATAGAGCAGAGAATCATCTTTAGCTGATTACTGCACACCACACATTCCACACATGTGTTAATGCAGAAATGTCCCTACAACATTACCTTTAAAAGTGTGATGGGAGGCAGAGACAGGTGGATCTCTGTGATTTCAAGGCCAGCCTTAGCTATAAAGAGAGTTCCAGGAAAGTCAGCGCAATTACACAGAGAAACCCTGTCTCAGAAAAACAAAAAGTTAAAAATAAAAAGGTTGGGGGCTGGAGAGTTGGCTCAGTGGTTAAGAGCACTGTGTGCTCTTCCAAAGGACCGGGGTTCGATTCCCAGCACCCACATGGCAGCTCACAACTATCTGTAACTCCAAGATCTGATACCCTCACACCAATGCACATAAATTAAAATTTAAATAAAAATATTACAAAAAGTTTGTGTGTTTTCAGAGCAAAAGGACCAGACACTAGTGAAGACAAAGCAGATAGTCCCAGGTGATCCAGCCTCATAGACTGTCTCATTTGATGTTTCCTCAAAAATTACATCTAGGACAGCTTTAAATCAGCTAGTCTCAACTGGGCCAGCCTCACAGACTACCTCATCTAGGACTTCAGTTAAGCCCTGCACTTTCCTAGCCCAAGATGATTTCACAGAGCTTGGACAGTGAGGGAAAACAGCCAGCTCTCCCAGGACTCGGCCAATATTTAAATTTTCTCATGGCTCCAAGAATGCCATTAGTCCAAGACAGCAGGAAGCAAGCTAAGAAAACAACCCCCTCAATCCCGAAAGGTGGGGTGGGCAGTTATTGGTTGTTTGGTGTACTGTAAGTTTTGGTTTCTTTGTAAACTCAGGTATGTTATATGAATATGCTTTTTTAAAAGTTTTTTTTTTAAGGCAGGGTTTCTTTGGGTTCTCTTGGCTATCCTGGACTTCCTTTGTAGACCACGCTGGCTTCAAACTCACTCTGCCTGCCTCTGCCTCCCGAGTGCTGGGGTTAAGGGTGTGCGCCATTGTGCCCAGCCTCATAATTGTTCTTATTGTATATAGTTTATTTATGTTAGAGATAAAGCCGTTTCTTGGACTAAAGGGGGGAAACGTTGGGGGGAATGATTTCCTTCACATTGAGAAGGTGTGTCCTGGTATCTTCTTTTCTTTCTTTTTTCTTTTCTTTCCTTTTTAAAAAAGATTTATTTATATATACAATATTTTCTTGCTTGGACACCTGCACTGTAGAAGAGGGCACCAGATCTCATTATAGATGGTTGTGAGCCACCATGTGGTTCTGGGAACTGAACTCAGGACCTTTGGAAGAGCAGCCAGTGCTCTTAGCCTCTGAGCCATCTTTCTAGCCTCATTTTTGGGGGGGGTTTCAAAACAGAGTCTCTCTGGGTAGCCCTGGCTGTCCTGGACTTGCTTTGTAGACCAGACTCAGAGAGATCTGCCGGCCTCTGCCTCCCAAGTGCTAGGATTAAAGGCGTGTGCCACCACTATTTTCTTTCTTTCTTTTTTTTCCTTAGTTTCTTTGTTTCTTTCCTTCCTTCTTAAGATTTGTTTATTTATTACGTATACAATGTTTGCCTGCATGTGTGACTGCCCACCAGAAGAGGGCACCAGATCTCATTATAAATGGTTGTGAGCCACCATGTAATTGCTAGGAATTGAACTCAGAACCTCTGGAAGAACAGCCAGTGCTCTTAACCTCTGAGTCATCTCTCCAGCCTGCCACCACTATCTTCAATTGATAACTGACAGAGAGCTAAGTGCTGGAAGGATTTTGGTGTTGTATTTTCTATGGCCTATCACTCATTTTCTATTTGTAAATGTTTGTCCTTCCTCACCTGCCCAAAAGATGATGATGGTTCTCTGAGATTACACACACACACACACACACACACACACACACACACACACACACACGCTGCTGTGGTGAAGGTCAGACAGCCCCCAGTGCTAAAAAGCAACCCATGGATTCTTTGTTGTCTTGCTGCTGATTGATTCTGACTGGAATATGAATATGACTTTTTGTATGATAAAGAGCTGAGGGTCAGAGTTGGGGCAGGATGTATATTGCTAGGACTTCCAGGCAGGCAGGGATGCAAGCAGAGATGCAGCAGTCTCAGGTACATGCAGAAGGAGGCAGACAAGAGATGGACAGAGCTGGAAGTAGGCAGCGAGAACCACGTGGAGACCTAGGATGATGGAAAAGTCAGGATAAGTTTAGATAGCTGGCTGAGAGACTTCTCCAGCGTAAGGCCAAAAGCCTTCAGTTGTATAAATGGTTCTATGTCTTCAGTCAACCTCAAACAGGGTCCTCGAAAGCCCTCAAATAGGTGTGTGTAAGGAGCAGAACTGTGTCCTGGGACAGGGTGACAGACTCCAAGATGGAGGCTTTGCCAGTTGGTCCCAGCTCCTTGGTTCGCGGCTAAGCCAGCAACCCTATTCTGTAGTGGTCTGTGCTTCTGGCAGGTCCTCTTTGTGGCATCTCACAGCCACCCCTGCCCACTCCAGAATAAACCTGGCAACATTGTAGACTCAATTTTCTTAAACAAAATATTTTATTAACAACTTAGTGACCGAGCTACATCAATTATAACCCGATTAACCAAAACAGTAGGAAATGAGGATTAATGGACACAATAACAAAACCTTAAGGATATCAATTCTGAGGAACAATTCTCCAGTCAGGAGACGCAGGATTTCTTCTACTGGAACCTGGGGTAGCTAGACCCCAGAGCCTCAGGAGGAGCCGGAGCTCTGAAGCCTTCCCTTGAGCGGTTTTCTCTAGGAGCGTCTTGAAGGGCAGCGATGAACAGCCAAACCTATCCCAAGTCTCCAATCCCCGCCGCCGCCAGTTCTGGATTCATTTATATATCTCCTCCCAGAGTCTGGTCACGGGGGGGGGGGGGGGGGGATCTTTTCAGATGGCAGCAATTAAGCTCCTGAATTAACATCACCTGTTCTCTCAAGAGACCGTTCTGATCCCACACTTGGGATCCTAAAGAACAGGTTTCTCTCCTTCACAATATCCTATTTTTTTAGAGTGTGACCAGGGCCGCAGGAGTGAGGAGATCTAGGACCCTAGTCATCCTAGTCCTCCACAGATCTGCACCCCAACCCTGGGGGCAACAGACCTTTCCTTGAGACCCTCCACACTGCTTCTCACCTCCTATGCTTGCCTCTCTGTGCAATGCCTTTTCCATTCATTCGCTCTTCCTGTGGTGTGAACTCAGCACTGTATCTTCCTGTGGTGTGAACTCAGCACTGTATCTTCCTGTGGTGTGAACTCAGCACTGTATCTTCCTGTGGTGTGAACTCAGCACTGTAGCTGGTTTCACCCTTTATCACTAGAATGGGGGAGGGGAGGGAGAGATCCCTGAATCTAATTTCATCCTTATTTTTTCTTTGAGCATGACTGCTAAAAAACCGCAACCAACCACCCCTGACAACCGCCATCCACCAACACCCCTCTCCCTCTTAGGGGCCTAGCATTTATGTATCCTCTGAGAAGTTCCCAGAATTCCAAATGTCACACAACTGCAGAAACTATCATCTGTAGCTGGCAAAACCATGCCTCTGTTAGAGCACAAGGCAAATAAAAGTCAGCTGCTGTGGACAGCGCAAAGAAGCTCCATATCCACACACCTGGGGTTAAAATTAAAACATATTCTTATAATAATTCTGTGTTTTTTAAATAATTTTTTTTGTTTTTTGTTTTCTTTTTTGTATGATACAAGGAGGTTTGTTTGAGAGAGGGAGAGAGAGAGAGAACAATTTTTTTTTTCAAGACAGAGTTTCTCTGTGTAGCTTTGGCTGTCCTGGACTCACCTTTTAGACCAGGCTTGTCTCAAATTCTTTGATGTTTATTTTTATTTTTTAAGATTTACTTATTTATTATTTGTACAGAAAGTATCCTGCCCATATGTGTGCCTGCAGGCCAGAAGAGGGCACCAGATCTCATTATAGATGGTTGTGAGCCACCATGTGGTTGCTGGGAATTGAACTTAGGACCTTTGGAAGAACAGACAGTGTTCTTAGCCTCTGAGCCGTCTCTCCAGCCCCTCTTCTGTGTTTTTTTAAAGAAACCTATTGTGATAATGTCTTTGTGCACTGTGTAAAGATTATCCTCATATATTCAAACACTGTGCCGATGCAGATATGAATCAGGTTGGACTTTGACACTGTAATTTTTATGAAGCATCTCCTGTCTCAATATTTTGTAAACATTGCTCTCTGTCATCTTTTGGTTGGTTTTAATAAGAATATGATGGCCAATAAGCTGAGGTAGGATTAGGAGGTGGGGCCTTCTGAGTCCAGAGAGGGCTCCCAGGTGGGCACTAGAGAAAGAGGGGAGTCACCAGCCACACAAGGAGCAAGAAGCATCCTGGGACTAAAGGAGAGGTAATAAGGAGCCACATGGCATAACTTAGATGAATATAAATGGGATAATTGAGTCATGGGCTAGCTGGAAACAAGCCTAGCTTTAAGGCCTAGGCTTTCACAAATAAATATGTTTCTGTGACATTATTTGGGAGCTGTCACCCAAAAGAAAGCCCCATTTTACAGAAACCAAAATTGTCACCACACAGCATAGTAGGTGAGGTCTTCAGTAAGAACTTAATGCACCTGCTGTTTGGATGCATAGACACTCAAGTCCCAGTTCCAGCTGGCCCCCAGCAAGGACGCTTGACTATTTTCCCAGCACAGTCCGTTGGGAAGGGGTAACCTACCTTGTCATTTACTTGAACCAGAACCTAGAAGCTGGGCCTGTGTAGGCTGGAGTCCCCATCTCAGGTCTCAGGTGGGAGAGAATCTCCAAAGATGTCTGGAAGCTCTCTTGTGCACTAGGTATTGTAGACATCAGATAGAGAATTAAGTCAAGCATAGGGATGCACTGAAAGGTTAATGACCTAAACTAGGGAACCTCAGCCAAGCTGAGGAACTTCCAATGATAAGAACAACATGGGGCTGGAGAGATGGCTCAGTGGTTAAGAGCGCCGCCTGCTCTTCCAGAGGTCCTGAGTTCAATTCCCCAGCAACCACATGGTAGCTCATAACCATCTATAATGTAATCTGATACCCTCTTCTGCAGATAAAGCACTCATATGCAATAAGTAAATCTTAAAAAAAGAAAAGAAAAGAAAGAAAAGCCAACGTAATAGTTAGAACACCCACTGGCATCATTAGGCTTTAAAACCATAAAGAATACATCTACAGATAAAGCTTTACTCCACAGAAAGATCCTTATTCTATCCTGTAAAGCACCTGAGCTTGCTGGGCATGGTGGCGCATGCCTTTAATCCCAGCACTCGGGAGGCAGAGGCAGGTGGATTGTTGCAAGTTCAAGACCAGCCTGGTCTACAAAGTGAGTCCAGGACAGCCAAGGCTACACAGAGAAACCCTGTCTCGAAAAACCAAATAAATAAATAAATAAATAAATAAATAAATAAATAAATAAAGCACCTGGGCTTACAGACTCTACTCCCAAGAATAAAATAGTGCGTTTCAGTTGTTTTGATTAAAGAGCAATTCTGGGGACTGGAGAGATGGCTGAGAGGTTAAGAGCACCGTCTGTTCTTCCAAACGTCCCAAGTTCAATCCCCAGCAACCACGTGGTGGCACACGACCATCTATAACGAGACTGGTGCCTTCTTGTGGCCTGCAGGCACACATGCAGGTAGAATACTGTATATATAAATTATTTTTTTTAAAAAGGAACATTTTTTTCTTATAGAATTTGGTCCCCTCTTTATTTCCATGTCACTCCCCATCAGTCCTGATCTAACAATGCTCCAAACCTGGGCCTGTGGTACCCAAAAACTGTTAAGGAGACCCCATCCCTCAGAAGAGAAAGTAGTAGGGATAAAGAACAATCCTCATCCATCCATGGTGATGCGTGAGCCAGAGCATATGATTGGTTAGCACTCGCAAGAACTTGTGGGGCAGGGGAGCTTGCCACGGGGGAACCAGCCTGGATCAAGAGTGATGTTGAGGGGTGTTCAAACCCTGAAACTCTTGTTTTGAGGCCGGCAGGATTAGGACCATTCTCTCCCTGTTCTGTGCCTGCATGTCGCAGTACACATAGCTTTATGGTCCCCACTTTTACCATCCTTGAGGTGGTCATGTAGCCTGGTGGCCAGGTTATAGGTTAAACTTCATCTCTCCTTGTAAGATCATGTCCAGCAAGCACCTGTAATTCCTTTCATGCAAATGAAGCATTCCTAGCACCTTGGCCTTGGCCAATGATGTATACTGTCTTTGCTCCTCTAAATTAAATGAGCTGCACACTGAAGCCTGCCTCGTGGGAAGTATGTTTCTTTTTTTCTTTTTGGTTTTTCGAGGCAAGCTTTTTCTGTGTAACAGCTATGGCTGTCCTGGAACTCGTTCTGTAGACCAGGCTGGCCTCAAACTCACAAAGATCCACCTGCCTCTGCCTCCCAAATGCTGGGATTAAAGGCAACGCCACCACCACCCAGCGGGAAGTCTGTTGAGTGCTTACTGCCTCCTGAGGTCTCTGTTGGGGGTGTAAAGATTGTCCTTGAACTATTCAAATGCTGATTTGAATACAGAGAGCTCTCAGTACAGACCTGACTTTGGTATTGTTAAGCATCACCTGTCTCAGTGTTTTGTAAACATTGTTTTCCATCACCTTCTGATTGGTTGAATAAAGAGCTGGCCGGCCAATAGCAAAGGCAGGAAAGAGAGTCAGGAATTCCAGCAGAGATGGAACTCTGGGTGGAAAAAAGAGGTGTGAGAGATTCGTTTGTGATGTGCTATGGGGAGGAAATTGGAAGTATGAAAGAAAAAGAGGTAAAGAGCCATGTGGCAGAACATAGACTAAACACAGGTTATAAGAATTCGTTGGGGGAAAAAAAGAATTCGTTGGAGGCGGGGGCGGGAGGGGGTACTGGAGAACGGCTCAGAGGTTAAGAGCACTTGGCAGTTCTTCCAAAGCTCCTGAGTTTGATTCTCAGCAACCACATGGTGTTGCATAATCATGAGATCTGGTGCCCTGTTCTGGCCTGCTGGCTCACATGCAGGCAGAATACTGTATAAGTAATACACGAATAAATCTTTAAAAACAATTACTTGGGAACAACAGTAAGCGAAGGCCTAAAGCTAGTATAAATAAATAAAAGTCTCCATGTTATTATCCAGAGCTGGGGCGGGCATAGAAAGACCATAGGGTTAATGACCTCCATATTCCCTGCTGTTCCCACCTCTCACTTCCTCCCCTCAGGATCGGCCAGCCATGGCTGAGGACCAACTGTGCTGGGTCAGAGGGAGAAATGGGGCCCCAACAGCAAGAAGTGACCTTCTGTAGTAGGGACACTGATCCTGAGCTGCACACGGCCTGCCCAGATGCCACTGATATAGGGACGGACCCTTCCTGTTCTTCAGTTGGACGTCCTGGTGTGGCCCCCGGCACGAGGCATCTGTTTTGACTTTGAAGGACACTTGCTCCCTACTCCCACCCCGGCTCTACCCTGCACCAAGTGCCAGATATGAAGAAACAGACCCACACTGCCATTGGCATTGCTCTCGGCTGGTCAGGCCAGGTAGGTGAGAGAGAGAGGAGACAGGAAGGAAGGAAAACCAAGACAGACGTTAGCAGTCTGACAGTGCAGTGTAGGGTGCTATTTTTCACTAATGGAAATAGCCTTACTCGGTCTCCTAATTATCAAAAGAGTTTGTGCCCAGCATAGCCTTTCAAGTTTATATAAAATAAGCGTAAGGAATAGTTTGGATCTTCCTCCAGCTAGCTACAGCCAAGAGAAAAGCAGCGTGTCCCCTTGCCCCGTGTCTCATGCAGCAGTCAATGCTCTTAACCACTGAACCATCTCTCTGGCCCTTGTTTTTTTTTTTTTTTTTTTTTTTTTTGGTTTTTCGAGACAGGGTTTCTCTGTGTAGCCTTGGCTGTCCTGGACTCACTTTGTAGACCAGGCTAGCCTCGAACTCACAGCGATCCACCTGCCTCTGCCTCCCGAGTGCTGGGATTAAAGGCATGCGCCACCACGCCCGGCTGCTTGTTTTGTGTTTATATTTGATCCTATGTAGTGTTCAGGCTGGCTTGGATGTGGAGATCGTCTGGCATCCGAAGTGCTGGCATTACTGGAGTAGGTCACCAAAGCTAGAACAGGAGAGACTCTTTTTTCTTTCTTTCTTTTTTGGAGGGCTCCCTTTCCTCCTCTTCCCTATACCTCCCCAAAGCCATAATCTTCCAGTGTTTACCTTGGTGGATAAACAGAGCAGTATGTCCCAGAAGCACAGAAAGAAAGGGACGTAGGGAGGGGTATGGCGAGGGAGGGTTTAGAGTTCCCATTGGAGGATTCTGCTGGGGCTTGGGGCTGCCATCCCTATAAATGGTGTGGACCGGGCAGAGGTGGTTTTGCCTTCTGGCATTTTTGATGGGAAATGAGAGGAGAGCCACAGTGGAACAGAGGGTGCGTGGATCTCAGGTGGCGGAGGCGGTCCTTGAATTCGTTATGTAAATGAGGCTGGTCTTTCTGATCTTCCTGGCCCAGCCTCCCAGGTGCTGGGATTTGGGGCATGCATCACCCACATGTTGCACAGAACTCTCAGTTGTTCTAGGACCTCCACATGCACAAGATGCCACTCATGTATGTGCATGTGCACAGTGTGTAGGAGCACACACACACACACATCTCTCTCTCACACACAGACCACACACACATCTCTCTCTCACACACACACCACACACACACACTACATAAAATAAGTAAGTAAAAAAAATTAAAAAAAAAAAAAAAGCAAGCAAGCAAATAAAAGTAGCCAGGCTTGGCAATACACCTTTTTTTGTTTGTTTGGTTGTTGGTTTGCTTTGATTTGGTTTTGGTTTTTCGAGACAAGGTTTCTCTGCGTAGGTCCTGGCTGCCCCGGACTCCGCTTTGTAGACCAGGCTGGCCTGGAACTCATGAAGATTCTCCTGCCTCTGTGCCTCCCGAGTGCTGGCATTAGAGGCGTGCGCTACCACCACCTGGCTCCAAACATTAAAAAAAAAATTATTATTGTTACTAGAACTAATATATGAGTTCGGCAAAGTCACAAGACTCAAAGTCAACACACAAACATCAAATCACATTCTTTTAAACTGACAACAAACATGTAGAAAGTGAAACTAAAAACATCATTTATAGTCCAAATCCCTGAGTCTTAATTTTTTCCTTTTGTTTCTTCTTTGAGCACACTACTAATATTTTATTTTTATTTATTTTATTTTTTAAAATATTTTTATTTAATTTTAATTTATGTGCATTGGTGTGAGGGTGTCAGATCTTGGACTTACAGACAGTGTGAGCTGCCATGAGCACACTACTAATAAATCACAACCAACCTCCCTGAACGACCAACAACCACCCTCAGGGCTCTTGCATTTATATGCTTTCTGAAAAGTTGCCAGAATTCCAAATGTCACACAATCGCAAAACCACACCTCTGCTAGAGCATGAGGCAACTGATAGTGATTTGATGCAGACAGTGTGAACCAGCCCCATATTGGCCACACCTGGGACCAAAATGAAAGCACATTCCCACCACTACACTCCATCTACTTTTTTTTCTAAGAATTTATTTTTTTAATTTTATGTATGAGTGCTCTATCAACGTGTATCTGCATGCCAGAAGAGGGCATCAGATTACAGTATGGATGGTTGTGAGCCACTATGTGGTTGCTGGGAATTGAACTCAGGACGTCTGGAAGAACAAACAGTGCTCTTACCTGCTGAGTCTACTTGCTTATAGAAACTGGGACCACCAGCCTAGGGATGGTACGACCCACAGTCAGCTGAGCCCTACCCCCCATCAATCACTAATTAAGAAAATACCTTATAGCTGCATGGTGGGGGCTGCTGAGACAGGCTTTTTCTGTGTAGCTCTGTCTGTGTGTGTGTGTGTGTGTGTGTGTGTGTATGTGTGGGTTTTTTTTTTTTTGTTGTTGTTTTTTGGTTTTTCGAGACAGGGTCTCTCTGTGTAGCCTTGGCTGTCCTGGACTCACTTTGTAGACCAGGCTGGCCTCGAACTCACAATGATCCACCTGCCTCTGCCTCCTGAGTGCTGGGATTAAAGGCGTGCGCCACCATCCCTGGCTAGCCAAGGCTTTGTAATGAGACCCTGTCATAAAAACCAAACCTAGGGCCAGTGAGATAGCTTAATGGGTAACCTGAGTTCAGTCCCTGGGACTTAAGTGGTGTAAGGAACAAACTGATTCCCTACACTTGTCCTCTGACCTCACATTTGCAATAGTGTGTGTGTGTGTGTGTGTGTGTGTGTGGTGTGTGTGTGTGTGTGGTGTGTGTGCACCACACAGACATAGATGCACACACTGAATAAAGTGTAATAAAATATAAAAAACAAGAATCAAACCAACCGGGGGCTGGAGAGATGGCTCAGTGGTTAAGAGCACTGTCTGTTCTTCCAAAGGACCCGGGTTCAATTCCCAGCTCCCACATGGCAGCTCACAACTGTCTGTAATTCCAGTTCCAAAGGATCTGACACCCTTGCCCCCACACCAATGCACATAAAATAAAAATAAATAAATAAATAAAAAAGAATCAAACCAACCAACCAAAAACAACACAAGACTCTTCCCTGGATGGGAGTGGGGGGGGGCAGGGAACTTGAGGGTGGTGCAACAAGAGATGTAGGCTGGGTGATTTGAGTAACTACCCATAGGCTAGCAATCTCAACTCAGTTTCTGGACTCAAACATCCAAAGCCTCTCACTAGTCTGGAAAGAGTGGCTCACAGCACAAGCTCATGGCTTAGGAGGGGTTTAATCATCTTTCTGCTCATATGGATTTTAACTCCCTGCCCTTTCTTAGTCCGAAGAAGAGAGAGCGGGCAGCACTGGCTACGTGTCTTGCGGCACTTTGATCCTTGAGCCTGTGGCTGTTGGGGCTCTGCTCCCTTCCCCCTGAACTAACCCAACTCTGCAAATATCAAACAGTGGGTGGGCCCATGGACACCCAAACCAGGCTTAATGTGAAAGAACTGTTCTCTACTACTTCCTCAAGGGCTGGAGGGCATGGCCAGGCAATGAGCAGTAGAGCAGACCGTGGCAGTGGAGCCAGATGGAAGCCCACTGGTGGGACCATTGTAGGACTTTGATCAACTTATTATGGCCAGAGCTGCTCTCTTAAGGTTCCCACTTACACTAAGTTGTTCCTGCAGCCTGGGGGGCATCCTCATGTCTCATAGGCCTTTCCCCATCATCTCTTAACAAAAAGGGAGTTTGCTGCTCTGCCTGTTCCTGCCCTACCCTGTCCAGGGCCCAGCTTAGGTTCCAATGCTTGGGAAAAGTGAGCACATGTTGTTTGTCTAGGATGGCACCAATCAGACCCTCCTTCCCTCTAGTAAGGAGAGCAGACAGGCAAGAGTTAGAGCTTGCAGGGACATGGCCCTGTCATCCCTTCCTCTGGGCCCCAGAGAAATAAATACTGATTATTTCTATAACTTTACAGAGTCCCAACATCCTGAAAGTTTGAATAATGTAATTGTGTAACCTCAAAGGTATTTTCAAGTCCCAACCAGGATACCTGTCAATTGTTACCTCACCTGGAAATAAGGCCCTGGCAGATGTAGGCTACTGTCTTCGTAGGAAAAGAAATCAGAAACAGGGATAAACAGACGAGGAAAAGGCTATGTGAAAACACAAGCAGAGACTGGAGCGATGCTCACGGGAGCTGGAGGTTGCAGGTAACCGTCAGATGGTTGGGAAGAGGCCCTAGCCAGGTCTGGGGCTTTAGCACCCACAGCTATAAACCAGTAACTTTCAGTTTTTCTGTGTCTGAGAAACCAATAGTGGGGAAACCAGCTGCCCAAACCCAAAGATAATACTTCTATCTGAGGATGCACATCTAGCGCTGGGATCCAGCTACGTCTAAGGGTACCAAGGAAGACCCTGGGGGCAGCTTATCTGTAATTTCAACACTGGTGATGTATATGTGTATGTAAGAGAGTTGGAGGCCAGCCTAGGCTACATAGGGAGACTGAGTCTCCAAACAAAACAAAACATGAAAAAGAAAGGAGGCACTGGGTGTGATGGCATAGCACTCGAGGAGGCAGAAGCAGGCAGATCTCTGTGAGTTTGAGGCCAGCCTGGTCTACAAAGGGAGTCCAGGACAGCCATGGCTATTCACACATAGAAACCCTGTCTCTAAAAACCAAAACCAACCAACCAACCCAACCAACCAACCACCACCACCACCAACAACAAAAAACAACAAAAACAAAACAAAACAAAAAAAAAAAAGAAAGAAAGAAAGAAAAAAGAAAAAGAAAGGAGTCTGATGATACGGCTCAGAGGTTAAAGCACTTGCTGTTCTTGCACAGGACTGGAGTTTGGTTTTCAGCACCCACACACATGATGTTTCTTAACCATCTGTAACTCTATTTTTACACAACTTCTTCTGCCTTCTGCAGGCACCAGGCTCACATATGTTGCAATTACATGTATGCAGGCAAAACATTCATATGCATAATGTTAAAAAAAATAAAGAGGGCTGGAGAGATGGCTCAGTGGTTAAGATTGTGTACAGTTCCTACAGAGGCTCTGATGAGTTGGGTGATCACCTTAGGAAGCATCCTTGGTGAAAGATGGGTGGTCTGCAGTTATTCTGGGCTGTGGTTTTTATCTAGGAGTGACTACTGGATCCCAGTGACAGATACCTCAGACCTCTCAGCAAGGACTTGAGTGTGAGAAGGGGGTTCTTAGCCAGATTTCTGTCTTGTGTACTTCACTTCTGTCTGAGGGGACCCTAGGTATCTCGAAAAGTCTTGTAGAGCTGCCCAGGAATCCAAGAGCATTCCCAGGGAGTTCCAGCGGCTTTTGCCTGGGTCTCCACCCTCCACCCTTGGCCTGGGGAGTCACCCTCCAGTCTAGAAAGCAGAGTGATCGATTCTGGGGAGGTTGGGGTTAGGCGGTCCTTCCGTGGTCCTGCCAGGGCTATGGCCTTCCCCCACTTCTTTTTTTGGGGACAGGGGCCACCTGGGGCATGGGAGGAGGGGCAGCCTGAGCTGCATTTCCACTTGGAAGCCCTCTTTATTTGGCCTGGGACAGAGAAAGGCTGGGGTCAGAGTGCACACATCTCCATGGAAACAGCAATGAGCCTGGCCACTAGGGGACCCTAGGCCTAGTAGGGGGTCTCTCAGGGCTCTTTTTTTTTTTTTAAACTAAGAGGCCTGGGCCTTATCTTTGGTAGAAGTGCTTTTACAAAGTGCCAGCCATGAGGCCTGGAGGAGCGGGCAGATAAGTGGATTCAGTCAGGGACATATGGAGCAAGAGCAGAATAGACCAAGCCTTTTAGGACTGCAGGCTCCAGGTAGGAACATACTGAGTGGGACAGCACAATGTAGACATTTTAAAGAAGGGACACGGCTCGGAGACCGAAGAAGGGTTAGCTGTGCTGTGCTGCTCCTGTGTCCTGCTCCACTCAGGGCCCACCTGGGATCTGAGACCCACACCGGCTTGCCACAGACCTCCTCCCGCCAAGACTATCTTTTCTGATAGTCTCAGGACTCCTAGGCTGCCGGTGCTTCTAAACAGGTGACCCATAGAATGAAAATACTGACTTGGATCCTCTGGGAGCCTGGTATGGGAAGTATGCAAGCCTTGGTGGAGTTTTTTTTCCCTCAGGATTCTACCTGGGGAATCCTATGTAGGCCCTTTTTCTGCCTGAGAATATGATGACATGTGTATGTAAATGGCCAGGGGGAAGCTGGCCAGACTTACTGAAGGGGGCTTGCGAGGGCTCAAGCTGAACAGGAAAAGAACAGCCTCAGTAACATTCGAGATAATTCGAGATACGCTTGCATGTTTTGAATATATATGTACTCTAAATGCAGAGTTTTGTTTTGTGGGTTTTTTCCCCCCCAAGACAGGGTTTCTCTGTGTAAGCCTTGGCTGTCCTGGACTTGCTTTGTAGACCAGGCTGGCCTCGAACTCACAGCGATCCGCCTGGGACTAAAGGCGTGGGCCATCACGCCCGGCCAGGTTCAGGTTTTTGTTTGCTTTGTTTTTTGGAAAAATATTCCCACTGCTAAATCTGACATCAAGTAAGCCACATGGTATCCCACATGTGCTGCAGGGATCTGAAAGGGGCTGGGCAAGTAAAGCCGTGGGTCTGGGGGGAGGGGTGATGGGCAGAAGGAGACTCACTCATCACTGCTAGAGGAGTCTGGACTGTGTTCCAAGAGCACGTGGTCAGTGGTAAGCACTGGCTAAGCGTCTCAATCTAACACACATCCTGCCTGACTCACCAGAGTGTGGATGAAAGGTGACGCGGAAGGCCTTGTGGAGAGCCAGTGTGCCTTTGGCTAGCTCCTGCTACTATGAAGCAGAAATAGTCTGTCTGTTCCAGCTAGTCCCTGCAGTCCTGCCCCCAGGCCTTTCCTGTAGTTAGTCTCAGGGCTCCGGCTCTTGCTTAGTTTTCATGGATAATGCTGGGATGTGGGGATGTGAGGGGTTTGTTTTCTCACCCCTTTCAATCCAAGGCATTAGAGTAGGAACATTCCTGAGGATTAGGGGAGCCTTGTAGGTTGTGGAAATAGCAAGTAAGTGTCTTCAGGGATACTGCAAAGGGATGGGACTGAGTCCTGGGCCACAACCCACAGCAGCACCCGGAGTTGGAGTCTGGAAACCAGCCAAACCTGACAGGATGTGGAGGCTGGCGGAGAGATGACAGTGGGGAGCAGTGGACTATAAGAGTAATCAGAAAGGGAGCCAGTCCCACGCTCTCGCTCTGATGCGGCTGGGAGTGGTCCTCAGGAGGCTGAGCGCATTCTGCAGCTGGCTTGATCCCAGCCTCCCGAGAGGTTGGAGTCTTAACTTGAAAAGAGCTAGTCAGACATCCCAGGACCACCGCCCTTCTTAGCGTTTCTAATCACACTTCCCCGGCTCCGCGCCACGCGCACGCGCTGCGCGCAAAACACGCAGGCTACCCCGACCGGCCGGGGCTGCGTTCTGATCCGCCGCCTTAGCAATGGATTTCTGGAGACTGCTTCCCGACGTCTTCCCAGGACGCCGAGATGTTCTTCTTTGACAAGTGATTCTCCCGGGTTGCTGACAGCCCGGCCGGCCGGGCGTCTATAGACGAGGCCAGGCCCTGACCTCAGGACCCGGAGCGCCTCGCGAACACGCTCAGGGACGCGCGCCCCGCCCGCGGACGACTCTGAGCCTCCGTGTCCAGCTGTCCACGCTGGGAGGCGGGCAGGTTCCGGCGCGCCACGAGCTGCTCCCGCCAGCCGCTGGCGCTCGAGGCCCGGACGCTGGGCGGGGCCGCGGCCTCCCGCGCTCCCCATCTGCCCGAGAGGCCGTGTACCCGCGTCCGCGCCCACGCCGGGCTCCGGGGCCGCGCGCGGCGATTGGGCGGCTGGCGTGACGTCACCGCGCCGTGGCTCGCCGTGGTTGCGGAGCTGGCCGCCGCCCGCGCGCCGCTCGAGGAGCCGGAGCGGGAGGCGAGCGGAGCGGGAGCGCGCTCGGCTCTCCAACACCCGCGCTCAGGACCGCTGCCTACCCCGCGCGCCCCGCCGCCCGCCGCCCGCCGTCCGCTGCTCTCCGCGCGCGACCCCGGCGCGGATTTGAAAAGCCCGGTCCGCGGGCGCCCAGAGGCGGCAGCCAATCAGCGGAGCGCACTTTTCCCGCGGCTTCTGGGGGCGGCGGCGGCCCCGGCGGCGGCGGCGGCGGGCGGGAGGCGCGGGGGCGGGGTCGGCGCCGCGCGCGGAGAGTCTCGGCCTGGCCGCGCTGCGCCCGCCGCTGCCGCTGCCGCTGCCGCCGCCGCCGCCGTCGCCGCCGCCGCCCCCTCCCGCCGCCCTGCCCTCCGCGGCCTTGCGCCTGCCGCCGCCGCTGCCACCGCCGGACAGCCGCTGCCGGACAGCCGCCGGAGGATGCGACGCAGCGCAGGTCACTGGGGCCGCCGGCCAACCGCCGCGGGAACTAACCGCTGGCCAGGGAAGGGAGGTCGGGCCGGGAGGCCGGGCGGTCGAGGCCCGAAGATTGAGGGGGCGGCTTGAGGGCCGGGGGAGGCGGGGGGGCGGCGCGGGCAGGACAGTGGAGGACGCGGGGCCTGAGGCGAGGGTGGAGGATCGGGAGGCTGGGAGGACGCGGCCTGGAGCGCCGGTCGGACGCGCACGGCAGGCGACGGCTAACGGGGCGGCGGGCGCGCGGCCATGTTGGGCCCGCTGGCCGGGGCTGCACCTGTGCCGGGCCGGCGAGCGGCCGCCTTTGTTCCCGCGGCGCCGGGCGGGCCGAGCGGGCCTTTGTGCGGCGCGGGGCGCGGGGCCGGGTGGCGCGGTGGGAGGGGCGGCCGGGTGGACCGAGAGGCACTTTTTGTGTGCGGAAGCGTCCGGCATTGACACTCGGGGCGCCGGCCGTTGGTCAGCGCGGCGACGCGGCCGCCGGCCCTTGCGGGGCCTCGCAGGTGGAGGCGAGGTTGGCTGGACCCGCGGACCCGCCCGTGGCTGTGGCCGCGCCTCACGGGGCGCGCTCCCTCGCTCGGGATGCAGCTCGCAGCCTAGAAGGCGCAGGGCGCAGGGCGCGGCGAGCCGGACCGAGATGACCAAGCGGCTGGTGACTGCCTTGGTTTTTAAATCTCGGCATTTAAAAGATGTTTGGTTTGAGTTTCGGTGAGAAGAAAATGGACGAGGTTATTGCGTTGGACCCGTTGCAACACTGAGCTTTTCTCCCTTCTCAGCTCAGGACGAGGTTTGACATTGACGACGAAACGGTATGAAATCGGACGTTCTGACAGGAATCATTTCCAGGTAGATAATTGGGGGGCGTGATGTTATAACGGACCCTGTAAAGAGACTAGTTTGATACTGAACGAATTCAGAATTAGGTTAGAGAAGTTCCTAAGTACTGGCTGTCTAATTACAGAGTTGGAAGGCCTTGACTTTTAAAGGAATTAAATTCGAAGACTACGCATGGATTTTATTAGTTCTGTTTTATGTATTTGAAATAAGATCATCACCATAGAAAATGAGTTAGGAAACCTCTCACTTAGGAAGCTGAGACTTTTTAACTCGCACATTTCCCAGGTTTTAAGTTCTGATTACATACTTAAGTCAATACATGTACATACATAAAACACACTCACAAATAAAAAGCACGGAGAGAGCTAGTCCTGTAAAAGTAGCTCTTTCTGTTTGTTCTCTTATTCCCCACTACCCAGAGTTCAAATCATAACTGCCGGCTAGAGATGAAGGGGGTTCACGCCTTATGCACTCGATTACTTTGAGTCATTTCCTTTTCTTTCCTTCCATTTTCTTCTCTGCCCAGCAGCCTTCATTTTTGGCTTGATGGCTTATAGTGTGTGGACTTAAGATTTGTTTGTGAATTTGTGTAAGCTTTTGTGAATAACTCCTACATACTCAGAACAAAAATCCTCCCCTTTTGGTCTCTGATTCTGAGAGTCAACATTCCTTTTTTTTTTTTTTTTAAACAGCTCATGGAAGCCCTTTTAAAAAATACTTTTTATATTCTATTTTTATCTTATGTGCATTGATGTTTTGCCTGCATGTATGTCTCTGTGAGGGTGTCAGATGCTGGAGTTAGAGACAGTTGTAAGCTGCTATGTGCATGCTGGGAGTTGGACCCAGGTCTTCTGGAAGAGCAGACAGTGCTCTTAACTGCTGAGCCATCTCTCCAGCCCAACATCCATTTTTAATAGTATTTAGACAATTTACCTCATGAATTTCAAAAACTAATGTCTGCGAACACACATGTGATATGTTCATTGTAATGTTATAAACTCATAACTTGGGATGTGTGGAGGCACACCTTTGAGTGAGACTGCTAGGTTATTTTTGTGTAGCCAGGGCTGTTAAGCCACTGCCTACAGAAATGTGAGGAACCAAAAGAAGACTTAAGTCAGAACTGCAGAGTGAGTCAGGCATTAGAGACCCTGTGGGTTACTTAAGGGAGGAGTCCAGCCTTTCATCTATTCAAAAGACCTTTCCAAGAAGTACTCAGGCTTTAAGAAGGTTTGCTCACATGGCGGAATGTGAACTAATTAGTTACTTCCTTTTTTTTTTTCTTTCAATAACAGTTTTGACAATTCAGTGTAAAATGTGCATGTAGGTGGAATTAGACGTAGATGCTCTGGTGAAAAGATAGGAAACACTAGTTAAATGTGCCCCATATGAGCACATTTGAATCTCCTTACCAAGTAATTGCACATGTAAAAAGTTGTGCTAAAATGAGCTGAAGAATATAATTTGAATTTATTATTATTTTTACTTTTTTTTTTTTTTGAGACAGGCTTTCTCTGTGTAGTTCTGGCTGTCCTGGACTCACTTTGTAGACCAGGCGGGCCTCCAACTCACAGAGATCTGCCTGCCTCTGCCTCCTAAGTACTAGGATTAAAAGTGTGCGCTACCATGCCTGGCCCATTATTCTTTTTAATCCAGCAAATAAGTATGAATTGAGAAACATTTTTTTTGAGACAGGGTCTTGGTAAGTCACTATGGCTGGCCTAGAACTTGCTACATAGACTAGGATGGCCTTGAACTTTGAACAGTCGTGATAGTACTGAAATTACAAGCATGAAAGGCTATGGCCGGGTATTGTGTGTATCTGTTGAAAACGGAGCCCTGAACCTTGAAAATTACACAAGCACTTAACCACTGGGCAGTATCTTGAGTTCTGAAGACGTCTTTATGTTTAAATATTCCAATATTGTGTTTTATTTCCTGGTGAATTGCTTAAGACTATAGAATACACACAACTCAACTTTAGGTAAGTATCATGGTCTCCTGTCTGCACTCTCCTTTGTCTTTGTTCAGAACAGAGTGTCTCTCTTCCCAAGGTTGCAGTGATGTGTCTTCACTCTGGGCTTCTGTGCAGGTTGTTGGGCATAGGCCTCTCATTGTTGTGCATAGCACAGCATAGAGCCTTCTCGTGGCATCCTCACCTTTTGAATATATTATTAGAAGTGGTAGGTAGTCTTTAGTTTGGGCACAGTGGTTTCTGATTTCACTTTTCACATCAGAAATTCAGTTATAGTCTATTAAGTGGGCAGATGGCTTAGGGCAAGCAACCCATTTAATGTTAGCACATGACCTGTTTGCCTCTCTTTAAGTTTTGTTGGAGTAGAAAAGCTCCAGAAAGCTGAATATAGAACAGAGAGTTGAGCTGAGGTCCCCCTACAAGTACTTCTTAGCTTGAGTTTGATCCTGGAAGCTGAGTCCTGTGGTTCCTACCCGTTTTGGATGGTCCTTGTAGATACGACTTGCCTTCCTGCAGCTTCCTTTATCTTTGTCTGATCTCTCCTAGCTAAATAGTAAACAAGCAAACAAATGTGTGTTTTAGCTATAGGACCAGCTTGCTATTTTTGTTCATCATGCTAAATGGAGATTAGCTCTTGAAACATTGCAGGAATGTAAGTGCAACAATTAACAAGGAGCAAGTGCTTCTGCTGTTTCTAGTTGATTTCTCTATCACTGAATGAGGCAAACAGAATATAAAGTATATAAAATATAAAAGATTGGGTTCATATTTACAAACTATCAATACAGTTAGTTTCTCTGTAAATGGTTATTTATAGTGAACATTGTGGGGAAAAAAGAGATTTACTGTTAGTCCCAGGAGATCTAACACCCTCTTGGTCTCCTCTGGCACCAAACATATGTGATACACATACATACATAGAGGCAAAAGACTCATCCATATAAGTAAATAAATCTTAAATTTTTTATTGGTGTTTTGTCTACATGCATGTCTGTGTGAGGGTGTCAGATCCCCAGGAGCTGGAGTTAGAAGTTGTGAGCTGTCATGTGGGTGCTGAGAATTGAACCCAGTGCTCTTAACCGCTGAGCCATCTCACTAACCCTTATTTTTTTCTTACAATTTATTCTTATTTTATGTGCATTGGTTTTTACCCCACATGTGTCTGTGTGAGGATGTCAGCTCATGGAGATACAGTAGCTGTCATGTGGGTGCTGGGGATGGAACCCTGGTCCTCTGGAAGATCCTTTAGTGCTCTTAACTGCTGTGCCAACTCTCCAGCCCATCCTTAATTTTTTAAAATTAAGATTTATTTTAGTAAAAAAAAGATTTATTTTAGTGTGTGTGTATGCTGTTTTTGTTTGCCTGTGCCCAACAAGGCAACAAGAGGGTGTCTCTGATCTTCTGGAGCTGGGGTTAAAGCTGATTCTGATCCCCCCAACATGGGTTTTGGGAACCAAACTTGGGTCCACTTGAAGAGCAGCAGGTACTTGTTTGTTTGTTTTTATTTTTTGTTTCAGCTTCTTTTAATTTTTTTTTAGAAGACAATTTCTTTCTCTGAGGTGTAATAGCCCTGGCTGTTCTGGACTTGCTTGCAGACAAGGCTTGCCTTGAATTCACAGATATTCCCCTGCCTGTCTCTCAAGTGCTGGAATTAAAGGTGTGCTCTTAACCACTGTGCTATTTCTCCAGTCCCTCATCTTTTACTTAAAAGCACGCACGCACGCACACACACGTAGAGGTCAGCAGACAATTTTCAGGAATTCTTCCACTGAGTTCTAGGGTTTGAACTTGGCATCAGGCGTGCACTTCATCTGCTTAGCCATGTTGTCAGCTCTGTCCCATCTCTTTTCCATGCTTCACCTTGGGCCTTTACTCCCTCCTCCTCATGCGTGCTCTGCTGTTGTGTGTGCATGGGCTCACTTTTCCTTCAACTATGCCCTAAACCATAGTCACACTGTGCCTCAGACCGCTGGGGAGTTTGTTTTGTTTGGAGTTTTTTCCAAGAGTCTCTGTGACTTGATTTTTATCCTCTCAGGTTTTTACTCAAACTTCTTAGGCATTGCCTCTGACGACTAGTTTAAAATACTTCCTTGATGCTGGGTGTGGTGGCTCATTCCTTTAATCCCAGCACTCAGGAGGCAAAGTTAGGAGGATCCTCTTGAGTTTAAGACCAGCCTGGCTTGCCTACATAGTGAAACCCTGTCTTGAAAAACAAACATACTTGTCTGACATTTCCTTCAGTCTTAGCATTTTTTCCATAACACTGTGTATTTTATTTGTTTGTCCTTCCTGTCTCCTTTGAGGTTTCTCTGTAGGTAGAGACTTGGTCTCTTAGCTTTTTTTGTTTTTGTTTTTTGTTTTTTATTTATTTATTTTTTTTTGGTTTTTTTTTTTTGAGACAGGGTTTCTCTGTGTAGCCTTGGCTGTCCTGGACTCTCTTTGTAGACCAGGCTGGCCTTGAACTCGCAGGGATCCGCCTGCCTCTGCCTCCCGAGTGCTGGGATTAAAGGCGGGCGCTGTTTCTCTGTGTAGCCCTGGCTGTCCTGGACTCACTTTGTAGACCAGGCTGGCCTCGAACTCACATCAATCCATCTGCCTCTGCCTCCCGAGTGCTGGGATTAAAGGCATGAGCCACCACGCCCAGCTGGTCTCTTAGCTTTTATTCTCAGTAACTAAAATAGTGTCTGAAGACTGGCAGATATGCACTGGCTGTTTAAATGAACTGTCATTCAGTCCTCATATGATGCTTTAAAAGTGATGTGGATGAAGGGGGTTTATGAGCACATTTGAGGAGAAAGAGGAGAGCCAAGGACTGGTGGCAGAAGTCAGTGGAGAGCCTGCAGACCAGGACTAGAGTAGAGTACTAGGTAAGAGGTGCAAGAGTAGGAGCTGATGTCTATGTTTTTTAAAGTTATGTTACTTATTTGAATGTGTGCATATACATGCCCATGCCAAGATTCATATGCCACTACGCTGTGGTATGCATGTGGAGGTTAGAGACAGTTAGCTGTTGCTCACCATCTACTTCGTGGGCTACAGAAATCAGACTTCTCCATTTTTACCTTGCTGTACACCAGTGAATGAGAGGGAAGAAGGGCCTGGTTTGTGACCTACCTTTGTTCTTTCTGAAAGGAGGCTTTGATCTCTTTGTTTTGGAAAGTACCCTAGATCTGTCCTGGTGTTCCATTGTACTCAGAAGCGTCTCTAGGCCTGGAGGATTCCCTACCTCCCTGCACTGCCCTCTAGTCATGCCTTTGTTGTCCCAAGTTTACACTGTCATGCTGCCCATCTCTCTTGAGATAAGCTTCACTTATTTCTTGAGCTTCCCTGTTTTTAAAAAATTTTTATTTTTATTGGTGGTTGTTGTTAGATTTTATGAGTATGGGTGTTTTGTCTGTATGTTTCTACATGTGTGTGCTTAGTGCCTGAAGAGTTCAGAAGAGGGTATTGCATCTTTGGGACTGGGGTTACATTGTGAGCCACCATGTTGGTGCTGGAAACTGAACCCAGATCTCCCTCAGATGCTGAGCCATCTCTCCAGCCCCTCACCCCCATGGAAAGCCTGCTTTTACTGGTGCTGCATATCTGGAACCAAAGGCCAGATGTACCAGGCATACTTGTGTTAGACTTGCCATGGTGCTGTGTTAGGCCTCTAGCACATTGCTCAGGGTTTCATATCATCCTCTTTAGGTAGTTTTTCTTTCCTTTCTAAAGAAAAGATTTATTTATTTATTATTATGTAAACAGTGCTCTGCCTGCATGTACACCTGCAGGCCAGAAGAGGGCACCAGATCACTTTTCAGATGGTTGGGAGCCACCGTGAGGTTGTTGGGAATTGAACTCAGGACCTTTGGAAGAGCAGACAGCGCTCTTAACCTCTGAGTCACCTCTCCAGTTCCTAGATAGTTTTTTAAGGGGAGGATCCTGACTGGTATCTTGGTACCTTTAGTACCTGGATGTAGAAGGGACTCAGTTAACAAATGCGATTTTGGATATTTTCTTTTATTTTTTTGATATTTTCTAATATTTTCCTGTGTTTTTTTTTTTTTAAACTGGATTGTGTGGGTTTAGATTTTGTTTTTCTTTTCTTTCTTTCTTTTTTTCCCGAGACAGGATTTCTCTGTGTAACAGTCCTGGCTGTCCTGGCCTCACTTTGTAGACTAGGCTGGCCTCAAATTCATAGCGATCCACTTGCCTCTGCCTTCTGAGTGCTGGGATTAAAGACATGTACCACCACGCCCAGCAGATTCTGTTTTTCAATTAGAAATACATCTGCATTGCTTCCTTTTAAAGATTAGACATTAATGTTATCTGTGTAGAGTTTTGCTCTATGCAGCTTTAAAAAACAGTCTCTCTCTCTCTCTCTCTCTCTCTCTCTCTGTCTCTCTCTCTCTCTCTCTCTCTCTCTCTCTCTCTCTCTGTGTGTGTGTGTGTGTGTGTGTGTGTGTGTGTGTGTGTGAGAGAGAGAGAGAGAGAGAGAGAGAGAGAGAGAGAGAGAGACATGTGGTTTGCATATAAGTGTACAACTTTCAGGAGTCAGTTAATGCTCCTACCACATGGATCTTGGCTCCTCTGAGACATAGCTTTAGAGTTGCAATTTTTTTTTCTTTTTCTGTTTGAAACAGTTTATCTGTGTAGTCCTGGCTGTCTTGGAGCTCTCTCTGTAGACCAGACTGGCCTTGAACTCAGGAATCCACCTGACTGTCTCAGTGCAGCACAACCTCCTCCTTGCCCTGTGTCTTTTTTTTTTGTTTGTTTGTTTGTTTTTCAAGATAGGGTTTTTCTGTGTAGCCTTGGCTGTCCTAGACTCACTTTGTAGACCAGGCTGGTCTCGAACTCACAGCGATCCGCCTGTCTCTGCCTCCCGAGTGCTGGGATTAAAGGCGTGTGCCACCATGCCCGGCTTGCCCTGTGTCTTTTAAAACATTGAAATTTTAACATTTTACTTTAGTATTTTATGTTTGTGAGTATATTGTTTGCATGTATATAGATACATCATGTGTGTCTGGTACCCAAGGATGCCAGAAGAGGACATTGGATACTTGGGATGGAGTTTAACCTAGTTATGAGTACCATGTGGATGCTGGAATAAAATCCAGGTCCTTTGCTAGGCCTCTTGAACATTGAGCCAACTCTCCAGCCCCTGCAAGTCTTTCATTTTAACAAAATATTACAGCAGGAAATCCCAGAGATACTAGTTAAGAACCTTGCTCAACGTTACTATGCTTTATGTGATAAAGACTGGGCTTTTGAAAGACTTGGGAAATTATTCTGCTGCTCAGGAAAAGTTTTTGGTTTTTTGGGACAGGGTTTCTCTGTATAGCCATGGCTGTCCTTGGCTCACTTTATAGACCAGGTTGGCCTCAAACTCACAGAGATCTGCCGGCCTCTGTCTCCCGAGTGCTGGGATTGAAGGTGTGCACCACTATCACCTGGCGCAGGAAAAGGTTTTAGTTAACTATATGTAAATGTAGAAGGGGTAAATGCCATTGCAGTTCTGTACTTATGCCTAATGTTTCCTTTCTTATTTTATTTTATTTTTTTGAGACAGGGTTTCTCTGTGTAGCCTTGACTGTCCTGGACTCACTTTGTAGACCAGGCTGGCCTCGAACTCACAGCAATCCGCCTGCCTCTGCCTCCCGAGTGCTGGGATTAAAGGCGTGCGCCACCACGCCCGGCCTCCTTTCTTATTTTATTGTACTTATTTATTCATTTTTAGTTTTTTTTTCCTGAGACAGAGTTTCTCTGTGTAGCCTTGGCTGTCCTGGACTCACTTTGTAGACCAGGCTGGCCTCGAACTCACAGCGATCCGCCCGCCTCTGCCTCCCGAGTGCTGGGATTAAAGGCGTGCGCCACCATGCCCGGCTTCATTTTTTAGTTTTTAAGACAGTCTTGCTGTGTAATGTAGCCTTGGATAGTTTTGAACTTGGTATGTATAACAGGCTGACTTTCAGCTTATGGCGATTGGTTGATTTTTTTCTGTCTCAAATTCTCAGGTGCTGGATAGAATGTAGGCATGTACCACTACCGCCATACTGCTGCTGCTGCGGCAGCTACTTGTTGTTGTTGTTGTTGTTGTTGTTGTTGTTGTTGTTGTTGTTGTTGTTGTTGTTCTTCTTCTTCTTCTTCTTCTTCTTCTTCTTCTTCTTCTTCTTCTTCATGCATGCACATACATGTACTGCTTGTATATGAGAGCAGGTATTCATGTGCCATGGGGTGCATGTAGAGATGAGTTCTCTCCTCTCTCCTTTGTTGTTTGTGTTGTGTTGCATACCTCAGCCTCACTGGCCCTGGAGCTTCCAGGTAGCTGTCTTGTCTCATGCCTGTAAGAGTGCTAGGATTATAGATTTGAGCCACTGTATATAGCTTTAAAAACAAAACGTAGTCTCACTCTGTAACCCTTGGCTACTCTGCAACTCACTATGTAGACTAGCCTCACACTCAAAGTAGGCACCACCAAAATCTCTCCCCTGTATACCGCCTTTTGTGCTTTCAAAAATGGAACTCTGTTTATTAGATTAATTTGGCATATGCTTTTACTTACTGGACTATTTCCCTAGCTTGCCTGCCTGGTGCATGCATGCCTACGTCCTTCCTCCTTCCCTCCCTCCCTTTTTCCCTCCCTCCCTCCTTCCCTCCCTCCCTTTATTCCCAAGAGAGGGTCTCATGTAGTTAAAGCTTTGAACTTGCTCTGTAGTGGAGGAAAACTCTGAATTTCACATCCCTGGGCTAGAGAGCTGGCTCATTAGGTAAAAATATTTGCGGTAAAAGTATGATGACCGGGGTTGATCCTCTAGTCTCTACAATGCTGTGGGATAGTCTTGGAGGGGGGGGGAACCAGTTCCAAACTTGGTGAAATATCCATGTTTAACAGCTGATAAAACTACTGAAGAGAGATGTGGAGGGGAACCACTGAAAACAGAGGAATGTCTCTAACTGTGCCACAGGAACTTAAGACTAACTTCCTGTTTTCTTCCACAGGGAAAGAGGAGAGGACTGTAGATGAGGGGAGGTTGGAATTAAAGTGACAATGTGTAGGATTTCTTTGCATCTGTGTTTGGTTAACAGAAGACATGGCTAAGTACTATTTATCACATTTGAGGAAATTAGACAATAGAGTACTAAGTGCTGAGGATGTAGCTCAGGAATAGAGCTTTACAGGCCTTGGGTTCAGTCTCTAGCCTCATCATTCCAAACAAAAAGAACTGGGAACAATGTCTAAGTTTGTTACTAAGAAAAAACAGTTATAAAAAGCTCTCTGAAGCTGAGAGTGGTGGTGTTCACCTTAAATCCCAGCACTTGGGAGGCAGAGGCAGGTGGATCACTGTGAGTTCGAGGCCCGCCTGGTCTACAAGGTGAGTCCAGGACAGCCAAGGCTACACAGAGAAACCCTGTCTTGAAAAACAAAAACAAACAAACAAACAAATCTCTGATAGAATTGTTATAAGCAGTACAAGAATTTCTGTTTCTTAAGCACATTTAAACATTAAGAACATTTACTAACAGTGGTTTGCAATCTGGGATGTATTCTACACTCTTAACCGGAGAGTGTGTAAGTGTGAGGTTAGAGCAGAACTGGCTTAGTGGTGATAGATAGTATGTGGGTTCTGCCTGATCACTATGTAGCCCTGGCTATTCTGGAACTTGATACGTAGACCAGGTGGCCTTGAACTCCTAGACACCCTCCTGTTTTTGCCTCCTGAGTGCTGGGATTACAGGTACATACCACCATGCTGGGTGGAAGAGTATAAGTAACCAGCGTACAGTTACCATATCTTTTTTTAAAAAAATATTTATTTATTATTCATTGTATATGAGTGTTTTATCTGCAGAATAGGGCATCATATCACACTATAGATGGTTGTGAGCCACCATGTGGTTGCTGGGCATTGAACTCAGGACCTCCGGAAGAGCAGGCGGTGCTCTAAACCACTGAGCCATCTTTCCAGCCCCAGTTACCATATCTTTTCAGGTTAGACACTTTCAGTTTTTTCTGCTTTGTGTGTCTAATATGTTTGAGCATCTTGTCCTTTGAAATTTGATGTGGCTGTGTGATTTGCATTGGTTAGTGAAAAGTGGCACATTGTGGGCTGGAGAGATAGTTTAGCTATTGAAAGAGCACTGGCTGCTCTTCCAGAGGACCTAGGTTCAATCTCTAGCATCCACAAGTTCACAAATGTCTATAACTCTATTCCTAGAGGAGCTGATGTCCTCTGCTGGCCTCCGTGGGCTTTGAATGAGTGTGGTGCACAAACATGCAGGCAGAACATCTACACACATAAAAATAAGTGAAAAAAGTAGTATATGTTTTATATATGTGTATAATTACATTTATATTTATTTGAATGTATGTCGTTGATTGTGTGGAAATACAGAATGTAATTTTTAGGTTTGAGTTCTTTTCTTTTGACCTTGTGGGTTCTGGGGATTGAACTCAGATCATAAGACTTGTGGGAAACATCTTTACCTTGTCAGCCCAGCATATCACTTCTAAGTGAAAATTGGTTTGTTTCTTGTTTTTTAAAATTTTTTTGTTTTAACATTTCTTTGATCACAGCAGGCAAATCAGTCTTGTGTGAGTATATGTCTGTGTGCTTGTGGTATGTGTACTTGTGTGAGTGTACATGTGTGGATAACAGGTTGACATTGGCTGCCTTTCTTGATCACTCTTTACTTTCATTGAAAACTTTTTGTTTGTTTTTCGAGACAGGGTCTCTCTGTGTAGCCTTGGCTGTCCTGGACTCGCTTTGTAGACCCAGCTGGCCTTGAACTCACAGGGATCTGCCTGCCTCTGCTTCCCCAGTGTTGGGATTAAAGATGTGCATCACCAGGCCCAGCTTTGAAAACATTTTTAAAGGATTTATTATTATTATTATTATTACTGTTGTTGTTGTTGTTGTTGTTGTTATTATTATTATTATTATTATTATTTTGTTTTTTTGAGACAGGGTTTCTCTGTGTAGTCTTGACTGTCCTGGACTCGCTTTGTAGACGAGGCTGGCTTCAAACTCACAGCAATCTGCCTGCCTCTGCCTCCCAAGTGCTGGAATTAAAGCTGTGCGCCACCACCGCCCGGCAAGATTTATTATTTATTTGTGGTGGCGCATGCCTTTAATCCCAGCACTCAGGAGGCAGAGGCAGGTGGGTTGCTGTGAGTTCGAGGCCAGCCTGGTCTACAAAGAGAGTCTAGGACAGCCAAGGCTACACAGAGAAACCCTGTCTAGAAAAACAACAACAACAAAAGATTTATTATTTACATATTATTTATAGTGTTCTGCCTATATGTGTGCCTCTATGCCAGAAGAGGGCACCAGATCTGATTGTAAATGGTTGTGTTTGCTGCAAATTGAACTGAGGACTTTTTGGAAGAACCAGCAGTGCTCTTAACCTCTGAGCCATATCTCCAGCTCTGAATTGAAAACATTTTTAATATTCACTTATTCTCTGTGTATGGGTGCTTGCTGACATGTTTGTGCACCACACTCAGGCAGTGCATTGGATCTCTTGGAGCTGGAATTAACAGGGAGTTATGAGCCACCATGTGGGTTTTGGGAACCAATCCTGGCTCCTCTGCAGGAACAAAGTGTTCTTAAACCACTGAAGCATCTCTCCAGTGTTTCTGCCTTTTTTTTTTTTTTTTAATTTTTTTTGGGAGACAGGGTCTCTTGGTAGCCTTGGTTGTCCTGAAACTTACTGTGTAGACTAGGCTGCTTTCCAGCTCACAGAAATTTGCCTGTCTCTGCCTCCCAAGGCCTGTACAACTACACTATTCCTTTGCCTGCACCATATTTTCTGAGGGTTTCTTAGTGTTTTGGCTAGGCTGGCTGGCTGCTGATCTCCAAGAGATCCCATTCCCAGTGTTGGGGGTCTGATTTTAGGTCTTCATGTTTGCAAAGCAAGCACAATAGCAACTGAACTCTGTCACCTGCCTGTTTGACCCCCTAGAACCAGTTAAGCAGTTGTGAGCTGCCATGTGAGTGGCATGAAGTACTTGTCATTTCTCCATCACCACAGTTTTCTTTCCTTTATTTCTTTCTCTGGTTTGTGTTTTTGAGACAGGGTTTCTCTGTGTGGCCTTGGCTGTCCTTGAACCGCTTTGTAGACCAGGCTGGCCTCAAACTCACAGAGATCCACCTGCCTCTGCCTCCCCAAGTGCTGGGATTACAGGCATGCACCACCACATCTGGCTCAGTTTTATTTTCTTAAGATTTATTTATTTTTATATGTGTGTACAGAGTACTCATGTATTTATTGGGAGTGTACGTACACTTTGATGTGCTGGTACACACACCTATTAATACTTACGGAAACCAAAAGAGGGCTTCAAAATTCTCTCATCACACTCTGCTTGCTGTGAGGTAGGGTCTCTTCTCAAACCCCAGGCTCATGATTAAACTAGGCTAGAACACAACAAGCTCTAGCAACCCTCCTATCTCTACCCACCCCAGCACCTGGGCAGCTGCTCTGCAATCCTCAGTGATCCTTGAACTAGTTCTGCACATCTGCCCTTATTCTGGTATTCCCTTTGATTATTAGTTCTCCAGTAGAGCAATGATGAGCACAGGATAGAGCAAATTGGACTTGTGAGGTCCATCCTAGTATTCATGTAATTCTTATTATCAAGAATACAAATTCTGGGGCTGGAGAGATGGCTCAGTGGTTAAGAGCACTGACTGCTCTTCCAGAGGTCCTGAGTTCAATTCCCAGCAACCACATGGTGGCTCACAACCATCTATAATGTGATCTGATCATACTGTATTCATAATAAAGAAATCTTTAAAAAAAAATACAAATTCTGGACACATCATTCTGAAAATTCTACATCATGTGATTAAAATAGAAAGCTTGACTATATTTAGATTCAGATCATAACTGAAAAGCAAAAGGAAATTTATAGTCAAATCAGTCAAAATGTTTAGACATTGTTTCTATTTTATTTTATTTTTTGGTTTTTCGAGACAAGGTTTCTCTGTGTAACTTTGGCTGTCCTGGACTATCTTTAGACCAGACTGGCCTTAAACTCACAGTGATCTGCCTGCTGCTGTCTCCCTGAGTGCTGGGAGTAAAGACGTGGGACAGTGCACCCGGCTTCTATTTTGTCTTTTACTTTATCAAACTAAAAGATATACACTAAAGACCAGTTACTATGAAATTGGTGTAACTGTGTGTTTTCTTGCTCTGAATAATGACACAGAGATCTTTATATTTATTATAAGCTTTAGGCACTATAATTGGGCAGATAACGCAGCTATTCTAACTTGACAATACCTTGCCTATATCCCACCTGTCATCTTTGTTTTGTCCTGTCACTTGCTTCATTTGTGTCCCTATGGCAACTCCCCTTTCTTGTCTCCACCTGATACCCTCTCACTGGGCTCCAAAGTCATGCCTTCCTCTCCTGCCCAGCTATTGGCCATTCAGCTCTTTTTTTAACGAATGAGAAGGTGATGGAGAACTGTGCTACAAAATGAGTCAGGAGATATTTCATGATAATGACAATACCAAAAGTCCATCCCGTAATCCGTTCTCTGCTGGGCACAGAAATCAGCATTTGAATAATACTGAGACAGTCCTTACACAATGCACAAAGACATCATTTCAACAGTTAGCACAGGCCTCTGATTTGCCTACTATCAAGATAGCATCTTTGTTTTCAGCTGTTCTTTCTGGCATTTACCTGTCCTTTGTTTAAACAACTTGTTTATGTTGGCCAATTTAAAAACTTTGATGTACTTAAGGTGTAGGGGGCTGGGAGGCTGGGGGAAGTGAGTGGCTCAAGCCTTTAATCCCAGTACCCAGGAAGCGGAGGCAGGCTGATCTCTGTGAGTTTGAGGTCAGCCTGATCTACAGAGCAAGTTACAGAACAGCCAGGGCTACACAGAGAAACCCTGTCTTGAAAAACAACCACCACTTGGAGCTGGAGAGGTGGCTCCATGGTTAAGAGCATCGTCTGCTCTTCCAGAGGTCCTGAGTTCAATTCCCAGCAATCACATGGTGGCTCATAACCATCTATCATGAGATCTGGCTCCCTCTTCTGGTGTGCAGGTATACATGCAGGCAGAACACTGCATATGTAATAAATAAATAAATCTTTAAAAAAAAAGAAAAAGAAAAACCACCACCAATAATAACAGAAAAACAACAACAACCAAACGAAAATTACCAAGAAAAAAAAAAAAAAAAAAGAAGCTTATATCCATGGTCTCAGGTTTTACAGGTGGCTCCCTTTCTTTTCTTTTTCTTTTTCATTTTTCTTTCTTTCTTTTTTTGTTTTGTTTTGTTTTTTTGTTTTCTGAGACAGGGTTTCAGTGTGTAGCCTTGGCTGTCCTGGCCTCATTTTGTAGACCAGGCTGGACTTGAACTCAGAGTAATCCACCTACTTCTGTCTCCTGAGTGCTGGGATTAAAGGTGTGTGCTTCTATTCTGAGCTTTATTAAAATATCTTTATTAAACTTAAATATTTTTATTTAAGTATATGAGTGTTTTTTTCCTGCATATGTGCCTTGTGTCCACTGAGGCCAGAAGAGGCTGCTGGATCCCCTGGAACTGGAGTTCCAGGTGATTGTGGGTGGGTACTTAGAATAGAACCCAGGTACTGTGCAAGGTTGGAGGTCCTGTTGGGGAGGTGGAGACATGGCTCAACAGGTAAGGGCACTTCCTGCTTTTGCAGAGGACCTGAGTTTGGTTCCTAACACCCCCCATTTGGGTGGCTTATATACTCCTGTAACTATAGCTTCTGGGGATCCAATGCCCTTTCTGTATTCTGTAGGCACCTTCATTTATGCATAGATCCTACCCCCCACATATGTAATTAAAAACAAAAGCAAATCTTCACATATAAATATTGTTTTAGAATTGCCGACTTTCCTACCTTTGCAGACTTCCTTTCCTTCTGGGTTTATAATCTTGTTAAAGTACCTCCTAGCATTTCTTGGTGAAAGGGCTATGTGCAAGGGCTCCCTTCTGCACATTTGGTATATTCAGCTTAATGTTTGCATGATAACTTATCTGGGAATAAAGTTCTAGTAAAGAAGTTATTTTTCACATGTTGGTCAGAACAATTTTTATTTTTAAGACTTATTTGTTTATTATTATGTACATGGTGTTCTGACTGCATGTACACCTGGCAGGCCAGAAAAGGGCATAAGATCACTTTATAGCTGGGCGGTGGTGGCGCACGCCTTTAATTCCAGTACTTGGGAGGCAGAGGCAGGCGGATCGCTGTGAGTTCGAAGCCAGCCTGGTCTACAAAGTGAGTCTAGGACAGCCAAGGCTACACAGAGAGACCCTGTCTTGAAAAACCAAAAAAAAAAAAAAAAAAAAAAATCACTTTATAGATGGTTGTGAGCCACCATGTGGTTGCTGGGAATTGAACTCAGGAGTTGAACTCAGCAGCCAGTGCTCTTAACCTCTGAGCTATCTCTCTGGCACCCAGAAGACAATTTTTTTGTAGAGTCTCCCTTCCACCTTTACGTGGGCTCCAGGCATTGAATTCAGGTAGGCAGGCTTGTTTTGCTGTTGATTGTTAATCACTTTTATCTGCTGAGTCTCAGAGTCGCCTGCAATTTGTTTTTGGTTTTCCCCCCCATTAAAATTGGTCTTTTTTTTTTTTTTTTAATTTTAAAATTGATCTTAGAGATCTGTGGAACCCTAGTGTCTTGGACATGCTAGGTAAGGGTTTTGTCACTAGGCCATCCTAATTTAGTAATTTCATCCTAACTTTTTTGGTTTCTTAGTAACAAAGATTTTCTCAACTTTCATGTTCTGAAGTTTTGGCATCTATCTGGAGGCCTGTTTGATTTATCTTTCTCTGAGATAGGAAGCTCTTAATATGAATGCCAGGTATCCTTTATTGGCCGTCCTTTAGAAAATTGCCTTTCTCCCATTCTCTGTCTAACTAGAACTCTCTTTAAGATAAAAGCTTCTTGAAGCAGTCTTTGTTTATTTCCAATGGAGATGTATGTATAGGGTAACATGTACATGGTAAAATTCGGCATTTATTATTTAGAAGTGTACATATGGGGTTAGGGGGTGCAGCTCAGTTGTAGATTAAAGGTATATGCCACCTCTGCCCTGTCTGCTTTTTTGTTTGTTTCTTTTTTTCTTTTCAAGCTTAAAAAAAAAATTATTGCCAGGTGGTGGTGATGCATGCCTTTAACCCCAGCACTCAGAAGGCAGAGGCTGGATCTTTGTGAGTTCAAGGACAGCCAGGGTTACACGGAGAAGCCCTGTCTCAAAAAACAAAACAAAACCAACCAACAAACAAAAAAAAACCAAGAACCCACCCAAAAAACCCCAAAGAATCAAGCAAATAAAAATTATGTGTGTGGATGTTTTGTCTTCATGTATGTCTTTGTAATGTGTGCATGCCTCTTACCCAAGAAGCCCAGGATTTAAGATCCTCTGGGATTATAGTAACAGAAGATTGTGAGCCCCTGTGTGGGTGCTGGGGTTTGAACCCTGGGTTCTCTGGAAGAACAGTAAGTGTGCTTAACATTAACTCTGAGCCATATCTCTAGCCCCTGTCCTTGGATTCTGATAAGTCACTATCTGTATTACTGTTCTGTATTTAAATGTATATTTTAAAGTTTTGTTGCTGTAGATTCAATCTAGAATGTTGCACACGCTAGACAAATCCTCCACTAGTAAGCTATATCCTCAGCTCATGATTTATCTATTTATTTACTCACTTTTTAAAATATTTATTTTAATTTTACTAAGTGTATATATCTGTGTGTGGGTATATGCATGCGAATGCAGGTTCCTCTGGAGGCTGGAAACATCAGGTCTTCCCAAATCAGATCTCTCTGGAGCTGGAGTTACAAATTGTTTGTGAGCTGCCCGCTGTGAGTGCTAGGAACTGAGTTGGACTCCTGGAAGAGCAGTGTACACACTTTATCTTTTATTTTTGAAAAAGTTTATTTTGTTTTATATGCGTGTGTGTTATGTCTGTGTGTATGTTTATGCACTAAATGTATGCCTGGTGTCTACAGAGGTCAGAAAGAGAGGGTGTTGGATCCCCAGGAATGGGTTCTGGGTGGTTGTGAGCCAGTGTGTGGGTGCTGGAAATTGAACTTGGGTCCTCTGGAAGAGTAGCCAGTGCTCAACCTGCTGAGCCCCCAGTAAATATCTATGCCTACCAATCATCTCTCCAGCCCAAACTCTTATTTTTGAAATGTACTCTCCATGTAGCTCTGGATTGCCTTGAACTTACAATGTAGCCCGGACTCAATTGAGTCTGTTGAGTGATTTTATATATATATATACACACACATACACACACAAATACACATTTTATTTTCTGTTTTTTAGCAGGTTGAATTATGTAATTTGGTATGAATGTCCTTGTGTGTTTACCATGCTTGGGATTTACTAAGCTAATTCTCTTACCCTGTCTCACTAAATTGGAGGACCCCCCCCACCAACTATTTTTTTCTGCCTCATCCTCTCTTTGAGGGTGGGAATACAGATTTTATTTTGTTCCACAGTATTGTGAAACTGTATTCTTCCTCCTAAATTTTCTTCTTGTTTTTAAAGTTTTGATATTTTTAATCTAGTTAAAATTTTTTTTGACTCTTCAGCATTTTCTCAAATGTGCTTTTGAAAAAGTTTTTGAGAAAGGATCTCTCTTCATAGTTCAGGCTGACCTTGAAACTGTAGACTTTGGGGCTAGAGAGATTGTTCAGTGAGGATCTCAGCTTGAGGCCCAGCACCCATGTCAGGTATCTGTCTATAAGTTGCCCTCTGCAAGCACATGGCACACACACACTAGACATACACATGAATAAAAGTAAATAATACAAGATAAGAATCTCTGTAGACCCGGCTTGCCTTGGATTCAGAGAGATCCTCCTGCCTCTGCCTCCTGAGTGCTGGGATTAAAGGCGTGCACTGCCAGAGCTAGTTTCCAGTATGCAATTAAGGCAGCGTATTAAGGGCTTGGAGGGATTGCTCAGTGGTTAGGAACACTTGCTCCTGTGTAGAGGACCTAGGTTCCGATTCCAGCCCCCACATGGTGGCTCACAGTCATCTTTAATTCCAGTTCCGTGCAATTCCACACCCCCAGCTTCCACAGGCACTAAGCACCCCTGTGGTGCACAGACAGATCTGCAGTCAAAACTTTGGTGTACATAAAATAATACATCTTATCTTTTCTTTCTTTTTTTTTAAACATGATTTCTCTGTGTAGCCCTGGCTGTCCTGGAACTTTGTAGACAAAGCTGGCCTCAAACTCACAGAGATCCACCTGCCACTGCCTCCCTGGATTAAAGGTGTGCGCTACCATGTCCAGCCACCTACAGATTTTCTACTCTCTTTTCACTCGCTTTCAAACTTTTCTCAGTACTTGGGATGAAGCCCAGGGCTTGGTGCATACTAGGCAGCCACTCTACTTCTGAGCACTTCCTAAGCGAGTTTTGAATTTCCTCAGTAGTCCAGAAAGGTCCCAAACAGGTGACTTTTCTACCCTATTCCAGGATAGCAATATACAGTTTTTTTTAATGATGTCTGCTTCTCTGTTGTAATTTTTAGTTATTTTAATTTAAAAAATGTGTATGGGTATTTTGCCTGTGTATTTATGCGCCACAAGTGTGCCTAGTACCTGTGGAGGCCAGAGGGGTTGTCAGATCCTTGGAGCTGGAGTTGGAGGTGGTTGTGAGCCACCATGTTGCTGAGAACTGAAACTGGGTCGTCTGCCAGAGCTTTAGCCCACAAGTTAAATTCTTAAGTTCAGCACCCTTCTGTATTAGTTGTTGTTGGTAGTGGTATACCTGGGCTTTGCTCTTCCATATGATTTTACATATGGTTTGCATATCATGATTTCTTTTCAGTTGTATTTTGTGATACTAAAATTGCCTTCTACAACCTAATTTATTTTATAAGACATCATGAAAAAGAAAAAAAGAAAAAAAAAGACATGAATTGCCTCAGTAGACAAAACAGAATAAAACCCAACTCTGACAAAGTTATAGAGATATTGGCATACTTATCCTAGGTTTAAAATGTAATATGTTGCTTTTTTTCTTCTTCCATATATTTTTTTATTTTATTTTTTTAATGCTGTAGTGCTCTAAGAATCAAAGCCATCTAGGCTGGATGGAATTTAGCATCAGAAAAAGTCCTCTTTCTGTTCAGAAAGTTGTAAAGTGCATGAAGATGAAGCAGGCACCAGAAATCCTTGGCAGTGCAAATGGAAAGACTCAGAACTGTGAAGTGAATCACGAATGTTCTGTATTCATCAGCAAAGCTCAACTTTCTAACAGCCTGCAGGAGGGGGTTATGCAGAAATTTAATGGACATGATGCACTCCCCTTTCTTCCAGCTGAGAAGTTGAAAGATCTTACTTCCCGAGTGTTTAATGGAGAACCTGGTGCTCATGATGCTAAATTGTGTTTTGAGTCCCAGGAAGTGAAAGGAATTGGGACACCTCCCAATACTACCCCTATCAAAAATGGCTCTCCAGAAATTAAACTGAAAATCACCAAAACATACATGAATGGGAAACCGCTCTTTGAATCTTCAATTTGTGGTGACAGTGCTGCTGACGTGGCTCAGTCAGAAGAAAACGGACAAAAATCGGATAATAAGACTAGGAGGAACAGGAAGAGGAGCATAAAATATGACTCTTTACTGGAGCAAGGCCTTGTGGAAGCTGCTTTAGTGTCCAAGATCTCAAGTCCTGCAGACAAAAAGGTATTTGTGAAGGATTCTGGTGGGTTATGTGGCAATGAATGGTGAGCGTGAGACCCTTGTGGAACACCTTAGAGTGTGTGGCGGGGGTGGAAGGGGTGGGAGCACCCACGACGCTGGCAATGCTGTCTTAGGACTTTGGTCCGGTTCAGGGGCATGCTCAGTGAGGCTTGGCTTCTGACTGGGTTGTTGGACATTGCCTTTAGGTGCCAGGGCCATAAGTTATGTCTAGTGAGTTAGCCTTAAAAAGCCAAATGTGGTCCACAACACTCAAAAGACAGGTAGGCGGATCTCTGAATTCCATTAAGATCCTATCTGAAAAAACAAGAGCAACAGTTTCTGAATCGAAGACTGTCAGTTTTCATAACCTTGTTAGGTCTACTGTTCTTGTGGGTTCCATCTCAGGTATTTTTAGGCTGACTTGTCGAGACATACACTAAATTTAAGTCTGTGTCATCTAGTGAAAGTGGAGCAGAGCTGTGCTATGCAGAGGTGCTGCTTCATCCTTTCTGCATATGCCACTGTCTACTCTGTGGTCTCTTAACCAAGTGGTTGAGGCAGCCCTCCTTGACAGCTGGGCTATGTCACACACCTCCTTATTCTTGGTTTTTAGTGCAGAGCCTAGCACTTTATTTGTAAGCAGGCATGTGCTGATTCATCTATCAAAGGCTGAGGAGGAAAAGTCCTGACTTCAGGTAGAAGATCATGTAGGTCTTATTCTGTTAGGTGGTTTATGTCACCAGTGTCATAAAAGCGTTCTGCAGGGTGGTCCTGACACTTGAGTGAGTATAGATCATGTAAAACAGCTAAGTGACCTTAGCCTTGGTAGGAGGAATGAGGGACATAAAGCAGATCCCTGGAGGTACCAGGTGTTGGACTCTCAGTGGTACACTGAGAAAACTCAGGACAGGTAAGTTGAAACTCATAAGAATTGTGGGCATCATGAAAGTTGGAATATTTAGTTTAAAATTGTAGTTACAAAATTTTGTTTAGAATTACCACAGATAAAGAACAGTTGAAATTTTTTTGACATCCTTAAAACCACAAAAAGTACTTTGAGACTTTAAAACCAGTGTTTTTTGAGGAACTGTTCCATTCTTGCTAATGTAATTCCAAAGGTAAATCTTTGTTTTTCTGTGTGTGTGTGTGTGTGTGTGTGTGTGTGTGTGTGTCTGTGTCTGTGTCTGTGTCTGTGTAGGTGTAGGGTGGGGTGGGCATGATTTCACTATGTAGCCCTGGCCTGGAACTCATAGATTCCTGCTTGTCTCTGCTTCCTAAGTGCTGGGATTTGGAATTAAAGATATGGACCACCATGCCCACCACAAAGGTAAATCTTTTAAAGACCAGTATAACAACCAAGGCTGATTTAGAGGGCTTGGGATGTGCCTGTAGATGTAATGAACCTCATACTTCCACAGTTCTTTGAAGAAATCTGTCCATATTGTCACAGACTGGACTTTTCTTCCTAGCTCTGCCACTTGATTACCCTCTACTGTACAGTGAGGTAGTCCTGAGATGCTGTGCATTCATTTGAGCTAACATCTCTTGAAAGTATAATACGAATCTCCAGTAGCCTTCACTACCATGCTCACAAGTCTATAACAGCCAGTGAGATTTGTAGTTACGTAACAAGAGCAGGACCTAGAGTGGCTTGGGGAAGAATTTCCCTTAAGAGAGGATGCTCAATTTGCCCATGTTCCAGAGACTGAGCTTAAGAGAGCTTTGAGCAGTCAGAGCATGTGCTCAACATGGGTGCAGAGTGCTTGTCTCTACACTAGTGGTGGGCCTAGGGCCCTGCTTAAGCACAGGAGGCTGATATGTTGATTGGGGCGTATATTGTCAAAGACCAACTATCAGGTATGTATGTGGACATGGTAAGGGGCAATATGTTTTGAGGGTTTTGTAAATAAAGCACCAACTCTGTAATACTAAGAACTCGCTGTATGTCAGGCCTTATGATAATGCTTTAGGTGGAAATGAGAGAAAACAATTATGAGAAGTAATTGACATTGAAGATGAATACATTTAAGAGAATTGTTCTCTGAAGATCAGGGCCTTAAGCATTGAAGACAAGTGCTCTTCCAGTGAGTTATATCCCCAGTCTTCTCCATACTATACATTTTGAACCTTTAATCAACTTCTGATCAGTACTTGTTCTTTTATACCTAGAAGGCTGAATTTAAGGATAATTACTGAATGTTAATATTTGTCTTTTGATTTTCACTTTCAGATTCCAGCTAAGAAGGAATCCTGTCCAAATACTGGCAAAGACAGAGACTTGTTGTTGAAATACAACGTAGGTGATTTGGTATGGTCCAAAGTGTCAGGTTACCCTTGGTGGCCTTGCATGGTTTCTGCTGATCCGCTCCTTCACAACCATACCAAACTTAAAGGTACGGAATTTTGACTCTTTCTTTTTTTTTCCCCCATCTTCCTCTTCTGTACCAAACCTTTCTAATTTGTGTGTTTCTTTCTTATGTTTTGCTTTAGAGGCCTTACTAGCTACTTTCACAGCTTTGCCCAAGGAGATGATCAGATCAGATATGACTCATTCATTTCTTAAATATAGGCTTCATCTGATTGAACTGGTACAAACAGGGAAACACTTTAAGAAAATTTATTTTAGATTTAATTTATTTTATATGAATGTTTTGCACATGTGTATGTACATGAACCACATAATTACCTGGAGCTCATGATGTCAGAAGGCAGCATCGGCTCCTTTGAAACTGCAATTAGGGGATGTTGTGAGGTACTCTGTGGGTGTTAAGAACTGAACTGGAGTCCTCTAGAAGAACAAGTGCTTTAAACTATCGAGCCATCTCTCTAGCTGGGGAAACAGCCTTTACTTTGTATTAGCTCCAGGTTGTGTGCCAATATATTTAGATATATAGTGATTGCTTATTTGTAGATTAATATTTTATAATATATTAAGTTTGAAATATAGAAAATCTCCATTTATGGCCTGGGTGTGGTGGTGCATGCCTTTAATCCCAGCACTCAGGAGACAGAGGCAGGTCTGAGTTTGAGGCCAGCCTGGTCTACAGAGTGAGTTCTAGGACAGCTAGAGCACAGAGAAACTTTGTCTCAACAAAACAAAACAAAACAAACAAAAACAAACCCCAAACCCCATAAAACCCCTCTTATTTTATTAGTTTTGGGAAGGGAAGAGAAAGTTAGAGATGATAGTCTTTGACTTAGAAAACTTGAATAAATTGGCTCATGAGACAGCAAAAGAACATATTTAAAATGTTGTGCTATTGATTCAAAGCAAATACTTTAAAATAATTTAGCCCATAACTATGTTAATTGTATAAGAAAACCTGCAGAATGCAGTTTGAGAGGAAAAGTAACAAAGGATCATGTGGCTTGAATGTTTGGTTAGTGTAGCTCAAGCTGGCCTTGTGAGACTCATGCTCCTCCTGCTTCTGCCTCTAGTGCGAGGTGTGTGGTCCTGTGCCTGGCTTTGCAGAGTTCTTACAGAGTAAGATTTTGACTGGAAAAGTTTATGCTTTTGACCTCAGAAATGTGGCAACCATTGTTGTGACTGTCAGAGGTTGACATTCGGGACCAGAGCTGCTGCTGGTCTTGTGTGGTCCTTTGTGGTATACCCAAGCATGTACCTCCTGGTCTTTAGCCACAGTCTTGAGGTCTGACAGGAGTGATGCCTTGCTCCCATTTGGTTTGGGTCATTACCTGCATGCCACATAGGTTTGTTGGCTGGTTGTGGTGAGGTAGTTGCCGAGAATGACATAGGGGTGTATCTTCTGCCAAGTGTGGACTGGAGGGATGTGCTCAAGATAATGAGAACCCAAGTACCTTGCTGTGTCTTACTTTTGCTCCTGTCCTAAGGGTGTAGGGTTTTGTTGTGGTGATGAGAGACAGTTACAGTCTATAGGGCTGATTGCCAGAGGGGAACCTATAGTTTTGTCTCCTTGGAGGATTTTGATATTCTTTTTCCAGAATGAGGTAATTTCTTTCCAAGGAGCTCAGGGAACTCTGGGATACACTTCAAGGTATCCAGATGAGAAATGTGCATCCTTCTGAAGAAGCATGAACCCTCCTTGTGTCATTCAGCCTTGGTGCAGCCATGTGTGGGGGTTACCTGAGAAGCTGTCAAAACAGCTTCCTGTTCAAAACAGTAAATCTCCTGACTTCTGCATCATTTTTACACTAGAATATCTGGAGGTTTTAGTCTGTTTATACCGAATGGTGTTAAAAAGTTTTTACCAAGGGATGGCAAGATGGCTCAGTGTTTAAAAGATACTTGGGACCAATCCTGATGACCAGACTTTGATGTCTGGATCTCAGTGGTGGATGGAAAAAAAATGTGCACATTGTGACATGCATATGAACATGGAGAAAAAACACACAGAATAAATAAGTATAAAATACTTATTTTTCTTTCTGAGATAGAGTATTTGCCATCTTCTATTTGTATTTTTTGTCAGCTTCTACTTGACTTGGTTTGGGGCTTTGGTGCCTAACCAAGGTCTGAATCAGCCTTAAGCATGCTAATGCCTAGCCTTTGTCCCTTATAGCTCTGTGGTCTTTTGTTCATGGACTTTCTCTGTTTTATTCTTTTTTCTGTAAATACCTGGCCTTGCTTGCATTTAAAGCTTTTCTTTTTTCCCAGATTTAGCTCTGAGGTAGTCTTGTGGGATCTACTCTGTGCATAAATGGTTATATCAACTCAGTAGGTTCTGAAGAATCTGGATAGTCTCTGAGCAAACCTCTTTAGCTCAGAGGGTCAGGTGTCACACTGTGGTCTGTCTTGATGAGAAAACAAAGGGTCATAGTATACAATTGGACTGTAGGATATTTAGAGGCAACCAGGCTCTCCTAGGTGTACAAAGGGGCAGGGGTCAGTGATAAGCATTTTCATTTAGATTGTGATCCGTGAGATTAAAGGTATGCACCACCACTACCTGACTACTTTTATTATCTTTGTGTGTGTGTGTGTGTGTGTGTGTGTGTGTGTGTGTGTGTGTGTGTGTGTGTGTGTGTCTATCTGGGAGTATGTGCATATAAGTGTAGTAACCTAGGAGGCCAGAGGCTAGGAATTCCCTTACAGGTGTTGTAAGCCACTATGTGGGTTCTAGGAATTGAATTTGAGTCCTCTAGAAGAACTGCAAACACTCTAAACTGCTGAGCGATCTCTTCAGCTTCCAAATAAAATTCTTACATGTGAAAGATGCTCATAAAAAAGGAAAAAACAGGGTAGGGGTAGGGGTGGCGGCTGGAGACATGGCTTAGCCATTAAGAACAATGTCTGCTCTTCCAGAGGTCCTGAGTTCAATTCCTGGCGACCACATGGTGGCTCACAACCATCTATACTGGGATCTGATGCCCTCTTCTGGCATGCAAGAGTACACACAGATAGAGCACTTATATACAATAAACAAATAAATCTTTTAAAAAGAAAAAAAAAAGTTGAGCATGTGATAGTTTGAGGCCAGTCTGGTCTATAGAGTGAGTTCCAGGACAGCCAGGACTACACAGAAAGACTCTCTCCCCCCCACCAAAGAAAAGGAAAGAAAAAGAAAATTAGGTAATGGTGTCAATTAAAAAATTATTTTGTATTTTATGAATATGAGTGCTCTGTCTTTATGTACATCAGAAGAAGACATCCCATTGCAGATGGTTGTGAGCCGCCATGTGGTTGCTGGGAACTGAACTCAGGACCTCTAGAAGAGCACTTTGGAAATACTTTACTGAAGTCAAGTGTGGTGGTTTATGTCTGTAATCCTAGCACTGAGGAGATGCTATATAAAAAAAAGGATTGCAAGTTGAGGTCAGCCTAAGCTACATTGTGAGCTCCTGTCTAAAAGAAGAAGAAGTGCTTGGGCATGGTGGCACACACCTTTCACCCCAGCATCGAAGAGCCAGAGACTGTTGGATCTCTTGAGGCCAGCCTGGTCTCCATAGCAAGTTCCAGGCAGGCCAGGGCTACATAGTGAGACCTTGTCTCAAGAAAAAAGTAGGAGTTCAAAGAGATATCTTAGCAGTTTTGCTCACAGGTTGCTCTTTCAAGAGATCCTCACTCAGTTCATGTCATACACATGGCTAGCTGTATGTAACTGTCTATATAACCTAAACCGTCTTAGCTATAGTCATCCAGTGCCCTCTTTTGGTGTGGATATATGCAGACAAAATACCCATACATGAACAATTCATAAGTAAATCTTTAAAAAAATAACATTATTTTACAGACTTTGGTCCAAGCTGATATATCAGAATTCTCTTTTCTGTGTTATTGTTTCTATTATTTTATTAAAAAAAATTTTTTTTTGAGACAGGGTTTCTCTGTGTAGCCTTGGCTGTCCTGGACTCACTTTGTAGACCAGGCTGGCCTCGAACTTAAAGAGATCAACCTGTCTCTGCCTCCCGAGTGCTGAGATTAAAGGCATGGGCCACCACTGCCTGGCTACTTTTTTTTTTTTTTTTTTTTGAGACAGTTTCTCTGTGTAGCTCTGACTGGCCTGGTCTCTTATCAACCAGACTGACCTAAACTTGCAGAGGTCTACCTGAATCTGCCTCCTTAGTACTGAGATTAAACATGTGAGGCATCACTCTTGGATAGTTGTTATGTTTCTTTCCTCCTTAAAAAAAAACAACAAAAAAACCCACCAACAACAAAAGCTTTTAAGTTATGTGTATATGTCTATGTGCATGTGAATGCAAGTTCTCATGGAGACAGAGGCATCAGATTGTTGTTTTTAAATTATCTGTACCTGCCTAGTAATTTTTTATTATCAGTATGCCTGGCTAGCAATGAATCAAGACACAGACACCTCTTATATTTTAAAATAGCCTTAGTTAACTTGGGGCAGAGCAGACATTAATCCGCTAAACTACTTTCCAAAGTGGGGCACGTATCCCATACCTCCTCCAATCCCATGCCGTCTGCTTCTAGTAATTTCTATCCAGCTACCTCCCATCCATAACCCCAAATACTTGCTAATGTTCTTCATCTGGGCTAAATTTCCATCCACTGTCGTCACCTGTTTCTCTTCATCTAACCCATGGCGTCCGTCCTCTCTTCCTTCTCCTCCTCCTAGGCTCTGTCTTCTTCTTTCCAGAATTCTTCTGTCTCTCTAAGCCTGGGAACCTTAGCCACACCTCAGTTACCCTGCCCAGGTGAGATGGCTTTTTATTAATCAATAGGTGGGTCACAGAGACGGCAAGCAGCAATTAGCATCAAAATACATTAGACCATCTTCCAACAATTCCCCTTTTTTGTCTAAATAAAAAGGCTATTTTCTTTAAACTTTTATTTTTTAAAAAAGGTTTGTTTATTTGTTATTATGTATACAGAGCACTGCCTGCATGTACACCTGCAGGCCAGAGAAAGGCACCAGATCTCATTATAGATGGTTGTGAGCCACCATGTGGTTGCTGGGAATTGAACTCATGACCTCTGGAAGAGCAGTCAGTGCTCTTAACCGCTGAGCCATCTCTCCAGCCCCATTTCTTTAATTTTTAAAATAGCCTTTGCATAAAAATATATTAGACCATCCCCTAATATCAGATTCCCCTAGAGTTACAGGTGGTTGTGAGCCATAGGGTGTGGGTGCTGGGAACAGAACTCAGGTCCTTTGGAAGGGCATCAAGTTGATGCTGTTGAGCTATCTCTCTAGCCTGACTTTTTTTTTTTTGAGACAAGATATCTCTGGGTAGCCTTGGCTCTTGGCTCTCCTGGATTCACTTTGTATACCAGGCTGGCCTTGAACTCACAGCTACCTGCTTCTGCCTCCCCCCTCCCCCCCAGTGCTGGGATTACAGGTGTGTGCCATCACGCCCAGCTGACATTAAGGTTTTTTTTTCCCCCGAGACAGGGCTTCTCTGTGTAGCCTTGGCTGTTCTGGACTTGCTTTGTAGACGAGGCTGGCCTTGAACTCTCAGCAATCCTCTTGCCTCTGCCTCCCAAGGGCTGGGATTAAAGGCGTGCACCACCACGCCTGGCTTACATTAAGTATTTTAAAACATCATTTAAAATAATATTAATTCAAAGCCATTAATTCTAGCACTTGGGAGACAGAGACAAGTAGATCTCTTAGCTTGAGGCCATTCTGATCTACAAAGCTAGTTTCAGGACAGCCAAGGCTACGCAGAGAAACTGTGGCTTGAAACACAACAAAAAGTTAATATTAATTCATCATATATACTATAAAAGATTTTCTTCATTATGAAACTATGACACACATCTATGTTTATTTTCCTTACTAAGATTAAAAGTACTGGAAAAATCCACAAACTGCTCAACAGGCCTCTTGTTCTTTTTTACAAGTTTCTTAGTAGCTTAGAGTAACTATATACAATGGGTTTCATTATTACATTTTCATATATTTTGATGATATTCACCTCCATTACTCTCTTTTGTCTTCCTGTTACCCACTTCCCAGCTAGTCCTCTTACTTTAATGTCTTTTTTTTTCTTTCTTTTTTAGACAAGGTTTCTCTGTGTAGCCTTGGTTGGTCTGGATTCTCTTTGTATACCAGCCTGGTCTTGAACTCACAGAGATCAGACTACCTCTGCCTCCGAAGTGCTGGGATTAAAGGTGTGCGCCACCCTGCCCTGCCTGTCTCTGTGTAGTCTTGGCTGTCCTGGACTCGCTTTGTAGACCAGGCTGGTCTCGAACTCACAGAGATCGGCCTGCCTCTGCCTCCGTAATGCTGGGATTAAAGGCATGCACCACCACGCCTGGCTCTGGCCTTTCTATTTTAAGGAAAGCTAGACCAATTAGTTTAATTTGCATTACTTATAAAACATGGGAAATGGGTTGTTTACCTTTACCATAACATAAATTTCTTTTCTTTTTTTTTTTTTTTTTGGTTTTTTGAGACAAGGTTTCTCTGTGTAGCCTTGGCTGTCCTAGACTCGCTTTGTAGACCAGGCTGGCCTCGAACTCACAGCGATCCGCCTGCCTCTGCCTCCCGAGTGCTGGGATTAAAGGTGTGCGCCACCACGCCTGGCCTATAAATTTCTTTTTTTAAAGATTGATTTCTTTATGTATATAAACGCTTTATTGCATGTATGCCTGTGTGAAGAAGAGAGCATCAGATAGAAGAGGGTACCAAATTCCATTATAGATGGTTGTGAGGCACCGTGTGGTTGCTGGGAATTGAACTCTGGGCTTTTAGATGCACAGCCACTGCTCTTAACCACTGAACCATCTCTCTTGCCCTAGAATAGACTTCTTCTTCTTTTTTTTTTTTTTTTTTTTTTGGTTTTTCGAGACAGGGTCTCTCTGTGTTAGCCTTGGCTGTCCTGGACTCACTTTGTAGACCAGGCTGGCCTCGAACTCACAACGATCCTCCCACCTCTGCCTCCCGAGTGCTGGGATTAAAGGCATGCGCCACCACGCCCGGCCTAGAATAGACTTCTTAATAGTAGCTTATAATCACTGTTCTTGAATCTTCAAGGCATTTTCTTCTTCCTTCTTTTTCTTTTCTTTTTTCTTGTTTCTCTGTATAAGGTTTCTCTGCATAGACCTGACTGTCCTGGATTTGCTTTGTAGGCCAGGCTGGCCTTGAATTCACAGAAATGCACCTGTCTCTACCTCTGGAATGCTGAGATTAAAGGCGTGCACCATCATGCCCTGTCTCTTCAAGGCATTTTCTTTTCTGGGTTATTTATTGTGTATACACTATTTTGCCTGCATGTATTCCTGCACGCCAGAAGATGGCACCGGATCTCATTATAGATGGTTGTGAGCCACCATGTGGTTGCTGTGAATTTAATGTGGGACCTTTGGAAGAGCAGACAGTGCTCTTAATCTCAGAGCCATGTCTCTAGTCCTCAAGGCATTTTTTTTTTTTTTTTTGGTTTTTCGAGACAAGATTTCTCTGAGATAGCTTTGGCTGGCCTAGACTCACTTTGTAGACCAGGCTGACCTCGAACTCACAGTGATCCGCCTGCCTCTGCCTCCCAAGTGCTGGGATTAAAGGCGTGCCCCACCATGCCCGGCTTGGGGACTTCAAGGCATTTTTAATGTTCATATTTCTAAACAAATCAAATTGTACTGAGTGACAAATATTTGCCCACTATGTTTAAGGGTCTGAATGTGATACCCAACATCATAAAAACAAAGCATATATGTATGTGTATGTATTTGGCATGGTGGCACACTCCTTTAATTCCAGCACTGGGAGGCAGTGACAGATGGATCTCTACGAGTTCAAGGCCAGTCAGGTCTACATAGTGAGACCTTTGTCTCAAAAAACAACACCAAAACATTTAAAAGTAATCCTAAAAATTTCACATTTAATCCTAACACTTAGGAGGCAGAGACAAGTAGATCTCTGAGTTTGAGGCTAGCCTGATCTACAAAGTGAGTTCTAGGACAGCCAGAGCTACACAGAGAAACTCTGTCTTGGAAAAAAAAAGTAATGAAAAATTGACAGCAAAAAGTTAACTCCTGTCTTCCCCTCCCCAACTGAGAGATAGTTGAGACCATAGCAGGATATTGGGTATCTTGCTCTTTTCACTCTTTACCCTTTTACTTTGAGAAAGTTTCTTATTCAACCTGGAGCTAAGTTGACAGAAAACCCCAGTGACCCTCTTGTCCCTGTCCCACCATAGCTTGGGGGTTATAGGGTATGTTTTGTGCCCATACCTGACTAACTACGATATGTCTCTTTTGTTCATTTGTTTCGTTAGTTGGTGGTTTTTTGAGGCAATGTCTCATGTAGCTGTGGCTGACCTAGAACTCACTGTGTAGACCAGATTTGGTTTCAAACTTACAGAGAACCTCCTGTCTCTGCCTCCTAAGTCTGAGGTTAGAGGTGTGCACCACTACTCTTGCCTGAGTAAATTCTTTTTTCTTTTCATCTCTCTAAAGGCTATTGTCTGGGTATGGGATCTCTTGGACTGATGCTGTAGGTTTCTTTCAAGAATAAATACTGCTCATATTAATATTTCTTTCTAGATTCCTTATCTTAAACCTTTTGGCTTTTTAAGGTTTATTTGTGTGTGTGTGTGTGTGTGTGTGTGTGTGTGTGTGTGTGTGTGTGTGTGTGTATTTGCATTTGCATGCTCTAGATTTCCAGATGAAGTTACAGCTACTTGTTAGATACCAGATGAGGGTGCTGATAACTGAATTTGGGTTCTTTATAAGAACAAGAACCATTTCAACCATTTAGTCATTTCCATAGCCACTACCTCAACTTTGGAGAAAGACTTACTTTATGCTGTGTGACTGTGTGACTGTGTTTATGTATGTGCACTCTGTGTGCCTAGTGCTGAAGGAGGCTAGAGGAAGCACTCTATTCCCTGAAACAAGAGTCATGGACAGTTTTCAGTTACTATGTGGGTTCTAGGGACTGACTTGACCTGAGTCTTCTGCAAGAAGAGCAAGTTCTCTTAAGCACTGAGCCATCTCTCTGGCCTTAAAAAATATTTTTAAAAACTTTTTAAAAAAACTTTATATGTATGAGTGTTTGTCTGAATGTGTGTTTGTGGATCATATGCATATAATACCCGTGGAGGCCAGAGGAGGGCATCATATCCCTGGAAATGGAGTTACAGATGGTTGTGAGCTGCCATGTGGGTGTTTGGAATCGAACCCAGACATACAAGCAGGCAAAATATTTACGTACATAAAATAATGAAAATAATGACAGGCGGTGGTGGCGCATGCCTTTAAATCCCAGAACTTGGGAGGCAGAGGCAGAGGCAGAGGCAGGTAGATCTCTGTAAGCTCGTGGCCAGCCTGGTCTACAAAGTAAGTCCAGGATAGCCAAGGCTACTCAGAGAAACCCTGTCTTGAAAAACTTTAATCCCAGCACTCGGGAGGCAGAGGCAGGCAGATCACTGTGAGTTTGAGGCCAACCCAGTCTACACAGCTAGTCCAGGACAGCCAGGGCTAAACAGAGAAACCCTGTCTTGGAAAAAAAAAAGATGTTAAAATTAAAACTAACATTTATTCCTTTCCTAGCATACAGGGTGTTTCTCTGTTTAGTATCTTTACCTTGCACTCCTGGGTGTATGGCCTTGAGAGCCTGTCTACATCTTCTTCTGTCTTTTAGAAGCTCCCAGGTTCTGGGTCTTGTGTTGGCTTTGTGTATTATCATAATTTTCAGAGCTGCTGCAGCCACAAACACAAAGCTTTTTACACCTCTCCATCTTTGCTTTAGAGGATTGGGCTCACCGTGAGCCACTTTTTTGGAGGCACCTTTAAAGATGCAATGAAGAGGTTTTTCTTTTGGGTGCATTAGCTATTCAGAAAGTCTCTTATTTCCTTTAGGATAAGAGCTAAAGATCTCTTTTGCTTTTGTTTCTGAGATCTGCCCTTTTGATGGGCTTACCTGTGTCTTACCTCTTTTTCAGCCTTGGCAAAATCTGAAATTTTGGAGGATAATAGTCTCTTTGCTCATTCTTCTGGCTGCTTTAATAGATGCCATTTCTTCCTGCAGCTAAGAGTGATAGCAAAGAATATCTGAGGGGGTTTGTTGTGGTCTCAGCGGCTCTTTGAGGTTGAAAGCTCTTACTTAAGCACTGTGCCTGTGGTTGCCAGAAGAGGGCACCAGATCCCCTGGGAGTGGGTCACTGAGTTCAGCCCAGTGTGCTGCCTGTTTCACTGCTTGTTTGCGTTTGTGGAAGTGCCCTTTTGCTGCTGTCTAGTCCTGTCTAAAATCTCTTTAAGAAGCTATTAAGAAGGGGAAGATGAAGGAGTGTATTGTTTAACTTCTCTTTCAATCTGCTTTTGTACCGTTTCTGTATCTCTGATAAGTGAATTTTTCTTCTGGGCATGGAATATATTGAGGATAAAAAGGTAGAGTTCATTTGAGATTAATAAGCACAAACAACACCACTTTAAAATAAATTCAAAGCAGTAGTATATTTGTAAAGTTTCATTCCAGATTCTAATGTTCATGATTTTTATTTTAAAATTAGGTCAGAAAAAAAGTGCACGCCAATATCATGTACAGTTCTTTGGTGATGCCCCAGAAAGAGCTTGGATATTTGAGAAGAGCCTTGTTGCTTTTGAAGGAGAAGAACAATTTGAAAAATTATGCCAAGAAAGTGCCAAGCAGGCACCCACGAAAGCTGAGAAAATCAAGGTGATAGATGTTCCTTTAGTGCATTTTTAAGCAAAAATTTTAATTTTTACTATGTTTATTTTATTTTGACCTTACAATTCTTTTAAATGGTTTTTTAAAAAATGCTGATCATTTACTTTTTTTGTTTCTTTGGAGAGAGTATTAACTATGCAGCCCTGGCTGCCTTGAAACTATGTAGATTAGCTTGCCTGGGTATGCATAGAAATCTAACTGCCTCTGCCTCCTTAGCCCTGGGATTAAAGATGTGAGCTACTGTGCCCAGCCTAAATTTGTCATTTACTTTTACTCAAATATGTTATTTTTCTTTTACTTATTTGATGACTTACAGAAATGTTTTATTTTCCATTTTTTTTTTCCTTTTATAGATTGAAACTATTAGTTAAAACTGTTAGAGTTGATTTTTTTTTTCCCTTCGATACAGGGTTTCTCTGTGTTTTCTTGGCTGTCCTGGACTTTGTAGTCCAGGCTGGCCTTGAACTCACAGTGATCCACCTGCCTCTGTCTCCCAAGTGCTGGGATTAAAGGTGTGCGCCACCACCGCTGGGCCTGATTTCTTTCTTTTTCTTTTTTCTAATATTTATTATCTATATAGTGTTCTACCTGCATATACACCTGCACACCAGAAGATGACACCAGATCTCATTATAGATGGTTGTGAGCCGCCATATGGTTCCTAGAAGTTGAACTTGGGACCTGTGGAGTAACAGTCAGTGCTTTTAACCTCTGAGCCATCTCCAACCCTAGAGTTGATTTCTAGTTTAAGGAAACAATAGTTTTCAGTTGAGCTATATCTAAAATATTAGTTGGGTCTTTATAGGATTTTCTCATCTGATATTGCAAAAGTGCTTTTAATTGAGTCATCTTTTATATTATGTAATGAAATTTATGATTTATTTTTTTTCCAGTTGTTAAAACCTATTTCAGGGAGATTGAGAGCCCAGTGGGAAATGGGCATTGTCCAAGCTGAGGAAGCTGCTAGCATGTCAGTAGAGGAACGGAAAGCCAAATTCACCTTCCTCTATGTGGGGGACCAGCTACACCTCAACCCTCAAGTGGCGAAGGAGGCTGGCATTGCTACAGAACCTTTGGGAGAAATGGTGGACTCTTCAAGGGCCAGTGAAGAAGCTGCTGTAGACCCTGGATCTATGAGAGAAGAGGATATTCCCGTGAAGAGAAGGCGAAGAGCCAAAAGGTCTAGTTCTGTTGAGAACCAAGAGAGTGACCCTGGCACAGAAAAGAGTACTGCTCCAAAGATGGCAGAGGCTGAACCTAAGAGAGGAGTCGGATCTCCTCCTGGGAGGAAGAAGTCTACAGCATCTGCTCCACGGAGCAGGAAGGGAGACTCAGCGTCCCAGTTTTTAGTCTTCTGTCAAAAACACAGGGATGAGGTCAGTACTCCAGTGGGTTCTGAATTGTTTTTTATGCCGCAGGATTCCCAAATTGAAGTAACATCCCTTTAGTGCACACTCAGTACACTTCTTAAGCACTGTTTAGTTTTTAGATATAACAGTTACTGTTGGAAACAGCCATTTGCTGCCATGTTCCCTTCAAAGTAGTTAAAAAGTACCAGCAACAGTGGGAAGTGTGGGGAACGGGTCTGACTAGGCCTCCTTTTGCTGGAAGTTGGGCTTACTCATTCAGCTCTTGGTGAACATTTTCTTTTAAGCTGTTGTGAAGCGTTCAATATGGGACATGCTCACTTATAAAGATGGTGCTTTTGTTAGCACTGAGTATGTTGAAGATTCATTTCTATAATACTTAAAAGGATAGTAATATATAAATGAGTAAAGTATTTGAATACTTATGTTTATTTTTTTTAATAAAACCTAACATCTATTCATGTCTAAGTCTCATTTATATTGTAAGGAACCAAGGCTCCTTATAGTTTGAGACTTGATGCCCTCTCTATTAATAGTGTTCTTTTTAATTTTACTTTCATGGAATTTTTTTGTTCAGTATACCAAATTCATATTAGAGCCACCAATAATACGTGTAAAATTATGGTATTAGTAGGGGCCTTTTCTAATACCCACCCTAGCTCCCAAATAATTGACACAGAGACCTATTAGATTTATTCAACAAGCTTTAAAGCACTACAGCTGGGCAGATACTGATATTAGCCTGGTTACTAGCCAGCCCTGTGCCCCATGTACGTGCCATCTTAGTCTTGCCTTTTTGCTGTTTCTGCTCCAGCTGTCTGTCCTCATGGTGAGCTCATGGCACCTTCTCTCTCCCTTCCTCTTCCTCTTCTTTCTTTTCTCCCTGAGTGGGAATGGAAGTCCTACCCCCTGTCCTCTTTGCCCAGCTATTGGCTGTTCAGCTTCTTTATTAAACTAATCAGAGATAATTGGGAAACATCCTTTACACAACATTGATACAGGAGAGTCTTCATAGAAATGACAATGCCAGCCGGGCGTGGTGGCGCACGCCTTTAATCCCAGCACTCGGGAGGCAGAGGCGGGCGGATCGCTGTGAGTTCGAGGCCAGCCTGGTCTACAAAGTGAGTCCAGGACAGCCAAGGCTACAGAGAGACCCCGTCTCGAAAAACCAAAAAAAAAAAAAAAAAAAAGAAGAAGAAGAAGAAGAAGAAGAAGAAGAAGAAGAAGAAGAAGAAGAAGAAGAAGAAGAAATGACAATGCCCATGTTCTGACTGCAACCAGATCTTAGGGCTGAAGAGATGGCTCAGAGGTTAAGAGCACTGGCTGCTTTTCCAAAGGTCCTGAGTTCAAGTCCCAGCAACTACATGGTGGCTCACAACCATCTATAATGAGATCTAGTGCTCTCTTATGGCATGCAGGAGTACATACAGGCAAAACACTGCATGTATGTATGCATACATACATGTATGCATACATACATACATACATACATGTATGCATACATATATACATACATACATGTATGCATACATACATACATACATACATACATACATAAATGTATATCAGCATCTGAATACACAGTGCACAAAACAATCTTCCAACAAATAAGTAGTATCTCTGGGCTAGAGAGAGCTCAGTAGTTACAGACACTTGCTTCTTTTGTAGAGGCCCTGGAATCAGTCCCCAAAACTCACATGGTGGCTTACAACTACCTGTAACTACTTCCAGTGACTCCAACAGTCTCTTTTGGCTTTTGTGGGTACTAAGCACAGATGCTACACATGCATATATGCAGATAACCACTCATACAAATAAAATAAAAATAAATATATTTTTAAGAAACAAAGAGAAAGCCAAATGGTGATGCCACAAACCTTTAATCTTAGCACTTTTGGAAGGCAGACAGATGGGTCTCTGAATTCCAGGCCAGCTAGTTTACAGAGTGAGTTCCAGGACAGCCAAGGATACATAGAGAAATCTTGTCTGGAGAAATCAAATAAATAAAATTATGAGAGGAGAGAGGGGGGAGACATACTGTCTGGACTAGTGAGATGGCTAGGTGTGGTAAGGCATTTCCCACCGACTGATTCCCTAGTTTGATCCCCTGACCCACATGGGAGAAGGAGAGAACCATCTTCCCCAAGTTGCCCTCTGACCTCTACACATATAGCTTGGCACACACAATAAATACCTAAGTGTAATTTAAAAGTAAAGGAAAGAAGTAGTATCTGTTGTCCAAATATTATCCATGGCTGTTTTATGGCAGTCAGCATGACCTAGAGCAAGATCATGAGGAGTTCAGGAGTTGGAGAACTGAAAGGTTAAAGGTGTTAAGGGAAAACCATGGGACATGTTATTTTTGTCTGTACATGGTAGCTTAGAAGTTGGAGTACTATCTTGAAGAAGAACCTATAAACCATGTTTGGCATGGTGATATATAACTGTAATCTCAGTACTACTTGGAGACTGAGACAAGAGCATTGAGTTTGAGGGTAGCCAGGGGTACATAGACCACCTCCCTCTTCAAAGAAAAGGGGGGGAAAAAAGAGCAAAAAGGAGCTAGCAGTGTTTTCCTTAGGAGTGGAAGGTTATTTAGTTTTAGAAACTCTGTTGGTGCTGGAAAGGAGGGTCAGTGGTTAAGGCCCACACTGCTCATGCGAGAGGGATAGAGTGATTCCTGCCAACCATGTCGAGTAGCTCAGGCCTGTTTGTTGCTCTACCTCTAGGGGATCCAGTGCATGGGCACACACACAAATCATTAATTTAGCATTTATTTATGTGTTCAGGCACAGAGTCTCACTGTGTTGCTCTGCCTGGCCTAGAACTCAGAGATCTCCTTGGTTCTGCTTCCAGAATGTTGGGACCAAAGGTATGCACCACCACTATGCTCAGTAAACATGGGTGGTTTTAAAGCTCAGTCAGAAGCTGAATGTGGTGGTACACATCTTTAATCTCAGCACTTGGGAGACAGAGTCAAACAGATCTCCTAAGTTCAAGCCCTACATAGTGAGGCCTTGTCTCTAAAAATTAAACAGTGTATAGAGATGGCTCCGTGATTAAGAGCACTAGATGCTTTTTCCAAAGCTCAAGCTATGAAAGGGAGGGTATAGTAATGGAGTCACAGCAAATGCAAGAATGTAGCAAAACAAGAGCTTCCATGTCCAACATTCATAAGTGTGCCCATGTTTAGAAAGAATTACGAAGCCGAAAATGCATTAGACTATTAAGGACATGGAATGCCACAAAAGTAGTTGAATATTATTGCAATGGAAAACCTTAATGATACTCTGAACAGATACGTCATTTGGTTCCTAGCACACACATGGTGCCTCACAACCATATAATTCTAGTGTCAGGGGATCTGACCCCTCTTGAGCTCTGGAAACCAGGTACACAGATGGTGCACAGACATATGTGCAGGAAAAACATAAGTTAAAAACGGACAAAAGCCTTTGTATGGAAAAGGAGTTGTGCCTTGGGAGAGTAAAGGGTTTCTTTTTAAAATAAGTTTTTGGGCACTCAAGGAGACAGCGGCAGGTGGATCACTGTGAATTTGAGGCCAGTCTGGTCTACCAAGCAAGTCAAGGACAATCAAAGCTACACAGAGAAGTCTTGTCTTGAAAAAAAAAAAAGTCTTGTTATTAAATAAATAAAATTATTTATGTGTCTGTGTACTGCTTATAATACTGCTGTCCTCAGAGGTCAGAAGAGGGCATCACATTCCCTGTAATTGGAGTCACAGTCATTCCTAGTCCAGTGTAGGTGCTGGATGTCAAGCCAGGTGCCCTAGGAGACCAGTGCTCTTAACTGCTGACCTGCTCCGCCAGCCTGTTGTTTATAACAAAACCTCAAACATTTACCTCTAAAGAGTAGGGTGGAGGCAGGGAAAGCACCCAGCTGACCTTCCTCCTCAGCTGACACCCCAAAGGAAGGAAAAGCCTGCTCCTTCCTTACACTGTCCCCCCAAAATCCCTTCAAATGGAATGTTCCTACCTTCTACTTACCATGCATCCCCATATCCGACCTCTTGACTTACTCTTACTCTGTGCTTTTTTTTTTTTTTTTTAATTTCCTTTCCTTCCCCCGCCCCCTGAGCTGAGGGCTGAACCCAGGGCCTTGTGTTTGCTAGGCAAGCGCTCGACCACTGAGCTAAGTCCTCAACCCCTCTTTCCTTTCCTATGTTCAGTTCCTGCCAACATATTGCTTACTCTACCTCTTGACCTATAAAGTTGACTTCATTTAATCCTGCTTATGATATTGGAGAAGAAAGCTCTTGGATCAAGGGTTATGCTAGGGCTGTGCTGCACTACAACTAGAAACTGTACACAACACAGTCTTGAGGTTCGAATGAACAATTCCTCCTTCTGTCTAAATAAAAAGGAAAGACTTGAACACAGTAGAACTGCTTACAGTAATGAAGCTATTTCTGTCAGGCTTTCCACAGTGTCCAGCTTGCTTGTATTTGGCAGTTTTAGGATTTAAATATTTTTTAGTTCAAAATTCTGTAAAATGTTGGTGTTAGTCTCCTGTGAACTCAACAGCTTCAATGTCCTGAGCGATTTGTAGTCTAAGCTGATCTTTGGGTGATGTTTGTTGGCTTAGTGACAATCCTGGCATATAACCTGGTGGCAGAAGATGTATGGGACAGTTTTGCCCAGAGACTAGCAGTACCACAATGCGTGTGGATTTATCATTGCAGGGCCCATTATCTTCGTGGAGACCTCAAAGGCTACTGTTAGGAATGTTCATCATTTATTGTAGAAAACTTAAACATTTTAAATGCCATATTCAGCAGATCTGCAAAAGGTTTGGGGACCACAGTCTATTGAGTAAATGCCTGTTGTCTCCTGGCAGGTCTTGTATAGTAACTGGATAAACTAAGGTTGGTTTTTCTAAAAATCTTGGGCCACCCTCTCTTCAGTTTCATCATGCAGTGGTGTGGTAGGTTCTTGTCTAAATTCTTGTCTGTGCCTGAGTATTTTTCTCATTTTTATTTATATAAGCCTTTATTTTTCTTCTAAGGCTTATATCTTCTCAGTCCACTATTCAGATTTTTATTTTTCCTGTATCTCAAGACTTCTTTCTTTGACAGAGCATAGAAAACCACTGTGGCTATTAAGAATAAAATACCAGCTGGGTGGTGGTGGCGCACGCCTATAATCCCAGTACTTGAGAGGCAGAGGCAGGCAGATCTCTGTGAGTTGGAGGCCAGCCTGGTCTACAAAGTGAGTCCAGGACAGCCAAGGCTACACAGAGAAACCCTGCCTCAAAAAACCAAAAAAGAATACAAAATACCAAAATGGTGATCAGCATAATCAATATTGAGCCAATTTTAGTTAAGTCATTTATCATTTAGCTTTTCTTTTTTCTTTCTTTTTTTTAAGACTTATTTATTATTTATATAGTATTTGTACTGCATGTACACCTGCAAGCCAGAAGAAGGCACCAGATCTCATTATAGATGGTTGTGAGCCACTATGTCGTTGTTGGGAATTGAACTCAGGACCTTTAGAAGAATAGACAATGCTCTTACCTTCTGAGCCACTTCTCCAGACCTACCTTTTCATTTTTTGCTTTTATTTCCAAACCATCTAAACTAGCAGTATGCAGGGCCCTAAAGTTTTCCATTATGGTACTTCCCATCTTAACTCTCTCCTTGAGGACTTCCCAAGGTAACTTACCAAATCCGACGGCCTCTCAAGTTTGTCTGAAGCTGGCATGATTACTTCGTCTATGTGGTCATGCCATGTGTTGGAGTACCAAATGTTGTTACTAACAAAATCTCAAATGTTTGATTTTACCAATAAATACTCAGGAGCCAAATGCTGGTGTGAAAGCCTGCTAAATAACTCAGGCAGAGAAAGCACCCAGTTGACCTCAGCCAACACCCCAAAAGAGGGAATAGTCTGCTCCTTTCCTGTGCCATCTCAAAAACTCCTCAAACTGCATGTTGTTCCTTTCTACATCCTGTGTATCTATCTCCCTATCTGTTCTCCTGACTTCCTCTTACTGTCTCTGGTTTTTTTTCTATGTTCACTTCCTGCCAACTGGTTGCTTGCTTTGCCTCTTGACCTATGGTTTTGACTTTATTTAATTTTGTCTTAGATTAAAGGTATGTGCTAGGGCTGAGCCACACCACAACTAGAAACAGATTTTATTTTGGTAATAACACAATCTCAGAGTTCAAAGTGCGATCAAATATCTTGCATTGGATTTCTGAAATAAACCAAACTGACTACAGATTGTAAAGGAACTGTTTTAAAATGGAGATTTTTCTTCTTAATGTGTCAAGGACACCATACACAAAAAGTTATCAGCAATTTTTTTTTTTTTGAGACAGGGTCTCTCTGTGTAGTCCTGGCTGTCCTGGGCTCACTTTGTAGACCAGGCTGGCCTGGAATTCACAGAGATCCACCTGCCTCTGCCTCTGGAGTGCTGGGATCAAAGGCGTGTGCCACCACTGCCCTAGCTCATCAGCAAACCTTAAGGGAAAAGACAGCAATTTACTAGTGAGCTTCAGTGAAAGATAAGCACATGAAAAGCTGTTGCTCAACCCAGCACATAGGCAGGGGCTTAGACATTGAATTTATGATGACTCATTATTACATAATTAGGTGAGCAACAGTGAGCTTGGAGCTAGCTGCTTGGGGCTTGAGAAAATGAGAAAGATAGCAGTTCTTGCCTGATGCTGGTGAGGAATAAATACTTGATCATGCCTGTTTTAGAAGTTTGGAGCACCTGATGTATTTTCTTTCTGTTCTATAATTTCACGCCTAAGTGTTTACTCTGAAATAATTTCACCCTTGCATCAAACCAAAGGAAAGCACAACAATTTTCAATACTAAAAAACTGTTAGTGATGTTCTGATCTGTTTTTATAGCATATCATATACAAAAGTGAATTTATTAGATGTTGAAGAGGAACACTATGTAGATTTTGTTGCTTCTATAAAGTCTGAATAATACAGTATATCCTGTTTACTTGTACCTCAGTTTCTATTTGTGTCCATCCAGAGAGTTAGGGGTCAGCTAAGAATGTGTGCCTCTGTCCAGGTGCCAAGTATACCCAGAGATGTGTTAACACTTAAGGAACCGTCTATCAAATTTAATGTTTCTGTTTTTGATTTTTGAGAGAGGGTTTCTCTGTGTAGCGTTGGCTGTCCTGGTCTTGCTTTGTAGACCAGGCTGGCCTCGAACTCAGAGATCCGCCTGCCTCTGTCTCCCATGTGCTGGGATTACAGATGTGCACCACCATGCCCGACTATTATCAAATTTAATGTGCTATAAAATTCTCAGTAGTATGTGATCAGTTACCATGGCAGACCTTCTGTGGGGAGAGTACGCGGATAAGCTTTCAATGGATACCGCCAGTGTTTGTCAGCTTAGCTGAAACAAAATTGATGAGGAGCTGTGCGTGCTTTTATCCTTTGGAAGTTGGACAGGGCTATGCCCAATAGAAACTCTAGCTAGTTGAATTCCAGCATGTTCTAGGCTGTTTCTTTGCCATATAACCACAGAAAAGTAGGTACTTGAGAATGTAGACTGCTGCTCAGAGACTGCCTCCATTTTTTTTTTTTTCCTTCCTGGGACCTAGATCCATTTGTTACCCCTGGTAGTGCTAAGAGTTGTAACTGAAAACCCAGATTGGCACCGTGGTGAGAACAATTTAGAGCAAGATGAAGGTACGCAATTAGAGTTCACTTACATATTCACAGTTCTCACTCTACCTAGGACTTGGTCTTAGGCAGGATCTAAACACCATTGGCCTTTTTTGTTTGTTTTTGGTTTTGGCGTTAGTGTTTCTCTGTATCGTCTTGGCTGCCCTGGACTCTCTTTATAAACCAGGCTGGCCTGGCCTTGAACTCACAGAGATCTGTCTGCCTCTGACTTCCGAGTGCTGGGATTAAAGGCATGTGCTACCATGCCTGGCTGAACACCATTGGCTTTAACTCCTGGGGTTACTGCCATCTGCAGTTGGGGTTACTGATCAGTCATTACTGTGTATCTGAGCCACCTAGAAGATGTTTGAAAATGTAGATTCCTTGCTGCTAGGCTGGGACGGGCCATTCTTCGAATACCTCAAGGTTAATTGAATTTGTTGTCTGTGTAGACCAGTTGTCTCTGTGTTGGCTTACCTTAGACAAAAATGGGTCTTGTTTCTTGGTAGACTGTCATCTGTATCTCTTGTTTATGACTTAGATTGAAAGATGGAGTGTGGCTATTGTAGTTGTTGATGATGACAAACCAAGACCTCACTCCATGCTCAGAGGAACATTTTTACACAGCTTGCCTATTAGTTTTTCGAGAATGCCTAGAAAATTGTGACTTAGCAAGTGATTCAGTGATTTTAGAAAAGTACATGTTTTCTCATAATCATTTATCAATTATTTTTACATAGGCATTTAATTATTGGTTATATGCTTTATTTTAAAAGAACAGATTTTTGGGGACATAGTTCTATTTTGTGAGAATAAAAATTCTACATACTCAATTCTAAAGGATTATGCATTTAATTTTTATGTAAATCACAATGAATTTTGTAAGTGTATAGTTCTGTTGATTTCCTTTTTTTTTTTTTTTTTTTTTTTGTTTTTGTTTATAGGTTGTAGCTGAACACCCAGATGCCTCGGGGGAGGAAATTGAAGAATTGCTTGGGTCCCAGTGGAACATGCTAAACGAAAAGCAGAAAGCACGATATAATACAAAGTTTTCCCTTGTGACGTCTGCCCAGTCTGAAGAAGAGTCTGGTAAGCATACACTTAACCCTGTATCTTCTGCTTGGCTGTGATGTATAGTGTGGTCACATCAGTGCCTCTTGTCATCTTCCTCCTCACCACCGGTACAATTCTTTTTGATGGTCTACAGAACCCTCACTTTATTGGTTACACAGAGTAGGGATTCTGGCTACAGTACTTGAAGGGGGTCATGTAGGAAAGAAAGGTAGTTCTAACACTCCAGGCTTAGTTGTATGGGTCAAGCCCAATGTAGAGCAGTGCTGACCTGTTTGCATGAGAGCTTGCACAAGTGAGATGACTGGTTGGCCTTCATTTGGTGTCTCATTTGTAGGCGTTCAGTTTGAAAACTTAAAAATCCACTAACTACATTAGTTATTAGTTTAGGCTATGGCAAGATGAGAAAAACCTGGAGAAAAATATGTAACAGTCGGCCGGGTTTGTGATGTGTAAGCACTTGGACACACAAGCTGTAAAAGTACTCCTGCTAATATGAAAATAAATTGTAATATGTTTTTTGTGTTTTTTTTTTTTTCGAGACAGGGTTTCTCTGTGTGTAGCCCTGGCTGTCCTGGACTCGCTTTGTAGACCAGGCTGGCCTCAAACTCAGCGATCCACGTACCTCTGCCTCCCGAGTGCTGGAGTTAAAGGCGTGCACCACCACACCCAGCAGTAATATGTTTGAATGTTAAGTAAAAATACAAAATAATCTGTAACTCCTTAAGATTCATTGTTAAGTTTAGGAGATGCTAGACTAGAATAGCTGCCCAGTATTAGACGGTGACTGCACACACACACACTAGTAGGTGACTGCACACACACACTAGTGGGTGACTGCACACACACACTAGTAGGCCCTCCGCCCTCATGGAGGTGCTTGATCTAGGGACTGATAGGTTTCTTAGTTACAGTCCTGTTGCTATGACAAAGCACCGTGACCAAGGCAACTTAGAGAAGAAAGAGTTTATTGGGAGCTTATAATTTCAGAGTGTGATTCCATGGTCATTATAGAGGTAATCTTGACAGAAGGCAAGTAGACTAGGTGCTAGAGTAATACTTGAAAACAGCATCTTGGTCTCTAAGCATGAGACAGAGAGGGCTAGCTGGGAAACATCAACGCCTAACCCTGAGTAACACACCTCCTCCAACAAGGCGACACCTAGTCAGTCCTCAAACTGTTCTACCTACTGGGGACCAAACACTCACATTCAGATACATGAGCCTCTGGGGGTCATTTTCACTCAAACCATCATGCTAGAGTTTCATATCAGCTTATACATTGATCTTGAATTTTGTTTATTTTGCTTGTGTTCATTTAAATGTTATAATTTAAAATAGGAAAGATGTTTAGAGCTTGTGAATTTTTTTTTTTAATTCAGTTCATGGTGTGCTAGTATACTAAGTTTTGAGTGATACTTCTTTTCAATAGCTTGTGTACTTAAAGGTGGCTGGTTGTCATTTCTGAAGCCAGGGATAGCTTACCCTAAACAATAAGTGTGTTTGGGGTTGTAGTCAATATATAATAACGGTTTCCACTTACATTGTGTGTCAAGTGAGTGCTACTCCTAAATGTCTTTGAACAATGATTTCTTAGGCACCTCAGTGCCGAACATAAAGATGTATAATCTCCCATTGCCTGCTGTTCTGCTGACTCAGTGTTAGGGAACTCAGATTTCTGTAGGAAGGACTGTGTCTCATCCCAGGTAGAGGAGGCAGTGCTCTGGATGTTTATGGGAAAGAATGACAAAGAATCACCTCACAGTGGAGTACCTGGGTCTCAGTGTTTAGGGCTGTGAATGCAAACCCAACTAAGGTATCTGGTTGAGTGAGCCTCATGGCATGAATGACTCCAGTGGTGGCTGAGCAAACTAGCTGCCGTTGTCCTCAACTCTGTAGACAGACCTTTCTGCCCAGACTTTTTGGCCAGTCTGCAATGATGTCAGAATTTGAGCCAAGTAAAAAAAGAATTTGCTAGGCCTTGATCATACTAAGTGCCTAGAGTTAACTGGGATTGCTTGACTTCTTCAGTAATAACTTTGAGTCCCCGACCTGAGGAACAGCCCTGTGCAGCAATTGTTGGCACTTGAGCCTCCACCTGTGGCTTTCTGGACATGGCTGTGTTGTGTTTTCAAAAGTTTGAGAATGACAGTGTTCTTAAGCAGTTTTTTAGATAGCGAGGCCTGGTATCATATACTTGTAGTCGAAGCTACTCAGGAGGCTGAGGCAGGAGGATTCAAGGCATGTCTGGCCAATGCAATGAGACTTTTTTTCAAAATAAAAAGGAAAAAGATGCTGGGTGTGGTGGTGCATGCGTTTAATCTCAGCACTCAGGAGGCAGAGACCAGATCGCTGTGAGTTCCAGGCCATCCTGGTCTACAAAGTGAGCCCAGGACAGCTAGGACTACACAGAGAAACCTTGTCTTGGAAAATAAAACAAAACAAAGCTAAAACCAAACAAAAGTCAAAAGATGTCTGGGGATATAATTTAAGCCCTAGGTTCTATCGTTAGTACCATACACACATATGTACAAAAGGAAGACTGATGACAAACAGTTGTGCAAATGAAAATAACATATTCAAAATAAACATTGACATATTCAAAGTGGTTGTGACTCTAAAAAATTTTTTTTTTTGCTATCCATCATATTTTTCTAGGTCAGTGATATTTAAATACTTTATTGTAGATTAGTGATATTTTCAGTGACACCTAAAATAAGGTCAAACAAACATTTATCAGGAAGAGCCTAGTTTCCAGATGCAGATGCAACTTTATTCCGTAAAAAAACGTTATTTAGGGGGCTGGTTAAGACACTGACTGCTCTTCCAGAGGTCCTGAATTCAATTCTCAGCAAACACATGGTGGCTCACAACCATTTATAATGAGATCTTGTGCCCTCTTCTGGTACACAGATATACATGCAGACAGAACATTGTGTACATAATAAATAAATAAGTAAATAAATACAATCTTTAAAACAAAAATTGTTATTTAAATCAGGCACTAGTGGTGGCACATACCTATAATCCCAGCACTCAGAGACAGAGGCAGGTGGATCTCTGTGTGTTCTTGGCCAGCCTGGTCTACAAAGCAAGTCCAGGATAACCAGGGCTACACAGAGATACTCTGTCTTAACAAACAAACAAGAAATTATTTGATCTTTTTTAAAGACACAATTTATATTTTATGTGCACTGATGTTTTGCCTACATGTAAATCTGTGTGAGGGTGTCAGATCTTGGAATTACAGACAGTTGTGACCTGCCATGTGGGTGCTGGGAATTGAGTCCTGGTCCTCTGGAAGAGCAGTCAGTGCTCTTAACCACAGGGTTATCTCTATAGCCATGAAGTTTTTTCTTTTTTTGGTTTTTGAAGACAGGGTTTCTCTGTTTTGAACTTGATGTTCTGGACTCGCTTTGTAGACCAGGCTGGCCTCGAACTCAGTGACCTGCCTGCTTCTGCCTCCCAAGTTCTGGGATTAAAGGTGTGCGCTGCCACACCTGGTGAAATTCTTATTTTTATTTAAAATATTTAGATTTGTTTTGTATGTTAGAGTATTTCGCCTGAATGTGTATGTTTACACAGAGGCCAGAAAATGATGTTGAATTTCCTGAAATGAATTATAGACGATTGTTAGCTGTTGTGTGGATTCTGGGAATAAAACTTAGCTCCACTGCAAGAATTAGTGTTCTAAACCATCCTTCCAGCCCCAAAGTTGTAATTTTCCTTTCAAGTTGATCTACAGTCTAGTTGTCTATCTTCCTTTTCCCTACTTTGAGGTAATGTCTTGCTGTGTAGCCAAAACTGGTATTGAACTCAAAAATCTCTCATGCTAAGCCTTCCTATGCGCATGGATAGCCATGTGCCATCATAACAGATTTTTAAAAACAGACTGGGCTGTACTTAAATTTAATGTTATATTGAAACTACAACAAATATTAGGATAATAGTCTTTAGGTAACTATTTGTGGGTCCCCAGTTCTTTTTTGCAAAGAGATTTGGTTTTGTAAAACGTAGGCCTTAGACCTGAGCCTTGTTGCTGAGTATCTGTCTCTGATTTGCAAGCTGAATGCCGTAGCAGCTTGTGGACCCTTTCCTGTGTGCTTATCCCAACTCTCATTCTCTACTCCAAGGAAATATGAATGGGAAAAAAAGAAATCACACAAAGAGAACAGATGACTCTCCAGAGGATGTTGATGTTGAAGATGCACCCAGGAAAAGACTTAGGACAGAGAAGCACAGTCTTCGGAAGGTAATGTTCTGAGATGTTCTGGCCTGTAGGAGCAGAGGCCGTCTAGTTCTTGATACTCACCCAGGACAGGGGCAGGGGGCTTTTCTGGGCTCTGGCCCAAGTGGTTTGTCCATTTTCTGCATTGAAAAGGCCACTGAAGAAAGGACATGCTCATTAACAATTAGGAAAATTAGCACAGGGACTATTGCTCCAAATTTGTTCAAGGAAACAGTATCTAAATGTTTTGAGTAATGCATGATTATTTTGATTTTATGTGTTAAAAAATGACTCAAGTTGAAGAGCTAGATTGCTCAAGTAGCCTGAGCCTGACCTTCAGTGTCATTGTCAGTACTTGGTATAATGTTTGTCTGTAGGTATTATTTATTCAGTGTGTAAATGAGATTCATGAAAATTATTTAAAGGTGAGTTTCATTTCAAAAGGAAGTTAAAGAATTTGTGACAGATACTTAAAATGGATTATATGAATTTACTCTCTTTGTTAGTAATTCATGATCTTATTCACTGGGAATTCAGTGTGGGCAGCACTGAGGCAAAAATGAAACTAGAGTATTAAAGGCAGCCCAGGGCCTTGAGCCTCGGTTTTGCCAGTGTCTGTTAGGACAAGCTGAGCAGTACCTTACGGGACGTGAAATTCACCTGCCATATGAAGCTCACATATTACAGAGAGTGAACCTTTTAGCACCATTTGTTTCAACTGTCTGGGGTGTACTTATCTTTTTGGTAAATTCAGTTTAATGAGGCTTTGTACTTTATATTTGAATTTATATTTTGTAGGAGTTCTGACACAGTAGTGTGTGTGTGTGTGTGTGTGTGTGTGTGTGTGTGTGTGTGTGTGAGAGAGAGAGAGAGAGAGAGAGAGAGAGAGAGATTTTGACTAAAGCTTGATACTTTAGTGACCAATTTGCCTTTATTATCTTTCTTTCTAATTTTAAACATCAGAAAAGATCACATTGCTGAAGTGTAAACTATATTATCTCTTTTTAACATTCTATTTGTAGTGTAACATAATAGATTTTGTACCCTTTTCTTGGTATATGCAGTTTTATTTGGATCCGTTTGCCATCACAAGGGCTGCGTAGAGGTGAAGTGCTACTGCGAGCTGCTAGAGTTTAAAGGTTCCATATACACATGCTTGCAAGAAGCCCTTTAAATATGTGCGCTTAGAACATCTGAAATACTATGGTCCATATTAAATATGTGAGCTTAGAACATTTGAAATACTATGGTCCATATTAAATAGCTACGCATAATTTTTTTCATAATTTTTTTTATTAACTAAAATTATCAGAAAATAGCACGTTTTAAAAGTAGTGGTGTCTGCCCTTAGTCCCACTACTTGGAAAGCAGAGGTAGACGGATCTCTAGTTTTAGGCCAGCTAGGGGAACATAATGAAGTCCCTTCTCAGAAAATAGTGTGTCTCTCTAGTCTTTTTTTTTTTTTAGAAATTTAAGTCATATTATAATTCCCAATATGTATTGATTACATTTGATGAGCCAGCAACATTGAGAAGGCTAAGCAGAATTCTCGTGCCTACTCTCAGTGGACTTTCATCTTACTTGCGTTGGCTTTACAGATGTCAGTAGACAAGATCTGAGGTCTGGCACCTGTGTAAAGTCCCTGTCTTCTGGAGTAGCACTGTGACCGTTGTGCAGCTTTGTTGCAGCGTTGTTTTGTGGTGTCGAAGCGTGGTTCTTATTTGTTTTTTTGTTGTTATTTGAGATAGGATCTTATGTAGCCCAGGCTGGTTGAACATTTTCTCTGAAGCCTAGGCAGGCCTTTTAATTTCTAGTCCTCTTGCCTCTGCCCTACTGAGAGCTAGGGTTATAGCCTGTGCCACCATACCTTGCTGAGGGCAGTTTGAACTGTATTTTTCTTCATTTTTTATTTTTAGTTTATTTTATATATTTATTTATTTGAGACACAGTCTCACAATGAGGCCTTAGATGGCTTGGAGCTTGCTATATATACTGGGCTGGCCTCAGACTCAAAGAGATCATCTGCCTTGGTTTTTTTAAGTGCTAGGATTAAGGAAGGGCATGTGCCACCATGCCTGGATTGAACTACGTTTTTCAAAGTCTCAGCATGTGGCTATTATGATACTAAACTTTTATTTGTTTGTTTGTTTATTTTTGAGACGGGGGTCTCTCAGTATGTAGCCCAGGCTGGTCTTACACTAGCAGAGATCATTACCACCGTGTTCGGAATTTCCTTTTTTTCTTTTCTTTCAGTACTAGGAATTGAATTCAAGGCCATACTGGATACATGTCCTGCAACTGTAGTTAATCCCTTTTTTTAAAATTTCAAATCTTTAATTTTATTAATGATATATTTTATTTTTATACATGTATATGTGTGTGTATTTGTGTAAGTGAATTCCATGGAAGCCAGAAAAGGATGTTGAATGCCTTGGAGTTCAAGTTCCAGGTAGTTGTGCGGTGTAAGACAAGGATGCTGAGACCCAGACTTGGGTCCTCTGAAGGAGCAGCTCTGTTTCTGCATTTTAAATAGGGTCTCACTAAGTTGTCAGGCAAGCTTGAGCTTGTGATTCTCTTTCAGTTAAAATTACAGGCCTATCACCACTGGCTCAGCATTTTGAAAATCTCTCCTTTATCTTTAGTTATTAAAGGTGTTTTATTGTTAATCTCTTGTGAGGTAAATAAATATGGAGATAGTCTCAAATTTAGAAATCCTCAGTGTCGTAGCTTATGACTTACACTCCTAATGCTGGTAGAGTAGGGATGACTTCAGTTTGATTGGGCCTCTTTGGATTCAGTGAGAAGTTTGGGTAGCACATGAAATACAACTTATGTAAGGTAGGTACCTTAACAGAACCACGGAAGGTATTGCCACAGCCCTGTCCACTCTCCCCTTCTAACATCTTTTAGAGAGTCAGGAAAGAATAAGAAAAGAAATCAGTTCAGGCTTTTTTTTTTTTTTTTTAAGTCAGTTTGGGAAGCTGTGGTCCTGTTGTGTAAGGAACACATTTCCAAAAGAATAATTTTCTATTGTGTAAATTTTCAGCAGCCGGTGCTCATTCACATTAGAAGAATTTTTTTCTTTGTTTTCTTCTCTTTGTCCACCTCCCCCTCCCCCGCTTTAAATAACAGAGAGAGACAATCACCGACAAAACGGCCAGAACAAGCTCTTACAAGGCCATAGAGGCAGCCTCCTCGCTCAAGAGCCAGGCAGGTAATGTGGTCAGGCTCCTTCCTGGCTCCTCAGGGTGCCCGGGTGGGTGAGCAGGGTGGTCCTTTAGTGTGGGCACCTGAGAGAGACAGGAACATGAGAGCATGGCTGGGCAAAGGGGTACAGGGATGCCTCAGAAGAGTAAACAATTAAGCTGATACCAAAAACAAATGGGAAAGAAGATCTTGTGGAATTGAAAAATAACTGATTTAATATGTAAATCATAAGGATTAAGTCATATTGAAGTTACTTTTCTACTGATTTTCACTTGACTTTATTATTTTTCAATTTGAAATTGTATTAGAAGAGAAATTTAAAGCAAAAATACTTGTTACCATAAATTCTGCCATTCTAATTTAGGCTTCTGCTGGTTCATACTTACTAGCCAAGAGTAAAAGTCATGATTAGTTGTTTCTGTTCCATATGATAAAGAAATTAGTTTAAGGACCGTATATGAAAAAAGAGCATAGTTAAGTGGTTAAAAAAAAGAAAAATCAGACCCTGTGACTTGTGTGAATAATCCTGTCGAGGCACCTGTCTGATAGATTAGCACAGAAGCTCACTGTCTCCAAAACAGTTGGAGAGACTGGTTTTGTTTTTTTGTGTGTATGTGTGCTGCACAAGATGATTAGGTTTTTAAAAATTAGCTATTTTGCCAGGTGTGGTGTGGTGCATGCCTGTAATCCCAGCACTCAGGGAGACAGAGGCAGGCAGATTTCTGAGTTCAAGCCAACCTGGTCTGCAAAGCTAATCCAGGGCAGCCAAGGCTACACAGAGAAACCCTGTCTTGGAAAAAAAAAATCAGCTATTTTTTAAAACAAGCATCTATGATTGGAAATTTGAATTGAGGATTATTCTTCTTAAATATGAAAGTGGTATTATTGTATTTAAAATTTTATTTTAGAGGTATACTCTAGGTCTTTTATGCATGAAGTTATGAGTAGACTTTGTGTTAGACAATTCCATAGGGGGTTGTGGATCCAGGTGTGGATGAAGATTTGTTGGCCCTGGGGTTTTGGTTTTGGGGTTGGAAAGTTGTAGGATGTGGAATTCATTGTACAGTTTGTCTGCTTTAAAAAAACAAAACAAAACAGTTTTCTATGATAAAAAGTTAAGCCCTTAGTGACAACTAAGGAAACCAGAAGATTCATCTTTAGGATTTCACTTACTTGAGGGCTTAAAGCAATAAGAATGCTGCGAGGCTTAAGATTTTAAACTTTATAAAATAAACTTACTTTACAGCAACGAAAAATCTGTCTGATGCTTGCAAACCACTGAAGAAGCGAAATCGGGCTTCTGCAACAGCATCTTCAGCACTTGGGTTTAGCAAAAGCTCATCTCCTTCTGCATCCTTAACTGAGAATGAGGTAAAATAATGATAGTGATGCCATGGCATTCATGCGAAGGCCGTTAGTTACTCAAGTTGCAGTGTGAGTGGAAGTCCTATTTTAAAAGAATTATGTTGGTGTTCTCCATAGGCATAGGTGAGTTTCAGGTGTTCTTAGCCATCTAAAATTCACAAAATTGAAAAATAACGCACTATTTTAGTATGAGCACTTTCAATATAAATACATACATGCACATGGTGAATGTGTAAGTGTGCATACATACTTCAGTCTTGTTGTTGCAATCTGTTTTAAAATCATGTGTTCTGTAAACTTAACTCTTTCCTCACACGAAAGGAAATTCACACTGGCTCTCCCAGGACATCCTATGTTGGCCACACTGACATTGGCCACTGTGGGCCCACACTGGTGGCTAGAGGGGCTCACCAGCCTGTGGGGAAGCCAAAGGTTTCTTGGTCCTCAATGCGTTGCGTGTCTCTGGTCTTTTGTCCTGGCATGTATCAGGTGTTAGTGTGGAGGCAAGTTAGAACTCTCACTATATTAAAATGCCTGTGTTTCTGGTCTTACAAAATACATGATAGCAGATAAGTAAGTGGTATTATAACAAGCTACTGCTGCTGCCATCACTGTAGCGTGGCGTGTAGATGGTGTAACCAAATCTAAAGTCTGCATTGACAAAAACAAAACAGCCACAAATTCAGGAGGAATGGTTTTGTTTTGTTTTGTTTGCACAGAGCTAGTTTTAATGTCTTGGTTCTAGTGACTACCTTTATGGATCTTACTTTCCTTTTTTTTTTTTTTTTCTTGTTATTTTGATCTCTGTAATTCTGTTTTTTTAATTCTCACTGTAAACTGGAGATTTATTTTCACAGTTTGTAAGGAGTTGATAACCTTGATCTTCATGAACAGGGTAGTGAGATGGGAACCAGACAGGCCCGCTCTCCTATGTGATCCAAGGCAGCACTTCTTACCTGGTCTCTGCTGTGGTCCTTAGTAGGCCTGCGTGTGTCCTCGCTGTTTCTTTGTATTAGTGGAGGTCTGGGCCTTCCATTGCAGGATGGTCAGGGGCCTGGGTTGCCCGAGGAACACTCTTGAGAACCGTGTTGCTCACTGCTCTGAACCTGAAGTGTGGTATAAATCCAGAGTGTTCCTGTAGTAGGCTCTTAGTCACATAGACACCTCAGTCACAATCTCCTGTGCTCATACCCATGGGACTTGGGCTTGCTTCTGGTTGTTAATGTGTAGAAAACTAAGTATTTCTTATATTTGTACAAATTCACTTTGTTGTTGAGCTTCTAAAATGTTACTGAAATACAAAAAAGGCTAGTTTTGTATAAATTATTTTTCATTTTTCCTTTATTACCCATATTTAGATTAGCATTTTAGAAAGTTAAAGATGGTCTACAGTTCTAGTTAATCATATTAGAAATGAAAGGGTTTCTAAAACAGAAACCCTTTCATTTAGGTATTAAAGTTAGACTTTTCATTAATGAATTTTTTTAAGTGCTGGGGGGTTGGAACCTAGGGATTTGTGAGTCCAGGCAAGTGTTCTATCACTGAGTTAGATTCTAGCCCTATACAATTTTCAAATAAGTTTTTCTTTATTCATATTTTGGTCTGTTTATCCAGTGGTATTTTACATATACTGTTGTTGGACATGGGAAAGAGAAAAATATTGAGTTACTGAATCTATCTCTTATTCTTGTTCATCATTTACTGGGTATTGAAGGTGAAGACAGTGAGGGTGGAAGGAACAGCAGCTGGTGCCATCTCTGCTCTCGTAGTCTGAACTTGGAGAGACTAAGATTTTTGTAACAAGACTTAGTTGCAACATCAGAGGTTGATAGGTGATTTAAGTACATTTTTATTATGTAGGAAATGTATTGAATTTATATTCTTACATTTTGAAGGTGATACAGAAATATCACAGTACACATTAATGTTCTTTAAATAAAATCATTTAAATTTCTAGACCCTCTCTATTAGGCTACTTGTGTGGCTTATGTGAATATTCCTTTATATCTTATTTTATAGAGTTGTACTGTTAAATTTCGATTTATCTCATATGCAGCAGCACTACTGAACCCCACAGTGAGTGTTTACAGGTGTACAGTGCCAAGTGCCTGCTAACATGAGACGTGAAGACTGTTGAGTCTGATTCTGATATGAAAACTACTGTTTGGGGAATCAGACTGCCTCCTTAATTTGGGACACTTACGTTTTGCATGTTTATATTTCCTTCCCTTCACTACACTTTATTGAAAGAGAATTGTGTAGGGTTGATACTGCAAGACATTTTAGGACATGTTGTAGTTTAAGTTCTTGAAAAATGTATATGATAAATTTATATTGGAATAATTACATGATATTACATCACCCCAATGAAGATATTAAAATTGCACACTTGCATGACAAAGGCCTGTGAAGGAATTGATGTGATTTAAGTGTTTTGTAACTTCATTTTTTGTTCCCTTAGTAGAGCAAATTCTTATTTTTTTCGCCTTCACTGGTAACAGCTTTTATGGGAGCCCACATCAGTCAAGTTGGACTTGAACTCAGCCGCCCTGTACTGCACTTAGAATGATGTAATACCCCAAGATGTCTGCTGCAGGTGGTGCATCATCGTATACACTAAGTGACATTTCTATCACAGTCATTTTATGGAAGATGTGTGATAATCTGTTTTTACTGGTATTAATAAACACATACAATGAAGAAAACAGATAACAAATTTTAAGACCAAGGTAAGATACCCAATCAAGGCCATTTAATCAATCACATTCATCTCATAATAAAAACACATTCATATTCTAATGATCAATCTAAAGTTTGAGTGGAGGAGGAGACCCTTCAGTCAAGGCTGTCCCAGAGCTCTGATCATATTAAAAGGGTTATCCTGTTATTTCTTTTCCCTGCAATTTACAACTTACTGAGTTTTTATGGAAAAATGTCAGCATCTGCTCCATCAGTAAGAAAGAACAAGCAGGACACACTAAAGGTCCATTGTCAGCTATTTTCATTGCCAATGAAATACATTCAGTATTGTAGATACTAAACCAGTTTTCCCACATAAAAGGCAGGAAGAGTTTTGATTCTGTCCTTTTTTACTTGACAGTTTTACTACGACACTAGACACAGTAGATTTTTAGGGGAAAAATATCATTTACAGTATCATTGTGAACCATTCAAGTCTTGAACCAGTCACTGATATCTAGAAGACACCATAATCAGGTTATTTACAACAACCACATCATCAATTGCTTTTGTAGAACATCAGCATCATGTCTTAAATGTTGTGGTCCTGGATGCCCAGCTGGGGCGTACCTAGGTGCCCGCATGTTTGCATGGGAGGAAAGGCTCCACTTGCCCTCAGCTCAAGAAGCAGAGTTTGTGCTATGCACGGGGTGTGTGAGCGGTGCCCAGGCCGTTCCACTCAGACACGTCAGTGTTGGACCTGTGATGAAAGTTTCTCAGAAATACTTTTGTTCCAAACCATTAAGTAATGTAACGCATGTAAACACATAGAGTGCCTGGCACCTTGCAAGGACTCAGTGGTTCACTATTGTGACAGTAATGGATATTACAATAAAAATAATAAAATCACCATCATTCCATTTTTATCCAAAAGTATAAATTTTGCTTTGGCATGAAAAATGATCCTCTTGATTGCATCGTGCATGTGCGGATAAAATAAATCCAGGTGTAGCAGAACCCTAGCTCTGTTTGTGTGCACAGTAGGGTATAGACTATGAGGTTGTAGTCTGGTAGGTCACTCAGCTGGCTCTGCTCAAATGTAACAAGAGACATGACCTCAGAGAATACCTAGTGTGAGCGTTCTACGTTGTACTGTTCTCAAAGGACATGAAAGATCTCAGGTAAATTTAAATATAAATCATAAAATTAAAAAGTATGTGAAGAAATATGATAGTATAGAAAATGGCCCTGTTTCAAGAAGTGATTTCTCAAAAGTAAAGACACTATCCCGAAAGGTCTTGGGCAAAAATGAAGGGATTTCATTTGAAATTAGAGCATGATGAATTTTGAGTGGGTGCCCAGGAACCACCTGGAGGACAGACACTCTGCTCTGCGATGGGGACGTGAGGACTTCAGAGCTAATGGTGGTGTACACAGAGTAGCATAGTTGGTAGCTGCCAAGTGCATGGAGTATGAGGGAACAAGGGTAGGGATCCTGGAATATTCTTCAGGTGGGGAAGACATAGCCTACCTTGGGGCAGGGGCAGGAACAGAGCGCTCTTCATTCTGCAGTGAGTGCAGGGATAGTCCTCCATGTGGGATTTGCCCACCCCAGAGACCTAGTGGGAGTCTCACAGGAAAATGAGCAGAGTTTGTGTCAGCTCTTAGCTGAGCTCTCCTCAAAGAGGTGAATAGAACAGAGACTCCTGTTCAAAAGAGCTTCGCAAGAAGAAATAGCTTGTCTAAGAGTACAGAAATTACATGACAAATTTATTATGCTACAAATTTAACATGGAATTCCTTCATTTTCTATAAAAATGTCCAATAAAAATAAAAATAAGCGCATTGCTACCTCTCGAGCCTTAGATCTTTTGAACTGTCCACTGTTCAGATGAGATTTGCTTCTGCCGTTCAAAGAATTTTTACCATTTGATCCTAATTGATTTTCCTTCAAACCATTGTTTATACTACTTTGCCTGCAAGGGGAGGTAGCTTTCTGTATAAAACTCTGATTCTGAAGAGATGAAGACTTATGTGAATGTACAACGGTTTGAATTGTAGCCGTTCTAACAGCAGTACACCAGGGAGTAGGATAAAGGCCTGTGCCCAGCAGCCAGGCCCTTCAGGTGCTCCTCAGTCCCCCCTCTGCTCCAGAAGAACTTCTCCCTCCCTGGGAGCTTCTCCTCAGAGTCAATGAAAAGTGAATGTTGTCCTTTGGTCACAATGCCTTTAAGTGTAGTTGTAGTTCAAAACTTTCTTTAGTATTCATATCTATTTACACCTGTGTTTCCCAACAGAAGACAACTTCAGTATTTTTAAGAGAATGTCCTGAAAACCAACAAGAAATCTAAGCATGACAAGGAATAAAACACAGGATCTAAGAGGAAAGGGTCCTTACTGCATGCATGCGGGCGTTCATTTCACCCACTGCCTCTGAGCACCCTGCTTCTGGCATGGGATGGTCTCAGCCAAGTTATATCTGGTTCTGGAATTAGTTGAGGTAGTTCTTGAAAAAGCACCAGAAAACGTAAAACAGGGTTCTCTGGGGCTGGAAGCCAGATGAGGGACAGGGCCATTCCATAAATGAGAGAACATGTCACAAGAAAAGCAAAGAAAAAACTTAAAAAGCCTGGCTTGGCAACCACATGTCTGTGAGTCCATGGACTCAGCAGGGCTGTGTCTGGAGCCTGTGGGCTGGCCAGGTGGTATAGGAGACTGGCACCCAGTAAGAGTCTGTAACACAAATTCCATTACAAAGAAGGAAATAAAGATCATAAGTAAACGTCTCATTTCTCAAAGAAAAAATGATGCCTGTGTTTATGTAAAATTTAAATGATGGAAGAGTGCTCCTGAAATAGGCGCTCATAGCCTGGAGTGAGGGCTGAGCTGAGTTACGTTCTGTCTGTCCTTCAGCACTGGTGTGCATTCTGTCTAAGCGCCTAGTTCCCTGCTCACGTGAGCTGAGTGGGGAACCCTGAATGGGTGGTTCTTTGTTGTCCTCAGTTGCTTTATTTGGGCCTGAGACCTCCATTGAGGTCATAGCTCCCTTCTTTAGGAAATGTTTGTCCGGTGGCAGGTGAACGGTGGGGTCATTAACACTTAGTAAGTTTGCTTTCTTTCTCTGTCACTGATTCTAAGGTACTGTATGTCTCACACGTATTCAAACATATAGGCTGTATCCTGATGCCCAGGTGGACTTCTGTTAGGAACTCCAAGGGTCAGCACCTTATTTTAGCATCAATAAACCTATTATTCCGGGCCTGTGTTTTATCTTTGTGATAATAAAAATCCATATTGTCTGTTGCTAGAGTAAAGCAGAAGGCTTTCCTAGCATGCCTTCAGAGCTTTTATTAAGCTTCCTAGTAATGACTTTGAGAGCTTTTTAGTTTTTGTTTTTAAAGGAAACATTGATTCTTGGTATTTCAACATTTTTTTGGTGACTGAAATTGGCTTTTCTCCTTTTGGGTACCTGTTTTTATTGTTTTACTTACTATATTAGGATTTTTCTCATTACCCTTCCTGCCAGTGATAGAAAATGGTCATCCTTACTACACAGAAAAGTATGTTTGCATTTTTTCTTGTTCAGGAAGGGTAAGGGACATGGGCTTAACTAACAAGGATGTAAGTCTAGCAAGTCTAGCAATGTGTCATCTTGTCAGAGTCCTGTGTGCCACATCCACATTTGTTTATTTTTTTCTAGCCTATATAGTTGTTCAGCCTTTAACATATAACCCTGGCAGTATGTTAAACATGCTAGCATTTCAGGGATACTCTGCTTTAAGAACACACACACACACACACACACACAAAACAACTGGGGTAGTGGAGTCCTAGTTTTGGTACAGGGGCATTGCCAGTCGCATGAGCTAAGACAGCAGGTAGGCTGGTGAGTCTTCTGCTCTCAAGCCTTTGAGGTGAGGACAGCTGGCCTATTGCTGCAGCTGGCTGGACCAGGCTCTTCCCTTCCCCCTCTACAGCCCACTCTCAAGGCATGGCTGCTTTTGAGGACTCAGCTGGGACGTGGTTCAATCAGTAGAACATTTAGAGACTCATTTAACTTTTGATAAGGGCTTGCCTTTATAGGAGCAGTAGCTGTGTGGCTAAATGGCCACAGCTCTCACTGGTCTTGGCTGTCCTTTTAGCCTAACTATATAGAAGCCGGTATAGTAGATGACTATGAAGCACAATGACATTCTTTGGACTAAAGCATTTTTTTTTTTTGGTTTATTTTTTCCTCTTTTATGCCCTCAGTAACTCATACCTGCCTTTAAATTAGGAACAGCTAGGAGGATTCTAGTCTGTACAAACTTTAATAAATTTTTTCCTGAATTCTAGGATTTTAGGATGGTTGACTTAATTTTAATTGTCTTGATTCCACTTATAATACTTCACTGTGATGTTAACTTGAAGACCTGCTTGAGATTAGTCTTAATTTTAGACCATTATATCTGCTGAGCACAGGATTCTTATCAGTTGTAAATCTAAAACCGTCTGTGAATGCACTTCTATGCTTCTTTCTTTATGAAAGCATAACAAACATGAAATAATGTTGGTTATAGAAATATTTATTGTTCAAGGTCTGTAATTGTGTTTTAAAATGATGTAGTATTCAACTTGTGAGGGGATTTGTTTTGTCAAAAAAATATTAAAAACTCAATGTGTATCAGCCCGCAGGAGGGCAGGGGTCTGCTTTGTGGCCGCAGTCGGGTGAACCCCAGCTGCACTCATTGAGTCTTCCTGATGGCCACATAGCCCCTGGCAGTGGGTTGGAAGGTGTCTACTGGCTTACGTGATGTCTGGTAATGCCGTATTGAAAGTCCCTGTAATAGATGGAGACTGCACTTCCTGTCTCTGAAGGAATGTGTGTCTTAAGGCAGGTAGGCAACTTGGTACTATCACATGCTGAGTAGAGAGTGGAGAAAGTATTTCAGACTCAAGAAAACTTTGGAAAGTCAGGAACTAAACTGATTGGAAATCAGTGCCACAAGCCTGACATTGGTGGACACAGGAAGCCACAGGAAAATTCTTGAAAGTCTGTCCCATCAGTCACTGCATTTTTGTTTTTCCAAATACATCCTTTTGGATACTGAATAGATCATAGATGTTGTAGACTGAGATCTGGGACTGTGTTGGGACCATACAGGTGATATGTCACTTCCACAAATGACATCTCCAAGTAAGCTGTCACCTGGTACACATGGAGGTGGAGCCTGCAGCTGGAGTGAAGCGCACACTTGGCTCTACTTGCAGGTGGTTTGCTGAGCAGAGAGCTGAGGGACCCTCTTGACTGGGTAGGGGTTTCATCCATTTGTGGGGGAGGATGTGGTTGGTGAAGGTGGACCTTCTACAACTGTCATGGACTGTGATATTGTAAGGTCTATATTCTGTATGTGGATAACAGACCCAATTAGGAAACGAGCCTTATGTGTGTCGTTAACATTTATATTTCCATTCAAAATATGTATTCAGTGTTTATTTCCTCAAACAGACTTTGTTAATTTAGGAAATATCTCCAAGTGGAAACGTGCTAACTTTCTGTAAATCTTAAATAAAAGGTGCTGTTCCTTCCTCTGGCCCAGGACTGGTTTGTGTTTTCTGTCTTTCTTTCCATTCCTTTCTCTTTTTATAGCTTTTAAATTTGTGTCATCCACACTAAGGGAAGAAGTGGGTTGGTGGATGGAGCACGGGCTCTCTTTTCATGAATGCTGTGCTAGACACCCTTTGGGTTTCAGTTCCTCCATTAGTCAGATGGGTCAGCGTTGGGTGGCTGTGGGAGCTGCTCTCTGAGCCAAGCAAGGCAAGCTATGTGGCCATTGATTCCTAAGGCCCTGGGCTTCCCTAATACTCCCGTCTCATCTCAGAAGTGCTCAGACCCCCACCTGTGATCCTCATGTCTGATGGACGTGTTAAATTTGGAGTTCCGTAACAGAGCATTTCAAGTTGCCTCTTTCTGGATGTTGATGTTAAAGAAGTGGGAGGTGAGCTGATGGGAGAGGGATTGGCCATGGGCCCTGTAGTTCCAACTAGTCAGCCTCCTGTTTGACAGACCTTATGATGTGACACTAATCTAGTGTTCTTCATGCTATTTCCATCTTCCCGCAAAAGGTGAGAAAATTACATTAAAAGGTCTTCCTCTTCCCCTTCATTACATTCTTGTTGGTAGATGTGTCTAGTGAGACTAGAACAGGGGATCACACAAAGCCTGTCCCTTGCTCAGGTGACCCGTCAGAGCCATGGGAGTCGTTGGTAATTTACCCCACTTTAACATGAATTCAAATTAGAAAAATGCCTGTTTTTTCTCTCACTGCTCCCAATAATTTCAATGCGATAAGTCTGGGGAAAGCTCATCAGTAAGGTTACAGAATCAATGGGCCAGAGTCCCTGTGAGTTTGGTTTTGTTTTTTTAACATGACCTGATTACAATATCTAGCTTTCTGTTCATTGGCAAATAGCAAGCCTTTAACACAATTACTTGTGGCTATTGAGGCAAACAAGAAACAGTTAATACTTTTTTTTTTTTGCTTTGTCTCCAAAATTCAATTTTCAACACTTACTAAGATCAGATAAAAACAAACAGAAAACAAAGCACCTTAATTTGATACATGAAAGGATTTTCTGTTTTACTCATTTAAACATTTATTGCTTATACTTTTCAAGTGAGGACAGGGTGATTTGTGCAGCAAGGGTGAGCTTGTAGCTGGATCATAATCTGTTTAGTGGTGGGAAGCCAGTAAAAACCAGTGCTTTCATCTGCACACACTGCATCTCTCTAAGGCAGGAGAAAATACTCTTTGCCTTTCCAAGGGCCAGAGCAGATGAGCAGCAACCAGTTAGCAGTGAGAGGAGACACAAGGCAATCAGGCTACAATGCAAGTCAGTGACTCTCCTGACTCTGGAATCAGTTTCAGGGGAGCAGTATGCTTCTGTAAGGAAGAGTGGTGTCCTCAGTGGAGTGAGATACAGCTACTCTGAAGCTTTTTTTTTTTTTTTTTTTTTTTTTTTTTTTTTTTACAACTTCATTTATTTTTTGTTCTTTAAAATTCATGTGGTATTTGGGTCTGAACATGTTGGGTAAGAAAGGGCAAGAGTTTTGATCCCAGAACTCATCTTAGTTTTCTTAGCAGAGATAAATGGGTTTTCATGTTGCTTTATTTAAAGGAATGTCTTATATACATGTGTATATTAAATATTGAGTAGAGTAAGGTCCACTTTTAAAGTTTTCTATGCAGCTTTTTACAAGTTTTATTACTTCCAAGCCAGTGATAGTGTGTATCTATACCACATCGCTGGGCGATAGGGCAGGAAGTGGGCTGTGTCCAAAACATGTTGGCCACTTGTTTTCTGTGGCTAGTGAACTGTCGTCCACCTCCTTCATCTCCAGGTCTCAGACAGCCCAGGAGATGAACCTTCAGAGTCTCCGTATGAAAGTGCAGACGAAACACAGACCGAAGCATCCATCTCATCTAAAAAGTCTGAGAGAGGAGTAGCTGCCAAAAAGGAGTATGTGTGTCAGGTGAGGGGTAGATGATGTCTGATGTCTGATTGGCTTTTCGTGAAGTCCCGGAACAGCAGAGTGAGTTTCCAGCCTCCTCTCTCCCTCCAGTCCCTTCTTTGCCCCATTACTACTCATGGATACCTCTTTGGAAAAGTTAGACTGCCAGGAGGATTGTGGTATTAAGCTGCCTAAGTTAATACCTGCTCATTCTCTGGCGAGATGTGTTTGGTGTGTGACACCCTTACTGCATATATAGTTCCTTAGATGGTTCAGTCATGGGCTGGCACCGTGTGACTAGATCTGTATCTCTACAGTGGCACTGCCTGGGTCAGTGTCCTAGCCTTAGTCGCTGAACATTGTGAGGTGAAGTTGGTGTCAGGATCCATGTGGGACTGCTGATTTGTTCACAGTTGGAAAATGGCTGACGGTCAGCTCCATTGCTGCCAACTGTGGAAGAACAGCTGATTTATGATGAAAATCTGGGATGAGTCTTAGGGTTTTGTTGTTTTGCTTTTCCTTTGTTTTTGGCATGCACATCTGGTCTGAAACATCTATAATGTGTCCTTCAGGGTTTTGTCTTTTGTTTCCTTGGTCCTTGCTGAGGGACCTTTGTGTAACTTGACACTGCTGTGCTCTTGGATCCTGCTAGACATTTCACTGTGTACTTATGTTCATTTGCATGCCGAGGATGGATTCAAACTGTCCCCTGTGGTAAGGAGGGTATTGAAAGGGCTCTCACTGTGTTTGGTTCATACTGTCCTCTGTTTCCTACAGTTGTGTGAGAAGACAGGCAGTCTCTTGTTGTGTGAGGGCCCCTGTTGTGGAGCATTCCACCTTGCCTGCCTTGGACTTTCCCGAAGGCCAGAAGGGAGATTCACTTGCACTGAATGCGACTCAGGTAAGGTTCAGCTTCCAAAGCTGGGGGGTTGTGTGTAGGGGTCAGTGCTGCTTGTCCTGTGCTTCTTCAAGTTATGTATGAGACATCTGGCTGGAAAAAAGTCCCACACACACTGGCTCAAAGGCAATGCTTCTAAGCAGCTCTCCCACTGCATGGTGGGCTTTACTACTTGAATGACAGTATCATCAGGCAAAGTATACTGGGTGCAGTGAAGGAATCAAAGGCTGTATGCTTTTCCAAATCCTTCCCGTGGGGCTAGCCTGAGCCTGCTCTAGAGGTGGCGGTTGCAGGCATTGCACCTCCAGACAGCACTGCCTAACTAATAGTCAGTTGTAGAACACTGGGAATTGTAGAGTGCTCAGTTCTTTACAAAGGTTAGTTGTCACTCTTAGCTTAGTTTCAACTGAGGAGTTAAGCACCACTCTAGTGTCTCCGAATTCATCTTGAAGTCTAGGAGCACACTGAGGAGGAGACTGGCTGCATAGTGGCCCCTGCTCTCTCCCTACTGACTAGGCCCAAGAAGGGTCAAACTGCCCAAGGAGTAGCACACTTGAGATGCTAGTCCTCCTACAGTTGTATTGTTGCCTTGGTGAGTGGCCAGGAAGAAGAAAGACTCTCCTGTAAGTCAGACGAGATGGTGTATGCATGTAATCCCAGCACTCGGGAGGCAGAGGCAGACAGATCTCTGAGTTCAAGGCCAGCCTGGTCCTTAAAGTGAGTCTAGGACAGCCAGGGTTACACAGAGAGACCCTGTCTCAATAAAATAAAAAAATTAAAAAGAAAAAAATCAACTCACTTGTATCTAGGTTAGGTTGGAGAACAGGGAGCTCAGATGATTTTTTTTTTTTTTCTGAAAAGGGCTTTGACTAGTCAGCAAAGGTGGAAATAGAGCTAGAAGCTTTAGCAACACAGGCTGCTCCAGAAAACCTGCTTTGTTCAAGTTGTTGAGAACTGGAACGTAACTCTGGTTCTTTGTCCCTTTCTCTCTGCCCCTTTCTTGTAGGGATTCACTCGTGCTTCGTGTGTAAAGAAAGCAAGATGGAGGTAAAGCGCTGTGTGGTAACTCAGTGTGGAAAGTTTTACCATGAAGCTTGTGTAAAGAAATACCCTCTCACTGTGTTTGAGAGCCGAGGCTTTCGCTGCCCTCTCCACAGCTGTGTGAGCTGCCATGCCTCAAACCCTTCAAATCCACGGCCATCAAAAGGTACAGCTAGACATACCCTTACAACTGGGTGCGGGTTCCCTGGCAGTGTGTAGGTCCCTCTGAAAGAGGCCCATTGGTGTTAAACAAATGTTCTCAGGGGTCAGGAATTCTGACAGTCTCCAGTAGCTCCTGTTTTTATGCTGACCCATTATAAGATGAGTCAAGTTGTGGTTGTTGTTTTTCTGCACCATAAGACCTGCTCCCACTCCATTCTTTCCATATCAGTTAGCACTTTGACATTCTTGATGTTTCAACAAAGAATACTACCTAAGCTGTCTTGGGATTCTGTCTACTTTTTTTTCTTTTTTCTTTTTTTCTTTTTTTGACACTTTACAGTTTGTTGACAACTGTTTTTTTTTTTAATTTAATTTAATTTTATTAATTTATTCTTGTTACATCTCAATGGTTATCCCATTCCTCCCTCCCTCCCATTTTCCCCTTACTCCCCTCCCTATGACTGTGACTGAGGGGGACCTCCTCCCCCTGTATATGCTCATAGGGTATCAAGTCTCTTCTTGGTAGCCTGCTATCCTTCCTCTGAGTGCCACCAGGTCTCCCCCTCCAGGGGACTTGGTCAAATATGGGACACCAGAGTTCGTGTGAAAGTCAGTCCCCACTCTCCACTCAACTGTGGAGAATGTCCTGTCCGTTGGCTAGTTCTGGGTAGGGGTTTGAAGTTTACTGCCTGTATTGTCCTTCGCTGGTGCCATAGTTTGAGTGGGACCCCGGGGCCCAAATCTGCCTATCATAATGTTCTTCTTGTAGGTTTCTAGGACCCTCTGGATCCTTTTTATTTTTTTCTTTCTTTTTTAAAAAGATTTATTTATTTATTATTTTGCATACAGTGCTTTACCTGCATGTACACTTGAAGGCCAGTAGAGGGCATCAGTTTTCATTATATACCATGTGGTTGCTGGGAATTGAACTCAGGACCTCTGGAAGAGCAGTCAGTGCTCTTAACCGCTGAGCCATCTCTCTAGCCCCCCAACTGGGAAATATTTTAAAGGCAAATTACGTATGTGAAAGATAAGGGTAGCTTGTGGGGTTGAAGAAGGCATGTGCTTCTTGTCACAGGGCTTTTCTGCTAAAATACATCTAGCAATATTTAGGGAGATTATACTCTCAATATCTAGTAGGAAGGGTGCCCAGAAGAGGCTTCAACAAATTCCAAAACATAGCAGCCCTAGGTTAAAAAAATGCTGAATGAGAGGCTGGAGCTCAGTAGTTAAGAGCACTGTCTGCTCTTCCAGAGGTCCTGCGTTCAATTACAGCAACCACATGGTGGCTCACAACCATCTATAATGTGATCTGATGCCCTCTTCTGCAGATAAAGCACTCATATTAAATCAATCAATCAATCAGTCAATCTATCTATCTTTATTTAAAAAAATGCTGAATGAGAGCTGGGCACGGGCATGGTGGCGCACACCTGTGATCCTAGCACCCGGGAGGCAGAGGCAGGTGGATCGCTGTGAGTTCGAGGCCAGCCTGGTCTACAAAGTGAGTCCAAGACAGCCAAAGCTACACAGAGAGACCCTTACTTGAAAAAAATAATAAAGCAAAAGTAACCAAAAAAAGAAATGCTGGTTGACCCTTATTTAGAATGTGATGTTTACATGGTGTCTGTTTTCACAAACTCTGTTTTGAAATACTTTTGCCTTGATCAAAGATGATTTTATAAATAGCTCCAGGGTCATCCATCATAAATTTACAACTTTGTGAGGCTTTGTGATGATTATGGTCATGGAGTCAACAGTATCTATAGTCCTCAGACTATTTATCTCCTTTAGGTAAAATGATGAGGTGTGTCCGATGCCCCGTAGCCTATCACGGAGGGGATGCTTGTCTGGCAGCAGGATGCACAGTGATTGCTTCTAATAGCATAATCTGCACAGGCCACTTCACTGCCCGGAAAGGGAAGCGGCACCACACCCATGTCAATGTGAGCTGGTGCTTTGTCTGCTCCAAAGGTAAGGGATGGGTTCTGCTGTGTGTTCTCAGCTGATGCTGGAGGTGTCACCTCAGGCCTCTAAGTGAGTCAGGTGGACTTGATGCCATTGAGTATTGACTCAGGGTAGGTAAGCTGACACTCATGCTTCTTTGGGTTACAGGCTGAGGGGGAGGGCCTAGAGAGGGCTTAGCTTCTCTGCTCAACCCACACAGAGGCAGGTGGACACACAGCGAAGCCCTGGGTTGAAAAACCAGAAGTGTGGGCCCCTCATCTGACCTGATAAGACAAACTCATTCTAGTCTGTTCTTTCTTGTAGGGGGAAGCCTTCTGTGCTGTGAGGCCTGCCCAGCAGCCTTTCACCCTGATTGCCTGAACATCGACATGCCTGATGGCAGCTGGTTCTGCAATGACTGCCGGGCTGGGAAGAAGCTACACTTTCAAGACATCATTTGGGTCAAACTTGGGAACTACAGGTATGAAGTAGAAAAGCCTGTGCTTTTCTAAAGTCTGTGTTATTCAAACATTTGTTTTACTTTACAGTACTAAGTATTGAAAATTTTGTCACTCTCTGAAGAATCTGTGAATCCTGTTTTTAATATTTATAATAGATGGTGGCCGGCAGAAGTTTGCCATCCCAAAAATGTTCCCCCAAATATTCAGAAAATGAAGCACGAGATTGGAGAATTCCCTGTGTTTTTCTTTGGGTCTAAAGATTATTACTGGACGCATCAGGCACGAGTATTCCCATACATGGAGGGGGACCGGGGCAGCCGCTACCAGGGAGTCAGAGGGATCGGCAGAGTCTTCAAGAACGGTATGGAGATTCCCCAGTGGTGCATAGGTGGCACTCCCTTAAGGCTTGTTAATGCTAATTTCTGTTCTTTTGAAATTTGATCTTTTAAGAAAAGTTTCTGGACTAAACATTCTATCTCTTCCTTTATACTAGAAAAAAAAGGAAGTTTGTAGGCTGATGTATTTATTGAAGTATTCTTACGCCAATAATTTTATAATATTAGCTTGTAATTAATTTTATTAAAATGAAAGAAAGCTTTTAAAAGGTATTTTTAGGCCAGGCATGGTGGTGCATGCCTTTAATCCCAGCACTATAAGGCAGAGGCAGGATTACTGTCAGTTCGAGGCTAGCCTGGTCTACAAAAGCGAGTCTATGACAGCCAAGGCTACACAGAGAAACCCTGTCTTGACACCCCCTCCCCCCCAAAAAAATATCTTGAGAACTAACTACAGATATTTTCCATACCTAGCCTTTGTGTGGCAGCTCTGGAGATGATTTCTTATGGCTAGAACCTCACGTTCTAGCTCTCAGCTGCTAGTTGATTCTAATTTAGCAGACATAGTGGGGCCTTGGGTATCTCACACAGTGTCAGGGTGGGCAGATCAACAGGAATGATGCATTCAGTTCCACAGACAGTCTTGGGAGATGGAGTGTAGAAAGTGTGGTTAAGCTAGATAGTGACTTGGGCAGGAAGGAGCTAGGAGATAGAGGTATGACATTGCACAGGAAACCCAGCGTTTTCTCTAAGTGCAGAGTGAGTGAAGACAGTAAGAAAAGCTTAAAGTGCCTCCATGACTCACGCAGGGAGGACTAAAGCTGTGTCATTGCTGGTGGGGTGTGCCATGGCAGATGGAAATCTGTGCCTGGAGAGCTGTTGGCTCTTTGCTGCTGGGAGTTTAGTAGGTATCAAAACAACAGCAATCTGTCCTTTGTCTTTGATACCTCAACATTTTGGGGCTTCAAGAAGTCTGAGTAAGAATGGATAGCTATCAAAAGATTCTTGAAAATGATCAGAAAGAAGAGACTGTTAGAGACGGAGACAACCCAGTGAATTTGGTATGGCACCAAATGGTGAAAGTGGGGCTCCACTCTTCTGATAAAGGCTTGCTGTGAAGCTGGCCCACTAATGACTGATCAGCAGCTGACAGCTTAGCCCGACCTATAACCAGGCTGCAAAATGATATTGACAGTCTGTGAGCTTTGGGTGTTAGTGTGGCCTCTGCTGATCTGAACAGGTGCTTCTTCTCAGAACCTGTTTGCTTTCAAAGAGAGTAGAAATTCACCTTTTTCCCCCTTCCTTTTTGTTTTTTAAGCACAATGTGTCCCAAGGACCAACACTGTTGCCTTGTCTTTAGAGCTCAGTACAGAGACTGGGTAGTGCCTGATAAACACCAGTGGGTTTTGGTTGAGCTGGCACAGGTCAGCTCCCAGTGCTAAGTCTCTAGGGAGTCTCCTGCCTTTTACAGTGTTTCATAGCCTGTAGCCTTCCTGGAAACCCACAGCAGTGCTCAGCAATGAATATAGAGCTTAAAAGGCAGATGTATTTATTTACCGAAATATATTTCTCATATTTTGCTAACTTTTTAGCACTTCAAGAAGCTGAAGCTCGTTTTAATGAAATCAAACTTCAGCGGGAAGCCCGAGAAACACAGGAGAGTGAGAGAAAGCCTCCACCATACAAGCATATCAAGGTGATGGTTATATCAACAATTACGTATACATTTGTGTGTGTATGTCTTCTCAATAGAGTAGTTTGGACATTGCTTTAGGGCTACAGATTTTTCATACCCAGGTTGTGGCTTTTAAGAGGTATGCCAGAAACTATCTTTGTGAGCAGGCCCAGCAATGATTACTAGATCATGTGTCCAAGGTGGGTCCTTAAGGGGGCAGTCTGAGTTCATGGCTCTCTGTTTTCCTCCAGGTGAATAAGCCTTATGGTAAAGTCCAGATCTATACAGCTGACATTTCTGAAATCCCAAAGTGCAACTGTAAGCCTACAGATGAGAACCCCTGTGGGTCTGACTCAGAGTGTCTGAACAGGATGCTCATGTTTGAGTGCCACCCGCAGGTGTGTCCTGCAGGCGAGTACTGCCAGAACCAGTGTTTCACTAAGCGCCAGTACCCTGAGACCAAGATCATCAAGACAGATGGCAAAGGGTGGGGCCTGGTGGCCAAAAGGGACATTAGAAAGGTATGTGATATGTCTTCTGCATTTCGTACTGTGTGGTGATTGTGTTTGTGTGTGTACTAGAAGGTGTGTGGAGATCAGAGGACAACTTTGAGAGTCAGTTCTCTCCTTCTGTGTGGGTCTCAGGGATTGAACTCAGGCCCTCAGTCTTGGTGGCAAGTAACTTTATCTACTGAATATTCTCGCTAGCCCTCCCTTTCCCTTTAAGAACTAATGACTCATTGCTTATTGTAGAGGTTTTTTTTCCCCCTTACTGTAGTTTAAAAAAAAAATCTATGTAAAGTATTTTGAAACAGTATTCAGTTGAATCATTATAGTTTAATGTTGTAAGCCACGTATGACAGTACATACCTTGTATGCTGAAGAGGCAGGTAAATCTCTCTGAGAGCAAGGCCAGTATGATCTACATAGTGAGTTCCAAGCCAGGAAGGGATACATAGTGGAGACCTTGTTCTCCTCAGAAAACAACCAAAATGCCAGGCAGTGGTGGTGCACGCCTTTAATCCCAGCACTTGGGAGGCAGAGGCAGGTGGATCATTGTGAGTTCAAGGCCCGCCTGGTCTACAAAGCGAGTCTAGGACAGCCAAGGCTACACAGAGAAACCTTGTCTCAATCCCCCTCCCCCCAAACCCAAAAAATTTAAAACATTACATTAACTGTTATTAGAGTTAATACTTACAAACTTCCGTGAAGCATGTCTTACGTCAGAATTGTAATGTTTGCCTCTAGAAAAAAGAATCTTTTCCTTAGACTGGCAGCCAGATGCTCAGGCATTCCTGCAAGAGCTAAGGAGGCATCACTACGACCGACATACAGCCTCACAAATAAATACGCAAAAAAATTTGTTGACAGGGCTGCAAAGATACTGCAGTGGCTAAGATCACTAGTTGCTCCTTTAAAGGAACTGGAGTCCATTCTCAGCACCCACGTGGTGGCTCACGATCATCTGTAACTCTAATTCCAGGGGATCCAATGCTTCTTCTGGCTCCAAGGGCACCAAGCACAGGTGGTACAGAGACATACATGTAGACAAAACACCCATAACACATAAGATAAATAAATAAATACAATTCATTGGCGAGAGAGTGACTGACTTAACTTCTTTTAAGCCTGTTTCTGCTTTCAGATTCTCTTGCCAGTATAACCCCTTCATAGAGACAGAAGTGGAACTGCTTGCTTACCTTGTCACAGCCTGGCCCTAATGTGCTTTGTCATGACCTAGGGACCAGTAGTCTCAGCCTCAAGGTCCACGACCAGAAAAAGTCCACTGTAGAGACTGCATAAGCTGTAGCACTAGTCTCCATCATGGTTTTGTTTGTTTGAATTATTTTACAAAAGACTGCTTAGCTGCACCCTTCTCCAACCGTGGTTGCCTCAACTGTTGTTTCATGTTCTTCTATGTTGGGGGAATCTGCATATAATGATTGATTACAGAATACTGGCTTATCAGACATGTTCCTGAGAGGCAAGACATTGTAGAAAGCAATCTGGAATGTTGCAATCTTTATTTATAAGATATATATGAGATCATTTGAATTTGAACTTAACAAAGAACTTGTAGAACCCCAACCTCCAAGGTATTAGCATATTAACCCTAGACTGATTGATGGTGTCTTGAACCCTGATTCTGAGAATTGGTTGGCGTATACTCAGTCACTACATTCTTCTGTTTTCCAGGGAGAATTTGTGAATGAGTACGTTGGTGAGCTGATTGATGAAGAGGAGTGTATGGCAAGAATCAAATATGCACATGAGAATGACATCACTCACTTTTACATGCTCACCATAGACAAGGTAAACGGAAGTCTTGAACATGCACCTGTACGATTGGCCCTTGTATTTTGTTGACATTCTCATTTCCTTTCCTTAGTAATTTTTTCTAAATATTTATTTATTTTTTTCTGAATGTAGAGCTTCCACTTGGCAGAGAGCATCCTAAGAGCCATATGTGTCCAGTACAACATAAAGAGTCTTTGTAAGATCAGGGGAAAGAACAAAAGCATAGACATAGGCATTGCATGCCATCTGGGCTACTCTGTAGTTTGTAGAGTTTGGTTGTGCATTGTTCCATTGCTTGTGAATCCTGTGCATTCCATCCTTCCCTGTGTGTTGCTCAAGCTGACTTCAAACTTGAGTTCAAGCGCCTACATCAGCTTTCTAGTAAGTGGGACTAGAGCCGGGTGCTGCGCCCCTAGGCTCAAGAGTTTCAAACAGCTGCAACCTAGATGCTAGAGGTTTTTGTGTTCTCAGTATGAAGGGAATTTGGCCCAAGCAGAGGAAGTGCATCCTGTGTTGAGATCAGTAAGCTCAAAACCCAGCAGAAAAGTGGGGCTCTGTTTGAAACAAAAGACTAATAATAGTGCTTGAAACAGGGTAGAAAATGGCTGTGGAGCAGGCATTTTGAATAGAGCATAGCAAGCCCCTGTAGAAATAGGAACCTTTCCAAGGGCCCCAGCCAACAGTTCTTTTGGGAAGCTTGGCCATTTTTAATCTCTGGAGTAGCATCAGGTTCCTGACAATTGCTGTAGGCTATAGGTTTGAACCCTTTAGTCAGGTCAGTTTCAGAGGGACAAGAAGGTTAAAAAATAAGAAAGACTTTAGAAGATACCCAAACCAGGTACAGTACACGCCTATAATCCCAGTACTTGGGAGAATGAGGCAGCAGGATCCTGACTTTGAGGTTAGTGACCACATCTCAAAAAGCTGAGGGGGTAAGGAGGAAGGAGAGAAAATGTGTGAGCAAGCAAGGCTGTATATAGGAGTGGAGCAAGATGTTAGCAGCTAGCCCTGAAGGGATTTGTGGGGAGGTGTATGCTGATGCGTGTGCATGTGTGTATGTCTCTGGATGTGCATACACATGTATGTCTATGCATACATTGTATAACAGGAGACAAAGTGAACTTGGCAAAACACTAGCATATACAGGTGGATGGGATACACTAATGTGCATGGTACTTTTCCATTTCCCCACTGTGGGCTTGAAAAAATTTTTTTACAATTAAGAGAATTTGTCGGCAAAAGTGTGGACCCTAGAGCTCTAGAGGTAAGTAGCATATCCTCCTTCAGGCTCTGCCATGACACAGGGTTAAGAAGAGAAACTGTGAGCAGGTTCATGGAAGGCCTTTTGTAGAACATTCAGTTTCCTGTGAAAGCTGGCAAGCTAGGATTCTGGAGGGCAATGAACAGAAACCAAGAATCACCACTGTAGTGAAGAGAACTGCTTGGCCGAGTCCCCGGGATGCTCTGGTGCCCTGTGTGGTGATTGCTAAGAGGGTGCTGCTCATTGCCCCACTTCATTTTACCTCCCTTCCCTCCTTTTGGTGCTATACCTTAAAAACTAAGACTTTCACACCTATGCCTGCCCTGAAGAAGGCACAGGCACAGAAGAAGCCACAGATATGGCCCATTAAAAAAAAAAAAAAAAAAAAGCAGCTGGGCATGATGGTGCATGGCTTTAATGCTAGCAGTTGGGAGGCAGAGGCAGGCGAATCTCTATAAATTTGAGGCCAGCCTGGTCTACAAAACGAGTCGAGGACAACCAGAATTACACACAGAAACCCTGTCTCAAAAAACAAAGGCCTAGAACAACAGAAGGAAAATTAGTAACAAAAGAATGAAGATAAGAACAAACCTAAGTAAGCCCAGAGGAGGTGGAATAATCTAGTTTTCAGAGTTACTGTATTACTAGATTCAAATGTCCAGCTTAAATTAAAAAAAAAAAATCCTAAGATCTACAAATAAGAGAAAAGAACGGCCCACTCAGGGTAACAATTAAACCAATTTTAACTCTTAAAAAACCTCTAAGGTCTCTAGACATAAAAACCTTTGAAATAACGTTTATTGTTTTTAAATGTTGGGCAGTCACAGCCGGGCTGTGGTGGCACAAGCTTTTAATCTCAGCACTTGGGAGGCCGAGGCAGGTGGGTCTCTGTGAGTTCCAGGACAGCCAGAGCGGTTACACAGAGAAACCCTGTCTAAAAAGAAAAAAAAAAAATTGTTGGGCAATCAAACTCTATCTAACCCCTGAAATTTCTAGGCAAAGGATCTACTACTAAACTATATCCCCAGTCCTGGTTTTGAACTAGTTTAAAGCTAGTTATAGCTCAAGCTGCCCTTGTATTTGGAATCCTCCTACCTCAAACCAACTGTCATTTAGGATCTTCATCACATGGTGATGAGACACCATGACCAACAAAACTCTTACAAAGAACAATACTTAATTGGGGTGGCTTACAGTTTCACATGGTTAGTCTATTATTGTCATGGATAGAAGCACAGCCGCATCCAAGGCAGACATGGTGTTGGGGAAGGACCTGAGAGTTCTACATCTTGATCTTGATCCAAAGGGAGCCAAGAGGAGATTGGCTTCCACAGGGGCAAGGGGGAGGCTCTTACTCTACACTGGACAGAGCATGAACACAGGAGACCTCAAAGCCCGCCGCACAGTGACACACTTCCTCCTGCAAGGTCACACCTCCTAATATCGCCACTCCCTGTGGGCCAAGCATTCAAACACATAAGTCTGTGGGGTCCAAACCTATTCAAACCACCACACCAACCTAGTGCAACAATTACATGGGCTACCATACCTGGCCTAAAAGCATAACTTGAAAGATACTTAAAGAACTCAAAGGGTTGGGCATGGTTGCCCATATATACAACACCAGCATTTGAGAGGTAAGGCATGCCGTCTCCTCTTGTATATGTAAATAGCAAAGGATTAAAGAAGGTGCCCTTATTTATTACAATTAATTTTACACATAAAAGGCTATGCAGGGCTCTGGGTTCAGCCTCCAGCACACACACGCGTGCGCACACACACACACGGGGACACCCAAGGCTACATAGAGAAACTCTTGTCTCAAATGCCCTCCACCCCCCAAAAGAAAACCTGGCCTGGCTGTTAATTTAGTATACTAAAATGCACTCCACTGAGCTGCATCTTGGGTTTGCTTCTACTTTTATCCTCCTGAGGTCAATTCTGAGTCATGGACTGAAGAGCTCTCCTTCCCTAGCTTCCCAGGTAGGTGGGACTATAGGCATATGCCTACCAAGTTTCTCATTCTATGCTTGCACCAAACGATGGCTGCAAACCTTAAGAGTTACCCCAAGGTTGGCGCACCCATTGGGTGGCACAAGCATAGTCTCCCACTTGCAGTGGTCTGTGGTCCACAAGGCATAGCTAGGAATGCTGTTGGCACAGATTCATCCCTACTCAAATACATAATTTTGTACCATCTCATCACTAACCTTAGAAATGACCACACTGGAGGGCTGGAGAGATGGCTCAGTGGTGAAGAGCACCAACTGCTCTTCTAGAGGTCCTGAGTTCAGTTCCCAGCAACCACATGGTGGCTCACAACCATCTATAATATGATCTCATGTGCATTGTATACATAATAAGGAAACAAAAATTTGAAAAAAGAACCACTTGAGACCAGAGATTTTCAGCGGAGGTTTAACTGTGTACCCACCTGTCTCCTGGTCTGGGCCTTGATATATGGTTCTTTTCAGTAAGTCAGTTCCCAGGGCCACTGTATGCTTGAATTTGTGACAGTGCAAATTACTATCTCAGAACTGTTAGCCTGTGCCTCTCCCTCTCATGGCAACATAGCATCGGTATCAGGGACAGTCTATTGTTTCCAGCCAGTGAGAATTTGAGCATGCTGTGCATGTATGTTATTTACTCTAAAAGAGTTGATGCTGCTTGCCTATTTTTAATGGAGTTAAAATGCTGTTTGGCAGGGCTGGTTTTCTGTAGGCTCTTGCTGCCTTCCCAGACCTGTGACACTTGTATTTCTTCTACCTTATTTGTTGCTAGGGGTGCTGTGAGAGGTTCCAGCCCATTGTCCTCACCACTGCTACTTGGGTTCAGTCTCTCCTTGTGTTCTGGTCCTGAGCAAGAGAATCTGTACTGGTTGAGATGTGTCTGGTCCAAATGGAGAACAGGATAGCATGATTTTCAGTATAACAAGCAATACTATCATTGGGTATAACCTACAGCATGAAGAATCCCTTTAAAGATAAAAAGTTCTTGACTTTTTTTCCTGCAGGACCGCATAATTGATGCTGGCCCCAAAGGAAATTATTCACGATTCATGAACCACAGCTGCCAGCCCAACTGTGAGACCTTGAAGTGGACAGTAAATGGAGACACACGGGTTGGCCTGTTTGCTGTGTGTGACATTCCTGCAGGTATATCACTGGGGTCTTCAGGTTTCTGGGGCCATATGGACAGGCAGAGACAATGGCTGGTATTTGGTGTGGCTGAGTTCAGAAAGGCTCTAGGATAGTAATTTGCAAGCTTTGTTTTGGGTATCTATTTAATGAAGCAAACTGATGAGTTGTGTGAATCATGCCAAGTGTGTGCCTGAAAGGGGGTGGGTGCATTTTTTGAGACTGACTCTTCAGTTAGCATCCATTGCCTCAGGAGGACAAAGGCCTCTAACATAGCCTTGTGTCTCCTTTAGGGACAGAGCTGACTTTCAACTATAACCTCGATTGTTTGGGCAATGAAAAGACAGTCTGTCGTTGTGGAGCCTCCAACTGTAGTGGGTTCCTTGGAGACAGACCAAAGGTAAGGGCATCATGGCTTCTTTTTGTGAAGCGGAAACACATAGGTCTGGTGCCATTATGGCATTTTAGATCACTTTCTAGTATGTAGTGCTTCTTCCCAGGATTGCTACGCGTGTCTTCCTGTCAGTGAGGCCACTTGTTAAGACTTTGTCACTGATACAGTTCCTGTGGGGACTGTCGTACTGAAGCAGCGGTAGATGTGTGGCTTAAGCATGAAGTCACATAGGTAAAGTCAGTTATTGGAAGGGCCATGTTTGCTCCAGAGTCTCTTTTGAGTCTCTAAGGCTCCTGTTGGTGACTGGTGATGGAGGTGCTCCTCAGGTTGTAGCTTACCTTGACGTCCTGCTGCTTCCTGGGGTGGTTGCATGTGCTGCTGTTTTGACCACTCCTCCACTGTCTTGCTACTTTTTGTTTCCATTGCTGTGTGTGGATCCCAGTGCCCATGCCTGCTAGGCAAGTGCTCTCCTCCTGAGTCCCACCTCTGGCCACCAATCTCTTTCAAGTTGGTTGCAAGGCATGTTTGTTTGATGTGCCAGTGTTGATGTTATTATACTTACATTTGCAATGACTCTTAAAGTTGTGATCCACAGTCCTCGGAAGAACATGAGTTTTGGGGCACCCCTTCTATGCAAAAGACCAGGGCTATCATAGGCAGCTCCACTCTGAGCTGGAGACTTGGGCCCGTCCTATAGATGCTTTCTGAAAGATTGCTGCCTTAACACTGGTCTGCCCTCATCTGTTCTGCTCATACTTGAATTTTTAGTTAAGAGAAGTAGCCAGCAAGTTAATACTTCTTGGGCCGAAGAGTATCTTTGTCAACATGCCCCACCAACAGATCCCAAGCATGACATTATTGAGCCTCTGTCGTATGTCCTTTGTCTTAGCAGGAGTTACCTAAGGTGTAGCGGGCCATCCCTACATGACCCTTTATGTAGGTGGCATGCCCTTTTGTGGTGCTAAAAATGGAACCTACAGCCTTGAGTTCCACCTCCAGCTCAGGCACAGCTTACCATGTTGAACACCCTGAGAATCTATAATGTACTTTGGGGCTCTTGCTTTTTAGGCATCGTCTTAGTTCACCTTTTATTAGTGTTTCGATCTGTGTTCTTTTAAGTGAGCGATGCTTAATTCTTGATTCCAGACCTCAACATCCCTTTCTTCAGAGGAAAAGGGTAAAAAGGCCAAGAAGAAAACCAGAAGGCGCAGAGCCAAGGGAGAAGGGAAACGACAGTCAGAGGATGAGTGCTTCCGCTGTGGTGATGGTGGACAGCTAGTGCTGTGTGACCGCAAGTTCTGCACCAAGGCCTACCACCTGTCCTGCCTGGGCTTGGGCAAGCGGCCCTTTGGTAGGTGCCAGCTCCCGTGCCAGCTTTAAATGACCTGCAGTGCACTGGCCTGCCATTCTTAACTCTGTGTCTCTTTACTGACTAGGTCATGCCAAGGTCAGGTGGTAAATGGCCCCCCAGTACAGGGAACCTGCTGGAGCAATAGCTTCCAAAGCCCAATGTAGAGGAGTTGCTAATTAAAATGGAGCCACATAGTTGGCTCCCTGGAAGACAATATAATAGGTGTTGTGTCTTACTACCCAAGAACAGCATCAGGACAAAATGTAAAGACTTTACCCAAAGACAAGAAACCTAATAATGGCTTTACATGTACCTCAGTAGATTTGACAATTGTCCCTAACCTTAACAAAGAGCTTCAGAGATTAAAACTGGTCCCTTATAATAGGCAAATCACAATCTGGGCATGATAGCACATACCTTTTAATTCCAACACTTGGGAGGCAGAGAAAGGTGGATTTCTGAGTTTGAGGCCAGCATGGTCTACCCTAGTGAGTTCCAGGACAGCCAAGGGTACACAGAGAAACTGGGGTTTTTTTTGGGGGGGGTGGGGGGGGGGTGGGCAGTCTTAGGGAAGCCATTACCATCAGTGGACATCTGCTAGGGATAGAGTACTAAGCTGTCCCTGGTGTCTAGTGTGATGCTGCAGTTAGCAGGAATGTAGGCTCTAGTCTACCAACACTTAGTACCTGCCTGGCCTTTGAGCACCAACCACTAGCTTCTCTCTGGCAACTGTGTTAATTTGCCTTTATTTGGCTAGCCAGTTTTAAAACAGTACATTAGGCATGTTTCAGTTGACTCACCAACTTGAGGCTGAAGCAGGACGGCTAGTTAAAAGGTCAGCCCAGAAAACATCCCAAGGACCCGTCTCTTGTAAGAAAAAAGAAAAATAAGACTGGATATTAACTCATGCTAGTGCTCAAAAAATTACTCTTAGCCCCTGGAACACTGACGCTTTGATTCTGTCACTTCTATTTGCTGATGATGTGCTTTATTACAGGGAAGTGGGAATGTCCTTGGCATCACTGTGATGTATGTGGCAAACCTTCTACCTCATTTTGCCACCTCTGCCCCAACTCATTCTGTAAGGAACACCAAGATGGGACTGCTTTCCATTCTACCCAGGATGGGCAATCCTACTGCTGTGAGCATGATTTGAGGGCAGAATCTGCTAGAAGTACCAAGACTGAAAAACCCTTTCCAGAATCACTGAAGTCCATGGAGAAAAGGAAGAGAAGGCAGTGCTGGCGAAGGGTCACAGAAGACAAATAGCGCTTGGTCAGGTCCAGGGGTGGCATGGGGCAGCCAACCCTGCCTACAATGGGAAGGCAAGCACTGCACTCGCCCCAGGGACCCAGCTAATAGTGCTACATGGACAGGCCTCCTTGGGTGGGAAGGAGCACCTCCTACCACTGAGCCATCAGCAGCTGTGCTGCGTCTGCACTGATGCTTGTCAGCTGTGCGCTTGTCGGTCAGTCCAGGACAAACAAGCCTTACTACCACATTATCACTGCTACACTTGAATCTGAGACATCAAGGTGCCCTCCCGTTTTTATTTTAGATTAAAGTTATGAATGAAGATAACTGGCATGTGAAATGCTTTTTATCTTACCTGAAACATAAAAAGTCGCCATTAGCTCTATCCTGATGGCACAGGCTTCTCCACATATACTGCCCCCCACTCAGGACAGACTGGGACTCAGGCCCTGGGCTCCTTCCAATCAGGATTGATCATTATTTTATCCTTTTGAAACAACCTGTGTTCTAATGTGAAGTATTCCTCAAAGTGCATTGTTTCCACTTTGAGTGGTTGTGGTGTTCAAAGATTCTTCTCATGGCTTTCTTTTGTGGACTTGACCAGTGGTGGCAGTGTGGCCTGTGGAGCTGCCTTTGTTTTGCCTGTTTTTCTCTGATGTCTTTGACCAACAACATATGGGTGAGATGTATATTTCTTCACTTATTGTTTCTGGCATTTATTCCCAATATACTTTTGCTAAAACTGTTCTAGCCAAAATGTACTTGAGTTGTCAGGCAGATACAAACTGTTGTGCGCACAGGGAGGTAACCATAGGATCCCAAGGGCACTCAGCCTGGAGCCTTGGCTATTGTGTTTTCCTTTGTGCACCTGTTTATGGAGCATCAAGCTGTTGCCCTCTTTCTCCAGGGGACCATCTGATCTCATGGTGGACATGTCTGAGGGTACCTGTTTCCTAAGAGATTTAAATGGCTTCTCTAGTCCAGCCCAGGGACTACTAATTAGATTGCCTTTGGCAGATTTGCTTCTGCCCTCCCAGGAGTGCATGTTGGCCCTGGAGAGCTTGGAACACTGAGAAAAGAGACTCGAGCATGCAGTGCATCAGCAATGGGTGCCTTCAGAAAAGCCACAGAACAACAAAGCTGAGACTATCCATTAAGTCCCTGGAGCAGGGTTTGCTGCCTTGTAGAACTGCAGTCTCCATCTGAATCAGGACCGACCGTTTTTGGCGGTCAATAACAACATCAGCCATGACACCTGTAAGCCTAGCCTGTCACGAGCAGACCATCCCTTTGGCACTTCTGTAGTAGTCCCCCTACCACCCAAAGTTAAAGTAGCTTGGCAGGCAGCTGTGGCTTCCATAGGCAAAGGCCTAGTTCTACCTCTGGAGGCACTTGTTTGACTAGATGAGATCAGGAGCCATTTCTCAGCTTAGAATTTAATCCAGCTCAGATTGTCCTGTAAGAAAATACTAAATGTTGGCTATTCATGGCCTAAGTTTAGAAGGCTGATGTAGCTTCCTCACATGCATGTGGCCTGGCCTTTTTTAAAGTCATGGCCTCTAGGCTATAGTGTGGGACCATCTTGTCAGTTGTCCAAAAGCATCCTTTCCCACCAGCTGAGTGGCTTCTGTGAAAGATAAAGCATCAGAACTGGTTTTACAGTACACTTGGGGGAACAAGTTAACTTTTTTTTTTTTAACGTGAAGTAAAATCTTGGGTTTTGTTCCAAATTACTTTACAATCTTTCTGAAGGAAGTATTGTGAACTTTTAAAGACAGATCTCCCCTTCCCAAAAAGTATTAATGAGTAAATAACACTAACTCTGAAAACCAACTGAGGACCAATTTACAAATATTGAGTAACTAACACCCCGGGGTGACTGCCTTTCCTACAGAAAGCCCAGCCACAGGCCCAGGGCTGTGCCTCTGGATGTGGTAGGTGCTCTGAATCCGACAGACAGACATGTACGCCAGCTCCTTTGTTTTTTTTGTTTTCCTCTCCTTAATGTGAAGTAAACCAAATGAAAACTGCCCACACTCCATACTCCTCAGGGCCTTTGGTATCCCACACTAGTCAGGAGCTGCTCCCTAGTCAGCACCCACCTAATTACATGTGTGCCTCTTCAGGGTGGCAGCAGCCTGCGATGCACAGCCAGTGTCCACGCTAGAACTGGCCTATGAGACCGTGGAGCCCCAGCAGTTAGAACCCAGGCACCCGTAGGGCAGTGCATCTGGCAAGAGTGATGAGGACCCAGGTGTTAGTGCGAGGAGCTCGTAGGGCTCCTTGGGTCCCAGGCAAGAACACTCAGGGTGGCATTTCTGGTGATTTCCAAGTGACAACTTTCAAGCTGAAGCATGATGTATGAAGTGCCCATCTTCCAGAGCTACTTTATTTTTAAGAATTAAAGATAAAAATGTTTTAATTAAAGTTAACTGTCAGTTGCCAAATATCTTCATCTATGAGGAGTGTAGCTGATGACTGTTAGAATAAAATGCTGTGTCCATGTGTATCATGGTGTCACCGTATCCTATTGAGATGTGAAATGCCCTATCAGAAATTAAATTTAAGTTTAAATGTGCCTATTGGTGTCTAAACTTCATACAGTATAAAGTCAGGTTCCTTTTAGGAATGCTGGGTGCTGTCACTAGGTCTGATAGTGAAGGCTTAAAAACTTGAAGTTTGGGGGGAGGGGGGAAGGTAATACTAAAATATAGATGAGAATTACCAGTTGGGGAAAAAATAGCATTTAAAGTGGAAAGTTGTGTTTGGAAAACTGTAATGAGTATTTTTTTATTAAAAAAATTTAAAGGCCTTTTTCTTACACTTATTTTATATGGAACTGTGTTTGACTCCTCTATTCCTGGGTTATGAGTTCATGGGCAGCTGGCATAGGCCCACTCACAGCACTGTGGCTGCTGAGCTGGGCTGTCCCTTGGCTTTCCCTGCTACTGACTCTACAGAGTGAATACCTGGCAAGGTTGTCCTACCCATTACTTACCTCTGTTTTCAGGTAGTCTTGTTAACGCCCAACCCTGCCTCTCCTTCCCCGGGTTCTGATAGCTGTGTAGGGAGGGGTTCTGTCCCAGAGCAGGGAGTGAAGCTAGCCTGAAACACAGCTCTGTGGGCTTTTTTTTTCTTTTCTTTTCTTTTAAAAACTAAACTTTAATACTTAGATCATTTTACAATGAAAATAGGTACCCAGAGACAGGTTTGAAATGTTTACAACTGTACAAAAGACATACAAATCCCTGGCAGGGAGTGGCATCAAGACTGGTCAAGTCCTGCTGACACCCTAGACTGCCAGGTGTCACCTTTGGTCCCCTCAACCTCATGAGGGAGGGCATGGCACAAGCAGAGAAAGCCCTCTCAGCCAGTGCTATTTCTTTAAGAAAAATAAAAACGGTGGAAACCTAACAGGCACTAAAATTAGGAAGTTGTAACTTTTTTGGTTTGCATTCAAAATGTAATGTTGAGTCCAAAAAAAGTATCTTAATCACACAAAAAAACTAACCCCTATTAAAATATAAAAAATAAGCCTACATTCCCCAGAGAAATGGCTGGGGCCCAGTAGCCTGTGGATGGCAGGTGCTGGGTGGAGCATATCCTTCCGTATCTGTTCAAGTCACTTAGCTTAGCCAGCAAAACGTGTCCTCTGGCCTGATGAGTGGCAGCAGCAGAGACAGCATTTAGGACACATTGGTCATAGGCTTGTACTTCTTGAAGCGTGTCCACTGGCCTGTGGCGTAGTTCATCTCGAACACTGTGTCCACTAGCATGGTGGTACTGCCCTGGCCGTCTGCCTTGGGCAGATCCTCTGTGTGCTCGCTGAGCTTGATCTGGATCACATCCCCCTGCTCCGGGCATGGGTTCTCTGTAGGGAGCAGGGGCTGCTGGGCGGGTGCTGGGGGCCAAGGAACCCACCCCCACCCCACCTCCCAGGCCTAGTAGTACACACGCACCTCGAGAACCAGCCATGAAGCCCAGGATGAGGGCTTTCTCGGGCCGAGTGACCTTGTTTGCCGTCTTGAACATCTCCTGGGCAGCAAACATCTGTTCTCTCTGTGAAGAGAGGATGTGGGTGCCTGGGCTGTCAGGGCCACCTACTTCCACCCACTAGCCCTGCTAAGCTTATCCTACAACACCCCCAAACTGCAAAAGGGAAAGCTATGCTATCCATCTAATGGCCGTGGCCCTGCCAGGTACCTACCGTGAGGGACAGGTTCTTCTTAGGTTGTTGCTGAACAGTGGCAGGAGCCTGGGTCTGTGGGGCCACCATAGCCACTGGGGGTGTCTGAGCAGCTGGGGGAGTAGTAGGTGTCAGAGGTGAGGTAGGTGCTGCAGGCGTTGGTGTGGCTGGGCTCAGGCCACTGTTGTACATAGGTGCCCTTTGTTTAAACTGTGCTGGCAGTGTAGGACTTGGGGCGCTGGGTTCCTCAGGTGTCCGGCTGGCTTCCCGAGAGGGTGGGGCTGCAGGCCAAGCAGATGTATTAAAGAGTTGTTCAGGAAAGGGAGTCTACATTACTAATCTGCTCAACCTATAGTTGGCTCTCGGCTGCCTGCCACAGGCACTATTTTCTGGAGAGGCAATAAGCTCAGCTCTACCTCCCAGGCCCAGACAACTCCCCATACTGCTGACCAGAAGCCCTTGCTTCACAGCCAGGGACAGGAGCCCCGGGCACTACGGCCTAGCAAGGCAGAGTCCATGTCCCCAGGCATTTCTAGACCCGTGGATTAAGTTGTTCAGGGCCCTGCTTAGCTTGGCCTATGACAAGTTCCCCCGAACTCTGATGCTGGTTACAAGGTACTGAAAAGCAACTTCTCCAAGCCTAAAACCCTTTTTGCCTCAGCAAGGCTGCTGACCCTTTCATATCTTGAGGTAAGCTGAGCCTATTGGAGCCAACCCCCTAACCTAGTGGCTAACCCAAGCTTATGTCTGACCCTGAAAGAATCATTCCTCTGCAGAATCCCTCGTCTGGGGAGAGACGATCCTTGGCTTTCCACCCACCCACCCAAGAACAGGTGCAAAAATGCGGCAGTCTTGGCAGCCACTTGTTCACTCAGTTCAGGACTTCTGACTTATTTTTGGCCAGGAAGAGTTCCCCCTGCTGCCTGGGATCAAGAGACAGTGAATGAGGCAGCCACCTTAATGCTGGGCAGTACCATGTGAGCAAGGCTACTTCCTAGGTGGGCATGCTAGGCTCTGTCCAGGTGTCGAGGTGACCCTGTAACCCCAGGGCAATTCCTTGTGAGGGCTGAGAGAAGACTGGCTTAGCATACTCACCTGGGGGAGTCTCGGAGCTGGGGATATAAGATGAGGCAGGTACCACACTGGGTGTAGAAGGTAGGTAGCTTGTGGAGGGAAGTGCTGGCTCACTGTTCAGAGACCCAAGTTTCTGGAAGATAGAGGCCATGGTCCCTCCAGGCAGAAGTCAGGGTTTCAGTACACCTCCCTGGGGCAGCCTGGACAACTTCTATCAGCCACTGCCCATCAATGGAGCAAGACAGCAGGTATAGTTATCCCCAAGGCAGGGACAGTGGCTTCTTCAGGCCATAAGCCCCTGCCTTTAGTGACGGTGGCTTTTAAACTTAAGCCACAGCCACCATCCTATGCTCCCAAACTGACATCTGGGGAAAGCAGTTCAGCAATGCAAAGGGTACCATAAAGAAAATGGACTCAAAGACTACACTGTGAAACAGGGCCACACTTGGCCTCCACACATGCAACCTATGCACCTGTCTCTGAATACCTGTTTCTATTTCCACAGACAGAATCTGGGGAAGAGCCACTCTGGCTGAATCACCCTTCCCACATACATGCAATGCCTGGTCTTCAGGACACTGCAACCTCAAGCAGGAACCACACCCAACGGACAGTGAGGAAAATGGAGCACAATGGTGTGGAGACACCCCAGGCAGTAATCCTAGTACGAAGCAGGGATTCATTCTAAACATGAGGCTGATGTCCAAGTCAGCTTCTGGCTCCCTTCTGCCACTAACATACATGCATACACACCTGCACACATCTTAGTGCTATCCATCAGGACAAGAGGGAGCACATTGTTTTGGCTGTCAGGACGGGGACACTAGGGTCTAGGAGTGGCATGTGGCATGCCCACGGCTGCACTGCATCGAAGCCCTACCTGTGTGGACACCAGGCCAGCAGCATAGTCAGGGGTGGCATTTTCAACAACTGTCTCTTCCTTGGTGGGCTTTTCTACCACTTCTGTGTCTGCCAATTAAGGAGAAGAACTGATTAGTGGCTCTCTGATCCAGCTCCAGTTCAGAAATCAAGGGTCTTCTGTGTAGGCTGAATGCAAAACAACAGCATTGTGCACTCAGGTCTCTGGGCAAAGGAGAAATGATTCCTTGGGTCAAGCATTATACCCTATAATCCCAGCACTTAGAAAGGTACAAGCTTGAGGCCAGCCTGGACTACAGTGTAAGACCATGTTTTAAAAAGCCCCCCACCCACCCCGCAGAAAAGACTCCCAGGAAAAGTCCCATTAACACGGTGGCAAAATAAGGCACACAAGCAGACTGGAGCAGGACAGGAAGCCCTGAGGAAACCCCAAAGGACCTGGGTACTCTATACAGGAAGGGAAGCCCCGAGGAAACCCCAAAGGACCTAGGTACTCTATACAGGAAGGGAAGCCCCGAGGAAACCCCAAAGGACCTAGGTACTCTATACAGGAAGGGAAGCCCTGAGGAAACCCCAAAGGACCTAGGTACTCTATACAGGAAGGGAAGCCCCGAGGAAACCCCAAAGGACCTGGGTACTCTATACAGGAAGGGAAGCCCTGAGGAAACCCCAAAGGATCAGGATACTCTATACAGGAAGGGAAGCCCTGAGGAAACCCCAAAGGACCTGGGTACTCTATACAGGACTGGAAGCCCTGAGGAAACCCCCAAAGGGCTGGATACTCTATACAGGCAGGGCCAACACAGCACACAAGGCTGCAATGCTTTAGAACTTTAATGCTCCTCACGTACCTAAAGTCTTCCTCCTCCTCTTTGCCTCTCGGCCTGCTCCAACCGTATTCAGCTCAGAAATATCCAGCAGCTGCCAAAATAAATGCACACCATACTTAATTACAGAACAAAGAGTCAGGGCTTGGCCTTGCCAAGATCATGAGAAGGATGTCCCACCTTCACACCCCTTTCTTTCTGCAGTGGTGTCCTCGAAGGTGGTATTGGGGTCCGGTTCCCAGAGGGGCTGAAGACACTGGGTGTGGTAGGACTTCTGAAAGGGGCTTGCTTCGGGATGCCTTTGAGAGGGGCTACAGAAAAGACACTGATGTCAGTGACAATGCCCTGGGAGCCCCAGCAGCCTCTGAGCACAGGGTTGAACAAGGCTGCCTCTGCCATAGGGAAGCCCCAGAGAAAAGTTAGTTTCCTACCATATTTTGTACTTTTCACATTTTATCCTGTGCTAAAAAGAACTCGAGGTGGGGGGTGAGGAGGCCTAGGGCTGGAGCAATGGCTCAGTGGTTAAGAGCGCTGGCGTTCTTCCAAAGGACCCAGGTTCAATTCCCAGCATCCACTGTAAGCTCTAGTTCCTGGGCATTCTATGCCCTCTTCTGCCCTCCAGGCACACATATAAAGACATATATCCAGAAAAAACAGCCATATACACAAAATTATAAAACAATTCAAAAGACAAAACAAGAAACCATTCAGGCTGCCTTTGTCAGTATCACTCTGGTGAAAGGACACCTATTCAGACCCTGCCAGCTTACTGACACCCCTGAAGGTCTGTTGGGAAGACCCAGGCTAAACACTCTGGAGGTGCATACGCATATCCTCTCTAAGAAGGCGACAGCTGTCTATGACACCCGAGGCCCCCAGACCTTGTAGGACAAGAACTATGCAGGTAGCAAACTCTGCCCAGAAGAATGATGAGACTCTGACCTGACTTTGCTAAGAGCGAAGGCAGCGTCTTCAGCTGTGTGACCTTATACTATCAAGTCTCTCACAATACTGACTTGCCACTCTCTTTACCGTCCCTCAGGTGGGCCACTCACTGAAGGACTATCCCTACTCCATCTTGTCCTTGTATCCCAGGAAATTACCTGAGCTCCGTGTCTCTGTATGCCTGTATACATTTGCCGCCACTCAGGACGCCTTGTGCTACATGTGGACACAGTGATTGCCAGGCTATTCCTTCGCAAAGAAGTTTGGGCAGCGCCTGTGCTCAGAGGCGAGTGGAGCCTATGCTACAGATCACGGCAAGGGAAGAACCATGCCCTGCAGTGATGACAGTAGAATGGGCAGCCATACCAAGTGGGAGGAGCAGCAAGGCTTCCCCTTCACTCTACAGCTGTCCTGCCTGCCCAATGGGCCCTGCACATGGTTCCAGAGGAGCCCTGTCTTTTGATACTTAACACAATGCTAAGCGCACATTTGTATAGGCACATGCATAAAGGGCCAAACTGCTGTGTGATCCTCCGCTTTGGAAACTTGCCTGGGCTCTCAGCCTAGCCACCTGCCACAACTGTTATACCCAAGAGGGCGGCTGCAGCAGTTGTCTCCTTCACAAGCCACTGGTCTGCTGCTGGCTCACCATATAGGCTCCTTCCTGTCCCCAGGCAAAGACGCATGTGGCCTTGCTTGTCCTCACACACACGTTCTCGCTACAAAGCCAGTGGGCCTCAGCTCTCAAGACTAAGTCTGAGTGACCATTCTGGTGAGGAAAAGTTATACCTTTCAAGGCAAACCATCCTGCCTGGCAAGCAATAACAGCACTGGCCTGAGAGCACATGCAGCCTTACTTGTAGTGTCCATCTTGCGGAGCAGCCCCCGGCCCTTGGCGTGGAATGGCACCCCAGCACTTCTCTTCAGCTGCTGGGCTGTCTCAGTGGCTATGAGAAAAAAATCCACAGGGTCAAGGGTCACATAGATCATAGGGCCTCTCAACCCATAAAGCAACCTCGACATGAGTGACTCAAAAATATCCAAGGTAACATCTTTGTCTAACCTAGCAGGGATGCAGCCAGAGACACCACTGAACTTTACAACAGGTATTTCCTTTAAAAAAAAAATGGAAGGAAGGATTATTTCCTGGTGCTTGTTTTTGCTTTTATGAATCACAATCACTGCCAGGAGAAATGGGCTACAGCATGTGGCAGCTTTGGTTTTCTTGGCAAGAAAGGCTAAAGATCATCTTAATCTATACTAAATCTCCAAAAGCGGCAGCACTGCACTGGCCTGTGGCTATACTTCAGTCCACTGAGGCTTTCCCTGTGCTCTGGTAACTAAAGCTTGTCTTGGGACAGACCCTGAAGGAGGCATCTAGATGGACAGAGCATCTGAGACAACACATGGCTAAGTCTCACCCGGGGATGCCTCTGACTTGACTGCCTTGTCTTCTTCACCCATGAATTGTCAGACCCTTGCCCAACTCTTCTGCCTGACTGTGGCAATGGAAGAACTAACACCAAGGCTGCTATTGCAGAAGGTTTTCCTCGTCTTGTGCCTTTGATAGAAAATACTAAATTCCCCTCTCAACCATGTGTGCTGGCTTTCTAAAGTGATGACTGAGGCAGGGAAACACCAAGGGTAGTGATGAGGCATTCAGAAAAAAGCAGCGAGGTAGGTTCTTCTCTCAGCATGGAGTGAAGTTAAAGACAATGAAATGACTAAGTTGTAATAAAGCTGAATATAAAATAATAAAACCCACCGTCTGTTGTAAGGCCATTTTGTCTAAATAAGTCTTCCCTGTTCACGGAGTGGCTTGACATAAGCCCAGGTATGGCAAAGGCTTTCTGTGTCAGGGAATTTCCACATTAAGTGGCTCTAGAATCATCACAGCCACCTGCTGCACCCCAGGGAACCTGGAGCCAGAGGGGCTGCCATCTTAGAGGCCTCCACAGCTGTCTTTGCAGCAGGCTCAGGCTAAGATTCCCCCTCACAGAGTTATATTTAAATGTGAGAAAAACAAGAGATTTTCCTTCAGTGACTTAGAAAAGCTGGAGGGCAGGGCTAGCCTAGTGCATCAGCAGTGCTCCTGACCTCCTGACAGCCGGGCAGGGCTAGCCTGAGTGCGTCAGCAGTGCTCCTGACCTCCTGACAGCCGGGCAGGGCTAGCCTGAGTGCGTCAGCAGTGCTCCTGACCTCCTGACAGCTGGGCAGGGCTAGCCTGAGTGCGTCAGCAGTGCTCCTGACCTCCTGACAGCCGGGCAGGGCTAGCCTGAGTGCGTCAGCAGTGCTCCTGACCTCCTGACAGCTGGGCAGGGCTAACCTAGTGCATCAGCAGTGCTCCTGACCTCCTGACAGTTGGGCAGGGCTAGCCTAGTGCATCAGCAGTGCTCCTGACCTCCTGACAGTTGGGCAGGGCTAACCTAGTGCATCAGCAGTGCTCCTGACCTCCTGACAGCTGGGCAGGGCTAACCTAGTGCATCAGCAGTGCTCCTGACCTCCTGACAGTTGGGCAGGGCTAGCCTAGTGCATCAGCAGTGCTCCTGACCTCCTGACAGCTGGGCAGGGCTAGCCTGAGTGCATCAGCAGTGCTCCTGACAGCCGGGCTGTGATAACTGCGCAGAGACCTTCTGGAGCAGCTTGGTCGGCCTGAGCGCCATAGAGCTACCAGATAGCACAGGCGGAAGATCACAGACATGTCCTACTAAAAGGCTCTTCCTTAGGTTCTTGCAAACTGGGAATGTGCTAGCCTGTGATCCCAGCACTCAGGAGGCTGAGGCAGGAGGAGGGAGAAGCCATGCCAGCCTAGGCTACAGTGAGACTGTTTTCCAAAAACAGTACACAAACAAAAACAAACCAAAAAACAGACCTTTCACAATTAATTACTAAATACTACTAATTACAATTATTAGTAATACTAATTGCATAGCCAAAATAACAGTTTATGGAAAACCCATCTTTTCATTTTAAGTATTTTTCATTTGCTGGGTTTTTGTTTGTGTTGTTTTGCAAAAACGAGGTCTATGTTGCCTAGGCTGGTCTTAAGCCAGTCTGAGCTCATGTGATTTTTCTGCCTCAGCATTTCAAGAAGTTGTGAGCCAGGCACAAGGTGCACTTGGCTTAAAACCCATGCTTTAATGTTATTTGGCTAAAGGATACTTTGCCTGCCCCTTCTCCAGCAAGCTAGTGCCTTCCACACAAATTCTCCTAAGACATGATCTGAAAAAACATTTAATGAAACCATCCTACATCTTCTATGATAGAGACCAGAAGTGGCTGAGACCAAGGTCAGGATATAAGCAGCAGCCTCATACTGACACCCTGTTGTGAAGGACCCACATTCTTGTCTTGACTGGCACAGATTCCATTTTGTGAGATTATAGGCACCATGTCTGAAAACCTTGAGGTCTCTAATGCATGTTTCTAAACAGCAGATAAGCTAGGCTCTTTTAAAATAAAAAATATCTGAAAACACCACAGAGACGAGAGCAGGGTTGTGCTAAGTCAGACACTCACACTTCTGCAACAGCTCTGCCCGCAGTGTGGCGCTCTTGGGTTTCCGCTTCAGCTGAAAATGCTTCACTGGTGGGGTGAGGGGCCCCGCGAGGGTTGTCAGAGCGTTCTTGTTCAGGTACTGGCACTCCAGTGGTAGCATGGCAGATGCCTCACACTCGCTCACTGTGGAGAGCCAGAGAGTGTCGAAGGAAGTTTGAGCTCTTATACCAGGGAGCTCAGGCTGTAGTCCCCACAGCTCACATGTAGATGGCTCCACAGAGGCTTTCATTATTTACAGCTGTGGCAGCTTCTTGCTTTGGTTTCAACCCCCTATGGTCCCCACCATTCCAGCTCCACCATCCCTGAAACCCAAGACCATCCAGGTGCGTCAGGGTTAGACAGGTCTGCCACCCCAGAGGAAGGCTCATCAGACTCTCTAGGGGCTTTTTAAAAACAGGAAATGCCTAGAAGAGAAGACAGAGTTCCTCAGCTATGTCAGCTGCAAGCCCCTGGGCTGTGGAGGTCCAGAAACCACAGGCATGCAGCATACAGCAACATGGAGGGCTGCTTCCTGCATCCTAACTACAAGCAGCCTCAATACCCAAGAGGAACAAGTGTGCGGCTGTCACAGCCCTGGTGCTCTCCTGACACTACTCAGCTGCAGTCTTACAAAGCCACTCGTGTGTGCTTCCTGATTCAGTGTGCTCACGCAGAGCCTGGAGCCCGAACAAAACGCCAAGGAGCTGCTCCAATCGGTTACATAACTGAGGGAAGCAGACCTCATCTTCCTGTTCCCAGCAGAACTAGCACCCCAGCAGGGCATGTGACCTGTGCAGGCCAATGCTCCCAGTCTGCAACTACAAATCAACAAAACCCCAAAACGTCCAAGGGTGTCATGAGCAGCCCTGTTGGGAGGGTGTGACCTTGAGCCCCCAACTTCATCTTTCTGAGAACAAGCTTGAGGTCTCCATTCTCCAAAGAGGGAGAGAGCATCAGATGCAGAGGCTCCTGCTATCGTGTCTCTAAAACCACCGAGCTGTTTTCTAGGTTTCATTTCATAGTCTAGCAAATTTTTGTTGGTATTTTTTATGAGTATCTACTTTAGGACAGAACTGTTTAGGCTTTGGAGACAACAACTCGCAGGGTTTTCACCCTCATGGAGCTTATAGGGAGAGACAGCAATGGCCACATAAATCACAGATGAGTCATATAATTCCAGACAAAGCACACACAGTGGGGACAGGGCTGTGATTAAATCAGACTGAAGCACGCAGGGAAGGACAGCCAGTGTCTAAGGAGCCACGGCACACTACACTGTGATACTCGACAACCCAGTATCTAAAAGGAGAGCCCCTTCCTCCTACTGTAAAATAAAGCCAGGCTACTTACCTTTTTCTCGAAGTTCTCCTAAGATGTCTTGAACATTGGGGTTCTGCTCCTCGAGGTCCAGATTCAATGAGCCAGTGTCAGGAAAGGACTTGAGAATGTCAGCGACCATAAGAACCCAGGGATCTGAGTCCAGGGTGGCCAGCTGGATGATATCCATCAAAGCGCCCTTCATCTGCCAAGACAGGGTACACCGACGACATGCTACCAGCCCTGTTTGCCCCCTGTCCAGCGACAACTTAAAATGTGCCTGACCATGCACCTACCCACTTTCACACTGGGGCCTCTGGGCAGCCTGTGGCCGTAACCACTGTACTAATCCTCAGGGCCTACAGCTCTACCTGGGCTTTGCTTCCTCCATCTGTCCTGCCTGAATCCAAGGCCATCTGCTTCCCTGACATGCCATAACCTTTGTTGGGCTGTGATGGCCCATTACCCAGGGTCTCCCATGGCTTTCCAGATTGTTTCTATGCTTGCTTAACTCCCTCTGGTGGGCAGATATAACAAAATATAAGATTCAAGGAACCAGCCAGGTGTGGTGGCACACACCTGTAGTCCCAGCACTCGGGGAGACAGAGGCAGGTGGATCTCTGAGTTCGAGCCCAGTGTGGTCTACAAAGTAAGTCCAGGATAGCCAGTGCTATAGAGAAACCCTGTTTCAAAAAAAAAAAAAAAAAAGATTCAGGGAACCAGGATCACCATGCCCATACTTAGAGAATATGCACTGTTGAGGGGGGATTTCTGGCATGCAGAATTGGGTTCAGATTCAGCAACAGGGAGCACCAAGGCAGGTTGGTAACCCATCATTTCTTGGGTTCAAAGAAGGGACAGGGACAAGGGCTTGCACCATGCATAACTGCCTCTGCGAGTAATATAGGGACTTGAAGATATAGTGCACACAGGGAAAAGCACAGAAAGCGGAATGTGTGGAATGACGCACCCAGTTTATGAGCTAAGGATACCCAAGACAGGCAGAGTCAGAGAGGGGCCAGGCACAGTTGCTGCTGAAGCTTGTTTGAGAGCTTGGCTGAAGACAAGAGTGATCTGACCTCTACTACCCACAGAGAAGAGTGTCACCTAGTTTGTGGTGCTTTGTTAGAGTTTCTGTGGTGGTGTGAACAAGAATGGCCCATAGACTCAAGTTGGAATGCTTGGCCCTTAGTAGAGCTGTCTGGGAAGGATCAGGAGGAGTGGCCTTGTGGAGGTGTACAGGTGTGAATTCTGGAGTGATGGCACCTAGGTCTTTTGTAAGTAGTCAGTGCTTGTTACCTGAGGTTTGCCGGGCTGCTCTTCTGAAGGATTCATAGAGCCTTTGCATAACTTAGGCCCAGACAAACCAGGAAGTCTCCTAGGGCTGAGCTGCTTAGGCAATGGTTCCTTCGGACAACTCCTAGGTCAGGTAAGAGGTGTGGTGTGGGGAGACTCCCTGCCTTGTTAGAGTGACTTTGTGTAACAGTAAAGAGACCCTGCACAGCTGGTTTGCAGTTCAGTCCTTCAGAGTCTGAGCCCCTGCTGCTGAGAAGCCTAGTTCACCCACCCTGCGGGGTCTCTCTTGATCTGCTCTATAGAACTGTGTCACTAAGAGAGCCCTTTGAGGTTTCAAAAGCCATGTGCCTCTCTGCCTCTAACTTGTGCATCAGCTGTGAGCTCTCAGCTACTTCTCATCACCACGCCTGCCTGCCGCCACCACACTCCTTGCCATGACGGCCATGGGGTAACCTTTAAAACTGTAAACCAGTCCCAAATTAAATGCCCTCCTTTACAAATTGCCTTGATCATAGTGTTTCCACACAGTACTAGAACAGTGACTAAGACAGCAGCCCTGGGAAGGTAACTTACCAAGAGGGTAAATATTCTATTAAAAAAATGGCTTTTGAAGCCATGCATGGTGGCACACACCTTCAACCCCGCCACTCAGGGAGACAGAGGCAGGTGGATCACTGTAAGTTCGAGGCCAGCCTAGTCTAACAGAGAAACCCTGTTTAGGAAAAACAAACCAAACCAAACCAAACAAACAATCAAAAACCCCAAAACAAAACAAGCAAACAAACAAACCCTCAGGTAAAAATAGGAAGAACATTGGATTGAATTATCTATGTATCCTCCAAATTTGAATTTTGAAGTATGTCTTTAATATGCCATAGACTCAGCCAAGGCTAACACAGAGAAACCCTGTCTTGAAAAACCAAAATAAAACAAAACACCATAGACTGAGCTGCTTAGCTCAGAAACAGGCGAGGCATAGTAGCTGTAGGATGCTTTTGTGCACTGTGCATTCAAATGCTGACTTCTGTACCCAGAGACCTGGCTGCATCCATCACTGGCATTATTTCTGAAGCACCTCCTGTCTCAATGTTATGTAGAAACTGTTCTCCATCACCTGTGATTGGTTACTAAAGAACTGAACAGCCTATAGTGGGGCAGGAGAGTTAAAAAGCAGGTCTTTCTATGCCAGGGAGGCAGTACCAGGTAGAAGAGAGAGAAGGGCACCATGAGGGAGGCACCATGAAGACGTGGATGGAGCAGCAATGGCTAGGAGACTAAGATGGTAGATAGTAGGGCACACGGCTGGGAAGTAGGCCAATATCAGGATTAGTTGGGTGAACTCACATTGAGCTAAAAGCTGCCTAGCTACAGTGCTTGAAGCTTATTAATAAAAGTAATAGGCAGTTGGAAAGATAGCTCAGAGGTTAAGAGCACTGGCTGCTCTTCTAGAGGTCTTGAGTTCAATTCCCAGCAACCACATGGTGGCTTATAACTATCTATAATGAGGTCTGGTGCCCTCTTCTGGTGTGTTGGCATACATGCAGGCAGAACACTGTATACATAATAAATCTGGGAATAAACTTGGGAGCAAGGGAGGGTATTAGAAAAGCCCATACTTTTAATTTTACACATAATAGCATGTGCCATGCAGGCAGATCTCTGAGTTTCAGGACAGCCAGGGTTGCATAATGAAACCTTGTTTCAAAACCAAACACATATCTCACAGGCCTAGAGAAGTGGGAAGCAAGGTGCTAGCAGATTGGGTGTCTAGTAAGGGTGGCTTTCTGACCTACCCATCCCATAGGGTAGTACTCAATCTGCTGCTTAATCTCTCACTATGTTGCCGAGTGGGCTAAGAAGTTAATGTACCAATCTGGGAGACACACAGACACTGGAACTAAAGTAAAGCCCCAGCCCATACATTCCCAGAGACAGCCTTTGAGAGACAAACAGGACATGGGTTACAGCTCTGCTGGTCTGATAGGATGCCCCCAACTTCTGTGTCACCTCAAGAGGGCTTGGAGATATGGTAATGGGCTGTAAACTGGGTAAAGAGACTCCTGCAGGGATTCAGGAGATGGGTTGCCCCTGGGATCTCAGGAACTCTGCTTCTAGAAGCCTGAGACTGTGGGTCCAAGCCACTCAGTGTCAGATGCTGTCAGCCCTCTAAACCCAGGAGCCCCACAGCAGTGGGTTCACCTGGAAAGGCAGTAAAGAAAGGTGCTCGCTACTGTGTGCATGGGCTTCTTTCTCATGGCACCGCTTATGCTAGGGATCATGAATGCTGTCCAGGTGATTCAAGCACACAGATTACACAAAAAGACTGCCACTGTACAGTGTACTCTTGAGTGTCCTGGGCTCAGAACTGATCCCTGTAGTTGCTGAGGGTTAGCTGTAATGTAATGTAGCCCAAGTTAACACAGCCACCTGCACACTGAATAAAACCATAAGCAAAAGCCTCCCTTTGGCCATACTCTCACTGTGCTTACCACAGGCACTGACAGAACAGGTGACAAGCGAGCCCTTTGCCTTCTGTGGGCACGACCTCCAAAGGTACATACATGGCTGACAAGCTTCCTACCCCCGCCTCCAGCTGCAGTCAAGGCCATGTGCACCCACTCCACAAATGCAGGAGGAGGGTTATAGAGTATGTGTTGGCCAGTCTTATGTCAACTTGACACAAGCTAGAGTTAATGAGAGAGCCTCAATTGAGAAAATATCTCCACAAGATCCAGTTATAAGGCATTTTCTTAATTAGTGATTGATGGAGGAGGTTCCAGCCCACGGTGGGTGGTGCTATCCCTGGGCTGGAAGTCCTGGGTGTTATAAGAAAGTAGGATGAGGGCTGGAGAGACGGCTCAGAGGTTAAGAGCACTGATTGCTCTTCCAGAGGTCCTGAGTTCAATTCCCAGCAACCACATGGTGGCTCACAACCATCTACTTTGTGATCTGATGCCCTCTTCTGGCCTGCAGGTGTACATACAAGCAGAGCACTGTATACATAATAAATAAATCTTTTTTAAAAAAGAAAGAAAGAAAGAAAGAAAGTAGGATGAGCAAACCAAGGCAAGCAAGCAAGCCAGTAAGCAGCACCCTTCCTCCTGTCTCCAGGTTCCTGGCCTGTCCGAGTTCCTGTCCTTGCTTCCTTCAGTGACGGACCACAATGTGTAAGAGTAACCCAATAAAGCCTCTCCTCTCCAACTTGCTTTTTGGTCATGGTGTTTCATCACAGCAGTAGTAACCCCAACTAAGACAGGATGACATCTAATACGTGGCCCCAGACTCAGATTCCCACAGAACAGAACAGAACCTGAGAGGGCAGATCAGACACTTACCCAAGATGTCAAGAGACAAGAAAGCATATCTAATGGTCTTTCTCCTTGTTCCTCACGCTGTACTGAGGTTGTATTTGATGTATATGAGTGCTTGCCTGAATATACATCTAATACCGTGTGCATGCAGAACCCACAGAAGGCATCAGATCCCCTGGAACTGGAATTGTAGGTAGGCGAAAGCTGTCATGTGGGTTCTAGGAAGTGAGCCCAGGCTCTCTGGAAAAGCAGCAAGCATTCTATACCATTTGAGCCATCTTTCTATCTGCCTCCCTCTTTTTTGGGGGGGGAGGGGGGAACGATAAAGTTTGCTCTATAAGCCAGGCTGGCCTGGATCTTCCTGCACCAACCTCCTAAGTACTGGAGTCACAGGTACACACTTTCACACCAGGTTTATATTTAATCTTAACAAAAACTTAAGGGGCTGATAAGACTCAGTGGTAAAAGGGTTTGCTACAATCCCTAAAGACCTGAGTTTAATCCCCGGGACCCACCTGTTAGAAAAAGAGAACCAACTTTCACAAGTTTCCTCTGACTTCTAAACATACACCACAGCATAAGCACAGCTGTATATAGATATTATGACCACACACAGAGGAAATAAAAAATGCAACAAAATAATTTAAAGTACAAGCCACGGGGCTGGGAACATATACAGGTCAGTGGTAGAGTAAATCCTATGTATGGGCAATTCCCTTTGTTTGAATACCAGCACATTAATTATCTCAGCAGAGAAAAAGTGAGGGACACACCAAGGGACAGGGGAGGAGGTTACTGTCACTATGGCGACTGTCTACATGTGCCCCTCACACTATAGTGTTAATTTTTCTTAATCAATTACACCTTTTCTCATAAGCCTTGAAAGCAATGTACATCCTAAAGATAGCAATGCAAAATGCATATTAATAGAATGCCCCAGGGGAGAGAACAAGGAGTGGACAAGAGGATGGAATGAAAATAAACAAACAAACAAAAAAAAACCAAAGATGCTTTGGGAGGGGGAATCAGTACCAAAGTTTCAACAGAAGAGAGAATGAATGGACAAACTCTGTCAGACATTACCCAGACTGCAATAATGACAGAGATTCCTACCGAAGTGAAACATTTGATGAAACAAATTTGTAAGACAAATTAAAATATTTATTCACAAAACCCATCAGAGGAAACTGCATAACTACAAAAGAAGCTGCCCAAGTGACCTAAGTTGGCAGTGGGGTCTTCAAGGTCAGAGCTACACACCAGAGGCACCATGGCACCTCTCCACAGGAGACAGCAGTGACATCACTGGATTCTGGGCAGCCCCCATGAGCTGACTGGCCTATAAAAGGGCTGGTCAGAAAACAGTTTGGATCTGGCACCAATTCCTTGGGAAAGACACACCTGTGCTGGCTAGTTTCTGTCAACCTGACACAAGCTGAAGTGACCATGGAAGAGGAACCTCAGCTGAGAATGTCTCTCTCAGACTGGCCAATGGGCAAGTCCATTGGGGCATTATTACTTCTGTATCTATTTTTGAGACAGAATCTCACCATTTAACTCTAGGTGACCTGGAATTCACTACGTAGATGGGCGAGCTTCAAACTCACAGAAGTCTGCCTCTGCTTCCAAAGAGCTAATATTAAAGGCACACCACACCAGGCTCGCTTTTCTTTTTTTGAGTCAGAGTCTCACTATGTAGCGCTGGCTGTATTGGAACTCCTGTAGTTGGGAGTTGTTCTGGTGTGCTGTGTATTCAGATATTCATTTCTGTGTCCAGAGATCTGGTTCAGTCCTGATGTGGGCACTGCATGATCATTGACCAATGTGTAAACATTGCTCCCCAATATCTCCAATTGGTTAGTAAAGAAGCTAAACATAAACAGCCAATGACTGGGCAAAGGAGACAGGGAGGCTGGACTTCCGGTCCAGTGAGGGGTCTCAGATAGAGAGGGGCAACAAAGAAAAGGCAGAGAAAGGATGTGGCCATGAGGACTGACTTGGTGGAGCAGAGGCAGTCCAGGCAGGACCAGTACAGCAAGTAACTCAGGGCATGTGGCTGGAAAGTAGCCAGATTAGCACAGGGGGTTAGAATAGATCATTATCTGCCTAAAGCTTAGCAATAAATCTAATAGGTCTCTGTCTCATTATTGAGAGCTAGAGTGGGTAACTAGAAAAGGTCCCCCAAATTTAATGTATCTTTTCACTATGTAGATCAGGCTGGCTTTGAACTCACAAAGATCTATCTGCCTCTGGGTGCTAGAATTAAAGGCATGAGCCACCACACTGGCCACTTTCTTGATTGATGACTGATGTGGTAGGACTAGCCTACTGCTGGCAGTGCTACACCAGGCTGGCCGGGAAGTGGTGATGTACACATCTTTAGTCCCAGCACTCGGGAGGCTGAGAGAATTACATCTCTGTGAGTTCGAGGCCAGCTTGGTCTACAGAGCTATTTCCAGGACAGCCAGGCCTACACAGAGAAACCCTGTTTCAACAAAACAAAACCAGTCTGAAGAAACCAGAGGGAACAATCTGATAAGCACCATTCCTCTACACTCCGTTCCTGCCTTAACTTCCCTCTCCCATGAACTCTAAACTAAGCTGAAATAAACTCTTCCCTCTCCAGTTGCTTTTAGTCATGGTGTTTTATCACAGCAATAAAATGCAAATGAAGATAGAATTAAGTATCAGAAATGGGGTATTGCAACAACAGGGCAGACCATGTTGTTTTGGGGAGGATTGTGGACACATTTGAACTTTAGGCTGGAAAAGCCACTGAGTGCTTAGAGCTTAGTGGACTGTTAGGAGAGCTTGGAAGACAGGAATGTTTAAAGCGCTGCAGGCAATGAAGGCCAGGCATGGGAGCTTACAAAGAGAAGCAAAGACTATCAATTCTATTCATGTGATATTCTGAATTGAATTCTGGTCAGCTGGAGCTGAAGAATCGGCTGTGGTTAACAAAAAACATTAATTAACAGCATCATCAAGGCAACCTTTTGGGAGATGCTTCCTTCAGGTCAGCACACAGAACAGTGGTATGGGGTGGGGGTGAGGTGGGGTGATGCGGCTGCATCTTAAACTGGCAGGTAAACGTGGTAAAGTACAAGTCTCCCAGGTGGCATGAGAGCTGCAGGACTGAAAGAGTCATGGGCAACAGCTGAGGTTTGGCACCATGTAGTACCAATGTTCCTGAGAGAGGTCAAGAGGTCATTGGTAAAGGTGTAGCCTGCGGAGACCCCAGCTTATCATAGATGCCAGTGCCATAGGGACAACCACCAAGGGCAGTAGAAATTGTGGAGCGGAGCTAGTTTGAGCCACTACCTTACAAAACAAGCCACATGTGCTGTGGATGCAGAAGTGCAGAGGTGGAGCTGCTCAAGCTATTTGGAGCCCAGAAGATCGAGAGTAAGCCCCATTATACTCTGAGACATTGGACTGTTAAAGTGATGTGTTTCATGTACAAACATGAGGGAAAAAAATCTTTTAAAAAATTATGTGGTCAGTGATAGCTCACGCCTTTAATTCCAGCACTCAGGCAGCAGAGGATCGCTGTGAGTCCGAGGCCAGTCTGGTCTACAAAGCGAGTTCCAGGACAGCCAAGGCTACACAGAGCAACTATGTCTTGAAAAATAAAACAAACAACACAAAAGACCATGGGACTAAAATGTTGGAGTGTATATTGTATATTATATCTTGACATTACTATTAACATGATCTGGGGATAAACAAAAAAGAGAAAGGTTATGTTTTAACAGTGATGTATTTGTGTATCAAGATGACAAGGGGTCAACTGTACTGTTTAGGTTTTGTCAACTTGACGCAAACTAAGAGTCAACTGGGAAGAGAGACCCTCAACTGAGGAAATGTCTCCATAAGACTGGCCTGTAGGCAAATTTGGAGGGACTACAACTTCCTCCTCTTCCTCTTCTCCTTTGTTTGGGGTTTTGTTTTGTTTTCTGAGATATCACAAAACTCTTGGTGGACTGGAACTCAGATATTTGCCTACTTCTGCCTCTTGGGTGCTGAGATTAAAGGCATGTACTACCACACTAAACTCATTTTCTTGACTTATGACTGATGTGGGAGGGCTGCCCCAAACAGTGATCCTGGTTCCTAAGAAAGCAGGTTGAGTGTTGGGGATGGTCTGATGTACTGCTTGCTGTCTGACCCACCTTTTGCTTTAATAAAAAGCCATCCCACCTGGGCAGGGCAGAAGAGATAGGAGAGAGAGAAATTCTGGAAAGAAGGACTGCCAAGAGGAGAAAGGTGAGAGACCTGAAGGGAAGAGAAAAAGGCCGCCATGGGGTAGATGGAGGAAAAGCACATGGCCAGCGGTGTAGATAAAAATAATCCAGCCCAGATAAAAAACATTAACAAGTATTTAAAATTATTAATAACAGGTAACTTGATAAAAGTTATTGAAGACAGATGGCATGGGATTGAGACAGAGATCCCATGCCTGCCCCACTACGGGAGGTAGTTTAGAGAATTGATATCTGCCCTGCCCCAGGCTATTTTAAAATATGACAAGTGTCTATGTCTTGATTCATTACTAACTGGGCCTACAGATAATACAAATAATTTTAAAACAATAGTTGGGCAAGCCAGTAAGCAGCTTCCCTCCCTAGCCTCTGCTTCATTCCCTCCTGCCTCCAGGCTCCTGCTTCGAGTTCCTCCCCCGACTTTGCGTCATGACAGACTTTTATAAACTTAAGCAAAATACTTTACTCCCTAAGTTGCTTTTGGTTATGGTATCTTATCACAGCAAGAGAAAAACTAAGACAACACTTTTAGTTACTTTTCTATTGCTGTGATAAAATATTATGATCAATGCAATTTATAGAAGAAACAGTGTGCTTAGGTCTAGTGTTCTACTATACAAGTCCACCATGGCAAGGAGGCGTGGCAGCAAGCAGCAAACACAGGGCTGGAGCAGAGCTCAGGGTTTATATCCCCTCGCCCTCTTCAGGTGTTTAGAGACGGGGTTACTCTGTGTAGCTCTGACTGTCCTGGAAGTTACTCTGTAGACCAGGCTGCCCTCAACTCAGAGATCTGCCTGCCTCTGCCTCCACAATGCTGGGATTAAAGATGTGTGCTCCCACTGCCTAAGGAGGGTTCACACCTTAAAGATGTGTGCTCCCACTGCCTGAAGAGGGTTCACACCTTAAAGATGTGTGCTCCCACTGCCTAAGGAGGGTTCACACCTTAAAGATGTGTGCTCCCACTGCCTAAGGAGGGTTCACACCTTAAAGCACAACCATGAGGCAAAGAACAAACTTGAAATAGTAATAGTCTTTAAAATCTCAAAGCCTAGCCGCAGCCATATGTTTCTCTAGGAGGGCCACGCCTCCTACGCTTCCCAAACAGCACTACCAAGTGGGGACCAAGTGCTCAGACGCCAGAGCCTATGGGGCGCCTTCATCCGGCTCCTGCAACACTCTTCCCAAGGAGAAAGTGACCAAACCAGTGTGATTGTCACAGAAAACTGGCATGGTGTACACCTCAGGAGGCAGAGGCATCTCTCTGAGTTCCATGTCAGTCAGGGCTGCATAGTAAGACTAAGGCAGGCATGGTGGCGCATACCTTTAATTCCAGTGCTCAGGAGGCAGAGGCAGGTGGATCTCTGAGATCTAAGCCAGCCTGGTTTACAGAGCAAGTTCCAGGACAGCCAGGGCTATACAGAGAAACCCTTTCTTGAACAGTGCTCCCAATAAAAACAATGACGGGGAACAGGGCTGGAGAGATGGCTCAGCAGTTAAGGGCACTGACTGCTCTTACAGAGGTCCTGAGTTCAATTCTCACCACCCATATGGCAGCTCAAAACTGTCTGTAACTCTAAGATCTGACACTTTCACATAGACAGACATGCACGCAAAACACCAATGCACATAAAAATAAAGGTAACTAAATTTAAAAAAATGGGAAACAATCTGTATGAGCTCTTAAAGAAAAAAAAAAAAAAGACCTTGGGCCTGGGAGATGGCATAGAAGTTAAGAACACTGGCTATTCTTCCAACGGTCCTGAGTTCAATTCCCAGAAACCACATGGTGGCTCACAACAATCTGTAATGAGATCTGATGCCCTCTTCTGGCCTGCAGGTATACATGCAGACAGACTAATGTATAAATAATAAATAAATAAATAAATCATTAAAAAAAAAAAAAGACCTAAGGACAAAACATTAGCAAATACTGAGCTCTGTACCTGCTCTTCAGTTACAAGGTAACTGTAACAACTACAAAGTTCTTAGTAACAGGAACCCAAAATATGCAAAGCAATAGTTGATAAGGAGGAACAGACAAGTAGACAGCTGGGTACAATAGGTAAGGAAAACAAACAAACAAACAAAAAACAATAAACCCCGATCTCAGTCACAGCCTGTTCTCAGCCCAGGTGCTATTCACTCATTACCTAAAGCCGAAAGTATTTCTATATACCATTGGCAAAAATATAAAATACACAAATGTAGGAGAATAACAGAACTTAATAGTTCATATTTAAGAATGGTTCTAAATAATTGCCCAAACTTCTGGGTTACAAGGCTGTATACTATTATGACTATTTTATTTACACCTTGAGTTGAGGACATGGCTCAGCTCGTACAGGGATTCCCAAGGCAAGTGTGAGGATCAGAGTTCAGATCCCCAAACCCACATAAAAAGCCTTGCTGGGTGGGTGTGTACCTATAGTCTAGCACTACCCACATGGAGACAAGAGGCGCCCAGGGCTATGTTAGCAGGCCAGTCTACCCAAAAGCGTTAGCTCCAGATTCGATGAGAAACTGTCCCAAAATATACATGTACAACAACTGAGGCAGACACCTAAGCTGGACCTCTGGCCTCCACATGCATATGCACATATACTTGCACATGTGTACACATGAATGAACATGTAAACATAAAAAAGATACACACAAAGTATGAGACAAACTGACAGACAGAAGTGCCAGGGGCCAAGAAAAGTTGAAGTTCCTCAAGATTAAGTGGAGGGTTAGCCTTGTATGTCGCACATCAAAACACACTAACAATGAAGTGACACTAAGTAGTTTGCATGACACACAAATGACAACCCCGCCCCGCAAAAAAAAAAAAAAAAGCAGAAGCAAAGGGCAGAAAAGACGTTCATCCGCATGTGCTGCTGGACCATTGCACAGCCAAATATAAACAACACCGCTGCTTTACAAAATACCAATCACAGCCAATGGGAGACTGAGGTACAGTGCTTGCTCAGACACCACAGGTGCTTCGACTCAAGGACTGAGCACTTCCTGAACAAAGCCAAGCAGGCACTGACCACGGGGAAGGAGTGGTGATTCACCATCTGGCAAAACCCCAAGAGCTTCATTCAGAAAGCTATGCCATGGCTGGAAACAGCGGTAACACATCAGTGGACTAGGACAGTAGCTAACATGTACTAAAAAGAATATTCCTCCAAAATAATAAGGAAAAAAAAAAGCAATCCCGAGGGAAAAATTAGACAACTCACAAACACAAAAACCAAACAGCAAAATAAGCAAATGACACAAAGTTGAACCAAGCAATCCTAGCAGTATCAACACAGTATCAACATGTTTTAGTGAGTATACTTTGATAAAAACAATTTGAAAAGCCACCTGGCATAATCCTGTCACCTACTTCTACAATTCACCTGAACATAGAATGTTGGTATCAGTCACAACTGAACAAGCAAACATGGAACAGAAAGAAAAAGAAAAAAAAAAAAAGAAAAGGAATGAAAACAACTAATCACAACCTAATCGTTCATGTGCTGTGTGCTGGGAGAATGGAAAGCCCTAGTTTGGGGAAAATCAAACTCTGTCTGCAGCAACTTGGATGAATCTGCCCAGGTGTCTACCAACCCAAGACACACCCACACCACACGGAAAAAGAATGTAACGTGGTAATATGTTGCCGTATTAAGTTCTAATGAGGCAAAACCCAAAGATTCCTCGTAGGAAAGCACTCACAGCTGATAACCAGGGGTGGTGGTGGGGTGACGGGTGGTCGTGGTAAACAAATGATTACCTGCAGCCAGGCGTGGTGGTGCCTTTGAGGCAGAGACAGGCAGATCTCTGAGTTCCAGCCCAGCCTGGTTTATAAAGGGAGTCCAGGACAGCCAAGGCTACACAGAGATAACAGGAATGGGTTATTTAGCTACTAGTATTTGTTAAGATGGATAACTACGCAGTTTTGTGTATACGGTATAGCGCAACAAAAACTACAAGTAGTAACCCTAATGATATAAAAACAATACAATAACCGGAAATGTTTAAAAACTAAAGTACTTCGGGGCTGGAGAGATGGCTCAGTGGTTAAGAGCACTGTCTGCTCTTCCAGAGGTTCTGAGTTCAATTCCCAGTGGCCACATGATGGCTCACAACCATCTATACCCTCTAATGCCCTCTTCTGGCATGCAGATATACATGTAGATAGAGCACTCATATACATAAAAAATAAATAAATAAAATATTAAAAAAAAAAAAAAACTAAAGTACTTCGGTGTTTTTGCCGTCAAATGTGGTGGCCCAGACCCGCAATTCCAGCTCTCCAGCGATTAAGGCTTTAGAAAAGCAAGTACGAGGTCAACCTGGGCTACATAGTGAGACCCTGTACATATGTTATTTGTGTTTGTATTTGCAAAGCATCGTATATGTTGGACGGAGAGAAGCAATGTGGAGTGAGAACGCACTGAAAAGAATCGACAGACTAGAGGCCGATACTTGTAAGGCAAAAGCAACAAAATTAAGGTCAGCAGTCACTTGGAAAGTTGCACTAAGAGGCCCAAATCAAAAGGAGCTTCAGAACCGCAGCGTCCAGCACTCCGGGCCGGGCCGGGCCGGGCCGGGTCGGGCCGGGCCGGCTGAAGGCTGTTCCGGCCCTGGGCCCACGACCCCCGAGCGCGACAGCGGCCCAGCGGCTGGAGGGCCAGGAGGGGAGGCCGGGGGTCGCCGACCGGGAGATGCACGCGGCCAGCGGGACAAGGACAAGGTACGGCGCAGGGGCTGGCGGGAAGCAGGAGCGGTGGTGCTCCGTCCGGAGAGAAGCCTGCCCGCGCCCTCACCTCGTCCACCGTGCGGCGCGGAAGATGCAGCGTCCCGAGGAGCAGCTTGAGCTTCACAGCCGATGAGAGGCGGTGGAAGCAGAGGCGGATGTTATCGATGACCGCAGCGGTGAGCAGGGACGCGATGCTGGGCGGCGCCCACAGCTCGTCGGTGGCGCCCAGCTTGTTGTGCAGCCACAGGCCCGTGTCGCTCTCCCGCATGGACGCCATCTTGGCGGCAGCAGCGCGCGCCGGCCGGCATCTTACGCGGACGCCTACGTGTCACCAGCGAGGACCCCCCAACATGGCGGAGCCCGTTGGCGCGGGGCGGGGCCTCGAGCGACTAACAAGCGCAGTTGCAGATGGCCGCACCTTCCAGAGGCTTCGAGTGACGAGCGAACGAGAACCCGAGCGAGCGACGAGGCTCCGACAGACAACCTCTGGGTTTCCGTATCGCATCAAGGCGGCGCCGGGCGCGGAGCAATGACGTAGGGCCCGAGTGCGTCGCACTCGTGTGCCGTCGAGGTGCACCACTCTCAGTCCTACGGTGAGGTGCGACAGGGTCGTGTTGTCCCCTACGCTGCTAGGCAGGCGAAAGTCTGGAATGGCCACCAGCCTCGCTTTGCAGTTTTGACTCCTCTGCCTCTTCCGCTTGCCCATCCTGCAGACAGTGCTGCGTCGGGGTCGAGTGCACGTTCGTTGAGTGTGTGGACATGCTCCAGGTCAAGATGCTGCGGTTAATGCACACTAAGGCTCCTACCCCGAGACAGGTCGGGCAGAATTAGGCTTGCCCACAGCTGTTCGTTCCCCTCCTCAGCTGAGGAGAATTTGGCAATTTTGGTTTATTTAAACACACACACAGAGTAATATAAAAATATCTTCTCAAATAAAATATCTTCTCTTTTTAATTCCAGGTGTAGGGGTATTGGGCTCCTTCGAAGCCGTTGACTTACTCTAGCAGAAGGCAGATAATTTCTGAGACTGTGTGACATCTGGAATTTTGGAGAGTTTTCAGAGGGTGTGTAAATGCTAGGGCCCCCGAGGAGGGGGTTGCTGGTTGCGGTTGTTAAGTAGTCTTGTGCAAAGAAGAAATTAGGTATCCTGACTCAAACTTGTCCCTAGGAGCTCAGTGCCCCTAGTCAGCAGGAAGCGGTCTAATGATGACATCACCCCTTTCCTCTATGCTTTTTTCTCTCCTAGTGTTAGGGGGTTGAACCGGTGGAAGAAAAGGGGTGGAGAGTGGAAGAAAGAAAAACCCACAAAGGAGCAAATGCAGGCACCGCTTGGCCTGTGTTCCTTTGTTTTTGTTTTGTTTTGATTTTTCTTTTTTCTTCTTTCATATTTTCGAGGCAGGGTTTCTCTGTGTAGACTTGGCTGTCCTGTGTAGGCTCAGTTTTCTTAACCAATATATTTTATTAACAACTTAGTGACCAAGCATGTGCCACTTATAACCCGACTAAACAAAACAATAGGAAATGAGGATTAATGGACACAATAACAAAACCTTAAGGATATCAGTTCCGAGGGCGTGAGCTGCAGGGTTTCTTCTGCTGGAACCTGGGGTAACCAGAACTCAGAACCTCAGCAGGAGCTGGAGCCCCGAAGCCTTCCCTCGAGCGGTTCTCTCTAGGAGCGTCTTGAAGTGCAGCGATGAACAGCCAAATCTCTATCCCAAGTCTCCAAAACACCCCGCCTCTAGTTCTGGGCTCATTTATATATCTCCTCCCAGAGTCTGTTCATGGGATCTTTTCAGCTGGCAACAATTAAGCTCCTACTCGAGGTGGTTGCTCTTCTAGTGAATTAACTTCACCTGTTCTCTCACGAGACCGTTCCAATCCCACACTTGGAATCCTAAAAAGCAGGTTTATCTCTCCTTCAGTCCTGGACTCACTTTGTGGACCAGGCTGGCCTCTGCTTCCCGAGTGCTGGGATTAAAGGCATTTGCCACCACGCCCAGGTTGGTTTGATTTTTTTTTTCAAGACAAGGTCTCACTATGTAGTATAGCAGAATTTTAGCAGAGCCCCTGCATCTGGCATGCATTTTGGAGTAATGGCACCTAGGCTTTGAGGTAACCTTTTGTAAACAGTCAGTGACTGTTATCGGAGGTTTATGGGGTTGCTCTTCTGAAGGATTCACAGAGCCTTTGCATAAGTTAGTCCCCAGACGTAACTGGCAAACCAAGGAGTCTCCTATGGCTGAGAGTTGCTTAGATAATGGCTCCTTCTGACAACTCCTAGATCAGGTAAGAGGTTTGGTATAGGGTGTTGATGGCCACACTCAGGAGGCAGAGGCAGGCAGATCTCTGAGTTCTGGGTTTGAGCCCAGCCTGATCTACAGAGAAAGTTCAGGAGAGCTACACAGAGAGATTACTTAGGAAAGCCTAGACCACGTGTCATACAAAGATTTGCAGTGGTGCCCAGCACTGCTTTATTAGCAAGACTGAAGTCCATTAAAAGTGAATGTAAGCCTGGCACATTGGTGCAGCCTGTAATCCCAGGACTCTGGGAGGTAGAGGCAGCCAGATCTCTGTGAGTTCGAGACCTGGTCTACAAAGCTAGTCCAGGACAGCAAGGGCTACACAGAGAAACCCTGTCTTGGAGTGGGGTTGGGTTGGGGGAGTGATTTTGTAAACCAAGCTGCTGCAAGGGCTTGAGTCCCAGCATTTAGGAGGCAGAGGCAGAGGAGCACTTGGAATTCAAGGCCAGCCTGGTCTACATAGTTCCTGGACAGCCAGTCCTATGCTGAAGGACCCTATCTCAAACTTACCAAGGAAGCTCATGAGGCAAACGAAGGTCCATCTCTGAATGGATCTTTGTGAAGCTGCCATCTGATGTAAGTCCCTCCCTAATCAACATTTTTCCAAGATCAAATATGTACTGGAAGTTGTTTATTTATTAACTGCATCACCCTCGCCAGGCACAGTGTCACACGCCTTTAATCCCAGCACTCAGGAGGCAGAGGCAGGTGGAGCTCTGTGAGTTTAAGGCCAGCCTTGACTACAAAGTGAGTCCAGGACAGCCAGCCAGGATTCTTACACAGAGAAACCCTGTCTAAAAACAAAAAAACAAAAAAACAAAAACAAAAACAAAAAAAAAAACAAAAACAAAAAAGAAAGAAAAACAAAACTGCATCAGTCTAAATCAGCCAATCACTGAAGAATGTGAGGCCAACAGCTGGAGAGATGGCTCTTCCAGAAGACCTGAATTGAAGTTCCAGCATCTAACATGGTGACTCGCAAACATCTGTGACTACAGGTTTAGGAGAACCAACACTCTGGGGCACCAGGCACACATGTGGTACACAGACACACAAGCAGGAAAAACACAAATACATGTGGGTTTTGTTTTTATTTTTTCAAGACACGGTTTCTCTGTGTAGCCTTGGCTGCCCTGGACTTGCTTTGTAGACCCGACTGGCCTCGAACTCACAGTGATCCACCTGCCTCTGCCTTGTAAATACATGTAAAACAAAATATTGCTGGGCAATGGTGGCACACACCTTTAATCCCAGCACTCAGGACACAGCGGCAAGTGGAAATAGGTCAGCCTAGTCTACAGAGTGAGTTCCAGCACAGCCAGGGCTACACAAAGAAACCCTGTCTCAAAAAAAAAAAAGATTTTTGTGTGTGTGTGTGTTTGCTTTTGAGACAGGGTTTCTCTGTGTTATCTTGGCTGGCTTGAACTCCCTTGTAGACCAGGCTGGCGTAGAACTCACAGTGACCCGCCTGCCTCTGCCTCCCAAGTGCTAGGATTAAAGATGAGCGCTATCACGCCCAGCTCCTTTTTTTTTTTTTCTTTTTTAAGTGAGATTAAACTTTGGCCACTCAGAGTAAGGAGCAGTACTGCTTTGCATTAGGAGTAAAAAGATACAAGCTTGCTTACTTGTTTGGTTATACATAGGTATGTACTGTTGTTATACATTTTGCTGAAATACTTTGGATTTCTTAGTGTTTTATTGCTGTTAAGTGTTGACCTCCTGCCTTGGTTGGTTGGCGTCCAGGAAACCCACAACTCCGAAGCCTGGGAAGGTATTCCAGCTGTGAGGTGGGCCAGTGTCCCAAGGGAGACTCACGAGCCCAGGGGCCACACAGCTCTGAGAGGAGGCCTCTGCAACAGAGAAGTTGTACCTCCCAAGGGAGGGTATCCCCAGCTGAGCTCAGGAGCCTCAGCCCTGCTCCTTTACTGCTTCTCTTCTGGGCTTCTGGGCTCTTCTTTTGATGAGAGTCACACCAGGCAGCAAAGCTCCTGAAAGAGGTTTATTGGAAGCACAAATCCAGGAGTGGCTGCCTCTGCTCCCAGGAGAAGACAGCCGAGAGCTGAGCAAACACAGCCTTTATATACTATTATTATTATTATTATTATTATTATTATTATTATTATTATTATTTTTTTTTTTTTTTTTTTTTTTTTTTTAGTGGCAGGGCAGAGCTTTCTAGGGTAGAGATGTCCAGAGTGAGGGTTGAAGAGACTTCAAGTCCTGAGCTTGTTGGAAGCTTAGGGATTGGTGTGGTTTTGTTTAAAATTTTCACCTTAAATTAGCATACCTGTGAGGGATTCCACTGAGGGGCTGGAGATGGCTGTTGTGACAGAGGCTGGAACTGCCAGTTTGACAGTTATAGAGGTGTGGGGGACAGGCCTATTAACTCATGCCTTAAGTGGTTTACAGAGACTTGAACTCTAAGCTAAACAAAACAACTTTAACTAAACTATGAACTTATTTGTAGGGAATTCTTCACCTTCATTAGCCTCCTCGGTCCCCAGGGTAAAGAGCCTTGGTGCTATCACCCCTCGGCCACCAACACAAGATCAAAGCAGAGGCGACCACAAGGCTCCCCTGGTGGCAGTGGCAGGATCAAAGTGGTGGCAGCCTACCACAGCAGAAAGAGCTAAGGTGGCCAGTCCCTATGACAACAGCTCAGCTGCTGCAGTGGAGACTTGAACTGTCGTGGTGGCCTGTCACTACAGTTGAGAGACCATCACCTCAGCGGCAGCCCACAGCAGCAGCCCCAGGCAGAAAAGTATCTCCATGCCATGCCCCAAGCTGGCCTGCCACACCAAGCTGCTCTGATGCCCCTCAAGTTGTGGTGACCCACTGCTACCTCCCTCCCCCATTGCGGCAGCAGGGAATCCAAGTGGCCCACTGTCCCCTCCCCACCCCACCCCCCACAAGAGCTATGAGTAGCTCCACTAAAATTCCAAGTGGCTCACTGCAGTCAGCCCCTCCTTTCTGCCCCGGGGCTGTGGAGATGGAGACAAAATGGCCCCTCCAGTCTGCACCTCAGTGGGAGCTGTCCATGGTGAGTGTTCCTGCCTCAACAGACTGCTATGGAAACTTGACACCTTCCTGCCTCAGAATGCCTACTGCTGCTGCCATGGGACCTGTCCATGATGACAACAGTCTTTCCTGCTTCAGCTACTGCCTTCACAGTGGACTCTTTGTAAACTTTATAACCCCTCAAGTAGAGAAAAATGGCCAGATCTCCGCCTGAGAAAGCCCCAGCGGCCTAGCTCTAACTCACAACCTCTCTAACTGCTATCTTCAGCCCCACAGTAGGATTCATCATTTGGAATGAAAATTCGGGACAAAAACCCACTAATCCCTGAGCAGAAAAACTGACCAATCCCTGAGCTTCCTACTAAAACCCACCAATTTCTGAGCAGGAGAACTGACCAATCTGTGAGCAGAAAAGCCCACCACTCCCGAGCTTCCACCAAATTCAGGACTTGAAATCCCACCAATCCGCACTCTAGAAATCCCTGCCCTAGAAAGCCCCGCCCCCTAAAAAGCCCTATATAAAGGCTGTGCCTGCCCAGTTCCCCGTTATCTTCTCCCAGGAGCAGAGGCAGCCACTCCTGGATTTGTCCCTCCTCTCCTGGATTTGTCCCTTTAATAAATCTCTTTTTAAGAGCTTTAGTGGCTGCTGTGACTTTCTCTTCAAAAGAAGAAACAAGAAATGAAGGAGCAGAGCTTAGGCTTCTCAGTTCCTCAGGGTTTGGGGGACCCTCCCCTGAGCTGCAATGTCTCTGTTGTGGCCTCCTCTCAGAGCTGGGAGGTTCCTGGGCTCCTGTGCCTCAGGCTACCCTTGGGACACTGTTCCTCCTCAGGGCTGAAATACCTTCCCAGCCCTTGGAGTTGTGGGCACCTTTCCACCTGAGTACCAGAAGGTGGACCACCCAACAATACTAAGGGGTCAGATTCCTGGTCCTGGTCCCTGGCTGACAGTGCCAGACCATGTAAAGCTTCCTGCCTTGAGGAATGACTAGTTTATATACATTGGTGCCACAAGGATGGCGCCTGTTGGACCCTGCTGGTAAGATCAAAGTCTGGCATTACTGGATGGAGGAACCTCTGTATTGTCTTTTCCTGTCACATGGCCTCTCCTAACTGAACAAAGCTGCTGATTTGACTCAGCTAAAGTGTAACTGTTGCAGCTCTAACAGAAAAGGCTTCTCCTTCCAGCTCCCAAGAAAGTTTCCCCGATGCAAGTGTAAAGGCTCTGCTCCACCTGAGGAAAGTTTCCCCAGGGAAATGGTTACAGCTCTGCTCCTAAAGGTGTCCTGGCAGTCGGGAGCCAAGGATACCACAGAGTCACTTTGCACATCAAACCTCATACAAGAGATTTATTGGGAGGGAAGAACCAAGGAGGCTGGCTACCTCTGCTCAGGTGAGAATCAGCAGAGAACTGGGCAGAGCACAGGGTTTATATAGGGTTTCTTGGGAGAGAGGGAGGGGGAGCTTTCCAGGGTGGCCTGGGATTGGAGGGATTATGTGGTCCGAACCTTGGGGCAAGCTCAGGGATTGGTAGGATACTTTTCTTGTAGAGTGGGGCCCGGTCACTCTGCCATGTTGGGGCTGGAACAGATGTTACAGCTATTAGAAAATAGCGATTACAGCTGATAGGGATGTCTGGGCCCCAGGCATGGCTGCTAGAGCTCCTCAGACTGGGCCCTGGCCACTTTCCTGCCTTGACGGTTTATAAAGTTTACAAAGGGAGACCCCTCCCTGCCGCTTGAGTTGGTGTGAATAGCCAACATAAGGTACAGATCATTCCTTTCTGCCACCCACCGTTTTCAACTGCATCTTCCCTCCATCTGCTCTAACCACTTGTCTCTCCTGCTCTACTCTCGGGTGTCACCTTGGAGTTGATGTTTCTGCCTCATTGGACTCCTGACGTCTACTACTGCTACAAGTCATGCCTGTGGGTCAGGCAGCTTCTCACCCTGCTGGCCACTCATCACATGGGAAGGGAAGTCTCTCCTTTGTGGTTTGGAACTTTTCACTCTGACAAGTCTCCTGGTACTTGGCCTAGGGACACCCCAGATTGAAAATGTTGCCACAGAACACGTATCCTCTTCTCTCCTATCTTTGTACCCCTTCCCATCCGCTCTCCCCTTTCCTAAAGTCTTTCCCAACTCCTCCTTGCTCTGCTCCTGGCTCCTTCCCTCCAAGTGTTGGATGGAAAGCATCCTGGCAGCCAGGAGCTAAGGAATACCACAGAGTCACACCGCACAGCAAACCTCACACAAGAGACTTATTGGGAGGGAAAACCAAGGAGGTTTGGTGCTAGCTCAGCGACTGGTGGGTTTTTCTTTTCTGTAGGAGAGGTGGTGCTGACTACTCTTCCTGGAGGGACTGGGCATAGCAGTTCTCCCATTAGGGAAATCTAGTTTTTGGGCTAGTGGGCTCCTCAGGCTGGGGCCTGGCCACTAGGAGCCTCAAAGGGCTAGGCACTGCTTCAAGGGGTCCTCCATGGGTAGGACTTACAAGGTGTGTGTGTGTGTGTGTGTGTGTGTGTGTGTGTGTGTGTGTGTGTGCGCCCTCCCTGCTGCCTGAGTCGGTGTGAATAGCCAACACTCCTACTTACCTCTCAGCTTTCTCCTGGAGCTTGCTCTGCCCCTCTTGCTTGCCTTCTGGAGCCTGAGCTCCACAGGCTCTTCGTCTCTTTGCCTCCTCAGACTTGGAGGGGTCTTTAAAGCCTCACTATCTTACTGCAAACCACTTGGCATCGGTACAGCTCATGGCCAAAGATGGCACACTTAATTTCCAAATTCTCAAAGATTGTAACTTCTGTCACTGCACAAGCAAATGATCCCAACAACTCTTATCTCTAATCGTCCTCTGCTCTCCACTCTCAAAACAATTTTCTTTCTTTTTCTTTCTTTTCTTTCTTTCTGAGATAGAGTCTCTCTACACATCCCTTGGTGTCCTGGAAATCACTATGTAGAGCAGGCTGGCCTCAAACTCACAGAGATCCACCTGCCTCTGCCTCCCAGGGTGCTGGGATTAAAGGGGCATGCCACCACATCCAGCCTGAAATTTTCTTATCTTTAAGTATTCTTTGCTCCCTTTTAATACCAGATGTATGAGAGGTATCTCAGTAAAGAAACTGCCAATATGAATGGTAAAGAAATTGCTGGCATAGCCAGATGTGGTGGTACATGCCTGTAATCCCAGCATCCAGGGAGGCAGAGACAGGTAAATCTCTAAATCTGAGGCCAGCCTGGTCTACAAAGGAAGTCCAGGACAGCCAAGGCTACATAGAGAAACCTTGTCTTGAAGAGAGAGAGAGAGAGAGAGAGAGAGAGAGAGAGAGAGAGAGAGAGAGAGAGAGATATGCTGGCATGACCCATCCATGATATGGTTAAAGGTTTTTATTTTAGATATGAGCAAGAGAACAACCAGGGGCATCTGGAAGAGTCCAGAGCAGAGAGAGAAAGAAGTAGACTGGACGTGGCCAGCAGAGTGGCCCTGACTGTGGCCGAGGATGTGGGAGAGAACAGCGGAGATAGTGGAATGTCAAGGGATAGAGAATAGAGCATAGTGTGGGAGTAAGAGACAGAGAACAGATGTACTGCAGATACGCCATAGTGACCACCTCACAGTTACAGTTTTTCCTCCCTCACTTCTCTCTCCCACTGTCTCAGTTATAGTTTTATTTCTGTGAAGAGACAGCAAAACCAAGGCAACTATTTGTTTGTTTTTGTGCTTCAAGACAGGGTTCTTTGTGTAGCCTTGACTGTCCTGGACTTGCTCTGTAGATGAGGCTGGCCTTGAACTCACAGAGAATCACCTGCCTCTGCCTTCCCAAATGCTAGGATTACAGGAGTGCACCAGCACATCTGGCTAAGGCAACTCTTATAAAGGAAAACATTTAGTTTGGGGCTGGCTTAAAGTTTCAGGAGTTTAGTTCATTATTGTCACGGCAGAAAGTGTAGAGGAATGTTAATTCAGAACATGGCTGTTCTGGCAAGAGATCACATGTACAGACCTTCTAGGTCTATTGCCAAGAGCCACCCTGTTAAGGGAGCTCACTAGGCACATGGGCTGTCTAGGAGGTGATGTGATGTTTGCAAGGTCTTATACCAGGATGCACCCCCAAACTGCTTCCAGCCTCTGACATGCTGTCAGGAGCCATTGATTTGGGGAAGTCCAGGAGGCATGAGAGATCTCTGGAGGTGATCTGGTATTTGCAAGTTCTGTACTGTGATGCACCCCAGAATTGCTTCCAACCTCTGACTACCCTGTCAATTGTGTGCTGCTGCATCTCTCTGAAATCTGGCATTAGAGCCTGGCATAGTGGTGCAGGCCTTTAATCCCAGCACCCAGGGAGGCAGAGGCAGGTGAATCACTGTGAGTCTAAGGCCAGCTTGATCTACAAAGCGAGTCCAGGACAGCCAGGACTACATTCATGGCCAGCCTGGTCTACAAAGTGAGTCCAGGATAGCCAAGATTACACAGAGAAACCCTGTCTCGAAAAACCAAAAGTAAATACATCTGGCATTGGTGTGAATTGTTATTTTCTGAGCACTGACCAGCTCTGATTGAGCAAAGTTCCTACAGGATCTTATTGAAGATGTACTTTTTGTTATTCAGATTAATTAATCCCTGATTATGGAATTCCTGATTTGATTCAAATAGTTTTAAAAGTTAAAGTTAGTTTATGGCATTTGAACATGTTCCTTGGGTGGAGATGCCTGGTGGCACTCAGAGGAAAGATAATAGGTCACCAAGGAGAGACTTGATGCCATATGAGCATATTCAGGGGGAGGAGGTCCCCCTCAGACACAGACTTAGGGGAGGGGAGGGGAGTAGGGGGGAAGTGGGAGGAAGGGAGGAATGGGAGGATACATGGGATGGGCTAACAACTGAGATGTAATATGAATAAATTAATTTAAAAAATGTATAAAATAAAAAAAAAAGAAAGTTAGTTTATGGCTGCAATAAATACCTTTGTGGACCTCCAGATGCCTCACTAAGCATAGCCTACTAGCAGATTTGTGGCTTCAGATAAACCTCCACTGCAGATGGCACCACAAATCCTGGTATTTTCACCATAAATATGGGCAAGTTTGTTTAAACTTCTCATGACCTAAGTGGAATGAAGCTACCTAGATATGTCTGAATTTACTCTGTTTCTTAGAATGAGAGACAGATAAAAATTATTGTCCTGAACTCATAATGAACTAAGAGATAGCTGGATAATGTATAGTCAGGTCCGTCCTAATTGATAAGTTGTATACTCTTGTAAGTTTCAGACCCTATTAACCTTAGACTCTGCCAATCCTCGTCATTCTGAACTCACCATGAACTTATGTAATGGATACATAGATAAGAAATGTTTAGATTTAAAACATGTAACCTGTTGTATTTTAGAATTCATCTGTTTTGTGATTAATTGTACTCTTTTGACTATGAGGTAATTACCTTTTCTCAGAAGTATAAGTATGGTCTTCTACAGTAAATGCTGGAAAAATTGAGAAGCTTAACTTCAGTTGAAGTTAAGATGCCTAATTCCATCTACCTTTTCTCTTGAATGTATGTGTGTGAGTGGTTTATTTTCTATTTCTCTCGTATTTCTTACTTCGCTGTAGATTCGCAAATAAGTTAGCAGACTCAGGGCCTTTTACCCAGCCTAAGTTTACATCAACTTATTGGAGATCTCTGCAAAGAGGCCTATCTACAGATCAAAGAGCCTCCTTTTATGACCCCGGTGCAGTTTCTAGCCAAAAGCCCCTTTTACAGCCTCAGCCATAGGAAATTTGTGGTCAGTTTAAATTCTCCTCCTCAGCTGCAGCACTATAGACAGTCCCTAGAGAAGAAACCTTGGGTTCTCTTTCCCTTCCTTCTTTTCTCTTTCAATCCTGATCCTTACCTGAGCCATCAGCTCTGGCCACCCAAGAGATAAAGCGAACCGGAAGGGCATCCGCATCCAGCACCAGAGACCCTACCCTGGACCCTCTGCAGAGCACCAGCCGGGCATTAACAGTCTACGTGATCCAGATGGCAAAAGATCACATCCAAAGATTTTCTAGGTCTGTGCGATCTGGCTGGAATACAAAAACACCTTTAATCCAGGAGACAGAGGCCAACAGATCTGAGTTCAAGGCCAGCCTGGTATAGAGCAAGTTTCAGGCAAAGAAAAGCTTAGGTCCGGCATAGTAGGTAGTACACGCTTTTAATCCCAAATGAAGGTAAGGTTAGTTTATAGAAGAAAGCACTCACGTTTGAAAGTGATGCCTGAGTGGCAGGAAAGGTGACGAGTCAGAGAAGATTTGACAGAATAGGATCCGCCCAACTCTCACGAGAAGAGAGAGGAAAAGGAGGCTACTTAAGAGGCAGTTTTACTGGGGGTGGGGTGGGGAGTTTTTACCAGGGCAGTAATAGAGAGGTGGGTTGCAGAGAGAGAACTCAGGTGAGGACAGAAGAAGCCAGAAGATTAGAGCAGATTACTGAGTTAGAGGCTAGGCAGAGCAATGTTGGGCTGAGAGAAGCCTGAATAAGTCAGCAGGGAGAGGAGATTGAGTCAGAATAGCTGAGCTGAACCAGCCAGCCCAGAGCTCAGGAACAAAGAATAAGGGTGAGCTTATTCAGCAGTAAGTCTCAGAGGCTGAAAACATTCCAGGCCTCGGTTAGATTGTACGGAGGCTAGAAACTTCCAGGACTAGGCTTAGTTTAGCAGAAAGAGACAGTAATCCTCCCAGACAACAACTGAGCCAGGAGAACAAAAGTTACTTTTACAAGCATGGCAGCATGCAGGCAGCCATGGTGGTAGAGGAATTGAGAGTTCTACATCTTCATCTTCAGGCAGTAGGAGGAGTCTGTGTGCCACACCGGGCATAGCTTGAGCATATATAATGTCAAAGCCCGCCTCCACAGTGACACATTTCCTCCAAAAGGCCACACCTACTCTATCAAGACCACATCTCCTAATAGTGCCACTGCCTTTGGCCAACATCCACACACCTGAGTCCATGGGGGTCATACTTATTCAAACCACCACATCTACTAACCTCCAAGTGTCACCCAGATGTGCCATTCCAGGGACCTGTAAAACGCAGTCTGTGCTCCCTGTCCCATGTCTCTGTTAATCCCGGGACTGAATACATCTGCTTTCTTACTCTGTGCTCTACGCAGGCCCGGAGAGCTTCCATCTGGGGCAAACCTAAACCCAAGGGCAACATGTGACTCAGTTATTCCTCCTCTTGGCTTTCATGTGTCTGTACAGAAACCTGCAGGGCAACCTGACAGGCAAGGGAGAAATGCCTTTGGTGCCCTTTTTTGGGGGAGTATGCTCAGGAGGGAGCCCCGAGCCCTTCTGACTTCTAAAGCTCTAGATAAGACCGGAAACTTCCGCTGACACTGCTCTGCCTTTTAAACACATCAAACCTTAAAATAAAGTTGTTTTCTTTTCACTGTAAAAGAAGCCCAGAGTCTGTTATCCTTCTGTGTGCTGGGCTGGTCATGGCATTCTGTGGTGGTTTTGTTAAGAATTCACTGCACACCGAGAACAGAAAGACAGATGATGCAATTGAGGAACACACTCCAACACCCTGAGTGCACTTTGCTGCTGGTTCTGGAAGCTTCAATTCTTAACACAGTCAGCCTGACTGGCTCTGCCATGCTATTATACTCCATTTAAGAAGTCTTTGCCTAGCCAAAGTCATAAGGCATGTGTGTGTCCTGCTTTCTTCTGGAATTGTTATTGCTTTTCTCTTTTGAGTTGGCCATCTGTGTGGAACTAACCTTCAAGGGAAATGTGAGAGGCTGACCCTAAGCCTCCGGACCCATTCACCCCAGTGACACCTCTGTCATGAATCAAGTGAACATATCTTGGAGTCTTTCTGGACCCCATTTTATTTAGTTTTAGGATCCAGCAAACTGGAACCACACCACTAATTTAAACATAGAATATTTAATATACAGAACTGTTAACTAGTGTGAGAGAGTGCTTAATTATTCAGGGGACAGAGAGGGTACAGACACTGCCTCATGCTCTGTTACAACATGCATACAGAGCACCCTGGACAGGGGTTGTAAGAGTGAGCTTGGGACTCACTAGAGGGGGCCTGGCAGCTATGGAAACCTCCATCTTGCTTCTTGGAAAAACCTGACAGAAAATGGAACACAGCAGCCCAAACTCTGACTCTTCTGGCCGTAGTGCCCATTGACTGGAACACTGAATGAAGTCCTAGACTCTCTTCTGCACTAGACACGGCTGCGGTGAGGAGGCACACACAGTGGCCTTACTGCCTTTCTCCATGGCCAGCTGCTGGCAAAGCCCAATGATGAGCCAGCTGGAAAAGGAGTGTCTAGTTATTAGGTTCAGCCTCACACACAGGACAGAGTGATGCCAGGCATTCAGACGCAATGCCAGCTTCATCATAAATGATCCTATGTATGGTGGAGGAGAAAGTTTATTGCAGATAAAAGGGCGAGCATAGCCAGAGGCAGAGACATGTGGGAGAGTCCAAAATGAACATGGCCAGACTGACCTGGGCCATGTGAGGAGAGAGGGGGGAAGGAAAGTGTGAGAGGAGCTGCCAATCAAGAGAGGTGGCCTGGGCCAAGAGACTGGCGTAACCAAAATGGCTGTGTAGAGGAATTTAAATTCAGAACATGGCTGCTCTGGCAAGAGATCACATTCAAAGATTAGGTCTGTGTGATCTGGATGGAATACAAACAGGCCTTTAATCCAGGAGACAGAGGACAGAGGCAAGCAGATCTTTGATTTCTAGTCAGGACTGCTGTTCAGGCAGTTCAGTTGAGTCAGCGAGTTGAGAGGCAGTGCAGTGGAGTTGAGTCTATGGCAGCTCAGTTTATGGAATTCAGAGGCAGTTTTACGGAGACAGGTTGAAGAGAGAACAAGCTAGACATGGGGGAAGACAGAATGAGGCAGAGGAGAAGGAACCAGAAAGTTAGAACAGATAACTAGAGGTTGTCTTGAGGCCGAGCGGAGCAAAAAGTTGGAAGCAGAGAGAAGCCAGCTTGGACCAGTAAGTTGGGAAGGGAGTTTGAGCCAGAAGAGCTGAGTTGAACCAGCCAGCCAGAGTTCAGAAAGAGCTAGAAAGGGTGTGCTTACTCAGTAATAAGTCTCAGAGACTGAAAACATTCCAGGCCTAGATTAGATTGTACGGAGGCTAGACACTTCCAGGACTAGGCCTAGATTAGGAGGCAGAGACAGTATGTTGATGCTAGTTTTTTAAACTCTGCCTCTACCTCCCTTCCAGCAAGGGATTAAGAAACAGTGTTAGTGGAGAGAGGGGGTGCAGACCCCTTTACTTCTCCTGGCTGTTTAGGGTCAGTTAGGTTCTTTTGGGGGCAATACCAATCTCTGTCAACAGCAGATGTGACAAGCAGTCTCCTCCAAGCTGCTGTGCTGAAGTGTTTTTTTCTGTCCGACACACTGGTCTCTGGTTTTTCTAAACCAGTACATGTCTCATGTCACCACTACATGCCATGCCACACTTTCTCTCTCTGTGCTCTCCTATTTTCTTCCTCCTAGACCACACCCCTTTCCCTGCTGCAGAGGACGGCTGCTACCAGCTGGCAAAGACCATGTCTGCATGAGACAATTATCAGCTATGGACAAACTAAAGCCTACACTTGGGATTAGATTAAAGACATATTTACATAACATAACTGTGTTTACAAAGAAACCAAAACTTCCATTACAGCAGTAAGTGTCCAAAGGGACAATTACATCAGGAGAATAAAAGTCTTGCTATTTCCATATACACCAAATTACCTGCCATATTGGTCCAGCCTGGGCTGCTTCTGCTCCATCAGGCAGGCCAGTTCCCATGGCCATGGCTGCCATATTGGTCCAGCCTGGGCTGCTTCTGCTCCATCAGGTCAGTCCCCATGGCCATGGCCATCCTCTACCTCTTCTTTGTTCTTCTTTCTTTCTTCTCTCTCCTGCACATTGTGGTACCTGAGACCCTTCAACTGGGGATAGAAGTCCAGCCTTTCTATCTTCTCTGCCCAGTCATTGGCTGTTTAGCTTCTTTCTTAACCTCAAAGATATTTGGGGAGCAAAGTTTACACAAGATTGATCATTGAATGTGACAGTGTCCATGTCCAGACTGCAACCAGATCTCGGGGCACAGAATTCAGCATCTAAGTTCACAGCTACCAGAACAACCTCCAACAAAATCTTGATGCTAGGTAGTTCCCCGAATATACCAGACTCTTCTGAGAAAGTTAATCCAGGGAGGTTAGTAAGATGAGATCCCAGACACAGCTGGGGAAATGGTTGTGTGTGTGTGTGTGTGTGTGTGTGTGTGTGTGTGTGTGTTTGTGTGTTGACATTTTGAGAATTCCAGAGCTTTGGTTTCTTAAAAAAGACATGAAAAAGCCAGGCGTGGTGGTGCACGCCTTTAATCCCAGCACTTGGGAGGCAGAGGCAGAGGCAGAGGCAGAGGCAGAGGCAGAGGGATCACTGTGAGTTTGAGGCCAGCCTGGTCTACAAAGTGAGTCCAGGACAGCCAAGGCTACACAGAGAAACCCTGTCTCAAAAAACCAAACAAACAAAAAAAAAGAGACACAAAAATGCTGTAAGAATATGCTTTCATTTTAACCCCAAATGTAGGGATGTAGGGCTGCTTTGGACTGTCCACAGTAGCTAGCCATGATTTGCCTCATGATCTAGTAGAAGCATGGTTTTGCCAGCTGCAGATAATCTCTGCAATTATGTGATGTTTGGAATTCTGGGAAGGTTTCAGAGGGTACCTAAATGCTAGGGCCCCGAGAGGCAGGGTGGGTGGTTGTTAGTTGTTTAGGGGGATTGGTTGTGGTTTGTTAGTAGCCATGGTCAAAGAAGAAAGAAGAAACAAAAGGAAAGAAATTAAGATTCAGGGATTTTCCTAATTCCTCTCTCCCTTTTATCTTTTTTTCTCCTACTTTGTGTTGGGGGCTGAAACTGGCGAGGGTCGGGGGGGGGGGGAGAAAAAGAAGAACCCACAAAATAGCAAAAACCAGCTACAGTGTAGTATGTTCAAGGTCGAGCAGATCCCTGGGTTACAGTACCTGACCGAACAAAGCAGCACCTACGAGTTGATCTGGCCTTCCTAGGGTCTCCGGAGCAGATGCCCCACACGTTGTCCATACAAAAGAGTTAGAGGGCCGGGCATGGTGGTGGCACACGCCTTTAATCCTAGCACTCGGGAGGCAGAGACAGGTGGATCTCTGTGAGTTCAAGGCCAGCCTGGTCAACAAAGTGAGTCTAGGACAGCCAAGGCTACACAGAGAAACCCTGTCTCAAAAAACCAAAATAAATAAATAATAAATAAATAAAATAGACTAAAAAATAAAAAGAGTGAGAGGCCTCACCGGGCGTGGTGGTGCACGCCTTTAATCTCAGTGCTTGGGAGTTCGAGGCCTGCCTGGTCTACAAAGCGAGCCTGGGACAGCCAAGGCTACACAGTGAGCGCAGGACGTTGCCGGGGCTTTGCTTCTCAGGCAGGACCCATTTCCAGGACTCCCTGTCGTACCATAGGCGGCAATGCTTTCCAGACTCATAGATCTACATCCTGTAGCCAGGCAGACACAGCCAATAGCCCAAAGGGGCAGTTTCCTGAATGAGTGTAGAATGGCAAACCTCAGTCACTACAGCTTCGTCCTCTTGCCCCCAACGAGGGTGTCACACTATGGCGCACTCTCTGTAAGCAGGTGGCCCCACACCCACACCCAGTCCCCCTGAGACCCCGTGACAGTCCTGTATATGTTGGATACTGGCAAACATCCTGAGCGCCAAACTGTCTCTTCTTCCAACCTCATCCTTGTCCCCCAAGCCTTGAGAGTTACTGGATACAAGTACTAGCTTATCCCATAAAGTGAGGGGAATCTGAGTGTGGCAGCACAGGCCACACTCCAGCACAGTCCAGCACTTGGAGGAGCAGAGGCAAGAAGGCACGAGACACAGCCCAGCCGGGACAGTACATAGTGAGACCCTGTCTAAACAAACGGATGAAAAGATAGAGAACAAGGACGCCATGGACTGATGTCTGTGAACTACAAACGCGCCCTCGGCGTGGCTGTACGTGAAGGTTCCCCGTCCCTCGCCCAAATAACCCTGCTACGGCATGGACACAGCTTGGCACCCTCCAACAGTCTATGTGCTGGAGGCCCAGTCCCTGACTGAGGTCTTGGTCTCAGATGGCAGAACTTCTAGGATTTAGGGCAAGCTGGTTAGGTCTGGGGTTCCACCCTGGGATGGGACAAATGCTGGTCTGTGGCATGGGGCCTGGCTGAGACATCACGGGAACGGTTGCTCTAAGCGAGGCCACAGTTTACATTTGGTCTTTCTGTATCCAATGGGTTCCCTTTTGGCTTCTTTGCTGTGTTGTCAGAGTGCCAGAGACACTTCAAAGGACACTAGTGCCATGCTCTTTGGCCTTCAAAATTGTGAGCCAAGCAAACCTCTTTCCTTCAAAAAGCATGCAGCCCCATGTTTTGTTACAGCAGCAGAAACAAGGCCTCTAAGGAAAGAAGTAGCCAAGGAACCCAGGATACAGAGGATGTGACCTAGTAGGATTAGTGTCCTTACGGGTGCCACGTGGTTGTGTGGGGTGGGCAGAGGGATGTGGGAGATGTCGGCAGATGGTGACCTTAGCTGTGTGCAGTGAGCAGAGGGGAGATGTGGGAAGAGATGTTGCATAGTGGGTGACCTTGAAGCTTTGATCCCACGTCAGAGACTGTTGCTTCTAGAAACAGGACAGGAACTGCAGATGTGCTGACGTATAGTACAAAGGACCTTGTGTCCACAGGTTACCAGAGGAACCGGGAATGTTAAACATGTCGGCTTGTCTTTCCAATGGGCACGATGTAAGGTATGTTATTCCATCCAGAAAGCTGGGAACTGGAGGTGACTAACAGCCTGGTGATCTATGTTATCTGCTGGGCCCGGCCATACTAAGCTCCTACAAGCAGCAGGCTTCTGTAGATTAGGCTATACTTGAACTCACAGTGATCCACCTGCCTCTGCCTCCCTGAGTGCTGAGCTTAAAGAAACAGGCCACCACTCTGGGCCACAAATCATGTATAACCTTGCAAATGGAAGTTTCTTTAAAAAAATTTTTTTTATACCAAAATTTTTTACGGGGAGGGGTTTCACCATAGCTCAGGCGGTTCTAGAACTTGCTTTATATTTGGGGCTGGCCTCCCTGCCTCAGTTTCGTGAGTCTGGGGCATGTGTCATTAGGGTCAGTAAGTCAAGATGTACGTCTCTTTCCCCTCTTCCTCCTTTCTTTCCCTCCCTTTCAGTATGGGGCAACTGAACCCAGGGCTCACACGTAGTAGGCCAGTGCTCTGCTATTGAGCCATATGCCTGGCTGGCAAAAAGCTTTAAACAAATTTAAGTCTTTTAACCTAAGATATAGATGAACAATATAGCCTCCAAAGCTCTCAACTCCCAGATAAAAATCAAGAACTCAAAAGTAGTAATGTCTGGCTGGAGAGATGGCTCAGAGGTTAAGAGCACTGTCTGCTCTTCCAAAGGTCCTGAGTTCAATTCCCAGCAATCACATGGTGGCTCACAGCCATCTAGAACGAGATCTGATGCCCTCTTCTGGTATGCAGGTGTACATGCAAGCAGAGCACTGTATACATAATAAATAAATAAATAAATAAATCTTAAAAAAAAATAGCAGTTATGATCTGGGCGGTGGTGGCGCATGCATTTAAACCCAGCACTTGGGAGGCAGAGCCAGGTGGATTGATGTGAGTTCGAGGCCAGCCTGGTCTACAAAGTGAGTCCAGGAAAGCCAGGACTGTAACACAGAGAAACCCTGTCTCTAAAAATCCAAAAAAAAAAAAAAAAAAAAAAAAAGCAGTTATATCTCAGTTAAATCTAAGTGTGTCCCAACTGACTTTTATATTGCCCAGTCCTGAGTGGCTGTCCTTAGAGGAACTGAGCCCCACAGCCAGCCCCAGGAGCTGCCTCCCAGAGTACAATAAGGCTCCCGACAGAGCTGAGCTGCTTAGCACCATCTTGGGGGAGGTCACTGTTCTTCAAGTCCAGATGTGTAAGTGATGGGAGGTGGGGTGCAGAGCCCTGGCTGCTCTGGAGAAGGATGGGCCAGAGGGAGAGAGACCCAGCCAGGGCCAAAATCCTGGGGGTAAAGGGTTGTCACCTGGAAACACCTCAACCTCCCTTCCAACTTCCCAACCCTATGTAGGAGAGGGAAGGTTAATGGGGAGAGGGGACCCCTTTACTTCTCCCGGCTGTTTAAAGTTAAAGGGTCTTTGGGTCTATATCAATTTCTGTCAACAGCAGATGCAGCCAGCAGTCTCCTCCATGCCCGTCCACCCTGAATCATCTGAAGCGCTTTTCTTCGTCTGTCTGCTCTCACTTGCTACACCATTCATCTTTGGTCTCTTCAAACTGCTACATGCCACATACCAACACCACGCCCAGCACCGCGCCCCGCCCCCCCCCACTCTCCCTCTCTCCTCCCTCTCTGTTCTCATTTATATCCCTAGAGCCCTAGACCACGCCCCTGCACGAGGCAGTTCACAGCAGCTGGCAAACATCATGTGCCCTCTCATCAGGCAGTTATCAGCTGTGGACAAACTGGAGCCGCCCCTATATCCCACATGTGGGATTAAAGCAAAAAAACGTGTTTATATATAAACCGAAATGTCCACAGCGAGGCTGGGTGAGGACAGAGGAGGGTGGGAGTCAGGGGTGTGCGAACTAAAGTTCTCTGAAGACAATGTCTCAGTTAACCGTCCTAGTTCGACTGCAACCCTTGTGGAGCCCGGTGCTGATTGGGGAAACCAAGAGCCAAAATGATCTCGCGCTTGCTTAAGTCCTAATTTGTCTGTCTGACTTGGCATCCTGGTGGCCAATATATTTCTCAGAATTTATCACCAAGTGTCCCCCAAACATAAAACTAGAGCCTCCAAGATAACATTTGAAATTCACGGAAGAGATCCCGCCTGGGAGATGCCGTGCCAATCTGCATTCTCAGCCCTGGGCACTCACGTGGCTTAGAGTAACAAACAGTCGTTCCTATAAGAGCACAGTTCCTTCCTGTCACCGGTGACCTTTGGGGCCACTTTTGCATGGTTTGAATAGAATCTCAGCGTTTTTGTTTTTTTGTTTTGTTTTGCTGAAGACTGTGTGTGTGTGTGTGTGTGTGTGTGTGTGTGTGTGTGTGTGTGTGTGGTGTGCCTGGGAAGGAGCAACTGACGACAAGGTGCGTGGTGGCTCACCTGGATCCTCCAGCGTGGCTCATGGTCATGGTCAACCTAGATCCTGGAATGAAACAGCTGAAGAACAGTGTGAGTGAGGTACTGAGTGAGGTACTGAGGAGATGGGAGGGGACCCCACTTCACTACAAGGCTCATTTGTGTCAAACCCGCAGTCTATTCAGAGCCTTGCTTTCCGAGGGAAGGCTCTTCGGGCGCGCGGGCGTGGCTGTGCACGGTGTTGGAGACTCCCTGACAGAGCAGGCCACTACAGTGACAAACCAGTGTGGTGCAACGCCCCAGGTCCTCTCCTGAACCCCACCCCTACCCTGCACCCATCGCGAGGCTCCCAGGCTCCAGTCAGGACACTCCCTCAGCCTGGGCGTCGGGTTCTCGGCCGCTTCGGGCCAGGCTTCCACGATCTCCTACATGGATGGGAATTCGGCGGCGGTCAGCAACTGTACGGGTCAAGCTGGAGAAAGAGCGGCAGGAAGGATCTGATGGAGTTTGCAGGGCCTGGGTAGGTGCTGGCCGAGGAGGACCTAGCGCGCGGCCAGAGTGAGGAGGTCGCGGCAGACTCCCCCAACCAGTCTCCCGTGTCCTCCGCTGCGCCCCTACGCGGTTGCGCCACGAAGCTTCGCGCAGAGGCGGGAGGCAGCCGGCGCCTGGCACGCGCGGCCACGGTGTTTCCATGACAACGACGTCGGAGGCCCCGTGTGGGGGTCCGCATGGGCGCATGCGCGCGCGTGCGGATCGCGGTGCATCCTCCCGAGTCGCCCGCGCTGCTGGTCGCGGTTCCGTGAACCGCGGTAAGGGTGAGTGAGGTGGGGCCCCCGAGGCCCAGGGCAGGGTGGGACCGGGCTACGCTCACCCGAGCTCGCGGGACACGTGAGTGGGGCTGGGCTGGGGGCTGGGGGCCAGGGGCCAGGGGTGGGCGGGGCCGGCGGCGTCACCAGTGGATCGGTTTGGGGTGCAGCCGGGTCCGCAGAGCCACTGACTGCTGCTCGCTGCAGGGCGGCCCGGGCTCCCTCCTCGGCCATGGCCCCTGCGCCCAGGTCCTTGCTGTCGCCTTCGACTTTGCTGTTGCTACTGCTGCTGAGCCTGGCGCTGCTCGGCGCCCGCGCCGAATCCGCCGCCGGGAGCGCTGTCCCCGCGCAGAGTAGGTGCCCGCGGAGGGGGCGTGCGGGAGGCGTCTTTGTTCCCTTGGCGGTCACTTCTTTGGGTGGGAATTAGAGGGCGGACGACAGGGACAGAGATGCCCCTGGGTGCTCGGCTGTGGCCTGGCTAGGGCTGGGGGTGTCCACCTTCACGTGACGCTGATTCGTGTCCCCGCAGGCCGTCCATGCGTGGATTGCCACGCTTTTGAATTCATGCAGCGCGCCCTTCAGGACCTACGGAAAACCGCCTACAGCCTGGACGCGAGGGTTAGTACACAAGGTCAGGGAAGTCTGGGTTTGGTCTGTAGGCATCCCAAGATCTAGCCACTTTAGGGGTCTGGGCCCAGGTCTCACGTGGAAAGAAAAAACAAAAACAAAAACGCCCCGATGCCCTGCAGGCACACCATCCAGCCTCCACCAAGGTCTCAGAGCACTTTGTCCTGTGACTTGTGTACTCCAGGGATGTGTAGCCCTAAATCAGGAGCTCCAATGAGAGATGAGCCCAGAGTAAGAAGAGACTGAGGCTGGGCATAATGGCTGTGGCGTGTGAGGAACGGAAAGCTAGGTTGAACCAGAGATCTGGGTGTGTTCTGGAGTCTTAGGTCCTCACAGGTTGGGTGAGCTTGTATCTCTCAATCCCTGTGGCATAGCCCAGGGAGTTGACCTTCTTGTAAAGAGAATTCCTGAAAGCAGGAGGAAGGAAAGACTCCTCCATCTGCACCCAGCTCTTTTGGGACAGTCAGAAAGACACCTCCCCCCTCCATACACACACTGGTGCCTCGCCCCACTTCCCAGGGAGCTGGCCTCCGCAAGGGCTTGTGGGCAGGAGGGAGTCCACGATGGAGGTGCTTTGAGTATGGGTGTGAGTTGAAAGATGGCTGGAGTGGTCCTTCTGGCATGGGGGATGAGTGTGAAGTGGGACCCCTTCTGGCATGGGAGCTGCTCTGGAGGACACCTAAGGGTGTGGAGGGGCAAGGTGAGGAGGCCTGGAAGTCTCAGTAGGGTACCTGAGTGAAGGTGAAAGAGCCAGAAAGGCCTGGGATGGTGTCCATGAAGAGCTCTGTCCCAGCCAGGCGGTGGTGGCACACACCTTTAATCCCAGCACTAAGGAGGCAGAGGCAGGAGGATCGCTGTGAGTTCGAAGCCAGCCTGGTCTACAGAGCAAGTACAAGGGTTACACAGAGAAGCCCTGTCTCTAACAAAACAAAACAAACCCTTCATGTTTCTGCCTCCTTTGCAGACGGAGACCCTCCTGCTGCAGGCTGAGCGCCGGGCTCTGTGTGCCTGCTGGCCAGCTGGACGCTGAAGATCCTTGGCCAGTGATGTTCCCTGTCAATAAATGCTTGGTAGCATGCCTGTGTCCTGTGTCTCTGTTCTTGCCACCGGAACCTGCCATGTTGTCCTGTTAGGACCCTCTCTAGGGCTTGGTTTCCCTGTTACGTAGGAAGCTGTTTGGCACTGATCCCCAGAGGCATCCTGCTGACCTGCGCTTGCCTGTCCATCCAAACATGTGGCCCTACAGGCACCGACATGGAAGTGAATTGGCCATCTTAGACCTGCCCCAGCCAGCCTACCCTTCTTTGGAGGCTAGGAGGTCCTTGATACTGGCCTGTCCCCTCTGGGTTCCCTAAGGCCTCTCTGTACTGGGGTAGGCACGGCTTTGTGTAAGCTGAGCTCTGAACCTTTAACCTGGGGCTTCTGGAGAGGGAAGCAACAGTGGGTCAGTGTAGCTTCCAGGAGGGAGAGCTAGGATGGTTCCAAGTGTGGCCCCTGGGGACTAAGGACCTCTGCGTGGGAGTTGGTGGTTCTTCCATCCGCACGTGTGTGACAAGCCTCAGGCAAGGTGAGGCTAGCTCTGTTATTGGAAAGTCTGTGCAAATTAAAGCTGTCCCATTCCCTAATCAAGGTAGGTCGTGCACACACACTGTCGGGAACACTCTCACGAATACATCAGGGTTGAGGCTTAAGTAACCTCCTTGCCCTAGGTACAATACCAGCCTATCTGGGGTTGTGGTTCCTTGCTTTGCCCCGTGTCCCACAAAGAGCTAGAGCGCCCCCGAGGGGATTGCTGAGACCATTGCTGGCTGCCCAGCTTGAGAACTGTCGAGGTTTCTATTCTGGGTTCTCCCTGAGCACTCAGATCACATTGGTTGGTTTCAGTCCTGGCCATTCCTAATTTCAGGAGGGACCAGGACTGTAACCTTGTTCTAGGTATAGGTGGCCAGATTTAGCAAGTTGAATATAGAAACGACAGTTTTTTTAGTACCTTTGTACAGTGATCATGGGATGTGCTTTTACTTTGGTTGTTTTTGTTTGTTTGTTTATTTGTTTTTGTTTTTTGAGACAGGGTTTCTCTGAGTAGCTTTGGCTGTCCTGAACTCATTTTATAGACCAGGCTAGCCTCAAACTCAGAGATCCACCTGTCTCTGCCTCCTGAGTGCTGGGATTAAAGGTCTGCGCCACCATGCCTGGCTTTTTTCTCCCGCTGCATGGGTTTCTCTGTGTAGCTTTGGTTGTTCTGGAACACACTCTGTAGACCAAGCTGGACTTGAACTCATAGAGATTCGGCTGCCTTTGCTGGGATCCTTGCCCAGCTGAGATATACTAAAGCTGTAGTTTACCCCCAAATGTTGGGACTGGTGGGAGCTGAGAGAGGGAAGAGCAGAGGCAGATTGATGGGCAAATTCCGTGTTGTGTACAATTGTGGAGATTCTTGTCTCCTTCCACTGCGGGTTCCAGGGACTGAACTCAGTTTGGCAGGCACCCCCCCACCCCCCCCAGTCATCGCTCCAGCCTTCTGGGATTTTGAGCATCAGATTGAACAGGATGACTCTGTTGCAGCCATCATGGACAGAGACTAGCTAGGCAGTGGCCCCCGTGGCAGCATGAGAAGCGGTTAGATTTCAGATTTATTTGAAAATAGAAGTGGGGGTGGGTAGTGCCACAAGCCTTTAATCCTGGCACTCGGGAGGGAGAGGCAGGCAGATCTCTGTGAGTTCAAGGCTGGCCTGGTCTACATAGTGAGTTGTAGGACAGCCAGTGCTAATGTAGAGAAACCCTGACCATACAACAACAAAGGAACAAGCAAATGAAAAGAAAAAGGAATAGAACCAGGAGGATTTGGGGAGGAGGCAGGTCAATGCCGCCATAAGGCTATACTTGGACCAGAAAGGGTGGCATAGGTTTATACCATTGAGTTCTCTGTGCCTGAGTGTGGATGGGAGAGAGGAGCTGAGAAGACAGAGAGGAGGTGAGGGACCTCAGAGTAGAAGGACCAGCCATGAGGCCGGAAGAAAGCTGAAGCATGTTCTGGGTGTTGTGTTGAGGGCCTTAAGGAGAAGAAAGGGGCTTGTGTTTCATACTACTGTGGTTAAGCAAACACCAGGGCTGTACTAACAGATTTGGTATTTTGGCTATGTGATGGTCTGACCAAAGATATTCAAAATAGGTAAGCTTGACTTGGGTTTCTTGGAAGGAGCAGAGATGAGGGACCCAGCACAGACACCTGGCAAGGGGTTTAGACTTTCATGAGTCCAGTGGCCTTTGCATTGTCCTGGAGCCACGCTGCAGCCTTCCTGTTTGTCATTGGCTCAATATGGCTTTTGGAGTGACGAAACATAGCTCAGAGTATGGTCAAGCACATGGCAGGCATTGAGATACCTTTCATTTTCTTGGATTTAGTGTTGGAATAACTGACTCTTGTTGCCTGCTTATTGTCTAGCACAAAGTCGAAGCCTTGGGCACAGGACACCCTCACGTTTACCAGGATCTCTGTCCCTGTTCCTAGTCAGTTGCACATCCCCACACCAAATGCCCGCTGGGGAGCAGAGGGTGCCCTTAATGAATGAAGGGCTGAATGAGCGTATGGAGTTTGTGTATGAGCGTTTATAACGACCGATTGACGAGTTCAAAGACTAGCAGCTGCAGCTTCTTCCTCCTGCATACTTGTAGCCCAGGACTTTCAGAGACTTACTGCCCTCTCTGCTGTACCTAATAAATGCACCGAGGTGCCAGGTTCCTGTGATAGTGATTAAAGAACCCAACGTGACCTCAGCTTCACTGGTTTGTCTGCGCATCTGTCCTTCCCTCTGTCCCTTGCCAGTCCTAGCCAGGGTTCTGGGACCTAAGCCACCAGTTGCAGCACTGGTCACCTTTCACTGTTCTATTAGAACCACCTGTTCCTAGATTTTATGTCTTCTTCTCCCTGGACCTGTGTAGGAAAGTGTTGAAAGAAGAACTGAGTGGGTCTACCTGAAAACACTTGTTTATTTTTCAAGACAGGGTTTCTCTGTGTAGCCTTGGCTGTCCTGGAACTCCCTCTGTAGACCAGGCTGTCTTGGAACTCAGAGACCCTCCAGCGTCTGCCTCCTCAGTGCTGGGATTAAAGACATGCACCACCACCACCACCACCAGGCTGAAAATATTTACTTGACACATTCTATTCATAGTGAAATCCTCCCACCTCAAAGGCTTTGCATGCTCTGTTTGCTCTCCATCAAGTTAACCCCTCAGCCTTGGTGACTTGCTTCCCAATTCAGCACCTTATGCCCTTCCTATTTTTGAGGCCAGTCTCATGTAGCTATGGCTGGCCTCCTACTTGCTCTGTAGTTAAGGATAGCCTTGAACTCCTGATCTTTCTGTCTCCACCTCTCAAGTGCTGGGAGCCACCATGCCTGTCTCCTTCTCCATTTTATTTTATTTTTAAAATATTTTTGTTTAATTTTAATTTATGTGCATCGGTGTGAAGGTGTCAGATCTTGGAGTTACAGACAGTTGTGAGCTGCCATGTGAGTGGTGGGAATTGAACCCGGGAACTTTGGAAGAGCAGACAGTGCTCTTAACCACTGAGGCAACTCTCCAGCCCCCATTATTTTATTTTTTATTTTTATCTTATTTTTAAATTTTATTTTATTTTATTTTTTGTAGGGTTGGTTCTTGGCGTGGGGTGCTAGACTGTTTTTCTTTTTTATCAGGGTATTTCCTCACCCTAGTCCATGGCTGAGATTGAATTGAATTGGTCATACCCAATACAGGCTGGGGGACTCTCAGTTGGGATGGGGTAGTTTCTAAGACTGTCCGCTTCATAGCGCAGCTGCAGTAATGCCATGTGCCTGCAGCAGCAGCTCTTAAGGGTGGGTGCTTTGGCTGGGGTGTCTTTTCTAAGGAGGACAGACTGTGAGCTTCTGTGTAGACTTTTTTTTTTTTTTCCCACTCACGGTGCTGGGCAGGTCGGGTGCTAGCCTCTTAAAGGTTCCTGTGTTGTTGTCCGTGGGTGTCTCGTGTGTCCCCCTACCCCCTCTGTCCTCAGGCTAGCCCAGGGCCATTTCCCAGGACTAACTTGGCTGTGGATCTTTCCAGTGCCCGCTGTTTTCCTCTACATTTTCAGCACTTGGTTCTTCCTCCCCCCGCCACCCTGACAGACCCTGGGGGTAACCATGCCAGGCAAGGATAAATCCTCTGTCCCCACATCCTTAGAGGACACACCATGGACAGAGGGCTCTCCTCTATTAAGGAAGCATTCCTACCCATGAATGTTCAGGTGTAAGGTCTGGGGCACCCGCCCCCACTACTATCGCTGAAGTCTTCACCCCTACCAAGCTGTAGGCAAGTGTTTCTGGGTTCCTGGAAGGTGCGTTCAGCTGCAGGGTGTGAGAAAGCCAAGCTAGGTCTCCAGAGTCTTCGTTGAGACCCAGGTAGAGGAGTGTGTAGGTCTTCGTGAGGGGCTCTGGAGAGATAGTGGCTCCAGGCTGGGTCTTTATTAAAGAGGATCTTGATGCCACCGGGCATAATCTAAGGGAAACCGGCAGAGGGCGCCCCAGGACAGGGAGGAGCTAACCAGGGCCCCCCAGACTGTCCTGCTGTCTGGGCAGCTCCCCAAACCCTTCTAAGTGGCTGTGCCTGGTCTTCAGTCCTGGCCCTTCTACATTTCCAGATGGTTCTCCATCAAGCGTAGGCCCTCACCATGGCCTTCAGGGGCATATGGTTACAGGAGGATTGAGGCAATGAAGGACTTTGTCAGGCCGACCAGGGGAAGGGACCTCTGCAGGACTGAGAGGGTCCATCAAGGTCGTGCTGCTGTGAGCATTGCGAGACCCCTAGGCCTGGTATTGCAGGACAACAGAGGAGCAGCTCCGGCTCAAGGTGTGGTGCGAGGCCCTGTAGAGGCTAGGCCACTTTGTTACTTTTAGGGCTTCCGGGTCCCAGTGAACATCAAGCCCAGAGTACTGAGTCAGACCTACTTGTCTCTACCAAATGGGTCTTCAATGTCCAGCCTTATCTTCCCCCGAGCGGCTCTGCTTCACAGCCCTCAGGCAACCTCAGGACCCAGGAGAGGCCAATGTGGCTTGCCGGGGGCTTCAGCCTGTTCACGTAATATCAGGTTGATTTTTGTTGTTGTTGGGATTTTTGTTTGTTTGTTTGTTTTGTTTTTTGTTTCGAGAGATTTAGATTCCGTGTTCTGGAAGGTCACAGCCAGGACTCAGATAAACCCGTGTCTTGAAAACACACTAAGGGAAATCCTCCTTAGCCTGCTCATCTCCTCCTCACCACCCTTGCACTGACGACCCTGGGTGGTGGATTCACCACATCTTACTCCTAGGTTCCATTTTCAGGGTAGGCCCCTTCAGCTTCTAGGTGACCTTAGCCGCTCTGCTGGCTCCGACTCTGATGCGGCACAACAGACTGAAGGTCCTTAGGCCCAGAGACGTCAGGGTCTCCGCAAAGATATGGGTGAACTCTACTTTGGGGTGCCCAACCCTGTGACCTAAGAAAGACGATATGCCACTACCTGTCCCTCAACCTGGATGCTACCATGCGCGCCCAGTCTGCTGCGTCTGCACGCCTTGCTTCTGCCAACCGGGAGACTCAGCTCAGACGCGAGCGAGCCCCCGCTGCACCTGCACCAAGGCCACGGGGCGCATGCGCGGGCCGCGGAAGGCGGGGGCCCGAACCGGGAGGGGTCCTGCAATCCTGCAAGCTTGCTGCCAGGAGCAGTCGGGTGTCAGATCGGAATAGGGTGGGGTCCGGCCCTGCGTCAGGCGCTGCGAGCATCAAATCCCGCTTCAGCCGCAGCCACGGACACGCAGGGCGCTGCCAGGGGAGCACGGTGCCCCTCACTAGGACTTCGGCAGGGCACTGCGTTCAGACAAAAGGGTGGGAGATGGAGACGCTTCCGTGACTGCTGCCAGAGGCCGCGGAGGAGGACTCGTTGCTGTGGGCAGGGCGGCCCGAGCGCAGCGGCTGCTTTGCGGGTGCTTAAGGGCGGGGTAGGAGGCGTCCATCACTCGTTGTCCTCTAGGCGAGCCTCAAGCCCCCCACACAGTGCCTGCCTGAGCACCTTGTCCCTGCTGCCACTCGCCCGCGCGCTCTCTGAGAACAACTTCCTCGCACGCTCGCCGCCCGGCCCCGCTGTGCTCCCGCGGTCTGCCAGCCGCGCAGCACAAGTGTGCCATCGGGCGGGCGCGGAGGCGGCGTCTACTCCCACCCCCGAGATCACATGGTGACCCTCGGCAGCCAATGCAGTGGACGCTAGGACCCTGCGGGACCCCGGGCGCCGCGACTGCACCGGCGCCGCTGCATTATAAATACTTCTCCAAAATGCGGCGCAGCTCCCTGCGCGCGCCCCGGCCGCCCGCCGCCTCCGCCCTGCGCCCCTGAGCCTCTACCGCCGCCGCCGCCGCAGCCGCCGCCGCCGCCGTCGCCGTCGCCGCCGCCGCCGCCGCCGCCGCCGCGGGTCCGAGGGCGCCGCGCCCTTGCCCTGGGCCCGGGCTCTGCCCGCCGCCACCGGCCCGCGTCCCTGCGCTGCGCCGCCCGGCCGGGTGCATGCATTGTGGGCCTCCCGACATGGTCTGCGAGACGAAGATCGTGGCTGCGGAGGACCATGAGACACTGCCGGGGGCCAAGAAGGACGCGCTGCTCGCCGCCGCCGGAGCCATGTGGCCCCCGCTGCCCGCCGCGCCCGGACCGGCCGCCGCACCCCCACCGGCGCCAGGTCCCCAGCCCCATGGAGGCACTGGGGGCGCGGGACCGCCGGAGGGGCGCGGCGTGTGCATCCGCGAGTTCCGCGCAGCCGAACAGGAGGCTGCGCGCCGCATCTTCTACGACGGCATCTTGGAGCGCATCCCTAACACGGCTTTCCGTGGCCTGCGGCAGCACCCGCGCACCCAGCTGCTCTACGCCCTGCTGGCGGGTCAGTGCGCCGCGGGGGGCGGGGGGCCGGCGGGGCTGCCGCAGTCCCGCTCCGGGCCCGGGTCCTGCGGACCCCTCCGGGGACCGTCGCGCTTGACTCCACCTTCTTCCTGGGTCCCTATCTCGGAGTCCCTAAACCGCGTCGGTGCGCTGGACCGGCTGGGAGTAGACCCGCTCGCACCCTCGGCGCAGCGCTCTGGGCTCCCGGCCAAGGCGCCTGGGCCGGGCGTGGGAACCGGCGCGGGCTGAGTGCAGGCGCTGCGGACCGGGAAGCACTGGGTCGGCGACTCAGGCCTGTTCTCCCTGTCTCGGGGCATCCCGGGTGGGGGCGTCGTGACAGGGCAGGTAGCGCTGCAGCTGCGGCCCGGCGCGACAACTATATATAATCTGCGGGCGGGGGAGGCTGCCTGAGGCTCAAGTGCTAATTTATGACGGGAAGACAGCCAGCTCCGCGGGGAGCCAGAGAGGCTGTTCGCCAGAGCCAGGGCCGCAGGGAGGATACCCTGTGCTGTCTTGAAGCATCTCTCCCCACCCCCCACCCCCGTCCCATCCCTTGTCATCCCATTTTGCAGATGAGGAGCTTGAGGCGACTTTCCCAAGGTCATTGAAAAGAGGCAACCTTTGCTCTTGCTCCTCTTCCTCCTCCACATCATAAATGAAGCTGGAAGCAGTGTGGTGCTTGTTGCCTGCCTCTGTAGGCCTAGTGGGCCGGGAAGCTGGCCAGAGAAGGCTCTAGTTGGATCCCTTCACACCCAGGCGTGGGATAACCTGCTTGGTTAGGCAGTGCCCTGGTGTCTCTGTCCAGCTCTGACTTAGCACCAGGATAGGGGGAGTAGGCAAGAGCCCCTTTGGAAACTGGGGGCACCAAGGGCTGACCAGCACTGCCCTGGCCTAGGCTGTACTGTGGACCTTTGTTTCAGGTTGTGAAGGTAGCAGGTGTTTACGCCAGAGAGCTTGGAAATGAGGAAGAGTAGAAAGGGACTGCGGCCATGACTGCTCCTACACAGAGAAACAGTCCCTGGTGGGGCGCATCCCTAAGCACTGATTTACCAAGGTGGTTTGGACTCCGGGTACTGTGGGACCTACCCATGTCCAGCCTGGCTGGGTACCCCTCTGCACCTGCCACCTCACCTGTGCTCCCTTGCCTGCAGCCCTCTGTTTTGCTGTGACCCGCTCACTGCTGCTGACGTGCCTGGTGCCGGCCGGGCTCCTGGCCCTGCGTTACTACTACAGTCGCAAGGTGATTCTGGCCTACCTGGAGTGTGCGCTGCACACGGACATGGCTGACATTGAGCAGTACTACATGAAGCCACCTGGTAAGTTCTGGAATTCTCCAGCTCTGCTTACTCCCTCCTTCTTCTCCTTCAGGCACAGGAGGGCCTGGACTGGGAGATTCTGATGTTCCGAGTCTTGTGAATAACGGAAACCTCTAGCTAAGGATGGAATGTCAGCAGGGGAGAGTCAGAAGGAAGCCCTTTCCTTGGTGGCCTGGCTCCACTATGTCCACTGTCTGATACCTTTTCTTGGTATCCGAGTATGAGTGTGTGAGTGTGTGTGTGTGTGTGTGTGTGTGTGTGGTGAAGTCCTGGCTGAATCCCGAGCCAGCCCAGAGTGGAGGAATCCTGGGTGGCATGGGAGTTGTCTCAGGGGACAGAAGATCAGGCAGGGGTCCAGGCCTTGTCCTTGTCCTCCTGACTAGGTTAGTGGACCACAAGGTATTGTCCCAGATCCCAAGGTTTTCTGTGGAGTGAGGGGCTGAGCACAGGGCACTGACCAGCAGGAGCTGGGTCTATTTCAAGGAAGGGCAGCCCCTCTGGCTCAGCCACCTATAATTTTTGCAAGCCCTTCCCCAGCTGTCCCATCTTGTACCCCAACTTCTGCTCGGCTGGTCCTTCCCCACATTCAAATATAGTTTCCTGGCCTCTGTAGGCCTCTACTTACCTGGCTCTTCTTGGGAAGAGAAGGTGGGAAATGGCTGAAGAGGACTTAGGTAGATGTTGTGAGTAGATGGCATGGGTGTGGCTAGAGGCTACTGTTGTGTGCTCAGTCTTGAGCTGCAGTTCCCCCAGGGTGGGAGTGTGGCAGTCCTTGCTAGCCCTTGGACATCTGCTGGGTTTACAGGCCCTCACAAGAGCTAGCGCTGGACAGCGGCTAATGGGGCTGTATTAGATTTATGGGAGTTCTCATGCAAATGGGGAAACAAGACCTGGGAAGAGTGACAACACTCAGTGCTGGAGGCTGTTCTGACCTCTGGTCTGACTTGTGAGGGTGGGTGTGGGGCAGTTAGTAATGGGGATTGGCCCATAGGCTCCCCTTGGAAGTCCCAGAGGCTCTGGGATAAGGGCTCTCCATGAGTTAGGTGGGGGTGGGGTAGGTAGGCAGCACCCTCAGCTATAGAGCTCAGAGTCTGCACTGAAGGAACTGGCCTCCCCAAAGCCCCCAAGAGATGAGTAGAAGAGCTTCCTACTGCCTGGTGATGGCGGGTCCAGGGGCAGAGCCTTTGGGGGAAATATGGCCTTTTGAGGGAGGCTGGGGTGGGGTAAGGCTAGGGAGGCCAGATCGCCTACTTTCTTGGCCAGCCAGACACTCTCTCCTACAGTCCCTTAGCCTTTGTCTTTCAGAAAGGTCTCTAGGTATCCCCTTGACCATGGTCCTCTGGTTGACGAAGGTGACTGGATTCCCAGTGGCCTGTGCCCTTCAGCATTCCTCCTCTCCCAGCTCCTTATTCCCTCCCTTTGCCTTTCCTGTAGGAGTGGAGGTGGGATGGCTGGCCCAGCATCAGGTTCATTGCCCAGTCACTGGGTCACTTGGGGCCATCTAATAAAACATTCCTCCGGGGTCTCACTCAGTTCTATCCCTGCAAAGGTCTTGGGGGAGGAGTATGGCGAGCCAGGGGCTGGGAATTCAGGGTATGCCAGCTGGTCCTGTGGCTTTGGCTGTGGTTGCCTATAGTTTTTCAGGTGGTCTAGGGGTAGGAACCTGCTTCATCCTGGCCTTCCCAGCTCCTAGGGACCTCCAGGATAGTACAGACTCAGGCTGGAGCCGATTGTGTCCCCCTGTGATGTGGGGTCCCATCATGCAGTGTTGGGCAGGTTGGACTGGACTGAGGCTGTTGGCCTATTCTTGATACTCAGGGGAGCTGAAGGAAGCAGCTTACCTGCTTATCCTACACCATGGCCTCCCGTGGTGTCCAAAAGAGCTGAAAGGTAGCCCAGGGCACTGGAGGATTGGGCTGCTCTCAAGTCTCTCCAGTCGTCCATGCAAAATGTCCCTGACTGTCATGTCCTTCATAGGTTCCTGTTTCTGGGTGGCTGTGCTGGATGGCAACGTGGTGGGCATCGTGGCCGCACGAGCTCATGAGGAGGACAACACAGTGGAGCTGCTCCGCATGTCCGTGGACTCACGCTTCCGCGGCAAAGGCATCGCCAAGGCTCTGGGCCGGAGGGTGCTGGAGTTTGCCATGTTGCACAACTACTCTGCAGTGGTATTGGGCACCACAGCTGTTAAGGTGGCCGCCCACAAGCTTTATGAGTCACTGGGCTTCAGACACATGGGCGCGAGTGATCACTACGTGCTGCCTGGCATGACCCTCTCGCTGGCCGAGCGCCTCTTCTTCCAGGTCCGCTACCACCGCTACCGCCTGCAGCTACGCGAGGAGTGACCACCACCATCTGCCCACCACCCTGTCTGCCCCCCTGTCCACCTCTGCCCTCCTGCTCGCTGCCCAGTGCGGCCCTGCTTTCCAATGCTCACCTTGGCATTTGTTTGGGTTTTCCTTTTTCAGCACCTGGCTGGTTCTGGGGCCACAGGGTGTTGTTCATCTGCCACACTCTGGTGGGGTGGATTGTCTGCAGCTACCGTCCTTGCCTCCCCAGCGCATCCAAGTGGCTCGTCATGCCTTGAAGAGTAGCATTGTGGACCACCTGGACTATCCACAAAGCTGTGCAGCCTGCCTCCATCAGGGAAGGACTAGCCTTGCCCGTCAAGCACAGAACCTCTACATCAAGTCCCCCAAGGAGCAGACCCTTGGCCCACAACCAGGCTAAGGTTCAGCTATTGGCCTCTGGAAGAGTGGCCTGCTGGGTTGGCCAGCTGTTGCCCTGTGGGAGGCCAAGCTGGCCCCAGGCCCTGCTTTGCCCTGTGCATGTTGAGGACATGGCCTGGCTGCAGCATGCCGCATGCCACAGCCCCCTCCCTGTTCTGCTGCCCTGACCAGCCTGGACCTCAGGCCTGAGCTGGTGAGCTCCCTGTCCTGTCCTGAGCTGGCCTCTGGAGGGCCTACCTGCCTGACCCTTGTCTGTTCTGTGGTGGGGCCTGTCCTGGCCTAACCTGGCTCTGTCCACTCCTGCTTTGCTTCGAAATCATCTTACCTCTTTCCCTTTTTGGTCCCAATGCCTCCTTGCTCTGGCTGACTTGGCTGGTCACCTGGGTTTGGTTCCTGTAGCAATCCACTGCACAGCATGGTGGGCATTTCATGGGGGTAGGGGGATGCCTCCCCCAACACCTGTTAGATCAGGTGGCCACCTCCCAGCTGCCTGAGGTCCTGTGACCTCTCTGTTTGTGGGGTCTGCCCTGTGGATGTAACTAGCCCAAGCTGTTGTTGGCAATGCCTGCCACAGCTTCTCCCAGCCTGAAACAACCCATTCTCTAATAAGTTACGTAGACAGAATAGCACTCTGCATGACTTTAATTCCTGGGACAAAATGGTAGTTTGAGCCTCCAGACACACATCTGTGTGGTGCTAGCGTACGCACGGTCTCTGGCCCCATTTGATGGGGGTGGGTGGCCCGGGTGGTGGAAGATTTCAGTCTGAAGTATGGAAGGAGACTCTAATTTAGTGTAATCACCCTCAAAGTACACTCCTAGTCTGTGAGGCTCAGGCTGCCCCTTGATTCCTGTGGGCAGGATTGAGGGGACTCGGGGGGAGGTCCTAAAGCCTCATAGGAAGGGCTGGGCACTGCCTTGGGGGCAGGACCTGGTGTTTGAGGGTGGATCTAGCCACCCCACTACAGAGTACTCTACTGGGCCAGCTGTGCTCCTGGCCTCTCCTTTTGAGGTCCCATTTAGGGTCCAGCCTGGATGGGGGTGGAGGTGGCCTGGGACAGGGAGAGAAAGGGAGTAGCTGCCAGTGCTCATGTGGCCAGTGCAGGGAGGACATAAAGGCCCATTCACACCCCTGTGTGTGGGGCCTGGGCTGAGGAGTGGCAGGCTAGGTAGGCCATTGAGCTGGGCCCCAGGTACATTCTTTAAAAGGCTCTTTAAAGTGAGTGAGTTGGTGGTACAAGCCCAGCTTCCTGAGGGGCCTTTTGTCCTGTTAGCAATTGAGGCATTTGCAGAATACTGTACAGACCCCGCTCTCCCCTGTACATTCCTCCCTGGTGGTGCCCAGTCCCTGCTTGGGGATGGGAGTTTTGTAGACTGTACAGAAATTGGCACCCTATTTTCTTGCAGCTCTCAGATTTTGTTAATCTGGATTATACAGACAGACGTAAAGTGTTTTAGCAAAATGGAAAACAAACAGTTGTGCCTTTTTCCTCTTTTCTGTTTGGATTGGTCTCGGCTCGGGGCTAGTCTTAGTTGCTGTGGGGGTATAGGGACTTCTGCTGTCTGAGGCCTGGGGGTCAGAGGCTGCTGGTGGGTCTGAGGTCTGGGTGGGCCTCAGTGGGAGCCAGGTCTGCTGGATAGCACCAGCTGCCAAGGCTTCTCTGATCCTGTGCCTTTGGGACCTGCAGTCTTTGGGGTTGGAAGGTATGGCAGGGCACTGGGATCACTTGGGCCAGGGCATAGCCTGCAGGCAAGCCTGGGGATCCTGCAGCCACCCATGTTTCTTTGATACTGACCTGGCATGAGCTCATAGTAGATTCCTTTATCCCAGGAGCCTGGGGGTGGGGTGGGGGAGAGGCGTGGCCCTTCTGGTGTCTTGGCACCTGCCTGTCCAAGGGGATCTCACCCTGTTGAACAGCCCAAGGATAAAAGGAAGCTTGCTGGGCTCTCAGGTTTTCTTTGTCTGCCTTCTGTTGCTGTCAAAACTTGGTAGAGATGCCAGAAATGGGTGGTGGGTAGGTTCCAGCTGTTCCAGGATGGAGCCTCACAAGGCAGTATGTTAGCTTGGCAGGGCCTGAAGCCCTGGAGACATACCTGTCTCACTGGGATGGAGGAAGCTGAGCATGCTGATGACTGGGTCTGTCCCTGTCTACTTCATCATCCCAGCCAGAGCTGTAAGTGCTCTGCACATGTGCACTGATGTGAATTATCTGTTTGCTGAGATTGATGTTTCTTCTACCTCTGTGGAGGCCCTCCTCCCTGCTCCACCTGGTGGCCATGTGCTTGGTGCAGCTTCTCTGAGTTTGCTGGCCATCTCCTCTTCCCTCAGGCCTCCAAGCACCTGAGGTGGCTAGCACCTGTACTCTGGGCTTCAGAAGGCCAGCCTGGGGTCGGCCTCTGTGCTCAGGATCTGCAGCTTCCAGGAGTCCTACTGTTTGCTTGGAAGCTTCTGTTTTAGAGTAGGGAGGGTGGAAGAGATGGTGGAGTGTTCCAGAATGTCAGCGTTGAATATCCTACAGCATAGGCCTGGTTTACTACTGCTTGACTGTCCCCTGACAGCTCCCACTGCCCAGGCATGTGTCTCTGCAGATGTTTAGTCTCTGCTGTATGGCCAGGAGTTTGGCCTGCATGTGCTAAGCTCTGGCCCCTGAAGGGTGTGGTGGCACACTCCTGAGTGTAGTGAGGCCAAGCCCTGGTGGCCATGGCAGCCTCCTCTTCCATGTCCTGCTCTTATCCCTGTGCTCACCCTTCACCCTAGCACTGCCTAGGGTTGGGCAGCAGCTGAGGGATGTGCTAACCTAGCTGAGGTGGTAGATGGGTCTGGGAGAAGACTCTGGCCGGGAGGCTGGGGCTCCCAGGGGCTTGGGCAGTTCCCATCCTGCAGTGGTACCCTTCCTCAGTGAAGGAGATAGGTCAGAAGACAGAGGCTCTGGGCTTTGGTTTGGTGCCTGGGACTTGCTAGGCCATAGGACATCACTTGCTATTGGAAAGCATGCTGCCCATTCCCACTTGCCTTTGCCAGCCCCAGGTGGCCCCGCAGTCACAGTTTCCTGGAGCTGGCTTCTAGGGCTGTGCCTGAGGCTAAAGGCCTGGGCACAAAAGTTTTAGTCTGACTGGTGCCCCAGGCTTCTTGGGGGCTGGATGTGGCTTCCTAGCTGGGTAGGAACTTGCAGCATCCATGAGGTCATTTTCTTGTCAGGGCCCAAGGGGCAGCCTGAGTTGACCTGAGGTGGTTAGATCTCCTTATCCATGGTAGCATTGTTGCTGGCATCCATTGCTGCCTGCTCTCTTGGTCAGTTATTGCCTCAGCGATGGTCTTGTCCTTGGCTCTTGGCTACACTTATGCTGGGCATAGGGCAGACCCTGGGCTATGCTGCTCTTTGGTGCTGCCATCACTGTGCTTCCAGCAAGGGTGGGGTCCTTGGAAGGTGGGCAGAGCTTGCCTCGGACTGGGTGGAAGATGAACCTTGACTTACCACTGTTGGATGTATTTTTTAAAACAGCAATAATTAGCCATTTTAAAGAAGGAGTGTACCTGCATAAATGTGCATGCCCATCTATGTATGTGCATCTGTGCACACATGTGTGAGCATGTGCATCTGAGAGTATGTGTTTGCATGTGTGAGCATCTGTGTGACTATGTGTGTGTGTGTGCACAAGCACATGCCACTTGTAATCATGAACTCATGTGACTATATGTGCCCAAGAAATCATATTCATGTGTTGCATGTGTGTGAGCACGTGCGACTATTTGTGTGTGCATGTATGTATGTGTGGGCATCTCCATACATGTATGGATGTGTGCATGGGTGTGTTTGTATGTGCACATGTGTAGCAGTGGGAGGGAACCAGCGGGGCAGTCTCTGATCTTGGAGGCACTCTGTGGTGAGAAGCAGGTCCTGTGGTTGTCTCTCACTATGTCCATTCCTTCCCTTGCCCTGCCCAGCTCCACATGAATGTAGCACAACCCCACCAGGCCAGCTGAGCCTCGGCCAGCCCTCACCTCTGTCCACCTTCCTCTCAGTTGAGGGTAGAAGAGCTGGAGGCCCCCTGGACAGGACACAGACTGGGTTTGGCCAGGGTGTGGCACAGTGGTAGGTCTCACTGTTGTGGTCTATTCCAGAGTTTGTACTGTGAGCCCATGATGGGGGTGGGGGTGGGGGTGTCCTGAGACCCCAGGATGTGCCAAAATAGCCCCTAGGGCCAGGTGACGAGCCGAGTTCCCAAGAAGACAGGCTGGGGGCCCAAGTGGGTGTGTGCCCCTGCCTGCACGGCCCCCAATGCTGCTGTTTTTTCAATAAAACCAGAATTGAAGGAACCAGGCTCTGTGCTTTTCTGAGGCACCTCCTGGGGTGGATATACTGGGTTCCCACTGTCTGGGCTATTTCTGCCTGTGTTTGGCTGAGCTGGACTCTAGACCAGGAGTGGAATCAGTGAGGCAGGGGTAGGGCCTTGGTGTCCCTGTGGGGTTGAGGCCCCTTCCCAAAACTTGCACCAAGCCCAACCTCCCATGATGCTCTCTCCCCCACCAGGAAAGAGAGGCCTGGACTCCTCTGGCCATGGATGGTTAGGGGCTCTGCACCCCTTCATGCTTTCCTAAGTGTAGTAGATATAGAGGCAGAAGCCAGACTCTAAGACAACTTGGCTGTGGAGTGGAGGGGTTCTGGGGGTGGGACTGGCTCAGGCCCAGCAGCAACTTGACAGATTTATCCTACCTCTATGCCTGTTCCCTAGTTCTTAAACTCCAGGCACAGCTGAGACACTTTTGGTGTGGTCTCCAGGCTCCCAAGCTCCACTGTTGTGCCTGTTTCTGGGATCTGGGTATTTACATGGCTGAGACCTCCGGGCTTATGGGGGCAGGATCCATGAAGAGCCTCACTCTCCTGAGGACCCTTCTGGGCTTTGATGGTGCTGGCAGCTCCTGCTAGGTGGCTCCACCATAGTCTGTGGGCCCTGATGCTTGTCTACCTGTCTACTGACAAGCATCTTAGTGATGGTCTAGGATCTGGATCTATGCAGGTATCAGCACTGGGTAGACATCATGGTCAATGCAGACATATTTCAGGCCCCAGTGCAGGTTAACAGCCAGCTTTGTCAGCAGGGAGACCCTTGGAGGCTGGGGGAGGGCTTCCAAAACTCAGACACAGAACTCAGCCCCTGGATAGCTTTCTAGGCGTTTCTTCCCCACCTCCCTTCTTTCTTGCCCAGAAGCCAGGAGGAATGTAACCACAGCATGGTGAGGGGCTACCTTCTCAGCCAGCAGGAGGGAGTTGGTAATCTCTGCCTGGGCTCGGGTGACATGACAAAACCAACCTCTGAGAAGTCTTAGGCAAAACATAGCCAGAGGGTTACCTGCCATGGAATGGGGCCTTTCATCTTAAACCTTGTGGTGCCCTCTCCAGTGCCAGATGTCAGCTTCCTTACTGGACATGGGCAATACTGGTGTATACTTGGCACAAAGAAGAACAGGACCTGAGTGGACACTCATCAAGGGCCAAGTTGTGTTGAGGTAGTCCCCAGATCAGCCTATTGCTGAGCAGATGGTATGTTGGATATATGTGTGTATCCATAGCAAGAAGCCACTCAGGCAAGGATGAAGACAGAGTCTTATTAGGCACTTACTTCAGGTTAGTGACCCAGTTGGCCCACAAAGGGTTAATGTAGCCTACACGGTCTAGCTCTCACAGAGTGCAAGCTGATGACCTGGGGAAAGGCTACAGGATAGACTTGTGGAAACCAACTTACTCCTCCCACTGTTGCCCAGTGATACAGAGAAATTTAGGATGAAAAAATGTACTTTATGAACTAGGAAGTGGTGGCATATGCCTTTTATACCAGCACTGGGGAGGCAGAGGCAAGCCAGCCTGGTCTTCAGAGTGATTCCAGGACAGCAAAGGCTATGTAGAGAAACCTTGTCTTGAAAAAAAAAAAGTACTTTATGGGAGTAGGTACTGAGGAGAGACCTCACTGGTTGTTGGACGGTTGCTAGAAGATGGCTCAGGCTGAGCCCAGCGCCTCCTGTAGTGGGACCAGGTGTCCCCATGAGCGGCCAACACTCAAGTTCACCTTTAGGGGCACCTGTGGGGTGACAACCAGAAATGAGCTTCAAAGAGAAATCCAGCCACCTCCCAGGCCCTCATGCAGGTTGAAGAGGTCCAGTGTACAGGGACAAGCACTTTCACAGACAGCAGCCACATATTCCTGCTTACATACGGACACACATGTGTATACTCACATTTTCCCTGTTGCAAGCTCACATCACATGCACCTACCATGGTGGAGCTCCCTGTCTACGAGGCCTCAGCCAGTGTGTAGGATTGCAGGGCTCCTAGGCAAGGTGCTTTAGGGTAAGAATGTGTTAGTGCAACACATGCTCACTCTGTCAAGGTCATACTTTGGAGAGATGCTAGGGGGCAGAAGACCCTTATTTGAGTGGGCTTTCCCCCAAGGCACTAGGCAAAGCCCCTTTCCCCGAAGGGGCTGGCCCCTAGCTGTTTCCCACAGTCTTCTGCCTCATGAGGGCCCCCTGATGGCAGCTAAATTTAGTTTCCTGGGCTGCAGGCTCCTCCCCCAGCACCTACTTCTTTGCTCACCACAGGCATAGGTTTTGTAGACTACCTCAGGAGGCAAGAATCCCGTCACCAACTGGGTAAAATACATGTGTTGCTCCCTGACCCTGCCAAGCTGCCACCTGTCTAGGGGGCATGCAATGCCCTGTGTCTTGCATAAAGGGAAAAGTGAAGCAGGTAACACCTTTTCCAGGAAAGTTTCTGTGAGCAGAGCCAAGACTACTCTGAAAGGTGGTCAGCCAGCTTCTGTGGTTTTGCTTGGTTCTGAAGTACCACTGGGCTGGATTCTTTACTAAGTGACAAGATGTATTTCTAGTACCATTTGGGTGGTTCTGCAGCTTCACAGCCTCCCTGACCAGTTGTCCACACTGCTCTGGGGAACCTATGCTGAAACACCTAGAGGTCTTTTCCTGGCAAGAACCCAGAACTGACTCCAAGCAGTGTTTAGCTAGGTGCAGAGTGGGCCCCTGTTTAGACAGGCCCTGTGGTGTACTTGGGGTAGGTGGGGACAGTGCTTACACCCTCAGTAATGGTGAACCTCAGGGAAGGGGTTTAGTCAGAGGCTGGTAGAAACAGCAGCAGACATCCATGGTGGTGGCTTCTTATCAGGTAGCAGCTCAGTAATTCAGTAGGGGAAGGGTTCCTCAAGCAGGGCAGGGACAAGAGTAGGCTTGGAGGGCAGTAGTTAGTGCATAAGACTGGAGCTGGCCTTCTTCTTTGGCCTCCTGACCTCTGAGGAGTGGGACCCTCTTGTCCACCCTCAGATGACTCCAGTTGTGATGGATATAGCAGTGATGCTGGGTAGGTGTGTGTGTCCTCACCTGCAGCTGCAGTTCCAGGGTTTGTACCTGCTGCAAGGACTCCATGATTCTTCTGACAAGAGCTAGAACAGAAAACAGCTGCTTACAGGCTGCATGGATCAAAGTCTGCTCGGCTTTCTGGCTTTCAGGCCCCAAAGGCTGAGGGCTGAGGAACCTTTAGGCTCAGTGTTACCTGATTCAAGTTACTTGGTTGTTTCTTGGTTCTAAAAGTCACTCAAACCATTTGGCCAGGGCCCTTGAACCTCTCATGCAACCTCATAGCTTAATCAACTCTCAGTGTCCACATCCATGGCTCAGGATACAGCTTAAAGGACCCGCAGCCCAGTCTTCTGGTCCCTGTACTGACTGATCTGGCCCATACTTCCTTCCACCCCAGCTCTTCACAGCAGAGGCAGGCAGGCCAGCTGAGGTGGGCAGGCACTAGGTCCACACCAGCAGTTCTGGCTGTGGTGCTAGGACTAGGAGGAGGCACCAGGTAATCCTTCCTATTCAAAATAGTCTGGGCATGGAAGGCCATAACCCCTGATGTTTCTGCAGAAAGTCCAGCATTCTCGTTATGCCTCTGAAGGTAGCTTTGTGGCCCTGATATTATGATCCATCTTAGGAGCTTTGTCATATTCCCTCCAGATTGCCCAGCAGTCTAGTAGAGGCTTGGCCATAAATGTCTGTGCACAGAAGCTTCATGGCTGATCTGGAGCACTAGATACACACATTCCCTTACTGAGGTCACCAAAGCTGCCAGTGGAGAGGCCTTATAGGGCAGAGGGGAGAGGCTTCAAGGAGATGGCAAATGTGCTGACTGTGGGATAAAACAACCCGCTGTACTCCCATGGACGAACCTGCAAACTCAGAGATCTGAGCATCTTCTACTTCAAACAGCAGCTCATCATGGATTTGTGCAACTAACCTGGAGAGGAAGGAAGTCACTTGTATGTGGATACCTGCACATGGGACATAAGTTTATCCTGCAAAGCTCCTGGTAGGTGTCAGGCAGTGGTGGCACACACCTTTAATCCCAGCACCTGGGAGGCAGAGGCAAGAGGATCTCTGTGAGTTCGAGGCCAGCCTGGTCTTCAAAGAGAGTCCAGGACAGCCAAGGCTACACAGAGAAACTCTGTTTTGAAAAACCAAAAACCAAACAAACAAAACAAACTTCATGGTATGTTGTTTGGCATCTGGTTTACGAAAAGTGTGGCTCTGTGTGGAATAAATATAGTCATCCTAGCACCGTGGTCTGGCTGCTTACCATCAGACAGCTCCAGGGAATGGGCAGAAAATGCCACAGAGAGGGATACATGACTTCTGGAGAGCTGTCCAGCCCCTGACCTGAGGTGGCACATGCTTTAATCCCAGCACTTGGGAGGCAGAGACAGGTGGATCACTGTGAGTTTGAGGCCAGCATGGTCTACAAAGTGAGTCCAGGATAGCCAGGGATAAAACAGAGAAACCTTGTCTTGAAAACAAACAAACAAAACTCAACAGAACTTAGAAAATGTAAAAATTCGAAGGTATGTGGTAGTTTGAACATGGCTTTATGGGCTTTCTCTTGCAGTCCTCTATGGCCCCTTTAGCCCATTCTGGCACTAGTAGGAAAAGGAATCTAAGAAGCCATGCTCTGCTGGGTAGCCTGTTGGGGGAACAGGTGCAGATGTGTATAGGATGAGACATGGAGTGCTAGGGACATCTGAGTATTCAACCCATAGATCTATGGCAGCACATGTGCCAGCTTGCTACAGATCCACAGGCTCCTTGGAGGGTGGAATACTGGTGGCCAAGCTCCCCAGGGAGATGCCACTTCAGACTCCTTGTGAATGTGTGGTCCCCAGACCTGGTATTAGCACCGTTGTGGGCACAGGGGTAGCTGGTCCTACAACTCAGGGATGGAGTATGTGGTATGCATGATGAGGATGGTCACCAGCACCTATAGCCCCCAAGGAAGGGTAGAGGGCACAGACGGGTCCCATGTGCTCTGCCCCCTGGATGGGAATCTGAAAGGGCAACAGTCACGTGCTCTCCACTGTTGTTTTCTCTGGGTTCCCCTGTGGCACCTGGAAGCCGAGGCTTCACAGGGAAGCTGTGGCGAGCCCAACCCCAGCAGTGATAATGGGATCTAATGGTGAACCCTGGCTAGAAAGGAAGAACCAGCCTTCAAATGCCTGAGTAGAGTGGCTGTGGTGGAACTCGACAGCAGAGGTCTATGGTGAACTGTTCATCTGTCTTCTTCTCTGTCACCCTTTTTTTGCTGTTGGGTGAGGAAGACAGTGGGCTATGCTTCCAGCATACACACCATCTCCTCTAAGATGGGGTGACCCAAAAGCCATCTGTTTTCCAACTCCCAGAACGGCTTGTAAAGGCCTGACCATCGCTGTCCTTCTCTTGCCTGGAAGGTGCTGTGATGATCAGAGCAGCTACTTCTATCATGACACCAAAAGGAAAGGGCCTGAGCCCTAATTTCAGCAACCTCTGTGCCTCGGACTTCTCAGGCACCTTTTGGAGCCTGGGCTATTGTAGCCAGGCCACTGTTACTAGAGGCCAACAAATGCACACCCTAAAGAATGTGCAAGAAATGGACATATGCTGGGCTCAGACTAAGGAATAGTGGAATATGAATTCTCAAAGACATTCACAGAGGGATGCCTTTGTCTCATGTACTGCCTCTGAGTAGGGCATCAGCACTGCCCTTCCAGAAGGCAGACTGTGGCAGGACACAGCAGGGACTAAGCTGTAACACTGGCATGTTTTCTTAAACTAACATCAAGCTTGGCTCCCAAGGGGATTACTTTTCAAATGGGCAGAAACCTCGGAAGAGGCACTTATAACTCTTTCCAGATATAGCAGAAGTACTTTCACACTTCTTGAAATCACACCATGCAATCTGAGCTGCCAGTGTGGCAGGACCTAATAAGTGTGACTGTTAGTCACTCACACATCACCATCACAGCCAGAGAGACATCACACTTCTCACTGGAAGCTGGGGCACAGGGACAAGCAGAAGAATGCAGGCTTAGACCACCCCGGCTCCCGGAAGAAAGCCATGCCCCACAGAGGACACAGAGCCACTGCATTTGTATCTGGTTGACCTGGCACAGGCAGACAGATCCTGGCTCCTATGAGAGAGCTTTCCAGAAGGGCCTAACCTCTTCCCTTTGCCAAGAGCCTGGCAGGCAGTTCTGTCTTACAGAGCACCCTAGCCATGCTGAAGTCTTTGTGGTTCCTTCCTAGACGTGCATCTGTGTGGTGGGACAAGGTAGGAGACTATGCAGTGCTGGGAGGACACCCAGCCTTAGCTCGGTTCAGCCTGAATTTGGACAAGGCCCATGCTGCATATTGCCTCAGTTTCTTCTTCTCTGTATCCCTGAGTCAGCTTTTCTATGCTCACACATTGGTAAGACACTGCCAACATCTTTCACCAATTTTAAAAACAGCAACAGAGAGGCAACTTGCTAGCCTTGCATTGGCAGATGCAGAGCACTGTGTGCTTTCAGCTGTTTCCAGGATGGGCCAACACAGGCTGTGCACAACCCAAGTGAAACTAGAGGTTACCCCTGGAACAGTGGGAGTGGGCAGATGTACAGAGCTCAGGAATTCTATAAAATGGGAAGGAAATCGTTGGGACTACAAGGTAGAAGGCAGAGAGGGGTGACAGGAGAAACCAGGTGGGCTCAAGCTTTGCATAGTCTGTTCCCAGCTAACTCTTGGCCATGCCTGGAGGGCTCAGCTGTGGTCTCTGCATTTTCCTCTGGTACTCTTCCCCGAGAGTTTGCAGCTAGCTTCACAACCTATATCTTTTCTGTAAGGAAGTATCTGGAACAGGGCTGCAAAAGGCAGTGGACAAAAGGGGTTGGAGCTGACCCTCCTGCCCTCAGCTCTGCATGGCACCAATCCGCAGTGCATACTCCTGTCCAGGGGTGTGAAAATCACCCAAGAACACAGGTACGAGGCTAAAACAGACAGGGGAAATGTTTGAAAAAGTAAAGTTTTCAAGAGAAAGATGAGAGATTGATGATAAAGGAAAATTTATGCCTTGAGCATGAATTGTATTTCAGGCCAAGAGAAAACTGTAATCTTGGTGAGGAATGCTCACAGCAAGCAGGTTCCTATGTCCCCAAAGCCCTCTTGGGGCTTCAGCATAGGGTCCCATGGGACCCATTTCACACTTTAGGATCTAGGGAAGCTGTCTTCTTCCTGTAGGAGCTTTCCTCCCTGAAGTCCAGGTGCTGACCCACTTAGGCAGTGATATGGGCACCCTAGTGTGCAGAGGCCCATGAGAGGAGCTCAGGTTCCATAGGGTAGGATGGGAAAATGTGTGGTGGGTAAAAAAAAAGCAAAGGCCTTTTGGTACCCACAAACCTCTCTGGCAGGAGTTCTGGGCTGGGCCCAGAGAAAATGACTTCACTGACCTGGCTGTCAGGGTTGGGGATGTGGCTACTGCAGCAAAGATGCGAATCATGGCCAGCTTACAGAGGTCTGCGGCTGAGCCTGTGGACACAAAGGGTTCTGTTTTAGGGCCTGAGGTATTTGGCACACAGTGCCTGAGCTGTTATTGAGACATTTCCCATGGACACTGCTCACTCTACTGGCTTAACAATAAAGGAGTTTTTGCAACTGGAAGCAAACAACACATCTCAATGCAACAGAGCTGCTTCCTTCTCAGTGCTGGGGGAATGCAGTTTGGATGCCTTACTGAGGAAGCCTGACCCCAGACAGACACCCAGGATGCCAGCCCATGTCAAGTAACCCATCTCTAGAACTGGCTCTATTGCTGGCGCGGCTCCTGGGAACTCAGATTCCTACTTTTAGAGGGGAACAGCATGGCCTCCATGGGTCTTAGGGAGGCCATTTCTTTATTTTATTTTATTTTAAAATAAAGTTTTGCTTATGTAGCTCCGGATGGCTTCAATTATTGGGCAGTTCTGCTTCAGCCTTGGTATTACAGGTGCGCCTCACCATGTCCTTCCAAAAATGTCTTAAACACAAACATGTCCCTGCCACCACATTAGTAGCTGTGATGACACTGTTGGGCACGACAGGTGAGGGCTATGAGGCTTATACAGGAGAGTTTCCAGAGCATGAAGTACCACAGCAAACTGCCATATACCCAAGGAGCAGGGGGCATGAACCTACAGGGAAGGAGCCACAGGCAGTGGCAGGCCTGAGGCTCTGGTACCTTGTACAACAAAGTTTACTGCCTGTCGCTCTGCTTGTGCCCGAAGCTGCTGGTTCTGTGCACAGATCCTTGGCAGAGGCCTCCTTCTACCCAACAAGGATGTCACATAGCCTAGAGAATAGGAAGGAGAAGCAGACAAGAGGCAGGAACAAGTGGCATATCACCCAGTGGGTCGTGCCTCCTCACACTCCCCTCCACCTCACAGGGCTGCTCCAGGGCAGATGGCTCCTATGCAGGGGAGGAAGGCTTGCAGTGGGATGGCCTCTGCTGGCCAGGTGTCAAGCTTCTACTCTTTTCTGGCTTCTAGCTGCACTAAGATCTTACACAGAACAAGGGAAGGTAATTTTTGTTCTACAGAAGTTCAAAGCCATATCTAGGGCTTGGGCACAGGAGCCATTCTAGAGTGTGTGGCAGCTGGAGTGTAGAGCGGGAGTACTGGATATGTCTTCACATGAAGGTAGCTTGAGATCGTCTGGGTCCCAAGGCTTACATGGCTTGGGGCTCTTAGGAAATACATAAAGAGTCTGGAGAGATGGCTTAGTGGTTAAGAACACATTCTTCCAGGGCACTTGGGGTTACTTCTTGGCATCCATAAGACCATTGGAACTCTAGTTCTAGAGGATTTGACACCCTCTTCTGGCCTCTAAGGGCACTTCATGCTTGTGGTGCACAGGCAGGTAAAACACTCATACACACAAAACAAGAATAAATAAACAATAAAAGCACACGTAACTCCACTATGTTGGTGTATTGGTTGGAGTTCTCTAGAGTAACAGAAAGTATAGGACAAATCTCTCCCTCCCAACTCTGTCCCGTCAGTGTGTGTGTGTGTGTGTGTGTGTGTGTGTGTGTGTGTATGTGTGTATGTGTGTGTGTATTTATTAAATGACTTAAAGGATGTGGTCCAGCTAATCCAACAATGGCTATCTGTGAACAGAAAGTCCAGGAATCTGATAGTTGCTCAGTCCACAAGACTGCATGTCTCAGCTGGTCTTCAGCATATGCTGGAGTCTGGAAGAAGTAGGCTGTAATGCCAGTGAGGGAATGTATGTGCCAACGAGGCCAGAGCAAGCAGGTAAAGAGCAAAAACTTTCTTTTTCCATGTCCTTATATAGGCCTATATAAGGCTGATACACACACACACACACACACACACACACACACACACATACACACACACATATATATATATATCAGAAGGTGTGGCTCATATTAGAGGTGAGATTTTCCAGCTCAAATGATCTGGATTAAAGGCATGTCTTCATATCTCAAAGATTCAGATTAAAAGTGGATTTTACAGTTAGGAGCCCGTGGCCTATGCTTGTAATCCTAGCACTTGGGAAGGCAGAGGCAGGCAGATCTGTGTGAGTTTGAGGCCAGCCTAGTCTACAAAGTGAGTCCAGAACAGCCAAGGCTATGCAGAGAAACCTTATCTCAAAAAACCAAAGAGAAAAAAAGTGGTTCTTACTACTTCAAATTAAAAAAAACTCTTCACAGATGTGCCTCCACTTTTGGGCTTTAGTTAATTCTAGATGTAGTCAAGTTGACAACTATGAATTATCATCATAAGCCCACTCCTTGTCAACTTGACACACAACCATATCTCCTTATGTTATGATTAATCTCCAAATGAAAAAGTAACCAGGTCATAATAATATCTAAACAGGATATAACTATCCAACATAAGTCACAAATGCATCATCTATTTAACAGGTCATAATTACACCTAATATGATATAACCATCCCTTACACAACCACAAATGCATTGTAAATTTAGAAGAGGTGGCAATGTCCCCTGAGGAACATTCTTTTACTGTCTTAACTTAGGTATGACAGCCATTAATATTTTCTTGATATTACATTACATGATAAAGAAATTGAGGAAAGAAACACAAATATCTGTACAAATGCATTCTTAAGAAACTTGGACAGAAACACTCATGTCAATTATAATCCTTATTTCTGTAACTAGCTATGTGGACTTAGCTGGTCTTTATAACTACCTTCCTCTGCTACCACTCTGTATTTCCTCCACCCTCAGGCAAGAAGCACAGCAGGTCTTGGCTTTTTTCCTGGAGGAGTGACACATACCTTCATTCTCGACAGATCTGTGGATCAGGCTGGTGTAATTTCCCATTGACTGTAATAACCACAGGACCTAGTAGCATCAAGAGACACCCTAAAGGATCACCTGCAGTCCAGACATAATCTTTCTCACCTTCATTGTGGAGAGCCAATCCAATGCCCTTATGGCAATCAGGATCAATCACCCCTCACAAGACTGTTATTCTTTTCTTAGTCCAAAGTGGCCAGGGGGAAGGAAGTCTGAGCTTCCAGTTCAATGGGATGTTTGTTGTGGCTCCTGGCAGGAGCATCCCCTATTCTGGAACCAAAACTTTGAGGCCCCAGAACTTAAGGTTGAGGCAACAAGAAGCAAAATTTTCCTAGTGGGTTACTAGAAGTGATGGTGAGGAGAACGATTCCTTTTCCATCCCTTGGTTCCTGGGCTCATGGATCCTGGCTATGGGAGCAACCCTGCCGTATATTGGATACTGATTCAAAGCCTATTTCCTGTAGAACCCTGCCCCAGCCTTCCAGGCTGCTGCCACCTAATTGGTGCTGTAATGCTGTCTTCAAAAGACCATTCTATCTTTGTATTGGGCCAGCTGCTTCAGGATGGTGGGGACTGTGGTAAGACTGGTGGATCCCATGACTGTGGGCTCACTGTCACACTTCGCTGGCTGTAAAGTAAATGCTTTGGTCAGAAGCAATATTGTGTGGAATTCTATGATGGTGGAAAAGGCATTCTGTAGTAGATTTTCAGCAGAAGCATTACATGCAGGAAAAGCAAATCCATAACTAGGATAAGTGTATATTCCAGTAAGGACAAAGCATTGTCCTTTCCACAGAGGAAGTGGTCCAATGTAGTGAACCTGCCGCCAGGTCCCAGGCTGCCCATACTGGGGAATGATGCCATCCATACCTGGGGCTCAATGTTGGTTTCTGCTGTGGGCAGATCTGGCACTCAGCAAGTGTAGCTAGGTCAGCTTTGGTGAGTGTAAGTCCATGTTGTTGAGACCGTGCATAACCTCATCTCTGCCACCGTGGACCGTTTGTTCATGGTGGTGGGAGGGGCCACATGCAATATGTTATCCTTCACCTTGGAAGGAATAGCTCTGCATGCCCCACACACTGGCCTCCTAAGAATTTCACTGAGGTAGCAATTTTTGGTTGGATTTATTTCTCATCGTCTGATATACATATATGTTGCCAATGAGTTCACAAAGTGGATGCTACCTCCTGCTCAGAATAATCAGAATAATGTTGTCAATATAGTGTACCAATGTGGTATTTTGTGGACGAGATCTCCTCTAAGTTATGACACAGGGCTGGAGAGTTAGTATACCTGTGAGGTAAAGGTATATTGTTGGCCTTGCTAACTGAAAGCGAATTGTTTCTGGTGGCCTTGATGGACAGACACTGAAAAAAAGGACTTTGCTAGATCAACAGCCGCATACCATGCACTGGATACGTTCATTTGCTCAAGTAAGGACACCACATCTGGCACAGCAGCTGCTATTGCAGCCACTACCTGATTGAATTTTCGATAGTCAACTGTCATTCTCTATGATCTCCTGCGCTCGCCAGATAGGAGAGTTAAAGGGAGATGTGGTGGGAAACACCACCCTGTGTCTTTCAAGCCCTTGATGGTGGCACTGACTCCTGCGGTTCTTCCAGGGATGCGGTCCATGTTTAGATTCATTATTTTCCCTGGCAGAGGCAGCTCTAGAGACTACATCTAACCTTTCCAATGCTAATAGCCTTCACTCCACAGTCAGGAAACGAATGTGAGAATCCTGCTCACTTCTAAGTATACCTATCCCAATTATACATTGTGGGACTGGGGAAATAAACATGGGTTGAGTCTGGGGACCCACTGGACCTACTGTGAGTCAAACTTCAGCCAAAACTCTTGTTAATAACCTGACTGCCATAAGCGCCTACTTTAACTGAGGGCCACAGTGTTTCTTGGGATCTCCTGAGAGCAGCGTTAATTCAGAATCAATAGATCTGGAAAGTCTGGTTGCTCCCTTGCCCCCACTGTACAGCTATCCTTGTAAAGGCAGCAGGTCCCTCTGGGAAGGACTGGAGATAGGCTAACAGTAAAACGTACAGGTATTTTATCAAGGTCCTTCCTCAGGGGAGCCTTGCCATCCCTTTACTAAAGGGATCCTGGGTCTGCAAACTGGCTCAAGCCTGGAAATTGGTTCATGGGCAGAGAGTCCCTTTTGCCACAGTCTAATGTAACATTTCTTCCATTTGTTTGAGAAATTTTCCATTTATACAGATCAAACAAAAATTCAGTAGGCCTTTTAATCTATTTCATGCCTGGAAACACCATGATTGATTAGTCAGTACCAAAAATCCATGTGAGTCATGACACCATCGAATTCACTTTCCTGTGCTGCCCATTATAGTAACTATGCTCACCTTGCCTTGGTGATCAGTGCTGCCACCTGGCCCCTACTACCTCAGGGCCCAGTTAAACCCACTACATTAAACACCCCGCTGAGCAGCAGCATCTCCAGCCCTAAGGTCTGATGAGGCTATTCAAATGCGCTGGTGCACCCTCACCATTTTGTGTCCTATAGGATTAGCGAAGGGCATGTCTCTAGGGCTTGCCCATTGTGGAGACGTAGGTTTTACCCAGTGTACCCACCCACTCTAACACCGCAGTTTTCCTGAGCCTTAAAATCCCTTCATCAACACTAAGCCAAGGGATATCAGGCACCTTCAGCTCCTTTTCAGTAGACCATCTTTTGACAAATGCTTCAGCCAACCATTCAGAGTTTTGATACTTAAAAAACAAAACAAAACTGTGGGAACTTCCATATTAAATCTAGAATTTACACTCAGAGGGAGGGCAAACCCAGCCTGATCCAGTTTCATGCTTCTTCCACCCTTAAAATCCATTCCCATTAGCAAACTCATTAAGCTCTTTACTAGTGTGGCGCACTGCTTCATGGACCACACTTCCTACCTCCGCTCTAGGAATCTGCTTTGCTTTAAGTCTGGTTATAGTCTAGACCAGTGGTTCTCAATCTGTGGGTGACGACCCCTTTGAGGGGGGTTGTTCATCACTTTCACAAGGGTCACCTAAAACCATCAGAAAACACAGGTATTTACATTATAATTCATAACAGTTGCAAAATTTTAGTTAGGAAGTAGCAACAACAATAATTTTATGATTGGGGGTCACCACAACATGAAAAATTTTATTAAAGGGTCACAGCATCAGGAAAGTTGAGAACCATTGGTCTAGAAGCAACTGTTGGTAGGCCCTGAGGGACACTGGTATTGTCTTGCCTGGTATCTCCTTCAGAAAAAGCCACTGCTGGGTTAGCAGCAGATAATGAATGATTAATTTCCTCAGTCAAAGGTGAAAAGGGCATTTCAAGGGGCAGGGCTCAGGGTAGAGAGACTACCTCTTTCTTTCTTTCTTTTTATTTTTTATTTAATTAATTTATTCAGATTATATCTCAGTTGTTATCCCCTCACTTGTGTCCTCCTGTTCCTCCCTCCCTCTTCTTTAGGAGAGATAAACCCTTGAGAATCTGAGGGTTCAAAACTCTCATCTTCAACAGGGTCCTCACACACCATCATCCCAAGTTACAGGATCTTATTCTTTACCTCTGAGGCTAAGACTTGAATTTTCACTGTAATTTAAGTAATCTTATAATGAGGGGCTCCGTTTGATTTTCTGCAGCTTGAGCTCTGTGGCTGATGGGAAGAAGATTCTCTTTCAGAGCACACTTAGAGACTTTCAGATTGTTTATGGCCGTCTGAACCAGTGAGTTTTATCACTGAGCTCATTGTTCTCCTTCCCCAGATTCTGAGATGCGAGAAGTTGGTTAACTTTATCATGAAACTCATCCCCATCCTTCGTCAATTTGTCCAGTGATGCTAAGTGTAACTGACCAGCAGCATTGTTTCTCTTACCTTCCTCAAAACTGTCAAAAGTTTCATATGCAGAGTCACTAAATCCCCTGACACTCACAACTGGTAGATCAGGATAATCAAATGCATTTTGTAATATAATTCATACCATGGGCTTTCAGTACTCTCCAACCTCCTAGGAGAGGGTGTAACTGGAGAGGCTTCGGTAATTGTAGTTGTCAAATTGAATAGGCAATTACAGATACTTAAAATATTCATCTTTATACTTCTGTTGCTCTAGAACCAATTCTGGTACCAAAATCTGTATCCGTCAGGGTTCTCTAGAGTAATAGAACTTATAGAATGAATATCTATCTATCTATGATTTATTATACTGACTTACTGGCTGCTAATCCAACAATGGTTGGCTGTGAACAGAAAGTCCAGGAATCCATTAGCTGCTCAGTCCACAAGCCTGGACACTTCTTTAGACTACTTCCTGCTGATTAGGGGCGTTGGGCTCCTTGGGACAAGTCTAATCTTAGTTACTAGGATGTCTCCAACTCCTCATCAAATTGCAACAATAGCAACCAGGAGCAGCAGGGGAAGCAACATCCTTCCTCTTCTTTGGAGCACCCCCATCTTTCCTGGGGCTTTCCCATTTATACCGTCTTCAGAATCCCCAGCATTCCAACTGTAAACTATCTGCAGCTGGCAAAAGTCACACCCCTGCTAGTGCACAAGGCAAATCATAACCACCTGCTATGAAACAGCCTTTTATCCCACGGCTGGGATTAAAACAAAAACATATTCACATAATATAACTGGGTTAAAAAAAAGACCTCAAGGGCTGGAGAGACGGCTCAGAGGTTAAGGGCACCAACTGCTCCTCCAGAGGTCCTGAGTTCAATTCCCAGCAACTACATGGTGGCTCACAGCCATCTATATAATGTGATCTGATGCCCTCTTCTGGCCTGCAGGTGTACATGCAGGTAGAGCACTGTATACATGATAATAAACAAATAATAAATCTTAAAAAAAATGACCTCAAATTCTCACTATAAGGTAAACATTGAGCTACCAGCAAACCTTGGCCAATAACTAAATGATTATTCTAATATGCTTTGGGTATATATCACCCCACATCCCTTTAAGAAATGAAAATAGGAGGAAAGGTGATGCTTGTACCAGGGAAGAGTGCTCACTCTATGTGTGGCCATGTGACTCAGGCATTGACTGCCCTTCCTGTTGACTCATTTTATTTTGCTGTAAAACAGAGGCAAAACTATCACCTACTTTTTAAATACTGTGAAGATTGCGTGAGCAGCTTTATGGACAATATTTAAAAATATTGGTACAGTTGATGCTACCCAAAAGTCTGTATTGTGATTATATTTCTATCTATAGCATGTGAGAAGACGCTAGCTTCTTATGTTCTCATCAACATTAGGCACTATCACTTTTGCAGCACTTCAAATAGACAGGATTTTAATGCTGCTGAGACTTCTGGGCAGACAGTGGTCTGGGCAGACAGAGGCCTGCTAGGTTGGGGGAGGGATGACCATGGCCTGAATGAGCAGTGAGCCTTGGGATCTGTGTGCTGCGGGTTTGTGGAGGCTTCCCTTGACCAACAGGAGGTGGCTAGGCACCCATGCTGTCTGCAGCAGCCCAAGGACAAGCCTGTGGTGGCTGCCCAGAACTTATGAGCATGAGCACAGGCTCCGGGCTATAATCTCTTGAGTCCCTGACAACATGTGGGATTACAGATGTTTGCTTTGCCCTGGGGCACATGCTAGACTTGGAAGTTCTGACAGCCCAATCTAATTTTCATTTTCATCCAGTTAGTAGTACTGATTTGTGAAATGCTATCTCAGAATCAATTATTATCCCTGTTGCTTTTGTTTTGTTTTGTTTTAGAGACAAGGTTTCTCTGTGTAGCTTTGACTGTCCTGGAACTCCTTCTGTATACCAGACTGGCCCTGAACCCAAAGAGATCTGTCTGTCTCTGCCTCCCCGAGTGCTGGGATTACAGGTGTGTGCCACCACACCCAGCAACCCTGTTGCTTGTTGTTATTATCTGCTCCTCCATTTATTTCCTTTCTTCTGTGATTTCCTCTGCTGCTCTTCCCTAAGATGTATATAATATATACATATATCTATGTATATATGTATATGCATGTGTATATGTATATCTATCTATCTATCTATCTATCTATCTATCTATCTATCTATCTATCCATACAGATTTCTTTCATTTAAAAATACTCTTAGGGCAGAGAGGTTGCTCAGTGGTTAAGAGCACTGGATGTTCCTGCAGAGAACCTGCATTTGGTTCCCACACCCACATGGTGCCTCACAACCAGGGCATCCAGTGTTCTTTTCTGGCTTCTACAATATCAGCTACATGACTACACTTACCATACATGTAAGCAAAAACACTTATACACATAAAAAGTTAAAATAAATAAATATTAAAAAATAAAAATACTCTTTATCCTCTTACTTCCAATTAAAGCATATATGTGCCCAAGTCTCACATTTTTGGTGAGACTTGTTTTATTGGGATAGCTTTTTTTTTTTTTAATCTTAAGTTCAGAGGCTTATGACACATTTCCAAACAAATGTGTGGACAGAAACCATACTCACAGAATATGTGCAAAGCTATATCCATATTGTGCTGACATGTTTTATTGGGGAGATATTATATAAATGGGCTACATGCCTTTTGCAGGAATATATGGTCTTTACTTTCAGGCGTAGGGGTTTGTTTTGTTTGTTTGTTTGTTGGCTTTTTGAGACAGGGTTTCTCTGTGTATCCTTGGCTGTCCTGTAACTCACTCTACACCAGGCTGGCTTTGAGCTCACATGGATTTGCCTGCTTCTGCCTCCCAAGTGCTGAGATGAAAGGTGTGGGCCACCACTGCCCAGCCCAGTAGGGTTTTATCTGTCTATTTTTACCTAGATATGTAGCTACCATATCATCTTAATTCGAGCTTGTTCATTTTGTTGCTACAGGTAGAACCTAGCTCTAGCCCCTTCCTTTCTCCATGGAGTCTTTAGCCCTGTTGATCCAGCAGGGCCGATGGCTCTCCCAACCACCTCTACTGCTTCACTAACCCATACACACACCATACAGACACTCATTTAACTGCCCATCCACTCAGCAACAAAGTGAGGGGCTGTGGACACCGCTGTCTGCTGGAGGAGGAGGGGCCTGGCTGCAGCTGGCTTACCTGCACGGTGACACTGGGCAATAACTGTCTGGGTGAAGTCCTTGATGTTCTTGTACTTCTGTAAAAATCGCTCCAAAAAGTGGGTGGCTTCCAGAACAGTGACTCCAAGGCAAGCGGCAAGACGCTCTTTGCCTGTAAATCAGGAAGACGTGCCATCAGAGTCCAGGCCTAACCCGCATCATGTGAGAACATGGTGTGTGGAGATGAGCCAACTGCTGGTCTCAGGTATAACGTGGCTCAGGGTACTCTGAGCCGACTCCTGTCTGCCAGGAGCTGCACATGAAGCTGGGAATAGGCAGACTGGTGCTGCTCTTAGCTTTGTCAACAGGAGATCTGATTGTAGGACTGGGAGACGCTATGGGGCCCACAGGAACAAGGGAGGCAGAGTTGACGACAAATGTGGAAACATGCTATGCTTATTAGCATTCTTATTTTAGAATACATGCTTTTGACCTAGCTCAGTATTTTGCTCCCTAAAGGCGCAAATTTCTTGTGAAGTAGCTGTAGTGAAGTAGTGAAGGTCTGTGGTGGAGGTGGCACCATGTTTTAGCACAGCACGTATGCCTTCTGTTTGGTGGCTTCCAGTACTGGGATATACAAGACCTGGGTAGGACTTCAGCCCTGTCATCCACAGGAGGTTTCTAGTGGTCTTGGGGGAAGTTGTTTAACTCTCAATAAATCTGTGTCTTCTATTGTGAATTGGAAACAACAGGCCTTAGCTTAATCTTTAGTTCTGGGATTGATCAGGATCCTATGAACCAAACTCTATGCCAAGTGTGGCTTCTACTTGATGCTTAAAGTGTAACCATTCTCTTGTGTTTTCTTCAGGAATGGGTACCAGGGCCCTTGACTAACAGTAGTATTATGGAAGAGTCCTAGACTTTAGGGGTAGCAGGGTTTGAGGGATTTCAAGAGATCACTCCTGGGAGAGTCAGACTAGGGCAAGGGGAAGGCTCACTGAGCACTGAACTGGCCAACTCTGGCTCACAAAGGCCATCCAAGAGGCCTTCAGATACTTGGTCTATGAAGCATGGTTCAGGGCTTGAGCTCTGGGTCTGTGAAGACAGGAGGGGTTCCTTAGCAGAGGAGCTATCTGACCTTTCAGAATCTCTTTTTGATCCTGCCCTTTAAGTGGCCTTAGCCAGCTGGCCTGGCCTTAGTCAACTGAACCCCTCAGGAGTTCTAATGCAGCAATATTGAATACTTGGGGCAGTGATGTTTTGCTTGGAAGAGTGGAGAGCTAGGTTTTTCCCCAATAGAGAGGGACAAACACCCAGAGTCCTTGGTTTTCTGTCAATGTACAAGCCTTCCTGTCCCGACTTTTGCTGGGAAAAAAAAAACTCTTAAATTCCCTTTAGGCCTTACTGAAGTCAGGGTAGTGTCTCCACAATAAAGTTGTTATGTGTTTTGCTGCATTTTACTGAAAAAGTTAATAAAAAATACTTTCTTCCATCAAATTCTAACCATCAATTTCAGCCACAGTACTGGAATAGACAAGCCCATTGGCTTTAAGAAAGGAATCAAGAGGCTGACCCTCACCCAAGTCAGTCATAGGGACGTGGAACTGTCTTCTGTTCTAATTTCCAATGTGCTGTTAAACTAATTTGGGGAACTTTAACTTTCAGATATTGCTAATTCCAGCTCCAGAGTTACCATTTGCCTCTTTTTACTTGGCAGATTTATTTCCCCCCATTTGCCATGAGCATGTTTTTCTTTATGCTCCTGAGCAGCTTTGAAGTCTTTGTCTACAGCTCTAACATCGGGGTTATCTCAAGCCTGTGACTGTGGTCAGGGCATCCCATTTCTTTATATGTTTAGGAATTCTGGATTATATCCCAAATGAGTAAGTTATTTTTCCAGGGTATTTTACTGCAGCAATGTAAGTGCAACTAGGACAGAAATTGTTACCAGAAGTGGAGTGCTCTGTAATAGACTTGGCCATGAAGCTTTTATGTCTTGGGCTGTTTTAATGGGAAGACTATAGAAGCATTTGTTACTTTGGGCTAGAGAAAGCCAATCAGTTATCTGGGAAGAACTTAATGAGACCTTCTTTAAAAATTTTTTTTCAGTTTTACTTTATTTTATGTGTGTGACTTTTGCCAACATGCATGCTGGGTGCCTGTGGAGATCAGAAGAGCAGGTGAAGGTGTTGGGTGCCCTGGGAACTGGAGTTGCAGCTGCTTTAATGGGCTATTCTTGTGGGAGTTTTGAAGGTAAGACTGTTGAAAGTAATACAGACAGAAGAGGCCCAGACTGCCTTTTAGAGAGAAATGAGGACTTTGCTCTTAACTGGACTAAGGCTATTTGCATAATATTCAGACTAAAACAACTGCATGTGCTTATCATGGTCTGAAGAATCAGCTAATCTTGTGATTGTCAATCAGATTAGCACCCTGAAGGTAAAACCTTCTGTGTTTCATTGGAACAACGGAAATGTACTTTCTCAGCATCAGCAAACAAGAGCTAACGAGCTGTGGTTGAAGTGGGGCGTGCTACACCTCAGCAGAACTTGGTAACGTAAAAGCTGTCCATTTGGTACTTGTTCTGAAGGCATGAAGGGCTTGAGAGGAACATCTGAGGCTTGGCACCTTGTGACAGAGTTGACTGGCCACTGGTAAAGGTGAAGCTTTCAAGATACTGGATAATCCAGAACTCTCGGATGTCTTCCCTAGAATAGCTATAGGTATGAAGCGGAGCTGGTTAACAGGAAAAGTCTGTGTGCTGCAGATGGCGAAGCTGGAGAAGTGCGGCTGCCCAGGCCCTTTGGAGCCCAGAGCACTAAGAGTAAATCTCAGATGTCAGGTACTGAGCAATGGGATTTGTGTCTGTGCTGGATTTTGAGTTTGCTTAAGTGTGACTGTTCATTTGCTATGTACTGGCTTTTCCCTTTTGGAAGAAGAACATTTAGGTAAAAGAACAATGTTTTTGTCTTTAGAGGAACATATAGTTAAGAGAATTTGAAAGAGACTTTGGACTTCTGAAGTGCTAGAATTTTTGAAGACTTTGAGAGGTTTTAGGAGTTGGCTTGTATTTTACATTTTAAAGAACATCAGAGTCAGAGAGATGGCTCAGCAGCTGGGAGCACTGGCTGCTCTTCCAGAAGACCCAGGTTCAATTCCCAGCACCCACATGGCAGCTCTCAACTGGCTGTAACTCCAGTTTCAAGGGATCCGACACCCGCATAGACATGCACGCAAGCAAAACACCAATGAACATATAATAAATAAGCCAGTAAACGTTTTAAAACAGTAAATGAGACTTTGAGTTCAGGGAGTAGAAAGTTTCAGTGTTTGCATGTCAAGTTAAGGGGCAGGTTACGCTCCTTAGTTTTAACTGCTGACTTGACTAACTAGAGTCACCTGGGAAGAGAGCCTCGGTTGAGGAATTATCTAAGATCAGGTTGGCCTGTGGGCATGTCTATAGAGACGTAGGAAGACCGAGCTCATTGTGGACAGCACTATTCCCTAGGCAGGGCTCCTGAACAGTATGAGAACAGCAAGCAAGATCCATGTGTCTCTTCTCTCTGCTCTTGACTGTGGATGTGATGCTTACATTCCTGTCTCGACTGTCCTGTGATAATGGACTATAGCCTGGAATTGTAAGTATAATAAGCCCTTTCTTCTTTAAGCTGCTTTTCAATAGGTTATTTTACAGCAGCAACAGAAATGTAAGTAGAGCATTTATTTCTGTTCTGAGCTAAGCAAGTGCCTAGCCACAGAGAGCCCCAGGAATGTCGCCTGGCCTACGTAAACAGGACACCCATGCACTCCAGGTATTGCTGCTCTGGGCTTTTGAGGCTCCATCATAAGTACAATCCCCAGGGCACTCAGTATACAGCTTGGCTGCACTTTGACTCTCCTGGCAGAACCAGGCCCCTTGAGAGCAGGCACGAGCCCTTACCCACTGTCCTCCTGCTGCAGGGCGGGCCTGCCATTCTGCACCTGCTGATTGTACAACATGAATATGGAGTTCACTGAGGAATCATGGAGAGGACTCAGCATTAGGCCAGCCCTCAGAATGCAGGAGTCCAGCAAGCCTGGGGATTAGGAGTGACTTCCAGTAGGGACTAGAGTCCTGCTGAGCTCAGAGGTGGTGTCTTAGGGTTTCTATTGCTGTGATAAAAGCAATGACCAAAAGCTACTGGGGAAGGAAAGAGCTTATTTTATCTTACACTTCCACGTAACAATCCGTCACTGAGGGAAATCAGGGCAGGAACCTGGAGGCAGAAGCAGAAGCAGAGGCCATGGAAGAGTGCTGGTTTACTGGCTTGCTTCCAATGGTTGCTCTGCCTGCTTTCTTATACAACCCAGGACCACCTGCTTATGGGCAGCACTATCCTCAATGAGCTGGAGCCTCCCATATCAATTACTAATCAAGAAAATACCCCAGAGGCTTGCCTTCAATTTCTTGGAGGCACTTTCTCAATTAAGCTTTCCTTTTTCTGGATATGTATAGGTTTGTAACAAATTGACAAAAATCAACCAGCACAGATGGCTATAAGAAGGCCCAGTAAGCTGGAAGATGCTGAATTCAGCTGGATACAGGAGAGTCAGTGGGCTTGTGAGCCCAGCTTTGGGTTATCTGAATCCCAGAAAACACATGGAATACATAAATCTTAGGTTCACAGGAGGCCAGGCAGGGTTGCCATACTGCTGCAGGAGGCTGGGAATGCAACCCACATCTTCCAAGTGACTTCTCTGCTTGTCTCATAGCCCTGTGGCTTTCCCTTCTGTTTGCATCAGTCTTTGCAATGATCACATAACTGTTTTCTGAAGGTTGCATTGGAGCTTTGTTTCTCTCTAGCTCGGTATTTCTATGAGCAGCTTCTGGGTTACTCAGAGATGGTTCCTGTGGAAACACCTCTGTATCCCATCACCAGCTGCCTGTCCAAGGCCCCTCCACTGGGTTTCCCAAGGCCCCAGTAGCACTGGAGTCTGGTGGTTCTCTTATGCCCCCAGGCTGCTCATCAGCAAGGTTCTGGCTGGAATAAAGAGGGATAGAGACAACATGAACTGAATAGCAGACACACAGTAATTCCAGCTGTCAGGTGGAGCAGGAACAATGGAGCAACAGAGATAGAAGCTCAGGGTGGGAGCCCCTGTCACCACCAGGGCTAAAAGCAGCAAATTACTCCCTTCACTAGCATCAATAGCTAATGACTCACTGCTTATTTACAGTGAGGCACTCTTCCTCTCCAGAAAACATAAAGTGCAAGCTCAGAAGGAGCCAGTGGGTGCCGTGAGGCCATCTTTCTTTGGGAAACAACCATTGTGGTGAGGGTGACCCTACTCCTGGAGAGACCAGGGCCAGGCAACACTCAGGAGAATCACACATTCACCCTGCATCCCTTCCCCCTGAGCTAGCTCCAGCCTGGAGGGCCAGGAGACCTCTGGAAGCTTAGTGACACAGCTACCCCTGAAATAGGATAAACAGGAAGCAGACGACAGAGGTGCAAGTTAACTGTGCCAATTGTAGCTCCAGCAACCCCAGGAGAGCCTTGAAGGGGAAGGGGACAGGCAAAGAGGCACAGGGTTTCTTGTGAAGCTACCAGGTTGAGAGGTAACAGAACTGGGATTTGAGCCCCAGGAGGAATGGGACAACATTGGGCCCGCAGAGCTGAAGATATGGCAGATTTGCAGAAGGATCAAAGACGTCCAGTTCTAATCTGTTTGACAGAATGCTGCTTTCTCCTAGGGCAGAAACCCTTGAGGCCTAGGGGAACAGTAGAGAGGAGGCCAAGGAGGGAATGGGACAGCTAACTCTGAGGAGAAACATCAGCATCACTACTCCTAAATTTGATCCCTGGCTTCCACGTTGCTTTCTAGACACTTCCTAAGGTCTGATATCCTTAAAGCACTGTTACTTGTTCAGTGAGTGATTTGTGCCTCTGTGCTAATTAGTGAGCAGAACTGATGTGCACTCCTGGCTTCCTGGGGTCATGCTAAGGATGGGCATTTTATCCTGAACAAGATGAGCAGGTACACAGCTGGTACTTTGCATCCAACTGGCTTTGAAGTGTAAAGTGGTCACAGTGCAGGCTGTTGATGCCAGAGACCCACAGGGCCAGCAGGAAACAGAAGCTAAGGGAAGTAGAATCCCAGTGAAGGCTCAGGTGATACCACAGCCCCAGTCAGCAGACTGAGTGTAGCCTGAGGGGCAGGCACCACCATGAGGTAACAGATAGGCTTTCTGTGGCAACTTACCACCTAGGTATGAGTAACTAGTACAGTGGTGGATGATGGTTGAGAAAGGGAGAGCTGAATAAAGGCGGATGGGTTTTGTGCATGTGGAACAAACATTCCCATGAAGGGAGGGGCAAGTGCAAAGCCCTGAGTACTGGGTGGGATCTGGACAAGACAGTATCTGTGCTCCAGAAGAAGCACACACCCATAGCACTGCAGCTATGGAGACTGTGGGGTGTCTAGCAGGGACAAGCATGCACCGTGCTGAAGTTTACACCCAGGCTTATGTAATTCTGTTGGCTTTCCATGACTGAACATAGGATTTCAGTTGTCAGAAGTATAGACCAAAGGGAGAAGGAGATCCATGCAGGCCTGGATCTGTGACAGCAGATAGACTGCCCCTCAAGGAAGGAATGGAGGGCTCGTAGCCTTTCTTGAAGGGCAATTAGTCCCTATTTTAGCATGACTCAAAGGGAAAAAAGAAAACATTACAGGAGCTGGAGAGATGGCTCAGTGGTTAAGAGCACTGGCTGCTCTTCCAGAGGACCTGGGTTTGATTCCCAGCACCCACATGGCAGCTCACAACCATCTGTAACTCCAGTTCCAGGGGACCTGCTACCCTCTTCTGGCCTCTGAGGGACAATGCACTTCATGGAGTGCAAATGTACATGCAGATAAAACACTCATACACATAAACAAAACATTAAAAAAAAAAACCACACTACTGACAGACTAAGCAGGGGAGTGGAAGAAAGAAAAGAGGGAGAGAGGATGAAAGTAGAGGATTACATTTCCTGGTTCTGGAAAGAGGAGAAAGAGAAGGACAGGCTATTACTGAATATGTGCTACGAAGCAGAACCAAATCCAACTAGAGCCCATTTTGGAGTGGTATCTATTTAGGGATGAGAGTTTCTAAGCACAAAGATGATGCTTATTGTTGTGAGATGTGGGGTAGGGTCTGGTCACACTCCAAACCTCTGTTGCAGCTCTTAAAGCAGTGGTTCTCAACCTGTGTGTTGTGATCCCTTTGGCAGGGGTGGGGTGTGTGTGAATGACCCTTTTAAGGGGTAGCCTAAGCAATCAGAAAACACAGATATTTACATTATGATTCATAACAGTAGCAGGATTACAGTTATGAAATAGCAACAAAAATAATTTTTGGTCGGGGCCACAACATGAAAATCTGTACTGAAGGGCCACAGTATTAGGAAGGTTGAGAAGCATTGTCTTACAGGATCTATGGCACTATGGCATGGAGTGATTTGTCTAATATCTTGCGACACAAATACAGCTGCAGTGTTTATGTAAATAACACACAGGGACTCACACAGTGGTTTCTCTGAGGCATTCAGCCATTGGCTGATGGATGACACCAAGACCCAGTCTTTCCCAATGCCTCACCTGCTCCATAGACCACAGAGTACACCACTTTCTTGGTCTGCTCTCTGTCCATGTGTGTCACATGCTCTATGGGGATGTTCTTCCTGCATGGAAAAATGGCATGTTATTCGGCCTTGTTGGCACTGTTTGCAGAAGGACAGACTCCAAATTACATGCATCCTGTCCCCTTCCCTTGAGGTCCTTTACCATTTCAAGCCAGAACTGTCCAGTAGGCAGTAGAGACTAATGAATGCAGTATTCAGCTCTCCTGGGGCTCCCAAAGAGACACCAACAGTGAAGCCTTGGCCCTCAAATTCTGGAGGTAACCATAAATCAAAACTAAATACTGCTTTCACAAAAGGATGTCCATCCAGCTTTAGGGGAGCCTGTGTGACAGGTCCTGAGCCACAGCTGTGGCCACTACAGGAGTGAGCTGGGTTTAGTCCTTTGTAGTCACTTACAGGACTGGATAAGCAGCTGTTGCTTTGATCTCCCACAGAGAGCAGAATGAGTTCTACCCTGCAGCTACAACATTCAGACAGCGTGAGGGCATGGGAACCAGTGTCTCAGAGATGAAAGCAGAAATAGCCAAGAAGCATAGGGCCCCAGAAGTTGCTCCTCCCTGCCTAGGCACTTCCCAGTGACAGGTGCATGTGCCAAAGAAGAGACTCCCCTGATTGCTGCTCTTGAAAACATCCTTAGCAACCACATCCAGCCTCAGTGATGGAGTAAGCAGATTCAAGCACCAAAGACAGAGGCCTCTCTCAGCTTTTGTGATTGTGGATCTGTTGTAGCCTCTTGTGATCAAGGCTTCCCAACTTGTCTTAGCCTTCACGTCCTGTTTGCGCTGCACATCAAGGTGAGGACTCAGTCTTTCTTTCTTTCTTTTTTCCAGTATGTCACCTTCCCTGGCATACCCAAGGCTTTCTAGATTTCCCAAGCATACACAACTGCTTTTGAGTGGCCTGATTTCACAAGGCATCTCTCTCCTAGACACCGTAGTCTTGGGCTCTCTTGTTCACCTCAACTGTTATTTTTGCCTCAGGCAGCTGCAGGTTGTTTGCCTTATGATGTGGTTGAGAGTGCCTACTGTGTGAGAGAGTGCGTGGACACACACACACACACACACACACACACACACACACACACACACACACACAATGAGTATCCTGTCAGTCCAGCCTTCAGTTAGCTCCAATAAATGAGAATAGAAACCACTATACTTCTTTGCAAAAGAGGTGCGCGTTACTCCCTTCAGAACCAGGGATCAGGTTCTAAGCAGGAACAAAATATGCACTTGCCACAGGTAGGCTTACTGAGGCAAAGAAAAGGCAGAAGAGACCACAAAGCTTTCCTTCCACTCTCAAGATGCCTTTCTTAGCATTTGTCTGCCTGGAGTAAACTGTTGCCTATTCTTCAAGGTTCTGGATAAGTTGGTTTTGTTAACTGCTGCTTGATTTTTTTCAGTATTTCTGTGGGGGATGTCTCCATGGTGCTGTCTCCTCTAGCACTTCCCCCACATGTTAGATGTCATTACAGGTGACCACCTCATTTATAAGTAACAGTGCATCCTCAGCTTCTCCCTTTCCTGTTGTTTTATATACTTGTTTATCTCATCCTTAGTCTTGGTTTTATAACGAGCTGTGGGCCCAGTGAGATAAGCTCCCATGCTCATGCTCTGGTAGAATTAATACTGTGAAGATGGCTGTCTAACCAAAAGCAATCTATAGATTCAATGCAATCCACACCAAAATTCCAACTCAATTTTTTCACAGAAATTGAAAAAAAAATCTTAAATTTCATGTGGCAACACAAAAGACTTAGGATATCTAGAACAGTCCTTAATTAAAACCAAACCAAACCAAACCAAAACTGCTAGAGGTATCACCATCCTTGAGTTCAAGCTATACTACAAAGTGACAGAAATAAAACCAAAACAACAACCCCTGTTGGGATTATCTTTTTGTTAACTGTATAAAGATTGTCTTTCCATCCAATTCAAATGCTGATTTCTGTACCAGAGAGCTCAGTACAGTTGGACTTTGGCACTGTTATTCTTTGGCAGAATCATATTTCGCGAACACTCCCTCCAATATCTTCTGATTGGTTTAATAAAGAGCTGAATGGCCAATAGCAAAGACAGGAGAGGAAGGCAGGATTTCCAGCAGAGATAGGCACCCTGGGAAGAATCAGGTGTGGGGAAGATTTGCCAGCTGGACATGGAGGAGGAAACAGATGCTGGGACTGAGAGACTGCAAAAAGGTAACAGAACATGTGGCAGAAAGTAGATTAATATAAATGGGTTAATTTAAATTAACTAGTTGGGGAACAAGCCTAAGCTAAGGGCAAGCATTAATAATTAATAAAAGGTCTCCATCTCATTATTGGGAGCTGGTGGCTCAAGAAAATCTGGTTATATTTGGTACCTAACATTTATAAACCTCCCCCTGCCAAAAAAAACCCTCCAACATGGTACTGGCATAAAAAAAGATACTTTGACTAATGGAATAAAATTGGACATATAAGCTCATAGTCCTACAGCCACCTGATTTTTTCATAAGGAGACCCATGATACACACTGAAGAAAGTATAGCATCTTCAACAAATGGGCAGGTCAGACTGGACAGCTACATGTAGAATGAAACTAGATCTTTATCTCTTATCGCTCATGTTGAACAAGATTCAACTCCAAATGAATCAAGGATCTCAACAAAAAGCTCATCACCTGATAGAGGAGAGAGTAAGGAATACCCTTGAGCTAACAGGCCCAGGAAAGGGCTTTCTGAGTAGGACCTTGGTAGCATGGGCATTAAGACCAACAATTGCCAAAGTAAAACATTTTCTGTGGCTGGAAATAGAAACAGAAATTACATAGTTTCCAATGGAAATAGTTTATATCTGCTAATGGGTTACATAGAAACACCCATGAAAATTCATAGCCCTAAATCCCTCTTTTAATAAATAAGAAATAATGAAAAATTTAAAATATTTTCAGTTCAAAAAACAATGAAAACAACAATAACAAAGCTAATAAAAATAATGTGAAAGGAAATGATAAAGACAGGGCATTTGTTAATGAAATGAGCAGAGAATAGAAGATCAAATTGGCAAGTAGGATCTTTGCTCTTTCTCCCCCCCTAGACAGGGTTTCTCTGTATAGCCTTGGCTGTCCTGGACTTACTTGATAGACCAGGCTGGCCTCGAACTCACAGCAATCTGCCTGCCTCTGCCTCCCGAGTGTGGATCTTTGTTCTTATAGCAAATAAAATAGATAATTAAATTTGCTAATTTCATCAAAAAAGAGACAAAGTGCAAATATATAAAGTAAGAAACTACAAAGGAAAGTAACTTTTGGCATTGAGGAAGTTAAAAAAAAAACTCCTTGGAAATTACCTTGTGCAACTTCATATAGGTCCTTTTGAAAACCTAGGTTAGATGGACACTATCTTGAGAAAATTTAAGAATACAAATTGGTTGCGGAGTCAGGGGAAGCAGCTTGCTGGCAGAGGCCTTGCCTAGCATTTAAAAGATCTTGGGTTCCATCCTTAGCATTGGGAAAAATAATTTAAATGACCTCATACTAAATGTAATGTCATATTCCAATAATCTCAGAATTTGGAAGATGGAGGAAAGAAGTCTATGAATTCTAGAACAGCCTAGGGAATATATCAAGACTATTAAAAAAAGAAAAACTGACCTCATTACAGATGAAAGTTAATGAGGTTGGCTGACTAGGAGAGCAGTTGCTTAGCATGCATAAGGTCCTGGATTCAACTTTCAGTTCTTTTAGAAACATATTAAACAGATCAGTATCTATTGAAGAAATAGAGAAAATGTCTAAGGGACTACCTCATTAAAAACACCATGCATGGCAGGGAGGATTGTAGAACATGCCTTTAATCCCAACACTCGGGAGGAAGAGACAGGCAGATCTCTGTAAGCTTGAGGCCAGCTTGGTCTCCATATTGAGTTACAGGACAGCCAGGGCTACTGAGAAACATTTGCATTCAGGAAGCAGAGAGAAATGAGATGCTGGTGTCAGCTTACTTTTTCCTCCTTTTTCAGTCCAGGACTCCAGTCTACAGAATGGTATTCCCATTTATAGTAGGTCTTTCCACATCAATGAACTGAGAGTCCCTGACAGACATGCCTAGAGGTTTGTACCTTGGGTGATAACTCCTGTGGCATTGACAATCAATACTAACCAACACACTGGGCATGGTGGTTACTTGAAAGTCTAAGGCTGCAGGATCATCACTTAAGCTCATCCTGGGCAACACAGTGAGAACCTGCCTGCCCTCAGCACAAGAAAGCAGCATCAAAAAGCCAATATATTTGATGGCATAAAAATTTTTGAGTATATAAATTCTTATTAGCCAGCTACTTAGAGTGCTCAGGTAGATGGATGGCAAGTTCAAGGCCTGCCTAGGCTTTGAGGCCAGCCTTGGACAACTTAGTGAGACCATGGCAAAAACTAATTCTTTTTAAAGGGCTAGGAATATAGCTCAGTGATAGAGCACTTGCTTAGTATGTTTAAGGTGTGGGTTCAATCCCCAGAACTGTTCTCACTCCTCAAAATAGGTGAATAATTTATATTCTCCCAGTAAAAATTGGGAGAAGTACAGGCATCATGCCTGCCAAAGGGTTAATAAATCACAGAAGATGCCAGAAAAACAAGAATGACAAAATGAACAAATTATAGACAAGCAATTAACAGAAGAAAAAATAAATGATGAATTGTAAGTAAAAATTTGGCTTGAAACAATTAGGCAAATGCAAATATATGCACTAAGAGTTGTCTTACCCACCAAGCTCACAAATGCTAATTAAACTTGAAATGTGTCCTGGTAGCAATGGTTGGGGGCTTCTGATACAGATTCAGATATACTTCTGGTAAAAAAACCAAATTCTTTCTTTCTGAAAGAAATCCTCACAGTATATAGAGACTCTTTACCCCAAAATACCTCTTTTGTGAATTTTAATTTCTAAATAGAGACTCAATTCAGTCTGCTAATTTGCTTGCTTGTTTTTGAGACAGGTCTTTCTACATTGCACCCTTTGCCTTGCTTTGCGTTTTTCAGCACCTGGAAGCTCTCAGGCAAGATGATGAGTGCTGGTAGCCCACCTGACACATCAGTGAAAGCCTTTCTTCAGAAAACTGCCTACTATGTCAGCAAAGAGCTGAACCTCCCTAAAGCAGTGATTCTCAACCTTCCTAGTGCTGTAACCCCTTAATACAGTTCTTCATGTTATGGTGACCCCAACCATAAAATTATTTCATTGCTGTTTGCTACTGTTATGAATCATAATGTAAATATCTGATATACAGGATGTCTGACATGTGATCCTTAAGGGGGTTGTGACCCACAGGTTGAGAACCACTGCCCTAAAGCTTTGCCAGAATTCCCTGCATATTTGCCTTGGTCTCATTTCTACTGTGTCTATGCCAAAAGACCCCAAATCTCTAATAAATGCTTCTCAATTCCTACATAGCTAGAGATATTTACATATAAAATACTTATAGACATGTATATACAGGGAACACACACACACACACACACACACACACACACACACACACACTTCCACTATTAGCTGAGAGGATTTAGAAGCAATGACTCATACCAACCAAAGACAATGCATGCAGTAAACCTAGAACCCCTATCCAGATCTAGCCAATGGACAGCACATTCTCCACAGTTGTGTGGAGAGCAGAGACTGACTCTGACATGAACTCTGGTGCCCCCTATTTTACCATTTCCCCTTGGTGGGGAGGCCTGGTGGCACTCAGAGGGAGAGTAAGCAGGCTACCAGGATGAGACCTGATAGGCTGTGATCATATGGAGGAGGTCTCCCACTGTCACAGACCTAGGGGAGGGGAATAGGATGAAAGAGGGAGGGAGAGGGGAACAGGAAGATACAAGTGAGGGGATAACAATTGAGATGTAATCTGAATAAATTATTTAAGTAAAAAATAGAAGCAGTGACTCCCCAGCAGCAAAGCATACACCCATCACCCAGAGTGTGGCTTCTACCACCACTTTTTAATAAAGATAATGGGTGTTGAAATGGCTGGTTCTAGAACTGAGACAGGAAATATACTAGATGATCCTGGGAACCGTGTAGCGCTAGAAAGTAGGCGCACACACACACACACACACACACACACACACACACACACACACACACACACAAAGAGGTACAGTCAAAGCAACATAGGAGCCAGCTGAACAAATAAAACAACAAAACAAGTCTTCCTGTATTATAACCCAAAATAAAATGTGAACCCAGGCTGATAAATAATTGAATAAATTAATAAACAAGACAGACAAATTCCTATGTAGAAAAGATACAAATTGTGTATGTACTATGAACTTAAGAAGACTGGGCCTCATTGCCTACCCCTCAGTTATAGGCTGTGCTGCATACATTTTCTTCCATAGCATATAGACACCATGGCAGCCCAGTGATAAAGGTGAGCATCAGCAGTGATAAAATCTGTTGAAGAGTGTCTTTCAGGTAAGGTCATGAGACTGTGGTCTTCCTCCACATTCCATAACCCTAGCATAAGAACCAGAAGATCATCAGACAAGTGGCAAAGTAAGGACATTCTACAAATACCTGGCCAGGATCCACTGACACTGCCAAAGCCAACAGAATAAACAATATCACTACAGATATCCACACACAGGTCTGTATGGACATGTTTTTATTTCCCTTAGGTCATATGGAACTTTAACTTTCTGAGGAACCGCCAGAATGTTTCTACAGGGACAGCCCCATTTATCTACTGGTAGTGGATAAATGTGCTTATTCAATCTTGCCGGAAAGCAAAAATGAAGAACCACCTTTGAGTTCTCTCAATGCCCACCCCCCATCAAACCCAGGCCTGGAGTCCTTAATGAATAATAAACCTCCCAGAGGGAGCTACACAGGCAGTAGTCTCAGTCTCTCTTGTGCAGCTGAGCACTTCACAAGGCCACTCCTGCCCGTCAGATCACATGAGCAGAGACAGTTGCATCTGTGGCCATGGGAGGAAGTGGCTGATGCGTAGATTATGGCCCTCGCTGTTATTTCATGTGCTGACACCCATGTTCAGGTGAGAACCAGAACAACCATCTAGCTTCCTCCGAAAGTGTGAACAGCCTGTATATATATGCAGTTGCTTTGCCCAGCCTGATGGCAACCCCTGGCATTCACCACTTGGTTATCTTGCAGTTTCTCTCCCAGAGGTCTTTTTCTGAGCTCCAATCTTGTCACCACAGCTATCTGTCATCTCTGTGAGGGTAGAGCAGGAATGCTGGCTGGACTCACATCCCTCACCAGTGCTCGTGCCTCATCTTGCCTGACTCCCTCCCTGCACTCACACATCAGTCCATTCCTAGCTCCTGTTGGTTCCCTCATCTAATATCACTGGAGTCTGGACCTTCCCTTCCTAGCCCTCACTTGATAGTGACAAGGATCTCTCAGCCTTTTCCATGATATTACACTTTGCCAGCAACCACAGAGCAACACAGAGTGCCTTCTTGAAAGCTACTTGGTGGACCTTTGGTTAAAGGTGACACATCTATCTTTTTCCCTTCTGATATAATAAGGCAAAGGAAAAAAGTATAACTATGTGAGCACAAGAGAGGAAGGGGATGTTCAGCAACCAAGAGAGTTCTACACACCTATAAAGGTAAGAATAGCTGTGTATGTGCAGGAGTGGGTGTGCACACAGCATGTGGGTTCATGTGTACCTGAGCATGAATGTGTGTGCATGCCTTTGGGTGGCAGCTATGGGAACACTTGGCCCAGCAGGGCTAGAACTGGGGAAGGTATGCTTTCAACAGATGTGTATAGAGTGGCTAGCACATGTATAAAGAGTCTTCGAACTACCTGTCCCTCTACCTCTTTAACCTAAAAATGGATCTAGCTAGACTTCTCCCTGTGCCCAACAGTGATGATGATGGTGATCATGAAGTGAGCCAGAGCTCTTTCTGAGGGTTTGACAAAACCTCCAATGAGCTTCAAAGTCACTCCACAGTCCTCTGCCTACGTAAAATGTTCCCAGAGAAGGGAAGCTTCATGTGCTGCTCATTCATGTGAGCAGACACAGCAGAGTGTTCTCAGGCCCTTCTTTATTTCTCCTAGAAGAGTGATCTCTGTGACTTTTGTCTTTTGCTTTAAGACTAACTTATAAAATTGCAGTCTGGTTTCAGAACTTGTCTTAATGGTTTAAAAATGGCAGTTAGGAAAGAAACGAAGGAAATACTCCTCTGGCCTGTAGCTAAGAAGGGAACATGGTTCACAGATCCAAGCTGAGTGAAACCTTGCTTTGCTGTCCTAGAGTAGTGAGTGCTATACTTGCTGAGGCCTTCTTGTTCCTGTAGTCACACAGTTCCTTTTGGAAAGACCCCAGATGTTAAATATGTTGCCATGTCCTGGGGAAACTGTCTTGAAAGCTTTCTGTAACTGTTAAGGTTTTTTACCTAAGCTGGGCGTGGTGGCACAGTCCTTTAATCACAGCACTCGGGAGGCAGAGGCAGGTGGATCTCTGTGAGTTAGAGGTCAGCCTGGTCTACAAAGTGCTAAGAACCATCCTGTTAAAGGAGTTCACTAAGCTTGTGGGCTTTCTAGGAAGTGATCCAGTATTTTGCAAGGTCTGTACTGTGATGCACCCCCAAAATGGCTTCCAGCCTCTAACACACTGTCAGGAGCCATTGATTTGGGGAAGTTCAGTAGGCATAAGAGATCTCTGGAAAGGATCTGGTATTTTGCAAGGCCTGTACCGTAAAGCACCCCAGAATTGCTTCCAACCTCTGACTACCCTGTCAATTGTGTGGCACTTGAGAGGCAATGGGACTGAGAATTCAAGAGCAGCCTGAGAGAGGGAGAGGGAGAGGGAGAGGGAGAGAGAGAGAGGGAGAGAGAGACACAGAGAGAGACAGAGACACAGAGAGAGGTACAGCCCAGGCTACAACTGTAAGGTACTTTCTAAAAAAAAAATGAAGTCATCCAAGGAGCAAATGTCACAGCTGACCTGGAGCCCAGAGAGAACCAGAGTTAGAGAGAAGGTCTTCTGGAAGCCATGGATATGGGTGAGGGCCCAGAACATAACCTTGGGGGTCCCCCATGAGAGGCAGAAGGATGAGTCTCTAGTTTCTAGCCCTGGTGAGCAGACTCAGGCGACTAGTTAGGTGGTGAGATTCTTCTCGGGCTGCCTGACCACAGAAGCATAGTCCTCCACGCGTTCTTCCGGTATGGTCAGTCCTTCAAGCAGGGCAGCTTCTGCACTATACGGCTAGGTCTAACTTAAGGGAGCAGAGTGTATGCAAGTCACTCTCCCATTGGTTACACGAGAATGGGGTTGCTGGGTTCCTGTGCTAATTACTCTTCTCATTGCTCTGACAAAATACCTGACCAAAGCAACTCAAGGAAGGGCTTGTCTTAGCTAATGGTCTGAGGGGAGTGCATAGTGGCAGAAATGTAAGGCGACTGATTTCACCATATTCACAGTCAGGAAGCAGAGAAAGACATGCTAGTGCTTAACTGGCTTCCTTCTTTTTATTCTTTTTATTAATATTTGCTCTAATCTACATTTAGAGGAGATCTTACCTCTTCAATTAAATAACTTTTTCAGTGTCCTCACAAATATACCCAGTGATGGACCTGCCTGATTCCATTTTAGAGTAAAAAGCCATTTCGTCATAAGGTTAGAGTAAGTTATTATTTCTATTTGCTACAGAATTCAAGTTTGGCTCACACATACTCTGCTCTAACAAGATAAGGTGTTCTGTCAAGGAACCTTGAGATATTCTGCCAAGGTGGCCTGTCAAATAATCTAATCTGCTATCTGCTTCTGTAAAATGTGCTTGCAAAATCCTTATGTTAAAAAACCTGCAGTTTACACTTTTTCCTTATAAAAGAAGGCCTAAAAAGCTAGCCCACATTATGCTTTTAAATGCTGCTTTGGAGAGTCAGTCCTATGCATAGTAAATAAAGCTCACTTAATTGGCTTTAATTTGAATGGTGGTTTTCGTTCTTGCCTAGTGGGACTAATACCAGAGGTATGTTGCCTAGGTGATTCCAAATGCAGTCAAGTTAACCATGATGATTAAGCACAAGTCCACTCCTTGTCAACCTGACACCCAAATATTCCACTTCTAAACCAAACATTCCACCCTTCACCCCAATAGATTCATAGCCATCTTATAATGCAAAGTTCACTCTGTCCAACTTCAAAACTCTCGGTAGTCTTTTAACAGTTTCAACATTATCCAAAAGTCTACTCTTGAAACTCAAGGCAATCTCTTTAACTATAAGCCCTTTAATAATAATAATAATAATAATAATAATAATAATAATAATAATAATAATAATAATATACTTCTAATATACAAATATCACAGAGTAAACATTCCTACTCCCAAAGTGTAAAATGGGGGCAAACAAGAGCAGATCAGACCAAAGAAATATAAAAAACCCAGCAAGGCCAACATCAAGTCTTACATTTCCTTATTCTGCGTCTGGACACTTGGTGGCATTATGTGGATTCAATGGGCTTGGGTAGCCCCACCCCTCAGTTTTGCCACCTATAGCACTATAGCTTTTTGGGACAGTTCCATCCCATTTCTGCCGCTTTTCTCAGTAGATATCCTGAGACTTCCAATACACTTGGGCCTTCATAAAACTTAGGTTTTACTTTCACAGGCTTATATAGGCTTCTCAGAATCTTCTTGCACGGTCTGGCCAAGCTTGGTGCACATCTCTACAACTTTCTGACCAGAGGCTGCTGCTGCCAAGTTCTATGGCCTGTTCGAAATGTAATCTGACTGCTTCTACCATAGCTGTAGTAGTCTCTGTGTGCCTTGGTAGTTAGATCAGGGAAAACACTTCCTGTTGTTTTCCAGTAGAGAACCCCTTCAGCTGCTTAGCTCACTCTTTCCTTTCTGATGTATGTGCATTCTCAGAAGTTGGTGTCTTTGGTGGAGACTTGCCCTCAGAGCTTCTTTCCTATTCTTCCAGCATGGAACCTTGCATTTCCCTTTATTAGCACACTATCAGTTACAGCTGCTTTCTTTGTATTTGCCTTGTCTCCAACTTTACACTCACTAATTTGCTCCCCAAGTATCACATTTCCTATACCTTCCTTCGACGTCCCATTCCAAACCTCAGGGAGTGTAGAGAACAAGAGCCATGCCTTAACTCAAATACTATGCGGTCTTAAAATTTCCTCTAAATGTCTTAGCCAGTTATTTTTTTAATTCAGTCTCACTCAAATTTTCAGGACAAGACTGCAGGCAGATACCTTGTCAGAAGTGGAACACCAGTAGCCTCTACCCCACTTTCCAGCAAAGTCCTTGTTCACCTCAGAAACCTCATGAGCCAGGCCCCTACTGTCCATACTTTTTTTTTTTTTTTTTTTTTTTTTTTAGCTTTCTGCTCATCTACACACCCAATAGATGGCCTAGTAAGTCCTGCCTACAGCATTTTAGATCTTTCCTAGTCTTTAGTTCTCTATTCTTCCTCACGAATCCTGCTAAGTTCCAAAACAAAGCCTATATGGTCAGGTTTATCATAGTACCGGCTACACTTATTTGTACCAATTTTCTGTATTAATTATTTTGTTGTGGCAAAAATATATGACAAAAGCAACTTAAGGGAGGAAGCGTTTATTTTTGCTCACGGTTTGAAGGGATAGAATCTATCATGGTAGGGAAGGCTAGAGGTTAGAGCATGAAATGTCTGGTTGCTTTGTCAGAATGTAGAATGTAGGAACACAGAATGCTGATTATCTTATTTAGGGTTTCTATCCTGCAATGAAGCACCATGATCAAAAAGCAAGTTGGGGAGGAGAGGGTTTATTTGGCATATACTTCCATCATCAAAGGAAGTAACATGGGAACTCAAACAGGGAAGGAAGCTGGAGGCAGAGGCCATGGTTGACCTCTTTCCCACTGCTGCCCACTCTGCCCAAATTTGTCAGAACTTCCATGGGTGATTGACATAGTCATGGGCATCAGGCCTGCAAAAAAACAATGAAGAAATGGCTCCCACATTTCTCTATGAATGTGAGGTCTTGTTCAGTGTAGAGCTGGCCTTGTGCTTTGGCTGTCCCTCTAAACATGTCAACACTATGCTGCTGCCGAGAATATAACATTAGCAAGATCCAACGCTCAAAAAACACTAAGTCATTTGAAAACCAATGCCTGTAGAAATACTGGAGGGGATTAAAGTTGCCAGGAGTCTAACTACTTTCTTTACTTTCTTTGACCTGCTTCATTTCTCTCCTGGGCCTGTTCACTCCTCCTTAGGGAACCCGATAGTCTTCTGCTCCCAGAGATCATCATAATGATCCAATCTTAGTTTAGACACGTAATCAGTATAACTCAGAACTCCTGGACCCAAGTGATACTCCTCCCTCCACCTCCTGAGTATCTGGGATTGTAGACATGCACTACTATGTCCAGAAATTTATTTTTATTTCATTGTTCTCTGTGGGTTATGTTGTGTGTGTGTGTGTGTGTGTGTGTGTGTGTGTGTGTGTGTGTAGGTGCTTGTGTACATGTGTACACATGCATGTAGAGGTCAGAGTCAATCTGGTTGTCTTCCTTAATCATTCCCCACAATACTTTGTTTGTTTGCTTTTATGACAAGGTTTCTCTGTGTAGCCCTGGCTGTCCTGGAACTTGCTCTGTAGACCAGGCTGATCTTGAACTCACAGAGATCTGCCTGCCTCTGCCAAGTGCTGCAATTAAAGGTATGCACCACCATGTCTGGCTCTTTCACACTTTTTTGAAAAAGGGTTTCTACCACACTTTAAGCTCAGATAATGGGTTAGAATGGCTGGCCAGTGAGTTCTATTGACCATCTCTGTCTCCCCTGGGTGGAGGATGGTGCTGTACACCATCACTGACTGGCTTTTACATGGGTCCTGGAACTCTGAACTAAAGTCTTCATACAGCATCTCTCCCCATCTCTAAACCAGCTCTTTAATAGAGGTTAAGGCTGAATAAAAACCAAAAGAAAACAAAATGGCCCATAAAATGGAATCAGTCCTGAAGAGTTCTTTGCTGCAGTTAATTAATACAGCAGAACTTTCTTCTAGAAGGGCCTTGGAAAGAATGTTTAACAATACATATAGCTGGACATCAATTCAAAGAACTATAATAAAAAGGATACAGTATAGCATATTTATTCATGTTTATTTAAGAGAAATTTCTCTCCTAGGAAAAGCAACAAGACTTTTCCAGTGAATGAATGATTTGTACTTTCTATTTCTGTCTTTAGTTTTGTGAGTTTTTGCATCAAGTATTTAATTTTTGGTAAAGAATCTTGTTATGCAGCCTAGGCTAGCCTTGAACTTGGGATCTTCCTGCCTCAGCGTCTGTGCTGGAATTACGGATGTATTCTACACCACCTAGCTTTCATCAAGTATTTTATAGTTTAAGGTTATTTTGTTAAGTATATTTAAATTTAGGATTGTTGCATTTTCCTGATAGATCCATCTTTATCGTTATGAAATACCTTATTTAGTCATTGGACACTGTTTTTGTTTTGTTTACTTAGATATGAATGTAGTACCTTAGCTTTCTGTTTTTTATTTAATTAATTTATTCAGATTATATCTCAATTGTTATCCTATCCCTTGCATCCTCCTGTTCCTCCCTCCCTCCCTCTTTCACCCTATTCCCCTCCCCTATGTCTGTGACCTAGGGGGGCATCCTCCCCCACTATATGGTCATAGGCTATCAAGTCTCATCTTGGTAGCCTGCTTATTCTTTCTCTGAGTGCCACCAGGCCTCCCCACCAAGGGGAAGTGGTCAAATATGGGGCACCAGAGTCCAAGTTAGTCCCCACTCTCCTCTCAACTGTGGAGAGTGTCTTGTCCATTGGCTAGATCTGAGAATGTTTACTGCAAGTATTGTCTGTCCTTGGTTGGTGCAGTAGTTTGAGCAGAACCCCAGGGCCCAGATCCGCCCGTCATGATGTTCTTCTTAGAGGTTTCTAGGACCCTATGGGTCCTTCTGTTTCCCCATTCTCCCATATTTCTTTCACCTAGAGTCCCAAGAGGATGTCCTCACAACTATCCCAAGCTCCTGGTAAGTGAAACCTTTCATGTGACATGCCTCCTGGGCTAGTGTTCTGTATATCTTGTGTTTTGATTATTATGTGGCAGGAAGTTTTTATTTTCTGGTCTTTTCTATTTCATGTTCTATAGGCCTCTTGTATATTTATAAGCATCTCCTTCTTTAAATTGGGGACATTTTCTTCTATGGTTTTGTTGAAAATATTTTCTGGGCCTTGGAATCTGGCATCTTCTCTTTCCTCAATGCCTATTATCCTCGGGTTTCTTCTTCTTTTCATGGTGTCCTTGATTTCTTGGATGTTTTGTGTCAGGTACTTTTCAGATTTAGTGTTTTCTTTAATTGTTACTTCAAGATCTACAACTGTATCTTCTAGCCCCGAGATTCATTCCTCCACCTCTTGGATTCTGTTAGAGAAGCTTGCCTCTGTGTTGCTTGCCTTTCTCTCTAGGCTCTCTCATTCTTGTTTTTCTTCTATCTGTGTCTTTATCATTGTATCAATTTTCATCTTCAGATCTTTAGCTGTTTTATTGATTTCTTTCATCTGATTGTATATTCCTAAGTTTCTCCCATTGCCTCTTTATCGGCCTTCAGATCTTGAATTGTTTTATTGATTTCCTTCATCTGGTTGTTTATATTTTCCTGAATTTTTTTCCAGTGCCTCTCTATAGGCCTCTTTTATGTCTTCCACCTGTTTGGCTGCATCTTCCTGCATTTGATTACGGATTTTATTAATTTCCTCCATTATCATCTTCATTACTAGGGGTTTGAGGTCATTTTCTTATATTTCAATTGTATTTGAGTTCTCCAGGTTTGTGTCTTTGGGATAGCTGGGGTCTAGAGACACCATATTGTTCTAGTTTTTGTTATTTATGTTTTTATGCTGGCCTTTAGTCATTTTGCCATCTCTGATGTTGGGAGGTAGCTTCTGGTGTCAGGTGGAGCGAGTCTGAGAACAGATCCACCCATTTCCCCAAGATTTCCCTAAGCCAGGAGCTCTGATAATTCACTACCAGGATGATTTCTGTTCCATTAACTGAGTTCATGCTGCCGAGCAAGGCCACAGCTCCTAGCTCGCAGGCAGGCTCTGGACCAGGCTCTGGGGAGTGGTCTGCCTTCCTCTGTGTGCCTCTGACTGGCAGGAGATCTCTCTTAGACAGTGATTTCCCGCTCCCCTCGTCTATGGCTCCTGGTAGTGTCTCGGGTCTCAGAGTACCAGCTGAGTCTGGTAAAAGTGACCACAGCCTTCTGGGCCACCTTGTGGCACCAGAGATTTCTGTGGACTGGTGCGGGGCGGGTGGAGGGGGTCTGAGGACAGATCCACCCATTTCCCTGAGATTTCCCTAGGCCAGGAGCTCTGAATCTTCACTGCTGGGATGATTTCAGTCACATTTACCGAATTTGCACTGCTGAGCAAGTCCACAGCTCCCAGCTCTCAGGCAGGCTCTGGTACGGACTGTGGGAACTGGTCTGCCTTCCTCTGTGTGCTTCTGGCTGGCAGGAGATCAGAACCGCCTGCGTGGTCTGCACTGTGCAGATCTCTCTCACTCAGTGATCTCTAGCTCCCTCAGTGGTCTGTGGCTCCCTGTAGTTTCTGCAGTCTCTTCCCTGAAGATCAGATACCACACATCCTCATCACTGCCATCTTGGAATCACATTAGCTTTCTTATGTTTAGCATTTATTTTCAAATTATGCCTTGTCTTGTAATGAGTGCTATAATTGGTATTGTCTTTTTATCCAACTTGGCAATTTCTGCTTCACATTTAAAATTTGTTTAATGGGATGGAGAGATGGCTCATCGGTTAAGAGCACTGGCTACTCTTCCAGAGATCCTGAGTTCAATTCCCAGCAACCACATGGTGGCTCACAACCATCTATAATGTGATCTAGTGGCCTCTTCTGGCCTGCAGGTGTACATGGCAGACACAACATTGTATGCATAATAAATAAATTTTCAAAAATAAAATTTGTTTAATAAAAATATATGAAAAATAAAATTTTTTCATTATTTTATGCACCCCCAATCCAGTCCCTAGCTTAGGCTGGCCTAAAACTTACTATGTAGACAAGGATGACCTTGAGTTTCTGATATCCTTCTTCCATATCCCAAGTGATGGAATTATAGGCTTCCAATAACATGCCAGACCCTAGTTCTCTCTTACAAAAACTGAATATATATATACATAAAATTGTTAGTGCTGCTGTTGGGCTTTGCTGCCCTTTTTTTTTTTTTTAGAGAGAGAGTCTCATGTATTCCAACCTTGCCTCAAACTCACAACACAGCTGAAGATGATTTTGAACTGCTGATCTTCTTGTCTTTCCTTCCTGAGTGCTGGGATTATAAGCATAAACTACCTTACCTAGTTTACTGAAGACTGAATCCAGGGTTTTATGAATGTCAGGCAAGCACTCTAGCAACTAAGCTATATACCCTTATGTGTGATTGTGGAATTCTTGTTTTATTAAGATCTGACAGTATGTGTGAGAAGTAGAGACAAGGATGAATCAAGCAAAGCAAGAAAAGCACCATTCCATGAGCAGAGCAACTCTCTAGCCTTGGTGGAAATGAGCATCAACAGAGAATGAATCTTCCATCAAACCTGGCTGGCATGGTGGGTGGGGCAATACAGATTCCGTAAAGTCAGTGGAGGAAGATTTTACTCTTCTGACTGCTCCCTGGAAAGCAGGGAGGAGTGTACAGTCCTCTGGGGTCTGAGTGCCTCTGGCTATCCAGCAGAAAGGGACACTGGGCCTATATTTCTTTCCACAGTCTCTCTCCTATGTTTATACCTCTATTCAGTCCCAAACACTGCTTCTTATATTTTTCTTAGGTTCGGTTTGTTGGATATAATTTTTTTCAGACTCTATGTCATGTGAAAATTTTCTTTCTCCTTCAATAATGGCAGATAGTTTTGATGGATATATTATTTTAGGTTGGTTGTCATCATCTTTTAGGATTTGGAGTACATTGCTACAGGCTCTTCTGACTTTCAAAATTCTCATTGAGAAAAAAACTATTGTTCTGATGGATTTTCCTTTATATATGCCTTATCTTTTTTTTCTCTTGCAGTTTACAATACATTTTCTTTGTTATGTATACTTGGTGTTTTAACCATGTTATGCTGTTGAGATTTTCTTTTTTGGTCCTATATATTTGGTGTTTTGTGTTTTGTTTTGTATATGTGTGTCTTTCCTTAGTTTGGGGAGGTTTCCTATGATCTTGTTGAAGATCTGGCCTACGCCACTGACTTGGGATTCTTATCCATCATCTATGCCTATAATTTGAAGGTTAGGTTTTTTTCATGGTGTCTCACATTTCCTTTTTTTTTAAATCATGTTCCTTGATTATTTGATCTAGCTCATCTATTATATCTTTGAGACTCGACAGTCTGTTTTCTGTTTGATTCATTCTACCTGTAAGTCATTCATTCCTTTGAGTTTTCTAGCTGGGCTACTGGGTTCTTCAGTTCCATCTTCACTTCAGCTTCAGTCTTCCTCAATGTTTCTACCTCCTGACTGAATTCTGTTCTCAAGTCTTGGATTGTATTCACTATTTTCATAAGTCTTATGTTTGTGTTTTTTGGGCATCAAGCAGACATTTATTCTCCTTAAGTTCTTTCTCCTTGATTTCATTTAGCTTGTTTGTTATGAATATATCATGGTAGGGAAAAGAAACAATGTGGGGGGTTGTGGGTGTGTGTGTAGAGGTTAGAAGTGTCTTGTGTGGAATGCAGTTAGGTTAAGAGAAGGGACTGGGCTGGTTTACAGGTTTACAAGTTGGGGAGTGTGAGGATAGATATGGCTGAGTGGAAAAGTTGGCTACGACACAGGAGAGTCATGTATTACAGTGGACAGGTATGGAGGATACTAGTCCAACCCAGAACTCCTCTGCAGTGGAACTGAGAAGTGCAGAGTATGCTGATATACTGGTTGTGGGACGGAGGCTAAATAAATCTGGCAGACCGTGGGGAAATACATGGATAGAGAGAGCAGGGGTACTCGCAGGCTAGACCCTGAAGGAGGAAATGAGAAGTCTGTGTAAGAAGTGTGTGGGTAGTGGTCCTGTGGGTGGATACAGGTCCTGGCAGAAGTCTAGATAATTGCTGAGGTATAGGAGGAGGTGGTGGGACTAAGTAGGGGCACAGGATGATGGACTCCAGCTAGATATTGCAGGTTGTAGAAAAATAAGTTTTGAGTGGTAGTGAGTACTCACCAGGCTAGGCCCTGGAGGAAGACATGGGATGTATAAATACGGGGGTGGAGTGATGAAGCTCAGCTTGCTTCTTGTCCACAGACATCTAGAAGCCCAGGGATTATGTTTCAAATAATCACAGAATATCTTAGCAAGCATTGATGTTTATATAGGAAATGCAGCTCTCAGAAATGTCATCAGCTTCTTCCACTTAACTCCAGTCTACTCTACTCTATGTACCCAGAAAACACAATGTGAGAGATGTCCTCTCTCTAGATGTTGCGGGCACCACACTGCATTGAAGATTTATGGGAGAGCCATAAAAGTTTATTCTCTACTGTCCTCTTCCCAGAGCTATCATCCAGATCTTTCCCATGAACTAGCGACAGACATCAAGGGTGCACCATTTGTATGAATTCTTAGTTCATAGGGGATTTAAGGCTTATCTTTTACTAGGTGAAGATGAGAATCGTTGCTATATTCAAGTTAGCAGGATTCACATTTCTCTTTCATGTTCACCTGTCCATTGTCCACTTGTTTCTTGAGTTGGCTTCTTTCTCACAGTACCTTGTCAACAGCAGACAACAGTTATCAAAGCATTTTCTTGACATCTGCTGCGTTTTTCTGCCTGAGCAAAAGCCACATGTGTATTAGTGCACTAATCTTTATTAGCTATCATAGGTGACAGTTTTACCCAGTTCTGGCTTCCATCTCCAATGGATGGCTCCTCATTGCTGGGCACCTGGCCTTAATCTAGGACCATGTTTTAGGATTTGTTACCATAGCATTTTAGGGACTGATTCCTGATATAGCAGATAGGCAGGACACCCTACAGCCTTCCTGTCTCACAGCAAGAATAGTTTGTTACAGTTTCTTCTTCATCTTTACTACATTCCATCACTGGCTGTGGCCTCACAGGTAATCTCCATGATTTCTTCTAAACCTCATCTTTATTTGTAACTATTCAACCTCCAAAAGTTTCCTAGGAAATTCTTGCCACTTAAAAAATGTTGCTACAAGCTGGACTTGGTGGCCCATGCCTTTAATTCCAGCCCTTCCTAGGAAGGCAGAGACAGGTGGCTCTCTGTGAGTTTAAGGCCAGCCTGGTCTACCAAGTGAGTCCAGGACAGCCAAGGCTACACAGAGAAACCCTGTCTTGAAAAACACAAATACAAAAACAAAAGAAAAAATGTTACTACATATTTTTGATTACTTGCCTTTTTTGCTTGTTGCATTTGGAACAACAAAGCATTTGCAGGGCACAGGAGTTTTTAAGTGTATTTGATCTGCATTTTTACCATGTGCTATTCTGGTCCTCTGTTTAGAACATAAAAATCATTTCCACAGCAACTAATAATAGTATAAGTCACAAATGCCAGATTACTACTGCTGTGGAGGTTGGAAGCAACCATCATGCAAATACTAAAAGCTTCTTATTTTGGAAGTTCTTCCCTGAGCTATTACAAGCTAATAAAATGCAGAGAAGACATATAATATCCAAGGCAAAAATGAACTTTTCACATCAGCTTTATGTGTGATAAGCCTGACACAAATCTGAAGAGGTAGATTTTCTGCCTCACATTAAACCTTTGCCAAAGATTAGTTAAGCATGTCTGTGAGGGACTATTATGACACCTCATTTCTGTTGTGTTGATCTATGTCTCCAGCCCTCCACAACATCACTATCCCTTGATCACTGTATACTAAATCTTCTTACCAGGTAGAGTGACTGTTTCAGCTGGTCTAGTGGTTTTCCCCATGTGTTCTGCATATATTTTAGAATAAGCTCCTCTATGTGTATAAACACACAACTTGGACCTTAAAAGATTTGCATTATAAACATATGGATCTATTTAGGGGGGCTAACATGTGTATACTGAGTTTTCCATACTACAAACACAATATGCCTCTTGATTTATTAGATCTATGGTTCTTTTCCTTAGCATTTTCTAATTTTAGGCATAAATGTATGCTGACTGAATAATTAAGAACAGATATTCCCTGACTATGAACGGGTTTTATCCTGGCAAGCCAATTTAAAACTGAAAAATATTTTAAGTAAAAAATGAGCTTAGTACAGCTAAATTGCTGCACACCATGGCTTAGCAGCATAGCACACTGCAGAATGCGATTTGTCCCTGTGACTGAAGGCCTGTCTGAGGACAGCATCTCATCACTGCCTACTTGGAGAGAGCGCCATACTGTGTATCACTATCAAGGAAAGCTATCTGATGTCCGGCTATAACTACATAGTTTTCACACCAGGGTAAAGTAAGAACATCCATGTGGAGGTCTGTGTAGTCTCACTACAGAGACTATAAATGACGTTGTTTTTAGTTTCACTTTCTACATGTTTGTTGTTAGTTTAAAAGAATGTGATTTGATTTATGTATGTTGATTTTGAGTCTTTTGACTTTGTTGAACTCATATTAGCTCTATAACAACAACAACAATAACAACAGCAACAACATGTTTAGAGTTAGGTGGTGGTGGTGCACACCTTTTATCCTAGCATCCCTGGTGGCAGAGGCAGGCGGATCTCTGAGTTCAAGGCCAGCCTGGTCTACAAAGCTATCTAGGACAGCCAAGGCTACACAGAGAAATCCTGTTTCATAAAACAAAACAAAACCAAACCAAAAAAAGAAAACCTATTAGGGTTATAGTCTTTGGATAACAATCATGTTATCTGCAAACAGGGAGGTTTTGTTTCTTCCTTTTCAATATATCTGTCCCTTCTTTACCTTATCTTGAAGTTCTACTGAGTTGTTATTCATTCCAGGGGAATGAAACTGATATACCTTCCCCCATTAAGTACCATTTAGCTTTTAAAAAAATAAAACAATTTCTTTTTATCAAATTCAGGTTTTCAGGTTGTTCTCCTCTATTTCTTTCTTTCTTTTTTTGTTTTGTTTTTAGAGACAGGGTTTCTCTGTGTAGCCTTGGCTGTCCTGGACTCACTTTGTAGACCAGGCTGGCCTCGAACTCATGGAGATCCGCCTGCCTCTGCCTCCCAAGTGCTGGGATTAAAGGCATGCGCCACCATGCCTGGCCTTACTCATGATTTGTATCATGAATCTTCAACTTACTTTGCAACAACTAAGATGATCCTATTACATTATGTTGATTGATTTTTGCAAGTTGAAACACTGTTTTCACTGCTGTGATAAGTCTCTCTTGGATATGGTGTACAATTTTTATAATTGTTGCATTTGAGTTTCTATTATTTTTATGGAATTTTATTTATGTCTAAATTCCACTAAATTCACTAGTAATATTAGTCTTCACTCTGCTTTAGTTTTAAATTTTCATCGTCTGGTACTGGTTTCACAGAAGGGATTCTTTTATTTTGTATAAACTAATGTCACGTCTCCTTTTATAGACCTAGTTAAATTCTCAGCAAAACCTGCCAGGTGTGATGGTGCATGCCTTTAATCCTAGCACTCAGGAGGTGGAGGCAAGTGGATTGCTGTGAGTTCCAGGCCAACCTGATATACAATGTGAGTTCAGGACAGCCAAGGCTACACACAGAAACCCTGTCTTGAAAAAATAAAACAAATTTCTCACCAAAACCATCTAGGGATGGAGGTTTCTTTTTCAGGAGCTTTCAAGTTACAAATATAATTGTTTAATAGTACAGGAATAATCAAGAACAAATTTCATTTTAGTTAGTTTCCAGTAGTTTGTGGTGGTCAAGACACAGTCTTTTTGAGAATGAAGTCGCTTCTCGTGTGCCCTTTACTCTGAGGAGGGAGCTGTGGGGACAGAAAGACATAGCACATGGGCAGAGTGGCTTTTCAGAGTTCTAGCCTTTTAGAGGACACCCCTTCTGAAAAAGAGGCAGCAGGCCTCTGTGGGATATGAGGAGTCTTTGGAGAGGCTGATGACGAGGTGTCAAGAACAGATTCCCCATATTGAACTCAAGTTGCAAGAGGTGAGTCCGGTCTCAAAATGGAGTGCCATGATCCAAAGGAAACAGAACAGCTGAGGAAGCTGCTGATTGGTGTCTGAGCTTTGAAACCACAGATGATAGCTTAAGAGAACATTTTGAGAAGTTGGACACACTTACAGACTGTGTGGTAATGAGAGATCCCCAAACAAAATGTTCCAGGGGCTTTGGTTTTGTGACCTACTCGTGTGCTGAAGAGGTGGATGCTGCAATGTGTGCTCGGCCACACAAGGTTGATGGGCGTGTGGTGGAACCAAAGAGAGCTGTTTCTAGAGAGAATTCTGTAAAGCCTGGTGCCCATTTAACAGTGAAGAAATTTTTTGTTGGTGGTAGTAAAGAAGACACAGAAGGATATAATCTGAAAGACTACTGTGAAAAGTATGGCAGGATTGAAACCATAGAAGCTATGGAAGACAGGCAGAGTGGAAAAATGGAAGGATTTGCTTTTGTAACTTTTGATGATCATGACACAGTTGTTGTTCAGAAATACCACACTATTATTAATGGGCATAATAGTGAAGTGAAAAGGCTCTTTCTAAACAAGAGATGCAGTCTGGGAGATCACAGAGAGGTCGTGGAGGTGGATCTGGCAACTTTGTGGGTTATGGCGGAAACTTTGGAGGTGGTGGAGGTAACTTTGGTCATGGTGGAAACTTTGGTGGAAGAGGAGGCTATGGTGGTGGAGGTGGTGGCAGCAGAGGTAGTTACAGAGGTGATGATGGTGGATATAATGGATTTGGAGGTGGTGGAGGTCCTTCTTATAGTGGTAGAGGAGGCTATGGTGGTGGTGGACCAGGATATGGAAACCAAGGTGGTGGATATGGTGGAAGAGGAGGAGGATATGATGGTTACAACGAAGGAGGAAATTTTGGTGGAGGTGACTATGGTGGTGTGGGAACTATAATGACTTTGGAAATTATTGTGAACAACAGCAATCAAATTATGGACCCATGAAGGGGGGCAGTTCTGGTGGAAGAAACTCAGGCAGTCCCTATGGTGGTGGCTATGGATCTGGTGGTGGTAGTGGTGGCTATGGTAGCAGAAAGTTTAAACACACACACACACACACACACACACACACACACACAGAGAGAGAGAGAGGGGGGGGTGGGCAGGAGAGAAAATGAGTTGTCAGGAAAGCTGCAGGTTATTTTGAGACAGTGGTCCCAAATGCATTAAAGGAACTGTAAAAATCTACTGCAGAAGGAATGATGATCCATAGTCAGAAAAGTTACTGTAGCTTAAACAGGAAACCCTTTTTGTTCAGGACTGTCATAGCCACAGTTTGCAAAAAATGCAGCTATTGATTAATGCAATGTAGTGTCAGTTAGATGTACAGTCCTGAGGTCTTTTATCTGTTGTAGCTTTTTCTTTCATTACATCAGGTATATTGCCCTGTAAATTGTGGTAGTGGTACCAGGAATAAAAAATTAAGGAATTTTTAACTAAAAAAAAAAAAAAAAAGAACATAGACTCAAATGAATCCAATCACTCCCACTGCTTAGGTTTCTCTAGTGCTTAGGCTGTGTGATGAGATGTGGCAGTGGGTATCACCTGGCGCTCAAAACAGCAAGCAGAAAAGAGAGGGCAAAGGCACCCTCAGCCCAGAAAGGACAGCTGCTAGGACTGTAAAAGGAGAGGTTCCAAGTGATTCTACTTATATCCAGTGAACCCGACTAAGTGTCAACAGGACCTAGGCCTTGCAGCTCAGTGTGGTACAGACAAGAGACAAATGACATCACTACATGTATGACAGCACAGGACAGATAGGTGCTGGGCAGCTGAGCATGGGAGCAGGCTACTGAGGACTAAATGTGCATCTGGTGTTATGAAGATTCAGGAAGGCGGAATCTGAGAGAGGGCCATGGTCAAGTTAGAGGCCACTTGTATTAAAGGGCAGCATTACAGAGGGGCAGGGTAAAGCTAAGAAGGAGGGCAGAAGATGGGACAGAAGGAAAGATAGTCCCTGGAAGATGACAAGTGGATAGACTCTGAGATGATGCTTAAAAGCTAGACTTGGCTCCTGATCATAGCCTCTGTGATGTAAAGTTCCTCATTTCCAGCCAGAACCCTCTTATTGTTCTTTGTATAGATTCGGTTTGTCTTAGTCACTGATTTATTGCTGTGAAGAGACACCATAACCATGGCAACTCTTATAAAGGAAAGCATTTAATTGGTGACTTGCTTATAGTTTCAGAGGTTTAGTCCATTGTCATTATGGCAGGCAGCATGGCAGGCACGCTGCTGGAGATGTACTTGAGAGCTACACCCTGATCCACAGGCAGAGAGAAAGACTGGGCCTGGCAAGGGCTTTTGAAGCCTCAAAGCCTACTTTCAATGACACACTTCCTGCAAAAAGGCCACAACTCCTAATCCCTTAAGTGACTAAATATTCAAATATGTCAGATGATGGAGGGGCCATTCTTACTCAAACCACGATACTGTTCATTCCTTGTATCTGCCTATTTCCCTGTTGCCCCCACCAGACACAATTTCTATGGTTACTCACTCTCAAGTTCATTTTAGCACACAGTAGTACTATATTCTCACTCCCAACCCTAGCTCTTTGACATAAAATAGTTCCTGACTTTTATTACGCAAATAAGAGTCTGTGGTGCTGGTGTTCTGGTGAATGCACAAGAAGCCTACACTCTGTGTTCTCTACTTACCCTGCACTCACGCAGCAGATGTTCTGCAAGTACCAGATCTCAGTGCGGTGCAGCAGGGAACAGAGCTGCTGCTACAGTGCATCTGTGCATTGGGCAGGGAGCAACGAAGCTAGAAAAAGTCAGGTTGGGGTGTCAAAGAGCACCCTTGGATTCAGGAGTGCAGGACATGCTTGGAAGACATTGGGGAAGAGCCTTCCTGAGTACAAAGTAAAGAGGGCTTGAGTGAAGTGAACACCATTTGTGCTGGGGACTAGCCAGAGAAGACAGTAAGTAGGCCATTGCAGCTGGGGCCTAAGCTGGAGGTATGCAGTCCTGCCCCCATGATGATCACATGCCCCGGGGAAAACTGACAACAGAGATGAGTACTTGAGAGGCAAGTGCAGGACCATGTGTGGGGGCCAGGGACATCCTTTCTGGAAGGCTCCTGACACAATCAGTTTTCAAGAGGTGAGATGAAGGTGAGGGAAAAGGAGGAAGTCACAGAAAGCTTACGGAAGAAGCTCAAGGTGAGAGGAAGTCAATACCTGTGGTTGAAGAGAGGGGACAGTGGCAGCTGAGACAGGGCCCTTCCACCAGCACCCCGTTCCTTCTCTTCCTCATCGCAGAGTCCTGACTGTGCTGGCAGTGACATATCTGTTTAAGTGAGCACCCCTCATGATCCAAGCCAGTTTCAGTCTCTTAGTTTTTCCTCATCAGAGCAGAGCCAGCTGGCTTCCCCTTAACTGGGCAGCACAATTCTGCTTGCAAAGTGAGGTATAGCAGATGATTGCAATGGGTTCCATGGAGCACCCTGTCACTCCAGACCAGAGGAATATATGAGATCAGAACCCTGCACCTGCTCTTTTCACCCACCTAGCAGATAGCTAGTTGCTTTTCCACTAGAAGGAAGAGAAGTTAGTGCCTAAGAATGGTAATTCAGAAAAACAGGTAGACTCTGATGGTAGAGAGGCACACCTCAACAAAACCTGAAGTCACCAGCTGCTGGAATTCCCAAACAGTGAGCCATAGAGTTGGAGGCTGCCACCTGAGCCCACAGATTGCTGCCCTCTGAACGGCAGGGTTTCGGGCAGGTATGGAAAGGACGATGGCTTTCCAACAGGAGGCTCATAGATCACACATGCAGCACCTGAGCTCCTTCTGTGACTTTCACTTGCTATTTTTTCATTCCTCTTACACTTGTTTTTAGAGGGACAAGTCATCAGTTCTTTCATAATTAGGAAGCATTTGGCATCCTAGTCATTCTATGTTTATTTCCAAAATGATTAAGCCACTAGAGAAAAATTTAACTTCTTTTTTATGAAAATAGCTTTGGAATAACTTCAGACTTTTAAAATCATGTCAGCATTCCTGCAGATCTGATACTATTGTGCCTTGTTATCTTACCACTGTGAAGTCAGGGTAGAAAATACATCATCTCTTTCAGGTTCCTGGAATAACTTCAAAAGCTCTGGATCCCCAGATAAATGTGCAAGAATGCGTAATTCAATCTGTGAAAAGTCTGTGAGACAGAGTTCTAGGTCAATTTTGAATTCACCAGTCATTGGCTCACCCCAAGCCACTCTCAGAAGGCCTCCCCGTGGGCTCAAGGTCAACACACCTCTTCCCATCTGCCAGGCTCCCTTAGCCTTAGGACTGCTGGCTCTTTTCTATGTCAGCAATTCCAAAGAGCTGTTCTTCCTCTTACAAGGTCAACAAAGCCTCTAGGACTGGCAGTGTTCATTCATTCTTTACATTCATGAGTTTTACAAAGGCCTCCTGTGTGCCAGGATCCCCTTGGGATGTACTAGTGAACAATATAGACATAGAACCCTTCCTCCATAGCACTTACGTTCTAGGAGATATTCTGAGTCAATCATTTGGTATGTCAGAGTGAGAGAAATGGAAAAAATGGATCAAGGTATGGTTTGGGAGAGAGCAGTATGTATGCAGAAAGCTGGTGTCATGGTGTTGTAGTCACTTCCTCTGCTTCTAGACCTCAAGAAAATTACAATGAACAAAGACAGAAGAGGAAAAAGGAAGGGCTCTAGAGGTTTGAAGTTCAGGGGTACAGTGGCTAGCAGGGCTGCTTGAGTTGGCAAGAGGAGGGAATAGGGGGAGGACAAGGAGGAGGAAGTAGATTGAATGAGTTATGCAGGGGTTATCTGGGATCAAAGTACAGCAAAATGAGGAGACCCTGAAAGCCAAAGACCTGCTATTCTTTAATGTGAATAAGAAATCTTTGTTTCATAAAGATGCTTGATTTAGGATTTATTTGCAAGAATGAGTTCTATATGTATTTTTGCATTATTTAGTTATTAAATATTTGAACGAAATGAAAATGCCCAAAGCAAGCTATAGGGACAGTGGCATTCCTCCACCATCCTATACATGTACCTGCTGCCAGGAAGGTGTGGCCTTCAGAGGAAACAAACAGGATTCTTGGACAGATGGTGACAGTCTCCTCTTCTTTACCTGGATTTTCATTTCAAGATCATGTAGTGAGTTTCACTGTCAGCTGACTTGCAATAATTCTTCATACAGAGCTATTTCAATATCATCCATAAACAAAAGCCTAGATTTTTAATTTTGTGACTATATCTAATAAAACAATTAAAAAATAAATACCTCTGGAAGATAACAAATTTTCTATTAACAAAATTCTTTGTTCTGTCTAGAATTATAATAAAGAAAGGAAGAACTCAGACATTGACACCCCAAACCACTCTAGAGAGCACTGAGACAGAGCTTCACTGACTAGAGGATCTATGCAGAGGCCATGCACCTGCAGTTCCCCCTGAAGACAGCACAAAGGGCAGCAGAGACATGGGTACTGTGGCTTTCTCTTGGTCCTGCTCACGGTGACTGCACTTTTACAAAGGAGGGCTCATGGCTTTGGTGATATTACTGTGTCTCCTTGGTCAATGCCCGTAGCAAAGTAGCAGCACTGACCTGGCCACAGGTTAATGGGAGTGGACATCCTAGTACCCTTTACCAGGCTAGAGTTTTCTGTTTAAGAAATGTGATCATTGGTATTACAGTGGGACAGCTCAAAAATAAAGAAGGATTTTCAGATGCTTTTATAGACATCCCCAGAAAACTTTAGATTTTGTTAAGAGCCAGTGCTATTGTGTGCACATTTGTTTGTTCTTTATTGGGAAGTTAGTGGGGGAAGGACAGTGGGAAGAGAGATATTTCCCTGGTATAATTACCATCTATTTTAATGTGTAAACTGCTAAAAGGGAGGTGCTATATCACTTCAGCTGCTTTTTATTTTTTCAGTGTAGGTTTAAATACTGGTCATGCAAACATAGAGAAGAATTTTAGAAAAAAGCAGTTACATTGTAAGAAAGTAATTACAAACACTCCTGGTTTTTGAAAAATGCTCACAAGATTTTAACAAGACAGGAAGTAATATTTTACCTTTTAAATTCCGAGGCTTAGAAATCTGTATTGGGTGCTTGGAGATACCTTGGATATTCTGTTAATAAGATAATAGTTTTAGTTGAAATGTCTACTCTTAATTTGTACCATTCAAAAGTATTTAAAATACATAGTATTTTATTAAATATATAATGCTAACATTCATGCAAAAGCATATTATCACACAATACAACTGCATAATATGAAAGTTTCAATGCAGACACCATAAATGACAATCAGCAAGTGTGAGAACTGCCTTGACTCTAGCCTGTATAAGCCTGTGTACATACAGTGACTTGAAAGTAGCCCAAATTATGAACTTTCTTAATTGTAAAAATTATAATATGCTAAAGGTAGATTTCTAAGAAAACTGTCCATTATACTTTTAATTTAAAAGCACTTTTAAGCTGAAATGTAGCACTGGATGATCATGCTTCATTTCTTGAACTGCCCACAGCACAGGAAAACAAAATCCCCACCATGCTTTAACATGAAAATTCTGGTCTCAACTTTGTTACAGCCCCTGCCTGCTCCTCCTGGTGGTTGGCACCTGCTTCGGCCTTAGCTTATGACTGATAGTGGCTGTATCATTTATAAATCCTCAAGAGATTTTTTTTTTGAGTACCTTTGCTTTCCACCTTTACCAGGGTGGTGCTGGTGGTGGTGGTGGTGGTGATGATGATGATGATAAATAATAGCTATGCGCCATACTGTTTCCACTGTTCAAATCATGAGTATTTCTGTCATCATACTATTGTATGCTTGGCAGGACAGTGAACAGCAGGCTACTTTGGTAATGTGATTTTCTGGGTACTAGTCAGTCTTGGCCCACTGACTAGCTATGATGAATTATAGGTGCCAAATGCTGCCCATCAAAGCCCATCTTTCAGGTGACCCTTTTAGATCTCACAGAAACACAAGAGGTGTGGGGCAAGTATTTCACCTCCCTTGCATATGTGAACTCACAACAGTCATGTTTACCTGCACAAGCCGTGCATGAAATCAAGCAAGTTAAAATTCTAGTTTGGATAGGAGAGAGGCTACTGAACCTGCACAAGATCAAACCAGTTATACATCCTAGCGCGGATTAGGGAGAGGCCCCTGAAGCCCCACCTCAGCTGAGGAGCCTTTGGCAGCTGCTGGTGGGTGGGGAGAGGAGAGTAATTTTTCTTTGTTGGGAAAGTGGCTGTAGGCAGGTTACTTATACCCCAGTGGATGATCGCATATCCATGAACATGTGGGCAGCACTAATTGAACTCAGTGGGTTAAAAACAAAATAAAAAAAAGAGGCGTAAAATTGGAGAGGAGATGTTGGGAGAGTCCTAGGAGAATTTCGATTGGGGAAGTGGAGTGTGGATATGATTAAGATTCGTTGTATAAATGCATTAATTTTTCAAATAATAAACAAACATACTTAATTAAGACAACATTTGATTTAAAGTAATGTAAAGATAAATCTCATATTGGAATTTTGTTTCAATCACATAGACAAAAAATATGAACTACTTAGACAAACCTACAAAACAAACACAAAAGCACCTGACAATAAATGGCACTTCCAGAGTAGAAGAGTAAGGTGCTTTTATACCATATGGAATCAGTGACACCTTGGTGACTAAAACCAGGCAGCAGGAGAAAGAAAATGCTAGCCAACATTCTCAAACATAGGCACAATGATTCTTAACAAATTACTATCAACCCAAATCTAGTAACACAGAAAAAGGATTGTATATCATGACCAAGAGAGAATTGTCTTAGAAATGCAAGGTTGGTTTAAAAACCTAAAACAATTAATACATAGTATTCGTGAAATAGAGGGCAGTGACATCATAACAGAGCAGAAAAGGGCAATGGCAAAACCCAAATACATGCTGAGGTAGCTCATCTAACTAGGAAAGGGGAATTTTTTTTCAATATAGTATATATTGTGTAGAACTCTTACTCATTCTGAGTAATTTCACTGTCTAAAGCTGTACTAACAAGGCCTGTGCTCTGCATCTATCAGAGTCAGATCAGTATCAAGCCAAACTGCAGTTAGCAGCTCTTGGAAAGCACTGTAGGATTAGGACCAACCAGTAAACAAGGGCTCAGGTTCTAACATGTCTCACAGAATGCAGCATGGTAGATTTTTGTTTTGTTTTTGTTTTGCATGGTAGTTTTAATGATGGATGTTTTGCCAAAATAAAGGTAATACATGGATGTTCTATTAGTTCTTAGAAAGTAGTAATTTTAAGTTTATTGTGCTTAGATGAATTGTAAAGGAATATTTTTGATAATCAAATTTTGTCTTCATAATATATCAAGTAACAGGATGATAAAAAACTCACCAGATATTTAATTTACATAGTGCACTTTAAGTACTTCAAGAAAAGTTAAAACATACTTCTTGTCCTTTGGTCATATGAAAGGTTATCATCCTGAGAAGGAACTTTTTTCCTCCTGGAAAGACAAGACTGTAGCTTTTCCTCTTCCACTTCTGCTAACAGGTACTAGGATGAATTGAATGGTGTCCTATATTTTGATACCATGTCTTGCCGAGGCATGAATGGGAAATTTGGGATCCATTTTAGCAGGGGACTTCAGCCAGTATTCTGCGTTTACAGCTGACAGGGCAGAGACAGTTACAACAGTGTCAGCCTTGAGCACAAGCCACAGAAACTCTGTGCCCTCCAACTGATGCTGGGGGAATATGAAATCACTGCACAAGGAAAATCATTTCAACCAGAATTGCTTCTATGAAATGTTCCCAATATGTCTACAGAGCAGATCTATTAAACCTAAATAAATCAACTCCTAAAATAAAAACAGGGCTTTTGTTGTTGTTGTTTAATAAAGAAGACCAGAAACATCCCTGGAATCATCTGTTGTGTGGCATGGCTTTTAAAGAAAAATAACCTTTTTGTTTTAGAGCAAAATTATAAAGACATTATAAATTTGTGAAGAGTTGTCACATGTCTCCACCTAGTTTCACCAGTGAGCACCTTGAAGTCTGTCACAGCTAAACCGGCAGGGATCATTACCATCCTCTACGCTCTGGGCTTTGTTCTCATTGCATTTTAAAACACCTAATCTCGATTTTTATGTCACTTAGTCATCATGTCTCCTTAGTGTTCTCTTGGCTGTTGGTTTCTTAGCATGCTTTACAATTTTGAGGAGGGCTTGTCAGGTAGAAAACTCCACCCCTTAATGAGTTGGTATCTGTCTGATGCTTTCTTCATGGTAGCGGTGGGAGGAAGAAGATCATTCAAGTGAGGTACCATGCTTGCCCTGTTGTGTCAGGACACAGGCGATCCCCAGGACCTTCCTGCTGCTGTGCCAGGACACAGGCGATCCCCAGGACCTTCCTGCTGCTGTGCCAGGACACAGGCGATCCCCAGGACCTTCCTGCTGCTGTGTCAGGACACAGGCGATCCCCAGGACCTTCTTGCTGTTGGCACTGATATCCACACTTGAATAAGGCAGTATTCTAGCCCTCGCTTCATAAAACTACTTTGAAAATTTCCTCTTTTCTATGCTATACACTTGAAGAGTAGATCACTAAGCAGAACCCAGAGGTATTAGTTACTTCTGTGTCACCATGACCATAAGACCCAATTTAAATATATAAAAAATTTTATTTTGGAAAAGATTTAACTTGGCTCCCAATTCAGAGCGTACACTGCATCATGGCATGTTGGAAAGGGCATGGTGGTACTGGAACTGAACAGTTCACAGCATGATCGGGCAGGAAGCTCACAAAGGGGATGTCAGCACTTGGTTAGCTTTTAGTCATTTCCCCTCTTTTACTGTCTCTTAAAATAAAATGATATAGTTGTTCTGTATATATAAACTGCTGAGTTTGTTCCTGATAATTCATAAATAACCTTGTTATTATTTATACAACTGCAATAGGCAATCATAAGTCAAAACTATCCATTATATATCACCCATATTTGATCTCATACAGGTTTGACAGGCCCATTAGCACAAGAAAATGAAGAAATTGACCAATTATTAATAGGAACTGTGTTAGAAACCTCAAAATTTCATGTTAATACCATGTTAACAATAAGGATTTAGGCTGGTCGTGGTGGTGCACGCCTTTAATCCCAGCACTCTGGAGGCGGAGTGAGGCGGATCTCTATGAGTTCAAGGCCAGCCTGGTCTACAAAGAGGGTTCCAGGACAGCCATGGCTACACAGAGAAACCCTGTCTCAAAAAACAAAACAAAACAAAACAAAAACAAAAACAAAACAAAACAAAAAAACCCAAAACAAAAATAATAAGGGTTTAGGACTGAAGAGATGTCTCAGTGGCTAAGAGCATTGTTTGTTCTTCCAGAGGCCCTGAGTTCAATTCCCAGCAACCACATGGTACCTCATAACCATCTACACTGGGGTCTGATGCCCTCTCTGGCATGTAGGTGTACATACCGATAGAGCACTCATATACATAAATAAATAAAATAAAATCTTTTTTAAAAAAAGACAGTAAGGGTTTAAAGAAAAAAATTTAATCACCTGACAACAAGCTAAAGAAATTAAAAGAAATTTTCCTACTTGTTCTTTGTATAACTAAACTCCATTGGTAACCCTAGGGGTATCAAAAGAAATAGATGTGTTTCATTTTACAGAATTTGGAAAACTAAAATTTGCACACCGTACCATAATACATATTTAGGGCTTCAATGGGCAACTTCTTTAAATTCTGAGAAGGCTGATTTCTAGGCATAAGGTTACTGTATAATTTAAATGCTGGTTTATGTATCCCCCATATCTGGTTGCAAGCCTTGTTCTGAGAATTTCCTGTCTAAATGTTGTATGAACTCTGTTCCCCAATTGTCCCTCTGATATATCAGTAAAACAGCTTACAGCCAATCAAGAAGCAGGGGAGAGAATAAAGCTGGACTTCCTGCCAGCCATAGGAGAAATTAGAAAAGGAAGTATGGTGTTGAAGTTATTTTTATAAAAAACTGTGCTGTGTCTCAGCTTATTTCTTAACCCAGCTATCACACAAATAATTGAGACTCTTTTATATTTTTTTTAAAAATTAGCTATTCAATACAATCTTGAGCAGTTTATGTCTAGTTTTAACCCTCTATGTTATCTTGTTTTACTCCCAGAAAACATCTCAGCAATACTTGCACTTTGTAGCTTTCCTTGGCTTCAGCTCTTTCCTCCTGATCTTCCCTAGACCTCTACCCATGGATGAATCTCTTGGCTCAATGCCCACTCTCCTAACTCTTCCATGCCTGGCTGTCAGGAAGTCCAGCCCTATTCTCTCCCATGCTCATAGATTGGCTGTAAGCTGCTTTATTGACATATCAGGGGGGCAACTGGGGAGCAGAGTTTATACAACATTTAGACAGTAAATTCTCAGCACAAAGCTTGCAACCAGATGGGGGGGAGGAATACAGAAATCAGCATTTAAACTACACAATAATCTTATGCCTACAGTAGGTGACTGAGCAGGAAGATTCAACCACAGGTAGAGGTGCAAGAGAGACGAAGAAGACAGCTGCAACAAAGAAAGAACTAAAGAGCAAGTAACTTGGGGATTTTAGCAAAGATGGAGTCAGAATAACATAGAGGGTTAAGAACAGACTTAAACTGCTCAAGATTGTGTTGTAAAGCTTTATAAACAAATATAAAAGAGTCTTAATTATTTGTATGCTAGTCAGGTTAAGAAATAAACTAAGAAACAAACATAGTTTTATAAAAATAACTTTAACACTGATTCTGTGATTACACATTTACTGGAAGTAATGGCCATTATGGAGATACCTGTACAAATTAAGACTGACAATGCCCCTGCATATGTCTCCAGTAAGATGAAGCAATTCTTTGTGTAGTATAATATAAAGCACATTACAGGTATACCACACAATCCTATAAGACAAGCAGTTGTAGAAAGATCTAATCATGCCTTTAAAAAATTCTTATAAAACAAAAAGAAAGAATAAAGATCCCCAGAGATAAACTAAATAGTGCTCTGTTAACTTTAAATTTTCTGAATGTTAGTGAGAAAGGAAGAACAGCAGCTGAGAGATGCTGGGTTATGGGAAGAAAAAAAAACTGAGGAATTAAATCTACCTATATACTATAATGATGTGTTAACATCAGAATGGAAGTCAGTGAAAGTTTTGTGTAGGGGACATAGATTTGTTTATATTTCCACAGGAAACAAAAAGCTGTTGATATCATCAAAACTCATAAAGATTGGAATTGAGCAGGAGAGGGCTCCTGAAAACCTTGGCCCTTAGTTCATTGAAAATATCTGTTTATAATTTCCCACTACACCAAGAATGATTAATGGCTTAAAACAGAAGGGGGGAAATATAGTGACAATTCTGTAATTTTGTTTTCTTTAAAAATACTGTAAGAATATGTTTTTGTTTTACTCTGGTGTGGAGATATTTAGAATGTCCTTAGCAGCTGACTATGATTTGCCTCATGCTCTAGCAGAAGTGTGGTTTTGCCAGCTGCAGATATTTTCTGCAATTGTGTCACATTCGAGATTCTGGGATCTTTTCAGAGGGTATATAAATGCTAGGGCTCTGAGAGGTGGGGTTGGTTAGTCATTCAGAGGGTTGGTTGAAGTTTGTTAATAGTAATGCTCAAAGAAGAAACAAGAAGAAACAAATTAGATTCAAGGATCTCTGTCTCTCCCCTCTATCCTTCTTTCTCTCCTATCTAGTAATAGGGGGCAAAACTGTCAGGGGGATAAAAGATGGGGAAAAAAAAGAACCCACAAAGCAGCCAAGATCAGCTATAAGAAGCAACTGCATTTTTAATTCTCATCAGTAACAAATAAGAATGTTTATTTTTCCAATCATCATCAGTAATTTTTTTTATTAAAAAATATTTCAACTACTAGGGGGGCTGGCCAGATGGCTCAGTGGCTAAGCACTTGCCACATAAACCTGATGACCTGAGTTTGATTCCTGGAGCCCACGTAAAGGTGGAAGGAGAGAACAGATTCCACAAAGTTGTCTTCTGACCTCCACACATGTGCTGTGACGTGTATACACATACACACACATCACACACACAAATATCAAATTAAATTTTTTTCAGCTACAAGTGCTGGGGAGATGGCTCAGTGGCTAAAAGGGCTTGTCATGCAAGCATGACAACTGGGATTTCAATTCCTAGAATTCCTATTACTAAAACCCACATAAATACTGGATAGGCATGGTGGCCCATCTCTAATTTCAGGCTCAGACAGCTGAGAAAGGAGACCCCCTCCCCCCAGCAAGCTGTGTAGAAAGACTAACTAGCTTTATTGGTGAGCTCTGAGTTTGAGTGAAAGATCTTGCCTCAAAGAATAAACTAGAAGAATGAGGAATATTCCTGCTATTGGCCTTAGGCTTCCACATGCACATATTCATGAGTACCTGTGCACACATATGGTCTCTCTCCCTCTCTCTCTCTCTCTCTCTCTCTCTCTCTCTCTCTCTCTCTCTCACACACACACACACACACACACACACACCACTCTATCAAGGGGCAGACAAAGTTGTTTGTTGAGGATAGCTGCAAAAGACTCCTCCTTAGACTTTAGTAGATGTTGCACAGAGAGAAAATATGCAACTGCTTTCAAGTTCTACTAGGACCATGTCAGCAGTGGCAATGAAGAATGAGCAAAAATTCTTCTGGGCCTGCTCCTTTAATTAGACTTTACCTGAAAATGTCCCTTCCTAAGGCATCTGGCACAGGTGGGGTAAGAAATGCCCTTAACTCAGTAAATCAGTTTGAATTTAGTTTTGTGTTGATTCAGCTAAATTAATACATAGATCAGCAGCACTTTAAATTCAGGTTAGGGTTTGGGGGAAGAGCATACACTCAGGTTATGTAGTTCACTCCACCCCATCATTCTCCCTCTATTTGTGCTCCTCCTTCCCAAAGTGGTACTGGTGGTGGTTGGTTGTAGGAGAATACATATGACTCCATGACACTAGTAGGAAGACTCCCATGCCACCAGCGTGGGACTACCCGCATCCTTCTGGCTTTGATGATGTCTGCCTGGGGTCCCCGCCCAGGGTAGTGTCCACAACAGTACTACAGACTGAGAACTCACTGCAACAAATGCCTGATGTCCCTGCCTACCATCACGGCCCTGTATTTAATCCTGGTGACATCTCTGTGTTCTGAAACTCAATTGTGCTTTCCTTTTAGATCCAGCCTTGGACTGTACCAGTCATAGCTCCTTTCCAGGGTGCAGACAGAAGTGGGAAGATGTAGGGTCTTCATTTCTACACTAGAGCACCCAGGATCCAGGAGCTTATTGCTCTGGTAGAGGCTTTGCAGAAGAATAACTATAGGTCTTACTTGCAAAACTCACACTATGTGTTAACTCGATGCTGCTGCAAAGACTGCTTCCTCTATTAGGGGTTGGGAGACAGCCCCAAACTCATAGATAGCACCACTGCTAGGGTTGTGTTCTTCTCTGGCTGTTCTCTGCGCTGGACTCTAAACCCCAGAGGCAGGGCTAGGACCTTTTCAGAGATCTCCTTGTCCCTGCCACCCAGCTCAACTCAGAACTCTACTGTCTCTTCCCCCTCATAACCTCTCTCAAGTCCAAAGGGGCTGCCATGACATCCTCCCAAGAAGTGGGAGCTGCAAATTCCAATGTGTCTTTATTGTGTTAAACTGAAAATTGCCAGGCTGAGTCTGGGTGCTGCAGGAAAACTCCTGAAATTCAACTTAGAAATGCAGAGTAAAACACTGTTAGGTCTCTAGTGCCTGATGTGCTTCTTTCTCCTGTGCTCTCTCTCAAGTTCTAATTGAGAGCCAGAGCTGAGCAGGATTCCTTTGTTCTCAACTGTATCTCCTCTCTCTGTGGAGAGACAAAGGCTCAGCCCCAATGGCTGGCAGCCTCTCAATAGCAAAAGGAACAGGAATGAATACATATCAGATGGCATTTCAAAACCATCTTTGTACTATGAAGTATTTTGTTCAGTTAAAGCTGCTTCTGTTTCCAGGAAAGTGGCGTAACCATATTTTTCCTGTTTCTGTCACTTTGAATGACTAAAACCCAGGGCACTAGGCATACAGGAAAGATAAAGAACTCTGAAAGCTAGACAGAAAGAAGACTGGTCACAGACTACAAAGTCCATAAAATTAGACATAACCAAATTCAACATATTTTCTGTGTCTCACATGTCTTAAACTGGGTGCTAGAGAAGCCAACAACCATAGACAAAAACCAAAGGAAAAAAAACTATCAACAAAACACTAATGTTATGTGTAGCCTTGCAAGACAGAAAACTTTAGAAAAACATATTTTTCCTGTCAAACACCAAAGAAAACATTCATGGCTCAGTTTAGCCAGGCTCCTCTCACTTAGACACGTAGCCAAATTCCTTTTTGTAATTTTCCATGCACCAACCCCTCACCCTGCCTGTGTGCACTAAGTCCCTAGACATTGCTATTGCATTTGGAGTTGAGTTCAGCCTTTCCATTCTATTGCAGTAGTCTTAGATAAAGTGGCTTGTTTAACTCTGCTTAATACATTTTGTCTTTGATAAAGTATAATGTATCAAACTGTGTAGAACCTAGCTATAGCAGCACTAAGAGGGAAGTTCACAGCACACACACACACACACACACACACACACACACACACACACACACACAATCAGACATAGGGAAAAGAGAAAATAAAATCTTCAGCAATAATCTAGGCTCAAGAAACTAGAAGGAAAGAAAATTTCATTCCAAATCAAGCAGAAGAGTAGAAATAATAGAGAAGAGAAACAAACCAATTGAAGATGGGAAAATCAATGGAGTGAGTATTTGGTTATTTGAAAAGATCACCAAAATCAACAAAACTCTTATTAGACTGACAAAAAAGAATGAGGAAAAATCAATATCGAAGGCTGGTTCATGCACAGAAGATGCAGAGAATTCTATCAGCAACACTCGTGTGAATTTCACAGCCTGGACAAAACCACACTATGAAATGGATAACATGAAAATCCCTGTTCAAACATATTACAATGCACAGACCCAAAGAAGATAAGTAACAAGGAGGATGCTTAAATCTCACTCAGAAGGGGAAACAGAATAGACAGAGGTAGTGGTTGAAGAGAGGGAACAAGGTAGGAGAGGGAGCACAGAGAGAGATCAGACCTTGAAAGGGTGGGGGCAGAAGGACAGAAGGCCTATAGAGAAAAGAAAAACTGGGCGGCGGCATCTCTGTGACAAGCTGGAGCCCATGTCATTGTAGGCATCTAGGAGGATGTGAGGGGGGCTCTAGCAGAGACTCCTAGTATCAGGGGTCATGGAGACTGAAGAGGCTACCCTCTAACTAGACAGGACTCTTAGTGGAGGGAAGGGAACACCAACCCACCCACAAAAACTTCTACCCCAAATGTACTCTTCCTACAAGATGTACAGGGATAAAGATAGGTCAGAGATTGAGGGAATATCCAACCAATGCCTGGCCCAACTCAGGCCCCACCTCATGGGAGAGAGCCAACCTCTGACACAATTAACAATACTCTGCTATGTTTGTATACAGAAGCCTAGCAGAGTTGTCATGTGAGAGGCTCCTCTCAGCTGTGGTTCGAAATAGATGCTGAGACTCACAGCTAAACATTGGGTGATGCATAGGGAGTCTTATGGAAAAGGGAGGAGACAATGACCTGGAGGTGACAGGAGCTCCACAAGAAGACCAACAGAACCAGCTAACAAGGGGGCTCAGAGGGGCCTGCTGAGACTGAAGCACCAACCAAGGACCTTGCATGGGCTGAACCTATGTCCCCTACACAGATGCAGCCTATGGGCAGCTTGGGCTTCATATGGGTCCTCTAGTAAGAGGAGCAGGGAATGTCCCTGACATGGACTCTGTTGCCAGCTTTTTAATCACTTCCCCTTGGTGGGACTGCCTTGCCAGGCCATAGGGGAATAGGACACCCTCAGTCCTGATGCAACTTGATGATCTGGTGTGGATGGTAAGGGGGGAGCCCCTTATCTGAGGACTAGGGGAGGGGAAGAGAGGGAGGGAGAGTGGGACTAGGAGAAAAGGAGGGTTGGGGGCTATGACCAGGATGTAAAATGAATAAATTAATTAATTAAAACAAAAGAAAAGAAAATCCCTGTTAAAGGCCAGAGCTGGGGGTGCTTGCCTTTAATCTTAATACTCAGGAGGCAGAGGCAGGCAGCTCTCTGTAAGTTCGGGGCCATCTTGATTTAAATAGTGACTTCCAGGGCAGCTAGAACTGCGTAGTGAGATCCTATCTTAAAAGAAAAACAAAAACAAAAACCAGCCAGTATGAGAATATTGTCCCTATACCAAGGCTATTTCATCAGAGGAGTCTACCACACATTATTGTCCAGAAAATATAGGAGAAAGAATACATCCCAATTCATCTTATAACACTAGTATTACCTTGATACCAAAACCAGATACAGTTCAATATCCTTCATGGATATACACATAAAATCCTTTAAGATATCAACATATAGAGTTCAAATGTATATTTTAAAACACTTGACCCAAATTGCTGTCATAGGCACTTATCTCAGAGAAATGGAGATGTAAGCTAACATAAAAAAACACTGATGTTTATAGATTTGTAGTAGCTGAAAACTGGAAAGAATCCAAATGTCTCTCAGATGAAAACTGTCATGTTCAGATTTTTAAGTGGTGATTAAACTGCCCATAGAACATAATATCTTTTGTCAAAACATTAAGTCTTTTAACTATATTGTTTTTAAAAAATTATTATGTTCTTAAAAGTGTAAAAGGGTCTTCTATAAAACATATAGTCACAGTCAAAAATATATTTAGGACTTTTAACTAGAATTCATTCAACATATTATCAGAATCCTGCCATGTGTGAGCTACAGTGAAAAATGCTAGCTCTTCCTGCATTCAAGCTCCAAATAACTGACACTGATGTAATACACAAGCTGCTGGAGAAAGCCTCTTTAATAATGAGTACAAACAGTAGGAGCTAATACTAAATATTTCTTCCTTAAAAATGCTTCCCTGGCATGCTACATCAGTAATACCTAGTACCTTAAAGTTAAGACCCAAGTTCCCAATACTACTTTTTCCTTCAGTGACATGTGGGATAGCTGACGGACACCATTACCACTACTGGGGCTAAAATGCTGAGCATGAAGGAGATAACTGGGGGATGGATGAGAGTTCTGAAGGAGGGATGCATGAAGGAGGCACAGGGTAAAGTCTCCAATGAGACTATATCATGCCCAGAGTCAGAACAAATACATCAAGAGTATAGAACAAAGAGCCTAGAACCAGGCCATGCATACCAGCGCTCCTGTATAAGAAGGGATTACAAAATGAGTTGTCAAAATAGCAATATTTATAGCAAGCAGTTATCCAATGGAAAATAATCATATCTCTACCCCATACATGTAGAAAGATAGGTTTTAGTGGGATTAAAGACACATTGCAAAATACAGATTTTTGAGCACCTTTGTAATTGCCATGCAAAAAAGATTCCCTAAATGACACAAGTAAGTCAGATATTGTGGTTGGCACTTACAGTGCCAGCTGCATGGGAGGATGAGGAGGAAGGATCACCTGAGCTTATGAATTTGAGAACTTGTCTTAAAGTAGAAAGAAAAAACCCCAAGAATATATAAGCTATAAAAATTATAAATTTGATACTGAAAAAAAGACTACATAATATGAAACCAACCATAGACCAAAGATAGTCATGTAAATAAACAAAGAAAATACCCAAACATACAAAGAACTTTTACAAATTAATAAGACAAACTTCTAAAATGAAATTAGGTAAAAGACTAAATGGGCAAATAAATAAAAAGTCTCAAATGATCAGTAAACAAAGGTACATGTTTGCTCTACTTAGCAATTAAAGTAAGACAAATTAAACCACAATAAAATACCAATTCACATTCATCAGACTGGTTAAAATTAGAATCTAAAAACACAAGTGCTATGCTGTCAGATATGAGACCTCATCCACATTGTAAGAGTGAACTGGGACACCATTTAGAAGTAGGAAACTTTCACACTAACATACCCAACAACAGTCAGGCAACAACAGCGAGGAAACTTGTCTTAGGTTTTTTTGTTTGTTTGGTTTCTCGAAACAGAGTTTCCCCGTGTAGCCTTGACTATCCTGGAGTCACTATGTAGACGAGGCTGGTCTCAAACTCAAGTGATCGGCCTGCCTCTGCCTTTCTGTGTGCTGGGATTAAAGGTGTGTGCCACTATGCCCAGCTGGAGATTTGTCTTAGTTAGGGTTTCTATTGCTGTGAAGAGACACCATGACCATGGCAACTTTTTTTTTTTACCAATAAGAATTTATTAATTTATTCATATTACATCTAAATTGTTATCCCCTTTTTTGTCTCCTCCCATTCCTCCCTCCCTCCCTCTTTCACCTTATTCCCCTCCCCTATGTCTGTGACAGAAGGGGACCTCCTCCCCCACAGCCTATCAAGTCCCATCTTGGTAGCCTTCCTATTCTTTTTCTGAGTGCTACCAGGCCTCCCTACTAAGGGAAAGTGGTCAAATATGGGGCACCAGAGTTCATGTCAGAGTCAGTCCCCACTCTCCACACAACTGTGGATAATGTCCTGTCCATTGGCTAGGTCTGAGTAGGGGTTCAATATTTACTGCATGTATTGTCCTTTGTCGGTACAGTAGTTTGAGCAGAACCCCCTGGATCCAGATCCATCTGTCATGATGTTCTTCTTGTAGGATTCTAGGGCCCTATGGGTCCTTCTATTTCCCCATTCTCCCATACTTCTCTCACCTAGAGTCCCAATAGGAGGTCCCCACATCTATTCCAATCTGGTGAGTGAAGACTTTCAGGGGACATCCCTGTTGGGCTAGTGTCCAATTATAAGCGAGTATACACCATGTGAGTCTTTCTGAGTCTGGGTCAGTATAATCATTTCTAGTTCCATCCATTTGCCCACAAATTTCAGGATTCCCTTGTTTTTAATAGCTGATAAGTATTCCATAGTGTAAATGTACCATAGTTTCTTTATCCATTCTTCAACTGAGGGACATCTAGGTTGTTTCCAGGTTCTGGCTATTATGAATAAGACTGCTATGAACATGGTTGAGCATATGCCCTTGTTGTGTGCTGGAGTATCTTTTGGGTATATTCCAAGGAGTGGAATAGCTGAGTCTTGAGGTATCTCTATTCCCAGTATTCTGAGAAAGCACCAGAGTGATTTCCAAAGTGGATGTACAAGTTTGCATTTCCACCAGCAATGAGGGAGTGTTTCCCTTTCTCCATAGCCTCGCCAGCATGTGCTGTCACTTGAGGTTTTGATCGTGGCCATTCTGATGGGTGTAAGATGGAATCTCAGAGTCTGTTTTGATTTGCATTTCTCTGATGACTAAGGATGTTGAACATTTCTTTAAATGCTTCTCAGCTGTTCAATATTCCTCTGTTGAGAATTCTCTGTTTAGTTCTCATCCCCATTTCTTAATTGGGTTATTTGGTTTGGTGGTGTTTAATTTCTTGAGCTCTTTATATATTTTGGATATTAGACCTTTGTCAGATGTAGGGTTGGTGAAGATCTATTCTCAGTCTGTAGGTTGTTGCTTTGTTTTGTTGACAGTGTCTTCTGTCTTACAGAAGCTTCTCAGCCTCAAGAGGTTCCACTTATTAATTGTTGACCTTAAGACCTGGGCTGTTAGAGTTCTGTTCAGGAAGTTGTCTCTGTGCCAATGGACCACGGCAACATTTAATTGGGGCTGGCTTACAGTATCAGAGGTTCAGTCCATTATTGTCATGGAGGACCATGGTTGTATGCAGGCAGACATGGTGCTGGAGAAGGAAGGCGCTGAGAGTTCTTCACTGTAATTCATAGGTAGCAGGAGACTGTGTGCCATACTAGCTGTAGCTTGAGCATATGAGGCCTCAAACCTCACCCCTACAGTGACACACTTCCTCCAACAAGACCACTCCCTATGAACCAAGCATTCAAACACATGAGTCTATAGGGGCCATATCTATTCAAACCACAACAAAACCCTTCCACAGTTTAAAGTAAATTCATTAAAATACTACATTCCCACTCCAAACTTTATTTATTTATGTGTTTGTTTGTTGATATGTGCAGGTGCATGTGTGTGTGTAAGTGTAGAGGCCAGAGGATAATCTTAGGTGATGCTCTTCAGTTGCTGTCTACCTTTTTATTTAATTTACTTAGTTAATTAATTTTGAGGGGGGCTTGGTCAGTGAGCCTCCATATGTCTCCACCTTCCACTATTGTAATTACAAGCATACACCACCACATACGGTTATGGGGATAGAGCTCCTATCCCATGTTTTCAAGGCAAGCACTTTACCTACCGAGCTATCTTCCCAGCCCCCAACACTGTTTTAGATGGTGAAAATCTGGAACTAATCTATTGTATTTGTATAACAACATACTGTATAGCCAAGAATGAACTAGCGTTGCTTCTGTTTGAGATGAATCTTAAAAACAATTCTGAAAGAAAACAGCAAGTGGTGTGAGGATAAGAATTATCAGCTACTATTCACATAAAATTTAGAGTGTCAAACAAAACAAATGCCTCACTTACTATGTGGTAATACGTTATTATGAAAATCTCTTTTACATTCAAAGAGATTGCAACTTTTACTGGACTTCAAAGCCAAAGTTAGTAGTACAGCCTGGAGTCACTCAGGAACTAAAACTAACATCTTACTTTGTACTCAGCCTATCGATTTAACCCACCTTTAAGAGAACGATGTAACACAATATCCCACTTGCCTTGGATTTTCCATATAATCAGTTCTTACAACCTAAGACAATGCATAGCTGATATGTTAAGTTATATATTCTTCTATGCCACTGAACTAGGAGTAATGCACAATTGCATGTGAATATATGTATATATACAGATATATGTATAACACACACACACACACACACATATATATGTATTATAATTGTGATGGCTATTCTTGGTTGTCACCTGACTACATCTGGAATTAACTAAAATCTAAATGGCTGGAAACACCTGTTCAAGGATTTGTGGTGGTTTGAATAAATATGGCCCCCACAGACTCATGTGTTTGAATGCTTGGTTCATAGGGAGTGGCACTGTTAGGAGATATGGCCTTGTTGTAGAAAGTGTCACTGTAGGAGTGGGGTTTGAGGTCTCATATGCTCAAGCTAAACTCAGTGTGGCTCACACTGTTGCCTTCAGATCAAGATATAGAACTCTCAGTTCCTTCTCCAGCACCATGTCTGCTTGCACAGTGCCATGTTCCCACCATGAGGACAAAGGGATTTTTATTAATTAAATCATTTGAAATGGGAAGTCCCATTTCTTTCTCTTTTTTTCTTTTTCTGGTTTTTCAAGACAAGGTCTCTCTATGTAGCCTTGGCTGTCCTGGACTCGCTTTGTAGACCAGGCTGGCCTCAAACTCACAGCGATCCACCTGCCTCTGCCTCTGGAGTGTTCAGATTGGAAGTCCCATTTCTAGTCCAGATCTTTGAGGTAGTAAGATACACCTGTAATACAGATCTTTTGAGGTAGGAAGATGCACCTTAAATCTTGACCACATTGTCTGGTGGCAGCCTACGTAAAGAACAGGACAGAGGGAAGCTTGCTGCTCTCTTTGCCTACTTGCTCTTTCTAGCAAGTTCATTCCTTCACTGGCATCAGAACTCACTGATCAGAATCTTTGGGATTCTGTTGTGTATTGAAGACCAGCTGAGACATCCAGCCTTGTGGACTGAACATCTATTGGATTCTTGGAACTTCTATTGGTAGATAGTCATTGTTAGACTAGCTGGAACACAGCCTGTAGGCTATTCTAGTAAATCCCCTTCCTCTCTTTGTGTGTGTGTGTGTGTGTGTGTGTGTGTGTGTGTGTGTGTGTGTGTAACCCTGACTAATATAGTAATATGTTGAAAATAGCAAATATGATGAAATCAACCTTATAAAACAAATATCCACCATAAATGTTAGAAGCAACATGAATATAGATTGATAAGTCTGTTTGCGGTACTATTTGTTATGGGGATCAACTGTGGTCAGTTGGAGTCAGTACCGTTTCATTCCTTGTAAAACTATTAAAGATTTCTGTAAAATATCCCTTATTCCTTCTTTATGTGGTGCTTTCTGTGCTAGTCAATGAATACAGAGCAAAGGCTTTTGTGAGTGATACACACAGACACAGGGACAGACAAGAGAAGACAACATTCAAGCAGGCACAGATTCAACTCATAAAGCAGACAGATTACAGATAGGACAGAAGCCATATGCTACAGAGAGATGGCAGAAGGCACAGGGAGAGAAGCAGAGATTCAAATCCGGCTTGCTCTTGGTAAAACTACTCCAAGGGAAAGTGTCTGCTTTATTTTCCTTAATGTGACACTGATGCATTTGGGGTTCTCTGAGGTGATTACTGGTGGGTTTAACTGGCACATTACTATTTAGGGACATATATATATGGGACAATACACACTACATTTGAGATAGAAAAGGACAATGACTTGGGAAAAAGAGATCTAGGAAAGGATAAACAGGATTTCAGTGCCACCAGGTGACATTTAAGCTCTTAAGCTGACTGAGTGGTATGCTTAACTATAGCAGGCTTCGTTCCTTGTGTATAGAAAAAGGGGACCAGATAAATTTGGATGGAGACATGACCCAAGGCTTCCGGAGGTCAGGTCTCTTGCCTCAATATCAGAATCACTGACTGGGAAGGAAGACTGGTCTGGAGGACATGTTCAGGGACTCAGGGACAGAAAAGTAACAGGTAACAGAGCAGTGGCTGAAATGCCAAGGCACCATAGGTCATATCAGTTGATTTGATCATGACCTAGCCAGCTCCTAAAAATCTGTATGAACATGCTAGTAGGACACCAAAAATAGTCATAAAGGTAAAGAACACTTGGGAAGAAAAAGTATTCATAAAGAAATGAAAGTAGGGCGTAGTGGAACACACCTTCATTCCCAGCATTCCGGAGGCAGAGGCAGGTGGATCGCTGTGAGTTTGAGGCCAGTCTGGTCTACAAAGTGAGTCCAGGACAGTCAAGGCTACACAGAGAAACCCTGTCTTGAAAAAGCAAAAACAAAAACAAACAAACAAAGTAAAAACCTAGTTAATAATACCTGGATGTTAATAGTGCAAATTAATTCAGCTGTAACCTTTAAAAAGCCAGAAGAAAACCAAGGACTCAGGACATTAAAGAAAACACAATGTGAAAGGTCAGAAAATTTGAATTTTGTAACATTGATAGATTCTGAGCCAGCATCACGAGTAGTACTGCAGTGAAATAAGGACATTGACAAAAACTGGCCCCGAGGATGTAGAAATACTAGACGAGACATCTAAGCCATGTGTGATAAGAGGTATTGGATGGAATAATGCGGCTCCTGGCAAGCACAGTAAGAGCAAAGGTCCTCCACTCCTCCCATGAGAAGGGTGGTTCTGGACAGGACCTAAAAAGGGAACCAAAAGGTCTGAGTCCCGAGGCCTGAGTTGGGGAAAGAAGAATTTAGGTGAAAACTAAAGAGCTCATGGCTTGTGCTTCAGGTGGGATGAGACCTGGCCATGCTTTTTTCTTTTTATCACATTGAAATCCTAGTGATGACCCCATGCCAGAGCAACAAGAGCAGGTAACACATTCCATAAACAGAGAAGCAGGCTGAAAAGGCTTCTATTCACATGGAATTTATGACCTAGCAAGACAAAAACAAGTATTCAGGCTTCTAGAAACCCGGTGCCATAAGCACCATGACCAGGAAGAACCCAAGGACAGAAGACTGATTCCGACAGAGTGAAGAGTGACTGAGAAGCCATTTCAATTCAGAACATAAGACAGCATTTTAGACAAATTAAAATGTACTAGATGGTAGTTTCTACTCCCACTTGGGAGATATATGATTGAAATAAAATTGGTTCCTAAAATAAAAAAATTCAGATAATTTTTTAAGAATCATCACTTTTTGAGCCCACCATCCAGCTAAGTATTCAGCAGGGAGCTGATCCTTGCATGCATGTGAAAAAAGTATCACTACCTGCAGGTAGCCACCCACAGGACTAGAGAACAAGATTCGGTGGTCATAAAGGGCCAGGAATTGTGCCTGTCCCGAACAGGTATTTGTAAAGAGCTCAGAATTCATAGACATTTAAATCTCTCCTCAGAGGTGAAGAATAATTAGCTTTAGTTGGAACATTTCTTTGGACTTTCCAGACAACCCATGAAAACAATCAGACAGCACTCAACTATTTACAAACATCTCATTCTAGAGGAAAAACTGTAAAGATCTATTACCTATCATGTCTACTGTCTTTGTTGGGGAGTTTCTATTGATGTGGTAAAACTCCATGACCCTGTGCAACCATCTAAGGTCATTTTGATGTCTGTAATCTGTGTTATTGCCAGAAACCATGTGAAGTCCATGATCCATGTTTCTGCTGATTCTAAAGGGCAAGGAAGCTACTTTTGCCATGGCATTGATGGCTGAAGACTCACATTAAGAAAGAGGAACATAGAAGGCTTTGGTGACAACCCACTCCTCCCACAAAGAAGTAACAGCCATCAAAGAGATCTCTTAAAAATTGTGATAAGGATGCTAAAGACTAGCTTTCTAGAGTTGAGAGCTTCTGGTAGGTAGGGGTGGGGAAAGATTCTAGGGACTGGCTACTGGAAGTTTGACCATGTTCCATTGAATATATAGGCAACACAAACTGGACGTGTGTCTTTTGGGGGAGCAGGGAGGTCAAAGGGTAGGGACACAGACCAGGGAGGATTAGGAAGTGAATTTAATCAGGATACATACATAAAAATATGAAAAGAGTAAAGGTGAAGTTTTTGCTCCTGGTAAGATATGGTGAGTACATTCCACTGAATACAGCTATGAAAACTAGACAGAATGCACAGGGCAGTAACCTGAAGATGTGGGTAAAGTAGAACAGGACACAGAATCTGAAACACTAGCAGACAGACAACAAGTCCCCCATGCTTGGTACTTAACATGTGGTTCAATGGCAGAGAATGTATGGTAGTGTCAGATTATTAAAGCCTCAGGTTTCTGGATAGAAGACCAAGAAAGGGGATTGCCAAAGACGCAAAAACAATGGGAGAATCCACCAGAAAGAGGGCAGCACAAGTAAAGAACACTGGATCAGCCTCTAGCTGTACCTGTCTGAGCTCATCCAATCCTTCTCAGTTAATTCCTAGACTGACCACTGGGTGGCTGTCATGTGGAGCTATCTAAATGGTGCCTCAAAGACTTTGAAACAGTATACAATGGCACTGCACTTGTAGCCTGAGCCCAAGCAGGCCAACTGCCCACTAACACAAAAGTATCACGATTTTAGTGGATTTAAAAATAAGACTCAAACTTTCAAAACATAATATCCAAAATGTCTAGTAAACAACCTCAAATTCCCTGGCACAAAGAAGTCAGAAAATCTCAAGTCACACAGGGGAGGAAGGGGGGACCAACCCAAACACATAGCACCAGGAGGGTACAAACACTGGTGTTCTCTCTCTCTCTCTCTCTCTCTCTCTCTCTCTCTCTCTCTCTCTCTCTCTCTCTCTCTCTCACACACACACACACACACACACACACACACACACACACACACACACCCTCACTACATAGCTCTGGCTGTCCTGGAACTCACTATGTAGACCAGGCTAGCCTTAAACTCATAGAGATCTGCCTGCCTCTTGCCTCAAGTGCTTGGATTAAAGGTGTATGCCACCTCACCTGTCAGTATTTTCTAACAAAGACTTTTAGTCAGCTACTGTTAAAAAAAAAAAGATGTCAATGTGATTACTTTAATAAACTGATGAAACTTCAGCTAATCAATTAAATCAATGTTTTCATAATTTTGAATAAACCATAACCTATTATTACTTCATTGAAATGTTAAGATATGGGGGAAAATTCAGGGGAACCAAAAGGCAAAACACTTTATGCCTTCTGCCACGAGAAGCAGAGTAGCACAGAAATGGGTAGGACTAACTTTAGCTGGTGGCAGGGACTTTCTCTTGGGAGGGGAATAGGTGAAAAAAAGCTTTCTGAAAATATTGCAGCTTTAACTGAATCTTAAAAGATATTAATCAGTGACTGGAGAGTTAGCTCAGCAGTTAAGAGCAGTTGTTGGCATTGAGATTTCATCTCAAAGTCGTAATAGCAAAGACCAACAAAACAACTGACCACAAATGCTGGAGAGGACCTGGATGGGAAGAGAAACTTTGATCACTGTTGGTGGGATTGCAAACTGGGCCAGCCTCTGGAAATCAATGTGGAAAAACCTCAGAAAGCTAAAATTCATTTATCATATGACTCAGATATACTACTTCTTACATATGCCCAAAGGACTCAGCACCCTACTCCACAGATACTTGCTCAGCCATGTTCACTACTACTCTATTCACAACAGCTAGGGAATAGATAAACCCTAACTGCCTGTCAACTGGTAAATAGATAGTAAAGGGTGATACCTATATACCAGGGCAGATTATTTAGCAATAAGGAAAATTGATATAATGAACTTTGCTGATAAATGGGTGGAACTAAAAAATGTCATATTGAGAGAGGTAACTGAGATTCAAAAAGACAAATGTCACATGTTCTCTCTCATCTGTGTTTTCTAGCGCTCAGTCTTCAGATGTGAGTGTATAAACTATAGTAACTGCAGAATACAGTGAAATAATGGATTCAAGTTTTATGTGTAAAAAACATGATAATATTATGGGAAATCAGAGGCAAACATTAAATTAACCCTGGACAGAGAAAACCCTGTCTGAGAAGATTGGAAGGCATAACTAAGTAATCAGGAACTACAGGCTTGGGAGAGGATCACTAATAGTAGGGAGCACCACCATACATGAGTCATAGCAGAAATGAGGGCTAAACACAGTCAGAAGATAATCCCACAAAAGTGTAAAAAAGGACCAGGTGTGGTGGCACATGTCTTTAACCTCAGCACTTGGGAGGCAAAGGCAGGTGGATCTCTGCTAGTTTGAGGCCATCCTGGTCTACAAAGCAAGTCCAGGGCAGCCAAGGCTACACAGAGAAACCCTGTCTTTAAAAAAAAGTATAAAAGAAAAACTTGACTATCTTCTGACAGGACATGTGCTCAGAATGCTTGTTGCAGTGGAGCCTGAGCTCATGAAGTGCAGAGAGAGACACATGCTCATGATTCACCCTTATAGGCATCTGCACAATCTAAGAGTGAAACAGACTGTTAAAAGCAGATGCCAAGAGAAAAGCAAGAAACAGAAAAACAAACAAACAAATAAACAAACAAACTGTCAGAGACACCCACAAAGGACCTGAACTTGTAGAAGGGTACCCAGGTGGATCTATACTGCAGAGGGCTCTAAAAGGTAGATGTCCTCATGATCACTTCCTGGAGCAAATGGGAGAGGCCTGAGAGACAACTGAGCTGAGAGCTTATAGTCCCAGAGCAGGCTCCTGTGCCCAGGAGAACACCCATATCATGCCAACCTCTTCCTCCTCCTTGCACAGTCATCTGAATTAGGTCAGCAGGTGCCTTTTCTGACTGTGTCACTGGATACAACTCGACTACATCTGCAGTTAACTAAAACCCACATGTCAGGGTACACCTTTGAGGGTCTTTTTCCTTAATCAAATCATTAGAAGTGGGAAGTCTGAGTCTTTTGAGATGGGAAGATCCATTTTTTTGTTTGTTTTTTGTTCTTTTCGAGACAGGGTTTCTCTGTGCAGCCTTGGCTGTCCTGGACTTTCTTTGTAGACCAAGCTGGCCTTGAACTCACATTGATCCACCTGCCTCTGCCTCCCAAGTGCTGGGATCAAAGGTGTGCACCACCATGCCCAGCTGGGAAGATCCACTTTTAATCTAGGCCATACCTTCAGGTGGCAACATATATAATAAAGGACATAGAAGCTTGTTTGCTTTCACTCTTTCTGGCAAGTTCATTTCTTCACTGACATTAGAGCCTACTTCTTCAATATTATAAAGACCAGTAGAGACGTCCAACCTCCTGAACTGAATAACTACTGAATTCTTAGGCTCTCCATTGGTAGACAACCACTATTGGACTAGCAGGCTCACAGCCTGTAAGCCATCATAATGAATCACCTTTCTATATCTATAGATAGATTCATTTTGTCAGTTCTGTTTCTCCAGAGCAGTGGTTCTCAACCTGTGGGTTACGACCACTTTCGGTTGCCTTTTACAGGGATTGCCTAAGACCATTAGAAAATACAGATATTTATATTATTATTCATGACAGTAGTAAAATTACAGTTATGAAGTAGCAATGAAAATAATTTTATGGTTGGGGATCACCACAACATGAGGAACTGTATTAAAGTGGCACAGCATTAGGAAGGTTGGGAACCGCTGCTCTAGAGAACCCTGACTAATATACGTGGCAAAGTCCTTAGCTACTAATCAGGGACTCATGGGAAGAACAGACAGGGAAAAATGATTTATATTTTCTTATTCTTTAAACTTTCACATCATTTTATATCAAACATTTCAAACTATATACATTATTTAGTTTATATTTGAATTATGCATATATGTAATTAATGTATTTAATTCTAAGCAGACTCAGATTGATGTATAATAGCAAGATATGTTACAAACAAAAATCAAGGTGCCTTTAACCCCAGCACTTGGGAATCAGAGGCAGATGGACCTCTGCTTTTAAGACTAGCCTGGTCTACAGAGGGAGTTAAAGGACAGCCAGGGCTGCACATAGAAACTGTCTCAAAAAACAAATATGAAAACGTATTTTACGAACATACATATTTAGTAGGAAGTGTAAGAAGACAGGTGACTTTCCAACTGGAATAAAGGTGACATTTGTTAGTTTGTATTTCTTTTCTATACTTGAACTTTTCTATGAGAAATTAGTAACAAATCTGTATGTGTGTGCATGTATGTATGATTGTGTACATAAGAATACCAAAAAACAAGCTTGGGTGACATTCCTCAGGAGCCATCTACTTTGTTTTTTGAATGGAGTCTCTTAGTGGCCCCAAACTTGACAAATAGGCTAAGCTGGCTGCTCATCAAGCCCCAGGGACCTTTCTGTCCCCAACTCTCCAATACTGGAACTATACACATATGACCACACCCAGCACTTTCATCTGGGTCTTAGTGACTGAACTCAGGTCCTATCTAGTTCAACAAGACTCCTTTACATCAGAAATGCAAAGCCATTTAGAAAGCTATCAGTACAGTCATAGGGGAGGGGAATAAGGGGAAATTGGGAGGGAGGGAAGAATGGGAGGATACAAGGGATGGGATAACCATTGAGATGTAACAAGAATAAATTAATAAAGGAGGAAAAAAAATAGAAAGCTATCAGTGAGTGGTGCACACCTGTGACCCTAGCACTCAGGAGGCTGTACCTAGGCTACAAAGGAAGACCTTATCTTTAAAAAGGACAAAAAAAAAGGCATCATAAATGCAAGGCACTTATAACTTTCCAGTAAAAACAGTCCTTAGTAATTATGAAATGGAGATGGTCTTCATCAGACAGCACTTTTGGAAGTCACCTTCCCAGGACAGATCTGAGGAGGATGATGAAGAGAGGGAAGAGTGTCCCTTCCGCCTTCACCATCAAAGTGCTGAGTCTCTGGGTGGAAAACTCGGCCTTTCTTCTTCTCAGAGCACAGAGTTGATGCCGCAACAGAAGAGAAATCAACACATAGACTACAACACTTGAGGTCCTCTTCTAGGAACAGAATGTGCAGAAGCAAACAACGTACACTGAGGCATGGAAATGGGCAAGTAACTTACAGGATGCTTGGCTGAAAGTCTCCCTGTCACAGTTCCAGTCTGATTCCACGTAGAAGAGATGGAGCCCTTGATCAGTTAAAGAAAATCAGTTCAAACCTAGGCAATACAGTGTGAGGAAGAACACACAGACCCTTCACTTACAACCCTCCCTGTTCCTCCTGAAAGTTACAAAACAGCCCTGGGATCAGGAACAGCTAAAGGATGTTCCCCTCTAACCCAAATAGAAACAGCAATAGGACAGGAGATCCATGTCAGTTATTAACTCTGTATGTGGGTTATGGGGGTTGTAGAGACAGAATGACTCAAAGTGGAATTATGCCACAGGTTCTGTTACTTTTGTGCAGCTTTGTAAGTCAGAGACACCCCTGACTATGGTTTTCTCATGTGAAAATTAAAACAGTAGTGTTTACCTGTGATGGATATTATTGGTTGCCAATTTGACTATCTCTGTAACTAATTAAAACCCAATTGGGTGGGTACACATGTGATGTGTTTTTTTTTCTGAACTAGATAATTTGAAGTGAGAAGACCTCCTTTGAATCCAGATCTTTTGTGGTGGGAAGAGACAACTTTAATCCAGATCTTTGGAGGTGGAAAGATCCACTTTAAATATTGGCCACTCCTGGTGTCAGCCTACATAAAGGGTATGGAAGAAGGAAAACTGCTCTCTGCCTGCTTGTTCTCACTAGCAAGTCCATTCCTTCACTGGCATTAGAGCCTCCTTCTCTGGGATTCTGGCGTGTACTGAAGACCAAGGGGAGACATCCAGCCTGATGGACTTAGCAACTATTGAATTCTTGGACTTTCTGTTGGTAGACAGCCATTGTTGGACTAGCTGGACTACAGTCTGTAAGTCACTCTAATACATGCGGGGTGTGTGTGTGTGTGTGTGTATGTAAAATGTATATTCATCCTATCAGTTCTGTTTCTCTAGAAAACTCTGGCTTCACAATTAAGCTTAGTTGTTTAGAGGTTAAGATGTTTTTAGGTCTAGATAGATGTTTTAAGTTGATAGAGATGAGCTATGATAGATATTGATTTACCTTCAGAATTTTAGACTCACCAAGATATGAAAATGTTTTCTTCAAGGTTGCCAAATACAAATAGCCAAAACACTATGAATGTAACATTTGTATAATTCCTGATTGTTTTGTGGTTCTTCTTGCTCTATGTAGTTTAGTTTATATATGCATAATAATATAAATATATATATTAAAAAGAATAAAAAAAGATCATAAAAAAGAAAACTACCTCAAAAAGCCCCAGAAAGACATGACAGTTGATGTAAAAGCAGGCCTGCACTGAACTGCCTCATATATGGAGGATCTGAAGGCCTAAAAACCAACCTGCACTGTATGGATATTGAATAATACAACCACAATCCATAGTTCCAAGAATGTTGGACGTTTCCTCCTTTACTGGGATTGTAAAAATGGTATGTGTATCTGAACACAAAATAAACCTTATTACTAATCCCAATTTATTTTTGTTATGCCTTAGTTACCTTTTTCATATAAGCTAATAATCCGTCTATAAAGGTTGACTTGATCTTGTGAACCTACATCATAAAGAAAAGAATAGGTACATTCTTAAATTTGTTTAAGTATTCAAAGAGTCCAGCTGCAGAGCAGCAGTTCACATAGGGATGGGCATGTGCTGCAGCACTCACCCTGGACAAACTTAAGTGGTGCCAGGACTGAATAACACAGGTCCACAAAGAAAGATGCCAGTCTGTCATTCTGCAATATTTTAGGCTACAGAGAGGCTACAAAGTTGCACAGATTCTCAATTACTCATCTAAGTGCCCCCAGTGTGGGTCCCCTCTGGTTCTTTCCCCACCCTTACCCCATCCTTCAGAAGGCTAGTTTGTACCAGTATATTTCTGCAGGACAAGAGCTCAGTAAATAATAGCACTGTTGTTTGGTTTGTGAATGTGGTTAATGGATAACAGAAAACATGAGATAAAGGCCAAGTATGTAAATAGAGAAAACAGGGTTAGCTAAGAGAAGAAAAGGGACATGCCAATAAACTACCAGTAAATATCATTGTCTTGGAGCCTGGAAATCAGGGGAATAACAAGACTTTTGTTGAGACTTGGTATAAGTCTCATTCTCACTTGAAGCCATCAATCTCCTTCCACACATGACTCCTTAGGCTCCTAATGTTGGGAAAAGTAGACTGAGACTTGATTAAGATGACATCAGAATATGAAGAAGCAAGGCTGACATAAAGTTAGAACACTGTTAACACAGGTCAACAAATATAGGGTTGTGAATAGAGACAAGGTTGGATAGTTCTCCTTCATCACAAGCCATTTCCAGAGAGAGAGAGAGAGAGTGAGAGAGAGAGAGAGAGAGAGAGAGAGAGAGAGAGGGAGAGAGAGAATGTCAACTTACCTGTCTATATTCCAAAATTATCTTGGGTAACGGGTGGAGATCTTGCAGAGAATTTAACTAAAAATCAAAATATGTATTACCAACATAATTTCATTTAAAATTTTTACCTTCAACTGGATGTGTACTAGTAATAAATGATGTAATTTAACATATTTTCCAAAATGAAAATTCATAATAAACTAAAGATTATCAAGTATCTTAATCCTAACCCCTTACAAAGTCATTGTGACATCTAACCAGGAACTAAAATTGCTTCATATGAGCTGAGAAAGAAGAGTGTTCTTGAGACTCTTTTTGTTGTTGTTGTTGTTGTTGTGCTTTTTTGTTTTTTGTTTTATGAGACAGGATTTCTCTGTGTAGTCCTGGCTATCTGGACTTGCTTTGTAGACCAGGCTGGCCTTGAACTCACAACGATTGGCCTACTTCTGCCTCCCGAGTGCTGGGATTAAAGGCATGCGCCACCATGCCCAGCTTCTTCAGACTCTTATTCAGACAAAACTCTAAATCTCATATAAAGGAGTAAGTGAAGTGCCTCCAAACATAAAATCCATGCTATAGATGACTAGATGACTAGATGAAACTTCAGGGAGGTGGCATAAGCTTTGAATCCTAAAGCCACAGTATTGGACACACAGTACTGATCCTAATCACAAGTCCTGTGTGTTTTCCCCCTACAAAATGTGCCCTGAATCTGCCTGCTTTCTCCCATCCTCACTTTATCACTTTTGTCCTGTCACTTACTTTCTCTCCTAGCCTCCAGAGGCATCGACATTCATGTGCACAGACACACAGATATGTGCACACACAAAATACATACATACATACTCTCTTTCTCACATGCACACATAGACACATACTCTCTCTGTCTGTCTCTCACATACACATACACACACACAAACACACAAAAGCAAACACACACACACACACACATACACAAAGAACAAAATTGCACCAAATTAACCTTTTCAAGAAGTATAGCCAGCCAGACGTTCCTGGAGGGCAGCTACCTTGAGCCAGGAGCATAGCCTTGAGTAGAAGCACCATGTCTACATGGTCTGCTGCCAGCATGGAAGGCAGCTTATACCTGGTGCAGATAAATGAACATGTCAGAAGGACAAGGAAGCTTGGCTCTTACCATGGCTTCTGATGTGGACAGGTGATTCTGCAGTCCAGTTCTGGGAAGGTGCTTCTTCTGACTCAACAAGTGCAGCTTCAACTTGCCAAAGAGGATCTTTAACAAAAGCAATGTACAAGTGTGGAAAAGATGCAGATTTGAGAAACTGAACACAACCATGACAGCCACAGCCACTAGTCTGAAGACACACACCTGAATAGTATAAGAGGCTTAGCTCTCATTTATAAAGACTGACTTTAATGTATCTTGAAATGTTCATCACTTGTGAGAACATGAGTCATTTTAAGACAAAATTATAAACTCAGAATAAATCATCTTTTAAGATCTTAAGTAAGACATTTCTTTTTTGAAAGGACAAAATTTAACATTACCAACTAGGTATGGTGGCCCACGACTGTAACCTCAGTACTTTGGGAGGTGAGACAGGAGGACTGTAATTGGTTGGAGTAAGCATACAGCCATGGGTTACAGAGTGAGTTCTAGACAAGTCTGGGCTACAGAATGAGATCCTGCCTGAAAACAAATAAATGAAATTGAGCCTTACCTCACGAAGCTGATTATTACTCATTATAAGAAACTGCTCTCCTGCAACAAAATGGGCTTCTTGCTCTAGTTCCTTGAGGCGAGCCTGAAAAATTGAAACATTATCATTCACAGACTTTATGATTTAAAAAATTTAACCTGCTCATCAAGCAACTCTCAACTAAAACACTTAATGGAAAAAAAGGTCATCTATAACTTACCAAAATGAACATTTAAAAGCATACATATTGACTTGTGGTGGAATTTTCAGGCTCAAAAATCACCTCTTCCCAAAGAAGCAAAAATAAAAGTACACCAAAATGAAAGAGAGGAAGAATGTGTTTTTCAGCACTATTAGAAGGGATTCAATACTACAAGAAAGAAAAGAGAAAAGAGGAGGCATGGGCTCCAGGTTTACACCCATTATAGATCAAGATATCCTGTAAGTCAGTAATAGGCAATATAAACATGAATAAAGACTTGGATGAGCCAGGTGTGGTGCCTTTAATCCCAGCACTCAGGAAGCAGAGGCAGGTGGTGTGAGTTCAAGGCCAGCCTGGTCTACAAAGCAAGTCCAGGACAGCCAAGGGTACACAGAGAAACCCTGTCTCGAAAAATCAAAACCAAGCAAACATATTTTTAAAATCCTTTGTCTTGCTTCATCCCTGTAACTCAATTAGTGGAAGAAGAACTGAATCCCCAAAATTGTCCTCTGACCTCTACACAGACACACACAGACACACACAGACACACACACACACACACACACACACACATACACACACACACACACGGTACAATGCTTGTCTCCTCTACATGAGTGCATGTCAGTTGCTGTTCTATATGGTCAAGAGCACAACCAAGGCAACTCTTATAAAATATATTTTTTAATTTGATATTTCAAGACAGAGTTTCTCTGTGTAGCCCTGTCTGCCCTGGAACTAACTCTGTAGACTAGGCTGGCTGCAAACTCAAGAGATTTGCCCATCTCTGCCTTCTGTATTCTGGGACTAAAGGCTGGCCTATGATGACCTAACTGAGAGTTCTACTCTTGATCCACAGGCCAAACAAAGAGAGAGACTCTGGGCTTGGTGTGGGCTTTTAAAACCTCAAAGCCCACCCCCGCCATTATGACATACTTCTTCAACAAGGCTACACCTCGTAATCTTCTAATCCTTTAAAACAGTGCTACTCCCTAGTGCCTAAGCATTCGAATATATAAGCCTATTGGGCCATTCTTACTCAAACAATCACATTCCAGTCCCTGGCCCCCATAGGCTTCAGCCATATCATAACACAAAAATGCATTCAGTCCAACTTCAAAAGTCCCCAGAGTCTATCACCATCTCAACAGGGCTTAAAAGTCCAAAATTCAAGTCTTTGAGACTCATGGCAATTGCTTAACTGTAACCCCTTGTAAAATCAAAATCAAAAAGCAGATCACATACTTTCAACATACAAATGGCACAGAATATATATTATCAGTCCAAAAGAGAAGAAAAGGAGCAGAGCGAGGAAATACTGGACCAGACAAGACTGAAAACCAGCAGGACAAACTCCAAACTCTGCATCTCTATGTCTAATGTCAACGCACTCCAGATCTCCAACTCCTTTTAGCTTTGTTGGCCGCAACATATTTTGTAAGCATATACTTCCCTGTACAGCCAATAGCTGAAGCAAGAGAGAGGGGCTTGACTCCCAGTGGAGACAGGGTCTCTGGAAAGGAATCTCAGGGGCAGCAGTCTCCAGCCAGATATCGAGGAAGTAGCAAGAGCCAGGTCTAAAGACTAAGTTGGACAGATTACCGGCCATGTGGTAGGACATAGGCCAGGCTAGTACAGTCGGGTTAAAATAGCTGAGCATCTGCCCAGCTGTGGTGCCATAGCTTATAACAAATATAAAAGATGTCCATGATATATTCCATCTACTGGCAGACTCAAAGGAACTCTTGTTACAGTGGGCCTCCATGAAAGGACACCTCTGACACATGTCTGGTCTCAGTGGCTTTCCTTAGCCATGGAGGGAGATTCCACAACCTCTTCTTGTATCCTTGAATCTAAAGCCAGAAAAACATGGCTACGGCCAAAGCTGCCAAGTTCTGCTGCTTGCTGGGGCTGGAACATGGGCCCCTTGTTCAATTAGACTTACATCAATTTTCTGCTCTTTATGATTTCCTCCATGCCTTAGTCTTTTCAAGTCCTTTTCACAAGTTGGAAGCTTAGCTAGGTGGGGTTTTGTCCTGAGGTCACTTCTCCGTTTACTTCATTTAGCATCAGGCTTTTCTTTCTTTCTTTCTTTCTTTTTTTTTTTTTTTTTTTTTTTTTTTTTTTTTTTTTTTTTTTGGTTTTTCGAGACAGGGTCTCTCTGTGTAGCCTTGGCTGTCCTGGACTCACTTTGTAGACCAGGCTGGCCTCAAACTCACAGCGATCTGCCTGCTTTTGCCTCCCAAGTGCTGGGATTAAAGGCGTGCGCTACCACGCCCAGCCAGGCGTGGCCTCAAACTCACAGAGTTCCAATTGCCTTTGCCCCTGAGTGTTAGGATTAAAAGGCTTGCACCAGTACAGCCTGGCTTCTTTAAGCTTTTTTTTTTTAACTCCGTGAGCACAGGTCTTGGCTCCAAACCACCTTTCCTTGTACACTTTTTCTCCTCACACTGTATTTTGTATTTCCCTTTGTCCAGTTTGCTCCTTTTCACTACAGATCTATGTAAGAGCAATTACTAATAAGCACAAAATACAGTGTCAATACTAGGCTATCTTGAAATCTCTTCTGCCGATGCCATTAATCCAAAACTCTTCAATTTAGCCTCAGGCAGATTTTTAGGACAAAAGCAAAAAGCAGCCAAAATTCTTTGCCAAAATATAGCAAGAATGGTTTTTAGGCTACTTGCTACTACTCTTTCCCTCTTGAGCTCAGCCATTACAGTTTACGTCACTCTTACCATTACTGGATCCCCATGCTCTTACTCAATAACCCCTGCTTAAAGCATTCAACTATTTTTCTAGTCCAAAGTCCCAAAGTCTTCCACTTTCCACCAAAGAAAGAGCATGGTCAGGTCTGTCACAGAAATACCCGAGTCCCTCTTACCAACTTCTATCTTCATCACTGTCCTGTTGCTGTGAAGAGACACCATGATGAAGGCAACTCTTATCTTTTTTTCTTTCTTTCTTTTTTTTCCTTTTTTCTTTTTTGTTTGTTTGTTTGTTTGTTTGTTTTTTGGGACAGGGTTTCTCTATGTAGCCTTGGCTGTCCTGGACTCGCTTTGTAGACCAGGCTGGCCTCGAACTCACAGTGATCCGCCTGCCTCTGCCTCCCGAGTGCTGGGATTAAAGGCGTGCGCCACCACGCCCGGCTCTTTTTTGTTTTTTTGAGACAGGGTTTCTCTGTGTGTATCCCTGACTGTCCTGCACTCACTTTGTAGACCAGGCTGGCCTCAAACTCACAGGGATCCACTGCCTCTGCCTCCAGTGTGGTGGGATTAAAGGCATGCACCACCTGGCTGATCAAGGCAACTCATATAAGAAAGCATTTAGAGGCTGAGAAGCTTCTGTAAGGCAGGAGACACTGTCAATAGAACAAAGCGACAGCCTACAGACTGGGAAAAGATCTTCACCAACCCTTCATCTGACAAAGGTCTAATATCCAAAATATATAAAGAACTCAAGAAATTAAATCCCACCAAACCAAATAACCCAATTGAGAAAGGGGGCTCAGAACTAAACAGAGAATTCTCAACAAAGGAATATCAAATGGCTGAGAAACACTTAAAGAAATGCTCAGCCTCGTTAGTCATCAGAGAAATGCAAGTCAAAATGACACTGAGATTCCATCTTACACCCATCAGAATGGCTAAGATAAAAAGCTCAAGTGACACTGCATGCTGGTGAAGATGTAGAGAAAGGGGAACACTCCTTCATTGCTGGTGGGAATGCAAACTAGTACAACCACTTTGGAAATCTATCTAGCGCTTTCTCAGAAAAATGGGAATAGGGCTTCCTTAAGACCTAGCTATTCCACTCCTTGGAATATAGCTAGAAAATGCTCTGCCACACAACAGGGACATATGCTCAACCATGTTCATAGCTGCCTTATTCATAATAGCCAGAACATGGAAACAGCCTAAGTGTCCCTCAGTAGAAGAATGGATAAAGAAACTGGTACATTTATACTATGGAATACTATTCAGCTATTAAAAATAAGGAATTCCTGAAATTTGTGGATTGAACTAGAAATGATCATAATGAGTGAGTTCACCCAGAAGCAAAAAGAGACAAATGGTATATACTCACTTATATCAAGACACTAGCCCAAGGGTTATGTCCCATGAAAGACTTTACTTACCAGGAAAGTGGGTCAGAGGGGAGGACATCCTATTGGGACTTTAGGTGAGAGGAGCATGGGAGAATGGGGAAATAGAAGGATCCAGAGGGTCCTGGAAACCTACAAGAAGAACATTATGACGGGTGGGTCTGGGTCCTGGGGTCCTGCTCAAACTATGGCACCAGCCAAGGAAAATATAGGCAGTAAACTTCGACCCCTACCCAGACCTAGCCGATGGACAGGACATTCTCCACAGTTGAGTGGAGAGTGAGGTCTGACTTTCATACAAACTCTGGTGCCCCATTTTTGACCACGTCCCCTTGATGGGGAGACCTGGTGGCACTCAAAGGAAGGATAACAGATCACCAAGAAGAGACTCAATACCCTATGAGCATATACAGGGGGAGGAGGTTCCCCTCAGTCACAGTCATAGTGGGAGGGGAGTAGGGAGGAAGTGGGAGGGAGAGAGGAATGGGAGGATACAAGAGATGGGATAACAATTGAGATGTAATATGAATAAATTAATAAAATAAAATAACAACAAACAAACAAAAGAAAGCATTTAATTGGGGGCTTGCTTGCAGTTTCAGAGGTTAACCCATTATTAGCAAAGTGAGGAGCATGTGCAGGCAGACATGGTGCTGGAGAAGTAGCTGAGAGTTCTACATCCTGATCCACAGGCTTAGCATGGGGTTTTAAAACCTCAAAGCCCACATCCAGTCACACACTTCCTCCAACAAGGCCACATTTCTTAATCCTTCTAATTTTTTCAAATAGTGCCACTTCCTGGTAAGCATTCAAATATATAAGCCTATTAGGGCCATGCTTATTCAAATTACTACAGCGCAGTAGATGTCAGTACATAGTCTTCCCCTCTAGGAGTCCAGGAGAAAGAGGAACACTATCAACACTGCTGTAGGACCAATAGGGAAGGGAAGAAAGTCAGAATCTACTGAAAGAAATAACAAGTACATATTCTGAAATAATAGCTTACCCCAAGGAGTGCCGATGTCCTCTCCATTTCTTCTTTGTCAACTCGAATCTTATGGTTTTCCATCACTGTGAGTCAAGTAAAAAACAGATATTATTTTCATTGCATTAATCAATCCTTTTAAATACACTGAAGAGCCCCATTCTCTGATGACTTAATAATAGCAATGAGCATTTACTCAGGTCCCACTATAAGTCAACCTCTGTTCTATGAGAAAACAGAGCATCATAAGAACTGGACTATTGGGGATACAGTCTGGTAACAGAGCCTTTGCCCAGAACAAGCCAGGTCCTGGGTTCAGTTCCCAGGTGTTAAGGATGTGGGACTACACTGGTCCCAGCTTGGCCCTTTGCAGACTCTGATTGGAGAGTCACTCCTGGCCCTGAAGCAGGACCTGGTTAGAGGAAAGTTAGGCAAAAGCCCTGAAGGGTGGTTAAAGGGAGGGACTCAAGTGCTAGGGGAGCAAAGCCCAGAACTGGGGGATTACCTTGAAGTTAAGATAACACAGGTGGGTAAATGTCAGTGAGACCTCCTTCTGGATAGACAAACAGGAGGATCTCCATAGCTGAATGCCAGGCCTTCTAGACCAGGAAGTGATGCAGACCAAACCCTCTTGTTACAGAAGAGAAAATAATGTGCTAGCAACCTCTTTGGGTGAGATACAGTACGCACTCCATTATAGAGTAGAGAGAAAATTCATTCCTAAACAATTTAAAGTTTCTCCAGAAAATTGACTATAGTTTGTTTTTATGGGAACTCACCTGCCAAAATTGGTATCAATGGAAGCTCCAAAGTACAAAATAGCTGCCATAAGCCATAAGCCTGTTTCATAGGAAGAAATAATATCAATATGGCTTTGAGTTATTATCTGCATTTTGTTGAATGGCTACATGACTTTGTTGTGTTGTTAAAGGGACCCCTTCTGGAGTGGGTCCTCTTACTGTCTTCATTCTTTTTAATAAAATTCTTATTCCATTACAGAGAATTTTTTGTTTTTGTTTTTTTCAGGGCAGGGTTTCTCTGTGTAGCCTTGGCTATCCTGGAACTTTCTTTGTAGACCAGGCTGGCCTTAAACTCACAGAGATCCACCTGCCTCTGCCTCACTGAGTGCTGGGATTAAAGGTGTGCACTTATTTCCATTACAGAGACTATTTCATTACTATCTGAATATCTGGTAAAGATATTCTAAATTTTCACAAGGCCTTTGCTTTCTCACTTTTAGGACTATTTGTGTGATTTTAGCCTTCCAATTTTACTAAAGAATAGCTCACTAAATTCCAGTCATTTCACCTAGTCTTCATCAATCTTGCATTGGACCTGTAGACTAGTTAGGAGCATTGGAATCTTTGTTAGGTCACCTGTTTTAAGAGCATGAAATCCTTCTTCTTTTATTCATATCACCTTCCATGTTGTTTATTTATTTATAGGCCCCTGTTTATACCAAGGTGTCATGTAGCCCAGTCGGGACTCAAGCTCTCTATGTAGATGAGGCTGCCCTTGAACTTCTTCCTACTTTTATTTCCTAAGTGCTGGGGTTACAGGCATGTCCACCACTCCTGATTTCCTGTTTACTGGAGTTTTTCTTCTATTCACTCTTTCCTGCTGTTGCCTTAGAGTGCTGGGCCTCATCTTCTAGTTCCCTTCAATTTCTCTACCTGTCCCTGCACTCTAAGGTAGACTGGTCCTTTCCAGGACACACCCTCATCAACCCTTAGTCAGTTTTCCTGTTTGGGCATCCATCCAAGGGCAGGAGAGGAGAGAAGCAGCTTGCCCTAGAGCCAGGAATGGAAAAGCCTCCAGCTACAGCCTGTGCTTGGAAGCTTCTCATCTTGCTAGTCTCCTTCACCTCCGGCTTAGGACATAGTCTTCTTTCCTTCAGCGCTCTGCAGTTGCCCCTCCATTGGCTACAGCTTCCTAATAAGAACCTAATGGAAACAAGCTGGGTCCATCTTGTTGTAAACCACGACAAAACCTTGCTTGGCATATGAAACACTCTAGTTAAGCGTAAGGCTTTAAAACAAGTGTTTTCAATATACAGAACATATTTTAAAACTGCAAGAATTATCAGTTTAGTTTTTCCTTTCCTAAGTGAGGCTTGGTTAACTTGGCCTTAAGACAAACACTCACTTCCTATTCAAAACACTAAGTGTCAGTGTGGGTACAAATGAAAATATAGATCTTATGCAGCTGGAAATTACAATATAAAAAATGTCTTGCCTTCAACTTGGAACAAAGATCCATTGTGAGGTCGTAGAGTATCTTCAGGTTCATACACACATTCTGACTCTTTAAAATGAACACATTAAAATTTAGATGAACTTAGCAGAAATTCTCATCACAGTCTGGGAAGTGGTATCACTTACAAAAGAATTACTAGTGACATGGAAAGATGCTCCTGATGGTTTATGTGCCAGTCACCATAGACAAGGTCCATACAGAAAAGCATATCCATTGTGCATGAGCTTTTGGTATACCTCTTTTTAAACCCAAAGATACAGTGTTTCTGGTATTTACAGTCTATTCCTATGGGGCACAGATTGCCACTCTACACATGTTAGTTATGAGAATGAAGGGCAGAGTGTGCAGGCTCTGTGCAGTACCTTTGGCCATCTGAATGCTCATCTGCAGTGTTCTACCATGTGGCTGAGTGACACTGCTCCCCCACACCTCTCCTGCAGAAGTAGCTTCTGAAGACCAGGAGCACCCACAGCACAAGAGGGCTTGGGGAACTCACCTCGTCTTCTCTACCTAGAATTTTCCCAGAAAGCTAGACAACAAGACATATCACCAATGCTAAAGAGTTCCAAAAGGACAGTTCTCTGCTCACAGAGGAGGTGTTACTGACACTGAAGAGTCCATAGAGGAACTGCACTGTAATGAGACGTCCTTGGAAATCTCTCATCTTTATTCATTGACCTCTACCGGAAACACCTCAGCCAAAGGAATTTGGATGGAACAAATGAAATGAGAATGGGTGCTGGAAATATTCTTGTTACTATCAGATTATTTACAAAGTAGGAAAAAATCAAGGTTGTATTAAGGTAGAGAGAACCTCATCTTAAACATCTTACCACAATATTTCTTGAGGCATCACCAAATGTGCTGCTTGGTTTGACTATGATGGACTTTTCTAGGTGTTTTGCCACTAAATCTTCAAATGAGGGTGCAGAGTCACTGGGATCTATGAGCCATGCAGCAACTCTGGGATCTAGTCCTATAAAACCAGCAACTGCAAAGGAAAAGGTCACTTACTATTCTCTTAAGCCACAAACAGTTGTTGCTTTTCCAGTGGAAACAAGTGTGGAGGTTCCTCAGGAAGTTGGGAATAGCTCTACCTCAGGATCCAGTTGTACCCTCTTGGGCATATACCCAAAGGACTCTACATTTTACTACATCTTACTTACTTGCTCAATTATGTTCACTGCTGCACTATTCATAATTGGCAGAAATTGGAAATAGCCAAAATGTCCATCAGTTGATAAATGGATAATTAAAATGTAGTATATTTACATAATATGTTGAAATCTGCAGGTAAATGAATGGAACTAGAGAAAAAAAATCCCAACTGAGTAACCTAGACCCAAAATAGATAAATAACAGATGTTTTCTCCTATATGTGGATGTTTATATTTTTAACTTTTTATATATGTGCTAAAATTCAAATAAACACGGAGGTTAGGTACCTAGTAAGGGGCCAGAGGGATGGAGAGGCTCTTCCAAGGAAGGGGAAATTGAATATAGTGTTGTGGGGAAAAGAAGGGAAACTAGAATAGAAGCATTAAATGGGAAGGAAGATGGGAAATCAGAGTAAAGGAGGGACTGAGAGAGAAACCTCACACGAAAGGCCTTTGGAAAGCCACTACTGCAGAAGCTTCCTCATATATACACATAAGAAAGGAATCTTAAAAAAAAAAAAGAAAAGAAAAGAAAGAAAGGAATCTGAATGGAATCACCATATAATGGAGGAGACAATGTCTCCTCCACAGATATCTTATGCCACTAAGTGAAACTCCCAGTGTCGGGAATGGGTTACATAATTTTTGAGTTGTTGGCCAAAAGGGTCCCCATGGAACCACCCCCTTCCCCAAATGTCACAGGCTATTGCCAAGCCCAGTGATTGACTTCCACAGTGAATGGTAAGGCCCTATTGTTGAAAACAATATTTATTTTACTGAACATGGAGAAGTGCAGCTGGTGCCAGACTAGAAGCTTACCCCCTACTGTGTCCATGGTACTGGAAGGATTCTGCACTCTACCAGAGGATGAAGGCAATCATCATAACAACCCAGCTACAAACCCTGTTACTTACAACAGCAAACTGCCTAGAAGATACTCTGGTACAACAGTGGCACAGAAGTTATGAAAGTACATGTTGATTGGATTTAAGGTGCACTCCATGAGATGGAACCCATACCTGACCCTGCTAAAGTGCCAACAACCTAAAACTAGATAGGCCATGGGCCCTGTGGAAAACCTATCATTTTGCTAAAGGAACATTGCAATAAAATGATTTCTGATAACATATTGATATACCCATAGATCAGTGCCTCATTCAACCCTAATCAGAGAAGCTTCTTCATGCAATAGATGGGAATTAAGAGAGACCCACAATGTGCAGAGAGTGAGAGACTTTGGAGTGCTCAATCCTAAATGGGACATTTTCATCAAATCACTCCCCAAGGATCAGGGATGCTTGAGTTGGAGAAAGCAAAAAGTTTGTGAGAACCAGAGATGAGGAAAGACTCCAAGGAAACAGTATGTTACAGACACAACTGTACTGATGCACATATGAACTCACAGAGACTGTGACAGTATGCACAATGCCTGCACAGGTTCAAGTCGAACAGTGCCCCACCACTGAAAGGGGGAAGTGGGGAGGGGGATCCATCCCTAACCAAGAAGCTATCTGCAATTGATATCTGTTAGCAGAGGGTGAATCAGTTTTCTACAATGGAGTGTCACTGGGTTTATCAACCACACTCTAGGGCAAGCCTCATGGGCAGGAGTAGTGGGCCAAAAAAAATAATAAACTCCTTTTATTTATTTATTTATTTTTTGGTGAATTTTTGGTTTATTTTGTTTTCAAACTTTTTATTTTACAGGTGTTTTTGTTTACTTTTTTTTCATTTTGTGTTTTTGTGTGAGTTTTTTTGATATAGAGAAAACATAAAATTGGGTGAGTAAGAAGGTGGGGTAAGATCTAGGAGGGGTTGGGGAGAAGAAACATAATTAAAATACATTGTATGAAAAAATAAATAAAAAGGAACAAAAAGATTAATTTTCTAATGAATAATATTTTTCTATCTTCTCAAATTACAGAATTAAGTACCCCTATAACTATTATTTCTTGAGAATTTGTGTATGTATCTGTATGTGGTGTGTGTGTGTGTGTGTGTGTGTGTGTGTGTGTGTGTGTGTATCTGTGTGTATGTATTTGTATATATGAGGGTGCTTGCATGCAGTAGCCTGAGGATGAAGCCAGCAGTCTTCCCCAGGTACTCTCCATCTTATTTCCTGAGGCAAGGTCTCTCAGTTGAACTCATAGCTCCTCAATATTGCTCTCTAGCTAGCCAGTTTGTTCTAGAGATCCTGTCTCCACCTTCTGAGCATACTGGAAAGGTGCCAGTATACTCCATCATTACACCTACTTAACATTTGCATGGGCACTAGGGACCAGAACTCCCATCCTCACACTCACACAGTAAGCACTTTACCAGAAAGCCATCTTCACAGCCCTCTTCAAGAATGTCTGCCTTGTGGGAAGGTAGCTGGATACACCCGAGTCCTACATGGCTGGTTGATATAGGCATCACCATTAAAGAAATATAATCTAAACAGCTAATAAGGAATATGGAGTTCAAGCTCACTGAAGTCAGAAACTGGACCCATGTCCCTGTTTTTCTCTCCTCTCAACTGTTCTCTCCCCACTTAGGCTTTTCTGTCATTATAGGGAGTAGATCTTCTCTTCCACTTTCTCCCCTGTCTTCCCAGGCCATTCATAATGCTTCATCATGGTCTCAGAATCATGCCTTCTGAGTCAAGGAGTAAGGGTAGGAGCTACCTGAACTCACATAGTATCCTTTCCGCTGTGTCAGAGCAAGCAGGCAATGTAGGCCAGGCAGAATGATATTCCCTGACATAAGATAGGCCAGTGAGACAGCTAAAAACAAAAAGGAGCTGACTTTTTTTATAATTTATTTTTGTTTTATGTACATTGGTGTTTTGCCTGCATGTATGTCTGTATGAGTGTGTCAGATACCCTGGAACTGGAGTTACAGACAGTTGTGAGCTGCCATGTGGGTGCTGGGAATCATACCCAGGTCCTCTAGAAGAGCAGCCAGTGCTCTTAACCATCTCTTCAGACCTGGGAGATGAAATTTAAATAAATTATAAACTTGGATCATATCATACTAAGTTTCAGATTGGCATTCTTTTTTTTTTTTTAAGATTTATTTATTATGTATACAGTGTTCTGCTGCAGGTACACTTGCAGGCCAGAAAAGGGCATCAGATCACATTATAGATGGTTATGAGCCACCATGTGGTTGCTGGGAATTGAACTCAGGACCTCTGGATGAGCAGTCAGTGCCCTTAACCTCTGAGCCATCTCTCCAGCCCCTTTTCTGGCATTCTTAAGTTATTACACTAGCAAGAGAGATTTCTATGTACCATACAGCTAAATGTCAAAACTTTTCCATATTATGTCCAAGACTACAGATATAGGCAGATTTGGAACTTTGGATGAGATGAAACAGTCATTTTGGCTGCTTGTGACCCAGGATAGCAATGTTTGACTTCATATGGCACTATCTGTAACACTGAATGACCTCTGACATTCCAGAGGTAAGAGTTCTACAGAAAGATATTTTGAAAAGACCTTGGGAGATTGGGTAGTACCAGAATGTTCTGGATGCTGATCTCTGTCAACTTTTGCAACTGACAGACAGAAGCCTGCCAGGACAAATCCCCTTTTTTAGTTTTTTGAGGTGTGTTCATAGTGTTCTTCCTTGTGGCAATACAGATTGGCCTTCTGCGTTCTCCACCATTTATTTAAACATAATAGGTATGTTTTATTCTGGCACACATATCTTTGATGGTTTATAAAGTTGACTTTTCTTGACTTGAAGGACTTTGAGCTGCTACATACTCACCTGAGCAGTTCCTCCCCTACACTCATCCATTTCCCAAGGAACCTGTTACCATAATAATGTACATACATATGTATATGTTATTTAAACATTACTAATACTTAACCTAAATAACAGTAAAACCAGCCCACATGCTCATCATGGCCATAGTTTATTATTTTATACTTTATAAACTTTATCTACTTTTTAATACTTTATTATTTTTAATATTCACTTTACATCCCGATTGTAATCCCCTTCCTGTCTCCTCCTGACCCCACCCTCCCTCTGTCTTTACCCCTCCTCCCTCCCCTGCCATCTGACCTCAGTCTATCAAGTTTCATCAGGACTGCCTGCATCCTCTTCCTCTGTGGCTTGGCAACAGAGTCCATGTTAGAGACAGCCCCTATTCCCCATATTAGGGGGCCCACATTGAGACTGAGCTGCCTATTGACTACATCTGGGCAGGGGGTCTAGGTCCTCTCCATGCATGGTCCTTGGTTAGTGCATCAGTCTCTGCAGGTGCCCCTGGGCCCAGATTTGTGGTCTCCTTGTGGAGCTCCTGTCGCCTCCTAATCCTTCTATCCCCACACTCTTTCTTAAGACTCCCTGTGCACTGCTCAAAGTTTGGCTGTGGGTCTCAGGATCTGCTTCAATCCCCCACTGGGTGGGATGACCATAGTTTAAAAGTATTTTGTATCAGCCAGGCATGGTGGTGCCCACCTGTAATCTTACTCAGGAAGTCGATGCAGGTTGACTGGTGTGAGTTCAAGGCTAGCCTGGCCTACAAAGCAAGTCCAGGATAGCCAGCCCAGGTTACACAGAGAAACCCTATCTCAGGAAAAAAAAATTTTTGCATCAAGTTTTGCTGACTCTACAGAGCAATTCATTATTTTGAAGGTAAGTAAAGAGAAATGTAGGGGAGATGAACATGTTTTTGTGTTGGATGGGGAACAGATAAGTGAGAGAGCAGGATGTTTTTCCCCTTAGAAGTTGAACCACTTTGTGGGGGAGTTTGGATGTTACCAGCAGAAAACATCTTAGTAGAGACTCTGAAAGGAGATATATATATATACGAGCCCAAAACAGAAGGCAAGAAAGAGGACTTGGTATTGTTTTGGCTGTTCATCCCTGCACTTAGAGAGACGCTCCTAGAGACAACTGCTCCAGGGAAGGAGAGCCTCAGCCGCTGTTCCAGGTTCCAGCAGTAACCTTGGTTGAATTGCAGGTTTGCTGAGATCTTGCTGACTACACCGGGAGAATCATGACTCAGAACAGATATCCTTAAGGTTTCATTATTGTGTTCTTTAATATCCTTTTCCTATTGTTTGGGTTAGTCGGGTTGTAAGTGAGGTACGCTCTGTTAGCAAGTTCATAATAAAGTATAATTATTAAGAAAATTGAGCCTACAGAGAAAGAACTAAATTTCCATCCAGCAACTTCCATCTCAAGTTCACTTAGGCAGACAATAAAGGGATGCTCTCTATAGAACTAATCTAGTTACCAAATTAAGAAAATGGACTGAGGTGACAGCTCAATGGTCAAAATGCTTGCCTTATAAGCCTGAGGACCAGAATTCAAATTCTCAGACCCATGTAAATGTCAGATAGGTGTGGCAGCATGCCTGTAATTCCAGCTTCCTAAGGCAGAGACAGGGTTCCCAGAGCAAGCTGGCTACTCACATATGCCAACTCTGGGTTTGACTGAGACCATACCTCAATAAATAAGGTAGACCAACTAAAGATAATTCCCAGCATCAACTTCAGGCTTCCACAGGTATGCACATATGTATACATATACCCCCATGCACATGTTCCTCTAAATATACATATATAAAAATGGAAAAATAAAAAAGAAAGAAAATATAATAGATTTTGGATCTTCCCAGATGGTAATTAAAGAACCTAGACAATGACAATCTATAGCTTCTAACATCACAAAAACAAACAGAAAACTAAGAGCATCTCAGGACAAGTGTGGGAGATGGAATACTGTCAGGACAGCCGGTAACATAGAGATTACTGTTCACTCTGGGGGAGGTAATGACATTGCCTTGTATGTGGGATCCTCACACAACAGAAATATCAGAGCTTAATCTTATGGTATTTGGGATTTGTTACAAAATACTGAGGAGTCTGTGGTGTGAAAAATGGAGAGTTACAAAAGAAAAAAAAAACTAGCTGTAAGTCTAATCTTGGTCAAACTTTGATGAGTAATTTTGTATGTGTTAGAAATTGATTATAATAAAATTTTTCCTCAACATTTTATTATGAATATTTTGAAATGTAGAAAACTTTTGTAAAAGTTATACAGTTAAATCTCAAGGATTCCACAGTGAATGCTTTTGCCATGTTTGGTTTTATTCCCTTTCTCTCTGTCTGTCTCTAGTTGGTTATTCTGCTCAATAGCTAGCTGGCCTCAAACTTAGAGACCTTCTGGCCTCTGCTTACTGAGTACAGGGATTAAAGGCATACACCAATTATTCCTTACTCTTTTTTTTCAAGACAGGGTTTCTCTGTGTAGCGTTGGCTGGCCTCGTACACAGAGATCCGCCTGCCTCTGCCTCCCGAGTGCTGGGATTAAAGGAGTGCACTACCATGCCCAGCTATTCCTTACTCTCTTAAAGATACTAGATGCACTACATTGCTTGATGCGATCTGGGTTGTAGTTCTTAGTGTCTGTAGGCATTGGTGGTAATAACAAAGCCCACTGCAACTGTGCTTCAGGGGTCATTCTTTACATGGAAGGAGAATAAACTAGTACAAATGTAAGTATATCCCAGACACATTAGAGGAAGTGCCTTTTTCTGCTCATGGCAAGTGAAGAAGCAGTGTCTGTGTGACCAGCAGTCCTGAAGCAGGTGACATGGTGGCTTGACCATCTTTTTAAGTCTTAGGGACAATGAGAATGGTGGCTTACCATGCTTCCAACTGCCATCCTCACCATCGAACTGCAGTACTGTTTTCACAAAGTCCTTCGCATTAAAACAAACAATGGGGCATTTACATCTAAGTGTCCAAAGCAGCACGTTCCTAGACAAGGGGAAATTCACCATTTAGATAGTAATTCAGATCTTGGAAAAATATTGTAATATAAAATATCTAGCTATCCTTTTTCAACATATACACACCTTGACTAAGGAATCATGTGAGGTGAACATTACTTCTTATGTACAGTTTATACACTGTAAACCTTGGACTCAGGGCTTATCTCTGAGCAAAGCTTCACTCCTGAAGCTCCTTCCAGAGTATACACACTGGACCTGGGCCAAGACCCTCCAAGTATCCCACCTCTCAGCATGCCAGGTCTTTCCTTCTGCCATTTCACTGTGCCACCTCTACCCATACTGCTGGAGATGGCATATGTTCCATCTTGTCTACTCTTCCTCCCACGACTTGTGCAACCTGCTCAAGAGATGTTCTGGGCAAGCATCCTACGCACATACCTTTCACAGAAGGACACACATGTGCTAAACTGCAGCTTCTTCCACCACCTCCTGGGCTTCTGAATATAGGGTAACATCTAACATTTATCATATGTGTGCAGATACCAGACTAACATTTCACAAGGTTGGCACACTGAAGCTTAATCACAGTGCGGCAAGGCGGGCAGGCACTCCAGCCAGTATGAGGGGACTTGGGTTCATAGATGTCACATATAATAAATGGAAAGGTTGGGTTCTGATATTATACCTTGCTACTGACAGAAGCCCTACAACACAAAACCATAAATTCCTCTTCATGGAAAAAATACAGTAATGCATTAAAAAAGCTCTTTGATGGGTGAGAAAGGAAGTAACCAGGAGCCCAGTAAGCATGCACACTGGGTGATGTGTAGTTGGATTTTGCTTGTCTAGGTCCATTGACAGACATTATAGTGTTTTGAAAGTTATGTGGTTTGGCCTTGGTTTGTTTGAACAGGAGGCCAACTTGGTAGGGAGACCAAAGTGCCAACAGCACTGGCTCTTGGCTTAGATCAGACTGGTAAAGGATACAGGGAAGAAAAGGAAGAGGTGAAGAATGACAGAAAAATGGGGTATGGGGACCTCTTTGACAAATGCTGAAACACAGGTCCAGGATGAAATGATGCCTTCTCCTAGGGAGAAATTCAGGCTGGCTGAAATCTATCTTGGTAAGACAAAGAGCAGAAGAGCTACTTGTGGGCTGGGAGATGGCTCAGTGGAAAAACCACTTGCCACACAAGCATGAGGACTAGCATTCAGATTCTACTCTAGTTTGCTTCTGTTGCTGAGATGAAATACTCTAACATAAAGCAACTTGGGAAGAATAATCTTAACAAGTTATAGTCCATCATCAGGAAAAGTCAAGGCAGGAACCTGGAGGTAGAAACTAAAGCAGAGACCATAAAGGAATGACTGCTTGCTGGCTTGCACTTAAGCTCATATTCAGATACCTTTCTTTTATAGCCCAGATCCACCTGCCCCGAGATGGCATCACCCATAATGGACTGGCCTCTCCTATATCAATTAGAAATTAAGAAAATGCTTCACAAATATAGTCAAAGTCCAACTGATCAAGGCAACTCTTCAGTTAAGGTTCCCTCTTCCCAGGTAACTCTAGGTTTGTGTCAAGTTGGCAGCTAACACTACCTATGACAGGTCCCCTGAACCTATAAAAATGCTTGTGGTCTGCCTGTAATCCCAGCACTTGGGGGGCAGGGATCCCATGGCAAGCTGGCTAGTTAGACCAGGTAGGATAGATGAGCTCTACATGCAGCAAGAGACAATAAAATAAAATGCACATACATGTGTGCGTGCATATACACACGCAAACACTTACACACACCTCATACACATGCTAAATTTCTTAAAATATATTTATGTGAATATTCATAAAGTATGATTTAAGTTCATTTTGATTCCTAAATGTAGTACTGTAAAATTGGGACCATTATTCCAGTTTTATAATACATGAGGGACTATCTTTCCTGGAACTTAACATGGTTCAAAATGATGCTAGATAAATATGCTACAGGATATTTGATCCTGTTTTGAACTTCAAGATTATGATCTGTAAAAACCGTTTTTGTTGTTGTTGTTGTTGTTGTTGTTATTGTTTTGGTGGGTTGAGCTCTAACACACACCTGTAATCCAATAACTTTCTGTTTATTGTAAACAGGTGATTGTGGTGTGGCTCAGCCCTAGCACACACCTTTAATCTAAGAGGTTCACATACACAGGATTTAATAAAGTTAACCCTAGGTCAAGAGGAAGAGCAAGAAACCAGTTGACAGGGATTAAACAGAAAGGAGGGACTGTGAGTTGAAGGGTATTTAAGATAGTGTGGAGAAGAAGAAAGGGCTTTTGGCTTTTCCCTCCTGGGCTGTCTTGTGAGCTGGCAAGCTTTTGGCCTTGGGCTCTGGTTTTTAGCTTTTGGGCTTTGGCTTTTTCTGTGGGATGTTAGCTGAGTAGGAAGGTCAGCTGGATGCTTTCTCTGCCTCTGGGATAGCAGGTTTTCACCCCAGCATTTGGCTCCTGAGTCTTCATTGGTAAAATCAAACAATTTGGGATTTTCTGTTTTTAAAACAGCATTTTGGCACTCCAACTAGTACACACCCCCACAGACAAAGCAATCACCCAGCAACGGACAAACAGATTTGGTAAGTCATCTGGGAAGTAATCAAGGAGAGAGCTAAGGATGGAAGGTACCATAATATAAAGCTTTAGAACCCTGTATAGTATTGTTCTAGATGGCTTGAAAAAAGAAGCAGAAAGCCGGTCGGTGGTGGCACACGCCTTTAATCCCAGCACTCAGGAGGCAGAGGCAGGTGGATTGCTGTTAGTTCAAGGACAGGCTGGTCTACAAAGTGAGTCCGGGACAGCCAAGGCTACACAGGGAAACCCTGTCTTGAAAAGCAGAAAAAAAAAGCAAAATGGCTTAGCAGAAATTGTCCCAATACCAATTATGATTATTATCTTTTTGGTATTTTATACTTTATTCCTAATAGTCATAATGGCTCTCTGTACTTGCTCAAAGAAAAAGTGGACACAAACCTTCGAGGGATAATTAGAGAGACTTATAAAGGAGAATAAGAAAATACTCAGAGATACAGACGGAGGAATTTAGGCAAGCCTTAGGAAGTCCTATAAATGAAAATAAGGAAATTTATCAGACACAGTGGGTTACAGACAGAGCCTACCACACCATAACAAAATGAAACTGAAAGGGGGCAGCTAAGGTTGTTAGATAACCAACCTTAGTTTAGCCAGTTACTATACAAGACCTACCAGGAGATGATAGGCACCCCAAGGTTATAATAAAACTGAGGGGAATGATATGGACAACTTAGATTTGAGAAGATTTAAGGAAGTGATCATCTCCTATGATATGCATTCATCCTATGTGAAGCAGATGCTAAATTCATGGGCAGTACATAACAGAATTAACCCCCAAGACTGGAAAGACTTGGCAACAGCAATATTAGAACCTGATCCTCAGTTACAATGGCAATCATGATGGAAAGATGAAGCTAAGACCATAGAACGATGAAATCAGGCCAGAGGTATTTATATTTCCCAGGATCAGTTGCTAGATGAAGGTCTATAGGCTGATTTACAAAGGCAGTTTGAATTTGATGATCACATGTTAGCATTATGTCATCTAGAAGCTTTAAGTACTTGGGATAAGGTGAATCAGGAAAGAGGTCTGAGTCATTTACTAAAATTATACAAGGCCCCCCAAGAAGCCTTTATTGGTTTTCTACAAAGATTGACTTCAGCTGTTGTTAATAATAATAATAATAATAATAATAATAATAATAATAAATATCAGATTCAGAAGTCAGAAAAATACTAATTGAATCTTTGGCTTTTGCAAATGCTAATTCCAGCACCAATAGAGGAATGGATTAGAGATAAGGCTGATACTGGATCTCATGTCTATGATGCTAATCTGTTAGGAGAATCATTTCTAAAAGTCTTAGGAAAAATCAAAATGGCAGATGTTTTAATTGTGGTTATCAAGGCCATTTGAAAAAGATTGTAGGGCCTGGAGTGATGGCTCAGTGGCTAAGAGTGCCATCTGTTCTTCCAAAGGTCCTGAGTTCAATTCCCAGCAACCACATGGTGGTTCACAACCATCTATAATGTGATCTAATGCTCTCTTCTGGTGTGCAGGTGTACATGAAGGCAGAGCACTTTATACATAATAATAAATAAATAAATCTTAAGAAAAAGATTGTAGGCAAGGCATTCCTAGAAACAATGTTTTTTCTAGAGATAATCCAAAAAGAAGGCCCCAGCCTTCTGGAGTATGAAGGAGATGTGGCAAAGGCCATCATTGGACTAATAAGTGCAGGTCAACAACCCTTTGCCACCAGGAAACATACGAAGGGGCCACCTGAAGGCCTCAACATCAAATTTAATTCAATCATTCCCACTGGAATCCTTATGCAAAGAGAAGACAGAATCTTAGAATGGATATTTTTAGCACATAAACAGAGTAAAAAACTAAAGACCAATGTAGAAAAGATTTCTGGATTGATCTTGAAAGGAAAAATGAGACTTCATAAATTAGCGGGAATAGACCCAGAAGAAATTGTGGTACCCTTTACTAATGCTGAAATTACCTCATTATGGACAGAAAATGAACATTGGCAAAGAATGTGCAGTAATGTTTTGGGAGAGATTAACAAAAATATCCCCAAAACAAGAGACTTCAATTTATAAAAAGAACTAATTAGATTCTTCTTTGTATAGTAAAAGGGACACATATTTCTGGAGCACCTACATTCTATACTGATGCAAATAAATCAGGAAAGGCAGGTTATAAGTCAGGAAAAATAAGTAAAGTGGCTCAGAGCCATTATGACTCAGTTCAAAAATCAGAGTTGTATGCCATTCTTATGATATTATATGGTTTTCATGAATCTCTTAATATATAGTTAATGACTTGAAATATGGAGAAAGACTTATTTTACATATTGAAAGTGCTGAACTTATTCCAGATGATTCAGAATTAACTTCACTATTCATTCAGCTACAAGTAATTAGAAATAGAAATCATCCCTTGTATACAACACATACCAGATATCATATGGGTCTACCAGGCCCTCTAGCACAAGGTAATGATTAAATTGATCAGCTGTTAATAGGCAATGTGCTAGAAGCTTCAGAATTTCATTTTTAAAAAACCACCATCTTAACAGCAAAGGTTTGAAGAAGATTTTCCTATCACTTTACAACAAAATAAGAAAATTATAAGGCAATATCCTTCTTATTCTTTGTATAACCAAACTACATTACCTGCAGAAAGTTACCCAAAGAAATGAAATTTGGCAAATGGATGTGTTTCATTTTTCATACTTTGGAAAATTAAAGTATGTGTACCATAGCATATTCAAGATTTCAGTGGGCAACTACTTCAAGTTCTGAAAAGGCTGATTTGTAATTATACATGTATTAGAAGTTATGGTGTGGTAGAAGAAGGTATGGTGATACCTGTACACATTAAGACTGACAATGCTCCAGCATATGTCTCTAGTAAAATGAAACAGTTTTTGCATATTACAACAGAAAGCATATTACAGATATACCATACAATCCTACAGGACAAGATCTTCCAATAAAGATCTAATCACACTTTTAGAAATATGCTTAATAAGAATGAGTAAGGAACAACACCTGCAGAGAGACGTTGGGTAATTTTTAAAAACCTGCAGAATTAAATCAGTCTGAATATTTTAAAGATACCTTGACCTCAGAATGAAAACCAGGATATGTGTTACACTGGAGAAGAGGTTTTGTCTTTGTTTCCACAGGAGAAGGAAAACTGTGGATACCCTCAAAATTGATAAAGATTAGTGTAGAGGAATGTTAAATCAGAACATGGCTGTTCTGGCAAGAGATCACATTCATAGACCTTCTAGGTCTATTGATCCAGCTGGCAAGAGATCACACCCAAAGAACTAGGTCTGTGTGATCCTGCTGGAATACAAATACAGACAGAGGCAACAGAACTGAGTTCAAGGCCAGCCTGGTATAGAGCAAGAATCAGCTAAAGAAAAGCTTAAGTCCAGGCATGGTGATATATGCCTTTAATCCCAAACAATGGTAAAATTAGTTTGTAGAAGGAAGCACCCATGTTTGAAAGTGATGTCTAATTGAATGGCAGAAAAGTTGATGAATCAGAGATTTGACAGAATAGGAATACACCCAACTCTCATGAGAAGAGAGAAGAAAAGGAAGGTACTTAAGAGGCAGTTTTACAGGCTGGGCATGGTGGTGCATGCCTTTAATCCCAGCACTTGGGAGGCAGAGGCAGGTGAATGAATCCCTGTGCTTTCAAGGCAGCCTGGTCTGCATAGTGAGTCCAGGACTTCCAGGGATATACACAGAGAAACCCTTTATCAAAAAACAAAACAAAACAAAGAGGCAGTTTTACAAAGGGAGGAGGCAGTTTTTACCTGGACAGTAATAGAGAGATGGATGGCAGAGAGAGAACTCAGGTGAAGACAGAACGAGACAGAAAATGAAAAGAAGCCAGATTAAGCAGATTGCTGAGTTAGTTTGAGGCCAAGCAGAGCAATTCCCAGCCAAGAGAGAAGCCAGATTAAATAAATCAGCTGGGAGAAGAGTTTGAACCAGAACAGCTGAGTTGAACCAGCCAGCCCAGAGCTCAAAAGGAACAAGTAAGGGTGAGCTCATTAAGCAGTAAGTCTCAGAGGTTAAAACATTCCAGGCCTAGATTAGATTGTATGGAGGCTAGAAGCTTCCAGGACTAGGCCGAGGTTAGCAGAAGGATGAAGTAATACTCCCAGACAACAACTGAGCCAGGAGAATAAAATTACTTTTACAGATTAGATTCAAACAGAAGAGTTCTCCTGAATAAAGAGAGGTGATAGTTCATCAGACAGCTTGGTCATTCAGTTCAAACTAATGTATAAAGACTGAAGTTTTCTTCTTAAGTAAAAAGGATAGTTTTATTGTTTGGTATTGAAAACATAGTTCAGAGATGTAAAATGTTTTAAGTAACTTCAAAGGTTACTACAGTTCAAACTTTGTTTATAAATCTCTAAGAGTTGGATTAATTTGGAGCTAAGATTAAAAAAAAAAAAAAGAGCAGGGTGGTGGTGGCCCATGCCTTTAACCCCCGCAGACAGGTGACCTGTGTGCGTTAGTTGTTCTCTAAGTCCTAGGGTTACAATGAACAGCGTGGTGATGGGTCACCCCTTTAATTTGAGCAGTTGGGAGGCATATGCCTTTCATTGCAACACTCAGAAGTCAGAAGCACGCAGATCTCTGAGTTCAAGGCCAGTGAGATTTCAGGATAGAGGACAAGGCTTCCTTCCCCCTAACATCTCATTGCAAAGTTGTCGCAATACTGGAGCAGGTTCCCCTGGCATCAAGGATGGATCCTCCATTCCAGAAACTCTGAAGGAGGAGACCACTGATTTCGTGGTTTTTTTAAAAATTATTTTCATGGGCTGGAGAGATGGCTCAGAGGTTAAGAGCACTGTCTGCTCTTCCAGAGGTCCTGAGTTCAATTCTCAGCAACCAAATGGTGGTTTACAACCATCTATAACTGTAGTCTCATAGGACCAGATGATCTCTTCTGGTATACAGATAGGTGTACATGCAGATAAAATATCCATATGCATAAAATAGATAACCTTAAATTATTTTGATGTATTAATTTAAAAAACCTAAAAGTTTAAGTAGTTAAAACTGGAGCTTGGGAAGTTTTACATTTAATGTAATAAATAAAGATTTCTTACTTGACAAATAGACTGTGTGCTTCTTGCTTTGGTCCCCAGAATGGGGAGCACTCGGTATGTAAGTAGATACAATGATCTGTGGATGTGAAGTCCTCTCCCAGAGCACCACCCTGGTCTGGGGGAATCAAGGGGCTGCTGTCTACATGGCTTTTTAGTAGCACTACAATTCCTTTAACAGGACAAGTTAAAGCCTGTGAAAACATAGTAATACAAAGTCACAAAACGAAGTAGATATATTGCTTTATGAGAGTAAGCTATAAGACAAAAGAGTAACATCTATAATGATACTTTAAAAAGCTGTGCTGCCTATCTACTACATCTGAGCAGAGGGTCTAGGTCCACACCATGCATGGTCCTTGGTTGATGCATGAGCCTCTGCAGCAACTGCCTCCGCTGCCAGGATTTGTTGGTTCCACTGGTCTCCTTGTGGAGCTGTTGTCCCCTCCAGGTCCTTTTAGCCCCCAACTCTTCCATAAGACTCCCTGTGCTCCACCCTTAAGTTTAGCTGTGAGTCTCAGCATCTGCTTCAATCCCCTCCTGGGTGGAGTCTTCAGAGGACCTCTATGGTAGTCTCCTGTCCTGTTCCTTCTCTTCAACTGCTTCCGGTGTCTATTCTATTTATCCTTCTGAGAAGTAGACATTCTCCCTAGGGTCTTCCTTGTTATTTAATTTCTTTAGGTCTGTGTATTGTAGTGTGATTATCCTGTATTATGTGGCTAATATCTGCTTATAAGTGAATATATACTATGTGTGTCTTTTTGGGTCTGGGTTACCTCACTCAGGATGATCCTTTCTAGTTTCACCCATTTGCATGCAGATTTCAGTATTTCCTTGTTTTTAATAGCTGAGTAGTATTCCATTGTGTAAATGTGCCACAGTTTCTTTATCTATTCTTCAGTTTAGGGACATCTAGGTTGTTTCCAGATTCTGGCTATTGTGAATAAAACTGCTATGAATCTCAAGTGTAGATTAGCAAAGTTGCTGGATATATGGATACTATACAAAAGTCAGTTGTGGACACAGCTAGAAAAGGGCCTGTAGATTCAGTGTGCAATGTTTTCGTTTCTCTCTCTCTCTCTCTCTCTCTCTCTCTCTCTCTCTCTCTCTCTCATTGGTTTGTTTGTTTTTTGAGACAGGGTTTCTCTGTGTAGCCTTGGATGTTCTGGACTCACTTTGTAGACCTGGCTGGCCTTGAACTCACAGAAATCCACCTGCCTCTGCCTCCTGAGTGCTGGGATTATAGGGGAAACATACCTCCTTAATGTGTCCATAAGGATGCTTTTAGAAAGGCTCAACTGAGCAAAGAAGACCTACCCTGAATTTGGGTGACATCATCCCATGGACTGGGATTCTGAAATGAATACAGTAAAAAGAAGACAGTCAGATGAGACTTTTTATCTGTTATTCATCTGTCTCTGCTTCTTTTTTTATTTTTATTTTTAAAGATTTACTTATTTGGGGCTGGAAAGGTGGCTTAGAGGTTAAGAGCACTGGCTGTTCTTCCAAAGGTCCTGAGTTCATTTTTAGCAACCACATGATGGCTCATAACCAACTATAATGAGATCTGGTGCCCTCTTCTGGCGTGCAGACAGAACACTATATAAATAATAAATAAATCTTTGAATCAGGCATGGTAGCACACACCTTTAACCACATCACTTGTGAGGCACAGACAGATGGATCTCTGTGAGTTTGAGGCCAGCCTGGTCTATAACAGTCTAGGGCAGCTGTTATATAGAGAAACCCTGTTTCAAAACAAAACAAAACAAAAAGACTTTTTTAAAGGTTCTTTTATTATTATTTGTACATTATTCTGGCTACACGTGTGCCTGCCAGACTGGGATAAGCTTCAAATCACGTATCTTATTAGGGACTTGAATCATATAAAACATATGGAGAACTCTTACATATCCAAAATAGAAAATATCATAACCTAATTCAGAAATAGGCCAAAAAAAACCCTTACATTTTACCAAAGAAGAATCATGAAGAGCAATAAGTGCATTAAAAAACGCTCAGTATCATCACTGTTGAGCAAATGCACTTCAGAACAACAAAATACCACTTTCCACCCACAATAACGGCTAAAATAGAAGGACAGATATTTTCTAGCAGGTGGAGAATTTGATACCCTCACACATTACTGAGGAAGGTAGAAAAGAGTGCCTCCTTTAGACAGCAGTTTATCAGTTGCCTAGAACTGACAGGAACCCTACATTGTCAGAATCGCTTACCAAAGTAGAGGAAGTAAGGCTTAAAATCTTATTTCTAGCTCTCCTAAAACCAGAAAGAGGATTTGTTTTGAACTGAGGTCTCACTATGTTTCCCAGGTTGATTCTGAATTCCAGAGTTCAAGTTCTCCTCCTGCCCTAGTCTCTCAAGTGCTAGTGCCACGGGCATGTGATACTACTGCTTACTCACCTGGTTGGCTCTGAGTTGTGTAGAACCGTCCTTGTACACCAATGTCACCACCAGGGCTGCTGCCTGCTTGAGGCTATCCATCAGCTGAACTTTTGCCAAATCATCCAAATATCTAACATCACAAAGCTGTTCTCCAAAAGCTCTTGTGTCCTCAGAGATTAGCGGGGTTTCAATCTCATCAGTATCTTCTCCCAGTGCTGTGCATTTCCTTGCTTTTTCTGGAGAATTACTACTCGTAATATATTTTCTTTTAGGATTCAAGCTTTCCTTATCTTCTTTAACTATGCTCTCCTTTAGAAAGTGCTTTCTCTTATGCTCCATTTTCTGTAAAACCAAAGCTTCCTGATCATACGGTGGAATTAAATAACTGGAAAGAGCCAAGAAGCTGGTGCTGTTCTGCACTTGACCAGCAGAGAGCTGACTTGTGAGATTTGTAATGGAGGGCTGAGAAGAGAGCTCAATGGAGCCTCTTGATATCTGGGTTATTAATGACTTAGAGTTCTGTAGAAAAAAAGAAAAATATTTCATCACAAGACATATCTATAAACCAAGTTAATTTTTTTTTCAAGACAAGGTTTCTCTGTGTAGCCTTGGCTGTCCTGGACTCACTTTGTAGACCTCTAACTCACAGAGGCCTACCTGCCACTGCCTCGCCAAGTGCTGGGCTGGGATTACAGGTATGTGCCACCACGCCCAGCTTCCAAGTGAGTTTTGATATGGCTTATCAAAAGTAATATGAAGATTTTTACATATATATGATCTTTCTCTTTTCTTTTTCTGTGGTGGATGCTGAACAAGTGTTCTACCACTGAGCCACCCCTCCAGCCTTAGAACCACACTTTCCAACAGAGTTAGACAGTCTTACTAGATTATGAACAGCCGGATCCTGGGGCTAGAGCAGGTACAAGTTCAAAATGTTTCCTTTAGCCCTTTACTGGGAATCATTCATCTCAGAAGATAATGAGAGGGAAGCCTCGATTTACAACTCCAAACAGAGGCCAGTCATAGAGAAAATGAAATCGTAACAACTACTTGATAATGGCCAGGCACAGTGGTGCACACCTGTAATCCTAGCACTCGGGAAAGCAGAGAAAGGCGGATCTCTGTGAGTTCAAAACCAGCCTAGTCTACAAAGTGAATCCAGGACAGACAGGACTGCACAGAGAAACCCTGTCTTGAAAAACAAAACAAGACAAAACAAACAAAAACTTCTAGCTGATAATGTTAATTGACCTATTAAATTAAGAAAAGCACAGCTCAGTGATCCTGTCCTCACTCCATCAATGTGCAGTCCATATAGACAGAAACATCCACTGACAAGAGAGAAACATCTCCACCCATTTAGTAGACTTGTTTACAATGGTACTTTGTGTTTAATGTCCATATCATAATTTATATTTTATTTCTTTTTTGTACATCTGTACAATAAGAGTATTTTTAAAGTAATTTTGAACTGAGTGCTGGTGGAACATGCCTTTAATCTCAGCACTCGAAAAGCAAAGGCCAGCCTGGTCTACAGAGTGAGTTCCAGGAGAACCAGGTCTCACCTGTCTCAAAAAAAAGTAATCTTGAAAGAAAATATCTTAACACTTGATCATATACCACAGACAATTTAACTTACTGCAGAGAAATAGTTTATGGTTCCAAGAACAGACTTTTAGGCATAAAATTATATTAATTAAAAATTCTGTGGAGGCATATTCAAGAAAAGAAATTCAATAAGATTTCAGACTATTAAAGATCTTGCTTGTTGGGTGTGGTGGTGCATGCCTTTAATCCCAGCACTTGGGAGGCAGAGGCAGGCAGATCTCTGTGAATTCAAGGCCAACCTGGTCTACAAAGTGAGTTCAGGACAGCCAAGGCTACACAGAGAAACCCTGTCTCGAAAACAAACAAACAGACAAAACAAAAAAAAGAGAGAGATATCTTGTTCATGTGGTGTTTGTTTTTGCTTTGGTTGGTTGGTTGGTTTTTTTTTTTTTTTTAGATAAGGTTTTTCTGTACTCAGGCTGTCCTAGAACTTGCTCTGTATACCAGGCTGGGCTCAAACTCTGCCTGCCTCTGCTGAGATTAAAGATGTGCCACCATGTCTTTGAATCACAATGGATGTATTTTAAGTTTCATGACAGTTTTTAAAATATTAGTATTAACAATATACTAGAATAATATTCTTTGCAACTTTAGAAAGTCAGGGTGAATGCTTTAAATTTCAGCTTTAAAATATATCAGTAAGAACATGACTTTTCAAAATCCTAGGGCCAAATAATCAGCCAGTAGTACCAAGAATAGGTCCTGACATTATTCCCACTTTACTACAGGGAGTTTAATTTTAAATTAGGTTGGAGGCTGGCAAGATGACTCACTTGCCACCAAGCCTGAGAGATGAGTTAGATCCTGGGACCCACATGGTGGAAAATAATCTAACTTCTGCAAGTTGTCCTCTGACCTCCACATGTGCTTCATGGCATGTATATCTCCCTCAACAAAAATAAATAAATAAAAATTCAATAACACTTTAAAATAGCTTTTGCTAGGGGTAGTGCTATGATGCCCTTGAATCCCAGCACTCAGGAGTCAGAACAAGCAGATCTCTGAGAGTTTGAGCCAGTCCAGTGTACATAGTGAGGGCTACACTGTGAGACCCCAAAACAAAAACATAAATAAATAAATAAATAAATAAATAAATAAATAAATAAATTTTAAAAAATTAGGAGCCCAGGGTCGTGGTGTATGCTCCTAGGACCTGGTAGGCAGAGGCAGGCAGATCTCTGTGAGTTCAAGACTGACATAGTCTGCAGAGCAAGATCAAGGACAGCCAGTCTTGAAAAAAAAAATTAGGTTAGAAGCTCCAGCGTCCATTCTCTCCACTCTGAGGTGAGTTCCACCACTGTTCCTATACAATATCTTCAGTGACATAACCTCTTCTTCCTGCATTGTCAAAACTGGGTGGCTCACTAAAACTCTAGACTCTTTAAAAAGTTCTCAGTATCATTTCCCTACTCTGTAAAGGTAGGAGCTTCAGTTTGGCCAACTCCTGATCATTCATTACATTTCAACTTATATACAATGTTCACACTTCAGAAAGCTGTCCTGCCCCCACTACCTAGAAATGAAAATTGCAACAGCACAGAGCTTGGATAAATGTCCTTCCTCTTGGTCTCAGAGAACATGAAACTCAGCACTCTCACAGCACTTACTGCACACATGGAGCAGATGTGTGCCATGTTTCTGTGCTTTCCTGTCTAAGTTAACCCATGTGGTCTGGAGAACAGGAATGTTTTTTAAAGCATCGTCTGGAGTTTTGGCATATACTAGGATGCTTATTAAATATCTGTTAACAAATAAGGATCATCTGTTTAGAATTATTCATAATCGTAAATACTTACCTTTGTTTCTAGTGATTGAGTCTTCTCGTGTTCAGCTAATACTGAGTAATGAGCAGCAGATTTTTTGGTCACTTTTGAAGCTTAAAAACAAACAAACAAACAAACAAATTAACATTGAAAAATAAATTAAAGAACCAGGCATAGTACTGCATGCCTTTAATCCCAGTATTTTAGAAGCAGAGGCAGGTGAATCTTCATGGGTTTGAAGCCTGTCTAAGCTACATACCCAGATTCAGACCAGACAGGGCTGCATACAGAGACCCTACCTTAAAGAAAACAAAACAAATAATAAAATTAGCTAACAATTGAAAACGATTAATTTGCTATTTAACCATTATCAACACAATCAAAATGCATCAGACCAATGTAGTAAGTAGCTGCGTAAAGTGTCTTCAAAACAGAAGACATGTCCATTTAATTATGAAATGTTTATTTGTAGTTACTTGGAACTTGTACTTGAATATTTTATTTTGAAAACTCAAAAGTGCCAGACAGTAGTGGTGCATACCTTTACTTATAGCACTCGTGAGGCAAAGGCAGGCATATCTATGAGTTCGAGGCCAGCCTAGTCTACAGAGCTAATTCCAGGACAGCTACGCTACATGGAGAAGAATCCTGTTTTGGGGGGAAAAAAAGAGGAGAGTGAACAAAAGGAAGGGAAGGGAAGGGAATGGAGGGGAGAGGAGGGGAGAGGAGGGGAGGGGAGGTACAAAACCCAAAGTTCACATTTTAGAAACACCTTATAAGTTCTAAAGGTTTGAAGAAATTGTTAAACTGAGTAATACTGCAATAGAATAGTATCAGAAGCTCAGGAAACATCACTGATACACACACCTAATTTAGATTTTAGTTTTAATTACCCTGGGCTGGAGAGCTGCATAAATGGCTCAGTGTGTAAAGTGTTTGCTGAGTAAGAATGAAGACTTCAGTTTGGTCTCCAGAACTCATGTAGAAAGTGAGGTGTGAGGGCTGGAGCGATGGCTCAGAGGTTAAGAACACTGTCTGCTCTTCCAAAGGTCCTGAGTTCAATTCCCAGCAAACCACATGGTGGCTCACAACATCTGTAATGAAATCTGGTGTCCTCTCCTACAGGTGTACATTTGGGCAGAATATTGTATACATACATAACAAATGAATCGATCTTTTTTTAAAAGCCAGGTGTTGTGCAAGTTTATAATTCCAGTACTGACTGATGTGGAGATAGGATCCCTGTGGCTCACTAGCCATCTAGAATAGCCTAAGGTGGGTCGTGGGTCCCAGGTCCCAGTGAGACACCCTATCTCAAACAAACAAACCAACAAGCCAAGATAAATAGCTAGCTCCTGCACTCACTGGTGCACTCACACAGAAACAAACTGACTAATTTGAGCTGAACAGTAAAGGGGCAGAACTAAAACACAATCCCAAGGAATGTAACTTAGACATCTGTGTTCATAGCCACTCTGACAGTGTACATGGCCCCACTTGCTCATGTATAACTTCAAGGCTCCCAGAGCGCACATGGAAAATAGACCGGACAAAGGCACTCAAAATGGAAAAGGTGAACCAATGCTTGGACCATGTCATTCAAATGAGTCACTGCTTAGGTAGGCATGGTGACATATATCTGTGGTCCAGTTGCTTGGGAGGATACAGTAGAAAGATCACTTGATAAAGACCAACCTTGGCCACACAGTAAAATACATTCTCTAAGAAAAAAAAAACTATCACTCTACCTTTCAGAGCATGGTGAGTTCAGTGTTGCCAACCTAACACCAGCTGACGGTTCAAAGATCATGCACTGGGGACTCTGAGCCCAATCTCTGCTGTTGGGAAGTTGAATGTTCGACAAACAAACAGTTAAATCAGTCCTGGCTAATAAACCCCACACAGCCTCTACCTCGACTGCCATGGTTAGTAAACCCAAAGTAAGTAACCATGTATTAGGCCTGGGACAGAGGCTGATATGTGTTAATTGGCCAAGTCATTCTGATAACATGGCTGTTGGTGCAGCCTGTGGTGGATGTTCATAGGTGAGAGATACTTCAGGTCTGTGCCCTGAACCTAGCCATATGCCTTACCTCAAGAATTCTCTGTGCCAGACTCCTGATATTTCTTATTCCAGATTGGTCAGCTAGCCAACCTTTGTCTATAGGTCCAAAGTTTTCTAACCTTGGTTTACTCATCCATACAATGTGATGTGTAAGTTAATCTCCCTTGGATTTATCTTCCACATGTCTTTCAGGGTACCTGAACTAGAGTCTGGCACACCTGCATCCATCTTTTTTTCTTTTTGCACACTGAGACAACACATCACATGCTAAGCCATACATCTCTGAACCACTGGCTCAAGTAGCCAGTTGTACCTACTAGCTTGTCTATACCCAAACCAAATGAACCACTTCCAGCATACAATGGACTGAAGACCCTCTTACTGATGCTCTGACAGAACTGGACAATGTTTGGTGTTTGGAACTCAAGGTTACTTGATGTCCTCACAGTCTCAAGCTCCATTTTTACCAGGAGCTAGTACCATAGCAGGGGTAATTTCTAGTTTAATTTTAAGACATATAATTCTCTGATGCTGATGGCACAGCCTTGCTTCATGTTCTTGGAGTCTGTATTAGGATTCTCTTGTTAAGGTTCTATTCTTCCATCTCTACTACCATAAGGTCTGTTGAACTGGCAATGCATATGGCTGAACCCCAGCTACATTAGGCCCTACATGAATCAGGTGACTTTTGTATCACTCACTGTATGGGATAGAACACATTCCCAAGTGTGGAATAAACACCTTTATTCTCTACAAAGTTTTCTATCAGGTTCTGTGGCTCTTTCTTAGTGGTGGGACATATAAAATGCTGTAATTTGTCTTTTAATTGAAGGTGATACTCTATTACACCCCCCAAGGCTTCTGAATTGAATAACCAGACCTCTAATTAAAAAACATTTCTTGTTTGTGCTGTTGGACTGGCATGATGGCATCAAAAACACTTCCTCATAGTCCCGGGGCAAATAAAGGTGTATGCTGTCCATCCTAAGTGGATGTGAACTTCTTTTTTTCTTACAACTTATTAAATCAATTACACTTTTAAACATAGTGTTCAACTTTATCTATGTAATTATCTCTCATAAATAAATTCATCTGCTTTTAGCTTAATAGTATTCTTTGTCTATTGTTACCAATCCATTTACTTTCAACAGTGCATAATCTAGAGTCCAGAGGCATTAAGGATAAAAGTAAATTGTCCTATACTTTATGATATATTACTCTAGAATGTAGAACATATAATATGCTCAATAAGGAACAATTATTTTTGTTCCTTCTTATTTGCTCAAATTGTTATAAATGATTATGTCCTGTTATGTGTTATACACAACAAAGAGAATGCATTTAGACAAAAACATCATTAAAGATACATGAACATGGACTTGGAAAGAAATACAAGTGATAGAAATTTCATAACTGCTTGCGATCCTGAAGCTGACCTGTAAACACTTGACACAATGCTAAACTTGGTCAGCAGAGGGTGCTGCAGGAACACCGCCAGAGGATGGACACCTTTCCTTTTTTCAGTACTCTCCTCCAGCTTTGGGGGAGGAAGCTGCTCCCTATCTGCTACTTAGATCTTTTAGCGTTCTCTTTATACGCCTTGGTGGCTAAAATCCATCTAGTCAGTAATGACTTAAACATCCCCTGTTCAAATTACTACGTAACTTCTGTCCCCTGAGGGGACGAAAATACACACTTAACAAGCAAGCCAAGTTCTGCTAGAACAGGAAGGGGAAGGAGACCCAAGAAAGAAAGAAAAACAAACAAACAAACAAAAAAACCCTACATATACTATAAAAGCACATACAAGCTCTGAAAACTTCAGATAAAATGTGTGAGTACATAAAAAAAAATTAAGAAAAAAATAGGGTAATAAGACATCATGTTTAGTTTTAAGTTTCCCTGAAATATTACAAAATAAACAACATGCTGCATTTTCCTAAGACAGATGCCCCTGCACTGATTTCAAGCAAAAGGACAGTAGGGCCCGGATTTTCAGCCATCCAGGCAGCCAGGTTATAGATTAGCTGCATGGGAAAGGGCTTCTGGGTTGTGTATCTGGATGGGAAAACCTCTAGAACCACACTTTTGGTACCATTTGGGTTTTGCCCTCTATTCAAATTGTACTTTGATAATTCACTCTATCTTTCACTTCAACCTACTCTGGTTCCCCTTCCAAAAGTCTTTTTTCCACTTTAATCCTATTATGAACAGAAGAGTAAACATAAAACATTTGTCTGAGTTGGGCTTCTATAATTTAATATGATATCCAGTTCCATCATTTTCTCTACAAAAGGCATAGTTTCATTATGGCTGAATAAGACTCTATTGTGTATATAAACATTTTATTTACTCATCTGTTAATGTATGTTCCCACAACCTTGAATTCTGGGGGCCTAGAAATTTTGGTTTCTGAGGGGGAAGAGTTCTTGCCAGGAGTCACAACAAATATTCCGTTGACCTGAAAGCTCAAGACTTCCCCCTGGCTATTCTGGGTTTCTGATGCCCTTAAACCAACAGGCTAAGAAAGAATTAAGTGTTAGGAGGCGTGATTGATCCAGATTACCATGATGACATTGGATTGCTTCTCCACAATTGAGGTAAGAAAGAGTATATCTGAAATTCAGGAATCCTTTAGGGTGTCACTTGGTGCTATGACCTGTGATTAAGTCAATGGGAAACTACAACAGCCAATCCAGACAGGGTAACAAAGAGCACGGACTCTTCAGAATGAAGGTATGGGTCACTCCTCTAGGAAAGGAGCCAAGACCTGCTGAGGTGTTTGCTGAGAATGGAGGAAATACTGAGTGTATAGCAGAGGAAGGCCACATGAGCAGTTGCAGAAATGAAGATTATAAGTGACATGGCTCTGCCATACTTTATTTTATTAGGCTTTTAAATTTATTTATTATTTATACAGAATCCTGCCTGCATGTGTGCCTGCAGGCCAGAAGAGGGCACTAGATCTCATTATAGATGGTTGTGAGCCACATTGTGGTTGCTAGGAGTTGAACTCAGGACCTCAGGAAGACATTGTGGTTGCTAGGAGTTGAACTCAGGACCTCAGGAAGAGCAGCCAGTGCTCTTTACCTCTGACCCAACCTCCAGCCCCCGGCTCTGCCATATTTTAAGAATGTGTTTGTACAGATATTTGTGTTTTCTTTCCTCAATTTATTTATCATATAATGTAACATCAATTAAAAGACTATCAGTGGTTATCATATTCAAGTTTGAGATATTAAAAGAACGTCCCTCAAGGGACATTGGTGCCTATTCTAAAATTTATAGTGTGTTTGTGGTTATATGAGAGATAGTATATCACATTAGGCATAATTATGGCTAGTTAAATATATAATGTATTTGCAACTGTAAATGAGATAGTTATATCATGTTAGGTGTAATTATTATCTGGTTATTATTTTCATTTGGAAATTAAGCATAACATAATGAGATATAATTTGTCAAGTTGACAAAAGGTGAACTTGTGCTGGCTATTCTTGGTTGCCAACTAGACTACATCTGTAATTGACTAAAATCCAAGCAACAGAGTACAACTGTGAAGAAATTTTTCTTAATTAAATAATTTGAAGTGGAAAGACCTACTTTTAAATTGGATCTTTTATGGTGGAAGGTCTGCAATCTGTTAAAGGACATAGAAGGAGGAAGTGGCCAGACAGTGGTGTCTGCTTCTTTTAATCCCAGTACTCAGGAGGCAGAAGCAGGGGGATCTCTGTAAGCGTGAAGAAAGCATAGTCTACAGAACGAGTCCCAAGACAGCCAGGAGAAACGCTGTCTTGGGGTGGAGGGAGGAAGCTCTCTTTTTGCCTGTTTGCCCTCACTCTCACTTGCAAGCCCATCCTTCATTGGCATTCCAGACTACATCTTTAGAATTCCAACAAATACTAAAGACCAGCTGAGACACCCAGCCTCATGAACTGAACTATTACTGGTTTCTTGGACCTTACATTGGCAGACAACCACTGTTGGACTAGCTGGACCACAGCGTGTAAGCCATTCTAATAACCTCCCTCCTCCCTCCTCCCTCCCCTCCACTGTTTATACATACATAGAGAAATTTTGCAGAATTGAGGATTCTGCTTATTCATATATTAATTCTATCAGTTTTGTTTCTCTAGAGAACCCTAATACAATGGGCATGTATGCTGATTCTATAACCTGGCTATTGTGAATAGGTGTGTAGGTATCTGACTTTGATTTCACTGGATATATACCCAGAAGTGTACAGCTGGATCATGTATGTATGTATGTATGTATGTATGTATGTATGTATGTATGTACATACTTGGTTTTTGGAGACAGGGTTTCTGAGTAGCCCTGGTTGTTCTGAAACTCACTCTGTAGACTAGGCTGGCCTTGAATTCAGAGATCTGCCTGGCTCTGCCTCTGGAGTACTGGAATTAAAGGTATGTGCTGCCACCACCACCAATCATATTATTTTTTTTTTTTTTGACACAGGGTTTCTCTGTGTATTCTTAGATGTCCTGGACTTGCTTTGTAGACCAGGCTGGCCTCGAACTCACAGCGATCCACCTGCCTCTGCCTCCCGAGTGCTGGGATTAAAGGTGTGCGCCGCCATGCCCGGCCCCCCTACATCTTGAACAGCATATTTTTTTAAAAGAAAGTATTTAAAATTTAAATTTATTCTTACTATTTTATGAGTGTTTTGCCTGTATGTACCTCTGTGCACCACATGCATGCCTGATGCCCAAGCAGGTGGTAAGCCTCCATGTTGGTGCTGGGAATCAAACTTTTGCAACAAGTGTTCTTTTTTTTCCTCCTTCTGTATTCTTTCTTTTTTCCATTTTAATTATGTTTCTTTTTAAAATATACATTTATATTATTACACTTGAATAAAATAAACTACATAGAGCAGGAAGAACCACAAGACAATTAGGAATTATATAAATGTTGCATTCACAGTGATTTGGCTATTTGTATTTGGCAAACTTGAAGTAAAATCTTTCCTATCTTGTTGGGTCTAAATTTCTCAATGAAAATCAGTATCTATCATATCTCATCTCTATTAACTTAAAACATCTATTTTGATCTAAAAACATCTTAACCCCTAACCAACTAAGTTTAATTGTAAGACTAAACTATCTGGTCTTCAACCCATCAGAGACTTGAATATAGAATTTTGTATATTGATGCAAAATAAGTGTAACTCTGATATATTGGTATAGAATTCAAATCTAAGATTATTCTTCACACACATATATACATACATATGAATGTATGTATGTTTGTATATTTCTACTCGAATATGAGGTATTATACCCATCCAACTCAATCATAATACAAGGTTTACTTCCAATACCTTGAAAGTGGTGCTGCAGCCTATTTAGGATAATTAAGTAATACAAGCTAATTGCTAGTTGAACAAATCATGGTCATGTCAAATACTAGTCTAATTTTATCACAAGAATATATATCGTAGGTCTAACAGATATGATTCTATAGATATATAAGGTAAAATAGTTAAATAAGGTCTTCAAAAGCCTCAGAGACTTACAGAATATGGCATTTAAAGATGTTTTTCTAAAAATTCAAAAATTGTTAATATTTATTATTATGTATACAGTGTTCTGCCTGCATGTATACCTGCAGGTCAGAAGAGGGCATCAGATCACATTATAGATGATTGTGAGCACCATGTGGTTGCTAGGAATTGAACTTAGGACCTTTGTAAGAGCACTCTTAACCACTGAACTGTCTCTCCAACCCCTCTAAAGATTCTTTGACAAGACAAGTTAATTCCTGGCAACACCAAGCCTTCCTCAAAGGAGGTGATGAGCATCAAAGAACCTCCTTATGGAGTTGGCTTCAAATGTGGCAAACCAGCCACCAGGCAAAATGTCCTCATTTCTACCACAGACAGAATCCTGCCTAAAATGGGCAAGCTTAGATGCAGGTAGAGTCAACGGCCAAACTCTGCCAAAACAGGGTAAGCAAGTCCTCAATAGTTCCTGCCTCAAAAATATGTCTGTCAGAGATATTGGGCTAGAAGGCCAAAGATGATGTGCCAACATTATAGAGCGTGTTGGGTGACTGTTCAGGCAGTAAACTGTCATTTTTTCTTTTACAAGAAGTGTTCTTAATCACTGAGCCAATTGTCCAATCCCACTTTTGTCTTATTGATGACAGACATTCTGACTGGTGAGATGGAATCTCAATGTAGTTTTGAGTTTTCCTGACAGCTAAAATCTTCACACTTTTCATGTATTTATTTGGCTGCATATATTTCTTTTCAGAGCTGTTTGATTTACCTGTTGATTATTGATTGCCTAATTTTTCTTTTTAATTTCTTGAGGTTTAAAAATGTTTAGATGCCAATGCTGTTAGATGAGAAGCTTGCAAGAATTTTCTCCCATGTTGTAGGCTGTCTTCACTGCTAACTTTTTCCCATGATGCCCAAACTTAATTCTGTGTAATTCCACTGATTACTTCTTGACTTCTTGGGCTACAGTCCTATTCAGAAGGTCCTGTGTCTCTATCCTTAAGTGTTTTTCCTCTTTTCTTCTAGGTGTTAAATTAATTTCACTTTCCCCAGCACCAATTGAAGATGCTGTCTTTTTTCCAACATATTTTGGCATCTCGGCTGAAAAATCGGTTGTTTGTAGCTTCACGGGTTCATTCCAGGGTCCTCAATTCTAAGCCATTGTTGGTCTCTGTCTGTTTTTGTGTCAGTATCAAACTGTTTTTTGTTTTTATTACTGCTTTGTATTATAATTTGAAATCAAGTGTTGTGATACCTGTGGCATTACTTTTTGCTCAGGATTGCTTTGACAACTTGAGGTCTTTGTGCTTTCATATTAATTTTAGATAAGTTGTCATTAATGTCATTGGAATGTTGACTGGGAGTGCAATGATTCTATAGATCGCTTTTGACAATAGTCATTTTCCTCCTGCCAGTCAATGAATGTATTTTCCCCCATCTTCTAGTGTCTTCAATTTCTTTGTTGGGTGCTACTCTTGTCACCTTAAAAGCTTCTTTTTTTTTTTTTTTTTTTTTTTTTGGTTTTTCGAGACAGGGTTTCTCTGTGTAGCCTTGGCTGTCCTAGCCTCACTTTGTAGACCAGGCTGACCTTGAACTCACAGGGATCCACCTGCCTCTGCCTCCCGAGTGCTGGGATTAAAGGCAAGTGCCACCACGCCTGGCTAAGTCTCTCATTTTGTTTAGGTTTATTTCTAGGTCTATTTGTCCTTCTTTTTGAGACAGGGTCTGTCTAAATAGTCCTGTATGTTCTGGAACTTGCTATATAGACCAGACTGACCTCTGCCTCTGAAATGCTGGAATTAAAGGCATACACCAGCAACCAGGCATGTGACGCACACCTTTAATCCCAGCACTCAGGAGGCAGAGGCAGGTGGATCGCGGTGGTTCGAGGCCAGCCTCATCTACAAAGCAAGTCCAGGATAGCCAAGGCTACACACAGAGAAACTGTCTCAAAACAAAAACAAAACAAAAAGGAATGCACCACCACATTCAGCCTAATTTATTTTTTTCAATATATTCTTTATCATTACATAGAAAAGCAACTGATGCTGATTTTGTATCTTGCTACTGTGATGAAAATGTTTATTTAGATATAAGAATTTTCTGGTAATATCAGAGTCTTTCTAAGTATATGATCACAGTCTGAAATAGGGATAATTGGGTATTTTCCTTTTCTATGTGTATCCTTTACTTCTCTCTTGCCTTACAGCCCTGGCTTAAGAATTCAAGGACTATGTTGGACAACAGTGGAGAGAATAGACCTATTTTTCTCTTTAAAACTGTTGGTTATGTCTATTTTGGGGTGACCTGTGCTTGCCATAGGGTACCAGTGGTGAGAGGGCAACTCTCAAGAGTTGGTTGTTTTTCTACCACATGGGTTCCAGGGATTGAACTTAATTGTCAGGCCCAGCAGTAAGCACCTTCACCTGCTGAGCTCCCTCACTACACATTGTTTTCTTATTCCTGAATTACAGGGAATGCTTTCATTTTTCCCCCTCCATTTAGTATAGTGTTTGCTATAGGTTTTCTTTCCAATTTTTAAATTTATTTTTCCATTTTCATGCATGTGGCGTGCAAGTGTATGTATGCATGCTTGCATGTACAGGCACACACGAGTGGATATATGAAATGATCATGAAGTAGAGATAAGTTGATATAAGGTATCATCTTCCATCACTCTTCTGCCTTATTCATTGAGGCAAGACCTCTCAATCAAATTGTGAGTTTGCTATGAGGCTATCTTCACTACAGACACAAGTGTACACACATACATGTATGTACATACACAGGTGTGCACACACACATGCACACACACATGGTCACACATCATTTACATGACTTCTGGGGATCTGAACTCAATTCCTTACATTTGTATGATAAGTACTTTAACCATTGAGTCATCTTCCCAACCCTTAAGTTTAAAACTACATTTATGTTTGTGTGTGCATGTGTCACACCATGCATGTGGTCAGGAGACAACTTTTGGTGTAACTCATATTTGCTATTTTGTGAGTTCTTTTTTCCACCCTTTATTCTGTCAGTTTCACTAACACTAGATAGGAGAAAAACAAGGATAGAAGAATTAGTAAAATCCATCAACCTAATTTCTTTCCTTTTGTTTCTTCTTTGACCATGGCTACTAACAAACTAAAACCAACCTTCCTAAAGGACCAACACCACGACCCCCTCCCCTTCCCCCGACTATCAGGGCTCTAGCACTTACATAGCCTCTGACGAGTTCCCAGAATTCCAAATGTCACAAAATTGCAGAAATTATCTGCAGTTGGCAAAACCATTTCTCTGCTAGAGCAGAAGGTAAATCACAGTCAGCTGCTATAGACAGTCCAAAGCAGCCCCAAATCCCCACACCTGACATTAAAATGAAAACATATTCTTATAATATTTGTTCTTTAAAGAAACCAAAATTACAGAATTCTTAAGAATGTCACTACATTTTGGGGAGTTCTCTCTGTCCACCAGGTATTTCCTGGGGATTGAACTCAGGTGGTCAAGCTTAGAGGGAAGTGCTGTTACCCAACAAACTCTCTTACTATGTTAAGATACGGTCTTTCTAGAACTAGTTGCTTCAGGAAAAGTATTGAACTTTGTCAAATGTATCTGTTGAGATGATCATGTGACTTCTGTCCTTGATTCAATTTATGTGCTAAATTAATTTGTTAATATGCTTGTTTTGAACCACCCTTACATCCTTGGAATAAAACTAACCTGATCATGTTGTATGATGTATTTAATGTGGTATTAAACCCAGTTTGCAAGGATTTTATTGAAAAAATTGTACCTATGTTCAAAAAGAAAACCAGCATTAACATTGTGAGCTGTGAGGAAACATCCAAAAGAAAATCATGGAGCCAGGTGGTGGCTCACACCTTTAATCCCAGCACTCGGGAGGCAGAGGCAGGAGGATCTCTGAGTTTGAGGCCAGCCTGGTTTACAATACTACTCCTGAAAAGCCAGGGCTATAACAGAGAAACCCTGTCTCAGGGGGAAAATTCATGAGTAGGGGGGGGGGGGGGACAGGGAAGTGTCACATTTTTAGAAGTCTAGTTAAATGTGAATGGAACAACAAAGAGATGGAAAATAATGAATAGTAGAATATAATATAAAGGGCAGGCTGGAGCCAGATGATGCGTAGGACTGTGTGGTAGTATTTCTAAGGACAAACTTTGAAGAGAACAAGGACAAAGAATGACCTCAGGCCATGGTACAAAGAACAACTGAAGTGGCAGTCAACTGAACACAAAAAGCAACTTGGAGGCTACCATAATAATCCCCATGAGTCAGGAAGCCTGAATAAGGGCAGTGGCCTGGGGAACTAAAATCTGAAGCCTTGCAGTGTCATGTAAGTGATTTCTAAGTAAGGATTTTATATCTAATATCTAAACACATAAAAATGTTTCTTCATTTACTCCTAATTAGAAGGAATATAGTCATCATAGGTCTATTCTGATATTTAAGGTTTTTTAAAAGATTTATTTATTTACTTATTTATTTATTTATTACATAAACAGTGTTTTGCCTGCGTGGATGCCTGCACGCCAGAAGAGGGCACCAAATCTCATGGTTGTGAGCCATCATGTACTTGCCAGGAACAGAACTCAGAATCTTTGGAAGAACAGACAGTGCTCTTAACCTCTTGAGCCATCTCTCCAGCCTGGATATTTAGTTTTTTAGTCTGTCCTTGAAATTGTTAAATTATTAGATACTGGGAATAAAGACAAGCTTTACATTAAATGGATTTTAACAAATACCTTTTGGGGAGTCAGTCTTTTATAAATTTATGTTTGTCAAAAATTTTTGAAAAAAAAATATCCCTAAACTCTAACTTAAAAGTGCTAGTAAATGTGCACTGGCATGGTTTTTCCTATGAAAACAAAGATAAAATAAAGATATATATTGATAAAAACATGCTTAATCACAAGTATAACATAGCATCTAGTCAGCTAACCACCTTAAAAACTCCTTTGAGCCAGGTGTGGTGGTGCATGCCTTTAATCCCAGCACTGGAGGCAGAGCCTCTGTGAGTTCGAGGCCCCTTGGTCTACAAAGAGAGTGCCAGGACAGCCAAGGGCTATTACACAGAGAAACCCTGTCTTGAAAAACCAAAACCAAAACAAAACAAAAAGAAACAAACAAAAGAACTCCTTTGAAAATTTGACCCAGGCATGGTGGCGCACACCTGTAATCCCAGCACTCAGGAGGCAGAGGAAGGCAGATTGCTGTGAGTTCAAGGCCAGCCTGAACTACAAAGCGAGCCCAGGACAGCCAAGACTAACACAGAGAGACTCTGTCTTGAAAAACAAAAACAAAACAAAAAACAAAAGCAAAAAGAAAAAAAGAAAGAAAGAAAATTCGGAAATTTGCCATGAAGAAGATGTGGACTCCAGACGTGCACATAGACACCAGGCTCAATAAAGCTGTCTGGGCAAAAGGAATAAGGAATGTTCCATATCGTATCCAAGTATGTTTGTCCAGAAAAGGTAATGAAGATGAGGACTCACTCAATAAGCTCTACACATTGGTAACTTACGTGCCTGTTACCACATTCAAGAATCTACAGACGGTCAATATGGATGAGAACTAACCTGCTGAATGTCAAATAAAGTTACAGAACTGAAAAACAAAACAAAACAAACAAAACCTCTTTTGACCCCAGGTGTACAGATGAACCAAACTCTGAATAAGTGACTTAAGGGGGAAAAAATTAAGCTAAAGGCACAAAAGAGCTAATACAGTGGTAGAGCTGTCTCATGATGCACTCACAGGTCCAGGGTCCTTCTGGCACATTATTTCAGCCCCACCCCCATGATACTTTTATTAAGACAAGGACTTAAGAGAAATTATCTTGAATTAATTGTCTTCAAGCCTGCCTGGAGGAGGCACTCATTTGGCTGACAGGAACCTGATGCAATGAACCTGAGCCACACACGGACCTGTGTGCCTCAGAAGGGAAGTCTGGATTCTTATAGATAGGATAGGTATAAGTAATCTCTGACAAAAAGGTCTTTGAAGCAATATAAAATGCCTTTCATTGTGAAAGAGATATAATTAAAGTCAGGATAGTGGTGACTCTTGAGCAAGGGAGAGGATTTTGAGAAAATGTGAGATTCTTCTACCAAGGTAAGCAATATTTTCACTTACGCTGGCTGGTTTTTTGTTTGTTTTGTTTTGTTTTAATCTGACCACAAAGGATTCAAAACACAGCCACTCAAGCCTGCTGACTTTCCCACTGAGTCATCTCTCAAGCCCCAACTACCATTGTCTCTTAACTGAAATTGGGCTTGTGAACGACATTTGTGTTTATATACTTGGCAATACGCTCAATGACTTCTCAATATCCTAACATAGTATCATTTATAACTTATTTTGTAGGAAAAGAAATAAACTACAAATTACTGGCTTTGCTGGTTCAAAAACTCTGATGTTACAAACCTTTCAGCTGTGCCTGTGAATATATACCACAGCTTTTTACTATTATACCAAACATCATAAACCCATATAGACAAACCCATTTTTTTCTGATACCCAAAGTTTATACATCTTATGGCAGTACATTGACTGGCTGGACTTTTTTTTTTTTTTTAAACCTGATTACAAGGGATTCAAAACTCAGCCGCTCAAGCGTGCACTTCTCTTATGACCAACAATATGTAACAGCAAGTACTATGTACTAACTCAATAATCTGATAGTCAACCAAGAAGCATTTAGAATCTCCTTTGAAGATACTAGAACACCTGGAACAAGGAAGAGTGTGTTGTATTAAAACAATGTGATTAAAAGACTTTGAACTCAGTAAACAATTTCGTCACAGTGATTGGGGAAGGGGGTGTGGGGGGGACACACTGGAAAGCACTTCTTTCATAGGCAACAAAAATCCCTGTAAAATATAAAGTTCTATGGAATAATTTTATTATATTCATTTCACTTTTAAGTCTTACGTCTTTAAAATAATTAACATTCAAAACAATAAAAGGCCCATAAAATTACTTACTCTTTGTACTCTCTCCCTCATTCTCAGAATCCATTAAATCACCTGAACGCATAGCAGACATAATCTTCTGAGCAACAGTGGAGAGGGGTGTCTCACAGAGATCAAAACCTACACATGCCTCATAATTTTCCATTTTCATAAAGTCCTAAATATAAGATAAGTACCCATATGTTAATTTTAAGACTTTAAAAGGACTTACATATATTTCCATTTAAAAGGTATGAATAAATACAGGAGATAGGTTTTGATTATATAATAGGGCAGAAAAAATGAGAAATGAGGCCTGTTGGTACAAGCTGAACTGGGAGACTGAGGCAGGCAAAAGACAGTTCAAGCCTGCCTAGGCTTGAGAACAAGTTCAGGGACAGCCTAGGCAATTTGCAAGACCCAGCTTCAAATATTTTTAAAGCTTAAAAAAAAAAAGTGCTGGTGTGGGGGATAGGGCTAAGTTTTAGAGCATTTGCTTGATATGTGCAAGCCCTAGAATTGATTCCCCAGTGCTACAAATTAAAACAAAACTAACCAGAAGCACATCTTAGGGATCATGATAAACAGATTTTTAAAAAGGCATGGCTATGCACGCCTTTAGCCCCAGCACGTGGGAGGCAGAGGCAAGTGGATCTCTGAATTTGAGGCGAGCCTGGTCTACAGAGTGAGTTCCAGGACAGCCAGGGCCATACAGAGAAACCCCTGGGGATGGGGGGGGGGAGGGGGTGTGATGACACCCTCACTTTCTTATTAACCAAATATAAAGTAAGCCAGTCTCTGAAAACTAGCTATTACTAATCTTCAAGTATACAACTCTGATACAGTAATTAAAACTGACTTGGGTAATCACGGCAGACAAACAACCTGCTATCTTGGCACTGACACATCCTATTGGTCCCCCTGTGCAGGAAGGACAACTCAGGACATTCAAACAAACAGCTGACAGTTAAATCTTACGAGAAAATTTAAGGTTAAAATTTTTTCAACTACATTAGGTTCACCTAACAAAAGTAAATTTATGTAACACAATACAATAGACAAAAATGTATTTGTTTAATTATAAAGTTAACAATGCATGTCCATCTATATCTCTATATACAGATAGAAAATATCCATAAAACTTTCTGAAATATGTATTTTTAAGATTGGCATTCCATATAACAAAGAATATTCTTAGGGTTCTCTCCTACAATAGACCTCTTATAGTATTTAGTATCTAATACAAACGTCGTGAGATGAGCTCTTTGGGAGTGCTTGGTAACTGACAGGCAGACCAGTGTGGTGGTGTGTGCTGATAATCCCAGCATAGTCATGAATTCAGTGCCAATCTGGGCTACAAGGCAAGACTTTATCTTTAAAAAAAAAAAAAAAAAAAAAAAGAATTTAAGAGGGTGGTGGTGGCTCACACCTTTAGTCCCAGCACTCAGGAGGCGGAGGCCAGAGGCAGAACTCTCTGTGAGTTCAAGGCCAGCCTGATCTACAGAGTGATTCCAGGATAGCCAAGGCTACACACAGAGAAACCCTGTCTCAAAAAACTAAAACTGAAAAAAAGAATTTTTTAAAAATCAAATTGAAGAGTTACTTCAAGCTTTTAAAATAACTGTTTAACACTTTCTTTTCTAAGAAACTGATTTAAATATGTATCATAAATCCTTTAAGCAACCATTTGTACATAATTTTGAAACTTAAAAAATTTCAAATTTCATTAATTATGCTGTATCACACTGGTTAAAGCTCTAGTAGGGGCCACCAAAGCCCAGCCCCTAGAATGGAAATGCTCAAGTCCTCAAACTTTGTGGTGCAAGTAGAAACATTTAGTCTCAAAGGTTAGAGACCTAGGGGAAAATACTTCAAACAACAGAACTTAATGTTAGTCAAATACAAGATTTAGGTACTGAATATAATCATAGTATTATCTTACCCAGAGGAGGTAAAATTCAAAGCCCAAATGAAACTGCACATTTTCATTTGGAAATCTATATATTTGCTAACTATCGGGTATTAAGTGAGTAATAAAAAAGTTAAGTATGTAGCACAGATATACTGAAAAAAGATATGACACACTCCAAGTAGGAGATGTGAGAGTCCACCACATACACAGTAACTTAAAATTTTACTGCTGGGATTTTGTTTTGCTTTTTTTGAGACTAGGGTTTCTCTGTGTAACAGCCCTGGCTGTCCTAGATTCACTTTGTAGACTAGCCTGGCCTTGAACTCACAGAGATCCACCTGCCTCTGCCTCCCAAGTGCTGGGAACTTCTGGGATTTTTAAAATTCATTTTTTTCATATCACAGTTGACCTCAGATAACTAAAACCTTAAAAAGCAAAACTCAACATTCTACAAACTTTTGAAATAGCAGAAAATGCCAATTTTAGATTTGATTATATTTAAATATTTGTATAACATGCTTTTTTCCTACCGAGATTAAGTGACAGCAAGCAAATTGTTATGAAAAGCACTGATATGCCTATCCCAGAACTGGAGAGGCAGAAGCAGGCAGATCTCTTAAATGCAAGCCCAGTCTGGCCAGCCAGTGCTACAAGAGTTCAGCACCTCCACTCCCAACAATGGTTACATGGGTTAAAAGCCAAACTGATACAAACAATATCCCCAACTTAAATGTGTGGGACTAAAGTGTTTCAGATATTTCAATTTTTGTACATATACAAATAGATATCTTAGGGATAAAATCCAAGTTAAAATGTGAAATTCATTTATATTTCAGACAAACCTATACACGTAAGACAAATGGTAATCTTATAATCTGTTTTGTAACTCTGTCCTGTCATGTAAGATCAGATGCAGAATTTTTCACTTGTGAAATCATCCCAGTTGTTTGTAAGTTTCAGATTATGCAGCATTTAAAAATTTCAGATTAGGGAAGTTCAACTTGACACTAAGTCTACAAAAGTAAAATCTTAAGTTTATAAACTTAGTAGTGCTGAGGCTGATGATGTGGGTTAGTCACTGCCGCCAAGACTGATGAAGTGACTTTCATTCCCAAAGCTCTCATGAAAGGGTAACGTTGATTCCTGCAAGGTGTTCGCTTATCTCCAAATATCCATTATGGTATGCAGGTATACACTAATAGACCACACAGACACACACACACTCCTCCCTGCACACTACTTAGTGTGGAAAACAACTAGTAGTTTATTAGTCTAATACTTAAGAAGTAAAACACAGCAGGCATAGTAAAGATTCCATCTGCAGAGCTCTTCAGTCTCTAGGACCAGAAGCCTTAGTCTTTGACTGGTCTTCTAAATTTTCCACAACATCTTTTAGATAGTGTTCATTTTTAAAGAAATATACATATAATTCTCTTTCCACTTGATGTAATTTATTAGTTGCCAAAATTTTTCTTTTTGTCTTCACATCAGCAAGAATTTCAGTAAGGAGATGATTTAATTTATTCATCTGAGATTCAACTTGATGAAAGTGCTCCATTAACTCCTAAAAAGGGGAGAAAAAAAGCTTTTATTTCAAGAACTTTATTCCGAATACCAACTAGAAATTTAAAATATAATCTAAAATGAAACTCTATGATTTAATAACTCCTCAACCGGGTGTGGTGGCGCACAACTGTAATCCCAAAATGCTTCTGGGAGGCAGAGGCAGGCGGACTTCTCTAAATTCCAGGCCAGCCTGGTCTACAAAGAGAGTCCAGGACAGCCAACACTACACAGAGAAACCCTGTCTCAAAAAACAAAAAAACACAAAAGAAAAACAAGAAACAACAACAACAACAAACCAAATAAAAACCTCCTCATAATAAAAAGCCATATTAGGCTAGTGTGGTAGGATACTTGAGAGACAGAGCAGGAAGATCTCTTCAGTTCTAGGCTAGCCTCATCTACATAATTAATTCCAAGCCAGCCAAGGCTACATAGTGAGATCCTGTCTTAAAAAAAAAACAAAAACAAAAAAAACTAAAGAAAACCAAAAAGCTGTAATTAAAAATCCCTGGGCTGAAGAGATGGATAAAGATGTTGTCCCATTGATCCCCCAAGCCTACATATTTGAAGGAAACAATAGACTCCCAATTGTCTTCTCGTCTCCAGACACATGTGCACCACTCTACACACAAAAAAACGCAGTAATTTTTTTCTTGGTTTTTTGGTTTGTTTTGTTTTTTGAGACAGGTTTTCTCTGTGTAGCCTTGGCTGTCCTGGACTTGTTTTGTAAATCAGGCTGGGCTCAAACTCACAGAGATCCACCTGCCTCTCCCACCAAGCGCTGGAATTAGGGTGTATGCCACTGTGCCTAGCTAGCTGGGCATGTCTGTAAGCCCAGCAGTAGAAAAGCTGAGGGAGGATGCTGTAAGTTTGAGGTCAGATTGGGATACAGAATGAGTTCCACACTAGCCTATACTGCAGCATGAGATCCTATATCAAGCAAACAAGCAAGTAATCAAGTAAGAAGTGTCTACCAGATTTACAGTCAACACACAATTAACTGTAATAACATCTAATAGGGAATTCTGAATGACTTAATGCAAACTCTACTTCCTGAAGTGTAACTGATCTGTTCTGTGTATTCATAATTAATAAATATTATTGAGTGCCTACCTTGTACCAAGCACTGTTTTGTAACTATTTGAACAAAAACCTGGGTGTGGTAGCGTAGGCCTATAACCCCAGCACTCAGGGAGGGAGAGGCAGGCAGATCCCTGTGAGTTCCAGGCCAGCCTGGTCTAGGATAGCCAAGTCTACACAGAGAAAGCCCGTTTCAAAAAACCAAAAACCAAACCAAACAAAACAAAAAACAGCAAAACCTTTCTCATGGAAGCTTTATTATATTAATTAATCAAACTTTATTGCAGCTTAATCTGTGCCTGATACATATAAATGCAGGAAAAGCCTTGATATGAAGTCTAATAAGCAACTGCTCCAGTCTGGATCCATAGACGCTTTGTTATGGCAGTGGGAGGGGTTCAGAAACTCCACCTCCTGTCTCTCCCAGAAGATGCACAGGCAGTTAACATTTGGGAGACTTCTGGGTAGTGGAGTTGCAAATAAGTTAGTTGTCCATGCTCCTGTAACTGGCCTCTCGTTCAAATCCTGTTAGCTATCGCAATTAGACTCCCTGGTTCGCCAAGCTAGACTTGGATGGAGTCCTGTATTCACTCTTTATTCTGTCCTTGGTAGCCTCAGCTGCGTGAGTGGATGGTTCACTCCCACCACCTAAGGAACTAGAACTGTCTGCAGGGTGAACCTGAGACACCAACCACGGACTCACATCTGCCTCCACACTGACTAGAGGACAATGGTGCTGGGGTCTGTAGAAATAATAGTGCAGGTTACTTGTCTATATTATATAATCACATTGACAGTAAAAACCCACAGTGGCATGGTGCTTTTTTTTTTTTAACCTTAAAAACAAACAAAAACCTGCCTCAACAAAAATCTCCTTTTCTCCCTCCCCCCTTCTTTCCCTATCCTGTAAAAACGGAATTACACAGACTACTCAATGAAAACCATGCTAACTATATGTAATTCTTCTGCTTAAGAACTCAGACATGGGGGCTGGAGAGACGGCTCAGAGGTTAAGAGCACTGACTGTTCTTCCAGAGGTCCTGAGTTCAATTCCCAGCAACCATATGGTGGCTCACAACCATCTATAGTGAGATCGGATGGCCTCTTCTGGCCTGCAGGTGTACATATGGGCAGAGCACTGTATGTAAATTAATAAATCAATCAATCTTTTAAAACCTCAGACATGTTAAAGCTTAATGTTTAATAAATTTGATTTCCTCACTTTTTGCATTTAAAGGATTTTTTAAAATCTCTACAGTTGTCCAATCAAGCATTCTAGTCTTCAAAACTGTAGCCAGTTATCAGCAGAGGTTCTCACAAAGTCTGCAGCTCTAACTACCACCAACATTCCAGAGCACGGCTCACAAGCAGCTGAGTGCTTGTTATGAAAATACAATTCTGGGCCTCAACTCAGGATAAATTATTCCATCTCTGTAACACGGCCAAGAATCAACATTTCAATACTCCATGCCTGGTGATTCCAATGTACAAATTTTAAAAATGACTGCATTTAGACCTGTCACATATGCTAATTTCACAAATTAGTACTTTATTTTTTTAATTTTTTAAAAAGATTTATTTATTATATATACAATCTATGCTTGCCTGCATGTACGTGTGCCTGCCTGCCAGAAGAGGGCACCAGATCTCATTACAGACCGTTGTGAGCCACCATGTGATGGCTGGGAATTGAACTCAGGACCTCTGGAAGAACAGCCAGTACTCTTAACCTCTGAGCCATCTATCTCTCCAGCTCACAGATTAGTACTTCTAAAACTACATTTTTTTAAAAAGGTAATTTTGACATTATCGTCACCTTTAATATTCTCTAAGAAAACTTTGGTAAACAAAAATCTGGTATACTAATAACCTCAGTTAATTTTAGTTAACCTAATGATCTTATAGTGCTAAAATAAATATTCCTACAGCAGATACTAAAAAATGTTCAACTTCACTAATAAAACTGACTTGACTTTTAAAATTTCCTTTTATTGTTTTCTTTTTGCTTGCTTGTTTGTTTTGGACAGAGTTTTTATCCTGTAGCCCTGGCTGTCCTAGATATATGTAAGCAAGGCTGGTCTTAAACTCACACAGCTCTGCCTGTTTCATGCACAGCCTGACTTGACTTAAAAAAAAAATTATGTACAGTGCTCTGCCTGCATGTACCCCTGCCCACCAGAAGGCATCAGATCACAGTACAGATGGTTGTGAGCCACCATGTGGTTGCTGGGAATTGAACTCAGGACCTCCTGAAGAGCAGACAATGCTCTTAACTGCTGAGCCATCTCTCCAGCCCTGAGACTTGACTCATTTAATACCCTAATTAGGCAGTAAAAAAAGAAAATTAATGATACCAAATAGCAAGATTATAGTAAAACTATTTTCGGGAATCTACAATGCATTTTTGTCAGATCTCAACTATCTGAAACAAAGATGCACTTATAATAGAGACCATCATGTGGTAGCTGCTGATAGCCAGGCACTCTTAAATATTTTTCAGATGAGCATGGTGACTCAGACCTTTAATCCTAACACCTAGATGCAAAGGGAAGAAAACTGCTACAAAGTCTATGTAGCAAGTTCCAGACCAGGAAGGGCTACATGCTGAGACTCAAACAAAACCAAATTTTCCCCAATGTTCTTTTTTTTAAGATTCATTTATTTATCAAATATACAAAGTGTTTTGCCTGCATGCACACCAGCAGAGGGCACCAGATCTCACAGATGGTTATGAGTCACCATGTGGTTGCTGGGAATTGAACTCAGGACCTTTGGAAGAGCAGACAGTGCTCTTAACCTTTGAGCCATCTCTCAGCCCCCACAATGTTCTTATGTATATATAGTGTAGACAATGAAGTCAACTGTGAATCACAAAACAACTTAGAGCAATTCAGAATTAAGTGTGAAGCTTTAGAAGTATCCTACACATTTTAATTGGCTTATTTTCTCCTTTTAAAATATGTTAAAAAATAAGACAATGATGGGCTACAGCAATGCCTCATTAGATAATGACACCTACAGCCAATCCTGACAACCTGAGTTCAATCCCTGGGACCATATGGTAGAAAGAAGGGAACCAACTCCTACAAATTGTCTGGATCTCAATTGTGCACCATGGCACACATGCACCCACATAACACACAAATAAGTAAGTGTATTTTTTAAAAAAAGAATATGGAGAAAAAATGTCTACCTACATCTCAAAGACCCCATGTAGAGAGAATGCTGCTTCCTGGCCTCAAAACGAAAACCTCCTCTGCCATTATGCTATTATGTCGAAGCATATGGTGCCAAATGACCATGAATAAAACTCTTTGAAATCATGAGCCAAATAATCTTTTCCAAAGTTGCTTCTTTTAGGTATTTGGGCTACATAAAAGTATGTCTAATTAACTAATATAAAGACAGACCACTAGAAATTATTTTAATATCTGTCATGAGAAACAGGTTAATTATGAAGTTTTACATAATGGAACAGTAATGTGTCTACATAGATGAGTTTCAAAAAAAATGTTAAGAAAGGCCAGGCAGAGGTTGCACAGACCTTTAATCCCAGCACTTGGGAGACAGAGGCAGGTGGATCACTGTGAGTTTGAGGACAGCCTGATCTACAAAAGCAAGTCCAGGACAGCCAAGGCTACACAGAGAAACTCTTGTCTCAAAAAACAAAAAATATAACAAAAATAAATAAATAAATAATGTTAAGAAGCAAGTACATGGAGGGTATGGTGGCTCAGACCGTTAATCCCAGCACTGAGGAAGCAGAGGAAGACAGATCTCAGTGAGCTTGACCGTAGCCTGATCTACACAGTGAGTCCCAGTACACAATGAGACCCTGCCTCAAAAACAAAAAGACAAAAAAACAAAAAAGAGAGAGAAACAAACTGAAATGGAAACAAGTAAATGCTAGTCACTGAGAAGCATGTTTGTGATTCCAGCACTCGGGAAGTAAAAGGAGGAAGATTGCAAGTTTAGGGCCAGCCTGAGCTACGGAGTGAGTTTAAGGCAAGCCATGAGCATAGTGAGACCTATTTCCAAAACACCAAAGACTGCAGTTATACCTTAATGAGGAAGCCCTTCCCTAGAATGTAGACGGCCCTAGGTTTCATCAACAGCCTCAGCCTCAGTGAGTGAATAGTAAGTTTAAGGGTACAGAACAAAAACAAACGAGTTACTGAAACATAGAGTTCCGACCATATACAGTTGAAGAACACAGAGAAGTTAATATATTATCTAAGAATTTATTTATATAATAAAACTCAAAGACAGTACTCCTCAAAGGCTAGGGAGTTCTACTAGAAGAAGCATGTGACAATAAGTCCACATAGATTTTTAAAGACAGAAAGGTGATCCTCTATTTGCTAAAATAACAAGTTTTCTTCCTTAACACAGCATCAATATTATGTATTCTTTTATGGTGGCTGAAAACTTTATAAACTTTCAAATTCCTTACATGAAATTAAAAATTATCTGAACACACACATATACACACACACGGAGTTAAAAATCATACGGTTAAAAAAAGGGGGGGCAGTGTCAGAGAGAAGGCTCAGAGGTTAAGAGCATTGGCTACTCTTCCAAAGATCTTGAGTTCAATTCCCAGCAACCACATAGTGACTCATAACCATCTATAATGCAATCTGGTGCCCTCTTCTGAAATGCAGGTGTACATGCAGGTAGAATACTGTATACATAATAAATAAATAAATATATATATTTTTTTAAAAATCATATGATTTTAATATGGTGGCATACGTGTATAATTCTAGTACGTGGGAGATTTTGAATGGAGATCAGCATAGGCTACATGGCAAGGCCCTGTTTCTTTAAGTTAAGTAAATTTTATATTAGTGTAATAGGATAGGGTAATCTTTTCCTCATGATATTTTCTTCTATAAGAAACATTTTTTTTATTTAAATACTTTGTATTTGAATAAGTATTTTTACTTGCACATATGTATGTGTACCACATGTGTGCCTGGCACCCACAAAAGCAAAGGACATCAGAACCAATAGATCAAGAGTCACAGATGGTGTGAGCCACCATGTGGGTACTAGGAATGCAACATAAGTCATATACAAGAGCAGCAAGTGTTCTTAACTAAGTCAGCTCTCTAGCCCTTACAATAAACATAATTTGAAAAGCATTTTAAATTTCTAGGTGAACACTCACCTGATCACAAAGCAACAGCTTATTTCCTCCATGATACAAAGCATCACAAAGCATGTCCACATCATTATTTAGTTTGGACAGAAAGGAAAAATGCTCTTGTGTAGACACTGTCAACTGATCTCTTATTAGAGAAACATCTTGTTTCAATTTCTCAGCCACTTCTTCCAGGTGTTCATGGGTTATAAACAATTCTTTTTTCTTATTGTCTCCTTCTAAAAGTTGATAAAGCCTAAAATACAAAATTTAAATTAAAGAGAAAAATGTTTAGGTTAGTAGTTTTCAAAATTATAACCCACTTCATTGGGTCACATATAGTGATACCTAAGTAACAATTGAAAAGCAGTAATTTAGCCAGGCGCTATGGTGCACGCCTGTAATCCTAGCACTCTGGGAGGCAGATGCAGGCGGATCCCTGTGAGTTCGAGGCCAGCCTGGTCTACAAAGTGAGTCCAGACAACCATGGCTACAAAGAGAAACCCTGTCTCAGAAACAAACAAACAAACAAAATATCCACAAGCCTACAGAACAAAAGAACAATCTTAAGTAGCATGTCACTTTTTTTTTTTTTTTTTTGAGACAGAGTTTCTCTGTGTATCCCTAGCTGTCCTGGACTCGCTTTGTAGACCAGGCTGGCCTCAAACTCAGTGATTCGCCTGCCTCTGCCTCCCGAGTGCTGGGATTAAAGGCATACACCACCACGCCCAGCCTCTCGTTCTCTCTTCTTACAGACAAATCTTAACAGACTATAAAACTGGTTGAAGTCCAAAGCTGCCAATTGTAATTCTAGGGGCTATAACTACACAATTACACAATGGCACATTCACATAGGAAGCAGAGGTAGGTAGAACTTCTGAGTCCCAGGCCAGCCTGTTTCAAAAAACAAAACAAAACAAAAGCCCAAAATCACTTTGTTTATTAGTATAATGAGTGATTTAGGGTTGCTTCATTGCTTTCATTTTAGGGGTTACCATCTACATAATGATCTATGTTATTCTAATCCTACAGAAAAAATAAGGACTAGCATACAAAATGTGTGTGTGTACGTGTGTGTACATGTGCACAGGGAGGGCAAAGGTTGATTCTGAGGGTCTTCCTCAACCACTCTCTGCCTCACTTTTTAACAAAGTCTCTCATGAACCTGGAGCTCAGCTATTCCATGAGACTGGCTGGCCAACAAGCCTAGGTACCCAAGCACTTCAGTGACTGAACTATCTTCCCAGCCCTGTGCCCCTGGCTTTTTACGTAGTTCTGGGGGATCAAGTTAGGTTTTCAAGCTTGTACACAAGCACTTCAGTGACTGAACTATCTTCCCAGCCCTGTGCCCCTGCCAGTTCTTTCTTTCTTTATAATACAAAGTCTCATTGTGCGGCTCAGGCTGTCCTAGAATTCTTGCTATGTAGCCCAAGCTGACCTCAAATTCAAGATTCTTCCGCCCTAGCTTCCAGAAAGTTGAAATTAAAGGTGTAATCCCATGACCACAAGTGTTTGCTGAAAATTGTTGTTATATAGTCCATGAAGCCCTCAAACTTACGAGATTTCTGCCCCAGCCTTCTAGGTACTGGGATGACATACATGAGCCACCACACCAAGCACAGTAAACTTTGAAATCTACTACTTCACCCTTTCAATTCCTATTATCTTGGTATCATCAGTGGCTTAGCTATCCAGGAAAGTTAGCTTTCATTTCACATGGCCTACCTCCCCAGATAGAGAAATAGTCTTCCCACCACACTACCTTGCCCAGATCCCATCAGTATCATGCCCAGCAATACCTACAGTACAAAGCTGTACTCAAATTTCCTGTCCCAAAGCTAAAGTATCTAATGATATCTAAGTGGGAGTAAAATATTTTACCAGTTTATTCCCCCAACTCACTGACTTCGGCTCTAGAGTGGCTACGTTCAGACCTAACATGAACAGAAAGGGAACAAAAACAAAAACCAACAACAAAAAGATAAAAAATGAAAGAAAAGTGGAAAGTCCAAATCTGTATACAAGTAATTTTTTAAAAGTTCAAAATTTCTGTTCCCTAGTATTTCACACAAATAAAGGAAAAAAATACTAAGAAGCAATGACATACATACCTATGAGTAGAATAATCCTTAGGGTCGATGGGAATCCTTGAGTTTAACTGCTCAGATGGCGATGGACCTGTTAACTCTGCTAATCGCTGGCAGAGTACCATGTTTCTTTGACTAAGTTGTTGAACCAAATTTTCAAGTTGCCGATATGTATCCCAATGCCTTCTCAACTCAATTTCATATGATAACTGTACAAGCTCAAATGATGCCTTCTGCTTTATCAACTGATTTAAAACTAACTTTTGTCTTGCTGTATAATAATCTTGTTTAGCAATCTGCAGATCAAAATCTCCCTTTACAACTGGCATGTTCAATAACTGGGCATTCTCTTTTACCACAGCAGGCAAAATTTTGTCTTTTATATGAGTGATTTGTTCTTCAAGTTTGAGAATCTCACTGTTCAAGCTAGAAAGTTTAGCGTCCAAATTTTCTTTACCAATAGCCTAAACAAAGAAAGCAATAACATTTTAAACTATAGATTTAAACTTTTATTTTAAAATTATTTTCACTTTTAAGTGGTGCGATAATGTATTCAATGAGTGAAAACTAACTTTTTAGTGTAAGCCAAAAATAGGGGTTCCCCCACAAAATAGTTTTAAAAGGGAAAATACGGATTAAGTCCAGAGAAAAGCCACTGTTAAGTACTGAACTTCAGTGCTTTTACATTATAAACATATACAAACAAACAAACTAGATCTCATTATTACCTTAATCATAACTTTATCAGCATATTATTCACTATAAGAAATGAAGATTCTAATTTCTCATAAATTATCTCAATGGGTATTTTCTTAGTCCATCAGCTGATTATAGCACACAGATTTACCAGATTTACTCCTTTTATTATTTCAAAGCATTTTTGTCTGTTGTAGTAACTAATTTAATTCTGATTCAGAAAACTCTACATTTTTATTCAACTATCCAGTGGTACAAGAAAGCAACCTTCCAAAGAGTGCAGATGAACAGCTCAATATATCTACATATTCTCAAAAGTAAAGAGAAAGTCATTCCATTGAATCCTAGACTTTTGATTTCATTAACACCATCTTCTTGTCAGAGGAAACTAGGCAGAATACCCATAAGCAAGCAAGTAATCTCTTTGGCATATATCATAAAACAGAAACTCCAGTTTAACCTGTATTTGAAAAGACACATATTTCAAATTCATAGTGCAAATTAAGATATTTCTGTTCAAAACCAACCAGGTAATATGACTGAGGATAAAACTATTTAAATTCTAGTACTATGATTAATACTTGTATGAAACACACACTACAAATAAGTACTGAGCAAATATAAAATTAAAATCAGATTCCCTCTTCTAAGGTAGTAACAATATTAAACCCTGTATTTCTAACAATCACAGTATGAATTAGGTCGTATCTCTTATGTTTACCTTGCTGGTTAGGCTATGAAGATTCTCTTCTGCCCATTTTATACTTGACTTCATGCTCAAATTACTTGCTTTCAAGTATATGATCTGCTGCTGAGCACAGATGCTTGCAATCTGCAGTCTAGCCATCTCCACTTGTCTATCCTCGAGAATTTCTCCATTATCACAAATAGATGGTGTTTGTATATCTAAGAGCTGAAAATTTTCTTCATTTGAACTTTGGACGACTTCATGTACACCCTGAAAGAACTGCTTCTTGGTGTATAAGGTTAAGGCAGCTGTGCTCTGTTCTTCCTGGCTTATGTATTTTCCCAAGGAAAACTGAGACAGAAACACCATTGGATTTGCCCCCTGACCTGAGTTAGAACTTCTGAAGAATGTCATCAAATTATTAATCCCATCAATAAGAACTTGAAGTTCATTACTGAGCTTAGTATTCACAGCATTTAAGAATCCTTGCCTCTGTTTCAGCTTCTTGCTGGCTTCCTCTTGTTTAGCACTCAATGTCAGAGACTTGTAGTTAGTTTCGGAAGCCATTAACTGGTATTTATTCCGCTGCTGAATTTTTAAGTTATTTAATTTCTGCAGAGTTTGGACCTCATCCTCTAATTTCTGTATCTCCTTGTCATCCACAATAGGCGTCTTCAAATCAAAAGTTCTACAGGTTCTAAGAACTTCATGCAATGCTGCTCCTTCTAGGATGGGCTTGCCTGATTGCTGAAGCACGCTGAAAGCTTCCAACTCTTTTTCAGACAATACATTCTGTCCATTGGTGTTCCCACAGAACCATTTCAAAAATGACTCATCTTCAGCATCCTCAAACAGCCAGTCAAAATCTTCTCCATTAAGAACGTCAGCTTTGGGATAACCAATTTTTTTCAGTGTTTCCACAAACTCATTTCCACAACTCATGGTTTAGCTGCCCCTGTTTTTTTATATTTGATATGAATCTATGGTAGTGATTTTTAAAAACTAAGTTCAAACAGAAAAAAAAAGTTTACACTAAGTCCACAGAAGAAGGGGGGAAAATACAATCTATAATGTGTTTTCCTGGGGGGTGGGGTGGGAGAAAACAAATATTAGACCACAAACAAGGCAAATGCATCTTAAATATAAATAATCTTATCAGATGACATCAGGAAGCTGCATAAGTGAAAGGCAGATGCAGTATCTGAAGAAAAGAAAGCAGAATGTAAGTAATGAGGGTGTTGCTTAGGACACTATAACAGTAATGAAGAATCTAATTAACAAAGACACAACCATAAAAACCTGATTTTTTTTTTCCAATGATGAAGTTACTTAAAATACACTAGTTTGTAAAATAGTTGTTTTCCCCTGTCGCTTCTAGTTAGGGAAGAGGAATATGCCAATATTTTAAAGGAAGAATCAACTAATATTCACCTCAATCAGCATTCATCAGGTCCAAACGACTCAATCTACAGATATAACCAGACTAATGCAGAGAAAACCAAGACAAGTTGACAAGTTTCAAAGTACCCAGCAGTCATCAAGTAAAAAGCATTATTTTGAACCAGCACGACTTGAGCCAAACTAAGGTCAGTGGCAATGGCAGGCCTTAAAATCACATACATCTGACACTCTGGTCGCAAAATTTATGGGCTGAGTTTTGTTTCTGATTCTATAGCCGAACGTGGTGGCCAAGCCTTTAATCCCAGCCCTCAGGGAGGGAGAAAAGGATCGCTGTGAGTTCGAGGCCAGCCTGGTCTTACAGCGCGAGTCCAGGACAGCCAGGGCTACAAAAAAAAAACCCTGTCTCTGAGGGAAAAAAGAACCCCCGCCCCCCACATACACCAAAAAAAAAAAAAAAAAAAAAGAGTATCCAGTTATGACATTTAAGATCCCTAATAAGACGTACCCACAAAAGCACCGAATTGCTATTTTTTTTAAAATGCACAAAGGATAGGGGTATATTTTAACGCTTGGCTAGTGTGATTGAGGCCTTGGGTTTTTCTCCTCAGCATGCGAAAAGTAAAGTTACCAACCCCAGCAGGATGGCTGGCCAAGCACCCCCACCCTGCACGAAGCCTCAGCCTCACCTGTCACCCCGCGCCCGGGCCCAGCGACTTCTCTCGGTGCCTCAAGCTGGGTGTAGGAGGGTACACCCCCTTACCTCAGGATGCCCCCGCCGGCGCTCTGAGCGGCCTCCGAGCGCGCGCGCGTCGCAGTGCCTCACGGGAGTGCTGGGACGCGCACGCGCAAATGGCGACGCCAGTAATATCTGCGCAGGCGTAGTATTCCGAAGAAAGGAGAAGCGGAGCCGCTGACCCGCCCACAACGTGGAACCAGGAGCCAGGTGATTGGCTTTCCGGCCAGACGCACCGCCCCTTAACCCCGTCCCCATTCCGCCCCTTCCCCCACAATGTCCTTCCCGCTAGGCTCAAGAGGATTGGTTTTCTCACTGAAGGCTCCACCCACGCCACGCCCCTTAATTAGCGTATGGGTCTCTTGGGGCAGCGCGTTGCACAGCGATCCTGTTAGGCCTCCTGTTTTAAGTATGGCTTGCAGTCTTTGACACCGCTATGGGACCGAAAGCTTGAGGCCAATCATACCCCTCCCTCCCCCAGCAGCTCTCATCTCCCCTCAACCCCCTGTAGGGTGACCCAATGTGGTGCTAGTAACCAGATCAGCAGTAGAGTCCCCAGCAGGTCTCTGGCAGCGTAGGACTGCTGGCTATAGAATCTTTTACAACAACGGCTATAGAGCAAAAACACTTAACACCCATGGCCTCACTGATTTCCAAGCAAAAGCTGACTTCCTCCAAGATCCGATATTCAAAATGTAAAGTACCTAAGTTTGGAGTGCTGTGGAAGGCGTGCATTCAACTCTGAGGCAGCTGAGACACTGAGGCAGCTAAGATAGCCAAAGTTAGGATTCTGCTTCAGTCCGCCTACCTGTGATGTCATTGCCTACCTGCCATGGGGGCGTGGCCCTACCCAAGATTATAAAAGGCCAAATCCTCGCCCTAGCTCCCTCTTTTACTCTCTTTCCCTCCCTCCCTCCCTCCCTCCCTCCCTCCCTCCCTCCCTCCCTTCTCTCCCCATGCTCACTTAATAAACCTCATGTAATCTAATATCTGTTGCCTGGCATCTTATTATCTTATTTCTTAGTATTAATTATTAAATTGGTTTGCTGAACTAAGGCTAAGGCTGATGCAAGCCTCATTAATGTCCTATGGTCCCAGAAAACTAACCTTTGGAATTACAGTTGACATTGGTAACAACGCGTCTGTATGGGGCAGAATTTGTTCATTTTTCTACCAGACAGCATTTGCAATTTACCAATCTCTTGTAAGATGGCATATACATATGCGAGGTGTGGGCTTTGATCATCAGAAAACAGTACTCCTTGTGACCCTCCTCTGGTCACAAATGAGGTGGCTTATCAGACAAGGTTCTAGTCTAGTTACTACTAGGTTGAATTCTTTCTGGATCTTCTTTTCCTCCTTGTTTATTTGTTTTTTGAGACAAGGGTTTTGCTGCAGGGCCCAGGCTGGGCTTGAACTCAGGATTCTCCTACTTGAGTGTCTACAAGCACTGGGGTCATAGGTACGAATCACCATGCCCAGCTTGTGATGATTTTAAAGAAAGAAAAGCTAATGTTCTAGTTAGATAATTTAAATTCTAGTTGAAGACATTTACTACTCTTATTTGACTTTTTACCCTCCCTTTGAAAGTCAGTAAAGCCTGAAAGTAAATAAAAACAAACATTACAGGGAATGGTGCATAATCCAGGGTTAGGAAGTCAAGGGATTGGCCCTGAGGGCCGGCTGGAGGTGGGGGCTCAGCAGGGAGCTGGTGCTCAGTGGGTTTTGGCCAGAGGAAGTACAGGCAGTGTTTTTGGGAAATTTTGCTGAGGAGGCAAAGACTGAGAGAAAAAGAGCCAAATGACACAAGATGAGGGGGTGGGAATGCAGGGTTGAGAGGATTTTTGGTGTTGTTTTGTTTTAAAGTGGGAGGAACTTGGGGGATATTTATAGACTGTGCGGAAGAACTCAGAGGAGACAGAATTAAAGATGCCAGAAAGACAAAGGGCTACTTTGCAGAATGAGGGTTGCCGTCTCCCCACCTCCACCCCAGAGCAGGAGGCGCAACCTGGAACCCACCAGACCAGCCAGGAAACCCACTGTTCTTTCTGACTCCTGAACCCCAACTCTCTATTTGGAGTTGCTGACCACAGTTATTTGTTTGAAAGGTGTTTGTGAGGCCACAAGAAGCCATAAAAATACAAAGATTAGCCAGGTGGTGGTGGTGCACGCCTTTAATCCCAGCCCTCGGGAGGCAGAGGCAGGTGGATTGCTGTGAGTTCAAGGCCAGCCTGGTCTACAAAGCGAGTCTAGGACAGCCAAAGCTACACAGAGAAACCCTGTCTCAAAAATAATAAAAATAATAAAAATAAATAAAAAGATTAGGGACAGGATCAGTCCCCTGAGTACAAATGGTAAACACAGTGGGGCTAATTATACAGACCTGGAACGTTTTCTTGGTATTGGATTAGAAACTTAAGAAGACAACTATGTTAAACTTATTTCCAAGACAAGCTTGTTTTCTTCTACTCAAAACCAGTTGCGGTTTCAGTGGGGCCAAAAGGTAAAGGGAGCCCAGGAGCTAATCTTTCCTAAGCAAGCCTGTGAGAACATAATGGGTGAAACAAACCTAAAAGCAGGGCCATGAGTAAATCTTTGCTGTTTGCCTTACTCTCCTGGCATCAATATTACAAAGTATCTTTTGTTTTAGACAGTATCTTTTCACGCAGCTTTAAAACTTTGTATACAACTGTGATGTTAAAGGCCGTTTTCAAAAGCAGTTTAAGGGAAGTGAAGAGATCTATTCTCCAAACAACACGGAGAGGGGCTGTTTTTAAGGGGATGACAACCTTGGGCAGGCATGGGATAGCTTGATTATGCAATTTTTTTAAGTCACAAAAGGTCTGAGAAAGCTGGCACTGGACAACTCAGGAATGAGTAAAGGAAGGGAGCCCCAGGAGTTGGCAGAACCCGGGGCTGTCAGCCAGTGAGACGTGGTCTGGCAGCTTTTTCCTATTGGTCCTGTTCTTCCAGAAGAAAGTTGACTTTTCTTAAGACCATGGACTTGGGGGAGGGGAGTTTGCTTTTCATTGTATTTACATTCATGTGACGAAGGTGAAAACTCAGTACCAAACTCAGAAGTGTTTGAATCTGCACCAGTAGGAAGGGGTCACCATGGTGGTGGGTAGGGAAAGGGATCTTGGGAGCTGGAAGCCGGTAAGAAGCGGCCTGGCAGAGTTTAGGACCGGGAGGAGCACAGGATCTTAGTGTGGCTGAGAGGCTCATGTCAGTTGAGGAAGACTAGGATGAGAGCCACTGTAGCTCTCTTCCCAGGCCATTGGCCTAAGGCTAGAAAAATCCAGAGCTCCTGTGTCTCAGCTGTCTGGCTAAAGATTAGGAAAAGAAGCCATGTCCCAGTAGCCAGAGGCAAGTGCATCTCTGCATCTCTAAGTTCGAAGCCAGCCTGGTCTACAGAGTAAGTTCCAGGACAGCCAGGGCTACACAGAGAAACCCTGTCTGGAAAATTGGGGGGGGGGGGAATGTCCCACTAGCAATTAGCCCAGATTAGCCCAGCTCCTAATTTATACAGCCATAATCTCAGCACAATAGAATGGAAAAGGACAAAGGACTCAGGGTCCACTTGCAGAGGAGGCTGGGCTTGAACTAACTACCATGAGATCCAAATGAGACGGTAAGGACAAAGGGCTAAGTAGAAGGTAGGCTGGGCTAAGGTGAGGGACAGGAGAGAGCAGGCATCTGAGTTTAACACTAGAGACAAAGCGAGTAAGGAGCAGTAGGGACAGCTTGGCACCACTCTGGCTGCCAAGAGGGAAGTAGACAAGGCTTTAGATTTATGGGCAGTGGGCTCACTGGTGGGCAAACATGAAGGACTATAGAGATGGAAGAGGATTGTGTGTGAAGAGACTGTTTGGGGGACGGAAAAGCTATGGAAGGAAGTGCCATCTCTGAGCCTTGTTGGGCCTGGTGGTGCACACTTGTAATCCCAGCACTTGGGAGGCAGAGGCAGGAGGATCTCTATGAGTTCAAGACCAGTCTGGTCTACAAAGGGAGTCCAGTACATCCAGGGATACACAGAGAAACCCTGCCTCAAAAAAAACAAAAACAAACAAAAAAAATCTCCAAGCCTCGTTTCCTAACCATGAGATGGACCCAGCAAGATTATAGCAGGTGCTAATTACGCAAAGCGCTTAGCACAGAAGCTGGCACCCACTGGCCCCAATAGGAAGTGGTAGCAGGGAAGACCCAGAACCACAGTGTTGGAGATTTAAATGCCCACAGTGACATCAATACCCAAATCATACCAATATTGAGGTTCTAATTGTATTCACAGCAGAAAACTTTTTCTCTGAGTGACTTGCAACTGCCTCTAAGGCTGCCCATCCCTTCCCCTGCACCCAACCAAAGGCAGGGATACACATAGTCAAGAATCCAGAATTTAACAAGCATTCAACAATTGACAAACTGTTGCCGGCTGCGAGGACTGAGCCCTCCCCGGGTTTCCTGGTTCCACCCTCAAAACCTCCTAGCAGGCACCACTAAGCCATCCCAGATGGACTCTAAAGGCGGTTCAGTGTGGTGACCCCATGCTCTCTGGAAGTCCCGATTCGTGCCCTCTAAGGTTATTCAAGGTGGCAAGTCCTCGAAGGACAAGCCTCAGGGGGTTCCTCTCTCTGGGAGGAAACTGAGTCCTCCAAGAACCAGGGCCACGATTCCATGGCAATGAGGTGGACCCTCCCTACAGACAATGGAATGTCAGGAACGCTGTCCTGTTTTCCCCTCCAGTGTGTGTGTGTGTGTGTGTGTGTGTGTGTGTGTGTGTGTGTGTGTGTGTGTGTGTGTGTGTGTGTGTGTGTGTGTGTGTGTGTGTGTGTGTGTGTGTGTGTGTTCTAACCACCTTACAGCTGCTTCTGTGAGGGCAGTTCACACTGCCACCTCAGCCCAGTAGGTCTTGAGGATGCTGGGATGGGCCCAAGGAGGGGTCCTTGAAGTGCAATCTGGAGACCAGCAACTTCTCTGCAGAGGGCACCTGGCCAGCATAGCACCCCTAAGGACTGAGCTGTTTTGGGGAACACAGTGTCCTAGTTCCAGCAACAGGGTGAAACTACAAGGCCCAGGCACAGAGTGAGGTGTATGGTACCTTCCACCCATGCCTTCACCCAGAGCTTGGTAGACCTACAGATCTGGCCAGCTTACCAGGAAATGGAGGTTGTGGACATGTGAAAGCTGGTTCCCAAGGGCCAGGATGACCCAGGCTCCAGTGCGTCAGGCCCTCTTAGCTGAAGCTGGAGGGAGAGGAGCAAGGCAGGGAGATAGAAAGAACTAGAAACCAGAAGACGAAGTATAAAAATCTGTATTTATATTACAATGACAGAATGACACAGCACAGCCCCATCTGTTAGACAGGTGGGACGGGGGAATCCCATTCCACTCTGCAGCTCAGGTCTCATAACTCACCCACTGCACTGGCACCAGGCCCCTTGTGTAGCCCCAGACTCTGGCACGGAACCTGCCCTAGTGCCCTAGTTTATAGAGGCCTGAGATAACTTGTTTGCTGGCCTGGGGTCAAGATTCTCTGTGCAGGCACAAGGGGTGAGAGGCTAACTGACCCCACAGAGGCAAGGAAGGCTTGGGGCGCACAGATGGGTAGGGGCTGTGTGGCCACAGTCTGGTGCACAACTCCATCTGCCTAGAAGGCACGCTCATGCAGCTCCAGGATAGAACCCCAGAGGTGGGCCTAGGGCCCATATAGAGACAAAACCTCTGTTCCCTCTCCTTCCTGACCAGCTGGGTTTGCAGCAGGATGGTGGGTCTGGTATGCCTGGACCACCTCCCAGTAAGAGGATGCAAGCCTGAGCTTAGAGCTCTGGACTCTGTTATGGAGCACCACATGGCTCACATGGACAGGTGCAGGGGGAGGACACGGCAGCAGCTATTTTGGTCCAGATTTCTCTCTAGACATACGCAATAGCCTTGGCTGAATCCAGTGGCCCCCGAGAATGGCCAAACTGTGCAAATGGTAGAGAGCAGGAAAAGGAGCAATGGATATGTAACTCTTAGCACCAGCCTCCATGCCTATGGACCACCCCTCACATGCCTGCTGGTGGGAGGGGCAGATGGCTAGCACCCCTGGGTGACTACGGAGGCCAAATCCCAGGCTACATGGAAACCATAGCCTGAAAAGGCAAAGGGCTGAGCTGCCACAAAATTCAGCTAAGGGGGGCCACTCTGGTCACCGGAAGTGGACTCTGCTGACAGGGGTGGAAGCAGAATCTGAGGTGCCGGAGACGGAGCAAGGAGCTGATGATGTAAGAATTCAGGGCACATCAGGAGCCCTGGAGTTCTGGGGCCCTGAAGCAAGGCCCTTAAACATAGCTCTGTCCTGTGCTAAGGCTGAGTGTGCTCAAAACAAATGCCCAAGAGACATGCTCAGGCAGACACTGAGGTCCCCAGCCAACAGACCAGCTTATTAAGATGTTGGCTAACCTTCTATTTCATGGACTCCCACCCAGGCCTGCTGTCCACCTGTCATCTTGAGGACCCAAAGGGCAGGTTCTACACCAGAGCTGTCTCCAGGAACCCCATTCTGCCTAACAGTAAACCACCCACCCTAGGATGCTCATTGGCGTGACTGAAGATAAACAAGAATCTTCCCCCAGTTCGGAAATTGTTTACAAATGCACCAGAGGAGGTGGCAGGTGCTGCTGTGGGCCAGCCCATAGCCACTACCCAAATATTGCTGTGTGGTGCCCCTAGAGACAAGGTCCTCTGGTACTGAAAGGCCAACAGAAGCCTCCTGGCCAGCCCTGTACCACCTCCAGAAGAGCTGTATTTATAAGCTGCCCATGGCTTACTCCCCAGGCCCTTGTCCAAAGCCCAGAAAAAAGAGGCTGTATGCCAGCAGCCTGCTGTCCCCAAACTTTCAGGCACAGCCACCCTGCCAGTTACCATGGAGGCACTGCTGGAGGCAGGTCATAGCTCTACAGGATACAGAAATCAGCCACGGAGGCCACACAGGCATGCACATGTCCCTCTCAGGAGGCTGCAGCTGCTGGGAGGGGCTACCTGTAGGAAAGCAGTGGGGGGTGGGGGGCACCTGCCAGCAGGCCTGGTGCATCCCATAAGCCACAGGGACATGCTGGTGGCAGTGAGTGGGATGAGACAAGGGACACAAGGCACACTATGACAATGTGACAAAGGATGGGTCCCTGAGACGCTGGGTTGCTCCCACCCCTCAGCAAACCAGGACACAACAATGGTTAGGAAAATAGAGTACAAAAATCTCATACAGGAAATAGAGACGGCACACACTCATTGTCCCTTGGCGAGTCTTCAGAGCTTTTTTTCTCTTTTTAAAAAATGTTTCTGTTTTGTGTTTTGGGTAAAGCCTCTGCCAGCTGAGGCTGCCCTGGGCAGGGCTTGTGAGGCCCCTTCTGGGAGCTCCCTGTCACGCTTTTTTTTTTTTTTCCTCTTTTTTCTTTTCTTAAGAAAGGGAGTTGAGAAAGCTTGGAGGACCCAGTGGTTTCAGCTTGCTACCCAGCTTATGCCAGACCCCTGCCACGAATAAAAGCCCTCTCTACTTCCTGTGCAGACCAGGCAGAGCCTTCTGGGTTGGCCCAGGTACGCAGGGGCCTGAGTGAGAGGCAGGCTCAGGCCAGGGACCATCATTTCCAAAGACCTCAGGCCAACTATCTCAGGACATACATTCTCCGATGCCCATGTGTCTGTACGGACAGGCTTGTGGGTGTGAGCCTAGGCATGTGTGCATACATTTGATGGTCCTCAAAGAGCAGAAGCCACCCAACTTGGTATGTGGTGGTCCGGCCAGACCCTAGGAGCATCCCCCATGGCTCCTGACACCATGGAAAAGGAGGCCACCCACCTGTTCCAGATGTTCACCCAAGTCTTGCCCTTCACATATCCCGTTGTCCACACCTCAGGAGCCCATGTGAACCAACAGGTGGATGGACAGATGGACGGACGGGCTGCTGCACCTGCCTGCCTTCCTTCTTCCTTCCTCAGTCCACTCCTCTCTCCTGGGATCCAGTGCTGAGGTCCAAGCTCCCCATGGTAGTCACTAAGGCCCTACACGGATCCCACTGAGATTTGTAGCAATGATATTTAATACTTCTGGAATGATTAGGAATCTGAGAACAGACCGTGGGCGGCTATGCTGGGCTCCAGGATGTGAGAGCCTGACCCTGCTTCCCTGCATGGGGTCTTGCCCTGCGGGGAAGGGGCAGGCAGCTTGAGTCCTGACCAAAGGGTGGCCAGGCAAAGGCAGGCAGACCAGACAGCAGCTATAGCTTCGAGAATGGCACAGCAGTAGGCCCATGACGAGGCTGGCTTCAGTCAAGGGAGGACTGGAAGGCTGAGACACTTGGCTAGGTGAGCAGGCGGGTGGGCCAAGAAGCAAAGAACACAGAGCCTAGGAAAGGCCAGGGCAGCCGGGCCGCCTGCAAGGGTGCCCATAGCTGCTGTCGCTGCAGCCACCGCTCTGTAGGCTGTAGTGGTCATCGGCATCACTGCTGCTGCCAACACTGTCCAGCTCCCCAGGGCCAAACTCCATGCCCTCTATATCCACCTCTGAGAGAACAGAGAGAAGACGGGTCAGGGTGGCCCCTACCATGGAAGCCAGCCTGAGGCTCCCTTCCAAGTTAGAGCCTATGCTTCCCTTTTATGGAAGTGGAGGCTGGGGTTGAGGGAGAAACAGGAGGTCCTTTGGGCCTTGAGGAGGAAGATGCTAGGATGGTTCTGGTCAGAGTCTTGGATTATGAACACACTGCCCAGCCGTGAGCCATCCTCTGCCCTCACATAGCCACGCCATGGCCTCTGTGATTCACTGTCTTCTTCCCGTCCCTTCTTCATGCAAGGCTGGGGAGTTACTGTCGTGCTGCTCAACTCTAGCTCAGGTGCTGTGGGGCCCCTTGTCACTCCTACCCTAGGCACTTCCTTTTTCCCTAGAACTTTGGTGACTTCTAGATTCAGAGGCCAGGCTTGGGCTGCCCCAGCTCACGCCTTGCTTGCCTTGCTTGCCTCGGGACTCACCTTGCTCTGAGTCGTCTGTGGACACAGCAGAACCAGTGCTGTCAGTGCGTACTCGCTCTACACTCTGCACTGATAGTTGCTCCAGACGTCGCTTTAGGAAGCGATGCTCCCGTTGCAGCTGCTCCTTGATGCTCAGTGCCCTGCGGTCCTGCTCCTCCAGTTTCTGGGGGATAGAGGGCGGTCTGTGAGCCCATAGCCAAGAAGCAAGCTCCCCTGGGCATAGGCACAGAAGTTTTACAAGGCAAGAACCTTACCTATAGCATGGCCGGCTAAACAGGGCCACACGGTACCCAGCCAAAGGCCCCTTCCTCACCCCCAGCAAAGCGACTACTTACACTCAGCTTGGTCTTTCACTCTTAGCCTGCTGACCGAGCTGTAGGATGCCCAGTGCTGCTGGCTAGCCCCAGGAAATGGCAGGCACTTCCCTCCAGCCCTACTCATGAGAACTCCAGACTGGGCTTTCACTGAGTCTACCTGCAGCATCTGAGAATGGGACAGTGCTGGGAAAATGGTGAGGACACCTGCGAGCAGGCCGGGTGTATCCTGCAAGACAGACCTTCCCACCTTCTTAAGCCTTCTGTGTGGGGGACCGCCAGAGACCCTGTTGTCCTATTAAAACTCCAGGGCATTTGGCATAACTCCTTCAAAGCTACTGCCACATGACCTGTGAGACACAGGGGCCCCTCTGAGGGGAAAGAGACCTACTGTGGTTGACTCAAGTGTCCCAAGAACACGAAATAAACAGCCCTTGGTCTGAAGGCCTTGGGGGACTGCCTCAGGCAGTTACCTCCCTCACCTAGCCCCACACCAACTCCAAGAAGTCTCTATCACCCCTCCTGCTCCCCTTTAAACGCCGCCTACTCCAAGTCGGACTGTCTATGAAGGCATACAGTGACCTCTTGCCCCGCTCTTAACGCCACCTTTTCTTCCAGCTGCTGCCCCTTCACAGCCCAGTGTTATAGAAAACTATCTGGACTAGCCTGGAGACTGACCTGCCCAGCCCACTCTGTCTCCCTGCCAATCACTGCTCAACAAAACCCAGCACAGGCCATGTAACCTCCACGCCACCCATCAGCTCCTGACATATAAACTGTTAAGTGGCTCCACCACCCACCTCCAGGTCCTCTGAACCAATGCTGCCCGAGGGTGGGGATGGCTGGGAGACATCAGGGTGGCTGATTGGACACAGCATGCTTACCTTGATGTGCATCTTAGCACGCTTCAGGAGGCTCAGAGTGGTATGGCGTGTGCTGTCAGGGCCCAGGGGCACCAGCTGCTTGAGCTGCTCCAAGTAGAGCCTTAGTTTAGCTCGTCTGAAAGAGCCAGAGACAGACTATCAAGCTAGGCAGCAGCAAATCCCACAGGAGTATGGCAAGTGTGGCTAGTACAAGGTGGAAAGTGGCCAGTTGGGCCCTTCCACAGGCCCCAATACCACTAGAGGTAGGCCGTCCTCTTGGCCTGCAAGTTGCCCCAGACTCTGCCTCAAGGCTGGAGTATCTGGGTCCCTCTCCAGGAATTGCCTCTTGGCCTGAATAATACTTCTCTCCTCAGGGAACAGCCTGTCACAGGCACCTCTGTAGATATAGTGTCCACATGATTGCACAGGCCCTAAGAGCCCAGGGATCCCTACTTGGCCTGCACAGTGTGCTCTATTCACTCTTGTCCTCACAGAAGCATGAGCTGATAAGGTCAAGGGAGGGCTGAGGACCAGCTCTCTCTGCTGAGTTTGTGGTCTCAACTGGAAATTGAATCATTCCAGATTTTTTGTCCCTGTATCCATTTGTGTCAATCTGGCTTTTTTCACAAACCATGGAACCATATCCGTAGTACCTGTTCATGTGCTGCACTGCTCTCCCACCTGGCCTGAAGGGGTGGCTGAGTTTCCCTCCACAGCTACCTCTGACATTACCATGATAGCAGGGGCTGCTGCTAGGGCTGCTGCACATCTGTGCATTCCACCCGACCAGTGTCTGCAGGAAACCAGTGTCCTGCCCACAGCTCGCTTATGGACCTAGCCAGACCCTCCTCAGAGGAAGCCAAGGTGGTTTCCAAATCAGTATGGTTTGCTTTGGACAAATTCTTAGAAGTGTAACTGGCAGATCAGGGAAAGTTTTTTGTTTGTTTTTAGGACTTTGAAAACCTGCTGCCCAACTGGCCTGTCACGGCCAGTATCTACACATACTCCTCCGTTAACAGTGTTTTTGTTTTGTTGTTGTTGTTGTTGTTTTTATTTTCTAAAAGAGAGAGAGAAGGTGAGGAGTTGGATGGGTGAAAAGGTAGGAAAGATCTGGAAGGAGATGGGGGAAACCATGACTAAAATATAGTGTATGAGAAAAATCTATTTTCAATTAAAAAAAAAAAAAGAGTGGCACCATGCTGAAAATGTCCTATCTGTTCCCTAGTCCAGAACCCTAGCATACCCACAGACTCTCTCAGTCTTAAGGACACTTTGGAAGGACAGCAGGCAGGAACAGCCATTTCTGGACAGAGGAGGGGGCCCTTGGGAACATAGAAAGATGTTAACAGTCACACACAGAGGTCTGGGGTGCCACCCATGGCCATTATGCCTTTCAAACTGCACCCACTGGCTGGCAAAGCACTTTCTCACCTGGCGTCCTGGCCCAGCACCCTGAGGCCTAGAGGTTCTTTTTGGTGAACTGGAGTTAGACCTTTGGAAGAACTTCTTAGACACAGGACTGAGGCTGGGCTTAGCCAGGAGGCAGAGTGTGAGTGAGAGTTGTGTAAGCCCTACACTCTGCCTCAAGGCTTGAGGACCTTCAATGTCACCATACATACACAGTCAGGCTCCTGGCTCCATGCTACTGTATGCATGGCTACCTTCCCAGAGAGTGCAGACCTCAGCTTCATTGCTCCCAGCACAGTGAGCATCCAACCCTAGGCACTGAAAGGACTAGAAAATAGAGCTGGGCTGGGAAAAAGGATGGAGCCTTCCAGAGACAGACTCTACTGCCCTGAAGCCATCGCTGGGGTGTGGCAGGCGAAGCCGCCTGGAACCCTTTTTACCAGATGTACTTGTTACACAGCAAAGAGCGACTCCTACAACCCACCACTTAATGACGTCACACCAATGGCTTTTTGGAGATTGACAGAGAGTGCAAGTTGACAAGAAACTAAAGTATTCCCAAGTTCCCTGCCCTAGAGATGACCACGCTGTTACTTTAGCGTAGCTGCCTTTCCAGTTCATGAGCGTTAAGTGAAAACATTAGGATACAGAACCACATATGTGACAAGTGACCCACTTTTTGTTTAAAAATAAATAAAAAAAAGAGCAGACGCACACAAGAGACTCAACAGAACACCATGAAGCACAGGAGGCAGGCATCTCCAGGGACGCGGCTGGCAACTTTTATTTCGTCAGCTTTGTGCTCTTCTGTATTTTCCAGGTTTTCTATGCTTGTTTAAAAACCCCACATTTACTTTTTACAATCAGAGAAAGACATGTTTGTACAAGAAAGAAACACAGCTGAAGGACAAATAACAGTAGGAACACACTTGCAATACATACAAAAGACAACAACGGTTAGTATTAGTGATATTTTGAGCTCATACACATCAAAAATGAAGAATTCTGCCTCCGTGTAACAATGAGCAAAGGACACAAACAAGCGAGTTGCAGAAAACAAAGGGCAAATCTAACATGGAGACGGACCTCCACCCCACGAGGGACCAGGAAACGAAGACTCAAACAGACGACTAAAATTTCCTCCCCCCTTGTACCAACTGGAATGTAAAGAAGTAGCTGAACTCACTTGGGGGGCACACGGGGACCTGTCACGCTGCCTGTGGGAGAAACGCCGCTGGCTTTGGCTCAGGCCACTGAGCAGTACTTCTGCTTCTAGAATCCGGGTGCTATGAGCCATCCCTGGGCACCTGAAGACCCAGCTCAACAATGCTCAGGTCAGAGGGAACCTGGAACATATGGCTGTGGACCTCTACACGCTCTGAGGCCAGGAGGGCTGGGGGCACATGGACACAGATCTGGAGCACTTACATGCTATTGGATGAAGGAGCCAGGAGGGACAGTGGGTAACGAAGGCCCCTTATCATCTCAGGGACCTCTCAGGAGCCAGGCTAAGGTCCCTGGGTCGGGTACAGGGAGTACATGAATAATACTTTAGAAAATGGTATTTCTTCAAGAAGACGATGAATAGTCACCTGACCATATACAAGTAATATAAAAGCAATGTGTCAACCCAAACCCTGAAGAGTCACTACCCAGGGCTGAGTCTACAGCTGGTGAGGGGAGCCTTCCCGAGATAGACTCCACTGTCCTGAAGCCATCGCTGGGATGCAGCAAGCGAAGCTGCCAGAAACCCTTCTCAGCAGGTGTACTTGTTACACAGCAGAGAGCAATTTTTACCTGGGGAAGGCCCTCTCCAGAACCTAGGATCTCACTAGATCCTCTCTAAAGGCACTACGGCACACCAGACTCAAGATCCTTACGACTGTCCCTATACATCCCAGACTTGTCAAACCCCTGTGCTTCTCACAGAGGCAGACCTGCCCTTGGAATTTCTTCACTGCCACCATCAACAGGCCCTCCCACCTCCTCACAGCCAAGCCTCCGACACTGCCACACTTAAGTGTCTCGCCAAAACCCCCTACTCCTCAAAGGAGGCCCAAAAGCTGGGGGCAAAGACTTGGCTCCATGCCAGGGTCTCTCAGAACATGTGGGTCAGAGTCCTGGCTGGATGGCAGAGGTAAGTTCCAGGCCAGGCTACTGTAAAAAGAAAGGCAATGAGGGATTCCACCACAGTCAGTAGGATGGGGTAAGGGGGGGGGTGTCCCATTTTTTTTTCTATTTATTAGCATCTTTTAGCTGTTGCTAACAAATGTGTTCCTTGTGTGGTTCCACATGGCTACATCAGGCACTTGTGGGCATCCATGCAAGATCATGCCAAAGGGTACCATGGCAGGCCTGAACAACCATCCTTGTGCCTGGGTTAGGGTTAGAGGCCTAGCTGAGGGCTTAGACTTGACCTTTGAAATGTACCAGGACATTCCAGGAGTGCCAAAGGCCAGGATGAACACCTAGAGCTCTCATCAGTACTAGCTGAGACCAAAGACTAGAGCTGAGCCTAGGAGGATTGCCAGGCCCTGAGGTCAGCAGCAAGTGCCAGCTTTGGCACATGTGGCAGAGCTACTCACCTATAGAGGTGGTGGGGCGTAGGGGTTGGCTGGGCACTATTCAAAGCTCCAAAATGGGAAGTCCCACAGGCCCACCTACGTTCTCTGAGGGACACTTCCAGTGAAGGCAGGGTCCAGGGTATGCCTCTTACGGCCTGCTGGGCAGGGCAGGGCTGATGTCCCTACCAGGACCCAAGCCTTAGGCCTGTGGACTGCTGAGGGTTGTCTATATCTATGCCTTGAGCAGCTAGGTAGAAAGACCTGCCCGGAGCTGGGTGGCAGACAGCCCCAAGATGTCCAACCAATTTTACCCTGTCTTAAATTAAGGGCCTCCATGAGACCCAGTCTAACAATAGGCTTGTGAAGGATGGCGGAGGCCAAGGCCAAGGTCAGTGGATGTTTGCAGAGGTCAACCCTTATCCTCCCTAGACGTTGCCTTACCCTTACTCCCCACTCTTCAGGCAATGGCATATTCCCCATCTGTCTTCACTATCAGCTGTCCTCCCAAACGCCGCCTCCAGGAAGCCCTCACCACAGGCTGGGCCAATGTGCCTGAGTCTGGACAAGGTAGGTTAGTCTCTTCTGACCTAGGAGAAACCCCAAGCCAGCCTCATACTGGCTTCCATGCCTGTGGCCTGGCCCCCTGGGAACCCCCCAAACACACAGGCCAGTGCAGGAAATGCATCTCCTCAGGGAACATGGTGTTCTGTCCCTGCCCAGCCACCCGCCCCAACTGGAGTCCTGAATCCCGGGAGAGCGGAAGTTGGCTCTGAACTGGGCGCGCAGGCATGGGGGAGGGGGGGGAGGGAAAGAACTGGCTGGGCTCCAGACCTTTCTAGTGCACCCAGAAGGGCTCATCTAGGATGCAGAGTTATGTACCCCACCCTTTAAACAGCAAGAGAGCAAGATAGAACTGGTCCATTCTATAGATAGGAGCAGAGGTCAGGATAGAGCTATTGCCTAGTGTGTCTCAGGGGCTTTCCCTGTCCTGGCATGGGGGCTACTGCTTATGGGGCTGCCTAGCCTAAAATACCTCTGCTTCCACTTAGGCTGCTGCAAGCAGCCACAAGTATCTCCTTCATCTCCCAACTCCCAGTGCTCAGTCACACCTTGTCACCACTGTCAGAGGGAAGACACAAATGACAGACAACATGAAGCAGCCCCAATGGCCGACAGCCACACCAGGAGCTGACTAGAGTCAGGGTACAGGGAGAATACCTGGGCCTGCTGCCCTTCTGAAGCTCACTCGGCCATGCAGACCACCACAGGTCCTTAGAAAGCAGGCTCCAAAAGGCACAGAGGCAAGGGGGGAAAGGGCTGAATCCTGCACCTAGGTCATTGTACTGAGAGCTGAAACAAAGCTTCCAAAGGGGCTTAGGCACACCCAGGCACACCCATGTCCTCTTCCAGGGAGCCAACTCAGACTGCTACCAGGGCAAGGTGCTGTGCTTCCAGTGCTTGGTACCCACCCAGGCTGAACACCAAAGAATAGGGCCTGAGCCCAGCCCTTGCCTGTCAATCCAAAAATGCTTGAGAACAGATCCTACATCCCTCTAGAACTGGCCTTTCCAGAGCCTAGAGCACAGCCTGGAAACCCAGACAGGTCAGGCCAGCAAAAATAACCCCTCAGAGTGGGGGCTGGGGGAAGCCATATCCAGTAGCTCACATGGGAATAGGGGTGCCACTTACCTGTGCTTTTCTAGTTCGTTGTGTGAAGACCTGTTTAGAGAGATAGAAAGACAGGGCTCACTTGGAGGCCCAACAACCAGAGCATAAGTAACAGTGGCTCTTTGTAGAGAGCCAGGAGCCCTTCCTTACACTGTGGCTCGGAGGATCTAGGTCCATGATATCTCTGGATGCTGAGAGCTAGGACAGGTATACAGCTGCCTACCAAAGGCTAAGGTAACCTTATACTGAACTTTGAGAATTAGGGGTGGCAGGACACAGAGCTACACATAGATATAAGGGGTCCATGGCCACACAGACCAACCAGTGAGTCTTTTCGTGGCTCTAGCTGGCAGGAGGACACAGGGTCCCTTCCAAAGTGGTGGAGAGTCCTAAGGAACAGGGGTAGTTCTTGGGGATGTCTAAGAGCCCAGCCATGTTCCTTCTCTGCTCCCCTTTCCCTGAGTCCAGCTGTGTCCTAATAAGTAACATACACACACACACACTAAGGCAGTCTGAGATGAGACGATCCTGTCCTCCCATGGCCACTCTGTCTTACAGATAGGAACAGCCAAGACAGAGCTGTTAAAGCCAAGTTATCTCACCGGGGCATTTGTAAGAAATTCAGGCGTTCCGGGCTGGTAGGTACCACGGAGGACGTAGAAGATGGCCGCTTCCACTTCTCTCAGGAGCTACATGATGCTAGAACATATTACCCTGAGGCCAAGTCTACCTCCTCTGGGAACAGTAATCCCCATGGGCTGCTTGAACCCTACTCAACGAGCCCACTCACTCAGACTTCTCAACACCACAGGCTCCACTCAGGTTTCCAGGTGTCTCTCGAACTCTAAGGGAATGCCACAAACCAACAAGGGCTTCTAGGTCCCCAGATTGCTGCACATAACGAGCAGAAAGCTCAGGACACACCCAGACCAAGTCCCACCTGTGCTTCTGCGGACCACTGCCCACCGGGCCCTTCCTCTGAGGCTTTGGAACTTGAAAGAGCATGCATACTCTGCCTTCCCTGTCACCTACTGAGGCCATCAGGGTACTAGCTGACCCATCAGGGCCTGCTGATTCCTGCACTCTCCTGTGTAGTCCCTTGGGGGCCTTTCAAGTCACTGGGGCTGGGTCAGAGTCCCTTCATGAGCCAACCAGAGCTAAGAAGGCAGTGGGGAAGCTCCTCACTGGCCTCTGGGGAAGTCCTTCAGCCTCAACTGCAGCCCAACTGGGTCTGTAGGTCTGCTAGTTTGTGTAGAAGGCTGAGGTCAGCAGGGGCCTTTGGTGTTGAGACTGCCCCCACCTTCTGCACCCAAGGGTGATGCTTGTCTTACTCCCAGCCTTGGACTAGAGGGCCACTTTTCAGCAGCATAGGGGATGGCCTTTCTTGGAACTCTTCCTGAGTCCAGTAGTCCTGTGGGGGAGCTTGTCATGCAGGTTCTAGAAGCACCTGTGCCCGAGGAGAGGCCATGGTTGTGCCAGATGCTGTTTGGGTATCACCTTGACCTGACCCTGAAAAGGCTGGCTCTAGCCCTCTCCCATGGAGTCGCTGCCATTAGAGACCTACACAGACTCCTAAGAACCAATCACAGGGCCTCTGTCCTCTTACCTCAGTGCTTCCCTCCTGCCCATCTCTCACCCGAGCCTGCTATACCTGGGCCTGTCCTTCAATCTGCCAGGGCACAGTCACCTTACAGGTTCAGAACTGCCCTTCCACTTGAGAGACCCCAGCTTCTCTACTGAGCCGGCTGAGGACAGCCTCCAGAGCAGTGCCCAGGGAGGGAAGGGCTGTCTACCACCTCTAAGGCCTTGACAGAGTACATGCTGCCCAAGGAAGCTTTAGGGGAGGTGCACCCAAGTCGGGGGGGGGGCCCCTGCATCCCCTGCCCCTCGTACCCAGTTCTCCATCCCAGCAGAAGGTGGAAGCTAGGCCCTCATTTGGGAACAGGTGGTTAAGTGGCCCTAGGCAGGTAACTCAATCTGTCTATGCCTTGGCTTCCTCAGTTGTAAAGTGGAGATCAAAATAAGGCTTCTTTTACAAGGCTAGGTCAGATTGCTTACTTGTGTCTAAGCAGGAGTATTCAAGGGCCTCAGGTCAGGAATGCTACCATTCCTTTCAGCTGTGGGTACTCCATGCCACAGGAACCTGAGCTCCCAACCTGGGATTTAGGGGCAGACAGAAGCAGGGGCCGGGGCCGGGGCCATCTCACTGTAGAAGCCTGGGGCAATGAGGCCTCCAACACACTTAATGTCCTGCTGCAAACTGTCGTCCAAAGCAGCAGGCCAGGGACTGGGGCTTGGGCAGCTGGAAATTCAACCAATTCCTTGCTAGGCCTAGCCCAGGACACCACAGAAATGGGTCCTTGTGCCAGCCTCTCTGTTTCCCAAGAAGAGGCAGGCCACAGGAATGAGCTGCACCCTCTGCCAAGGGGCCCTGAAGCCCCCAGCCTGCCAGGGAAGCTCCCAGACTGACCACGCAGGAGTGGCTGGGCCAATATGGTCCCCTTAGACAGTGTCAGGTGAAGGCAGGAAGGTGGAACCCTTAGGAGTCTTAGCCATGCCTAAACCTCAGCTTCAGGGCTTCTTCCAGGCATAAGACCAGGGCAAAGAGAGTTGGGCCTTTGGACTCTCAGTAGAAATAGCTCCCTGCAGCTCTTCACAACAAGGCCAGCCACTTGTAGTTGGGAGTTTCCCTGTCAGTAGGCTGCGCAAGACTGGTAGGTACCCAGGGAAGGGTCTCTGTCCAGGCTCCTAGGGGCAAGGTGCTCGGCCCAAAAGCGAAGCCAGCTCCGAGAAGTGCAAGGAAGGGAGGAGTCATCAATTCGGCCCAAGCGAGGGAGTAGCGGTCGGCACCAACTGACAACTCCTCTTTGGTCTGGAAAAGTCCAGAACGGCTCTGGGCGAGCGCGGGCGCTGTACGCGTGGCACTGTTTACGGCGGCGGGAGGCGCGGCCGCGGGAAGATGGCGACGCGCGGGCGGGGCCCGCACCTCCTCCAGGCCGTCCGCCCGGGTACGCGTAGGACTGCGCTGGGGACGCAGAGAGGACGGGGACACTCGGGCGGGGCTGGCCCGAGCTGGCTGGGCACAGCGCGCGGGGGTGGGAGGTGGGGGGTAGGGGCGGTACCTGTTGTTCGGGGCCTTGCGCACCAGGCCAGTAGTCTTTGTTTTCTTTCTGGCGAAGTCCCCGTCGAAGGGCAGCACGGAGGCGTAGCCGTGCTCGGCTTCTGCGGGACAGACGATGCGGTCAGCGGCCCCCTGCGCCCACCCGCTACCCGCCCACCCTGGCACAAAGGGGTGCTGGCTACCTCGGTCCCTACGCTCCAGGTACTCGGCCGCCTCCAACAGCAACAGCAGGGAGTTCAGCTCCATCCTGCCGCCCGCGCACGGGACGGCGGCGGCAGCTGCCCGGCGCGCTCCTGCCGGCTCTGCTCGCCGCACGCCCCGCGCCTGGCGGCACACCAGCCCGACTCGCGGACTCCAGCGCTGGACCGCCACCCTCCGCCCCAGGCCCTCAAATTGACACATAAGGCGAGGGGCGGTCGACGCAGCCAATGGGTGTGGGCGCTCTGGCCTAGGGGGCGGGTCCTTGGCTAGCCTCGGCCAATGGGGACTGGCCGAACGCCTCGGGCAGGGCTGAGAATGTTGACAGATGCGAAGCTTGGCTAGGATAGGCTGGCCCCAGTAGTAACAATTTAGGAGCCCAAGCTTAGCAACAGCACGTGGTGGCCCAGCCCCAGTGCTTGCTGACTGGCGGTCGCCGTGCATGTTAAGTAGGCATTGCACACCGATTGGGCCAGATCGGTCTATGTAAATTGGGGCCGCGGACCAATGGCCGGCGACGGGGCGTGGGGCCAATGAGGGCGCCGGGGCAGGACGCGTTGCTGAGAGGAAGCACAGAGCGGTGGGACCGCTGCCCGGCCTACGCTGGGGCCAGGAGGACGTGGACCGTGTCTCGGGAGACACCCGGCAGGATGCGCTGCGGACACGCGCCCCGGCGCTTTGTCGTGCCCATGCACGTCATGCGCAACGACCTGTTGCCCAGAGTCAGCTGTACCACAGTCTCGGTGGAGGACCCGGCCTGGGGCCTGATTGGGACGGGAGCTGGGATCTCGCTAAAGGAAGGCAAAAGGCACTTGTCCCCGCATGAACAGTGGCTTCAGGGAAAGCTAAATCTTGGGGCAGGGACGCAGAAGGTTGGAACCTAAAAGTTTATCGGAAGATGGTCAGACCCAATGTAGGCATGATCACTCAGTTTCCTGGAGGCCATCAGGAATCAAAGGAGGATTCGCCAGGCTTAGGGGAGGGTCCCCAAGATGTGCTTCCACGAGCGAGAGGGGTCCAGAGCGTAGACTGTTTGTGGTGCTTGGTCTAAGGTTAGAGCCATTCCAAGAGCCAGATGCTGGTGACAGACAAAGAGGATGAGCTCTTCAGCAAGCACCTGGCTGTCTTGGCTGCCCTAAGCCCTAATGACCTGGACCCCTCAGGCTGGCCTATAGAGACATGGGGGACAGGCACTTCAAGATGCCCTAACACTATCCTTTGTACCCTACTCCTCCCACCCCTTGATTCTCCCTGCTTTTTAAGGATGAGGAGGAGAGAGTTCTGTGGCACGAGCTGGCTGGAAGCAGCCCCTAAAAATGGAAGGTGGAGACTGTAACAAACAACAACAAAAATTACTAATGCTGAACTTTAGGACCAAAGTGGATGCGTTATATACACTTCCTTGTGGGGTCTCCATATGCCCAATATGCAGCTAAGGAAACCTGCAGTGTCCCCTTGATATAGGGGAAAAAAAAAGAAAATACGGAGATTAGTGCTCCCATACTCAGGGCTGTTAACAATCTGGGAATGTGGAAACCAGAGCCGCCTCCCCTCCCCAGCCTGGGCGTGAGCCACAGATGTCTGACCTGTGGGGCAGGATTAAGAATAACAGGTGCTCAGACGTAAAACCAAAAGAGGAACTTTATGCTGCCATAAACAGTCCTGTATAGACACCGAAAGAAGGCCTTGGTGTGGGTGCCTCTTGGACCAGCACTCACCATCATCTCAGAACCAGGGCAGATAGAACCAGTTAGTCTGTAGGGCTAGCCAGGGTTGTGAAGGAAAAGAATGTGCATTTTTTCTGGAGCATTGAGACCCATGCTGAGCTTTGGGGCTCCTGATCTTAGCACTGGTGGGGGGGGGCGCAGCATTTTGAAGGGTGCACCCTTGATTTGGCAGGCTGGTGAATCACCTCCAATTGCTAAAGCAAGCCTGACCTCCCCAGCCTACTGCCTCCTGCTTTTTTGGACAGGATGTTCCAGTGTGCTGAAGTGGAGCACAAGGGTGACCACAGCCTCCCAGCCTGGGAAATTTTTAATCTCACCCTAGGACACTAGCTCCCACCAGCTGCATCCAGGACAAAAGCTCTTTCTGGGTGCCAGAAGAGCTCTCCCTCTTGGCGAGGATGCAAAAGCTGGGAGACGTCGTCAGTGGTGAGCTGATAAGTGAAGGTCGGCCGTGGAGGAGTCCCGGGGACAGGACAGCAAGCCCGCTGCTCAAGGAGGCTACAGAATGATCTGGATTCCCCAGAGGAGATCTGGAAGGCGCTGCTCAGTACAGGAACTGACTCGCAAGTGCACAGGGCAAGCTGGTTCCATGTAGACCAGGGGGGTCTCTATACCCGCTGCCTTCAGTGTATGCGATGGAACAGAGGCACCAGTCATGCCTGTGTGCATCAGTGCCCAGAAAGTTCCCAGGATTTGGGAAAAGGAAGCAGCGGGCTGGATGACCAAGACCCTCTTCCTCATCACAGCTCACTGTGGCCTCCCAGGCCCATTCAGAGGAGACCAGTGCCTTCTCTAGACAGAGCCCCAACTTTCCCAATGGTAACTGTAAAGTCCAAGGTGGGGAGTAAGAAGGAAGATACCTCCACTCTTGGTAGTGCATGGCCCCTAAGTCCTCAGCCCTATCTTCCTTCACCAATGGAAGGGAACTCAGCATGACTCGGGAGAAAGGTCATGGAGCCTCCCCAATTTTGGGTTAGATGACCAGGGATAGCAAGTCTTCAATCTGCCTGGCTTTTCCCTAGTGGCCTCTCCCACCTCAGTTTCTCTGACTAGGAATGAGGCTAGCACCCACTTCTGGAGCATTTAGAGGATTGACTGAAGAGCTTTTGGTCCAAGGAGGAAAGGGGCTGATTGAATCTTCCCCCCGCCCCCCTCCTCTCACTTACCCCCCACCCCCAGAGCTGAGAAAGCTCTAGAAGGCTGCTCTGAGGTCTTTTTCTACCTTCCTGGCCCTGGCTTCCTTTTTCTGGGACCAGGGTCACCAGCCTACAGTAGGCAGAACCCTTATACCTCCCTATCCAGGCATGGCACTATTGCCCAGGCTCCTTAGGAGCACCACAGAGTGTCCCACAGAGCCTGAATAGAAAGGTTGGTGAGGCCTACTCCATCTCTCCGTCTGATGACCTGCCCTTGCCCGCCCCTCTCCCACCTCTGGCCTGTTCACTCGTTGGAGCAGACACTCAGCAGCCACCAGGCCCCAGCCCTAGCATCCCGTTTTGCTTACATTTTGCTTACATCCTAGCTCACTTGTCAGATTCCTATAGCCAGCACCTGCCTCTCCTCAGACCCTTAGTGGGCAGCTCCTGGAGGAGAGGGCTGGATCTACAGGAAGCCATGATGAGCTGCTCAGTTCTCTAGAAGCCTCTGCCACCTACACTGACAGCCTCATGGTGTGCCCACAGCAGGGAAGAGAGTACGAAGGTTCTGTTTCAGTCCCTGACTGAGGGCAATTCTGGATGCTAAGTAAGGATGTGAGAATTTGGCTCTCTGAGCCTCGGTTTCCCTGACTATGAAATAATAATGGCGACCTCTAGCTTTTGGAGGCCTTAGAGACGCATTGAAGGATGCATGAAAAGCCCTGGGTAGTAGCAGGCTGAGCACAAGCTAGTGCCTAGGAAACAGAAGGGGTATGTGCAGCACCCCAGGTAAGTACTGCAAGCCCCTGGCCACACCCACGGGGAAACGGAGCCCATAGGGGAAGGCTCACCCAGCCATAGCCGGTCAGAAGCTGGGGTGGAGCTTGAGGCTGCCAGGCTGGCCAATCACAAGCACCAGGCCTGGCCTCTGAGCACTTGGAGGCCTTCCAGAAAGTTTGACATGCAAGAAAACACTGTGTTCAGAATACCAAAGGAAGACAGGAAAATCAAAGTGCACCAAGATGTAATTAGCTGTCTATGGAAACTAATTATGTCAACATCATCTTTAAATTTAAAACAAAACAGCTCATTGTGTTTGTGAATGATTTGTGGAGTATTCTCTTTTTCATTGCATTCCCCCATTATACTAATGGGCCATGCATAAGTTAACAATTTATATTTTAAACATATTTTGTGGCCCCAAAGGTCCAAATCTTTCCAATGCTTTCACAGAAGAAAAATAAGAAGTCCATGAATGAAGAATGTGGCTGGGTGTGCTCCCTCACTGCCATGGGGTCTCCACAGTTGGAGGACCGGAACCTCTGGCAGCTGAAGCACCTGGGCTTTGGCCAAGAGGCACAGGGAAGGCTCACCCTGGTCCCGGCTTCTGTTCCCGGACTCATATGACTGGGGGAGAAGGGGCCCTCCTTCTTGGAGGTCAGACATGAACCCAAGGGGCTGTGTTGTGTTCTTTGTGTATTGGGGGACGGGAGTCAGCACAGCTATCAAACAAGGCTTCCTTGTGAACCTAAGAGGAAGCATGGATTCTAGGCTTTGGAGCTAGGGATGGCACAAGTGCGGCACTTTGGGCCCTTCCTAACTTCCCCAGCTTCCTTTGCAAGTCCTGACAGCACCAGGCCCACAGAGGCCACAGAATTTCTCAAATCAAGGATGCTGTTAGCCCTGACCCAACCCTCCCTGTGAAAGGTACCCAGTTCTAGCCCGGACTCTTCCTCCTGGTCTCCCAGAGCTTCTAGGGCATTGTCTCCTTGCTGTCTGCCATTGCTGTGTCAGCGATAGGCCCCCTGTGGCCCCTGCACCCATCTGCAGGCCCTTGAAAACTAGGGCATGGCCATTGGGTCTGTCTGTGCTGGGATTCTATCTGCTCTTGGAGTGCTAGCTACATGGAAGCACACCCTCCCCCACCCCCAGAAGTAAAGCTTTGCTGAAGAGGCATGGAGTGCCCCCTGGTGGCAATTAGGGGCTGCAGCCAGAACTCTGCCTGGGTCAAGGATGTAGAAGGAAGAAAAGAACCAAGCTTCAAAGTCATGCTTTACTTAGCCACAAGAACTATCATGGCCACATGGACACCAACAGCCCTTCAGAATCCCAGGTCATGTCATATGCCCCAGGGTCAATGTACGTCTGGCTTATGGCTACGTTTTCCCTCAGGACTGAGCTGAGTGTGCAGTGGAGACACCATGCTTCCTCCCAGCCAGGGCTATCCTGGGGTCCTGGGGAGAGGCAGATGGGGACTGGGGACAAGCTAGCTGTGCAAATGAGACGCAAAATGGATGCTACATATCAAAGGGACTTCTGAAATCTAATGTGTACATGTGGGCCTCAGAAACACGTCTATGGGCACCTGGGTAGGCCCTATGGAGGTGACAAAGTGGGACTCTTTAGTGAAGAAGACCAGGCACAGCAATCTCTGCTCTAGACTCCTGTTCAGCTTTTCAGCGTGTCCCAGGTAGAGCTGTAAGCAGTCTGGTCCTGAGTGCCTGTGGGCTCCTGCATGCCACTGCAGTCTGGGGTAGAGGTGTTGGGGGAATGCTGAGGGCCCCTTTCCAGGACTCTGAGAGCAGCCAGAGAGTGAGAGCCCCTGCTACCAGCTGCCAAGTGTATCGAGGTGGTCAGGAGCTGGCACAACTCCCAAATTCCAAGGATGGTTCCCAGTAAAGCTAGGTTGGACCATTCTTCGGGCCTTCACTTCACCGGACACTTCCGTGTTTACCTTTTGACGGACTCGCCCTGAAGGGCACAGCTACGCTCAGCTGCTGTGTGACCTTCATGGGCTCCAGTCCGCCTGTCCGTGACAAGGGATCCTGCCCTCTTGAAGTAGAGGCATAGAGATTATATAAAAATCTGGAGGAACAATGGTGGTGACAGCGGGGAAACTAAAGCTCAGGACGGATGACATGAAGACAGGCCTGAGGCTAGCTCAAGAGCTGACTCCATGCCTAGATCTCCGAACACACTCCATGTCTCTGTTCCTCTAGGATCTCCCAGACACAATCCCCAGCCATGCATGAGGCTTCTGGGGCCTTCTTGAAGTGTCTTAATCCTAACCCTGCTCTTCATGTGGGGATAGCTCCATAGAAGTGTGGAGTGGCCAGATATCCTAACTTTACCACGGAAGGCCCAACATTCCTTCACCCTCACTGAAGGGCACCTGAGGCCCCAGGCCTTGCACCAGAGCAATTCACGGAGCAGCATCCCTCGCTCAACTCACAAAGATAGGCCAAGGCTGCCTCATAAGGCCTCTCATGAGCAGATCACGTGGGGAAACATGTGCACACACACGTGCATGTACACATACACACACACACACACACACACACACACACACACACACACAGTCTGATTCAGGCCCCTCTGGAGGGCAGGTGCTCTGTTCTGAATTTCACTCCCTTTTCCCTATGACACGGTAGAAGAAAAGGTCACCATGTTTCAGGTCTGGAAAATAAATGCCTGTGAATACGAAGGTGCACACTACAGTATATTCCACGCGGGCTCCTGCAGGGCCTGGCTTCCTGGTCAGCGGCAGCAGAAAGCCTTCTTCAACAGCTTGAAATGCCACTGTGGTACGGCTATCCAGCCAGCCACACAGACATAGGGGGTGGGCGTGGGTGAGGCAAGGCTCGTTTTTCCGCATTCTGTCCGGGTGGGCAGAGTGATGGGGTCCAACCTTGGGAAGTGAGAGTCACCAACCTACCTGGACTCTCCTTTCTTATGCTCGCTGGGCTCGGTTCCACTCAGGGAACTTCACTTCAAACACACTCTCACTAGAGAGCAGGTGTGACAGCCACTGCTGCATCTCACAGTCCTGCCACCCCACCTGTTGTCATCCTGGCAGCCACCGACAAGGGATTGGGCACTTAAAAAGACCCAAGGGCTCAGGCCCCCAAGAGGAGACAAAAGCTCTGTCACCACAGCAATCCTGTCCTGGGCCAGCCTTTTGTATTTTCCCCAGAGTACTCACAGAGGCAGTCCCAAGGCTGCTAGTTAGTACAGATAACTCTAAGACTAATACCACCAAGGTGGAGTGGCTGGAGGCACCTGATGTCCCCCTTCCCCTAGCATAGGCCAGAGGTCTTAGCTGCAGGAGGGGCAGGTACCTAACAGAACAGTTAGGGAGCTAGGTACCATGCCAAGATGGAGGACAGGCGTACAGGGGCAGAGGCTAGCCAGCCCCTCCTGAGTGATGACAGGAGGACAACTTCCGCTGTTCAACCGTCCCCCAAGGCACAGATGCCCCGGTCTTCCAGAAGAAAATCCACATCAGTATCAACACCATCACCTACCCAACAGCGACAAGGACTCAGTGTTCATAGAAGACACCAGAGCATGTGCAATCCTTAAATAGATTTATGGAAATGGTTTCGAATTACAGCATTTAGAAAATAAAAATAATCTCAATACATAATATTCCCTCTGTTATATACTCTCCCCTCCCCCCCCCCGCCTGACCCCCGCACAGAAGCCATTTTTGTGCATGTGTATTCCACTGCTGAGCAGCGATTGGATTTCATCCTATAAAAGAAGCAGTAGGTGTGTCATCTCTCTAAAAATAAAAACTGTAATCATCATTGCAACGTGAAGCCTGAGATTGAAGCCTGAGGAGCTGTCTGTGTGTCTCAGCCTGTCCAGGCCGCGCTGAGGTCTGAGGAAGTGAGTTGGAGTCCCAGTGGATGCAGAGGAAGGAGGAAATGTTAGCCAAGTGGGCAGCTGCCTGATGGGTCCAGTCCCAAACACCTGAGAGCTCAGCCTACGGTAAGAGTGGCCAACCTCTGCTCCTCCAGCAAGCGGCAATGGTGGAGATCATGCCCACTTCCCCAGGAGACCACTGTCTGCTTCCTGCATCCCCTCCCCTCTTCAAAAAGAAATGAGATGCATGTTGTTGAGGAGGGTCCTGAGGCAGGCGGTGAGCGGTGAGCGCTAGGGAACAAGGTGGGTGGTAAACAGCAGAGAGTCCTGCTGTGATGTTGGGGCCTAGTGCCCCCTGGCCTCTGCTCCCAGATTCTTGGCTACAGAAGAGAACACACAGAATTGGCCCTCTCCTGCCTTTGTATGCACAGCTGGGACAAAGCTCAATGAGCAAGATGGGAGAGTTCAACCCTGCCTGGCTAGGTAACCTGACCTGGGAACAGCAACTGAGTGAGCATCATCCCTGGATCCCTCCTCTGAATAAAGCGGACCTCTCATTGGCTGCATGCCAGGACTGGTGTCTCCGTAGCTGGGAGGCCAGGGAGAGCAGACAGAGGCTCTGGACATTCTAAAGCCTGGGCAGGCTCGCAGCAGCTGTGGCTTGACAGGATGCGATGAGGCCCTCTTGCAGCACAGCCTGGACAGGGCACATAGCAGGCACAGCACCTCCTTCCTGGAGACCCTGGATAGATAAGACTCAAGGCAGACATGGTGCCTCTGTCCTAGACTCTCCAGCCTGCTCGGCTGGGACATGCCAGGCACAGCGTCACATGCCCGTCTTGTCACTGTAGAAGGGCGTAACATGGAACATGTAGCAGTGTGTGCACACACGGACGGGCTTCACCTGTCCATAGCGCGGAAGTGGTGCAGAGTGTGATGAGCAACGGGAACAGAAGATCTGAAAGCCAAGAAGGGAGAGAAGGCAGTGAGCAGAGAGGCCCGTTTTCAGCCCCTCTTACACAGCTCTCTCGCCCAAGACAGGAAGGAAAATCATGGGCAGGCGTCTGCCTGGCCCAGACCCTGCACTCTATGGAGCTGGAGTTTTCAAGGAACTCTGGGTAGGCCTTTTGACTCCTTCTCAAACCCCTGTCCTCACTTGGGAGGGACCAGGTTAAAGCCACATGGAGTCAGAGGAGAGCCTAGAGCCTAGAGCAAGGCTCTAAACACAAGGGCCACAAAAAGCATGACCGAGTTCCTGAGCCCTAATTTCTAAACCCTGATGCTGTACCTGGGGACAGTCCCCACCCCACCCCCAAAGATGTAGAGGGCCAGTGGGGCTCCACCCACCTTCCCACAGCTGCGGCAGTGATGCTTCCTGCGGATGACGGTGAACGGGGCTTTACAGGAGGTGCAGAAGCCACAGGCCTCATCTGGCACCCACTCAGGAGGGTCTGTCACAACGAGAGCGGCAGAACATCAGGCATGTGCAGCAAGTGGGCTGGGGGTAGGGGGGGAGGGGAACAGTAGAGCCCTGGCTGGCGGATAGATGCCTCGGCACCCCGCTCTTCCGGTCCTGCTCTAGACTTGTCGGTCACAGCCAGCGACCAGTTACAATGCCAGTAGACAGAGTCACACCCCAGTTGCAGACCCCAGGCCACGGCACCTGGACTCAGGATGTACAGCAGAATCAATGACCATGCATGCCCTAGCTGAGGCCCTACCATCTCTGGTCACTCTGTTCAGCCACCTGGCTAGACACTAATCCAGACCTCCATGACCCGGGCACCTCATTCAACACTTTACTAGCATATTTTTTCCACAAGCCTTGGGCCCTCTCCCAGAGATGTGCTGCAGGATTCCCAAAGAGGCCAGGATTCCTCTCCCCTGACATGCCTAGCTTCCAGCCCACTCTGGGAAGACTCCGCGTGACTAGATCAGTCTGAGGCCCACTCCTCCTCACAAGGAAAGATTCTGCACTCCTCAGAGGCCCCATGAATGTCCCAGAGTGTCCCGAGGCTGCTCTGTGAGACTCCTTCAGTGCAGGTAAAGCGCTGGGGTACTGGGTATCGCTCCTTGCTCCCATCCTTGAGTGTGTACCTCCCAGGCTAAGCTGCAAACACCAGGCCCAAGGTGACACAGCAGTAAAGGGGCTATATATACTTAGTACAAGGGAGGAGGCACAGAAAAAGAGACAATCTCCCCTGGGAATCTGTGCCCCCCGATGGCCGGGATGTGCAGATGAATACGTACAGAGCAGCTCCCTTTGCTCAGCATACAGCATGCCAGGCCCACACCAGAGCTTCCCACTTACCTTCAAAGTCCCCATCCCGGGTCTTGGCTGCCAGTTCTGAGGACGACACCGTCTCCTGGCACAACGCACAGTCCTCCAAGGCCGCACTCCTCAGAGTCTGGGTTACTGGAAGAGAGAGGGAAGCCACTGGGGTTGGTAAGCAATGCAGTAGGTGTAACTTATTGTCCTTAGGGAGTACTTGGGTGGCCCCCAATTTTCCATCTTTCCACAAGCCTTCCCTACCATCTCTCAGCACATGGAGCAAGTCACCTCAGCAGGTAGGATGCTAATGCTGGCAAAGTCCTTCCTATCAAAGGGTCCGTTCTTTGTACAGTGTGGTAGACTTGGGGGCACTTTGTAGCCCCTCTTGCATGAGCATCTAGCCCTGAGGCCCCAACACTGACTGGTAAGATTTCCTGGTCTGTGGTTCCTAAAGCAGGGATCCGAGAACCGTGCCCAGAGTGTGGCCAAAGTGCCTGTCCTCATCACCAAATTGATTCATGACTTCCAGGAGGCAGGCAGCCCCGCCTAGATTGCCACTCAGAATCTGGCCAGGCGGCAGAGTTGGTTGATACAGAAGTTCCTCCTGCCTGGTTGAGCCGGACTTCTAGGACCTGCTGGGCTATCCCATATGGCCAGATACCTCCTGGGCAGAAGCCCTTGTACAAAGATGTAGCTCTCCCCAAACAAGTACCTCAGATGAGCACCAGGGGTCAGAGAAGGGGTCTAGCCCCATTTCCTACCAGGAACTCTATAGGGGCCAAGGGCAAACTCCCCTCTTTTCCAAATATCCATTTACCTGTTTGTGTGTAAGGAGCACATAAAAAAGTGTGTACATGTATTCACCTATGTATAAATGTGAGAGCAAATATGTGTGAGTAAGCTGAATATATATAAATATGAGGCAGCAGGGAGTGGATATTGTCACCTTCTCATAGAGAGATGGGCCCGAGTCCCCTCTTTTTCACTTGGGCTGGGCTGGCCTCTGAATAATTTGACAGGCGAGTGTAACTAACACTGTGCCTCATCTAGCCATCTGGTTTAGTCTAAGAAGGAAGGAAGGTTCCCAACCTCTGTCCACAGTGACATGCTACAGCCTATGTGAGAGCTCAGAGCCAGGGACACAGCTGCAAAATGGCACGGAGAGCCACTTCTCCCGGCTATTCACTCATCTACGCCAGTCCACAAGTTGGCACATTTGGTCTGGTAAATGGTGGGGTATGTGGTTGCCTCGGAGGGGGTGATGTTCTGCATATACATATAGTGGCTGGCACAAGCCCCAGAGCTTGTCCCACAACGCGCGAGCCCCAGAGCCAGCCTGTCCTGCAGCACACGAGCCCTAGAGCCTGTCAAGCAGCGCGCGAGCCCCAGAGCCTGTCCCGCAGCGCGCGAGCCCCAGAGCCTATCCTGCAGCATGCGAGCCCCAGAGCCTGTCCCGCAGCGCGCAAGCCCCAGAGCCTGTCGTGCAGCGCGCGAGCCCCAGAGCCTGTCGTGCAGCGCGTGAGCCCCAGAGCCTGTCGTGCAGCGCGCGAGCCCCAGAGCCTGTCGTGCAGCGCGCGAGCCCCAGAGCCTGTCCTGCAGCGCGCGAGCCCCAGAGCCTGTCGTGCAGCGCGCGAGCCCCAGAGCCTGTCCTGCAGCGCGCGAGCCCCAGAGCCTGTCCTGCAGCACGCGAGCCCCAGAGCCTGTCCTGCAGCGCGCGAGCCCCAGAGCCAGCCTGTCCTGCAGCACACGAGCCCCAGAGCCTGTCGTGCAGCGCGCGAGCCCCACAGCCTGTCCTATAGCGCGCGAGCCCCAAAGCCTGTCCTGCAGCGCGCGAGCCCCAGAGCCTGCCTGTCCCGCAGCACGCGAGCCCCAGAGCCTGTCCTGCAGCACGCGAGCCCCAGAGCCAGCCTGTCCTGCAGCGCACGAGCCCCAGAACCTGTCCTGCAGCGCACGAGCCCCAGAGCCTGTCCTGCAGCGCGCGAGCCCCAGAGCCTGTCCTGCTGCGCGCGAGCCCCAGAGCCAGCCTGTCCTGCAGCGCGCAAGCCCCAGAGCCAGCCTGTCCTGCAGCACACGAGCCCCAGAGCCTGTCCTACAGCACGCGAGCCCCAGAGCCAGCCTGTCCTGCAGCACAGGAGCCCCAGAGTCTGTCCCGCAGCGCGCGAGCCCCAAAGCCTGTCCCTCAGCGTGCGAGCCCCAGAGCCTGTCCTGCAGCAGCTCTCACCCTTCTTTAGTTTCTCCTTGTCGTCCGTTTCCGGCTTGGTGGCCATGACCTCAAACAGGGTTTTGAGAATACTTCTCAGGTCGCTGGCATAGTTGGTCTGCAGCTGGTCAGCTACACCTGATAGAGAAGAGACAGGAAGACGCAGGCTGGGTTGAGCCAACCACCTTGGGAGACCACATTGCCAAGTGCTATATAGGATGCACCCATCGCTCGTGGATCAGCAGGTCCCAACCCCCATGGGAGAAGATTCCCTTGACAGAAGTACAAACGCAGGAACCAAGAGAGGTTGTAAAAGGATGAAAGCTTCCTGCCCAAGCCCTCGGTTGTTGTTCTCACTGGTATATGACTTATCCAGGGTTCATAGCCATTACATTGTGCCTATGGCAGCACCTGTGGGCATCACAGAAACAAGGGAACCCAGATACGGCCACAATCTCTCAGTACCCCACACTACACTGCCCTGAGTAACTTTGACTACAGGGTCATAGAACAGGCTCGGCATGACCATGGATGCCAGGGTGAATCCCACCCTGGGGGTGGTATACGAGGCCTGGCTGTTTTGCTCACCTGAGCCTGTCACTCCCAGCCACCCCTAGAAGAAAGTGCTAACCCAGCCTCCCTTACAGAACTCCCTCCTCCCTGTAAAACAGACCCAGTCCCACCCCTAGGCTTGCTCTTCAGACTATATTGCATTCCACTTTAGCCGGGGAGAACTGGGCCAGCCCCGCTGTTCCTTCTCTCCCGAGGCGCACCCCACCTGTCCTCAAGCTCACGTCCTAGGTCCAGATCTCGCACCTGAGATGCAGACAAACAGGCGATGGATCAGGTCATGGCTGCCATGGAACCTGGACCGGATCTTCTCTCTGGTGGCCATGGGGGTGACAGGCATGGCTGCAGGGGCCACCTCTAGCCTGGTGTCGTCTAAGGAGCAGGAACCAGCTGTGGAGCTAATGCAGAGAGGAGAGGCAGGGTAGGTGAGTAGGGGCTGCAGCTAGGGACCTGTCTTAGTCAGGGTTTCCATTGCTGTGATAAAGACCGGAAGCAACTTGGGGAAGAGAGGGTTTATTTCAGATTGTAACTCTCAAATCTCTCCATCACAAAGGGGAGTCAGGACAGGAACTCAAGGCAGGAACCTAGAAGCAAAAACGGAATCCAAGGCCACGGGGGTAATGCTGCTTGATTTCCATAGCCTGCTCAGTCAGCTTTCTTATACAATCTAGGACAGGCCCCACTCAGCGGGCTGGGCTCTCCCATATCAATTACTAATTAATAAAATGCCCCATCCGAGCACTCAGGAGGCAGAGGCAGGTGAATTGCTATGAGTTCGAGGCCAGCCTGGTCTACAAAGCAAGTCCAGGACAGCCAAGGCTAACACAGGGAGAGACCGTGTCTCGAAAACCAAATAAATAAATAAATAAATCATCCCCACATAACTGCCTACAGGCCAAGCTTACAGATACATTTTCTCAATTAAGATTTCCTCTTAGCAAAATGTCTAGGTTCGTGTCAAGCTGACAAAAAACCAACTAGCAGAGGGCTTCTGAAGCCTGAGGAGGACACTGTCTTCAAGCTCCCCTCCCGAGGAGCCGAGTTGCCCAGATATGCCATTACTTAGCATGTAAATGCCATCAGAGTGTCCACTTTAAAAACCAATGAGCCTGACAGCCGCTGATCCCTTCCAAGTGGGCTGATCCCTTCCAAGTGGGCTGGTGTGGCATATACTCTAGCTTAAGCTGCTCCACCCTGCATCCTCCCTTAACAGAAGCTGCTCCACCCCGCATCCTCCTTTAACAGAAGCTGCTCCACCCCGCATCCTCCTTTAACAGAAGCTGCTCCATCCTGCATTCTCCTTTAACAGAAGCTGCTCCATCCTGCATTCTCCTTTAACAGAAGCTGCTCCATCCTGCATTCTCCTTTAACAGAAGCTGCTCCACCCTGCATCCTCCTTTAACAGAAGCTGCTCCACCCCGCATCCTCCTTTAACATCATTCCCCAGCTTCCTTCTATGAGGGCCCTTTCGTCTCTCACACCATCTGTGGGAACAGAACGCAGACCATGCAATGTGTACACACTGACCCCCTAAGCCTGTGAGGGGAACCTTATCTGAGAAAAAGACCTTTTCAGGTGTAATTAAGTGGAGGGTCTGGTATGGAGATGACCCCGGCTTGTTTGGTGGGTCCAAAATCCAAACACAAGTGTCCTTGTAAGACACAAAAGGAGACCACATGTCTAGAGGCGGGGATCGGAGAGGTGCACCCAAAAAGCCAACTGTTACCCGGAGCTCCCCGGACTTGGAAGAGGCAGGAAGGACTCCCTCTGGTGCTTTTTGTGGGGCAAACAGTCCTGCACATTTTAGACTTCTTGCCCTGAGACTTTAAGAGGATAAACTTGACAACTGAGGCCACATGTTGTCCTAGGAGCCACAAGACACACAAACATTCCCTTGCTCCTAACACCTGTCCCTTCCCTTCCCAGTGGCTCATTTTATTAGATTTGTTCTTTAGGGGTTTATTCTGACTGTGCGCAGGGGATTAACAGCCAATCTCTGAAAACTCAGGAGTCTACCTGGCCAAACTCAAACCAAAAGTCAGAGGCTGGGGGATGGCTCAGAGCTAAAGAGCTTGCCGGGCCTGGTTTTCGTCTTTTTACTATTAGTAAAGCGGAACTGCCCAACACGAAGTAAAGCGAGGGCTGATAAACTCACGGCAGAGTGGCAGAAGCCACCAGAGCAACGGCGGCCACAGAGCCGAGGCAGCTGAAGCATTCCAGAGAGCAGCCTGGGTGGAAATGATGGGGAGCAAAGCAGCAGAGATAACAAGAGACAACAGGAGAGGCAGAGAGGAGCCAAGAGAGGGCAGGCCATGAGCTAAGGCCAAAGAAAGGGAGAAGGGAGCCGGAAGATGGCTCAGCAGTTAGGAGCAATGGCTGCTCCTCTAGGGGACTGCAGTTCACTTCCCAGAACCCACATGGCACCTCACAACTGTCTATAACTCCAGTTGCAAAGGATCTGACTCCCTTTTCTGGCCTCCAGAGGCATCAGGCATGCATGTAGTACGAAAATATACATGTAGGCAAAAACAAAACAAAACAACAAAAAAACAAAAAACACCTCACTTATATACATTAAATAAATACATGAAAAGCAGAGGGTTGGTAAGAACCAGAGAAGAGAAATTGCAGGCCTTGGCTGCTAGAAGTTTCAGAGAGCTGACAAACTGTAGATGCCAAGAGTCTGTCCCCCTAGGCTGTGATACTACTCACTGTGGCGCTGAGTGCACCAGCACTCTGGACCGTTCTAACACCAGCGGGTATAGCTAGCACTTCTCACTGCTGCCAAGGTGTGGAGCTGCTGGTGGTTTAAGCCCACTGCGATAATCAGAGTGTTTAGGTCCACACGCCTGCAGCATCTATACTCTGCAACAATAAACCCTGAAAGCAGCTGCTGGCCTCTGGGTCTGCCATTCTAGTCCCTGGGCCTCTGGCACTCAAGGGCCCTGCACTGTCAGCACTGCGGGAGCGGCTCCTCATCTATCACAGATTATCCCTAAGCAGAGCGTGAAAGAACCCCCATTTAGTTGATTGATAGCAAATCATGCTCTTTTCCTTTTGGTGGAAACTGATTCGTTAGTCCGTTTTCTATGCCAAAGTCTTGCCTCAAACGTATATGAGTACTCGACTATTTGGTGTATTTTAGAGGAAAGCTTGCCCAGCAGGAGTGGAAAATGTTATTTTTGTCTTGTTGTTAGAGTGTAAACTATTGTAACCACATTGGAAAAGCTTCTGGTACCATCAAAACAAAACTGTATACACCCCTCAATTCTATAGCTCCGTGGACCAATTCTTTAGCTCAGCATAGCCCTGAACCCTCTGTCTGTATGTCTAATGACATGACTACATCTTTATGACAATATTCACTGCTCCTGAAGAAGAAGACTGGGAAGAAGTCCAAACCTCCACGATGGGATGCAGAGTTGACTGCAATCTGACCACATACCCAATCTGACTACCAAGACAGGGGTGAGCCAGCCCAACACAGCCCACTCTAGGCACACTCCAACTTACATGTAGGAGCCCCTGGACATGCAGTGGGAAGACACACAGGGCTGTGCTCATGGATACAGCCTTGGGTACAGAAGCATTTGGGAGCATAAACGGGAGATGTCACAAACACTCAACAATACAGGAAGGGAGGGGCCGGGCCTGAAGACGTCCTAGAGCTCTATGGGTCCCTTCACTACTGGACGGGACACTCACAGATGTGTCCTCTGTTGACATGCTCTAATATAGCCAGTGCTCATTGGTACACAGAGACGCTGGGAAGGCTGGAGTCAGGGCTGGGCATGCTGAGCCACAGAAGCTGGTGTCCTGCTGGAATCCTTAGGATGAGCTCCAGGCCCCACATCTGGATGGCTCCATTTCTTAGAGGTGTATGAACAAGGCAATGAAATGGTATCCAGCCTTTAAAATGAATGAGATTTTGACACACACACACTCACACTCCAGTATAGATGAACCTTGAAACACACTAAGTGAAAGAAACTAGACACAAAAGATAAATCTCACAAGACTTTATTATGTGAGGTCTCTAGAGCTGGTGAGTCCAAAGAGACAGAAGGTCGAGTGAGCAGGTAAATGGAGACAGAATTCAGCTTAGAAAAGGAAAACATAACTGGGTGGTGGTGGCGCACGACTTTAATCCCAGCACTTGGGAGGCAGAGGCAGGTGGATCGCCGTGAGTTCTAGGCTACCCTGGTCCTCAAAGTGAGTTCAGGACAGCCAAGGCTACACAGAGAAACCCTGTCGTGAAAAACCAAAAAACCAAAACCAAAACAAACAAACAAACAAACAAACAAAACAGAAAAGGAAAACATGCTGGAGATGGAGGGTAATGGTGGCTGACTAAAGCTGTAAGTGTGATATTATAAAACAGCTGAACTCTTAAGTGGTTGATGTATACTTATCAAGATTTTATTAAGTGGAAGTAAAACAAAACAACCAACCAGAGCAAAGAAGAGAGGAAACGGCACTGAGGACCAGGAGGGCAGGACAGGCATAACATGAATACATTAAATAAAATGGCCTTCAAGATGCAGGTAAAAGCACTTACTGCTGAGCCAGAGGGGCCCCACATAGAGAATGGAGAGAACTGAATCCTGCAAATTGTCCTCTGATCTCCACAAATGTGCTGTGGTATGATGCCAAGCCCTTGCTTCCAAACCACAAAATAACAAGTGTGTGTGTGTATTTGAGATAGTGTTTCTCTGTGTTGCTTTGGCTGTTCTGGACTCACTTTGTAGTCCAGGATAGCCTTGAATTCACAGAAATCCACCTGCCTCTGCCTCTCCAAGTACTGGGATTATAGGCTTGTGCCACTGCACCTGGTAACTATGATTTAAAAAAACAAAACAAAAAACAAAAACAAAAACAAAAAAACTAGAGTATCACTGTGCAATGATGGTGCACACCTTTAGTCTCGGCACTCAGGAGGCAGAGGCAGGCAGGGCTCTGTGAGTTGGAGGCTAATTTGGTCTACAAAGCAAGTGCCAGGGTAGGCAAGGCTATACAGAGAAACAATGTCTCAAAAAACAAAAACAAACTCAAAAAAAAAAACAAAACAAAACCCCAAATAAATAAAAATAGAGTATCATACAAACAGAGAGGATAAATTAGAAAATATCAAGCATCTCTTTTCTGGTCAGAAGAATAAATGAAGCATTTGTGATGGTACATTTCCATAACCCCAGCTTTGGAAAAAAAGGAAGGAGAAAGGTAAGTTTGAGGCTAGCCTGACCTACATAGTAAAACCCAGTCTCATAAACAAACAAACAAACAAACAAACAAATAAATAGAAATTCAATTCTAAGAAGAGAAGAGACAGCCAGCAGCAGATGACACCGTGAGTCTGCTTACGGCACTTGCAGCAAGAAGCCTAAAGAGAGAGGTGGTAAAATGGACACAGTGGGAGCCAGACCATCCACACAGGAAACACGTTGCCGAAGATTTGACACCTGAGATGAAAATAACAGGACAGTTTGTCCTTCCCAGAAGTTAGACGTGAAAGCCTTGTTGCCCACACCCAGGCCCTGGGCCTGGTCAGTCCCACTATGCTGGATATCTCAGTTCCCAAGAGTAAAGCTCCAGAAAGTAGAAAAGGCCACATAGTATGTTCCTGGTCTGCCTTCTTCATGAGTTAATGGTCAGGCAATGTGCTGGATAGTTTTGTCAACATGACATAAGCTAAAGTCATCTGAGAGATTACTTCCTTGAGCCAGGGGTGGTGGCTCACGCCTTTAATCCCAGCATTCAGGGAGGCAGAGGCAGGTGGATCTCTGGGAGTTCAAGGCCAGCCTGGTCTACAAAACGAGTCCAGGGCAGCCAAGAATACACAGGGAAATGTCATCTTGAGAAAACCAAAACCAAACAAACAAAAAGACATTACCTCCTTATGTTTGGGCTGTAGGGAACCTCGTAAGACATTTTCTTAATTAGTGATTCATGGGGGAGGGCCTGGCCCATTCTGGGTGGTGTTATTCCCTGGGCTGGTGGTCCTGCATCTTATAAGAAAGCAAGCTGGGAAAGCCATGAGGAGCAAGCAAATAAACAGCACCCCTCCATGGCCTCTGCATCAGCTCCTGCCTCCAGGTTCCTACCCTGCTTGGGCTCCTGCTCTCACTACTTTTGATGGACTGTTATATGGAAATAAATGCCCCCAAGTTGCTTTTGGTCATGGTGTTTCATTATAGTAATAAGACAGGTAGGGCAGGACACCCCTCTAGAAACAGGCTCTTTAGAAACATCTACCAAGGTCACATCTGCTTTGCAGACCAGCTGTGAACAACAGCAGGTGGTCAGCATGCTGACTATCAGGCACTTCACAGTCCTGCTTGGCTCTAGCAGAGAGGTTGTGTATGCTGTCCTGGGCTGAATGGTGTCCATTCTTACGTATGATGAAGTCCTAGCCTGAAGGGCCTCAGCATCCTGGTGAATGTTACAAACTCAGATGAGGTCGTACTAGAGCAGTGTAGGCCCTGATCCAAGAGGACTCGTGTCCTCATCAGAAGAGTACATTGACATGGACACCTATGCAGGAACAGCAGCACATGGTGATGAATACATGGGCGGGTGGGGGGGGGCAATGTTGCCAAAGAAGCTCCCTCCAGGGATGCCTGCAATGGATGTTTTGGTTTCTTTAAAAACTCAGTTATGTTACGTAAACATGTTTTTGTTTTCATCCCAAGTACGGGATTTTAGTTTGGGCTTTAGTTTGTCCTACTGCTGACAATTGCCTCATGAGGGGTGTGGTCTTTGCCAGCTGGTAATGGCCTGCCTCCTGTGGCACAGAGAGGGGCATGGTCTTTACCAGCTACAAATAGTTTAATTCTGAGGACTCTTGAGAGGTATAAATAGGAGAGGCCAGAGTGAGAGAAGGTGTGGTGGTTTGAAAAAGATGGACAGAGAGAAAAGGTGGCAGTTTGCCAGAGGAACTCTGCGAGGATGGGGTGGGGGGAGGGCAGGCCCTAAACAGCCAGGAGAAGTAAAGAGGTCTATACCCCCTCTCCCCACTAACCTTCTTTCTCTCATACCTAGTGTTGCAATGTCAGAAGGGATTGGAGTGGAGAAGGGAGGTAGAGGCAGTTAATAACTCAAATAAAATAGAGCTTAAAAACAAGCATCAAGGGCTGGAGAGATGGCTCAGTGGTTCAGGGCACTGTCTAGTCTTCCAGAGGTTCTGAGCTCAATTCCCAGCAACCACATGGTGGCTCACAACCATCTACGAATAGATCTGGTGTCCTCTTCTGGCCTGCAGGCCTAATGCAGGCAGAGCATTGTATACATAATAAATAAATAAATCTTTAAAAAAAAAAACAAAAAACAAGCATCAACAGATGCCTGGCAACCACCAGGAGCAGGATGGTAGCCTGGGACCAGCTCTGAGACTCCCTGATCTTGACTTCCTGCCTTCCAGATTGCAAAATGGCCATTTCTCTCTGCAGTATCTACTGCTCTTTATTACAGAAGTCCAAGACACTCACTCATGGAGTGACTCAGATGGGCCCAGTGTCCAGGCTTTACCAGGCACGGGCTGCCCCCAAACACTGCAGCTCCTACAAAGACCCCCACAGGTTCAGGACAGAGAAGCTTTGCACACAAAAGTCAGTTGATCTCTATTGAAATCACTCACCTCCTGCCCCTTTAACCTCCCTCCACTTGCTCATTCCACTCAGCCTTGCTCTGTGTTATCAGAGAAGCCAGGCACGATGTGACCATAGGACTTTTCCGGGTCCCTGATCCCACCATGCTCTTTTCCTGGATACCTCCAGGAACTTCTAGACTAAACTCAGGTCCTCAGGCTCAGCAGTGCGTGCTTTTACCTGCTGAAGAAGCTTCAGGAACTGTTCCAGTGTCTTATAGGAGAAACCATCCCTGGCCTGGTCACAGATAGACCCCAGCACACACATGTCTTCCTGTTTGATTACTGCTTGTTGGGCAGGCAGAAGGACAGACTAAGCTTCTTGTTCGGACATAGGTGAGCAGACCCCCTGCTGGCAACAGGCCGCCAGACCCAAATGTGTTAAAGGATAGCTCCTTAGAAACCCTAACCCACACAAAAGGTGTCAAAACCTGGCTCTTTGAAGAAAAACATATCAAAGGTACCCTGGAGACAAGCCCCAGGAAGTGTCCTGGGAGTGTCTCCTGCTATTCAAGTAAGCTTAGTTTAAAAACCCAGGGGCTGGAAGGTTGTGCCGCATAGCTCTCTGCCCTTCTCCTTTCAAGCTTAGTGAATTAAAACCTAGTTGTTTGACTCTTTTGTCTTTATTTTAATAAAGTGTAGTTCGGCCTTTCACAAGCCAGAGGCCCCCTTCTCCCTCTGGAAGGGATGCAGATTTCTCTTGTCTCAACCAGGCTGAGAGCAACTGCCCTGCGCTTCCTCCCTGCCCAGAAGGCCTTCTCTGCGACCGGTTCTCAGGACGGAGCATCCTTCAGCTAGCCTCCAGAAGGCTGAAAAAAACAAAAACAAAAACAAACAAACAAAAAAACTCTGTGGCCAGATTTTCAGCCCAGCCTTTCAGAGAAAAGAACCCACACACATTCAATGAGAATGTAAAACCTATAACAGCCTTTCTTCCTGCTCTGGGCCTACACCAAAGGATCCCCAACACACACTAGCCTCCATGTCTGAGGAACAGACAAAGGAATCCTTACACAAGCAGGCTCTCCTCTCTGAGGGGATATTCACTTGCCGTGACTAGGCATCATATGGATTAGGGTAGCACAGTAGCCTGCACGGCTTGCAGAACCCCACCCCACCCCCACCTCTGGCCAGGTGCTCTTCCTGATGGGGGCTCCTCTGGGGTGGAGTGGGGGGTGTAGAACGGTCCAAAACCCAAGATCTGGATGCCATGGCGAATGCCATATGTCCCCAAAGTGTGATACACCATATCACACCCCGGAAGGCTGGGCTGTGAGCTTGCTCAGAGAAAAGATACTTTATAGATTCATCAGCAGAAGGACCTCAAGGTGAAAGCAGCCTGGATGACCAGTAAGTGTCCATATGAGGGACAGAAAAGGAGATTTCCCACAAGTCAATGAAACGCCAGGAGCCTCAGGAAAGGAAGACTTTGGAACCTTCAGCTGGAGTGCACTATGACCTCAGACCTCTAGCCGCTAAAACTTGAGAGTAGACAGACGTCTGGCTTTAGGGCTCCTCACTGGCTGCTGTTTTGTTAAAGCAGCTCTCACACTGATCAGGACATGGAATCTGCGGTCCCTCCTGAGACCATCTCACACCTGCTGGACAACTCCAATGAGTCACTTGGTCCAGATTTGAGATCCCTTCACCCACAGAATGGCAGTAAAATGTCCTGATGACCAAAGATCCAGTCTGGGAGAGACCAGTGCATTAATACACAGAGTGGTTTCTAGGGAGAGGACATTCATGCAGTGAGTAGAAGCTGTACACACACACACACACACACACACACACACACACACACACACACACACACACACACCCCACATTTAAAGTGTTTGAAGCCGTCAAAGGAAACAGTCATACCTAACATATAATTATAGCTTAAGTCATTTAGGGGAGTTGGAGCTTGTAATCAATGTTTATACATCTAGGAAAGCGCTCTGCAAAGACTGTTTACTGCTGCATTCATTTCACAAATTGAACATGGACCAGCAAAGAGGTGGTCCTGATTCACACTTCTGTGTGCAGGCTTTGAATGCCACAGCACCTGAAGACTTGACTGCAGGGAATGAAGGAAGACAGAAGCTGAGAAGTCTCTTTAAGAGAAACAGCACGCCCCCTGGGCAGGGTGGGCAGGGGGGGGGGTGTCTTCTGGTGACATGGCAACTTTCACTACAGATACTAGGGCCCCCACTGTCTCTGCCAAGCCTCTCATGGTGACTCAGATGAAGGTGGAGCCTCATGTGAGGGTGGCAGAGGATGAGAGGGCGCCTTTCCCAACCCTTGGAAAGTCTCGCATGGCACCTGCTCCTCTCCTCCTTGCCAGAGGAGGCTCTCTCCGAGGCAAGGAAAGGGTCAGATTTCTAGTCCACATTTTACAGTTACCAAAGGACTGTCTGGGAGGTAGAAAAGTCACCGTGGAACAGCAAATCATTCTGAATGTGATCAAGGCTGTGGCAGGTGCCAGGTCTGCAAGAGTGAGATGAAGTAGGCCCCATTCCCTCTAAGCAGCAATGAGGTCTCTGTCCTTTGTGAAGGGCCATTCAGCCAGTTAGGGGAAAGTTCTTAACATTTTCAGTTTCTCTACCAACTACTGACCAAGACCACACATTCAGGTTCTGCTGAAGCCAGGTACAGGGTGTCCTGCTCTGAGGCATGACCATCTGAAGACACGGACACAATTAACCTGTGAATTATGCTCACACCCATACTGTCTGTGCCATGGTGGGGCCCCATGTGAGGTGAAGGACTCTCAGAAAATCCAACAGTATGAGCTGAAGGTTCCCAGGCATCACCACCTCTGCCAGGGCCTCAGTTTACTCACTCTCCAGAACGAGGAAGTGGAACACTGAGCACACACTATGAAGGGGTGGGCCTGTGGTGCTCAGTCCTCCTGCTGTGGGACCCTAGACCTGTTACTTGGGGCTGAGACATAGATCATCAGGCTGATGGGGAGGGAAGGGTTGAGGCCACCAGGAAAGCCCTTGGGGGTCACAGGCTGCCTTAGTCTGCGACTGTAAAGAAGGCAGCCCTCTGAAGATCTAGATAGGATCCAGCTAGAAGTAGAGAGAAAGAAGCGGCCCCAGCACAGAGCGACTAAGGGCCCTTCGTGCTCTGTGGACACACCATAGCAAGATGACGGACCCTAGACTTCCTGGGGTCTGTGCTAGAAATATCTCGTGATCTGACTGTGAAAGTCCAGAAGGCACATGGCAAACAAGACTCCACAGCCATACTCAAGGGTATTGGGCAGGTTCTAGTAGCTACAGTTGGTCTCTGACCATCTAGAGGGAGGACAGAAGCAGACACCAGGCAGGCCTGGGAAGCCTTATCCTCACTGAGGCCAACCTGGATGACAATGGTGATGAAATGTCGTTTATGAGCAGGCAGAGCCTGCATTCCACCGGTGTCACTTATGCCCACTGTAGGCTGTCAGGATGTGACCTGAGGGACATATGCACAGGATCAGCTAGGGAGGAAATCCTACCCATGCTGGTATCCCCACAACCTCACCCCAGGTGGAAGGAAGGCTTTGCATCTACCAGACACACTGTGCCAGAGGAATGTGGGCTAGGGTCTGCAGTCCCTCCCCTATGGGATGGAGCACAGTAGTGCCCAATCCGAAGACTGCCTCTAAGTGACCATAGCCATCTCGCCATAGAAGCCACAGCTACTCTTGTGGGTCCTGTCAGCCCATCAGGCCCTGAGGCTACCTGCGCTGCCCAGCTTCATCTATATATCAACTTACAACGTAGCTCACACCAACAGGAGACATTTGGGCTCTGGGACAGTCAGAACCAGGGTAGCACTCACCCCAGCTTTCAAGAAGTCCCCATTACTGTAGTTTGGGACCCTATCTCCTTCACATCGCTACATTCTAAAGACGCAGCGTGTGCGCGCACTAAGAAAGTAAGGAAATGAAGATAAGCAAAAAGTACACTTACATATGTGATGTATACATACATATACACACATGTACATGTGTGTGCATGCAAGCACACATACAATACACCCAGGCACATACACACAAACACACATGCCACCGCCATTCTTGTTGTCCCTTCCAGATTTCCTCTGAGCTTCTGCTGCTTCTAAAAGCTTCGCAGAAGCCTGTGTGGGAGCAAGTGGGTGGCCTTGACTGAGGACGTCCCTGGTCACCTTTCTGCCTCCTGGCTTCTGAGAATGGGCACACATGGCTGCATATGGTCTATTTGAGCCTTGCCCTTGATCACTTACTTGTGAGTTTGTGTCCCTGAGGGAACTGTCACATGTATGCTCTGAAAAGTTGGGGCTGGACCACTAGCAGCATGCCTTGGGGGGGCTGCACTGTGCAGAACGTAACAGGGCAGAAACTGGGGAAAGGTTGGAGGAAGTCAGAATATCAACAATGACACTTCAAGTCCCAACGGTGCCAGGCCTGGGGGCACCCTGGGGTTCCCCTGCCCACTGCCCTCCAGCCCATGGTGCTGCTAATTTCCACTTCACCTTAAGCCAGTGCATTTCCCTAAATGAGGATTCTATGTCCCATCCAGATACACAGGAAATGTAACAGTATGCTACATGGGACTTGGTGGGAGACACTGCGGATGGTTCTGGCAGGTAGCCCAGCAACTGAAATTAGTTAGGGCAGGCCACTGCAGCCATGGCCTCGAGGAGTAACCACAGATCCCCACAAGACCACCCGGCTCAACAAAGGCAGTAATTGGAACTGTGCTAATGGTAGGTGTACATCCAGAACTGTACACTTATTTAAACATTATGGTGATTTGTTGTTCTTTGGTGTTTTTGTTTTGCTTTGTTTGTTGATTTGTTTGTCTTTTGATTTTCAAGACTGGTTTTCTCTGTGTAGCCTTGGCTATCCTAGAACTCACTAGGTAGATCAGGCTGGTCTTGAACTCAAGAGATGCACCTGCTTCTGCCTCCCAAGTGCTGAGATTAAAGGCATGTGCCACCACCACCTTGCTGATATAAATATAAACGCGCGCGCGCGCGCGTGCGCGCGCACACACACACACACACACACACACACACACACACACACACACTATAACTCATGATGTAGACTAGGATGGATTCAAACTCTAAGATCTGCCTGTCTTTGCCTCCCAAGCGGTTGATCTGTCTCCAAGAGTGGTTGAGGCTTATGATGAGATGGCATGGCGTCCAGGAGATATGCTATATTTAAAGCATTTTAAAGAGGCTATTGTGTGGTATGGATAGAGCCATACCAGATCCTGAGACCAGACCGGCATTGAAATTGACCATGGCAAATGAGAATGCAAATCCTGAATGTAAGAGAGCAATTAGACCATTAAAAGCACAAGGAGCCCCATGAGATGAATGGGTAAGAGAGACAGTTAACATTAGCTCTCAGGAGCATCAAAACAATATCATAGGCCAAGCTATAGCTAGAGGTCTCAGATATCAAAACACCCCGTGCTTTAATTGTGGTAAATTGGGCCATTTACAAAGAAACTGTAGCCGGGCGTGGTGGCACACGCCTTTAATCCCAGCACCTGGGAGGCAGAGGCAGGCGGATCGCTGTGAGTTTGAGGCCAGCCTGGTCCAAAAAGCGAGTCCAGGGCAGCCAAGGCTACACAGAGAGACCCTGTCTCAAAAAAAAAAACAAACAAACAAACAAACAAACCAAACCAAACAAACAAACAAAAAACCAAAGAAACTGTAAAGTTAAAAGTTCCAGACCTCAAAATAACAGGTGCACTAACTTTGGAGTAAATGGTACCTGTAGAAGAGTACAGGGAGCTTCTGGCCATGATGGTGATGATGTGCCAAGACTCCCAGGGTATTGTAGTCACTGTGGGAGGGGAACTATTGGTCTAAGGATTGTCAATCCAAGAGAGACCTACGAGATAATCTCTTGCCATCGGCAAAGGATAGGAGGGGTCTGTTAGCTTGAGGTCCCACAGCAAACAATACTAGCCATCTTTCTTTGGTCAGCCAGGAGGTAACAAACCTGCAGGACAACAAAGACTAGGTATTGATGATTTAATGCATGCTACTGAAGGCAGCACAGCTTTGATCTCGCTTCTTACACTATCCCCACAGGTTGAATGTTATAAAATAACCACAGGTGTTTATGGTCCTTTACCTTCAGGGACAGTAGGAATAATCTTGGGAAGAAGCTGAATTAACTTCTCAAGGCTTTATCGTGCATCCCAGTATTACAGATGGGGATTGTAAGGAAGAAATTAAAATCATGGCATATGTAAAGAAGGACATGCAGACTAATGTAGGGGATAGAATTGCTCAGCTGTTAGTTTCCTTACATCAAGGGCAAAGCAACTTCAGTAGAGAGAACAGGTGCATTTGGGAGTACTGGAAGACATGTGTTCTGGCAAACAATGGTTAATGATCAGAGACCTAAATTAATGGTACAAATGAATGGTGTTGAAATAGAAGGTTTGGTGGATACCAGAGCAGATGTCACAATCCTTTCTCAAAAGTATTGGAAGACAGATTGGCTACTAGTCTTGTTAGATAATAGTTTAGTTAATTACAGAGGAAGCTTTATTTAGTTTCTTATATATTTTCAAGGTTAAGCAGATAGTGCATAACTAAAAACAAGCAATGCTTGTCTATTTAAATATATTGAGATAAATAAGTCAATTGATCGATCAATCGATAAATATGATATTCATTATGGTGAATAGATAGATGGCCTTCAAACACTTCAGAGCTACAGAATATGGCATTTAATAATAAAGGGACTTTCTGACAGAGACACACATCTGCTTCTGGCAGCATCTCCAATTTACTTCAGTGAAGATGATGGGCATAAAAGAAACAGTGTGGCAGAACAGCCACTGGACTGAGGCACTGTTCTTATCTCTACTGCTGATAGTAGACTGACTGTCCAAACTGTGGTCAAGCATGACACTGAGAAATCGGCTGTCCAGCCTTGCAGAGATTAGGTGGGCCAGTCCTTCAAAATCCCTGCTTCACAGAACAGTCTGTCAGATATTTTGGGCTGGCAGGCTGAAGACTGGATACCCCAACGACAGAGAAAAACCTGTGACTGTGCAGGCAGTCAACTCTCTCTGTCCTGTCTACACTTTTGGAAGTTGCTTGTCTACACTTCCTTCATATTAGATAATATTTCCTTCTTAAGTCCTGATGGGGTTGAAGACTAGATAGCCATAGTATTGCTATAAGTGTTAGAGCTAAAAAACACGTTTAGAGATTGATAAATGTAAATTATAATAAAGTGATTTAGGAAACTTTGGACACTATGATAAGACTCGGTAGGACAGGATAGATAGTGAAATAATTTCTCCAAGATTGTCAAATACAAATGGACTGGTTCTTATAAATGTAACTTTTACTGAACAATTCTCAAAATTATTTTTATTGTATATAGTTTATTATTTTTTAAGGGAAAGGAGTATATGTAATGGAGGTACCCATGTTTTTGTTTTGATCCCAAGTGTGGGATGGGGAACAGACTTGTGAGAGGTCAGGTGATGTTTATCCACTAGAAGACAAACCACCTTGTGCAGGGAGGGGCGTAAGCATTGGTTTTTGCTAGCTGAAACAGATCTTAGTACAGACTCTGAGAGAAGATATATACACAAGCCCAAAACAGGAGGCTGGGCTTTTTGGATCTTGGTGTTGTTTGGTTGTTCATCATTCCACTTCAAGATGCTCCTACAGAGCTCCAGAGAACGCTTCGGGGCTCTGGGTTCCAGAAGCAACTTTGGTTGAATTGCTGGTCTGCTGAAATCCTGCCGAGTACCCCAGGGGAATCACTCCCAGGAGATGAGTCCAAAAAGGTTTACTTCTCCTGTTCTCATTAGCCTCTTTTCTCTCCAATCTAGGGTAGGTGGTTTGGAAGGGAGGTATAAGCATTAAAGAACCTCAAATAAAGCAGGTTTGGAAAAGGTTGAAGCCTACAAGGGCCATAGTGAGAACTGGAGAAAAAAAAAGGCATCTGTGTCATTTCTACAAGCACTTCTGCATGTCCAGGGTGGGAGACAGCCGTGAGTGGTTTCCATCCTTTGACAAGCAACCAATGGAGTTGACACCAAAGAATGTTTTGAGTCACAAAGCTAGGGCTAGGTAGAAGACAAACAGCTTTTTAAAATGCCAACTTTCCTCCAAAACTCTCATCTCCGACCACTGAACAGATAGGGAAGAAACCAGCAGAAAACAAAGAACTGAAGAGCACGGGCTCCAGAACATTCCCTCAGCAGGGTCAGTGCATCTGTGCCGACCAATGACAATGTCCCTCCACCCTGGGTGATGGTGATGGTGGAATCAGTCAGGGCCAGAAGACCACCGATGGAGAGGCTTCTCCAGTATGGCCCACACTCTCAGCCTTAGGCCCATTTGCTTCCTGCATGCGTTAGTTCCCTGGCAGGAATGGCCCTCCTTCCTTCCGGAGCCCGTCTTCTACTTGAACAGGAACACACATAGTCCAGGGATGAGGAGGACTCCAACCTTGAAGGCAAGTCTCTTGCCACAGCTCCCTGTTTTTCTTCCGTGTCTGCAGAGAGGTGGGACTCACATGCCACACATCCCAGGAGGTGCAGAGGAACCTGCCAGATGATGGGCAAACCCCGATGATCGAATCATAACAGCAGTGAAACAGGTCCTGCTGCTTGCAGAGAGTGACGGTAACTGTCCTTTCCAGGGACGCTGGGGTGAGGCAGACATTAGCATTTGTCTCCCAGATGCAGACCTAGAGTTGAATCATAACCCACTTGTGATGGGTGATCTCGGTTGTCAACTTGACTGCATATGGGATGCAACTGAAAGCCAAGATGCTGCACACCTTTGTGAAGGATTTTCTTAATCTTATTACTTGAAGCAGGAAGACCCATAATAAATGGAGGCAGCACCTGGTCACAGCCCATATGAAAAGACAGAAAAAGGAAACTGCTTTTTGCCTGCTTGTCCTCACTCTTAATGGTAAGTTCATCTACCTTGTCGCTGAGGCACTCCTTCACTGCTATTAGAAACAACTTCTACAGGATTCCAATGGAGACTGAAGACCAGGAGCTCCCCAGGAATCCCTCAGGACCCCAGCACCAGACTGGGACTGCTGAGACATCCAGTCTACAGACTGGAGAACTACCAGGTTCTCAGCCTTACCAGCATGAGACTGACATTGCTGGAGTACCCAGACTATATCCTATAAGCCAATCTAATATGGGGATTTAAATATATATATTTATGCACATATATGCACACACACATATAAATACACACATATGTATATATATACATATATCACAAGAATATATATGTGTGTATACATACATACATACATACATACATACATACATACATACACATATTCCTCTGTCTTATTCTTTTAGAGAACCCTAATACACCACCCCTATGCATGAGACCACATGTGTCATGAGAAAGCTTTGTCGCAATGTTGTCACACTAGCCAGACCTCCTGATGTCTCACTCTGCATTTCAGCCAATGTTCTGCCAGTGTGCGGCTGGCCTCTTGCTTCTGTTTGAAAACACACCGCTGTATCACCTCCTTGTAGGCCTGAAGGACCTACCACATCCATCTGGTTCCAGGGTGGGTTCTGGCACCTGGCTTGGCCCCTGAAGAATGTGCTCACGACACAGAACACGAAACCAGTACTCATGTCAGTGCTGGGACAGGAGTGACAGGCAGCTATAAGCAGACTTCTTCCAGCTCCCCACAGCACAGTGCTGGGCCGACACACTGCTGTCTGAGGTCCTGGCCCCTTGCCGCGTGCTTCCTCTTCAGACCTCTCACATCTTCTAAACAGGCTTCCTGGAAAGCGGGAGGGTCTTCTGAGACAGCAGGCAGGTTTCTTCACCTTTCCTAGCTGAGTTTTGAGTGTACACTAAGCTGGACTGGGTCTAAATTTGGAGGCATGTTGTAAACGGTCCTTCCCAGGGTAGGAGAAGTTTCCAGATGGTAGATGTTTTCTGGCTGTTACCTGAACAAATAGGAAACAGGGCAGGTCAAAATTCAAAAAGCTGCACCTCTCCTGTCAAGGAATTTACAGGGTTCTTCTGTTAGCCTTGTAGGAAAGTAATTCACTCACCAATAAACTGAGCCAGAGGCCTCCAGGTAGCCATCGGCAGCCTGTGGGAAGTTAATTCATTGCACTTGACGTGGCTACGACGCTGGGGCTGCCTCTGAGAAAAGGATTTATGGAAACAGGAGAAACATCTGCACCAGCTGTCCACAGCAGCACCATTGATGACAGCGGATTGTGAATGTAGCCATGCAGACACCAGGGCCTGACTGAGTGCATGCAAGGCCTCTACTTTTCAGTAAAGGAGAGTGGTGATGTCTCCAAAGAGAGCCTTGGTAAGGTCTTAGGCTAGAGGTCAGGAGGCAAGGTGAGGAGGGCATAAAGCTCAGAATCATCTGCCTAACATGAGGAGTGTGCACCCTGAAAGTCTGCCTCTGGGCCACAACACTCTGAAGAGTAAAGTCCTTCTAGGCAGACTTCTGTAGGTACATCTGATTTGTTTAGCTTTGTCTAGAAAGCATGCAAATATCCTATGTAATTATAAAGCAGAGTTAAATATAAGTGGTAGTTAAACAGGAACCATTTCAAGGAACATTGGTTCTTGCTTGTTTGGCTTGGTTTTGAGGCACATTCTGACTCTGTGGCCCAAAATGGCTTCAAATCTGCCTGTCTCTTGCCCCAGCCTGCCAAGGGCTGATATTACAGGTGCACTCCTGACAAGGCAATTAACTGACTGTATATTAATAGATTATGCCCTAAGGATAGAAAGTTGTTCAAAAATCATAGACGGTATGAAGAAATTGAGCCTCTCATATATACACCTCTCGTAGGATATATGTAACCTCAGGTGTGGAGAAAATGGTTACTTGATATATGACGTGCGTGTTCTACTATTAGAGACCCTAAATAATAACAACACATGTCCACAAAACAGGAGTTTTACAGCAGCATATTACTCTTGACAGCCAAGAAACATCTTTCACTTCGATAACCTGTGAAAGAAGAGACATAGCATGGCCCCTCTGCATAATGGCAGAGACACAGCTGTAGAAAGGAGTTGCGCACTACCCTAGCTGCAGTATAGATGGCCCTTGAAAACGCTGCTCAGAAAAAGATGAAGCACATGGACAGGCCTGCACTGTGCGGCCGATTCTCAAATGTCTACAGGCAGAAGATCAAGGATGCCAAAAGCAGAGTAGAGGCTGCCAGGGGCTAGAAAGTAGGTGGGTGGAAAGCATCCACCACAGTGGCTTCTACCAACCACAGGAGTCACAGTCCGGCCCCACAGCTGATAGCAAAGAGCTATGCAGTGAGTGGGAGAACCTTCGGAGTTATGACAGACACAAGAGCCTGACCAGCAATTCCCCACATGCTGCCAGGGAAGGTGGTGGCCATTTGCTGCTCAGAAAGAGGGGAGGGACAGAAAGGGGGCATTTGTCCTAGGTCCAGAAACTCCTGCCCTGGTATGAGAGTACCCTCCTCCTACACCTGCTCGCTACTGTGTCCTTTGCCTTGTCCCATCCAGTACCCACCCAGGTAGAGACCCCTCCCCTCCTGCCCTCTGCCCTTGCCTTGCCTTGCCCAGGTAAGTCTCCACAAGGGAGGGTTCTGAAGACACCACAACAATGTATAAACCACTCAGGCTTGCTGGCTTCTTTAACCCCCCCCCTCCCCCAACATTAAAGACAAAGCCGACCATCGAGTCCACACCAGTGACGCTTGTCAAAATCTGCTCTGGACCGAACATTCAGCTCTAACGGAGCATGTCTACTTTAGAATCCAAGCCCCACCCGACCCCCACCCGACCCTGACATCACCAGAGAACAGCGGGGAGGGGTCTCCTTGGGAGAAAAGAGCCACAGGGGGCAGGGAGGGCAGAGTTGAGGAAGGGCAGGAGTCATGGGAACACTGCCCAAGGGTAGTCTCAAGAGCTAGCATGGCTCTGCACACAGTCAGGGGTTCTGTGATTCTCGTTTCAGCTGGGTGAGCCCAGCAGTTACGGTAGTGAGCAAGGATCAGTGGACCGTGCGCTTAGCTCCCCACTATACCCACTTACTACTGCACAGTCCACCATGGCTATGCCAGGGCTAGAATGAGCTACCAAGACAAATGGGGGTGACTCTGTGCCAACATTACCTGAAAGAATCACAGGGCCCCTGGAGATCATTAATAGGCAGCTTAACTTAGGGCAGGATGGGTACTCCAGCAGCAGTGCAGACTTCATCCTCTCAGACAGCCACTACGGACCTGCCCTGGGTCCAGAACCTGTTTGGTGGCCAAGAAACTCCAAGAGGAAGCATCTCGGTGCCTTGACAATCAGCCAGGACATGTCCTGAATGCAAAAAAGAATAAGTCTGGTCCCTAGAACAGAGTCAGCCCTTACCTGGAGCCCGACATGTGCTGGGGTTCAGTCTGGGCCATGTCTCCTCTTGGACTGTCCCCTCTGACCACAGGGGACTTAGCAGGGTCCTGCTTTCTGGCCTCTGGCTCTGAATGGCCTTTGGCCTCACCCTCTGCTTGCAACCTGTTTGCTGTGTCCACCTGAGGCTCTGAGGTGTGTGCCAGGCACTTGTTGGAAGCAGGGGCTTTGGGCTCCTGCCCATTGGAGGCATCTTCTGGAGGCAGGGTGACATCGGGAGAAGGCCAGGCCTCATGTAGTCTTTCAGGCTCTTTATCACCGGCTTTGGCTAAGCTTACAGAAGGATTAGAGGCACTGATGACACTCCCTGGGCCACACTTCTCCCGTAGGCGCTCCACCGCATCCTCCCTGCTGTCCCCACAGCTCCCACAGCACACACAGGAGTGGAGGAGGCAGTTGGTGGCCGCCGTGCCGAGTTTGTGTGGATTGTCCCCTGTCCCCTCTACCCTGGGCTCCAACGGGGAGATACCATGGCCTGAGGCTTCTTGGGTTGCCTCAGCAGAGTCCAAGGAGGTGGGAGACTTGGGATTGAAGATGACCGTGGCCGAAAGTTTCATGCCCCCGGTCCGGTGTGCAATCATCTCAGCCGTCTCCGCGTCATCTGCACTCACCTCCCAGCCATCCAGGTACAGCTGGGACTCGAGGCAGCTGCAGGACGTGGAGCCCACAAGGCTGGCGAGCTTTATCTTGTCATCCTCGATGTTGTTGTTGCTCCGGTCTTCCTCCCTCACGAGGGCAAGTGTGCCGACCCCCACCTCTCCACTCTGGCCGGCCTGCTCTCTCTGCTGAGCATGACCCTCTATGCTACCTGTCAACCCAAATGTGTGCCCTGGGGACTCAGGCCTGGCAGGGGACTCTGTCACCTCCACATCGTCCATGAAGAACACCCTTTCCTCCTCGTCGCTGCCCGATTTCAGCTGGCCTCTGGCTGGAGAGGCCTCCCCTCGAGGGCTGGCCTGTGAGCCCGGCCTGTGTGCTGGGGACTGGCAGGCACTGGGCGGCGACAGCAGAGAGGACATCTCGTCCCCGGCCCTGTGGACCATGCGGCTGAGCTCCTCCAGCTCCTGGTCATCATACTGCATGGAGCAGGCCAGTTCTGCCTCCGGTTTGTTGGCACTGGCTGAATGTGGCTCCTCGGGAGGAAGGGATGCAGAAAAGGTAGGTGCCAGGGCACTGGGTGCCTGGGTGTCTGCCCGAATGGGGAGCTCCACATCCTGAGAAACGCAGAGGCTCCGCTCCAGTGTGTGCAGCTCCTCCTCAGTCAGCGCCTGCAGCAGATCCCTACGGGGTCAAGACAGGAACTAGGTTGAGGGTCTCAAATGTCACAGCAGAAGCAATCCCCCCCCACCTCCCGGCGGAAGTTGATACCGAATCGAGGCTGCAAGCACTTGTGCTTGGCACTTCCTGTGACCTTCACTTCAAAGGAGGCCTAGCTCTTCTATGTCACAGGGGTGGAAGTGTAAGCAGCTGCAATTATATTTGTAAATCATACTTTAAAGTGAAATTCTGGAACCTCTGACTGGGCATGCCAAAGCCCTGGTTTGGCAAAAGAATGTAACTCAGTGGTGAGCATTTGTCTACCATGCAAGAGGCCCTGATCATAAGACTATTGTGACTGTATAAAAGCTTTTTAAAAAAAATATTTATTTTGCCGGGTGTGGTGATACACGCCTTTAATCCCAGCACTCAGGAGGCAGAGGCAGGCAGATCACTGTGAGTTTGAGGCCAGCCTGGTCTACAAAGCTAGTCTAGGACACACAGAGAAACCCTGTCTCAAAAAATCAAACAAACAAAAGATTTATTTATTTTATGTTTATGGGTATTTTTCCTGCATGTTTGTCCGTGTACCGTGTGTGCCTGGTACCCATGGAAGACAGAAGAGAGCATCAGCTCCCTTGGAACTGGAGTAGAGATGGTTGTGAGCTGCCATGTGGGTGCTGAGAATCAAACCCTGATCCTCAGGAAGAGCAGAGAGTGCTCTTAACTGTGAGGAACAATCTCTTCAGCCCCGATAAGAACTTTAAAGCAGTGGTTCTCAACTTTCCTAACGCCGACACCTTTTAATACCATTCCTCGTGTTGTGGTGAGCCCCAAACCATAAAATTATTTCATTGCTACTTCATAACTGTAATTTTGCTGCTGTTATGAATCATAATGCAAATATCTGATATGTAGGACCCTGATGTGTGACACGGAAAGGGACAGCGCCCCACAGCTTGAGAACCTCAAGAATAAAATCACTACACACGTTTGTTTACCTGGGAACTTTTGTCTTTTTTAAAAACCCAAATATTGGGCTAGAGAGCTGGCTCAGAGGTTAACGGCACTAACTGCTCTTCCAGAGGTCCTGAGTTCAATTCCCAGCAATAACATGGTGGCTCCCAATCATCTATAAAGTGATTGGATGCCCCCATTCTGGCAGGCAGGTGTATGGATTTGCAAATAGAGCACTCATATACTTACATAAATAAATCTTTTTTAAAAAAAATAAAACCTAGTGGGCTGGAGAGATGGCTCAGAGGTTAAGAGCACCGACTGCTCTTCCAAAGGTCATAAGTTCAATTCCCAGCAACCACATGGTGGCTCAGAACCATCTATAATGAGATCTGGTGTCCTCTTCTGGCTTGCAGGCAGGATATTGTATACATAATAAATAAAGAAATCTTTAAAAAAAATAATAAAATAAAACCTAAATATTGCTAATTACCAGCCATATTCCTGCCAGGCTCTGGACACCAGTGGTTTTGCAGGCAGATGGCAAGCGTGGCCCAAAATGTCTAGGCTTCTCTTCCAGGTGAGTGAGGCAGGTGTAAGCCTTTGTACAAAGAATGCACATTCTACAGTAATGACACCTGCTAGAAAGAAAATGCAAGCCGAGGAGCGAGCACCAGGACATCTGGCTAAGTATGGGATGGTTTCCTCAAAGGGACACTGAGGGGAGGGAGAGGGGAGGTGCGAGGAAGGACTGGGAGGGGAAGAGGAAGAAGAAGAGGTAACTGTGGCCAGGATGTAATATATGAAAGAAGAATAAATTTTTTAAAAATTAAAACCTTGAAGCTGAGACTTGAACATGACGCCTGGTTTTGTGACAGTGACTAGGATGAGTCTAAGGCAGGGCCAACAGGTCAACTGCCTGCTGCTCTCTACGGTGGAAAAACCCAGGATGTAGTTGAAGTCTGAGTCCCATAGTGAAAAGTCCAGGGTATCCATGGACAGGCAGAAAAGTCCATGTGTTTTTCAAGATTGTGAGGCTTAAATAGAGCACCTAGTGCCAGGTGCAGGATTCCTCCCCTTGAGATGTTGGAAGATCCCAGAAACGTTCAAAAAAAACCCAGGCTATTGCCACTGCTTTTGTCTGTGCACCAGAACTTAGAAAGACCCTGTGGGGCTGGAGAGATGGCTCAGAGGTTAAGAGCACTGGCTGTTCTTCCAAAGGTCCTGAGTTCGATTCCCAGCAACCACATGGTGCCTCATAAGCATCCATAGTGAGATCTGGTGCCCTCTTCTTGCCTGCAGGAGTTATATGCAGGTAGAACACTGTATATGTAATAAATAAATTAAATTAAAAAAAAGAAAGAAAGAAAGAAAGAAAGAAAGACCCTGTAGCTAAAGACACCACATACTCTGGTCACAGGACGTGGAGAAATCAACTTAGAATTGAGCAGGAAGCTCCTTTATGCTGTTCATCTTTAACAGTGCCAGAAGGTGCTATGCAGTCCACTGCGGGAGAAGAGTCCTCAAGTTCTCAGCCAGCTGTGAACCGTCTGAGCTACAACAATAACCAGGCTAGCATGACATATCCACGGATGTAACAGTGGCATGAATGTTAAGGGGCAAACTAATTGGTTTCTGATTGCACTTTAAGTCCCGCATCCCAGGAGGAAACGTATCCCTAGAATGGCAAATCCAGGCAGGAATCTGCAGCAGAAGTCATCGGCCCCAGCGGCAAACTTACTGCTATCATTCTGCTAAGTAGACATTGCATAAAACTATCTTCTAAATATGTACTTACACACTCATGAATCAGTGCAGTTCTCAGTCCTCATCAAAGGAGCTTCTTTGTACAGTGGGCAACAATTAATACAGAAACTCACAATCGGTCAATGTGCAGAGAATAAGTGTCTGTGGGCTGCTAAGCCATAAATGAGATGTCTGCATCGTCCTTACTCCCCTCAAAGACTGGGAAACATGCAGGAGGAGGGGACAAGAAAGGTTGTAAAGCCCAGGAGGAAGGGGATGAAAGAGTGTCTTCTGGACAGGACAGGGCTGCTGAGCTCATGAGCTCCTAGCAGCTGTGACTACCTGTGTGAAACCTGTATACGCCAGTCAGCACGCCAGTAACAGGTGAGGGAGGGGCACACGAACCCCTTACCCCTAGCTGAGGAGATGCTAACAGCTGATGACTACTAGCGGACAGGGAATCCATTTTCTTTAGAGGTGTAGCCCTGGTAGGTTGACTATGCGTCAGTGGATGGCCCCATACTCATACTAGATGAGCAGCAGTAATCAGACTTTAAAAAAAAAAAAAAAAGACGGGCTGGAGAGATGGCTAAGAGGTTAAGACAACTGGCTGTTCTTCCAAAGGTCCTGAGTTCAGTTCCCAGCAACCACATGGTGGCCCACAACCATCTATAATGTGATCTGATGCCCTCTTCTTGTGCAGGCAAAATACTGTATAAATAATAAATAAATACTTTTTTAAAAAAGACATGAAAGTGAAGGAAGGATGTGTTGGGGGTCACCCATGGAAAAGTATAAGGGAAAGTGGGGGTGCATGTGATCGAATATATTGTATACAAGTTTAAAATTCCCAAAGATTACATTAAAATATTATGTTAAAAAAGAACTATGAGGCTTCCTGACTTTCCTAACCCAAATACACTTATATGGGCAGTAACCACACCCCAAAGTAAACAACCAGGACCCTCGGCATACTCCTAGGCCTCCAGTCTCCGTAGCTGCTGTCATCTTGACCCCACAAGCAGATGAGGTCTCGTCTGTCTTCATTATCTAGAGAAATGAGAACCTGCGTACTACAGGCTCTTGAGGCAGGCACTGTCCGCTGATATGTTTGTGTAAAAATTACATTTGGATTTGAATTTCAGATTTCAGAAATATTGTTTCAGGAGGCAGAGGCAGGTGGATCGTTGTGAGTTCGAGGCCAGCCTGGACTACAAAGCGAGTCCAGGACAGCCAAGGCTACACAGAGAGACCCTGTCTCGAAAAACCAAAAAAAAAAAAAAAAAGAAATATTGTTAAGTTCATGTAAATATGAATAGTTTTTAGTATTAAGATAATATATAATGAGCTTGGCGTAGTGAAGGCGAGCGTTTTATTCCAGCACATGGGAGGCAGAGGCAGGCAGATCTGTCAGTTCAAGGCCAGCCTGGTTTACGTAGTGAATTCAAGGACAGCCACAGCTATATACAGTAAGACTCTGTCTCAAAAATTATTATATATAATAAAATTTATGTATGTACACTATTATGTGGCATATATATATATATATATATATATATATATATATTATAAACATGTAGGTGAGCTTCTAAAACATACTGATAAAAATATTTGACGTTTATCTGAAATTCAAATTTAACTGGGCATTCTGTTGCTGTGTCACTGTACCTGGTAACCTCAGTGTATGAGTTCGCTTTCTCTTGCTATGGTAAAAACACCCTGACCAAAAGCAACTTGGGCAGGGAGGGGTTATTTGGCTTATGCTTCCGTGTTACAGCATATCATTGAGGGCACTTGGAGGCAGGAACGGAAGTAGAGAACATGGATGGATACACTCACGGCTTGCTCAGCCTGCTCTCTTAAACAGCCGAGGACTACCTGCCCAGGGGTGGCACCACCTACCCTGGACAGAGCCGCCTTCCCACATCAACCGTCAATCACAAAATGGCCCGCCCCCCCCCCCCAGGTTTGTCTACAGGCCAATGTGATACAAACACTTTCTCTATTGAGTTTCTTCTTCTCAAATGACTCTAGCTTCTGTCAAGTTGATTTAAAACAACAACAACAACCCTAACTGGCATACCCAAGAAGAAAGATCCACTCATAACAATGTGTCCTGTTGTAGATCATTCACCGTCACGGCTACTGTCTTCTTCTGTAGATGTACCAACACTCTCTTAGCGGTCCATCTACTCCTGATGAGATGTGGCTGCCACAGGCTGTGTCACTGCATACCTCTCCTATAGAGTACCATGTGTATTCCCACCACGACGGAAGAGGCCACCAGCTCATAGATTGGTGTTATTTGTTACTTTTTTCAATGCTGTGACAAGAAAACCTGACATGGGGAGGGAAGGGTGGGTTTATTTTGGCTTGTGGTTTGGAGGAATATAGTTCATTATGGCAAGGGAGGCATAGCAGCTGAGGTGTGAGGTAGCTGGTCACATGGCATCTACAGTCAGGGGACAAGGACAATGATGCCAGCTTTCTCCCTTCTTCCTTTTTATACACCCTGAGATAGTGCTTGTGATACCCACATTTAGGGTGGGTGTGGAGGAACATTGTATAAATAATAAATAAATAAATAAATAAATAAATAAATAAATAAATAAACCTTTAAAAAAAATAAAAAGACACACTCAGCAATGTGTGTCCTACATGCTCCTAAATCCCATCAAGTTGACAATGAAGACCAACAACACAGCCAGTAAGCAGCTCAGACACCGAGTCTGTGGCCTTGGCTGGCAACTCTGTCCTGGGCCCTACCAACACGTCCTCTCTCGTGCGTGTGCAATGGGATCTTATTTAGCCTGATGGGATGAAGCTGAGCAGTGTGCACTTACAGGTCCTTACATAACCTATAGCATGTTTATGCAAAACTCACACCCACTTTTCTTTTGTCGTTGATTTTCTTTATGTGTTTTGAGTTAAGTTCTTAATGGACTGATAATTCTTCAGCCCGCAATTCATTCCCTTGCAGGTGTCTATTGATGTGACATTTTTAATGTAATGAAGTCTAATGTGTCATTTTGGTGGTGCTGAAAATTGAGCCCAGAACCTCACAGATGCTAGGTAAATGCTCATCACTGTACTGTATCTCCAACCACACTTTTTAAAAAAGATCTATTTATTTATCATTATGTATACAGTGCTCTGCCTGCATGTACACACCTGTAGGCCAAAGGAGGGCATTAGATCTCATTATAGATGGTTGTGAGGCACCTTGTGGTTGCTGGGATTTGAACTCAGGACCTCTGGAAGAGCAGTCAGTACTCTTAACCTCTGAGCCATCTCTCCAGGAACCCCCGACCACACATTTTTAAGTTATCCCTTCTGTATCCTATGGAAGAAATAGCTGCCTGCTCCGCTGTTAAAATGATGACCTTGGCTATTTTCCTCTAAAAGCTCAATGGTTTCTCTTTTCGCATTTATGCTGCTAGTCTACCTGGAATTGATTGCAAATGTGACTGCAATAGTGATACAGACAGCAAGAATATTAGTTTTTAATTGATTCTAAATTGGTGCGTTTTCCTTCCTTTTCTCCAGTCCCCTCTTTTTTTAAAAATACATTTTATTAATTTATTCATATTACATCTCAATGGTTATCCCATCCCTTGTATCCTCCCATTCCTCCCTCCCTCCCATTTTCCCCTTACTCCCCTCCCCTATGACTGTGATCCAGTCCCCTCTTAATTATATGTTCTGCAGCACAACAGAGATGACTGTGTTCATATCCTGGTACCTTAAGTCTAGCTTATGAGTCACATGCTTTTCTCTTGACCACAAATCATTTTCTTTCCTCTTCACATTTTCCAACAGGTTTGAACTGCATGATGGACATGATACCTAAAACGTCCTAACTGTGGCAAGTGACACTGTCTTGTGCGAAGGGAGTGCATTTCTTTCACCCCATGTGGTATTAGGGTCCCTTATCATATTGGCTCAAAAGTCCAGCAGGTTTACTGCTGCTCTGGGGCTACTGAGCCTCCGTCCTCCCATGCCCCTAAGTCTTCAGACACTGAGCTCTGCCCTTTTGAATTCCAGTTCAACCTCCGACTTTCCAACCCTCCATTCCATGAACTTTAGCATTTGGCAAGTCTCCAGGGCACACTAGCAGTGATCTTGAGGCATACCTCTGTCCCCTGAGAGTCTGCAGAAATACAGGAACCCTCCCCGTCCTCTGGAGGGTCTTTGGCTCCTCCTGCACCTGAACTCGGCAGCTGTGCTGCCTGGCTGCCCCCAATGCTGATGTGTTCCACCAGACCACTGCAGCTGGGTTCCGGCCCCCAGCCTGAATCTTGGGCAAAGAAACATTTGCCTTGAATTTTCAAATGCTTCCTGGGAAGGAGGGACAATTATCTTTGGGCATAGCTCTCTCCTTAGCCTGTGGAATTTCCTCTCATTACCCCAGTCCCCACCCCATCCTTCCTTCAAGGACCCCTTGCCAATATCCAGCTGCATTTTCCTTCCTGGCCTCAGCATTGTCTGTGCTCTCCCCTCATTTACTCTCATCTCTTGTCTTGGAACTGAGAAGGGCAGGTCCATGCCTCTAAGTCTGGGGTTTGCATTCCACCCAGAGTGAGAAGAAAAGAGCCAAAAGCCAACTGTGGGATAAAGCAAACTATAAAATAAACTGAGCATCCTGATCCCAGTCCACCGACTCCCCGGGGTGAACTGAGAGCAAACATAGAGCTGTGTGGTACACACCAAGGTAGGCCAGTGTAACGTTTATGACTCCCTAAAGCTTAACATGCAAGAGCTGCCAGCCACTCTGCGACCGAGGTAGAGCGGCTGGCTTGGGCCGCTGTGGACACAGGTTTCACACAGGAGGATGTGTGGCCAGCACTGTTGACTCAGAGGGTGCTAAACACTTGACATTAATACCCACCTCCCAGCCCTCACACCTCAGGGTGGCCTGAGCGCAACCACCTTCCAGCCCTCACCTTATTTTCCGCAGCAACGTGTGGAACGGCCGGAACAGCTCAGACATGTCCTCCACCTTTCGGTCCAAGTTCAGAGGTCCATCTGCATAGACCACAAGGCCACTGCATTCAAGACACACAAGCCAGTGTGGTTAGGCTCTGTGGGCCTCTGGGTGAACCCTATGATTTCAGCTTCAACGTCTGCAAGAAGACTGGCAGCCAGCTGGCACCCGGGGCAACCCCGCTTAGCCAAGTTATAGCTTCACCCTTCACCTCCTACGAATAGAGTTTCAGTAAGTCAAGGAAAAGGTAATTACAATTATTACCCAGACTTTGCCATCACGTTTATTAGCTTGGTTCACAGCAGGGATCTAACAAGCAGGAAGTGTATTTGTTCACCTCAGTGCTTCAGAGAAACGAGATCAAGATTCGTGACCAACATCTACCTCACTGGAAGTGAAAGGCTACATCTGTAGAGGCTCATAGGAGTCAGGCCTAAAGCGGTCACTCCAAAAGCCAAGCATGAGCCGGAGATCCGAGTTCCCATGCCAGTGTCCTGTCACCATTCAGGGCAGAAAGTAGACTCCTGTCTACCCCCAGGCAGGACTGACCTGTCCCTAGAAGCCCCCTCCCCAGGCTGGAACTTTCTTCATTGTCTCCTCCCCGTCCCCTCCCAGCACCCAGCACCCAGCTCCACTCAGGTGCCACCTCTGGGCAGCTCTGATTCTCTCATCTCATCTCCTTGACAGCTACGTCCACTCGCCTCCCTCTGGAAGCTCCAGGCCCTGCTGCCCAGCTAAGAACACCTCAGTCAGCCAACTCCCATCTCATCTGTCCTCTAGAACACTATGCCAGGGCCCTTCTCCAGTGCCTCTGTGGCCCAGCCCCTCAGGTTTGCTGTGTCTCAGACACCCCCAAAATACTCACCTGTGCCTCTGCTCCACCCCCCCCAGCCCCCACCCCACCCCTGTCTGCGCACAGATTAGGGCCACTGGGCTTTCTGCTTGTTTGTATAGCCACAACATGGTCTCCTTGCCAGCCGAGCCCCAGGTGTCACCATACCACACAGAGTCGCTGTGAGTTCATAACAGTCTTCTTTAACGTACCCAGTTTGGCAAGAAAAGGTGACAGACAGAATCGCAGGGGCTGTTTTCCCACTTAAAAGGTTGGATTCCATGTGCAAAACAAGAATCAAAGGCCGCAGGAGGCGCGGACCGTGCTGCCTCCGGGCTCTGTGGTCCTGGCTGAGTGGTGAGCCGACAGTGCGCAGAAGCAGGCGGGCTTGTAAGGGGGCTGTGTCCTGAGCAGTGAGGGCAAAACTGAGAAAGGGGGAGACAGGGAAGCTCTGTGTGTGTGTGTGTGTGTGTGTGTGTGTGTGTGTGTGTGTGTGTGTGTGAACTGGCTTGCATGATTGGAGAGCAGGGTAAATTCAAATTGTGTGGGGCAGGTGGCAAATGGGCTGGAGACACAAGGAAGGGTGGTTACTATAGCCACAGGCAGAATTCTTTCTTCCTTAAGGGATCTTAGCCTGTTTTCTCCTTGGATTTCAACTGATTATATGAGGCCTTCTGTACTATAGACGGCAACCTGCTGAACTCAGAGCTCTATTCATTTAAATGTTAACTCACCTTTTAAATGCATCCATAACAATATCCAGACTGGGGTGTGGCTAACTATCTGGGTACAGAGGCCACGCCGACACACAAAATTAGCGACAACAGTGTGTGACGCGGCAGCCACATGCCAGCAGCATTCACTGATGTCCTTCCTCCTTGAATGCGCCTGGCATCCTGGTCCAGGGGCATCTGGCCACAGGTGGAAGGGTTTCTGATCTTTTAATTCTATCTCCCTGCCCCTCGTGTCTTTCTAAGTGGCCAGGGTCACGTTTGTACTTGTAGTAAGTTTTGAAACAGACTGTGTGAATCCTGTCTTTCTTTGTGTTTCTTTTTTGAAGTTGCTTTTGCTGTGTAGGGCCCATGGAGGATCCACAAAGATTTACAGAATAGCTTTTCCACTTCTGCCAAAAAAGGGCAGAGGGGAGTTGCAGGGATTACACAGATACTGTGGGTCACTTTGAAGAGCGCTGGCATCCTACGAATCCATGAACATAGCTTTGGGTTGTCTTTATCTTGGTAGATTTTCTCTATTTTTTTTTTTTTTTCATCAATGCTCTGCAGTCCTCAGTAGCCACGTATCTGAATGAATTGGGTGGGTGTTTGTTATGAATTATTGGAGTAAACAAGGCAAAGGATGATTTTCTTTTTCTTTTACTATTACATGTATCTTGATATGTTGTCATTATATGTTATTTTATTTTGAGAAGGAGTTTCATGTAGCCCATGCTAGCTCAAACTCTGACTTCCTTGGCTAAACTTATTCCTAGGTGTTTTAGTCTTTTGAATGTTGTTGGGTTTTTGGTTTTGGTTTTTTGAGGCAGGGTTTCTCTGTGTAGTGTTGGCTGTCCTGGACTCACTTTGTAGCCCAGGCTGGCCTCGAGCTCACAGAGATCCACCTGCCTTTGCCTCCCAAGTGCTGGGATTAAAGGTATATCCCGCCACACCCGGCTTGAATGTTGTTTCTAAATCTTGTGCTTAAGGCTGAGGGTACAAGCCAGGCGGTAGTGACGCACACCTTTAATCCCAGCACATGGGAGGCAGAGGCAGGCAGATCTCTGTAAGCTCAAGGCCAGCCTGGTCTACAAAGAGAGTCCAGGACAGCTATGGCTCTGTTACACAGAGAAACCCTGTCTTGAAAAAAAACAAGAGCCAGGCGTGGTGGCGCACGCCTTTAATCCCAGCACTCGGGAGGCAGAGGCAGGCGGATCGCTGTGAGTTCGAGGCCAGCCTGGTCTACAGAGCGAGTCCAGGACAGTCAAGGCTACACAGAGAAACCCTGTCTCGAAAAACCAAAAAAAAAAAAAGAAAAAAAACAAAAAAAGGGCTTGGTGATGTAGCGCTTGCCTGGAATGCACAAAGCAGATTCCTGCACTGAAAAACAAGAACCTCGTGTTTCAGATGACATTCTAATCATACTCAATGGGATATTAGCCCCCCAAAAGAAAAAAATTCTAGCACATTTCAGTAAATGAAATAAGCTAGTGAAATAAGCCAGTCACAGGAGACTGATTCCATGTGGTTCCACGTACAGAAAATTCCTACAATTGTCAGATCCACATGGAAAGAAGACAAGTGAGTGCTGGGAGGGGAAGGAAAGGTGGCATTTCACCTAGACAGGGATTTTAGGATGGAGACCAGCAGTGTCTAGCGACAGTGAAGTGTGCACTCACAAAAGGCTAAAATGGGGCGAGAACTAGCTCAGCAGGTAAAGCCATTGCTGCCAAGGCTGACAACTTGAGCTCAATCTCTAGGATAAACACTGTGGAAGGAGAACTGAATCCTGTAGGCTGTGCACACGCGCATGTGCGCACACGTGCACACACATACACACACACTACAGAGTACACAATGCACAGTATACACACATACACACCTAATAAAAATTTTAAAAGGGCTGGGCGCACACACACTACAGAATGCACAATGCACATTATACACACCTAATAAAAATTTTAAAAGAGGACCTGGAGAGATGGCTCAGCATTTAAGAGCACTGACTGCTCTTCCAGAGGTCCTGAGTTCAATTCCCAGCAACCACATGGTGGCTCACAACCATCTATAATGTGATCTGATGCATACTGTATACATAATAAATAAATCTTTTTTTTATTTTAAAAGAAAGGGCTAAAATGGTAAGTTTTATGTTATATGTAGTTTACCACCATAGTAAAAAAAAATGACTTCTTTGCTTTTTTTTTTACAAAGGTGTTAATTTTTACAGAGGGCTGGGGCTAAAACTCAGTTGGTAGAGCACTAGCCTAGCATTCGTGAGGCCCTGGTGCTAGCCACAGTAGTGCGTGCCTGTAATCCCATCATGTGGGAGGTGGAGACAGGAAGATCAGAAGTCCTGGGTCATTCTTGGATACATAGAAAATCCAGGTCAGCCTGAATTACGTGAGACCCTGTCTTTAAAAAAAAAAAAAAAAAAAAAGCAATCTTGTAACAACAGCATTTGGTTATGATCTTGTATTTATCACAGTGAGGATGCTTCCTTGATACTAGTATTACTTTCTAATATTTTAGTGACAGAAGTATCATCTCTAATCAGTGCCTTAGTTTTGGATATTCGGCCCCTCAAATGTTTTAATTACAAATGGTACTTTGAGTCAGGCGTGGTGGCGCACGTCTTTAATCCCAGCACTCAGGAGGCAGAGGCAGGCGGATCGCTGTGAGTTGGAGGCCAGCCTGGTTTACAAAGTGAGTCTGGGACAGCCAAGGCTACACAGAGAAACCCTGTCTCAAACAAACAAACAAACAAACAAAATGGTATTTTGCGGGTAATCTGTATAAATATGTATTTGAGCCTTGTCAGATCAAAGTGGCATTTACCCGCCAGTAAGTGCAGAAGGGGAGCCTGCCTTCCTGTGGGGATACACACCCACAATGCAAACCCTATTTATACAACAGAAGGACCAGAAAATCCTACAGAGAGAGAGAGAGAGAGAGAGAGAGAGAATATGCATGCATGTACATGAGTCGATGTGTGAGTGTCAGTGGTTGGCGTGGCCACCAAGGGAAATGGGTGTGAGGTGTCTGTGATACAAGCACTCTGAAGTTAGTGCCAGCCAGGACACAAGTCTAGCTGTGGTGAAACTGGGATCTGAGTAGTCGAGGGTGGGTCCGACAGCGGGAGGCTGTGCTTATAGAATGCTAAAATCCAAGTAGGGTAAGCACACAGCCTTGTGTGAACCTGGAGATGAGGAGCAAAGACAGCAGAACTGGGGAAGGAGTGGGTGTGTGGGAAGGGGTCACTGAGGCAGAGGCCAGGCTGGGGCATCCACGGTTGGGGGCCGGTCTGTCACCCAGGAGGTGGAACCCTGACAGGGGTTGAACAGGTGCAGTGACATTCTTATTTGGAAATGTCCCCGACCACTGATGTCTCAGGATAAGAAGTATCACTGCTCTGACAAAGAGTAGGTGGGGCTGAGGGCCAGGCTTACACAGGTGGCACTAAGGAGCCAACTGCAGGGGCTGCAGTGGTGTGGACAGGCCTTGTGGGGAGAAACGGCTGACTCAGACTTGACCCGGATGGGGCCAGTCAGATCCTAGGCTGGTAGGCAATAGTGATCCTAGATCCAGGCCATGTTGGCTAACTAGATGGGCAGGCTGGAAAGTGACTACTGAATCTATAGGTTTGGGGTAGTTGTTGTTGTTGTTGTTGTTATTGTTGTTGTTATTTTAAGGAACTATTTTTAAGACAAATACCCGAAAATTGCATCTGAGCCTAAAGGAAAGCAGCTCTCCAGACCTTGCCTCTCCTGCCCAGGCACGCCCTGACTCCTGGGATGAGTGCGGGGCCAGGCATACAGATGTGAACATGGGACTCCTCCTGGGAAGCTGCAAAGCAAAGAGGAGTGGCTGGGGAGGTGCTCTCACAGTGGGGCTCGGCTGGGTGGATTTTTATCAGAGACACTGCATCTCTTGGCTCCCAAGGTCCACACCTGGATCTGAGGACTGCTTCTGAGGGCCCTTCCAGCAGTGCTCCCTATCAAGAACCAAATCACCATGCTCCGAGCTCCACGTTCCTAGATCTGCTCTTCTTCCTCATGTACCCCGGGGGGTTTTCCCGCCTCTCAGCTACATTCTAGGCCACCCAGAGTAGAAGGAGCTCACACTCCACTCCAGGACTGACCATCTGGGTGGACTACCGATGCAGATGCCCACAGTATGAACACGGATGTCAGCACACAGGGCGCCAGTGATACTGGTCAGATACTGTTCATCAGCCACACATGACCAGGCACAGATGGGCTATGTGGAACTGTCTTAACCCACCGACAAACAAGAAAGAAAACAGACTCTAGAGTTAAAATTGGAAACAGTGGGGGTAGGGGCTGTCTGACACCTCTGTTTATTTTTAAAACTAGTGTGCTGCCTAAGATAAGCTTCAGGGTGCTCCCATGGGCTGCAGAGTAAGTGTTTCCCCCAAATCCCACCTGCATTCAGCCAGGAGAGCAGTGGTCAGAGCAGGGAGGAAATGCATAGCTCCAAAGGGCAGCTGGTTCTGCAGGGCTTCCCAGGGAAGCCAGCCCCTGGATGTCATAGGTGTATTCTCCTGGGTTGTGGGTAAGTGCTGGGTACTGCACTTCAAAGCACTTAAAAGGGTCTATTTAAAAATAGGAACAGGGTTTTCTGTGTTACAGCATCCGCTCTCAGAGGCCTGCTGAGATAAGGGTCAGAGCCTGTTCTTAAAGACGCTATGACCCATGCTGGTCAGTACCAACAAGATCTAGAGTCCGAGGAGTTTTCTGTTTTGCTCTTCAGACAAAGACAAGAGGGAAGGACCAAACTGCTGCACCATTTCCCCTTAATGAACAAGGCGCACAGGTCCACCTGGAAACCCTTGCTCCAGCCTATTTCACGTGTGCTACCAGAGAGCTCCAGCCCCCCGCCCCCCCAGTTCAACATGCTCGGAAGACACGACAACCCCAGAGTCTGCTGATTATGGGTATTTAAAGTGGCATCCCTGAAGTGGGATGTGACCCTTCGGGTAGGCAGGCTGTAAGGAAACAGGGAGTATATAAGGAAGGGGACAGGTGGCGCTGAGCCATTAGAGGGCTCTGGAAACACCAGACAGTGCTCAAACATGACCCTGAAGACATCTGAGATATTCCAGCCAGCAGCCCGTCAGGGAGGGTCAGGTTTGGCACCAGCACGCTGCTCTGCTTCTCCCAGCAGCTGCCACAGCCCTAGCCTGTGCAATGAAGGAAGCACCCCCATTTTTGCAGGTCCAGAATGTTGGCTGTCTCAAAGCACCATTCCACCCCTCTGCCTCCCCTTCCCATGGGGAAGATCTTCAGCTGCTGTGTGGCCTCATCCTGGCCTCTGTGCCCTCTCCTTCTCCCTACAGAACTCCCCACCCCCAGTCTTAGCCCAGCTGTGCTCTTCATGCCAGGCGGTACTACTTCTGGGCCATCTCCCGGCCTGCAAACCCAGCCAGCCTCCCCCAACCTCTCCAACCCTGTGAACATCCACCCAGCAGGGAAGATGGAGCACAGAGGTGGAACAAGCTCCAGCAGTTGGATGCTGCTCTTGGCTCCAGACACTCAACTAGACACATCGTCTCTGAGGTATGTAGGGCCCAAAATCCTGCATGCTATCTTGATACCTTGAACCCTGTAAGACCTGAGAGTTCCTTGTTCTCCCCAGATCTGTTCTACCAGGAGGACCAGTTGGGCCACAGCTCACCTGAACCTAATGGGCTCCATTCGCCTACATGTGAAAAACTACTCACCCAAACCATATTCTCTTTTGGGACCGAGAGCCTTTCATCTTCCAGTCACCACAGAGCCTGCCTCCCACGGCTCTGCACAGTTACTATATACCCAGGAGACCCTGCATGGTGTGTGGGTCCGCCTCATCTGCCCAGCAGCACGCTGCAGAGCTCACCGTCTCACCCTCCCCAACAGGGGAAGTAGGACATTCTCTGAACATCTGGCTCCTCATCTGCTGAGAGAGAACAGCAGGCCAGACTGGGGACTGCAGGCGCGGTTGACCAGAGCAGAGTCTGAGGTGTGAGGACCAGTACCATTACCCAGAAAGCAGAGGGCACTCACCACACAATGGCCAGCCGAGGAATGGTGAACATGAGGGCAGGTTCATAGTCATCAATCATATCCTGGGTCAGATACCCAAAGTCCAAGGCTCTGGCAGAGGGAAAAGGGAGTCAGAGGCTATCGGCAAGAGCAAAGCACCGGACCCTCGCTAGTATTCACACTCAGGAGAAGGTGGGAAGGGCGGCCTGTACCACATCAGCCACACATGGAAGAAAAGGCATGCATGTTTTACTTGGAAAGCTCCAGAAGAGTGGCCAAAGCTCAGACATTTTTTTCCCCTGCCTGTTCCACCTCTGTCCCAGAAAAGAATGCAAGAACAGAGGTGGGCGATACCTGTCATTCTGTCAGGTGTCTGTCACTTCCAGTGCTTTGCCTAACCTGGAGGCCAAGACAACTCAAGGGCCAAGCCCAAACACGAGGCAAGAATATTCCCCAATCTAGAACCTCCTATGAAATCTAGGTTAGTTCCCTTCCCCCCACCGCAAGCAGGTGGCTTTCCCATAAGCAGATGCTGCGCCATCAGGACTTCAAAGGAAAATGTATTTTCTGTCACCTTGTTTTCTGACAATTTGAAACACTTCTGAAGGTATAAACGGTGAGTGATCGCCTTTTAAAAATAACAACTTATGGTGTGATTTAGCCATTTTCAAAACTAGCACCACAGTCTACACTCTGAGGTGAATCTTGGCCCCAGACTCTATCTTGAGAACCTGACTTTAACTGCCTGATCCACCTGTGGTAAGCAGGCCTGAGCCCTCAGGACCCATAGAGGATGAGGTGCGCAGCAGCAGCAGTAGGGAAGTGAGGGTTGTGCCTTCTGTGCACCAGGAAGCATGCTGAGTAAGGAAAGAGCAGGCTACCGTCTTCCCACCTGAGTGCACGCCCCTGACAAGAGGCCACCCCTTACCTCTCCACTGTCTCACAGAACAGCACGATGACCTCCTGCTGTACATAGTACTCCCTGGGGGACTTCACTGGCACCATGGCTGAGACATAGCTGCAACACAGAGGCTTGTCAGGCCTTTGTCCCCCAACTCCCGAGGCCTCCCCAAACAAGAACATTAAATTAAAACCACAGCCTTCGATACTACCACCGTCCTGGTTCCATCAGCACACAGCTCTCAGATTTACAGGGATAATCTAAATCAGAGCCCCCCTCCCCCACCCCAGCTCAGCCCTGACTGCCATAAAAACCACCACACCCACTTAAGTAAGTGATGGTTCCCACCTTGGCCCCAGCTGTGAGAAAGCAATGAGTTAGTATATAGGAATCCATGAATGGGGAGTGGACTCTTGGGAGTCCCCTTCCTCTGGAATCAATCTCTCTCCCTCTCTCTCTCTCTCTCTCTCTCTCTCTCTCTCTCTCTCTCTCACTCTCTCTCTCTCTCTCACACACACACACACACACACACACACACACACACACACACACACACACACATCCCCACATGTACACTCCCAGGAGTGGCCCCAGATGTACACAGGTCACAATGGATGCTGGCTGAACAGCTGGAGGATGTTTGTCTACCTGGTGTTTGTCAGTGTGTCTACCTTGATCCCAGGTAAGAACATTTTCATGCCTTCTTAACTACCAATTCTTTTTTGTTTTCCCCTTGCCGTGAAACACAAGAAAATAGGACTCAACTGTCTGCACTCTGACTTCTGAGAGAATATCTCCTTCTAGGCTAGTCATGCTACACAACAATCAGGCTTTATTAACAGAGGCCACCGAAGGCACAGATTTCCTGTCCTATGCATCACAGAGTTGGTGCATAGAGCACAGTGGGCCTCTGCCTTAGGCCTCTCCTAAGCCCTCTCCCACAGGGGCTGAACTGCCAGAGCTCTGCTGGACTCCTCGAACGTTCCCTTACCACCAACCACAAAGATTGCCCAGGAGCTGGCCACTCAACTCCTGCCTCATCATTTTCTATACGGACACTTCAAGATGCGCCCCCTCCAAAGAGCCGGTATCCCAAACGCATGAGCAAAAGCCCTGATTCTGAACGTCTAAAACACGGGCATAAGGCCCTCATGGTCACCTCAGCTCGAACTCAGCAAAGAGAACATCAAAGTGCCTCAGGGCCTCCCGCATCTTCTCCGTGTAAGTGTTGAGGTCTCGCAGCGCTTGGTCACGGAGAGTGCCCCGCACATCCTCCAGGCTGCGTGTCAGCTCCTTGGCCAGCGGCCTCATAGCCATGCTCTCAAGCTCACGATTCATGATGATGGAGCCAGCTGCCAGGCACTGTGAACAGGAAAGCATGCTTAAGAAGTCGCACATCCTCAGGGACCCTGACCCTGTGCACCCCAGGGCCTCACTGCAGTAGGTGGGTGAGAACCACGCTCCCACTGGTATTTGAGAAGCAGTGGCAGGATCCTGGATGCTTGGGGACCTGAGAGTCTCCTCACAACCACCCAAGAAACCTCATCTGCACCAGCAGTCTTGGGGAGCACACGTTCCAAGAGGTGGTGGCCAAGGAAGCTCAGACCACACCTTCTGAAAACAAAGCTCGGACAGGGGGCGGCAGGTGCCTGTGGGCAGGTTCTCATGGGCATGACTAGAAAAGGGTGTTCAGTGTTAGGACCCAAATCCCAGCAGCTGCCCACTACCTCAGCCCCAAACCACAGCTGGCCAGCCAAGTTGTCGTGCCGGATCTCCTCAGGGAACTTGACGCAGAAATCCCGGGGGGCACGGTCCTGAGGGATGCATTCCTCCATGATCTGATTAATGATGTTTAACACATTGTCCTGAAACAGAAAGAAAGGCTGCTCATCGGGACTACAGGAGTGATCTGGCAGCACATGGTGCCTCACCACAGGAGGCTCAAGCAGAGGGAAATGCCTACAACCATCTCCTTCTGGGATAACACCAATGTATTTCCTAGTGGCCTGCTGCTGGCACACAGTCCTGTGACTTGGCTCATTTGATGGCTGAGGAGTAGATTTCAAATCACTATTGGTAATAACTGAACTGTCTTCTTAGAAAAAGACAACTTCCCTCCTGCCTGTCCCCCCTGGATGCCTGGAGCCATGGCTACCCCAGGTGTCTCTGTACACCCATACGAGTTCCCCTGGACACTAACTAGGTGAGTGGATTTCTATAAAAACGTGAGTTTGGAGACCGGGGAGACAGCTCAGCAGATACAATGTTTGCTGTGCAAGTACGAAGACCTGAGTTTGCATTGCCGCCACCTACTCTTAGAAGTAGGATACAGTGGGACATCTGGAAGCCCAGCACTGGGGGAAGGGTGGGGACAGGAAGTCCCTGGAGACTTGCCAGCTCCAATTTCAGTGAGAGACCCTATCTCAAAGAATAAGACCCCTACCCTGCCCATGGCACTGGTGTTACGGACACACATGTATACAGCTCACCCAGCTTTTTATGTGGCATTTGAGAATTGGAACACAGATCTTCATATTTGTTTGTTCTGTTTTGTTGTTTTGTTTTTCAAGACAGGGTCCCTCTATAGCCCTGGCTGTCCTGGACTCCCTTTATAGACCAGGCTGGCCTCGAACTCACAGAAGTCTGCCTGCCTCTGCCTCCCGAGGGCTGGGATTACTGGCGGGCACCATCACACCCGGCTAGATCTTCATATTTGTATAGCTAACACTTTTACCCACTACTGAGCCATCTCCTCAGCCCTTGACTGGGAATTCTGAGCCCAGCCAAGATGGAGTTGCCAGAACCAAACTTGCTATTCCACACCAAATAGCAGAGGAAACAGTAGTTCTTCGGCATGGCTGTCAGATGCGAATGGGCAGTAACCCCAAGATGGAAGAAAACAAGCCATGCCATACACCGCACAGGGATATGCCACCTAGTGGGACCAAGGCAGCTGGAATTCCAGGGACAACCACAGAGGAAAGAGACACACAAAGAGGGGCCGGAGGATGCAGATGGGAGGCACCCCTCACGGATTCAGCATGAACCTGGCAACACAAGATTGTGAGCACTGAGGACCCTCGTAGGGCCAGCAGATAAGAAGCCTCCCACTCTCGGAGCAACAGGTAGCACCCTCCCCCAAGATGCAGAATGAGAGCGTCGCCCAACACATTCTATAGGCGAGCCTTATCCTGATACCAAACAAGGCTGGATGAACAACCTTCAAGGGTGTACAGACAGAACTTCTATTGCTTTGGGTTCATTATTAGAGGCAGAGACTTGTGTACACCAGACTGGCCTCAAACTCACTGTGCAGCCTTAAACCCTAATCCTTTTCTGCCTCTCAAGTGATGCGTTATAGATATATGGCAACACAGCCTGGCGACGTTACATTGAAAAAATGTTAACAAAATGTGAGGAGGTTGAATTAAATAATTCATTAGAAGCACACTGAACCATGAGGTAGAGACAGAAGCTCTAAATTCTGTACTTCCTGGCGGGTGCAATGGCGCACGCCTTTAATCCCAGTACTCGGGAGGCAGAGGCAGGTGAATCTCTGTGGGTTTGAGGCCGGCCTGGTCTACAACGTGAGTCCAGGACAGCCAGGGCTACACAGAGAAACCCTGTGGACACTTGACTGCTGCTGTTTTGGCACAGCACCTCCATTTCGTAGCTGGCATTCAACCCATGTCCGTATACACACGAAACAGGAGTCCTTATCATGGAGTTATAGCCCAGCCATTCTGTAGTTTTAAAAGTCTACTTTTGTTAAGAATAGGGCTGGGCTAGAGAGATGGCTCAGTGGTTAAGAGTGCCACCTGCTCTTCCAGAAGTCCCAAGTTAAATTCCCAGCAACCACAAGGTGGTTTACAACCATCTGTAATGTGATCTGATGCCCTCTTCTGGCCTACAAGTATACATGCAGGCAAACAGTGTATACATACTAATAAATAAGTAATTCTTTTTTTTTTTTTTAAGAGTGGAGCCAAATTCTGTCTTATCTTTTTGCCATGGGTGTGATACCCAGGTGGTTTCTCCGTTCTCTTGCAGCTGAACTGGATGGTTCAGGGAACTGAATGGTACCTTCTATAACTCTTGTTTACCAGGAGTTTAAATAACCAGGGCCCTCTGGCTCAGAAGTACCTAGCAATGCCACTGGCTTTTGTTAAATACATGTGATGATGCAGTGTAGACGTCACCTCGTCTGAGGACACTGAACTAGCAGGACCAGATGAGTCCAAGGTCGCTCCCCAAGCTACAGAATTGTACCTCTAAATATAGAAATGGGGAGAAGGCTGAGACTATGTCCTGGCATGGTATTCAAAGTTTCAGCAGTTTGACACAGCATACTGTTGTTTATGTGATGGCCTGATTGTTATCAGAAAGTAGATAAATAGATAAGACATATCATCAAAGAAGAAAACAGCCAGGCATGGTGATGCACGCTATAATCAGGGGGTGGAGACAAAAGGATTATGAGTTCAAATCCAACCTGACTAAGCAAGACCCCATCTAAACACACACACACACACACACACACACACACACACACTTTTAAAAAAGGAGAAGAACAGAAAGAAAGAAAGAGGAACAGAAGAAAGAAGAAAAAAGGGGCAGCATTTTAGGTTAGTCACCGTATAATTGGATGCTTGGACGCTTACTGTGTGCTTGGTGCTGGGAGTGGACTAGTGGGTGTTACAGACACAGCCCCGCCCTCACAGCACCTGCATGCAGCCGATGCTGGGCAGCCAAGAGAATAATCATAGGAACAGTCAGTATGTATTATGTAAAAATACCCAATATCATTTACCGCAATAAGGAACTTGATTATCCCAATAGTCACAAAGAAGGTATTTGACAAAACTCCAACAACCATTCCTGATAAGAGCCCTCAGCAAGCTATAAATAGAAAGCCACCTCCTGGGCAAGATGAAGAGGGTCTGCAGAAATCCTACATGCTTGGTGACAAAAGACAGACCACCGTCACCGGGTATGGTGGCGCACACCTTTAATCCCAGGACTTGGGAGGCAGAGGCAGGCAGTTTTCTATGAGTTTGAGGGCCAGCCTGATCTACAAAGTGAGTCCAGGACAGCCTGGGCTGCAAGGGAAACCCTATCTCAAAAAAAAAATTAATTAATACATAAATACATAAATGACAGACCACTGTCTCTCCCAAGGTAGGAACAAGTCTGTTCGCCACGTGTGCAGAGCACTGGACTGAAACGCCAGTCAAGGCCTCAGGAAGCAGAGCATGGCGCATAACATAAAATCTAGACAGCCAGTGAAGAGAGAAGAGCACAAGAATGGGGCTGGAGAGATGGCTCAGAAGTTAACAGTGCACTCTGCTCTGGCAGAGAACCAGAGTTCCGTTCGCTGCACCCTCCCCACAAGGCAGCTCACAATGCCTGCAGCTCTAGCTCCAGGGGGGTCTAACACCCTCTTGTGGCCTCCACAGTCACCTATTCTCATGTGCACACACCCACACACAGCTACACACGCATATACACAATATAATAAAAACAATCTTTTAAAAAAATAAGCACAAAATTTTATTTGCAGAAAACTTATATACAGAAACATCTAGTGGACTCAAAAGGAAAATGTCAAAACTACTAAGTGAATTAGAAAGTGAGGCATGAAATACATTTGGGAACCAGGCACAGTCCAGCAACTTGATGGGACAGAAATATCAGTGGATCCCAAGAGCTTAAGCAACAGACAGAGATTCCCCACCTCAAAACTCTCTCTCTCTCTCTCTCTCTCTCTCTCTCTCTCTCTGTGTGTGTGTGTGTGTGTGTGTGTGTGTGTGTGTGTGTGTGTGTTCTTTTTTCATCTTCTTAACATACAATCCTAAAGCCCTTGCAACCTCTGAGGTAATAGGAGTCTTACATGAATGAGGTGACAGGTAGCCAGGCTCTGAGCAGCTTCAGGCTGGGGCTGGCTGTTACAGGCCTGGATTTTCAACTTGACCCTCAAACCCTGAGGGGAGACAAGGGCATCACCCACACCTGTGCAGGAAACCTCCATAAAACCAAAGGACAGGCAGGGTTCCGAGGGCTTCTGGGTTGGCAAACTCATCTGCGGTCTAGGATGGAGCATTTTCTAACTCCACAGAGGCAAGCATGCTTTGCTCAGGCGATGTCGAGATATCACCCTGAGTGGTATTCACCTGCCTCCTCCATCACAAACGACAAGGAAAGGAAGCCCTGCCCTGAACTCTGACCTGTCATCAGGAGGCATTAAGAAGTACTGAGCTGAAGGCACCCACCTGGCATGGGGGAATCTTTGTTTGTTTTGCTTTTCTCTAGACAGCCACCAACCTGGCTAGCATGGGGGAAATCTTAGGTTTCTACTGTCAGAGTGGTGAGGGGCCTTTTAAGAACGGAGGGCCCAGCTGGGCGGTGGTGGCGCACGCCTTTAATCCTAGCACTCAGGAGGCAGAGGCAGGCGGATTGCTGTAAGTTCAAGGCCAGCCTGGTCTACAAAGTGAGTCCAGGACAGCCATGGCTACACAGAGAAACCTTGTCTCAAAAAACTAAAAAAAAAAAAAAAAAAAAAAAGAATGGAGGGCCTGGAGCAGGAAAATAGAGCACTGTGGCCTGCACTCCCTCGGTAAGACCTGAGCTCACAAGACCAGTTTATAGAAGTCCCTTAGCCTTCTGCAGAGCAGCACCAACTCATAGACTAACCCAGAGTGCTGGTCAGAACACCATGAGGAGACATGAAATTCTTGGTTCATGGGCAAAGTTTGCATGAGGTGCCAAGGATGAGAACTGGAGCCCCTAGCTGCACATGCTGAGCCTGTGTCATCCAATAGGTCCCAGAAGGGCTGGGAAGCACCAGGAGTACGTGTCTGGAATGGGGCAGGGGAGAAACTGAGTCAACATAGACAGCATGGCCATAGAGGGGCCAAGAAGAGGAGGAGACTCACTGTGTTGAAACCTGACCATTGACCTAAAAAGGACATCCCTTTCCCCAGCCTACCTAAATTAACACTGTCACGGACACCAATGGCCACCTAGCTTGGAATGAGACATTAAGCTGGCCACAGCCATATCCCAAAGTGACCACAGCTGTCCCTCTTCCCAACAGACAGGAGCAGGGGGAAGGGCTTTTCAGCCCCTCTACCCGTCTGTCCTGTATAGGTTCTCACCTTTGCAGGGGCCTCCTAGTAACTGTTGCCCTGGCAGAAGCTGTTTCTAACAGGAGCTCCTGGAAAGCAGGGAGGCTGGCCCTGGAGGAGCCTGGGGCATCTTTTGGGACAGACACAATGGCAGGTGGAGGCTGTGTTGAACAGCTCAGGGTCACAGAGCCCAGAGAAAGAAGGAGCAGATCGTGACCCACAGAAAGGGCCCTGATACTGGAGCTCCACGGGAACAGGCCATAGACAAGAACATGAGGAGGAAGTGACGTCCTGGAGGTAGCCTGGAGTGTCAGCAGCTTGGCTACTTTGTGGCAACCATAGGCAGCAAGGCCTTGAGGACCATGGTGAGAGACATGGGTTGGCTCCCTGACAAGTGAGCATACACCAGACCCACCTCCCAGAACAGAGGACCCAGCAAAAACTTGTAGGCAAAATACATAAAGAAGGCTCCTGAACTTTTCAAAAGACTGTGCTTGTCACTTGACAAAACTTTGTCCCTGCTGGAAACGCCTCGTGAACGTTTGGTGCACTGGGAGAAAAATGCTGCTGGCAAGGTATTTTTAGCACCAGCTTCCAGAGCTGTCTCTGAATTATGCAGCAAAAGCTCACAGTACCATGAGTCAGCAGCCGAGTGCAGTCACCGGGGGGCCCCCCACCCCCACCCCACCAGCTCTGCACACATTACCCAGAGCAGCCAGGGCAAGCACCTCCTTCCCAAGCCAGCTGCTCCCCACCTCACGCTGGCTCTCAGCTTCTCCTCCTCCCAAGTGCCACTCAGTACAGTTAGCACTTGCAACCCAGCTCCCCATCCCATGAGATCCTGCCAAGACCATGCCCCTCTTGGGTCTAGATTCTCCTTTATCCCCAGGGCCCTGATCACATCCTCATAGGGCAAACCCACCTGCTCACCCACAACAGGTCACAGCATCCATCTTTGGTTACACACACTTAGCCAAGCAAGACCTCCCCAAGATGGAGACCCACACCCCGAAGCCCCCACCTTCCCGCTCACCTGGCAGGAGCGGAACTGGCTGACAAGCAGGGTGCACCGCTGGGGCTCCTTCCGCCCATCCAGGCTGTCCAGCTCTGCGGCCACCTGGTTCAGCTCCTCATCAGCATAGTAGAACTGGGCCAGCAGCTGCGGGTCTGACCTCTGCGGGAGAGAGAGGTGCCGGGAACATGAGGAGGTGGTAACTGCTGACCTTGTTCCTACAGGGCAGGCGGCCACTGGAATGGCCCCCAGGGCTGAGTCTCTAACCTGGACACCTCCCCCCAAACAGTAATAATCTCATTAAATGTCCCGTAAGAACCTTTAGGAATATAACCAGAACAAAAGCCAGGCCACTGGGGCCATGCCCACTTAGCTCACTGTACACAAAAGATCCTCATTAGAATTTCAGATAAGGAAAGAGAGAGGCCCAGGGCCCTGAGATGACAGGAAAGTTCTTGAGAGGGATAGAAAAAAATATGTATATAATATTATATCATATATTAGTTATATAATATATATGATTGGAGGTATGTACATACACACACACACACACCACACATACCAGGCCTAGTGGCACACACCTGCCATCTTAGTACTGGGGAAAACTAAGGCAGGAGGATTGTATCTTTGATATGAACCTGAGTTATATAAGACTTTGTCTAAGAAAAACTGTTTAATTCTGAAGTCTAAACAGAAATGACAGACAGCCACTGAAGGAAGGAGCCCAGAATAAGATGGTAGTTTCACTCCACTGAAACGAGAATGACAGTCAGAGCTTGTGATCACGGCCTCCATTCCCCGCCCCCTGGAGACTTCCCTGTCGTCTCAGCCCCATTTCTGCAACACTGGGGAACACCAGTTTCCTCAACTCAGAGGCCTCCCTTGCCCTGAACTCACAGGAGTCTGGCTCTGGTCTTACAACAGCCAAACTCTGAGAAGAGCCCAGGCTCCCTGCCTCTCCGTCTGGCCTGATGTCTGCCCACTGTCTGCTGCAGCCACACTGGCTGCCTTATGTTTCTACACATACACAGCAAGCCCACCACTCTAAGCTTTTGAACAATGATTCCCTCGGCTCCTAAGGGAAGGACTCCTTTCTTTATACCTGATAGTCCAGAATTCAGAGAAATGAAGGAAAAGTGGTGAAGCCCCAGCATGTTTTGATAAAGGGTGCTCAAGACTGCAGGAAGAAAGGCATGGGGGAGGGTTGAGGCTATATGGCTCAGAGTCAGAGCATCCGCCTCTCATGCACAAGGCTCCCCCTCAACCTCCAATACCACAAGGAAAAGCAAAAGACCCAAGAGAGAGAAACGTACATAAATGTACCAACCCAAATTTGCTGTAATACTGCTCGCACAGTGGTGACAATGGCTCGCTCTGTTCCGCTTATGCATGTGGCTGTGTTTACACCACAGTGTGTTCAACATACGCTAACTTCTGGCCATTGTTTACAGTTTCCCTTCCCTTCCCTCACAGTCTGCTTTCCCTTCCCCCACATAGTCCCCTTCCCTTGTGCTCTATGTGGCCAGGCCTCAGGGAGGCTTTTTCCTTTTTTAAAATATTTTATTAATTTATTCATATTACATCTCAACTGTTATCCCATCCCTTGTATCCTTCCATTCCTCCCTCCCTCCTGCTTTCCCCCTACTCCCCCTCCCCTATGTCTGTGACTGAGGGGGACCTCTATCCCCTGCATATGTTCATAGGGTATCATGTCTCTTCTTGGTAGCCTGCTATCCTTCCTCTGAGTGCCACCAGGCCTCCCAATCAAGGGGATGTGGTCAAATATGAGACACCAGAGTTCGTGTGAAAGTCAGACCCCACTCTCCACCCAGAAAGTGCTCCACCACACAACAGGGACATATGCTCAACCATGTTCATAGCGGCCTTATTCATAATAGCCAGAACATAGAAACAACCTAAGTGTCCCTCAGTAGAAGAATGGATAAAGAAACTGTGGTACATTTACACTATGCAATACTATTCAGCTATTAAAAACAAGGAAATCCCAAAATTTGTAGACAAATGGATTGAACTAGAAATGATCATAATGAGTGAGTTCACCCAGAAGCAGAAAGAGTCAAATGGTATATACTCACTTATATCTGGACACTAGCCCAAGGGGCATGTCCCATGAAAGTCTTCACTTACCAGGAAAGTGGGACAGGGGGGAGGACATCCTATTGGGACTTTGGGTGAGAGAAGCATGGGAGAATGGGGAAATAGAAGGATCCAGAGGGTCCTAGAAACATACAAGAAGAACATTATGACGGGCAGATCTGGGCCCAGGGGTCCTGCTCAAACTATGGCACCAGCCAAGGACAATACGGGAAGTAAACTTCGAACCCCTATCCAGATCTAGCCAATGGACAGGGAGGCTTTTCTTAACTACAGAGCCTTGGTCACAAACATGCATTAGCCCTGAACTACCCAACCTGCAAGGATACTGGGAGAAGAAGGAACCCCAGGCGTGGCCAGGCAGCCCCTCATGGGACTTGAACTCCCAGAGGCACCAATCAGAATTTGCATAGCACTTCACAGCTGGCTAGAGTGCCAAGTTAAGACGGTGTCAAACCTCCCCAGGACACTCTGTAGGAGGCTGAGAGGGAACTCCCGGATATTGCCTAACCTGGTCTAGATGCGGATGCAGCACCCTACCCCCTACCTAGGTGGAGAGAAAGGCCCCTTGTGCTGCACTCTGCCCCCAGTGCCAGCCACCTTCCCCTCCACACCTGGACTGACTTCTCACCCATCCCCAGGAGCGCTATGAAACACCAGAGACTGTGATGAGATGAGATCAAGGTTTGAGGGCTGGGGTCTGGGAAATGGCTCCGCGGGTAAAGGTCTTCCAAGCAAGCATAGTGACCTGAGTTCAGATCCTCGGAGCCCACAGAAGGCCCGACTAGGGCACGTCCATAACGCCAGCACTCCTACGACAAGACAGGAGGTAGAGAGATAAGAGAAGCCCTAGAGGTTCACAAGTGAGTGACCTCATAGGCCAGTGAGCCTGCACAGTGAATAACAACAGCAAGACCCTGTCAGGATCAGGGGCAAGGAGCAGTGGCCAAGTTGTCCTCTGACCTCCATGTGTGTATTATGGTATACTCACCACAGTCAGAAACACACACACACTCACACACACGTACACACACACATGTACACACACACACACACACACACACACACACACACACACACACGGAGATGGCTCAACACATAAAGCTCAACAGCCAGAGTTTAATTCCCTGGGCCCACACTGAAGAAGGAAAGAACCAGATCCCACAAGTTGCCCTCTGACTTCTGCATGCATGCACCAAACAAAAAAAAAAGGGGGGGGGGGTGGATGACAGACACATTTATTCCTCTCTTCCCACAGCATAGTTCTGGCTTAACTGCAGGTCCTGTCTCTGTTCTTCCCTCTACATGACCATGACATCCCAAGACCAAAGCTGTCAGCTCCCTCTCTGACACAGCCCCCAGGATCCCAGTCTGGCTTGTAGTGCCCACTGGCTTCCCTTCCTAGGTGCCAAGACCTAGGACATTCCCTGAGGAAAAACGGGCATCCATAGGCACACCTATTTCCCAGGTGACAGAAACAGCTTCCGTCTGTTACTCCCTTCTCCTGGAAGGGACCTGACTCCCTCTCAGAGCAGAGAAAAACTTATTAGCCACCCAATCAACCTGTGCTGGATACCTCATCAATGCTACAGCCTACTTTACCTGTCACCCAGCTCAGGTGGTCACCCAGCTCAACAGAACCATAGTTCCCTTCTGACCTTAAGCCCCCCAGCAAGAAACGCTAGAAAGAGAAGGCTTGGCAGAAACACGGTGCAGAACAGCTGACAAGGACCTAGGGTTGTCAGGAAAGCGCCATCTGTCCCAGGCTCCCAGGCTGCAACCAACCCACGAGCAAGGAATGGACCCAGCCTCAAGAGGCCGACATGTGGTTTCCACCTACCTCCCTCTTCTCTGAGCTCCTCGGAAGCCAACAGCACCCATGTATACAAGGGTGAGTGTGCACATGACCTGTGTATGTATGAATTACACATGTGTGTAAACGTGTGTGCATTTCTATTAGTCTGTGCATGCACATATGTATGCACAGTTGCGAGAGTTAACCGTTCGGTCTGGGGAGGACCTAAAGGGGAAGAGCCATACCTGCTAGCATTTTAAATCATCTCCCTGCAGGAGTCAAGGCCCACCCTCTGCCCCATATTCTCCACTGTGACCAGAGCGGGCCATTCTCTGTCTTGGAGGCTTCATGTGGCTTTAGAGTACAGGCTGGGGAGAAGAGCAATCAGTTTAGAAGAAAGACCAGAACCTCACGCAAGCAGATCTGTGTCTACGCTGTAACAAAGGAAGAGTCCACTCAGTCCTAGGACAGTGCTAAGGGCCCAGCATGAGGGAGATAGAATGCAAAGAGAAACACAGAGGCCTCGGCAGAACTACTAACATCTTTTGGGGAGACTCTTCTATCTCTTGTCCCTGCTCACCCTACTTTACAGTGGACACTTCCTGGGGCCAGACAGGCTCTAATGTAAGACAGAGGAGGAGTGTTGCCTGCTCTGCCAGGCGATGGATGTTTGGTGCAGGCTTGCTGCTAGGATAGTAGCTATGCCTTGCCCACACCCCTGGACAGGTATCCACAGTAGAATCAAAGGCAGCTGTGCTCACTGGTTCCCACACTCAGGCCTGTCTGTGATCTGCAGCCTCAAGGGTTGAAACCTCTGTGCCTCTCTGCCTGCCCAGCACCAGACCTCCTTGCTCAGTTAGTGTCACTATGGTGACTCCTCTGCTAGGTTTGTGGCCTATTGCACCCCTGGATGACCTTCATGACCCCCATTACCACCTTCCCATCTACCCTGCACTAAATGGCCCACCAGAGGGCCAAGGACCAAAAGTCAGCAGGCCCTGTGACTCAGGAGCAGTGCTAATCCAGCAGACCTCCTGCAGGGCTAGTTATCTGACTCCCTACAGAGATTTCTGCAAGTGTGTGTGTGTGTGTGTGTGTGTGTGTGTGTGTGTGTAGGAGGCATAAACAGGAGGTCCCAGAGGCTGACCACCCAGCTACTCTAGTCAAACCCATAAGCTCAAGGTTCAATCAGAGACTCTGTCTCAAAAATACAGTGGAGAACAAACAAGGAGGACATATGGTATCAACCTCTGACCTCCATCCACATACAGGCAGATGTGCATACATATATACACACACACATATGAACATATTTACACACATGCAAAATAACCTGTGTTTGAACCAGCAATTAAAGAAAGCAGGATTAAGTTAAGCTGTGTTTGTGTACAACATTAATCCTAGCATTCAGGAGGCAGAGGCAGGTGGATGGATCTCTGAGTGCGAGGCCAGCCTGGTCTACAGAGTGAGTTCCAGGACAGCCAGGACCACACAGAGAAACCCTGTCTCGAAAAAGTAACCAAAAACACAACAAAACGGTCATACCTTGTGAATCTATTGTTGGTCAATAAGTTCTAATATTGTAAAAGATTCAAATGAGTTTGCCTATGTCTCTAACATAGCAGGCTCATGACAAACATCAAATCGCCGCCCTCCAATCATCCAGAATTCCTTGCTGCCTCTACCTTACTTTCAAAAGGCAAGGTTCTGAGGATCATGCACCCACACTGGCAGGCAGACACCCCTACACAGAGTCCAGTACCTAATGACAGCCTCAGTGCGGACTGTCGCTGGGTCACTGTAGAATGATGGCCCTGAGTGTGCAATGTCCACACAGCTCTCACCCTGTCCCTCAACAGTAAGTGCCCATATCTGGGCTGTGTGCTTACTTGGAGGACAAATGCCAGGAAGAGCGGCTCATTGGCAAGGTGGAAGATGCCAATAACACATGGCATGGCTAGGCTGTTTCAGAGAGCCCAGCAGAGCCATCGGGATCAGCCCACCAAGAATCCTTCCCGCTGAGCTTAGAGGGAATGCTGGGGCCTCTACAGAAAAACAGAATCCTGTCTACACACACACACACACACACACACACACACACACACACACACACACGGGAGGGGGGGCAGGGGGGAAGGAGAGAAAGGGAGACTAAATAAAATGTAATTTAAAAGTAAATAAAGAGAACTTTGAGACCACTGCCAGTTCTCGCTGGTGTGGGGGAAACAGCTAGGGTGTCCACAGCTGAAGACCCACAGCTCCAGCCAGGTAGGAGCGTCCCAAACAACGTGTCCAACCTCAACCCCCACAGGATTAGGTCAGCTCTAAATGTCTCTGTGGCCGTAAACACAAGCATTTTCACGCTCTGCTTCTCCTGCAAAGGGCCATTCAGATGCTGCAGGCTTGACACTGGTGCACAAAAAGCCTCGTTTGCTTTCACCTGGCTTTGAGTTCTATGAATTAAAGCCCTGAAAACAAGACATACAATGTCTAGACCAGTAAGCAGTATAAGAGATCTATGAACACACGCGCGCACGCACACACACACACACACACGCGCGCGCGCACACACACGGACACACGGACACACGGACACACGGACACACGTATACACACACAGAGGCATGCGCATACACCCAGAACAGATAAATTAAGAGTTTTGAGAAAAACACAAAATGCCTGTTTTAAGAGTTCAGTTGCCAGCGGGGCAAGCGCACCAAGCCCCTCAGAATTGCTGTTTCAGACTGAGGAACCGAAGTTCTGCCGTGTCTCCTCACAGGCCAAAGTGCCAGAGCAGAACAGATTTTCAATTACTTATGTCAGTCACACCTATGCCAAGGCCCAGGTGCTGTGCAAGAGGAAACCTCCAGGCAGGGGTCCCAGGAAATGAATTAACAAAACCAATGAGATTCAATTTGTCCTGATTAACAGGATCCAAGAGAAAATTTTGGATACGAAGTCTCTAACTGTAAGTATCCAAGGCCCATACAGCAAATTCGCCAATTCACCGCTCAGCGCTACACCAGCCTGGCGGGCCCTGGCCCCCTGCAGGTTGGTTCACAGGTCTGAGGCAGGGAGGCCACAGCCAGACTGATTTTAAGTGTTTTGATCTCCCAAAAGAAAATGTGTATAACAAAGGGATGGCTGTAAGTAGGAAAAAGTGTGAAAAAGACACTGTAACATCATAAAATCATACGCTCACTGTAGGAATGCCTTTAAAACAATACTGTGTCAATACTGTCTCAACTACATCCAGAGGATGTAGAGGAAACTCCTGCTGTTGAAAAAGGGAAGGAAGGTTAGAACAGGTCTTAGGCTTTTTTCCACTGGTGATCTCTTTCCCAACAAATCTTCAGATCACCCTGTGTGTACAAGTGCATGAAACAGGCATATGAATTAAACATCTGCTCATAAATTAATCATAAAGAATTTTATTTTGAAACAATTCTTGGAGGGGCGGGGAGACGGCTCAGTGGATAAAGTGGATAAAGTGCAGACATGAGGACCTGAGTTCAGATCCTAGAACCTACGTTAAGAAGCCAGGCATGGGGGAGTTGGAGATATGGCTCAGAGGTTAAGGGCACTGTCTGCTCTTCCAGAGATCCTGAGTTCAATCCCCAGCAACCACATGGTGGCTCACAACCATCTATAATGTGATCTGATGCCCTCTTCTGGCGGGCAGGTGTACATGCAAGCAGAGCACTGTATACAAAATAAATATAAATCAATCTTTAAAAAAAAAAGAAGAAAAAGAAGCCAGGATACACATTTGTCATTCCACTGCTCCCATGGAGAGGTGAGAGGTGGAGCCAGGAAACACCTCTGAAGCCCACAGGCCAGCTAGCCTGGGGTGTGTGGGGGGGGGGGGCAGAAACAACAAAGAGGAGAGAGCCTGAGTCAAACAAGGTAAGACCGACACCTGAGGTTGTCCTCCGCTCCCCCTGTGGTGTGAATGTGCCTGCAGTCATGCACACACGTTTTACACACGAAGACTCATAGCTATGCCGGGCAGTTATAAGTGTAAGTCGCAATACAGAATGGACTGATGCAGCACTAACTCCAAGAAGCAAACGCCTGGTCCCTCATGACTGTGGCTGTCCATGTGGATATACTCATAGTGTGAACGTGGGCCCTGCCCACAGCGGCCCTCTGAGCACCCATGGGTGACTCTGAAGTGCTCCCCTGTAGCTCGGAGGACTTCTGGTAAGGCTGGGACACCTGAACCATCTGTAGAGCCCCTGCTCACCATGAGCCACTCCTGAGGAATCAGGCCCAGCCCTGCGTAGAACACTGCTCATCAGAGCCTTCCGGGCAGTGGTCCAGGCAGGGAGCCTGGAGCTCACGAAGGTAACAAATGGCCTGGGATGCATGTTAGAGACTGTGAAGCTACAGCTCTGCCCAGGGCCACAGTGAGAACCCTCGGGCATCTCTGGTGAAAGGAGCGGGTACGCCAGTGCCGGGGGCTAGACCCTGCTCACACTCTTGCTTCCGAAATACGACATGAATAACTGCAATTAGAGGACATTAGGTGACGCCCTGTAGCTCTAGACAGCAACCTCAAGGTCTTGGTCAGGCTCCAGGAAGGGGAGAATAACAGGCAGGCAGGTAGCTGGACATGTGACCCGCACAGATGGTAGAACAGGAAGCGTGCTGAACCAGAGAGGACAGTTCCTGCCCCAGGTCAGCCCGTAAGTGGCACAAAGCCTAGAAAGTTCTTCCCCAAGCAGGTGTCCCCAGAACGTCAGCTGGGATCTGAAAACCAATTCCCAAAAGAGACCTCCCTCCCCTATTCCATCACTCACTGCCCCAGCACTCAAAGCACGTAACCCTGGTACTTTACCTTTCAGTCTTGGCATAGCCTCAGTGGACATACGTGGACTTCACAAAGAGGGCAGAGAGTGCTGAGCATGGTGGCACACGCCTTTAATCCCAGCATTTGGGAAGCAGAGGCAGGCAGATCACTGTGAGCTCAAGGCCAGCCTGGTCTACAAAGTGAGTCCAGGACAGCCAAGGCTACACAGAGAAACCCTGTCTCGGACAAAACAAAAACAAAAAACAGAAAGAGAGAGGAGAGCCCCCTGTAGTACCATCTCCTGACCTCTCCTGAACTCTGCACTCCAATCTCCCAAATCCAGAAGTGTCACAGAAAACCAAGAAAAGCCTCTGGGGGACTGTAGCCAGTGTTTGCTACTTTGTGGGTTCTTTCTTCCATCTCCTTCTCCACCCTTTCAAGCCCCTAACACTAGATAGAAGAAAAAAAAGAAAGGATAGAGGAAAAGGGTGACGTCATCATTAGACTGCTTCCTGCTGACCAGGAATGTCAAGTTCCTTGGTGCCGGTTTGGTCTTCGCTGTTAGGGTATCTAATTTGTTCTCGTTGTTGGTTCTCCTTGGCACACGTGTCCTTAGCAAACCGCAACCAACAAACAAAAACCCACCACCACCACCCCCTCTCGGGGTCCTAGCACTTATATAACCTCTGAAAAAGCCCCTAGAATTCTAACCGTCACCCAATCGAGGAAACCATCTGCAGCTGGCAAAACCATGCCCCCCCCAGCTAAGCTAAGCGCAAGGCAAATCACGGCTGCTCTGAAGCCGGTCTGTATCGCCACACTTGGGATTAAAACGAAAACATATTCTTATAATGTTTCTGTGCCTTTTAAAGAAACCAAAATTCAAAAATTGCCACTACAAGGGGTACCTTAACTCAGCTGCTCACCACAGCAACTACCTACTCCAACAGCTGTTGGCGACAGGCCTCCAAACCCTGACCTGGGCCACTCATTCACACAAGTACCTAGAGACAGTCAGCATCCCACACATGCCTGCACCCTGACCTAGAATCCACAGCTGGCCTGTCCTCAAGAGGTACAAGGCCATTGGGAGCCCTGTCTGTCCCTAGGCTGCAGCACAACCTCTCAAAGCCTTTCACAGCACTCTCTGCGGGACAAGCTGCCCTGTTGTTTTTGTTCACACTGGCAAACGCCATCCCTGTGATGTAATAGAAACAAACCATTTCAATAACGTGATTAAAGGAACGACAGCCTGAGGGAAGGGAGTAATCCCGCAGCCTAGACCTTAAAGGGACCAGGTGAGCTCCAAGATCAAATCCCAAGCATGCTCCACCCCCTGCTAAGTGACCTGCTAAGTGACCCTGTAGCACTGTGGCAGGCATCATGAATGCCTAGTAAATTGCGTGCATGGTCCCTGGTGCCCTCATTAGTGAGCACAAGAATGACAGCAAGAAACAGTTGACCAGATTAATGAACCAAATACTATATATATCCCTCCCTCAAGTAGGGGTCCCACCTCCAGCAGGCAGCCCTGACCCAGACCAGGGATCACTGGACTGGGGCTGCCCGAAGGATGAAGGTGAAGGGAAGGTGGGGACCATGCAGACTGCAGAAAACGTCTGTGCTGTGCACACTGAGTGGCCCAGTTAGAGCCGAGCAGAGCTATCCACCACCTGCCCACTGCAACAGCAGCCCTGGACTCCCCCAGGAAAGCATGCGGCAAGGTAACAAGTGGAACAGGGCATCCAGCTGACAGGGAAGCAAGTCTTAGAACCCCTAGCATTTGCAAGGGCAAGAAGGAGAGGCTGGGGCAGCCCTGAACAGAAGTGGGCAGAGGGTGGAGGGCAGCTTGAAGTCCCACGGCCAGGGAACAGAGACAACTCCGTTTTAAGGACATGAAGTGGGTCAGGGGTTGGTGCTGGTTCCTTCCTCGGCAGTCATACAGGAAAGGAAAAAGGCTGTGACCTGTCAGTCAGACAGTCATAGCCAGGTGGGTCTGCCCCATGCTTACAAACTGCTCTACCATCACACCCCACACCTCCTATGTCTACTTGCCTGCATCAGGACCTCAGGGTACAGACAGAAACTTGAGGCTTGGCTCTCTACAGCAACCTAAGCTGTCTCCTCATGGACTTCCCACCTGTACAAAGTCTGAATGCTGCCTGGGGACTCCCAGGTCAGCTCTGTCCCACAGATTCCCCCATCTTTGCTTCTGGTCCACTCAGAATCTGCAACCTCTGAGCTTTCAGAGCTTTGAATACTGGACCTAACCGGGGAACAAGTGACCCTTAGGTGGTGTCACACAGACAGCTTTCCTTCCTCAGGCTCAAAGATGGCCAGCACTGGCTAGCTAGGCCTTGGTTCCAGTGTGCCCAGTGTGTGTACGTGGGGTGGGGGTGGGGGTGGGCTCAGCTGGATTCGGGGTTACTGCGCTATCTATCCAACACAGGTGGACCCCAACAGACTGCACTGTTGGCGGAATTCCAGAAAAATAAAGACATAGAGAAGAAGCTATGTGTGTTTGGTTTTGGTCCCTGTGGTCCACAGCATGGGGGAAGAGGATGCCTCTACCCCACAAATGGTGTACAGGTGCGAAGTGTGCGGGGTAGGGTGGGTGTACCTCCGCCTCAGCTGAGCACAGCAGAAACATAACCAGAGGGACATACGATCTCACCTGCTTATAAATAAGGAGAGCCCCAGCACAGCCTCTGCCCAACACACACGCTGAAGGTGGACCAGACAGGGGCAGCCACCAAAATACGCCACAACAGAAAGACTTGAGAGAGAATTCTGGCCAGTGACAGTTGTGGAACTTTATTCATACCTGAGAGACTCACCATAAATTCTGAGGGCCAGAACCCCACTTTGCCTGAAAAGCTTTTGTAGCAAGTGAGATGTTTTATGAGAAAGAGCTTATGCATAACTGCACAGAGGCCTCCCTGCAGGCAAGGCTACACACCTCTCTGGTTTCTAGGCAACCTGGTAAATTAAGATTTTAAGGTCTATCTTAGAGACCCCAATAAGAATGATCCCCTGTGCCCACTGTCCCTCCGAACAACGTTCCTTTTCCCAGCCTCATTCTTGCTTGCAACCGATGCCAAAGCCATCTCAGAAGGCCATGATAGTGTGGGAGAGCCAGCAGCCTTCACACGGCTGCTAAATCACTCAAGGACAGCAGTGCTCAGCAGAGCTCAGCGGCCAGGAGAAAACTGACTGCAGAAGGTCCCGTTCCAAGTGTGCTGGCCTCCACCCTGCCAGAGAACAAAGAAGCCTTTTGCGACCTCAATCTGCTCTATGATACGGAAACACAAGGGAGCTGTTCTGGGGAAGATCCCAGCCCTGCAGGGCGGACTGATCACATGAGGAGCAACAGCCCTGTTCTATTAGGATATATTCCCTGTGCCAGGGAGCTGCTGGGTAAGGACCTTGCAGCAGCAACACAGGTGATGACACTGGCCTGGCTGAAATGCTTTCTCTGCAGGCCACCACAGGCCATTCAGAAAAGTTGGTTCTTTTCATCCTGTTTTGTTTTTAGGAACAGGGTCTTGTTGTATTGCCTAGGATGAACTCAGACTCCTAAGATCAAGTAAGTGGTTCTCCTGTCTCAGCTTCCCAAGCAAGCCATCCTATATAGCTGTGCATCAGTGAGCCTGGCCAAGCAAAAGGCCTTCAGAAGAAAATTTAATTTTCTAATAAAACTCCCAATCACATGCTGTTCCTACACTAACTGCAGACAGACAGTGGTATTGGGAAGAAGCCAAGGAACCACTCACAGCAAAAGACTACAGGCAGCAAGAGGCCATGAAGGGAGCGTGCTGTCAGGAGAAGGAATGGCCTGCCTGGCAGGTGGGTGTAGAAACTGGGAGGAGATCATATTTTTTTTTAACTTCAATATATTAAAAGATACTTTAAAGCGCATTTTATGCGACTGTGCAGACAGCTTGCACTGGCCATGCAAGCCTGCAACCTGAGTTGAGACAAGTGGGTTTAACAGGCAGCTCAGGCACCCTAGTGTCTGCTCTGTGGGCCCAGGCCCAGCTGCCTATGAGTGCCTAGCAGTTCCACAGGCCTGGGATAGAGTGGATCGGACAAGGCTTACCCCAAACTGAAGGAACAAGGTCCAGTCTGGGTCATAGGCCCATGTTACTACTCAGAAACAAACAAACAAACAAAAACAAGCAAGCAAGCAAAAAAAAAAAACAACAGAATTCAAGGAGAGTTAGGGGCATGTTACATGTTACCAGAAGCCAGCATTTACAGAGGCCTCACTGGCTGAGGCAGGGAGGGTTAAGGCAGGTTAGCAGAGTGATATCTCCTTGAGCAAGCTGAACAGACTTAGAAAAGAGGGCGGTTGCCACGTTCTGAAGCCACTAACCTCTCCCCCAGGAGCCTACCCTCTGCAATGGGTGCCAGTCTAGCAGACTAGGATGGCAAGCCCTGCAGCCGTCTCCAAAAGAAAGAACACACACGCACACGCACACACCCCTAGCAGTCACCCTCCTATCAGCTCCAAATGGGCCTCCTGTTCTGGGCAGTAGTGTAAAAAGAATCTCATACAATGTGTGACCTGTGGGTCTGGCTTCTTTAAAGGTTTATCCACAACGAAGCATGCCACGGTCTGACTGTCTGTTGCCAGAATTCCCAGGTTGGACACAATTCCCCCAAGTAGTATCTTAATGGCATTTGAAGGAAAAGTCTTGGAGCGATAACTAGGGCTGGGTGAGGTTATGAGTGTGGGGGCCCAGGGTGGCATTAATCGCTTTATAAGACAAGGATTGGGAAGTTGTTGAGGGGATGACTTGGTTGGTTAAGCGCTTGCTAGGCAAGCATGGGTTCCTGAGTTCAGAGCTCCAGCACTCACACAAAAGCCAGAAGTGATGGCGTGTGCCTGCAATCCCAGGGCCAGGAGATAGACACAGGATGATCCCTAGAGTCCGCCCCTGGCCTCAAACTCATCAAGTAGGCTAGGTCGGCTGGCCATGAGTCCCACGGACCTTCCTGTTTGTTTATCTATCTATTTATCTATCTATCCATCTATCTCTCTATCTACCTACCTACCTATCTGGTGGGTTCACTATCTATCTATCTATCTATCTATCTATCTATCTATCTATCTGGTGGGTTCAGGACCATCTCCCATCATGACAGCATCAGCTGAAGCCAAGTGCCTCTCAGTTTTATCTGATTTATTTGATAACTTGAACAACAGCCACCATAGGAAAGGAGACCACAGAGGAGGCAATGCAGGCTGCTGTTAGGACCGGGCTGCTGTGAGAGCCTGGGCCCCGCCTCCACCATCTGCAGAAGGAAGGGCCAGGAGGCGGCAGGCCTGGGTATCAGGATGCTGCTCTGCATCCTCATGCAGCATCCCTGCAATCACTTCTTTCCGTGACCTCATTTCTTTCCCACTTGACGCCACAGGTCAGTTATTTCTCTCCACCAAGCTCTAAACCTGGTAAATATTTCTTTTTTTAATTTAACTTAATGATTTTTTTTTTTTTTTTTTTTTTTTTTGCTTTTTGAGGCAAGGTCTATGTAAGCCCTGCTGTCCCAGAACATGCTCCCTAAATCAGGCTGGCCTTGAATTCAGAAATCTGCCTGCCTCCCAAAAGATGTCTTAGTTCACATAGAAATCCATGAACTTTATACAAAAGGGCGGTAAAACCCAGAAAACTGGATTTTATCACCATTAAGAGATCTGTTATTTTAAAAATTCTGTTAAGAACTTAATAGCCAAACCACAGACTGGGTATGGTTTTGCCAGACATCTTCAGAGGGCCTACACTTAGAAAATACAGCCTGGACTGGGGAGGGCCCAGTCACTAAAGCCCCTGCTGTGTAAGCCTAAGGGCCAGATTCTGAGTCCCCAGAACCACATGTGCAATACACCAACACATGTGGCCACGTGCATACATACATGTATAACATCCACATACATAAAATGGGGGGAAATATAACTTAATAAGAAGAAAATTAACCTTTTTGTTTATGTATTACTTGTGTATGTGTGTGTGTGTGTGTGTGTGTGTGTGTGTGTGTGTGTGTGTGTGTGTGTGTCTGCAGACAGCAAACATAGAGGTCAGAGGACAACTGTCAGAGTCTGTTCTCTCCTGCCACCTTGTGGGATCTGAATCAAATTCTGGGTCATCAGGCCTGCATGTAAACACCTCTACTGCCGAGCGAGCCATTTCGCAGGCCAGTGTTGTTGTTGTTGTTGTTGTTGTTGTGTGCATATATCCACAAGCCTCAGCAGCCTGCAGGAAGTCAGTAGACCCCTGCAGAGAGGCAGCGCTGTCCTTCCACCATGGGCTCCTGGACTGAAGTCGGGCCATGCAACTCAAGCACTTCTCCACTGAGCCTCCACTTGCTGAAGGCTGATCTGGAATATCAACTTAGCAAGGTTTAAAACCATCATGGAAGCAAACCTCTGGGCACATCTGTGAGGGGTTTTCTAGGTTAATTGTGGAGGGAAGATTTCATGGGCTGAGGTTCCACACTGCTTGTTCTCTCTGTCTGTCTGTCTGTGTCTGTCTGTCCGTCCGTCCATGTCTCTCTCTCTCTCTCTCTCTCTCTCTCTCTCTCTCTCTCTCTCTCTCTCTCTCTCTCTCTCTCTCTCTGTTTCTCCCTCTCCCGCCTCCATCTCCTTCCTGACTGCAGATGCACCATGGCCAGATGCCCCATTACACTTCTGTGCCATGCCGGCCTGTGCACTCAGACCGTGACCTCACACTTCTGCGCCATGCCGGCCTGTGCACTCAGACCGTGACCTCACACTTCTGCGCCGTGACGGACTGTGCACTCAGACCGTGACCTCACACTTCTGTGCCATGGTGGACTGTGCACTCAGACCGTGACCTCACACTTCTGCGCCGTGACAGACTGCACACTCAGACCGTGACCTCACACTTCTGTGCCGTGACGGCTTGTGCATTCAGCCCTCTTTTCTTTAAGTTGCTTCTCTCAAGTATCTTGTTGCAGCAACAGCACAAGTAACTAACAACTGAATTTTCTTTTCTTTTTTTCTTTTTTTTAAAGGAAAAACAGAAAACAAAAAAGCCTGGAACTCACTCTGGCCTCGAGCTCAAGAGATCCACCAGCCTCTGCCTCCCAAGCGCTGGGTTTTAAAGTGTGCACCAACACCACCTGGCTTTAATAGTGAATTCTAAAGTACAAAGGACTTACATAACTAAGTCTAACTAGAGAAGATCCACTGGTGTGGACGTGCAGAGACCTGACAGCAGAGAGAATGCATTGGGTGAATGTCAGCCATCCTCGTGGCATGAGTGTTATTTCATTATAACTGGAATCGTTTGCCACGCAGGGCACCCCAAGAGAACTGGATGTGCATGTCCCCACAAATATTTGTATAGAGGCTATTCTTTTTAGATGTTGGTTATCTTAAGTATTCTCTTACAGGGATGGACTGCTTACTAACAAGAGCAATATCTGAACCAGAAAACAGAAATCATGCTTGGAAGAGGAGCTTAGTAACAAAGAAAAGGTAACAAAGTTGAAAAAGAAGGTTAAAGTTGTGGGAAACCAGGATTGCTGACATCCAGAAACAGCCTCAACCCTGAGAGGCGGAAGCAGGGCAGTGATCAAAGTTACTGCCCAAGACTCAGTCAGAAAGGACCCTGGTTGTGAGCCTCCCAGCATGCTCAGCCTCCTGTCATGGCCGCCTGGCAGTGCAGGCAGAAAGTCTGAAGAGCACTCAGAAAAGGAAGGGTCAGGGATACACAACCGTGATAGCTCATCTTGGTAGTCAACATAATGTCTGGACACACTTGGGAGGGATTTTTTTGTTGTTGTTTGTTCGTTTGTTTAATTAAATAACTTGAAGTGGGAAGACTTAGTTTTTCCCCCATTATTAAAATAGCTTTATTTTATTTTTTTCATTGTATAAAACAATAGGTTTCCTTGTAACATTTTCAAATATATGAATCATGTACATTGATCATATCTTCCCCAGGCTGGGGAGCGGGGGACGATAATGGGACAGGACTCGTGTGTGTGTGTGTGTGTGTGTGTGTGTGTGTGTGTGTGTGTGTGTGTGCATGTACATGTACATGTGAGTACTTGCACGCAGAGGTCAGAGGGCACTCTCAGGCATCACTTCTCAGAAGCTGTCCTCCTTGTTCTTTGAGATAGCGCCCCTTACTGGCCTGGAGCTTGTCAATCAGGCCAGACTGGCTGGCCAGTAAATTCCAGTAATCCATCTGTCTCCAACTCTCAAATGCTAGGATCATGACACATGCCACCATGCCTGGTTTCTTTACATGGGTGCTAGGGATTGGACTCAGGCCTTCATGCTTGTATAGCAAACATTTTTTTTATTATAATTTACTCACATTACTTCTGGATTGTAATACCCTCACTCTTATCTTCCTGTTCCCACCCTCCCCAGAAGACTAACTTTTTGTTTTGTTTTGTTTTGTTTTGTTTTGTTTTGTTTTGTTTCTCAAGCCAGGGTTTCTCTGGGTAATAGCCCTGGCTGCCCTGGAACTCACTCTGTAGACCAGGCTGGCCTCAAACTCAGAAGACCCATATGCCTCTGCCTCCTAAATGCTGGGATTAAAGGTGTGGGTCATTGAGCCCGACTGTAAAGATCCACTTTCAATCCAGATCTTTTTTTTTTTTTAGACAAAGTTTCTCTGTGTAGCCTTGGCTGTCCTGGACTCACTATGTAGACCAGGCTGGCCTCGAACTCACAGCGATCCGCCTGCCTCTGCCTCCCATCAATCCAGATCTTTTGAGGTGGCAAGACCCACCTTTAGGCTGGGCAGTAGTGGCACACGCCTTTAATCCTAGCACTTGGGAGGCAGAGGCTGGTGCATCACTGTGAGTTCAAGGCCAGCCTGGACTACAAAGTGAGTCTAGGACAGCTAAGGCTACCCAGAGAAACCCAGTCTTGAAAAACCAAAAAAAAAAAAAAAAAAAAAAAAAGACCCACCTTTAACCTGGGCTATACATTCTGCTGGCAGCCGTATAAAGGACATTGGGAAAAGGTGCTCTCCCTCTTTGCCTGTTTGCTCTCACTCTCACTAGCAAGTCCACACCTTCACTGGCATTAGAGCCTACTTTAGGATTACAGCACACTCTGAGGGCCAGCTGGCACGCCCAACCTCAGGGACCGAACTACTGGATTCTTGGACCTTCTGTTGGTAGACAGTTATGGTTGGACTAGCCAAACCACAGCCTGTAAGTCATACACACACACACACACACAGTATATTTATTCATTCATTCTATTAGCTCTGTTCCTCTAGAGAACCCTGACTAATACAACCGTCAAGAGAGAAACAAGTTCCCACTGCCAAAAAAAAAATCACTGATGGCTGGCGAGTGTCATACTGGCTGGTGAGTGTCAATCTGATACAAGCTAGAGTCATCAGAGAGGAAGAAGCCTCAGCTGAGGGAATGTCTCCATAGGATGCAGCGATAACTCATTTTCTCAATTAGTGATCAATAGGGGAGGGCTCAGCCTATGGTGGGTGGTGCTATCCCTGGGCTGGTGGTCCTGGGTTCTACAAGAAAGCAGACTGAGCAAGCCATGGAGAGCAAGTCGTAAGCAGCACCCCTCCATGGCTTCTGCATCAGCTCCTGCCTCCAGGTTCCTGCCCTGTTTGAGTTCCTGTCCTGACTTGCTTTTGGTGATGAGCAGCAATATGGAAGTTTAAGCCAAATAAACCCTCTCCTCCCCATCTTGCTTTTTCGGTCATGGTGTTTCATTGCAGCAATGGAAACTCAAACAAAGACAAGTACGAACACGGATGACCTTTCTTCCACTGTCTGCCTCTGTACTGTAACTTGGCCCTACCGTTCAGCTTGCCACGTGGCTCGTATTTCTCGGCCTCCCTTGCAGCTAGATGTGGCTGGGAATTCTGACACCTTTCAGAAACCATCTTGGTCTAGGAAATGTATGCTACAAGCTAAGGATGGTAGAGTAGCCCTAACTGTCCCCCTGGGCTGCAGTTTGCTTTGCATTGTGTGCCACCGAGCCTGACCGGTGCCACCTTGAGGCTGTGACCTTCGTCTGTGTTTCCCTGGAGCATCCCTAAGTGGCTTATGGTAGTTTTGGGGTTTTTTGGGGGGGGGTTGTTTTGTTTTGTTTTTGTTTTTGTGGCTTTTTTGTTGTTGGTGGTGGGGGGGGGTTTTTGTTTTTGTTGTTGTTGTTTTTTGTTTTTGTTTTTGTTTTGGTTTTTTTTTTTTTTTTTTTTTTTTTTTTGGTTTTTTGAGACAGCAAGGCTGTCCTGGTCTCACTTTGTAGACCAGGCTGGCCTCGAACTCACAGCATTCTGCCAGCCTTTGCCTCCCGAGTGCTGGGAGTAAAGGTGTGTGCCACCACGCCCGGCTTAGTTTTCTTAATTGTTATGGTACAGTTTTTGTGTACTTCCTCTCTCTGATCCCCATCTTTGAACTATGTAGTAGTTCAAGTCTGAGATGTCAGGGCTCATGGTATCGAATCCACTCTCAGGTGCCTCTCCCTCCTCCAACCCCACGAGCCTACAGTGCTCCTCTACTCCAAGACAGATATACTTGTCTGTGCATCTTTCTGTCACAATTTTGGTTTCTTTCGGTACCGTGAGATGCCTAACCACCTAGAACATATTTTACTATACAGAGCATGGTGGTGACTTGATCTTGTTTGTTGTCCTCGCAGATTAAGCATTGATTTGTGAGCTACCCAAACACAAGACTGCAATGGGCTCCCTTCAGTGTACATACCCAACCCAGCGAGACAGACACAGCCCATGTTGCCTCTGGGCCGTGCAGAAAGCCTGTCTTGGCTTATCCCGTGGGGATGCTGCAATAAATTCCCTTCAAAGGCAGGAATAAAATTTTAAGATATCACAACACATAAAACCCAGCAATTAGAACCATATTAAACACGGATCCCATCAAGTGAGGCAAATTAGAAGCTTTCACAACGTCAACTTCCCAGTTCCTTCCACAAGGTCACACTCATAATAATGTTGACTCCAAGCACAATTATCTCATGGAATAAAATCCCAGCAGCAAAGAAAAAGGTCACAGACAGCAACGAGACAGCAGTCTCCCAGGCGGGCTATAAATCTCTCTTCAGGGAACGCTCCTTCCCCCGCCCCGCACCTCAGAAGAGCAAGTCCATGTCTGTGCTCATGGCACAACTGCATTTGGAGAAAGGGCTTTGAGAGTGGAGCATCCTTAGGATAACTGGTGCCACTGGTGCCACTAGACGCCCCAGGGCACATTGGAAATCTCAAAGCTGGGTTTCCCAGGGGTCAGACTGAGAAAGCTACCGTGGACAAGGCAGTGAGGGGAGAGTCAGCATCAGATTCCAAACAACTCCCTGCTGCCAGATGCAGAGAGCAGGCAGATACCCTATATGCTCATAGGGTATCAAGTCTCTTCTTGGTAGCCTGCTATTCTTCCTCTGAGTGCCACCAGGCCTCCCCATCCAGGGGACGTGGTCAAATATGGAGCACCAGAGTTCCTGTGAAAGTCAGTCCCCACTCTCCACTCAACTGTGAAGAATGTCCTGTCCATTGGATAGATCTGGGTAGGGGTTTGAAGTTTACTGCACATATTGTCCTTGTCTGGTGCCAGAGCGGGGAACAAACTTCAGGCCATCAACATGTATGTGCTCAGTGCCACCCCATGGCCCCACACAGCCATGACCCCAAAACCACTGAGAGACCATACTCACCCCACCGACAACTCCACTCTCCTCTGCCCCAGCCGGTCTCTGTCCCTCCTCCTCCCTCACTCTGTCCATCACCAAGTTCCACCCCCTCCCACTGACAGCTTGGCTGCAGCTCTCTGCTTTGACCTCAGCTGCTCTGAGGTTTAAACCACTCTGAGCTCCCTCAGCCCATGTCCAAATCCATCCTGCTTTTCCATGCTCTGTGGGTACCCCCGGGGATGGAGGCTGGATGGAGATAAAAGTGTGCTTTCTGTCATATTCTCTTTGAAAGACTTGTATTCAGTCCTCAAAGTAGGCAAGGCCACAAGGATGTTACTAGGCACTTCCTCCGGCTCCAGGCCACTGCGGTCACACACGCAACTTCTACGGGTGGTACAAATTCAGAAATAGTTACTGTCTTTGTCTTAGGGCCCATTTTCACTTAGTTCAACCTCTTTTTTCATAGCGGTGAATGCACATAACAAGACCTGGCCCCTAAACCATCCTTAAGCATGTAGTTCGTTAATGTTAAACAGTTCACAAAGATGTCTAACACCCCCGCCGCCCCCCCCCCCCGCCCCGCAAATCTGTCTCCACCCTAAAATGAACCGGTTTCATTAAACTGACTCCTTATCTCCCTGTCCCCACCCCCAACCCTTTGTAACCTCTGTGCTTTTTGTCTCTATAGACTTGTCGACTTTAATGACTTCACAAAGCGGTAAAAAACCTTCTACATTAGCCGGGCGTGGTGGCGCACCCCTTTAATCCCAGCACTTGGGAGGCAGAGGCAGGCGGATCGCTGTGAGTTCGAGGCCAGCCTGGTCTACAAAATGAGTCCAGGACAGCCAAGGCTACACAGAGAGACCTTGTCTCAAACCCCCCACACACAAAAAAACAAAAACCTTCTACATTGATCCTGTCTCTCCCTTGACACTACGCTCCCAAGGACTCCACAATTAAACAGGCAAGCCCAGGTGTTTAGGAGCCTGCTGTGGAGTGCTGGGGGTGTAGATTGCTTGCCTATGATACACAAGGCCCTGCGCCCCATAAGCCAGGATAGACAGTGTGTGCCTGCAATCCCAGCACGGGGAGATGGCGGTAAATCAGAACTTTAAGATCACCCTTAGCTACAGAGTGGATTCAAGGCCAGCCTAGCATGCTTTGGCCTCTGTGGCTATAGACTCCTGGGGCCCATGCTGGCTGGGCTACAGAACTGGCCATCAGATACTGTCAAAAGAAAAGAAAGGAGGCAGGCAGGGTGGGCAGAAAAGACTCTGATAAGGTTTGGATAGGAAATGACACCATGGGCTCATTGTATACATTTGGTTCCAAGCTGATGATGATATTCTGGGAGATTCTAGAACCTTTAAGGGGGTCGGGGAAACAGAGCTCTGAGGTCACACCTTTTAAACTCTACCTAGCCCCAGTGCCGCCTTAAGTGTTCCTGCTGCTCATCCTGAGGTAAACAGCTTCCTCCATCACATCCTTCTGCCGCCATGAAATCAAACCCAACCACATGGGACCGTGTCCCAAAACAGATCCTGTCTCCGCTCAACTGTTTCAAGCGGCAAGCGACCACCAGGAGAAAAGCAACAAATACAGAAATGAAAAACCGTACCCCCACCCCAGCTTATGCTCCCCCCCACACACTTTTATGGCAACTGCTCCTCTCTCTTTTCTGCCCCAGGTTCCCCCAGGACAACTCAGTCTGCCATCAATCTGTCTTCCTGGATATCTATTGTGTGTGTGTGTGTGTGTGTGTGTGTGTGTGTGTGTGTGTGTGTGTGTGTTTGTGTGGGTGTGCCAAATAACAAATTGCCACACACCTTGCTGCTTGGAATGACCCATTTATGAGAGCATGGCTCCATCGGTCGGACGCCACGTACCGCAGGCTCATGTCCCTGGCTCTGTGAGAGTCTACGAAGAGAAATAAATCTCTGAAGAGCAATCGCTTCCAGGCTCACCCAGGCAGCTGGCAGAATGAAGCAGCGGGTGGTGGCACCTGTGAGGCTCCCTTGCTCAGTGGCTGTCAGCAAAGTGACAGTCAGGTACTGGTCCTCTCCTGGATGCCTCTAATGTGCTCCCTCCTCCCTGAGCAGCAGCCCAGCACGCTTCCTCTCTCTGATTCTACCACCTGCTATAGAGAGCGCCAGTTTCTGAGGGATCCTGGACCAGACCCACTAGATGGCCATGAGGAGGTACCAAGCCACAGAATGATAAAGTCGGACCTAAAAGTCATACTGCGCCAGGTGGTGGTGGTGCACACCTTTAATCCCAGCACTCAGGAGGCCGAGGCAGGTGGATCTGAGTCCGAGGCCAGCCTGGTCTACAGAACTGGTTCCAGGTCAGCCAGAGCTACATAAAGAAACCCTGTCTCGAAAACTAAAAAAAAGAAAAAGAAAAAAAAAAGTCATATTGCATATTTCAAGGGCAGGGAACTAGAGTTTGGAATTTCAGGGGCCAGTTTTAAGAGCTGGTTTTTGCATCCAATGATCTGCCCTGCCTCGTGACCTCAGCTCTTCCAGCAAGCTCAAGATGTGCAAACTTTCAGCATTTTCTCCTCCTTGGGGTGGTGTGATGTTTCCCCAAGGTTTGTCCAAATCTCAGTGGAAGGAACAGTCCTCCCACTGTAACTAGGACTTTCAAGTGTGTTCTGTCTTTAAGTTGTTTATAGAGAAACAGCGTGTTTTTTTTTCTTCAGCGTTGGGTTCTATTTCCTATCACGACACTTCACATTTCTGGAAGTAACAGCAGATCTGTACACTTGGCTGGGTTCCCTGGGCATCTATTTATGGTCAGAGATGCTGAAGCAAGCATCCCTGATGGGGTGGGAAATGGAGGCACAGACAGACCAAGCCCTGGTCAAAGTCACAGAGTGGCTCCTGACTCTTGTGGGTCAGGTGGGACAGCACCTGGTCCTGCTCCCTGCTGTCAGGGGCGGCTCACCTCTGGCCCTGTGGTAAAGTCATCACACACTAGCCCCATCTTTCTAACTGTTCCTCACAGCTCCTCACACTGCAGCTCCCCAGAAAACATGGCTACTGGGGGCTCAGAAAGGGTCAGCGTTAGAGATGTTGTGTGACCAGTACAAAGCTTCCTTTTGGGGTGACGAAATATGAGAATTAGGTAAAGGGGGGCAGCTACATGTTGAGACTGTACTAAACGCTTAAATTGTTCACTGTAAAAAGATTAATTTGAGGCTGGTGCATAGCGCAGTGGTAGGACACTTGCCAGAGTGCATAACACCCTGGCTCTAACTCCTAGCACAGAAGAAGAAAGAAGGAGGAGAAGAAGGAAGAAGAGAAGATTAAAAAAAAGAAGTAAATTCAATGTTATCTGAATTTTACTTTTTAATATTTTTTTAGATTTATTTTTATTTTTTATGTATATGAGTGCTTTATCTTCATGTGCACCTGCAGGCCAAAAGAGGACATCAGATCCCAGGATAAATGGCTGTGAGTCACCATGTGGTTGCTGGGAATTGAACTCAGAACCTCTGGAAAAGCAGACAGTGCTCTTAACCACTGAGCCATCTCTCCAGCCCTCTGATTTTTAGTTTTTAAAGATTTATTTTTATTTATGTGTTACATGTATCTGTGTGACTGCGTGCCACATGTGTATGGCATATGTATGTGTATGGCATGTGTATGGTGTCCACACAGCCCACAGACAGTGCATCCGATCCTCTGGAGCTAGAGTTGCAGGTAGCTATGAGCTGCCCTGTGCGGGTAACAGGAATCTAACCTCAGTCCTGCAAGAACACCAAGTGCTTTCAACCACTGAGCCGACTCTCCAGCTCTAAATTTTGCTTTAAAAAAAAAAAATGAAGTCCTAGAGAGGAAAGCTGCGGCCTGCAGGAGCTGCCTCCTATACGGCCCAACTGAAAGAGCCCTCAATGCCCTCAGCCTTCCCCATAAATACACAGCACAGGCAATCACTTTCCAGCCTCATCAAAAATCCAGTAGCTCCCTCTCCATGATACAGCAGAAACAAACAGACCAAGAGGTAGGAAACAGACAAGATGCTCAGAGTTGGTTACATCATTCTCTCTTTTAATCCACGTGTACAATAGGTGTGATTATTTAGGAACGAGGCCGTTTAGTTCCACTGTTTACAAAGCTGGTCAGGACAGATTCATCCTTTACAGTGTATGAGTGCTTTCTTTGCCTGCATGTATCTCTGGGCACCATACGCATGCAGTGCCTGTAGAGGCCAGAAGAGGGTACTAGATCCTTTGGAACTGGAGTGGTTACAGATAGTTGTGAGCAGGCATGTGGGTGCTGAGAATTCAACCTTCTAGAAGAGCAGCCATCTCTCCAGCCCCGAATTTTGGGCTCTTAATAAGACCATCTTTCTGTGTCTTCCTGGCTTATGCATCTAAAAATAGAATATTTTTGACATAGGACCTTGCTTAGTCCAAGCTGGCCTCAAATCGGAGCTCCACCTGCCTCAGCCTCCCAGTGAGCTGGAATTACAAATGTGCAACATCACACGTCACCTAAAATTATTTTCATGCAACTAAAATTTGCAGCTCATGGTGCATCATTTATAGCCTTTCCTCACTTCCCTGAACTCCTCCCATAACCGGGAAATGTTATTGACGGGAACGACTTTAGGTCTCCTTTAATTACGTTGTCAAAACACCCACCTGGCATTCTCCTGTACCCAGTATTTAAACTGACGTCACTGGCGCGTTGACCTGCCAGAGAGATAAGAGTCATGCATCACACACCTCAGCTGGAAGAACTCGCAAAATGTAGATTAATGAGCCCACTGGATCGATCCTGGCGTTCCGAGAAAGGAGCCCTTCTATATTCAGCCTAAAGGCTCTTCTGCTTCTATCTTGGAAGGAAGCAGATTTACAGAGCTGCCCCTAACAGGACCACAGGCTGTGCCTTTCTCACCACCAAAGACGTCTCATTGATTACAGCCAGTCAGTTATCTCTCATCTGCAGAGACCGGGAGTCCCTGTAATTCTGGGCACCTAAAGGCCTCCTCTGCAACTCAGTTCAGGCCACCCAGAGGCCCACACAGGTTCTCAGCACAGAGTACCTAGGGGCTCCCATAGTTACTTGGACATGCGGGTTCTGGAAGAATGTGGACTATCTGGTCACCTCTGCACAGCTGATCATCAGTCAAAACACTTGTGCCTCTGGCTAAGTAAGGATAATTTTACTCTCCAAAGAGCTTGCTATTTTTCACAGTGTTGCAACAATTTTTAAATCCCTGGCTTGGGAACTCCCTAGAAGGAAGGCTATATAGGCTGAAGACACTCTTTTTTGGCTCTGGAAAAAAAAAAAAAGGTAAAGGCTGCAAAGGTTATCTCAGACCAGGGGCCTGTGAGCCCCTCAGCCAACACACAGATGGAACCTGCTCGGCTATGCCCACCCACCCTCACGCACCCTCCCTCCCTCCCCACAGAGCGACCTTCACCTGAGCCCAGCTCTTGTGGCCCCTCCAGACAGCTTGGTTGTTGCCATATGTCATCCTAAAATGTATTTTTGGTTGTTTTTAGCTCTATAAAAAGGATGTCGTGCGTATGTGATATTTTGAGGCTGGCGTTTTGCACTTACCACAATGCTGCTGAGACTTGTTCACACCCTGTTCCACTGTGACTCACACCACAGCCCTGGCCCAGGGTGGACACTCCATAGTCCATCAGCCATACCCTGAGGGGCACCTGGTGCGTCTGGGTTCTTACTGTCCTGCGCAGGGCCTCATGAACTCTTGAACCCTAGTGTATCCCAGGAGATGGCGCCAGCTCCAGCAGCTGCTGTTAATCAGCTGCTGCAAACTTCGTGCCTTTAAAACAGCGGAGCTTAACCTCGCAGTGTGTTAGCATGAGCGCAGCCAGCGAGGCATCCCTAGGCTTTCTCATGCCCCAGATCTGGGCACTGCACACGCCAGCCTCCAGGCCCACCCACCACAGGCAACAGTGCCTCGCTGGCCCTCCATTGTCCCAGCTCCCTCTGCCCCCCCCCCTCCTTCCGTTCCCATTTCACTCGCCTACCAACAGACACTTGTAAGTCGCAGAACCTGCCCACATAACTGGGGCAATCTCACTAACCTAGGGACAGCCTGGCCAGCAGCCATACTCCCTTTAGTTCACCTTCCACACAGTGTGATGCAGTCACATGCTCCAGGGAGTAGGACGGGGGCATCCGAGGACCACTGTGATCCCAGTGGCAGCTGCAGTGCTGCACTAACCCTGCTCAAACCCCAGCAGCCTGAGGTCCCAGGCTCTCCAGTCGCTGGTCCAAAGGACTAGACACAACCAGGGCAAGGGCAGGGGTGGACTCAGTGGTGGTCCCAGGATGCCTCATGCCACTGAGTCTCTTACACGAGATGGGTGTGAGAAGTCAGGAGCCATTTGATATGACAGCTCTGGCTCTGTGCATGTGACATCCTAAAGACAACACATCTCCTAACAAAGGAGAATGCTTGTAAACCAGCTCACAGCCCCAGGGCGAGGGCCTTGGTTTCTGGGTACATAGGGGCTCCTGTCATGTGAATGGTCACCGCACAGCACAGGGATTGAGTCAGCGTCCTCACCACAGTGTCACCACCAAGGCACCAGGGGTGTGCGCAAACTGTTCTCCTCATGGTGGCAGACACCCAGTGCCAAGGATATGCCCAGCCAACCTTAACGGTTAACTTTCCCATGAACATTACAACGTCACTCGGCTGTGAAAAGCTGTCCTCCTTCCAAGAAGTGGATGAAATTATGTGGCCTCCCAGTATGAAACACCATCTGTGCAGAGCTGGGAAGAGTCCAGCACTCCCTAGTCAGCTTGAAACTGCCCTCTTCACTCATATGATCACTCCAGCTCTGACCTGGAGCCCCCACGTATTACATACACGATACAAACAATAACACTTAAGGGTAACTCAAGTTCAGTGCTTTCTGTCTTCTAGATTTTTGTTTGGTCTGGTTTGGTTTTTCAAGACAGGGTTTCTCTGTGTAGCTGTCCTGGGCTCGCTTTGTAGACCAGGCTGGCCTGGAACTCACAGAAATCCAGCCTGCCTCTGCCTCGCAAGTGCTGGGATTAAAGACATGCGCCACCATACCCTGCGGCCCCTGCCTTCTAGATTTTATTTATTTATTTATTATTATTATTGTTGTTGTTGTTGTTGTTGTTATTGTTTGTTTTTTGAGACAGGGTTTCTCTGTGTAGCCTTGGCTGCCCAGGACTCCCTTTGTAGACCAGGCTGGCCTCAAACTCACAGCGATCCGCCTGCCTCTGCCTTCCGAGTGCTGGGATTAAAGGCGTGCGCCACCACGCCTGGCTGCCTTCTAGATTTTAAAAGAAGATTAAGAGAGGAATTCAGGCACAATAATGAACATTTTGTGAAAACCACTTGACTGTGTCACTCATTTCCAAAGATGGCTGTCCACAATGGCTTTACTTACAAGAGACAAATGGGCAGAGTTCCCAACTGCGCAGGCCACTTGAGGGTTAAAATCTTCTACCTGACAAAGGGGGAGGAACCTGCTACACATATATGTGACTTTTGGGTGCCTAAAATGACCCGGTCACTCCTTCTGTGTCAAAGAACCAGCTCAGCAACTACTCTGTGAGTTCTTCTCACTCAAGGCATCACTACAGATGGCTGGAGACTCCTTGCCAAGCACTCCAGTGAGCTCCAGGGTGGGTCGCCCAAGGGCTTGACTTAGAAATGTTAAGTTCAGTCTCGCTAAGCCAGGGTCTACAAGTTTGGCTGGGTGCTTGCTCTCCAGCATCACACAGGGTCCTGGCCCAGCTTTTCTGTGTGCCTATGCTGCAGCTTGGGGGGGGGGGGCAGATGCTGTGGAGCTGCCAGTGAGAACATGAACCTACCACTGAGGTTTGTTTGTTTGTTTGTTGTTTGTTTGTTTTGTTTTGTTTTGTTTTTCAAGACAGGGTCTCTCTGTGTAGCCTTGGCTGTCCTGGACTCACTTTGTAGACCAGGCTGGCCTTGAACTCACAGCAATCCTCCTACCTCTGCCTCCCGAGTGCTGGGATTAAAGGCATGCCTGGCTAACAAAACGACGTTCTTGCCAGAGCTGCTCACCAGAAAGACAGCCACTTTGTCACCGTCCTATAAAGGGATCCATGGGTCTGTTGGAAACTGGCCACAAGAAGGCAAGCAAGCAAGCAAGCACGCGACGTGGAGAGTGGGCAGATCATATCAGCCAGCCAAGCGCTGTAGGAGCCCTGGCCTGCCTTGGCTTGTGGGCCACATGGGAAAGGTTTTGTAGGGACTGTCCACAAAAGACTAGGAATTCCCAGCCTTATCATCCCCACTATTGGGAAACCACCCAGAGCTTCTCTAGTAGCCAGAAGCACACCCAAGAATATGGCAGTCAGAGAGACCAGTGTCCTTTAAGGGGTCCAACGTGACTCACCCAACCTGGTCCCAATCTGTCCAGCTCAGAGCCCTGGCTGATGAGACTCAGAGAACACCTTTAAAGCAAAGCTGCTTTAAATCCCAGCACTAAAAATAAATAAATAAATCCCAGCACTCTGAGAGGTAGAGGCAGGCGAGTCTCTGTGAGTTCGAGGCCAGCCTGGTCTACAGAATGATTCCAGGACAACCAGAGCAACACACAGAGAAACCCTGTCTCAAAACACTTAAAAAAAAAAAAAAGCTGCCTGCACCCAGGGGCCAGAGCAGGGGGCCCTTGGGTCTTCTGAGAGCCTCTGTGCTTGGTTCAAAGCACAAGGGACCTGACATTTCCTGGACCCCTGCACCAAATATTGGCTTCTCTCATTTGTCTTCCACAGAACCCAAACCATGGCTTAGCCATTTGGACAGAAGCCTTCTAACAGCAATTACAGTCTCCTTGGGTTTATATCCAGAGCTAGCAAAGAGACCTGCACAGCTAAGGCCAGCTGTCAGCCTTGGAAAGCATAGCTACTCCTGATGCCTCCACACAATGCTGAGACAAAAGCCTAAAGTTATCAAGACCACAAAATAACTTAACACAACACATCCAATGGAGCAGAAAGTCTTCCCGTCGTTTCAGGAGTCAGGTCTGGGTACAGAGTAGCCACCAAGATCTAGACGTGTCCGTCTCTCTCCAAACACATACAGACTTAAAGTAGGAGGAACGCTTACTCCCGACGGGCAGTGTTGAAGTGTCGATCTGATAACCATCTGCTGGGTGTCAGGCCAGTGGGCCTTTCCAGAAGCCTCCAGCTGATGCAAGAGCCAGTGAGGTCAGTATCGGTGAGAAGCATTCCAGCAGTGACAAAGACAGGCGACCCTGAAATAGCATGCTTGTGCAGAGCGTAGCTACACCAAAGACCTTGTTCCCAGGAGCTTACAGTGTTGTAGCCAAAAACCCCAACCCATCCCCAGTTAGGGAAAGGACCTTGAATGCGACCCCATCTGCAACCTGCTGATCAGAGTTAGAGAAACCTGGTCCAGCTGGAGGCTACCCCGAAGAGCCATACCAACTTCTGGGGCGTATGGGGTCAGCTGAGGCCGCCTGCACTGCAGTCCAGCTTTCCCTATGCCCAGTCTTGCTTCCTTCTCCTCCTTCCAAAAGGCTTCAGCAAATGTCCTACAGGCCAACCTCCCTCTCAGAGCCAGCTCTCCCAGAAGGCCAGTGACACCCCTACACACACACACACACACACACACACACACACACACACACACACACACACGTGTGAGCATGCATTCACAGGCCTCCAGACTGCAGCAGGCAGGCAGCTTGCCAACGCTAACACAGACTCACTCCCTTGCTTTGAAAAATGACAAGCAATTTCTTCTCTTCCCACCACTCTGTAGATCCCAGGGGTCATCTGCAGCCGACAGCTCACTGGAGGATTTTTGAACATCATCCAGAAGTCTGGCCAGGTGGGCTGGCTTTGCTCCCCATCTACTACAACAGCCAGTCCGTGTGTGGTTACTTCACAGTACTGCTGCCCCTTCCGAGTCACCACCGTGCTCTGATTTGCTGCCCTGGCCCCTCCTCGCTTGCTTTAGCTGATGGCATCTTCCTGCTCTCATCTCCCTCTCCTCTTCCAGAAGTTTCCAGTTCTGCACCTATTATATCCCAGCCTTTGCTCTGCATTAATTCATACAATGAAACCTCGGTCTGCAGTCAGGCGTCTTAGACATCCCACACCTGCTCAAACTCATGCAGGTCTTCACCTCACTCCTGAGAGGCACAGCCCCCCCCCCGCCCCCCTGGCATTCCACTCAGCAACTGCTATTCGGCTGTGCCCACACGCACTCAGGCATCCCTGCCCACCAGCTCTTCTTGCCTCCCACTCTTTCCTTCTGACTTTGATTTCTTTTACAGACTCTTTTCCAGCACTTTTTCAGTGAGGATTTGGGGGTGGCTACTTTTTGTCTTCGTCTAAAACTGTCTTCCATTCCACTTGTCTTTGAAACTACGGCTTAGCTGAGACTAGGACTCGGCTTGCTCCTCCAGCCCTAAAAGATCTTATCCACAGACCTCTGGGCCTTCAGTCTTTCAGCTATTAAACCAGGAGGAAATAACCTTTCACCAGCCCAGTTTTTCCCTCCAGACCCTTAGACTTCTGTGTTCTGTGGTGTAGTGGCTTAGGTATGAGAAATGCCTGCCCCCCACCCCCCCGCAAGGATCTACGGCAACTGAAAACGTGGTCTACAGAATGGTGCTATTGGGAGATGGCACCTTTAAGAGGTGGAGCTTGGTGGGAGGTCCTTAAGTCATTGGTACCACCACAGGACTGTAGCCACTCTCATTTCATGTTTGGCAATGAAAACACACACACACACACACACACACACACACACACACACACACACCTCACACCCCACACACACACACACCTCACACCCCACACACACACACACATACACACACACACACCTCACACCCCACACACACACACACACACACACACACACACACACACCTCACACCCCACACACACTATAAAGTGCCTGTCATCCACAACTCTCACCAGAGGCCCAAACACTGGGAGTCATCAGATGTTGGACTTGTTTCTACCGTATTTTCTGTTGCTGTAATACCACCATGATCAAAAGCACTTTGGGGAAAAAAGAGTTTATTTCATCTGACAGCTTACAGTCTATCATTTAGGGAAGTTAAAGCAAGAACTCAAGGCAAGAACTGAAACAGAACCGAGGAGAAATGCTGCTTGATGGCTCACTCAGCTTGCTTTCTTCTACAACCCAGGACCATCTGCTCAGGGTGACACTGCCCACAACAGGCTGGACCCTCTCACAAGAGAACCTCTCACGAGTCTGCCCACAACCCAAATCTGATGGGGACATTTTCTCACTTGAGAGTCCTTCTTCTTCCCAGATGACCCTAGCTTGTGCCAAGCTGACAAAAACTAACCAACACAGACTTAAACCTCCAAAAACTGTAAGCCACATAAGCCTTGTCTCTTTAGGAAACAGCTGCTGCTTACCCACAATCCCACTGACGGACCTGTTTGGTACCACTCACTCATCTGGGACTTGGGCTTACCAAACTCCATCATTCACCTCACAAAATAAAAAAATAAAAAACCAGTCAGGAGAAAATGCCTCCTCCTCCACTCTGTTCTCTCTCCTGGAATCCCATTGGAGGCATTTTGAAGGGGCTTCCCAACCCTAACCTCCCACCCCTCAGCCAACACTCCAAGTGCTTCCCAGGGTATCTCTGCATACACACATAGAAGTGACTGACAGCCCCCCACCCAGTGAGGACTGACTGACTCTATGAGTGCTATCACAGGGGGTGCTGTGCTATGTGATTTACATGCTGAACCTGGGATGTGCAATGCCACCTTTTCCTGGGTACCCAAATTCTCCAAGTGCTTGGGGGTACAGCTCCACAGCAGGCTGCAGGCCTCCTTGGACCTGTGAGGCCTAGTGAACTGTTCCGCCCAGCTGAAGCTTCACCTTCTGGACATGCTGCCCTGCTGAGGCTCCCACAGAAGCCTCTGCCCCCTTCCCCGTCCATGTCAGCAGCCTTAGGCTTTAGCTGGGTCTTACTCCCGGATCTAGAGGACTAACCTTCTCTCTTGCCAGCTCAGTCCTTAGAACATGTCCTGTGCTGTTCCTCACCTTTCCAAACAATTGGGTGGGGCTATCTATCCGCCATAGCTACCCCAGGGTCAGAAGCCAAGTCCATTCTTTTTATTTTTATTTTTTTTACCCTCTTCTTAGAGCCATTGCCTGGACCTTCAAACATGCCAGTCCAAACTCCAACTCTTGTCCTACACACACACACACACACACACACACACATTTTCCAACCCAGGAAAAAAACAGAGCAGTCTGTTCTCGCTTTGACACTGGACAGATGGTAGCCTTCTGGCCCCACTGGCTTCCCATTCTACAAGCATTACCCCTAGCTGGGTGTAGTGGACCACGCCTGTAATCCCAGCACTCAGAGAGGCAGAAGCAGAGGCAGAAGGATCAATGTGAGTTCGAGGCCAGCCTGGTCTACAAAATGAGTTCAGGACAGCCAAGGCTACACAGAGAAACCCTGTCTTGAAAAAAAACCAAACCAAACCAACAGAAAACCAACACCCCTAACTCTCCTCTTCCCCATCTAGGCCCCATCGACCCTTGTCCAGACTCCTAGCCCATCGTTTCTTTCCATCACGAGCCACCAGCTGTCCTCATACTGAAGTCACCTTCCCCAACGTCAGTCCTGCTGCTTTCCCCGGCCAGCCTAGAGTGATCTCCCAAAGCAGAACTGACTCCCTTGTGGTGCCTGCCTTATCCCCAGTGCTCCAGACACAGACAGCAATTTGGCCAGACCCACCTGCATCTCAGGTGTACCTTGCAGTGAGGATCTTGAGCCCCTTGCCTCGCCTTCATTCTGCCTACTGCTGTCTGTCCTTCTACTATCCCAGCTGAAGGGTCACCTGTCTGGAGCTTGCCCCCTCCCTCAGGGTCAGGCCCACATGACTCCCAAATTCCCTATGGGACTAGCATCCTACTCTCTGACAAACTGCAATAGCCCTAAGCTACTTATCTGTGTGGCTATAGAGATTTGATGGAATTAAGACACCCCACCCCCACCCCTCTACTTGCATCTTTAAGAAGCCCCAGGTGAGGGCCCGCAGCTGCCCAAGCAGAAAGAAGGGATAAGCAGGGATGAAGGAATCCTCCTCAAAGTTGCCCTCTAGGTGACCCCATCAGCAGGGATGGCAGGGATCATTTCCAGATAAGCGGGCATCAGCTGTGAAACCAGAAGAGCAAGCACCTCAAGAACCAAGACCCTGAACGCCTTTTCCCTGATTATCTATTAACCTCAAAAAGTGCTACAGGGACAAGTGAGTAAAGGTGCTTTGCCACCAACCCCGATGACCTGAGTTCAATGCCAGGGACCCACATTCATCCGTTGACAGGCACTTGGGCTGTCCCTACCTTTTGGCTAGTTACTGTTCATAATAACACCTCTAAGAATAGGGATGTACTTTTCATAAGAGCCTAACTGACATTTATGTAGTTGATAACGTTCATAGATGGTTTTTTAGTCATAATATTCCTAAAAATAACTGGAACAGTCTCAGACACTGACGACTACTGCCTCCCATCTCCCTGGGAAGCCAGTGTACCACCCTGTCTGGTCGGCACAGGGAGCGGGGCTGAGCTGCAGAAAGTCACCGTGGTGGCAGAGGCACAGTGCTGGCCACATGGAGCTGGGAGAAACAGGAGAGCTTCAAATAGGGTAAGGGGGAAACCATCCATTCATCTTATCCAACTGCTCTACATAAATTACCATAATAGAAAATGTTCTATTCTACTTCTCCTTAATCTATTCAGATCACTTAGGAGGAAAAAAAAATCTATTCACTTTTGTCTTTCCCCTTCAAACACTTGAATTGCCCATCAATATCTAAGTTTCTCTGCAACCCAACTGTGGAAAGTACAAAAGTAATTGTCTCACCAAATGGGACCCATTTAAAAGCTGACAACAGCCACACTTCCTTCCTGCAGAAAATGGGCCTTCGCTGACATGCAAGGGACAGGACGGTTTCTGTTTCAGCTCTGAGGTCTGACAGGACCCGGCTCTGCCTCTTCATGCTGCGCTCCTGCATCAGGATCACTTGTCCTTTCCAAGGCATCACTTGTAAAACCGAAGTCCACTGGGATAGTCTAAGTGATAAAACAAATAAGCAAACCAACCCCAAACCTCTGTGTTTAATCAAGACGTCTGTTTCCCCCACCTACCTAGCATGGCCAACCACAGCCTGGTCAAATGGAAAGAGGGTAAGTTCCAAACCATCACTTATTCAGGCTCCTTCCCCCTCCAGACCTACCATCCCATGGCTCTGGGGTCCTACCCTGGGTCCTGAGCCTCCAGCCACCAAGCAGGGGACACAAGGCATGGGAGGATGGCTTCAGAGTCTTGGAGCTAGGATTAACCAGATGGCCCTTTGCTGCTGTGATGTCTGCCATTCGGTCTTAACCATCCCAACAACAGGAAGGTGGTGCCAGGACAGGGCAAGCACTTGGCGGCCAGCATCTCCACCCTTGGGAAAGGGGGTGAGCAATGGAGGTCTCCTGCTGTGCTAGAGCTCTCCTAGCTGAGTCCTTCAGGATCCCTGCTGTAACCTGCACCAGGGTCTGCTGTCAGCACCAAAAAAAAAGGGGGGGGCAGGGGCAGTGTGCACCTGTGGAGACTCTCTCATCCTCACAAGGACCATCAAAGAAGCAGCTGAAGGCTCTCAAAGCTTCTGGGGCTCCTGCAATGAGGCCACACCCTCTTATCTTGACCATGAGTTCTATTGTCATTGGCAACAGTTGTGGCTAAGCTACCATCATGGGCCTCGGCTCCCAACAACTGTGCATGGCAGGGCCCATCACCCACCTGACAGCCAGGGAGACTAAGGCACAGAGCTAGGAGGGATATGGCAAGGATGCCCAACCAGGCCCTAGTGGAGGAAGCCCCCTGCTGCCTCGTCTCTGGACCCAGTGCTTCACAGAAGCTAAGGCCAGAGCAAAGACTCAAGACAACTTAAAATGAGAGGAAAATCCTAAAACTCAAAGAAGCCTACTCATCTGTTTCTCTTGAGCTGGGATCTGCTCACCGTCACTCAGCTCTGAAGGGCACAGAACACACCTGCACCGTGTTGCTGTCGATTCCGTCAAGACAGAAGTGTGCCTCGCTGATGGGCTCTTAAGTGTGCGTTTCTGCACTATTATGAGAAGCCTAGCTGCCATCCTTGGGGGTTCTCAGGGCGCCAAAGCAGGCACTAAAATCACCTTGCACACATACCATCTCTCCTCTTAACGTTGAATGAAAAGTAACCGCTGGCCCCATTTAATGCGGGGCAGTGTGCACACGTGGCCCTCCTGGATGCCAACTCCAAATATCAATTAAGTGGAGCTCAAGACTTCCAGCTATGACTCCCCATTTAACAGAAACCATATCACACATTTCCAGTAAGCCTGCCGCTCTGACGGGGAGGAACGGAGCCTGAGAGATGACAAAGTCCCACAGAAACAAAACGCCCCGCCTGGCCCGCAACGCTGCCCCTCCCTCGCCCTGCAGATTCACAATAGGAATGGTGAGGCCCCACACTCCCCACGATAGAAACCACAGGAAAGCCTGGGAAGTGACACTAGCTTCCTGTTAAGAGCCCTACATAGAGGAGGCCTACGAAGCCACTTAAAGCTCCCTAACCCGCCCAAGTCACAGCCTGAGAATGTGTGTCTGAGGAAAGATTCTAGAAAGGTAGTAGACAGGAACCACTACCCTCCTGCCACAGCCCTAGACATGGCCCCACCCACTACTGTGCTTCCAGGTACCCCACACCCTTGGAAGAACAGACCGTAGGGGGTGGGGGGCGTGGCCAATGATGTGCAGCCAGTAGGATAGTCTGGGGGGGGGGGTTTGCGCTGGAATATGAAGGAGAATTCGAAAGGCTCCTGGCTGTGCATCTGGACCCTGGCCAATTGAGGCTACAGGGTAGGGCAGTAGGTAAAGTGTTTGCTGTGCAACCGCGAGTCCTGAGTTTGGTTCCCTAGCACCACGTAAAAGCCAGGCACTGAATACCTCTAGACCCACAGTGTCGGGAGGAGGGTCCAGGAGGATTCCCAGGGCTCCCTGGGTAGAAAGTCTAGTCAAAACAGCATGTCCAGGTTCATCGAGAAACCTGTTCTCAGCCTTTAATCCCAGCACTCTGGGAGGCAAAGGTAGGAGATCTCTGTGAGTTCAAGGCCAGCCTTGTCTACATGAGAGTACGGGACAGCCAAAGCTATACCTTGTCTGGGGGGGGGGGAGGAGAGACCAAAGAGAGGGAGAGGGGGAGGGGGAAGGACAGAGTAAGGGAGAGGAACCCAGTCTCCAAAAATAAGGCAGAAAGCAATCAAAGAAGATTCTCAAGGTCAATCTTTGACCTAAACACACACACACACACACACACAAATTAATTAATTAATTAATTAAAAAGAGCTGACAAGATGGCTCAGCAGGTAAAGGTGTTTGCTGCTAAGCCTGAAGACCTGAGTTCTATCCCTGTGTGCCACATGGGACGGAGAGCCAAGTCCTGAAAGTTGTCCTTTGACCGCCACAAGTGCACCATGGCATGCACAGACCCCTGCACACAAGACAAACAAATACATAAGTGCAATAAAAAATAAACAAACAAAGCAATTCCTTAAAAGAAAATGCAGCTGGGCGTGGTAGGGCACGCCTTTAATCCCAGCACTCAGGAGGTAGAGGCAGGTGGATCGCTGTGAGTTCGAGGCCAGCATGGTCTACAAAGCAGGTCAAGGACAGCCAAGGCTACACAGAGAGACCCTGTCTCAAAAAACCAAAAATAAGCCGGGCAGGATGGCGCACGCCTGTAATCCCAGCACTCGAGAGGCAGGGCCAGACGGATCACTGTGAGTTCGAGGCCAGCCTCGTCTACAAAGAGAGTCTAGGACAGCAAAGGCTACACAGTGAAACTCTGCCTAAAAAAACAAAAACAAAAACAAAAACAAAACAAAACAAAACAAATCCAGAAATCCCAAGCACAAAAAAAAAAATTATAAATTAAAAAATAAAAAATAAAAATAAAAATAAACCAAAATAAAAAAAGAAAATGCACCCAGCAAGTCTCGCTGGCTTCCTTGGTGAGGGGCCATCTCATCTGCAATCTGAACCCTAAATGTTTGCAAACAGCATCTCAACCATCACTCAGTGAAGGACTACAGGGAAACACTCCACAGCGAAGGAGGGGTATGCAGGTCAGCAGCCCCGAGACTGGCTGAGTAGACACCACACCCACCACTCCCATACCCCACCCACCAATCAATTCCCCCTCGAAGACAGGAAGTACAAATGCGTCTTCCGTGCCCATCAATAACCTCCATGGCAGCCAAGAAACCCCAGCGTAGGCAGGGTCTCTGCCAAGGGTCCCCATCCTCTTATGCCAACTCCCCGTCTCCTGGTAACCAGCAATCTCCACCCAGGCCAGTCAGCTATAGCGAAGGGAAAAAAGAAAAATCAAGCGGAGACCTTTGTTTCAAAGGAGGACACCGACTGCCTCGCCTTTCTGAAGCATACATTCTTCCTGAGAAAGTCTTTGCCTGCACAAAAGAGCTCTAAGGAAAAGCAAACCGTGGACAGCACAGCCTCTGAGTCTCTCCTACATGCCTTTCCCTCACAGCCTCCATAGCCTAAATAACGGGAGTGTGACAGCTCTCCATCAAGGGAAAACAAAGCAAAACAAAACAAAACGGACAGGGCACCCCCCACACACACCTACCCCCACCCCCACCCCCACAGAAGCAGGCAGATAGCTGTGAGTTTGAGGCCGGCCTGGTCTACATAGTGAGTCCAGGACAGCCAGGGCTACACAGAGAAACCCTGTCTCAAAGAAGGAAGGAAGGAAGGAAGGAAGGAAGGAAGGGAAAAAGATCAATGCAAGCCCAGCATGGTGGCACACACCTTTAATTCCAGCACTCAGGGGAGGCAGAAGCAGGTGGATCTCTGGTCTACAGAGCGAATTCCAGGACAGCCAAGGCTACACAGAGAAAATGCTCCCCGCAAGCAATTTCCCATTGCTTTTTTCCTACTGTAGGAATAATGACGCTTTACAAAAATATTTCTACCTCATGCAATGAACATGGTCTGTATGTGTTCAGTTTTAAGCCAAAGCAGGAGTTACATTTAACTGTTGTTTTAGTCGTGTATCTAAATGGGAAAGTGAAAAAGGAGAACCCTGTCAGCAGCAAGCTCCTCCAAACATCCCAGCAGCCAGCACTTAACCCTTCCAAGCCCAGAATCGTCTCAGGACCAACTCTGCATTCACCAGTGCCAATATACGTTCAAAGAAGCAGGAAGGAGAAACAAAAATTCAGTTCATGAAGAGTGGGGACTGACTTTCACATGAACTCTGGTGCCCCATATTTGACCACGTCCCCTGGATGGGGAGGCCCGGTGGCACTCAGGGGAAGGATAGCAGGCTACCAAGAAGAGACTTTATACCCTATGATCATATCCAGGGGGAGGAGGTCCTCCTCAGTCACAGCCATAGGGGGAGGGGAGTAGGGTGAAAGTGGGAGGGAGGGAGGAATGGGAGGATACAAGGGATGGGATAACAATTGAGATGTAATATGAATGAATGAATAAATAAATAAATAAATTCAGTTCATAACTGGAGGCAAAAATATGACCTTTGGTTTGAAATTAACACACACACACACACACACACACACACACACACACACACACACACAGAAAACTAGTAGGATGACATAACTCAAGCCAATGCTTCAAACAATCAAGACGCTGAAATCCAATGACAGATCTCCAACCAGAAATGGCTCACGATTAGACTGACCACAGGGCGCCAGCTCCCAGGACAGCCATGGCCAGAGCTGACATCTGAGACAGTGATGTGGCTCAAGTCCAGAGGTCAAGGACAGTGTCAGACAGCTTACTAAGAGGTGACAAAGAGGAACAGGACAGCTGTGGGGGAAATCTAACCTCTCTCTTCACTTTCAAAAGGGACTCGGGCTTCGGGATGAATCACCCAAAGACGCTAACTCAGCTCTCGACTCGCCATGGCCTGCACCTGGAAAGCAACTGCCTTAACTTCGGTGCACAACCTCAAGGGAAGGACACTGAGAATTCACTGAGAATTCAGCTATGGGTGATAACCAATGGGTACATCGGCACTGCTCCTCCCCTTCCAACAGCTTAGGAGGGGGTCTTAGAACACACTGCGGGGAAACGGCACCTGGCAGCCCCAGAGCCCCCACAAACATTCTCAGAGACAGGGATGTAGCTTGCCATGCAAACAGTCCCATCTGCTCCCCCTGTCATTCGTTATTGAAAAAGTAAAACCCACCCCCACCCCTCCACAATGACTTTTTCATCACTGATTTTGGTTTGTTGTTGTTTGGTTTTGTTTTCCTTGTGCTAAAAAGTCACTCAAAGGGGCGGGGGGGGGGGGCGGAAACAGTCCTCGTACAGATATGCAGTGCAAGAGCTGCTGCAGCCCCTGGCCGACCCACAAATCGACAGCAGGCAGGACTGAGCACATTAAAGGGATTGCAGCAAAAAAAAAAAAAAAAGGGCTAGACGCCTAGGGCGTGGCTAAAAGCAAGCAGGCTCAAACCACACCCATCGCTGGAGTCGAAAGAGTTCCCCCACCCCCACCCCCAGTATATTTGCCCCATTGCAAGGAAGACAGGAGCACGAATCGCTGCTGCACCAGCTTACAAGAATCCAGATTAGCTTCTGGTCAGACCAAGACCTATCAAGGGTGGCTCCACGCTTTGTAAGCCTTCACCCCAACACTCTTCAACCCAAGGAAAAACTTCCCGACCTCGGCGGCCAAAAAAAACATGATCCTTTGAAGTCCCCCAAACGTCGAGTGCCAGTCTTCCAAATAGACTAGCTGTCTCCAGAACGCTCGCACCAGCAGACATGATTTTACAGAGACCCCACCCGGAGAAACCATTCATGGAGTCTGGGACAGAAACCCTAAACCGAGAAAAGTGGCTAGTCACAGCAGGGGAAGGGTCAGTTCCTTGGGTGGGCCAATGAGAAAGAGGCCTCTGACTTCAGAGACACCAGCACGCAGCCGCTGCACTCCTCCCGCCCTTAGTCTTTGCAGTGACCCCACCCAGGTCGTGACCCCTTGAAGACCTCCAGCGCTGGCCTCCTCTGGCTCAGTTGGCCCCCAACACATAGTTTTGGACGCTGCGGGCGTGTCACGGACCTTCGCTGGATCCCAGCTTTGCACCGCCCAGTCGCGAGCAGAGCGCACTGGGTCCGGCTCCGGCCGCCAGCCCCAGGCAGGCGACGGGGACGCAGCGCCCGCAGTGCGACTGGCGCAGCTACCGAGGCGCGGCGCGCCACCGGGACCGGACCTGGTGTAGCTAAGGGAGGCGCGAGCTAGTGAATCGCACCTCCGGCCCGCGGAAGCTGCAGGCTCCCGGAGCCTCACCCGGCGTTGTACCTAGATCTAAGAGGATGCAGACGGGTACCAGACCAGGATAGGGATGCGAACTGGACCAAGGTCCAATCAGTCCGGTTTGGGACAGAAGACAGGACCACGGCTTGAGGACCCTCTAAAGATACGGGAAGACAGGGTTTAACCAAAGCCTAGGGATTGGAGAAAGGGAAATGAGGAGAAGATCGGTTCACAAGTGCAAAGGAAGGGTGAAGATCCACTATCCTAGGCCAGAATTATTGTGGAGAGGAAAGATGAAGGGGAATCTGCGGTGCGGCAGGAGAGAACCAAGAGAAGTAGGGTTTCTGAGCATGCAGACTGGGACCGCTGGATGCGAGCTGGGACGCATCCAGTACCGAGACGAGGAGGGAGAGGGGACATGATAGTACACCCAGGCCCGAAAGAAAGCGCCCCGTTTGGTACTGGATTTAGGAAAGAGCAGTCTGTACTGGCCAGGTACACGAGTGTCCAAGTCGCGGAATGCAGGGAAGGGGCATCGCAGGAAACGGAGAGAGGGGACTCAGACAGGGCCGGGAAAATGAAGTCTGTCTTTATCAAAGAGGGATCCTTCAAGGTAAAGGAACTGGAGGGGGGAAAGCGCGACGCCGGGACATGGTCCGCAGCTGGAGCCGCTCACCTTGGGTTTGTACAGCCACTTTCGGAACCTGTTCATCATCGCCGCGCCGGCCCGGGCCGCGCTCCGGGCGGCCCTCGCCCTCCGCAGCGCTGCGCCCGGGCCCAGCTGCGGCACGGAGAGGACACGCAGGCAGGGCCGGGACCCACCGGAGCAAGCCGACCGTGAGCGCAGCGCCGAGCGCCTAGCAGCTGGCTGCAGGTGCGCGGGGCAGGTGCGCGGCCGGAAGGATGCTCAGCGAGCGGCGCGCCGCCGACCCAAACCCGCGGGCGGGCGGGCGCGCGGGAGCGCGGAAAGGCGCGGGCACAGGGAGCACAGCGTCTCACGGCTTGCGGGCACCCCGCGCCTCCGCGGGTCACGGTCGCACATGCGCTGAAGGCGTCGCACACCCCCGACCCGCCGCGAGTGGCGGGTGGGGCGGGCCGGGTGAGGCCGCCAATCCGCGCCCAGAGCCACGCCGCACCCAGCTCTGGAAGCGCACCCAGGGAGGACGGCTGAGGACTACAGGTCCCAGCGCCCACCGCGCGGCGTTGCTAGGTGACGGCTCCTAAACGACGTCCAGGCAAGCTGCAGGTGCGAGCGCTGGCTGGTGAGGGCTCTGGCCCGCGGAGCTTAGAGTGACGACGCTGGGGCAGGTGAAGCCTCGGGAGGCCTGGAGGCCCGCAGGTAGGCGGGCAGGTTAGGGCGAGGGGCTGCCACTGGGAGACAGGCGCAGCCCATCCTCAGGTCTTCTCACTAACTCGTTGTCTCCAGGTCTCAAATCCTCGCTTCCTATTTTCTGGCCATAGCAGGCTACCTCTGCGCTCTTCCCACCTGCCAGATTAAAGGTAGGGTGCTTTCCACAACCTCCCCTTAAATCGCCACGCTTTTTTAAAAACGGTAGTTTGTTGTTTGTTTGTTTTAAGATAATTTTCTGTGATGCACTACCTCCTCAGCAGTGCCTTAATTGGTATCTGTAAACACACAAACAAAGCTAGCCAGAAATCTGAGGCTTTATCGCTTACCAAGAAGTCAGCTGAGCCGGGCGCTGGTGGCACACGCCTTTAATCCCAGCACTCAGGAGGCAGAGGCAGGTGGATCGCTGTGGGTTCGAGGCCAGCTTGGTCTACAAAGTGAGTCCAGGACAGCCGAGGCTACACAGAGAAACCTTCTCTCAAAAAACAGACGAAGAAGAAGAAGTCAGCTGAGAACAAATATGTGATCCCACCTAAAGTTCCCAGGCACAGAGGAAGAGCACAAACACCCCCAGGTGCACCTGCCCATTACAATTTTTCCTTTCACCTGACCCCCACCATAGCCACCTCTCCCGCTGGTCTGAAACGGAGCAGGAAAGGAGTGGAGCTTGCTCCTGTCCCTCGCAGACTTCCTGTTCCTCTGAGTTACCCTGGCTAGGATCTAGGTGCTACCTTCCTGGGCTCTCTGACCTCTCTATCCATTTAATTAAATTCAACGGGAGTCCAGCCTCCCAGGCCCAGAAGAATTGTTCCCCTTGCATTGTGGTTTCTGGATGCTTTTCCCGTTTCCCTCTATCTACCAAATCTCTCCTGCTTGTGCCCCTCTGGAAGAGCTTCCTGGCCCCACTCTGTTCTGCCTGTTTTTTCTTGAACAAGCTCCAATCAGATTTCTCTCCAACCACAACTCCGAAGGACTTTTCCAAAGTCGTCCTTGATCTCAGAGCTGCTTAATTCAGTGATAGGTCTCAGCTTTCATCTCCAGCTGTTAAGAATATAGGTGGTGGTGCACACCTTATATATCCCAGCACTCGGAAGGCAGAGGCAGGCGGATTGCTGTGAGTTCAAGGCCAGCCTGGTCTACAAAGTGATTCCAGGACAGCCAAGGCTACACAGAGAAACCCTGTCTTGAAATAAACAAACAAACAAACAAGGGGCTAGAGAGATGGCTAGGAGCTTAAGAGCACCGGCTTCTCTTCCAAAGGTCCTGAGTTCAATTCCCACAACCATATGATGACTCATAACCATCTATAATGTGATTTAATGGCTTCTTCTGTCATGCAGGTATACATGCAGGCAAAACACTGTATACATACTAAATAAATAAATCTTAAAAGAAAACAAACACAAAAGAACAGGTAACCCTACTAACTACCTCTCGAGTGAAACAGCGTGTGCACCCGCCTCTGCCCCAGCAGCTCCTGCATCTTCCCTTAGCCCCCTCGGCCTGGACCCGCTTAGCCTTGTGGCCCCACCGCTTACTCCTTGTAAGCTGCGCTTCTGCCCATTCCTGGGTAATTACAGGAAGCCACGTGGCTTTATAAACAAACACTTGTCAGACCAGTTTGCCTGTTCTTCCTTATATCACCTTAGAGTCAATATGTCCACAACACCACACTCTCCCGTCATAAAAGCTGCTTCTGGGGGCTCAATCAGTGAAGTGTTGGCTTTGTTAGCAGAAGAACTTCAGCATGCCAGAACCCCAGGGGGAAAAAAATGGGGCTGGAAAGATGGCTCAGTGGTTAAGAGTATTGGCTGCCCTTCCAAAGGTCCTAAGTTCGAATCCCAGCAACCACAAGGTGGCTTGCCACCATCTAGAATGGGATCTGATAACCTTCTTCTGATGTGCGTGAAGACAGATTACTCAGACACATAGTAAATAATTAAAATAAACATACTTTAAAAAAAAAAAGAGAGAACTGTGTGAAGAGGTAACCCTGGAAGTACAGCGGGAACCAGCTTTCCTGGCTACCATCCTTAACCTGTTTCCTCAGGATTCGGGATGGCTGCGCTGGTTCTTGCCTTCACCTCCTAAGCCCGTGAACTTACTGGGAAAGAGAAGAAAGCAATGCCCTCCATTTCAGGTCATCTGTCCCCAAGTTTATTCTCTAGTATTTCTCACTGCTGGAAGAACGTGTACACACAGCCGTAGGCAGCTTCCGGGGAGGCTGGAAAATGTCACCCCCCAGTTGGGCAGCAATAGACCCAAATAAAGGCCAGGACACATTGCTCAGGAAGGAAGCGAAAGCCAGAGGGGGTGCGTTGGTAGCCACACTGAGCTGAGCAGCTTTAGGTGTGAGAAGAGAGCATGCGTTTGGGGTCTTCTGGCTGAGACTGTTGAACTGGTTTGTGTCTGATAGACGTGAGCCCTCCTTGCTTGCTTCAGCCTGCCTTCCAGGTCACCTCAAGTGCCAGATCGCTGAGACAGGCTGAGAGAAGGGAGTTAAATGGCCGTGTGTTAAGGAAATCAATCCGCTTAGGAACCACATCTCAATTCTCACCTGTAAACTAAAAGCCGAGGCAGTTGGGATGTGGCTCAGTATAGGACGTAACTACCTAGCGAGACATGCCAGGTTGTAGCTCTAGTACTTAAAGCAGGTAAACAAACAGACCTTTAAAATAAAGCTGAGTCTGGGTGTGGATGTGTGGGCATGTGATCCCAGCACTGGGAAAGCAAGAGGCAGGAGGATGGAGAATTTAAGGTCAGCCTCTGTTACATATCAAGCTCACCTTCCTCAAACCAAAATGAACAAGAAAAACAACAACAACAAAAAAAAACCAAAAAAATAATAATGAATCAGAAATAAGTAAAGTTTGACGTGCTCAAAGCATGGAGTTGGCTGAGCCTGGCCCATTTCCTACCCATAGGGTGATTGTATTGACAAGTTTTAGATGAGTTTCAGAGAGGACTCAGAATCCAGGCATCCTCTCCCTCATGCCACTCTCACAGGGCACCTGCTCTTTGCCACAGGTATGAGTGCAGATCCCTGCAAGGGACCCTCCACCCCACAGAGAGCAGAGCGGTCAGGCTGGGTTAGTTAGAGGCAGGCTAGGCTCCCAAGGGCTCCCTCCCCACCTCCAGCTTGGTTTTTGGGTTTTTGGGTTTTTGGTTTTGTTTTGTTTTGTTTTCATTCACTTCTTTTGGATCCTTCTACCAAGGTCCACTCTTGATTGGGGAGGGCTCAGATTGATTCCTTCAGTCCTCCTTGACTGAAGCAGGAAACACCCCTTGCTCCCTGGCAGCCCTGGGCAGGCCAGCCACAAAAATCCAGCCAAGACCTCTGCCCTCTACATTGGAAACTTACTGAAAAAGGAAAACCAGAGCAGCTAATGATGCTTAGTGTGTCATCAGGATCTAGACCACCTGAGAGACCTCCCAACGGGCCTGCCTGGGTGAGAAGACATAACTGACTTGGAAAGACACATCCTTTTTTTTTTTCTTTTTTGAGATTTATTTATTTTATGAATATGAGTGCTCTGGGTTTTTTGGTTTTGGTTTTTTGAAACAGGATTCTCGGTGTAGCCTTGGCTATCCTGGACTTACTTTGTAGACCAGGCTTTGTAGGTCCACCTGACTCTTCCTCCTAAGTGCTGGGATTACAGGCTTGCGCCACCGCACCGGGCGGTATAAGCGGTCTCTGTTTTTGTGGACACCAGAAGAGGAAACCAGATCTCATAATAGATGGTTGTGAGCCACCATGTGGTTGCTGGGAATTGAACTCAGGACCTCTGAAAAAGCATCCAGGGCTCTTAACCGGTGAGCCATCTCTCCAGCCAGACACGCCCATCTTAAATGTGGCCAGGACAATTCCTAGGATTCCTGGACTGTATAACAGAGAAGTCCAGCCGAGCACTAGGGTGCATCCACCCTTTTGTGCACTCGGTGTGGCCATTGGCCGGACTCCTGCTGCTATGACCCACCCCCTGCCTTCAGGGACTGTACCTTAACCTGATGAGGGGAAGAAAATTCAGTCTTCAGCATTGTTTCCAGACAATCAGGTCTGTGTTTTGTTCTCCTCGGTGCTGAGGATGGAATCCACCGTGGGTTTTAAGCTAGGGCTGCCCAGCTGAGTCCCAGCCTAGCACTCTTAACACCAAGTCTGTAAATGCTCCTTGACTGCCTATGTTCTTCGCTCTGAGTCCTGGGCTGTGTGGGGGCGGTTCTCCTTTATTTCACTTTATCTTCAGGGCTCAAGTGAGACTTTTTTTTTTTTAATGTTTTTTTTTTTAATTGCATATACAGTGCTCTGCCTGCATGTACACCTTCAGGCCGGAGGAGGGCACCAGATCTCATTATGGATGGCTGTGAGCCACCATGTGGTTGCTGGGAATTGGACTCAGGACCTTTGGAAGAGCAGCCAGTGCTCTTAACCTCTGAGCCATCTCTCCAGGCCTCAACTGAGGCTTTTAAGGCCAGGCCTCAGGCTCACACAGAAAGAAAATCTCTTTGGGCATAATGGAACCAGATTCCTAACTCCAAACTTCTTTTTTTTTTTTTTAAGATTTATTTATTTATTATGTATTCAATGCTCTGCCTGCATGTAACTCCTGCATGACAGAAGAGGGTACCAGATCTCATTATAGATGGCTGTGAGCTACTGTGTGGTTGCTGGGAACTGGACTCAGGACCTTTGGAAGAGCAGCCAGTGCTCTTAACCTCTGAGCCATCTCTTCAGCCCCCAACTTATTTTTTCTTTTTCTTTTTCTTTCTTTCTTTCTTTCTTTTTTTTTTTTTAGACAGGGTCTCTCTATGTTAGCCTTGGCTGTCCTGAACTTACTATGTAGACCAGGCTGGCCTGGAACTCACAGTGATATGCCTGCCTCTGCCTCCTGAGTGCTAGGATTAAAGGTGTGTGTCACACTCCTGGCCCCAAACTTCTTAACATGAGTTTTGTTCTCTCTCTCTCTTTCTTTTTTTAAAAGATTTTATTTTTATTTTTATTATGTATGTGCACACGTTTGTACAGTTGCCTACAGAAACCAAAAGAAAGCATCAGATACCCCTGGAACTGGAGTAAAGGCAGGTGTGAGTTGTCCTGTGTAGGTGCTGGGAACCAAACCTGGTCCTCTGCAAGAGCAGTGGATGTTCTTTTTTTATTTTTTTTAAGATTTATTTATTTTATATATGAATGTTCTATCTGCATGTACACCTGCACACCACAAGAGAACATCGGATCCCAGTATATATGCTTGTAAGCCACCATGCCGTTGCTGGGAATTGAACTCAGGACCTCTGGAAGAGCAGACAGTGCTCTTAACCGCTGAGTCATCTCTCCAGGCCCCAGTACATGTTCTTAACCACTGAGCTATCTCTCCAGCTGGTCTTTGTTTTCTTATTTCCTTAGAAAATACTACCAGAGCAACTATCCCCCCCCCAATTAAAGGAGACAATAAAACTGAAGTGTTTTGTATAACTCCTGTTAGTAAAGGTTTAGAAAAATAGATGATTTACAAAGTCATTATGTGGGGATGAATATTCCAAAACACACTGTCTACATGTATAAAACTGTCAATGAATAAAAGACATTCTTCTTTCTTTCTTTCTTTGTTGTTGTTGTTTTTCGAGACAGGGTTTCTCTGTGTAGCCTTGGCTGTCCTAGACTCACTTTGTAGACCAGGCTGGCATCAAACTCACAGAGATCCACCTGCCTCTGCAGCCACCGCCGCCGCCGCCGCCGCCGCCACCACCACCACCACCACCGGCTGACATTCTATTTTTTATTTTTTATTTTTTTTTTTGGTTTTTCGAGACAGGGTTTCTCTGTGTAGCCTTGGCTATCCTGGACTCGCTTTGTAGACCAGGCTGGCCTCGAACTCACAGCGATCCGCCTGCCTCTGCCTCCCGAGTGCTGGGATTAAAGGCGTGCGCCACCACGCCCGGCAACATTCTATTTTTTCAAAAGTCAATATGGGCCTGAATGAAGCTGGGTGACAGAAGCCTATCATGATAGAGGCCCTAGGTTCAGTCCATGTGATGTTTCAGTCGCTTTTATCCTGGCCACCTGTGGCTGTCTTTCAGATTAGATGAGGCGCCTGTTTCAGTGTACTTACACGTTTGCATTCATCATTCACAGATTATTGTAGGCATAGGACAGATCCAAGTGAGAGATAGGGCCTGCTCACCACACTCGCTGAGGCTTAACGGGCGTTGAATTGATGTCAGAGGTTTCCAGAAGAGACTCTCAGGCAAAGAGGGCAGGCCTCGGGTGTGTGAGTGTCCAACCCAGATATTAGAGATCGCCTAAGCTTGTGGGAAGAGAAAGGACAGAGGATTTGAGGTTGGGGGCGGGGGACATATATGAAGAAGCTTCTAAGCCAGTGAAAGACCCCAGTGAAGGAAGAGGAGTCCGAGGCTGTGACTTAGGACTGAAGGGCTTGTGACATGCTGAGGAGACCCCTCTGGGTCCCACAGCAGCTGAGAACCTGGGAACTGAGACCTCACCTCTCCATTCGGCCCACAGGAACCAGGGCCAAAGCTCTGGGCCCGCTGCTGTCCCCACCCCCACCCAATGCCCTCAGGAACATCAGATTAGTTTCTGTGCGTGGTGAGGGGCCAGGCTGGGAGACCAAGTGAATGGAATCAAGGATTCACCTAGACCCATCCTCCAGCTCAGGCATGAAGCCAGAGGCAAAGGATTCCTTGAACACAATTAACTGACAGTGGAGGAGCCTGCACCCACCACCCCCAGCAAGGCTTCTGACACTGTCAGAGTCCTGGGCTGTGTGCGTCAGCGCTTGCTGCAAACTATGCCTTTTGTTCACTGCTTGCACTTGGCTGAGAAAAACTAGGTCTTGCTGTGGCACATACTAAAAACTGTAGAGATATATCTTTTCAGAACTAATGTTCTCTCCTGAGCTACCTGACAGCACCATGTTTACCACCAAGAGACTCATAACTAGGAGTTGGAGAACTTGTTAAATAGTGCTTTAGGAGTCCAGGCATAACCCCCTCCCACAGAGAAAGAGAGAGAGAGAGAGAGAGAGAGAGAGAGAGAGAGAGAGAGAGGAGAAAGGATCTCCCCACACCCTCAGAGCTCCCTTAAGCCAAGATTCCTGGAGTGTCTGAGATTGTTTTCCACTTAGGAGAGATCCAGAGTAAAACAAAGGGCCCCAAGAGCTGTTCCAGAGAAAGAGGGCAAAGGTCCTGCATGGCTAATGACATCAGGACTTGCAGGACTAGCCAGACAAGGGTAGAGCCAGGACAGGAACAGACCTCCAGGACACAGTCTGGCAGGTGTGGTCTCAGGGAGGGGCTCCAGATGCAGCTCCCTGAATAACAAACATCAGGTCACCAGGCTCACTTAGTCTGGAGGCGCCCCCACAAAGCCAGAGGGGAAGCCATAGGTGTCCTGGCCATGAAGCAATGTCCCAGAAAATGCTTCCTGGCCTCTTGTGCTTGAATGTACCCATGTCAGCAGGGCTAAGCGTCTGGCCTTCTCTGTGCCTCTTAAGAGAGGAAGCCACATTCAGAGGGAGGGTGAAATGGCCACTGGGCACAAAGCCCATCGATTGCTCAGTCAAAGTGCATCATGGGATGGGGAGCAGAGTGGGCAGTAGTTCCCAGAAGCCTTCTCTTAGCATTCAATTCTCTCACCAGGAAGCTCAGTAGACGTAATTGAATAGCCAGAGAGGGAAAGGAGAGGACCCTAGGAGCCCTCAGAGCGCTCTCTCCTACTCTCCAGCCCTCCAGCAGTAGATGGTCCTTATGGGGTAGAATGGCCCCAGCGGACAGTCTTCAGGGAGGTGGGCTTCAGAGGGTGCAGGTCAGCCCCAGACCTCTTGCCATATCTAACACTGTAATCTGGCTGCATTAGGCAGGTGTGGAACTGTGTGTGATGGATTTACTCTGGCATTGTCCAAGCAGAAGGCTACCCTCTCCTCCTGCCTCTTATCATCAAGACCCCACTGACCCATGAGGACTCTACCATGAGATGGCCCCATGGGTTTCTAGGCATGAGAAAAGGTGCTCTGGTGCTTGTCGTCATGGACTGAGCAGGGATGGAGTCCAAGCTATGCCTCCCCTCCGTGCTCGTGGAGCTTCCTTATTGTGCCCCTAGAACCTGTCCATGGCACCAGGGCTTGAAACCAGTTTCCAGACTCCTTGAGGCCAGTCTCAGAGAGGCTGGAGGAACCTATGTTCCTGGGTCAGGCCCCAGGTGTGGTCTCGCTGGCACAGAATGCAGCCAGGGTACCTGGGGACTCTGGCCCTTAGGGAAGCAGTCATCCCAGCCTTTCCCAGGGAGATGGCAGGCGAACCTCATTCTCTCCCTCTGGCTGGCTCATCTCACCACCCGTTAACTGTTACCCTAGAGCAGCGATTCTCAACCTGTGTCTTGACCCCTTTGGTGGTTGAATGGCCCTTTCACAGGATCACATATCAGATATCCTGCATGCCAGATATTTGCATCACATCTATCTATCTATCTATCGGTTTCTCTGTGTAGCCATGGCTGTCCTGGAACTCCCTATGTAGAGCAAGCTGGCCTCATTTTTATTTTTATTTTTATTTTATTTTATGTTATTTTATTTTGGTTTTTCAAGACAAGGTTTCTCTGTGTAGCCTTGGCTGACCTAGACTTGCTTTTGTAGTCCAGGCTGGCCTCGAACTCACAGCGATCCACCTGCCTCTGCCTCCCGAGTGCTAGGATTAAAGGCGTGCGCCACCACGCCCGGCTTGGCCTCATTTTTATTTTAGTTGAATGTTTGTAATTGTTTCTATTTATTACATTTCTGAGCATAGGTCATGCCATTCACATGCCAAAGCACCTGGGAACTTCACAGCCTTTGTGACTCCATCATCTTCACCTGCTCTGGGTAGAACCTGCTGAGAAACCAGCCACCCTTCCAGCTGCACTGAGGGGTGTTCAGAGGCCTGCTTTCTGCCCTGAGCCCTTTCTAGAGGTCACCCTACCCACAGCATTGCTATGGGGCTTCGGTGGCTGCCTTGAAACCTAGGGCAGAGAGGGCTGAGGCTGGAGCTAAGTGGTGACCTAATGGTGGGCTCACCAATGCCAAACAGACCCCCTGGGCAGCAGAGGCTTGAGATGAACTAACCAACTAGTGAGTTTGAGTTTACCTGAACCCAAACCCTTAATGTCCAAAATCTCACTGTTCAACCCAGAACCCTCGTGGATTTCCTGCTGGTGTGGGTGAGGATCCTGCAACCACTTCTGCCAACAGCCAAACTGATAACGCAGAGGCTCTGGATAATGTGACCTGTGTCGGTTTGTTTTAGAACTCTGCTCCAAAGATGACCTACTATGGAAAGTGCATTGAGACTGTGATAGAGCAACTTGACAAATTTAAGCCTCATAAGGACAACCCTGAGCAGTTCCTGGAGACGGTGTCCACCTCCTTACAGCAGGTAGGGTCAGGGTAGCCCCTGGGGTTCCGGGAGACCACTTCAGTGATATGTGTCACCTAGCAATTCACTCTCAGGCAAATAGCATGAGATCCAACCCTTCCTTTGTGGAGAAGTGTGAGACAAGGCTAGCAGGCTGGACCCCTTAGTCACAAGAAGGCTTCCAGCACCCACAATGCCCATTAGACCTGGCTCCCCAGAGCTACAAAACTTCCATGTCAGGCAGGTGGATCACTGTGAGTCAAAGGCCAGCCTGGTCTATACAGTCCAGGTCAGCCAAGGCTACACAGAGAAACCTTGTCTCAAAAACAAACAAACAAAAAACTTCCATGGCTCATTATGACAGATGTTCCCTCATAGGAAAAGCTGTGACTGTGTGGACAGCATCAATGAGGGAAGCAGGGAGTTAGGGCCACAGTGCACCGTGGGTTATATGTCGCAGAAGAGGCCTCTAGTAGAGTCTGGTTGGTGGTTTCCCCCTCCCCGCAGCCCTGCCTCAGTCTGTGAGCACTGCTATAACAAGCCTGAGGCTAGGGAAATTGCACAGAAAGTAACTCTCAAGGTTCTGGAAACTGAGACATCCAAGACAGAGGCAGCAGTGTGGTCCACCACAGAAGGGGAGAGAGAGGCAGACAGGCAGAGTGTGTCTCCGGAATGTCCCACCTGAGCCCGTCACAATGGCCGCTATGCCTCCATGTGAGTTTTGGATGGTTAAAGCACATCCCTCACCCAGCCGACTTGCCACCCTCTTTTTTTTTTTTTTTTTTTTTGGTCTTTTGAGACAGGGTTTCTCTGTGTAGCCTTGGCTGTCCTGGACTCACTCTGTATACCAGGCTGGCCTCGAACTCACAGCGATCCGCCTGCCTCTGCCTCCCGAGTGCTGGGATTAAAGGCGTGCGCCACCACGCCCGGCTCTTGCCACCCTCTTTATGGTCAGCTCCAGCTTCTGCCCAGGTCGGCATCCTACACACCAGCTCTGCAGCATTCTGACTGGCCCTCTGGACACTCCCTGCTCTGAGTCTCCTTTCCCCAGAGGCTGAGGCCTCTCCTTGTGGGGATACTCCGGAGAGTCACCCTACCTGCTACTAGATCCAGTTCCTCTATCCAGCACAGACCCCTCTTCCCAATCCTAGACTCTTGCACCCAATGGTAAGTAGCATATATGTCCAGTCTGGAGCATATCTATCTCTCGGTCCCCATGAGCCCCGACAAGCAGCTCATCTCAGCAGCCCAAGCCCAGTCATCAAGAACTGTGTCTCTTCCTTGCCAGGTGATATGCGCACCTGTTTCCCCCCCATCCCCGCCACCTCTTGCCTCAGCCCTGGTATAGCCCTTGTCCTATTCACAGCGAAAGCTCTCTCTCTCGTCTCTCTGTTCAGAGCACCGCCCTCCTAGACTCTGATCTCCCCGCAGACATGACACAGACCGTGTCCTCCCTGCAGAGCCTCTCCACATCACTGTGCCCTCCCGGTTCTCCTACCCATCCCCGTGCCCACTCCACTGCCGCACTGCCTCCCTTCCTGGTACTTGTTGAGCAGTCCATTTGTTCCTCCACTATCCTTGCCACTCCCCCGCCCACTAGAAATACCCAGCGTGCTGCCTGGGCTGCTAAGTCATCCCAGGCTTTCAGGGAAGACGGCCCCTTTCTTTCCATCAAGGCAGAGAAGTTCGAGTTGTTACTCTTCAATGACCATTCTAGAAAACTGAGTTTTAGCAGTACATAAGTAGTTTGGGGCACTTTTTCCCCCTGTTAACAACCAATAGACTTATTCTAAGTGAGGCCTGGCTGTCATTTAGCAAATCATAAAGTCGTGTCCATCTGTGTGATTTTTCCATGAGAAGCCTAGCACTCTGATGCCTTCCATTGAGCCGGCGGCAGCCGATGGAGCTGATCTCTACCTCAGGCACAGAGGCAGCTCCTCAGATGTTGGTCCTTTCAGGTTCTGCCAAAGCCCTTCTTGAGCCAAGGTGGATTTGGGCCCTGGGTACTGACCCAGTTTGAACAACACACTTTCATCTCTAGCTGTCAGAAGGCTGCTGTAACATACTGACTGCCAGGTCGAGGCTGGAGATGACGCTGCCAGAAAGTTCCACAATGCCTAGACCACTGGGCAGAGGCTGACAGAGGGGCGTGGGGCAGGCTGACTGTATACCATGGCAGCCTTAAGTGCTGCTGCTACTGCTGCTGCTGGTGCTGTGCTGCTCCTCCTCCTCCTCCTCCTCCTTCTTCTTCCTTCTCCTTCTTCTTCTCCTCCTCCTCCTTCTTTCTCCTCCTCCTCCTCCTCTTCTTCCTTTTTTTTTTTTGAGATAGAGTTTTTTGTGAAGCCTTGACTGTCCTGGACTCTCTTTGTAGACCAAACTGGCCTCAAATTCACAGAGATCCACCTGCCTCTGCCTCCTAAATGCTGGGATTACCTAAGTGCCTCTTAATGTGGACATGGCCTTATCTGGCTGTACTGTCTGCATAAAGGAAATTAGGTTACAGCTGGCAACTATAGCTCACAGGTCCAGATGCTACTGGTAGCCTAGGTTTACCTGGGCCAACTTGGCTGGGCCTCAGGAAGGAGACAGGAGTAAAGGGATCCAACCCACTTACCTATGGCCTGGTCACTAGGCAGCTCTGGAGGTGTATCCCACGGCTTCTGTCTCCACTCCTAATCAGTTACCAACCCTCTGGAGCAAGCATAAGACTCAGACACATTCATCTGGGGCTGAGTTTTGTAGGTGGAGATACAGGTGGGGTCAGCATCTGCATACCACCTTGGCTTTCCCAGTACTCAGAAGCCCCTCGCCTGGCAAGACTAGTGAACAGGCTATGCCTACGTAGCCAGGGAATCCACCTGGGACTAAGGATGTAGGCAGGCTAGGCAACCAGGCAGCCAGGCAGCGAGGAAGGGTCTGACTTTAAGGAACAGCAGGTCCCTGGAAACAGGAGAGGGCTTCCTGGGCAGAGGGATCTACTAAGATGAGACCCCAAGAACTCAAGGGCCTAACCTGTGGTTCCAGAGCCTAAGGGTCTGCGTCTTCCCTTTGGGGACATCTAGACACTGATGTGTACAGTTGCTGGACTCAAAGGAATGAAGCGCCAGGCATGGTGGCACACGCCTTTAACCCCAGCACTCAATAGACAGAGGCAGGCAGATCACTGTGAATTTGAGGCTAGCCTGGTCTACAAAGTAAGTCCTGGACAGTCAAGGCTGCACAGAGAAACCCTATCTCTAAGAACCAAAAAAAAAAAAAAAAAAAGTTTTTTTAAAAAAAATCAAAGGAATGAAGCTTACCTGGGTGGGTGGGTTAGCAGGATCTTGATTCAGCAGTGAACGGGTGGAGGGTGGGGATCTCCTTCAGTGATACAGCCCTTTCAGGGACACAACTCTCTTTATTGGTGGGGATACCATCTGTATGAACCTTGGGGAAGTAAGTAGGGGTGTTTAGGTGAGCGTACATCATTGGCCGGGGCTGAGGTGCTGGGAATACTTCATTTGCATGAAGAAGAATTCCAGGTGCTTGGGGGAGATGTCCTGGTCACCAGGCTGAGTGACTACCTCAAGAATAGCAGAGGTGGAGACCACAAGACTTTGTGCACCGGGGTACGTAAGCACAGAACAGAGAAGGAGTGATCCTTACTCCTGCTGGTCTCAAGACTGAGGTTTTTTGGGGTTTGGACACGTCTTGACCTCACTCTTGCTCCAGGCCAGTTCCCCCAGTCGCATGGTCCACATGCCCGGCACTGAGCTGTAATTGAGAGTGAGTAGACAGGAAGCCCGATAGGGCCTGTGCGCCTAACCTTCAGACCTGGCTGCCCAGCCTGCGTGGCTGGCCAGTGGGGAGGTTGGTTCTAAGCAGGAAATGGTCAGGGCAGAGCCCAGACTGTGGACAAGCGGGTATGAGCATAAAAAGATCCTGCAGAACAGGACTAACAAGAAAAGCGTAGGCAGCCAGATAGCTCTGGGGTAAGCAGCCACAAGAGAGAGGGAGACGTTAAAGGGGGTGGCCAGCTTGGGGGAAACTGTTAACTAATTTTGAAGTTATCAGAGAAGTGTCAGTTAACTGTGAGTGAAGAGGAGCAGAGAGGAGAGGCAGATGCATTCTCAGGGCACCAGAGTCATACCCCGTGGTGGTTTCACTGTGGGCCATGCCAATTTGTCACCCTCTTGTAAATCCTAGCACAGTGTCATTTTAATGGCTGCGTTGTGCTGGCCGGTGGGATGGAGCACTGATGCTTAACCTTTGCTTACCCCACCGTTGGACCTTTGTTCCTGTTTTCACTGCTGCCCAGACCTCTTTTCCCAGATGTGTGCGCATGGACATTTTCTGTGTTGTGGAAGGTTTTCTTAAGTTCCCAGAAGTACACTTGCTCTGTTAAAGGGTCATGAAAATAAAGCTGTAGAAACCTATCTTCCAAATTGCTTTCTGGAGAGGCTCAGCAGCAAACATCCCAACAAACTTCTCCATGCTGTACTGGCACCGGCAGATGTCTTTATTTCCTTCTCCTTCAAAACTTAATCATTTTTCAAGCCTTAATTACTTTTTAAAATAATTTACATGTATCACACATAGGTCATATTATCATTTGGGTCTGAATTGTCCCCCCAAAGGCTCCTGTGTTGAAGGTCTTGCTCCCAGTGCAGTGTTCAGAGGTAGGGCAGCTGGGCAATGGTTGGATCCTGGGGGCTCTGACTTTGTCAATGGACTTGTAGAGACCAAACCAACGCCATTTTGTGTTCAGGGCCTGAGAACTTGACCTCCCCAGCTAGAGTGTCCAGAGAGAGCCACAGACATGCAGCTAGTAGCTGTCCCCAGGAGCTTGCACCAGGGCCAATCAGAGCTACAGGTCACTGCGACCAGAACATAAAAAAAAAAAATTTTCCCCTGCAGTCTGCCCCTGGTCCCCTTGGTTAGCCCTGGTCCCCCAGCCAATCAGCTTAAAGGACAACTTTCCTTTACCCCTCTAACCTATCATGTAACAGCAGGGCTTAGAAAGGGCTTGGAAACACACACACACACACACACACACACACACACACACACACACACACACACACATCCTGCAGCTTTTTCCTTTAAAAACCCTGTTCCCCTAGTGCTAGGAGCAGCCATCTTCCCTCATCACAAGGGGGCTGGCGGTCCAACCTCTGATCTTGAAATAAAGGAGACCCTGTGTGATTTGCATCCGGCTGACTCCTGGTGGTCTTTGGGGCTTTCACAACTTGGGCATTACAGACTGATCATAATGTGGTAGCATTATTCAAAGCTGGTGGGAACTTGAAGAAGCAGGTCACTACAAGGGTGTCTTGAAAGGATATATCCTGTGTCTGTCCCTAGTTCTCTCTGCTTCCTACTACCATGAGATGAGATGGTGAGCAGCTTCCCTCTGATCTGCCATGCTTTTATTTTACCATGGGCCAGAAAGCAATGGGAGCCAGCTACCTATGGACCAGAGCCTTTGAAACCATGAGCCAAATTAATATTTTCCACCTGTAAACTGTTTTTTTTTTTATTTGTTTTTGTTTTGTTTTTCGAGACAGGGTTTCTCTGGGTAGCCTTGGCTGTCCTGGACTCACTCTGTAGACCAGGCTAGCCTCGAACTTACAGCGATCCACCTGTCTCTGCCTCCTGAGTGCTGGGATTAAAGGCGTGCGCCACCACCGCCCAGCTTCTGTAAACTGTTTTTGTAGATTATTCTTATCAGTTGTTTTAATTTTTATTTATTTTATGTATGAGTGCTCTATCTGCATGTACACCCGAAGGCCAGAAGAGGGCATTAGATACCAGTATATATGGTGGTAGGCTACCACGTGGTTGCTGGGAATTGAACTCAGGACCTCTGGAAGAACAGACAGTGCTTATAACCACTGAGCTATCTCTCCAGCCCTGTTTGTTTCTTGAGATAGGGTTTCTCTATGTAGCCTTGGTTGTCCTAGGACTCACTCTTTAGACCAAGTTGGCCTTGACCTCACAGAGATCTACGTGCCTCTGCCTCCCTGAGTTCTGGGATTAAAGGTGTGTGCCCAGCCCTGTTTTTCTCAGATTTTTAACATGGTGATAGAAATTCTTAACACTGGTCATAAAAACAAAACTGTTCAAAAGGGCAAATGAGAAAAGTGAGCCTGGCCTTTCTTCCAAAGGGGACAAACTTGAGAAATTCAGAATCAATGTAATTTCTCTCCTCCCTCTCCCCACCTCTTCCTCTCTCCCTCTTCCTTTCCCTCTCCCACATCCTCTCTTCCCTTGTCCTCTCCCCTGCCCCTCCCTATGTAGCCCTGCCTGGTCTAAAACTCAGGTAGACCAGGTGTCCTTCAACTCAGCCTGCACTGCCCCAAGTGCTGGGATTACCCGCGTGCGCCACCACGCCTGGCTTTTTGGTGTGCACCACTATGCCTGGCTTTTTGGTGTGCACCAGCATGCCTGGCTTTTTGGTGTGCACCACTATGCCTGGCTTTTTGGTGTGCACCACTATGCCTGGCTTTTTGGTGTGCACCACTATGCCTGGCTTTTTGGTGTGCACTACCATGCCTGGCTTTTTGGTGTGCACTACCATGCCTGGCTTTTTGGTGTGCACCACCATGCCTGGCTTTTTGGTGTGCACCACTATGCCTGGCTTTTTGGTGTGCACTACCATGCCTGGCTTTTTGGTGTGCACCACTATGCCTGGCTTTTTGGTGTGCACCACTATGCCTGGCTTTTTGGTGTGCACCACCATGCCTGGCTTTTTGGTGTGCACCACTATGCCTGGCTTTTTGGTGTGCACCACTATGCCTGGCTTTTTGGTGTGCACCACTATGCCTGGCTAAGGGAACAGAATTCTTACTGCTACTTAGCAGCTCCCATTCTGCCCTTTATTCTGGACAAACTCTCACAGATTTCCCGTGACCATAAAGCGTTCTTTTTTTTTTTAAGATTTATCTATTTATTATTTATAAAGTATTCTGCCTGCATGTGTCCACTCCAGAAGAAGGCACCACATCTCTCTCTCTTTTTTTTTTTTTTTGGTTTTTTCGAGACAGGGTTTCTCTGTGTAGCCTTGGCTGTCCTGGACTCACTCTGTAGACCAGGCTGGCCTCGAACTCACAGCGATCCACCTGCCTCTGTCTCCCAAGTGCTAGGATTAAAGACGTGCTCCACCACGTCTAGCTTCTTGGACATTTTTTTATTTCTTCATTTGAAAGCCTTTATATGAATTATTATTAATAATAATTTTGTTTTTGCTTTTCCAAAACAGTGTTTCTCTGTGTAGCCTTGGCTATCCTGGACTCTCTTTGTAGACCAGGCTGGCTTGAACTCACAGTGATCCACCTGCCTCTGCCTCCCGAGTGCTGGCATTAAAGGCCACCACACCTGGCTATGAATTCATTTTTAAGTTATTGTGGTAAAATGCCACATGACATAAATTCTGACCATTTTAACTGTTTTCAAGTGGCACAAAGCACACTCACAAGGCTGTCCAGCCATCACTTCTGTCTATCTCCATAACCTCTAATGTTCCTGACCTGAAACTCTGTCCCCATGAAATTCCTGCTGCCTCCCCCACCACCCCCGCCTCCATCTTCTCCCCTGCCACTTGCTTGCCCTTCTTTCTGTCTATGGATTCCCCCGTCCTCATACAGGAGGATGCTCGTGTAAGGCCTGTCCTTCTGTGTTTGTATTGCCTCATTGTTTTCCTTGGTTATTTTGTCTTTGAACCCACATTGTCCTCATTCGCCCTGGAGGTCCTGCCTTCCCAATCATGGTGGTCATTGACCACTGCTCTAGGACAGCTGAACTAGCTGGCCTGTCTTCAGCCATGTAGGAGTAACTGTCCCCCACCTTTGTCCTTGATCTCCTGGTCTCGGAGCACTCACTCTTGGCTTCCTTTTCCAGACTCTGAACCCCCAGAAGCTTACCTTCGTTTTGGACATTCTGGCTGGCTGCCTTGAATACCGGAAGTTACTGACCATTGTGGTGGATGCCTTCTATGTACGGGATGGTCGGCTCTGCCTGTGGGCTGACTATAGCCTCTTTGAGGGTACGTGTATCCACTATGCACGTGTCAGTGAGCTCTTTCTCTCATTTGATTCTCAGGCACCCTTAAGTGTGTGGCCTAGGCTAGGTATATTTTATCACTTCACAGATGGGGAAACTGAGACCTGGGTCTTGAGAGCAGACATGGGCCCTGCTGCCCCATGCAGCCTCTGAACACCCCCGCCCCAGCCATGTACCTGAAAGAGAAGGCCCCCTGAGGGTAACTTGGGCCAAATGACATACCTCTTGTAGTCTGTCCGTGCCCCTAATCTTGTCACCCGTGGAGAGAATAGGTCTATGCTAGTCTGGATTATGGAGAGGGAGATTAAATACAAGAGCCATCTCTGACCACTGTCCACACTCACAGAACACAGTGTCTATGGTCAGTGGCTGGTGCTACCGTAGGGCAGAGAGGGATCAAGCCCTGGGACCTGCTCTTAGCCTTGCTGCTGGCGTGGGAGGTGGAGAGGTCAGGGTTGCGGCACAGTGGTAGGCTGAGGCACAAGGCTGGTGCCAGAGGCAACACTGGGCTGACCGTCACTGCCTAGCTCAGAGGCAGAACCAGCAAGCCTCACCAGAGGAGACACCATGCCCTAGAGGCTCAAAGTGACTCAGCTCACAAAATCGACAAAACTGAAGATGACATCACCTTTGCCCAGAGGAACGCTGGGATTTCTGAGAACTGACCAAATGCAGTGTAATGTGTGCGGAAGCTAAAAGCCCCACGTAGCCAGTGTCTGCGATCCCTGAGCATGAAGTGGTAGCTGCCATCTGGGCCTGTCCTTATGTGCCCCAGTAGAAAAAGGTGCCTGCAAGACACTCAGCAGCCGCAGGACTCTCCAAAGGTCACACGCAGAGCCCCTCTGCCGGGAGAGCAGGCGGCCGGGCGTGCCTCACTCCACGCTCTCTCCTCAGTGATCTGCTACCTGGCCATGTTCCAGCTGGATGAGCTCGGCTTCCAGCTCTTCTGCAGCATCATCAAGTCCCAGCCTGTGGCAAAGACTTGCAAGGTGAGCCCCACTGCCCTCTCCACGGGACTGAGGTTGAGGCTGCCATCCAGGAGGGACAGGAACCAGGGCCGGATGCGAGTCTGATCAGCCCCACCTTTCATCCTCTAGCTAGACAAACTGGAGGGTCCATCTCTTCTCTGCTTAATATTGGCTGACAGGGCCCCGTATAGGGAGGGCAGCGTCCTCTGTCCCGAGGGAAATCTGTCTGTCTGATTTGTGAAGGACAGGCTTGCCTACCTGCACATGAACATAAGTGCCCCATGCCAGATAAGCAATTAGAATTATCTTAAGCAAGGGCTTCGTTTTTTATAGCAAAGAATTAAAATCAATGGCATCTTCTGAGAGATGCTTTGAGACTGCCCTGGCCAATTCCACACTCAGCATGACCTGTACTTGGCTCAGGCTCTGCTGCCTTGTGCTGGAATCCATAATGACTACTGAGCAAATATTCCACTCTGTCTCTTACCCTGGTACTGCAGTGCTGACTCACCAGATGCTTGGGGTGTAGACCACATACCATTCTCAGGATATGCACAGTGACCCCAGGCCAGTACCTGGTCACTGACCAGCCTAGGGAGCTCATGGCAACAGCCCGCACAACCCACACGGGAGCCAGCCCTTGTGGCCTGTAATCCCAGCTACCTGGGAGGCTGAGAGAGGAGGGCTAGACTGAGTCACTGTGTCAAAGTTAAAAAGAAAAAGAAAGGGGGCTAGAGAAGAGGGCTCAATGGTTAAGAGCACTAACTGCTCTACCAGAAGACCAAGGTTCAATTCCCAGCACCCACATGGCAGCTTACAACTGTCTGTAATGCCAGGATCAATAAAAATAATTTTTGGGGGGAGTTGTTGTTGTTTCTTTTTTTTTTCTTTTCTTTTTTTTTTTTTTTTTTTTTTTTTGGTTTTTCTTTTTCTTTCTTTCTTTCTTTTTTTTAAAAAACAGGGTTTCTCTGTGTAGCCTTTGCTGTCCTGGACTCACTCTGTAGACCAGGCTGGCCTCGAACTCACAGTGATCCACCTGCCTCTACCTCCTGAGTGCTAGGATTAAAGGTGCGTGCCACCACACCGGGCTGAATAAAAATAAATTAAAAGAAAAAGAAAGAAAGAAAAACTGAGGCTTAAACTCAGCTGTATAATGTTTTCATAGCCTGTGTGGGGTCCAAAGAAAAAGAAAACTCCAGGGACCAAAGGGACAGAGGTCAAATGGTGACCAGCACAAGGCCTTTCCTTGTCCACCCCATACTCCATGCTCCATTGGGTGACTCTGGTCCCATTCGGGTCTCTCTACCTGCTTTGGAACTCGAGAAAGAAGCCAGGTGAAGACAGACATCCAGCTGTTGGCAGCAGGGTGGCCTGTCTTAGGTGCTGCTGCTGCAGCTGTGGCCAGGAGTGTCATGGCTATAAACATCAGGCCCCAGGTTGCTTGGAAGGCAGTTTCCGTCTGTGGGCCTCACAGGCAATACTGCTCATGGTTCTGAGACAGCAGGTGGAAGAGCTGCGAGTCCTAGTACCCAAGAGCCCCACACTCATTCACTAAGGACCTGCCAGATAGTCAAAGGCTTCTTCTCCTTTTTTTTTTTTTTTTTTTTTGTTTGTTTGGTTTGGTTTGGTTTGGTTTTTTGTTTTGTTTTGTTTTTTTGAGACAGAGTTTCTCTATGATATCTTGGCTGTCCTGAACTCACTTTGTAGGCCAGGCTGGCCCCGAACTCACAGCAATCCACCTGCCTCTGCCTCCCGAGTGCTGGGATTAAAGGTATATGCCATGATGCCAGAAAAGATCTACTTGCATTTCTGTGAGGGGCGCTGGGGCAGCAGTGGGTGGTGTTTGAGCCACAGCTGAGCCGCTTAGGGCTTTCCCGCCTGCCTCAGTTCCTCAGGTTTTTCTTTAACCCCTTGAACCTGTGCTCGTGGATCAAGGACGAATGGAGCCTCATCTATGAAACAGCCCATGTGAAGGAAAACTGGATTGACCCTCTGATGAGGTGGGTCAGCTGTGACAGGGCACTGGGTCTCTGAAAATCAACTTGTGCCCACTCTAGATGTGTGTGTGTGTGTGTGTGTGTGTGTGTGTGTGTGGTCGGTGGGGGGGGGGCAGGGAAGGGGGTTTACTCCTCATTCCCTCCCTGCTCAAGGAAGTTGTGTAAGAGGCCAGATCATGCTCCAGCCTAGGGTGAGGGGTCAGAGACCAGTGAATCTACCACCTACCACAGCCTGTGGCAGGGACAGCAAGCTGCAGTGGTATTTTCCCAGATCCCTCCCCACAGAGATGGCTAGGAAGAGCATCATGTCCCTTAGGCTGTCCCTTAGGGGGTTGTGGCCCTTACCCGACCCAACACACACAGGTCTCTCCACCTGTTGTCAACAGGGCTGCTCCTTTTTCCCCTGCTTTCTGCTCCCTCCATCAGTACCATATGCACTGCCCAGATCAGCTCCACACCCCGGTTCCTGCTTGTCCTCAGAGAGCCCCACATCCCTCTGCAGTGCCTCCCAGCTCCTCTATCCCATGGGCCTCAGTTTGCTTGTCTGTGCAAAGACAAATTTAATGCATGTACCGAAAGGTGTGGTTGGACTGCACCCACACGATAGTCCATGGAAAAAGTCCCGTGTCCATTATCACGTCACCCTGAAGGATAGCTAAGACACTTGGGGGTCCTTCAGATCCCAGGGATCGGCTCCCTGGTGGCCTGCTTAAGATATGACTCTAGAACCTTCTCTACTTTTGCCTTCAAGATGGCAGCCAGAGGTCCAAGAGCTGATCAATCAACTGGAGGGAGTGCCGACTGATCGAACTGTCTTGAAGACCAAGGCCAAAGTCACAGAGCCCAAGGAATTCAACCTGACTGTCCCCAAACCCCGTGCCATTACAATGCCTGAGCCTGTCCCCACTATGGCCAAGCCAAGACCTGTGAGTTGGACATTGTGCCTGTACTACCAGGATGTTGGCGGGTGGGGCAGGCGGGGGAGGGAGGTGTCACTGGGTGGCTGAGCTGTTCCAGGGTCAAGGGTGCACTGGACCAGACAGGAACATTCAGTGACCCACACTCCATATCCCAGACACACAGAGAGGAAGTTGGGTGACCCAGAGCCCACCACATTCTGGACCTAATCAGGAGGTGCTAAGGGATACTGTCTTTTTTGTTGTTGTTTTGTGGGGTTTTTTTGTTTGTTTGGTTTTGGGTTTTTTCTTTCCCCAGACAGGGTTTCTCTGTATAGCCTTGGCTGTCCTAGACTCACTCTGTAGACCAGGCTGGCCTCAAACTCACAGAGATCCACCTACCTCTGCCTCCCGATTGCTGAGATTAAAGCCGTGTGCTACCATGCCCAGCAAGGGATACACTGTCTTGCCATGGGTTCAGACCCATCTGGGTTGTGTTTGGATTAGCCGTGGTACCCACCCTTCCCATTAAATAGTACTTGAGAGTCACAGTACTTTTAGGTTTGATAAGGCAAGTCTGTGTGAGCCCCAGATATGCCTGGCCCCTGCTTGAGGAAGCTCATGTCTGCCTCCTCCGCTGAGAACCTCTCTATCTCCTGTTTTTGATTTATCAGTCTGGAAGTTCTGAGCTGAAAGTAACAAGAAACTGCAGCTCAAACTGGCTTAGACAATAGAGCACTAGTATTAAAGTAGAGAGAGGCCTCTGATATAGTTTGATCAGGGTTCCTGTTCTGTTTCCCTGTGGCTGCCTCTACTAGTCTTTGTAAGTGAATTTCATCTTTAGACTAACTTCATCTCGTTTTAGTTTTAAAGAAATGAATCCAGGCCTTGAGTCAACACAGTACATTGTCTAGGACAGGAAAGAATATATAGGGACAGGGAAAGTTCTGATGGGTCCAGCTCAGGCCTCATGCCTACTTGAACAGCTCACCATCTTTCTGGGTGCTAAGTCTTGTCTAGACCGTGGATTCGCACAAGGTCTGAAGTGGATTCAGCCTCCTAGGTCAGTCTGGTCTTCATAGGATGAAGGACCACAGAGGAGTATGAGGGGTTCGCACTGGAGCTCCCACATCTCACCTGGGTTCCTCCATTTTTCTGGTCTCCCTGGAACTCTCTCATGCTGCAAGTTTCCCATGAGGCCTTGCTACACTGGGTCCCTGCTCAGTCTTCTTCTTCTTGACCTATCTTTTCTCCCTTAGCATTGGTTACTGTTTGCAAGTTGTGGATGTGCTCACTGACTGGCTCTTTATCCACTTTATTTGTGCCATTTTTCCAACACGGGTGATGGAGTTGTGACTTAGAGAAGACATTCAGTAAATACTTGTGGGGTAGATCGATGGACAAGTGGCTACGGGCTAGATGATGAGTAATCAGATGGATGGGTGGGTAGCTAGGTCACTGGGGTTTTGTTGCTAAGCAACTCCACAGTTACCCCATCTGCAAGGTCTGATGTTTCTGGTACCAATTCCTCAAGAATCCGTGCTGCCAGCTGCTTCTCTTTCTGTTCATTCTGCTTGGCCGAGGGACAGTTCTGCCTGTCCCCTCATTATGACGTAGATGCCCTGAGCTCACTTCTGTATTCAAAAGCCTGTATCCACGCTCTGACCCATGGCCAGGACCCCTTTTCCCCTCCTGGCCTGAGACCCCACTCAGTTTATTCAGAAGTTCATGAATATCTAGTATGCACCAGGCACTAGGGCCTTCATAGAACTTGCTTTCCAGTGGGCACTCAGGAAAAAAAAAATCGGGACGAATAAACTGCAGTAATGTGTTGGTAATAAATGTTCAGAAGAAAATGTACTGCAGAGGAAGGGGAAGTGTCAGTGTGGTCAAGGTTCTGGATAGCAAGCCGGGTGGTGGTGGCTCACGCCTTTAATCCCAGCACTCGGGAGGCAGAGGCAAGCGGATTGCTGTGAGTTTGAGGCCAGCCTGGTCTACAGAGTGATTCCAGGACAGCCAGGGATACACAGAGAAACCCTATCTCGCTGGGGGGCGGGGGAAAGAGAAGATTCTGGATAGAGTAGCCCGGAAAGGCCTCTGAAGAAGAGCTGTGGAGGGATGAACTGAAAGAAGTGAGCGAGCAAATGTGCTATGGGGCCCGGAGGTGCAGATAGTGAGCCAAGAATGTGCACTAGCCCCGGGCAGTGTCCTTCTGCCACCACCCCCAAGTTGGAGAGCAGCTGGAGAGGTCCCAGTGCAGTGAGGAGAGGAGGGAGGAAGGAGATGACACACTTTCTGTGAGGAGCAGAGATAGGGATACGCAGGTGGGCTGTCAAGAGGACAGAAGACAAGAAAACAGGCCCTTTCTAGAATGTTTTGAAGCAGGTGGGCAAAACTGGAGATGGCTCTGGGTGTGAGGGACACAGCCACAGAGGAAGGCCTTGGTGTGGGTAACAGAAAGACAGCACCAGGGTCCCCGGTGAGGGCCATCAAGCCAGTTGGCAGGACGGCTGGAGGGACATGAGGGTTTTAGGTTAACATGGGTTGAGTTGGTGTGTCAGTGAAACAGACAAGAAAGGAAGCAAGGATTAAGTAAGCATGTTAAGGAATCTCAGGCTCAAGGTGACCAGGCTGGTTCCTCACCTGTCCCCTGATGGTCACTGCTCCTATAGGGATATTGAGAGTCTCCTATGACTGAACTCAGAGGACAGACCAAAGTTTTAAGGCCCCTTCACAGGCAGCTTGCTTTGTTTTTTAAACAATGTATGATACTCTCTGGCCCCTCTGCTTCCTCCTCCAGTCCTAAGAGGTGGCTGCTTCCAACCTTGACTACCCTGGCTATCTCATCCAGAGCAGTGGCATGCCCTCAGTGCCCTGACCTTATAGCCCCCTCTGTCCTCCCCCCCCCGCCCCGCCCATCCCACACTTAACTCTAGACCCCATGCCTGCTGCTGCTCTGACTTTCTACACTATGGTCACTATGGTCACAGACCCGCTCCTCTGCCACTCTACCAGGTCCCTCAGAGTACCTACCAGGAGCCCAAGGAGCAGAAGCTTCTGCAGATGATCAAGAGATTCAACCGCCGGACTGCTGAGGTGGCCCTGTGGGACCCTGTCTCCCCAGAGACCCCATCAAGCTGTTAAGGGTTGGGGGGGGAGGAGAAGGTTGGGGGCTTTAGCCAAAGTACATGCCTTTTACTATTAACGTCCCCTCCCCACAATGGTCTGAGGCCCCTGGGTTGTAGCTGGTAGGGGAAGAGCATCATGGTTTCGTGACAGGAGCTGCTGCTGAAAGCAAACATGGAAGAGCTACGGTGTGCCATGCCCCGCTTACGCAAGGATCCACAAGTGCAGGTAATGCCCAGCCTCCAGGTCACAGTGGCATTTTTCTCGTACCATAAGTCTTTCCTCTAAGGCTGGGGCTGTAGTTCAGTTGGTGGCCTGGCGTTGTGAAGCCCTGGGTTTGATCTCAAGTACCGCATAAACCAGGAGTGCTGGCACAGGCCTGTGACCCCAGGAGTGCTGGCACAGGCCTGTGACCCCAGGAGTGCTGGCACTGCCTGTGACCCCAGAAGACAGGTAGACACGGAAGGATCAGCAGTTCAGGTCATCCCTGCCTAGCGGCCACATGGACCACAACACACCTGTGGAGATCAGAGAACAGCTTACAGAAATTGATTCTCTTCTACCATATGGGTCCTAGGGATTGAAATCAGGGCATCAGGCTCAGCAGCAAGTGCCTTTACCCACTGGCCCATCTCCTCAGATCCATACAGAAAAACAAAGACTGAGTGTCATGGTTCATGCCTTTAATCCCAGCACTCAGGAGGCAGAGGCAGCCTACATCTTTTTGAGTTTGAGGCCAGCCTGGTCTACATGGTGAGTTCCAGGCCAGCCAGAACTAAGTAGTGAGACCTTTTTGTTGTTGTTGTTGTTGTTTTGGTTTTTTGAGACAGGGTTTCTCTGTGTAGCCGTGGCTGTCCTGGACTCAGTTTTTAGACCAGGCTGGCCTCAAACTCACAGCGATCCAATTGCCTCTGCCTCCCAAGTACTGGGATTAAAGGCATGCGCCACCACTGCCCAGCTGAGACACTGTCTTAAAAAAATAAAATAATAGGCCAGGCGTGTTAATCCCAACACTCTCGAGGCAGAGGCAGGTGGGTCACTGTGAGAGTTCAAGGCCAGCCTGGTCTAAAAATTGAGTCCAGGACAGCCAAGGCTACACAGAGAAACCTTGTCTCAAAAAAGCAAATAAATAAATAAAAGAAGAGGGTGACTATGGACTAATACAAATAAGTTCTGTCCTCAGAGAGACTTATTCAGGAGTGGGGCCATCTGGGGCAGCTCATCCACACAGGCTCTGTCTGCTGGGTTGTCCAGGGCTATGTACCCTAGTCAACAACATGCTTGGTGTTGTGATGGCTGCCTGTATGGGCTCCACACTAGGACTTAAAGTCAAAGGACAGGGACTAGAAAGAGAGCTCAGAGCTTAAGGGCACTGACTGCTCCTCCAAAAGTCCTGAGCTTATTTCCCAGCAACCACATAGTGGCTCACAACCATCTGTGATGCTCTCTGATGCCCTCTTCTGGCCTGCAGGTGTACATGCAGGCAGAGCATTGTACACATAATAATAAAGAAATCTTTTTTTTAAAAGATTTATTTATTTATTTATTATACAGTGCTCTGCCTGCATGTACACCTGCAAGCCAGAAGAGGGCACCAGATAACATTATAGATGGTTGTGAGCCACCATGTGGTTGCTGGGAATTGAACTCATGACCTCTGCAAGAGTAGTTAGTGCTCTTAACCTCTAAGCCATCTCTCCAGCCCCACAAATAAATAAATCTTTAAAAAAAAAAAAAAAGTCGAAGGACAACAGGAGACATTCAGCCCAAGAAAAGGGAATAGGGCCGGTGAGAACTCAGCCCTGGGGGTTAGCCAAGCAAAGGGATACTGAACCCCGAGGAAGTTAGCCAACCTATCCAGGGACTGCTGTCCCTAGGTCTAGCACACCCTGTCCTTGTTCCTGCCCAGGAGGTTCAGCACCCCAGCAAGGTTTAGGAGTGCAACGGAAGACAGAATGTCATCCCGAGGAGCCAGGGTAGGCACATGCAGATGGGCAGCTAAAGTGGGGACAGAGGAGAGTGCTGGGCAGGCACAGATGCCAGACTACCTCTGCCTGACTTGCAGGACGTCAAGAAGCAGCAGCAGCAACAGCAACAATCTGCACCCCGGATACGCAGGACTCCAAATCTGACCTTCTACAAGGTGAGGGTCTCCTGGCCTAGGAGGCCTCTTCCTGGGACTTCCCATCTGCCTTACCCAAGGAAGGCCCTGAGAGGGCCCCCGTAGGCGGCTTCACCCTTGAAGCAGGGAGAAGTGCCTCGGTCAGGCAGGGGACAAGGTGGAAGGGCAGGACACTCGCTGATGAGACACCATCTCTCCCCTCTGCCACAGCCAAACAGCTTCCCGGTCAAGCTGAACACAGCCACCATCCTTCGAGAAGGGGCCTTGTACCAGCGGCAGGTGGAGAAGGAGCTGCAGAGGTGAGGGGCAGGTGGAGTTCCACCCTCAAGGGCGGCGTCCTTAAGAGAAAAGCCTAGAGCAAGAACCTGTCTTCAGGCTGCTCGACACAGAGCAGGGGGCAGCTCTGAAGATGTTGAGGAAAATGTTTGTTTGTTTTGAGACAGGGTTTCTTTCTCTATGTTATCTTGGCTGTCCTGGACTCGCTTTGTAGACCAGGCTGGCCTCGAACTCACAGCGATTCGCCTGCCTCTGCCTCCCGAGGGCTGGGATTAAAGACGTGTGCCACCACACCCGGCCTGATGTTGAGGAAAATGTAAGCAAGGCCAGGGAGGGGCATAGTAGGTCCTCTTTGTTTTTGTTTTTGTTTTTGTTTTTGAGACAGGGTCTCTCTGTGTACCCTGGCTGTCCTGGAACTCACTCTCTTGACCAGGCTGGCTTAGAACTCAGGGATCCACCTGCCTCTGCCTCCGGAGTGCTGGGGTTAAAGGCGTGTGCCACCACCACCACCCATCTGCTGGTTCACATATTAATCTTAGCTCTCTGACGGCTGGGAAGAGAGGATAGAGTTTACTCACAATCACATTTACATATGTTTACTAGTTTATTGTAAAAGATATTATGGCTGATACTGATGAAGAGATGCATAGAGCCAATAGAAGAGTCAGTGGATGCCTCCCTACTCTAGGAAGATGCACCACGCTCTAAGATCTTTTATCCGCTGAGCCGTCCAGGAGCTCACACCAATCTTGGCATTTGCAGTCTGTGGAGACCTCAAAGGTAGATGTGTTTGATTGCCATGTTGGTAAAGGGGGAAACCAGCTTCACCATCAATTCCCTCTGCCCATCCCCAGATCCCAGAACGCTACTCCTGGTTTTGTCTCAGTCTTTCTGGTGACCCGCTCTACCCAAAGCTACCCAGGGGTGGCCAGCTAGCAGTCAAACAAGCAGCCAAGGACCAAATCCATGACTGACAGTTCCACAGTCTACGCCCTGTCTTCAAACATGCATCCTTTACAGGGGAAGGATAATGTGACCCAGAAGATGTTGCCTGTGATGTTGCCCTATTAGAACCGTTCTCTGGTTCTGTCACCACAGTCCCAGGACTTTCGGGTTTCTGTGAGGGCAGCTCTAAAGGGGAGGAGTGGCTCAGCTTACAGGAGCCTCTCCCCTCCAGGGTGAGGTGTAACTGGCGTAGGTCACTGCCATTTCCTGTTCTGAGCCTCTCGTGATAGTAAAACACTACTGAGTTCCCCTTGTTCCGTGACACATCAGTCCATTCCTACCCCTGCCTGGGCCGTGCCTCACCACTAACACCCAGGCCTTTCCGCGGAGTCTCGGGATCTGATTCCTTGCTGTATACCCTTGCTGGTACAGACCACAGGCAGCAATTCTAGACTACCAAGTGGCTCTTCCTTGGTCCATCCTCTTTTTTTGAGACAGGGTTTCTCTGTGTAGCCTTGGCTGTCCTAGACTCATTTTATAGACCAGGCTGGCCTCGAACTCACAGCGATCCACCTGCCTCTGCCTCCCGAGTGCTGGGATTAAAGGTGTGCACCACCACACCCCCGTCTCACACGTTGCTTCTTTAAAGTGACATCTTTCAGACACTTGGTGGCTTTTCAGATATGCATACCCTTGATGGCCTGGGCAGTTTCCCAGGTGTTCTTAAAGTGAACACGAAGATTTGAACCGCTTGATTTGCATGATTTTGTAGGGGTTTTTTTTTGGGTCAGTGAGTAGCGAACCATCTTCCCAGGTCACCTCTGGCGGTTTACAGGAAGAGCCAGTAAGAACTCTTAAAAGCTAAACCCTCGGCCGGGCATGGTGGCCCACACCTTTAATTCCAGCACCCGGGAGGCTGAGGCAGGTGGATCACTGTGAGTTCAAGACCAGCCTGGTCTACAAAGCGAGTCCAGGACAGCCAAGGCTAACACAGAGAGACCCTGTCTTGAAAAAACCAAAAAAAAAGCTAAACCTTTGGGGCTGGAGAGATAGATAGTTAAGAGGTTAAGAGCACTGTCTATTCTTCCAAAGGTCCTGAGTTCAACCCCCAGCAACCACATGGTGGCTCACAACCATCTATAATGAGATCTGGTGCCCTCTTCTGGCCTGCAGGTGTACATGCAGGCAGAACACTATACATAGATAGATAGATAGATAGATAGATAGATAGATAGATAGATAGATAGATAGATAAGCTAAACCCTCTCCCTTGAATTCCTTCCCCACTTGATTAAATTGCCTACAGAAGTTCAAAGAACTTGGAGACAGGCTTAGTTTCATATACCAATTCATTGTAAAAATCATGACTAAGGGCACAGAGAAGAGCCACACAGGACAGAGAGGAGGAGGAGTCTCAGAGCTTCCCACCCCATTCAGATCACCAGCCTCCAGCATCTTCCATCTGCTCCAGTCTCCAGAAACTCATGTGACCCCTGACCTTTGTGTTGTATGAGGACTCGGCACATGTGTGATTAATAATCACTAATATGTGAAATCCCCTCCCCGTCCTGTCCAGCTTCCCTCCAGCAATGTGAAGGTGAAGCCGACATTTCCAAACTGTGCTCCTGTCTTTCCGGTGACCAGCCACCATTGCTGAAGGTGCCAGAGACCACTAATCCACCCTTGCTTTATTTGCATAGAGAAAGTCATTTTTGCTGCGTGGTGGTGGCACTAATCCCAGCACTTGGGAGACAGAGGGAGGCAGATCTCTGTGAGTTCGAGGCTAGTCTGGTCTACAAAGTGAGTCCAGGACAGCCAAGGCTATACAGAAAAACCCTGTCTCTAAAAACAAACAACAAAAGAAAAAAGAAAAGAAAAAGACACTTTGGTGTTCTCAAGCATTTTAGGCATCCAGTCATATGGCAAGAAGTGGGAATGAAAACCAATTGCATTTCACAGTCTCTGGTGCTGCTATGGTAGGGAGCAGGCTCATGGCCACAAATCCCAGCTCTGTGAGTGAGGAGACAGTCCAGGGCAGGGAGAGCCTTGCCAACACCTGGTCTCCTCCTCTTGCCCACCGTCAGGGTCATTTTGCTCCTTGGACCCCCAGCCATGAGTATTTTTTCGTGTCTATGAGTTGGGCAGTGATAAGGAGCTCAGGTGGCCGACTGGAGAGATGAGCGCGTGAGTAAGCACGTGTGGGCATGGCTGGTGAGTGGACAGACAGGGACAGAGCAAGAATAGACAGAGAAGTGGATGAAGGGTGGGTACACAGGAGAGACAGGCAGATGTAAGTAGGTAGATGTGGTTGGGGCTGAGTGGCATGGCTGGATTTTCTTTGAGGCTGTCCATGTCTGAGAGGACCTGTAGTCGCCCGGTGGTCCTGATCACATGAGGAGCCCTCGGTGCGCCTCTGTGTCTCTTCCCCAGGGTTGATAAGCTTGTGGATGGGGCTGGGGACTTCTCCGAGTTTCTCGAGTGGCAGAAGAAGATGCAGGCGAAGGACCTGGAGGAACAGCTGGCTGCAGGCGAGTGCCGGAGGCTGCAGGGGAAGCTGAGTCACGAGGAGGCCATCTTGGCCCGGCATAACCTCATGCAGGAAAATAAGCAGAAGGCTGACCAGAAGAAGGAGGAGGTGATGTATACTGTGCAGGAGTGGCCAAGGCCATACTTGTGACTCCCGGGAGTCACGAGCCATAGCCCACAGAGAAATAATGAGTACAGCCTGGCAGCAGTGACCCCAGGTCGTCACCCATGAAGACCTACAGGGAGACATGGCTTCTCTGGCCCTACCTCAACAGCCAGGGGTCCATAAGAGTTCGGCCTTAAGTAGGATGAGTGGTGTCCTTGCTCATGCCAAGGGGCCACCCCGGATCAATGGTCTCATCTTTGTCTCTCCTTGCCTGTGTACCACTGATAATAGGAGATGCAGGGAAGATAGGATTAAGGAGGAAGAGAAAGATACCTAAATTTAATTTCTTTTCTTTTCTTTTTTTTCCCTTTGAGCACAACTACTAACGAACCAAAACTGCCCCCACCACCACACCCCCCAGGACCACCAACCACCAACCCCACCTTTTAGGTCTTGTAAATTTATATACTCTCTGAAAAGTTCCCAGAATTGCAGAAACTCTCTGCAGCTGGCAAAACCACACCTCCGCTAGAGAGCATGCAGCAAACCATAGTCAGCTGCTGCAGACAGTGCAAAGCAGCCTCACATCCCCACACCTGGGATTAAATGAAAACATATTCTTATATTTGTGCTGTGTTTTTTTGTTTTGTTTTGGGGGGTTGGGTTTTGTTTGAGGGGAGGATTTGTTGTTTTTGTTGTTTGTTTTTAGAGATAGGGTTTCAATCTGTGTAGCCCTGGCTGTCCTGTACTCACTTTGTAGACCACGCTGGCCTCAAATGACAGCAATCCACCTGCCTCTGCCTCCCGGAGTGCTGGGATTAAAGGAATGCGCCACCACACCTGGCTTCACCTTTATTTATTTTTAAGACAAGGTTTCTAGCTGAACCCAAGACTCATCAATTTGGCTAGACTGGTTGGTGAGTAAATTTCTGTTGCCTGCTTGTCTCTATGAGCCACATAGAGTTACTTGCCTCTACCTCCCAACTGCTAGGACCGAAGACCTGTGTACACCATCACACCTACCCCTCTGTAGCTTTTTAAATTTTGTTGTTCAAAATATTATATGTTTTTAGCCAGTTTTTTATTATTGTAATAAAATACCTAGATAATCAACTTTAAATTTTCGCAGTTTGCAGTACATGGTTTATGGACTGCATTCTTTGGGGCCTGTAGCAGGGCACCAGGGTAGAAGCTCATGATGGAACAAAGCTACAGGAAACAGAAGATACAAAGAAGAGGCCCTGCTACCCCTTTCAAGGTCGCGCCCCTCCTAGCCTAACATTTTCCCATTAGCCCCATTAGTTTTTGCTGGCTCCTAACAGTGCCATTGGCTAGGGGCCAAACTTTAGTTCACGGACCAGTTAGTGGATATTTAAGATCCAAGTTATAACAGTACGTAGCTTACCATAGTCTAATATCGATGTAATTTTGCCAGCTCAAATGAGGTGTAGAAATCATACGCACACACCCCACACACATGTGTGGGCACACACATACACTGGGGAGGGGGTCTAGGTGTGGTGGCTCACACCTGTTAGCATAGTACTTGGAAGATAAGAGGTGGCAGGATCAGGAATTGAAGGTCATTCTCAGCTATAGTGCATATGAGGCTAGCTTTGGCCACAAAACAAGAGGGGCTGACAGGATGGCTCAGGGAGGAGACACTTACAGAGAAAACCCAATGACTTGAGTTCAGTGCCTGGATCGCCACAGTAGAGACAGAACCAACTCCCAAAATTGTCCTCTAACCTCCACACGTTATGACACATGCTTACCTACACTCATCATTAACACACACACACAATTCTTTTTTTAAAAAGCAATGGAATATTTAACCACTGTTCTACAGCAGGTCTTCTAATACCAGAGCCTTTTTTAAAAAAGGTCTATTTATTTATTACGTATACAATATCTGCCTGCATGTGTGCCTGCCCGCCAGAAGGGGGCACCAGATCTCATAGATGGTTATGTCGTTGCTGGGAACTTAACTCAGGATCTTTGGAAGAGCCAGTGCTCTTAAGTGCTGAGCCATCTCTCCAGCCTCCATCACTTGGTTTTTTGGGGAATTTGTTGTTTTTGTTTGTTTGTTTGTTTGTTTTTTGCTACAGGCCAAGTATCACTCCTCTGGACACTTTCTTTGTCTTTAGTTTTCAGGTTATGATTTATCTTGGCACGTTTGAGCAATATTAGCTACTTTCTTGTAGATCTGTCCTGCTTGCTCTCCCCTGGGACTCCAATGACACACATGTTAGGTATTTTGTTATAGACCCTCCAGGCCCCTGATGCTCTCTGCAGGGTTTTCATTATATTTGCCCTCTGTGGTTCAAACTGGACCACCCCTGTTTTTCTCTTTTCCTCAGACCCTCCACTCTGCTATGGATTCACCTGAGTTCATCACTTTTATCATCACTGTGACCAAATACCTGACAGGAGGACCTTAAAGGAGGATTTGTTTTGGCTCCTGGCTTAGAAGCTACAAACAGTCCACCCCAGGGAGGAAGCCAGCTCTATCTATCCATAGCAGCAGGGAGCAGAAAGGTTGGGCCAGACCAATTAGCTACCATCTTCAGGGCCTGCCTACTGTGACTTGCTTCTGCTAACTAGGCCACTGTCTTAAAGGTTCCAAACCCTCCCCACACAGCACCACCAAATATTCAGGCACAAATTGGCAGGGACATTTCAGGTTGGAAACAACGCTATCGAGAATTTGTTTTTCCATGCTAAAATTTCTATTTGGGTCTTCCTGTATTGTCTGTTTGCTAAGTCAAAAGTGTCTTGCTGGCTACAGACAAGATACTCTCACAGCCTCTCCAGGCTTACAGCCTAACAAAGTCTCCCCGACACCCAAAAGTTTTGTGAGTAGAACCCAAGGAGGAGAGTGCCACAGTGAGGGTTGACGGCTGCCAAACCTGAGGACTGTCTAAGGAACCCTGAGCCTTGTCAACACAACTGTCTCCACAGTCAGGCCACAGGAGGCTGGCATCCCAGACCTGGAACTGTGCCCGTCAGTGTCTGTGGGTGAATGCCCTGCTGACCAAGCTATGCATGCCCAGGAGTCTTGCTGTTGGCTCTGAGCATGCCAGGCACACACATTCATTCCTAGAGCTAAAATGTTTGCCTAATGATAACCACATTAGATAACACTATTTGAAAATAAAATTGATTTTAAGCTTTCTTGTGCACTGTGCACTGTACTGATGCTTTTTTACAGCCCTGGCACGTGCTGATCAATTTCAGCTTTTTTTTTCCCCTGTGCAAGGTCCCTTTACTTCCACTTGGCCACAGGTCCCTTTGGCTCAGCTCTGATCTGTTTATATTGCTCCAGACCCTTATGGAGCCTCTTCTATTTGTTTGGTTGGTTGGTTTTTGGTTTTTCAAGACAGGGTTTCTCTGTGTAGCCTTGGCTGTCTTAGACTCCATTTGCAGAGCAGGCTAGCCTCAAACTCACAGTGATCCACCTGCCTCTGCCTCCTGAGTGCTGGGATTAAAGGCGTGCGCCACCACACCCAGCTTTGGTTATATTTTCTAAATAAATTTATCCTCCTTTTAAAATAATTTGATGAACCATGCAAATAATAAGCTATACTGAATAAAGCTCACTTCTTAACCCCTAGTCACAGCAGGACCAATGCAGGGATAGCTGTACTGGTCTCAACACTAAATCCACTAGTGAGAAACATTTTTGCATGCTGGTTGCCATAGGGACCGTGCTTTGGTACATTTTTACCAAAATCTTCATTCAGTCTGATGTAGTTTGGCAGCTCCCGCAGTGCTTTTCCATTTGGCTCCAGTCACACAAAGGCCATCTAGCATGTTCTGTGTTGACTTTTTTTTTCCCCCCTCCAGTGTAGGGAATTAAACGCAGGGCCTTCCACAGGCCAGACAGGGACTTTCTCTCTGAGCTACACCCCCCTAACCCCCTGCTCTGGGTTAGTTTTGAAGTTCTCCCATGCAGGTAAAGTCAAAGCTCCTGCTTGGTGCCACCTTGAAGAACAGGCCTTAGTTGGACGCCGTCCCGTTGTGGGGAGGAGAAGATCTGTGGTGGAACTTAAGAGCTAGAGCAAGGATGCATTCAGTGCCTCTCACCCCTCAACACCCACCAGGCAGAACACAGGCCCAGGTTTCCATCAGAGACAGCCAGGCATCTGACCGTACACTCAGCCAGCTGGCTGCTCTGCCACCCACTTCCCTGGTGATGCCAGTCTTTCTGTGGATCTGGCACAGAAATACGTCTCACCAAACCCCTCACGTTTCCCCCCCCCCCCATTCCCTTCTCTTTGATGACCCTTAGTACTGTGCTGATGCCTATACTGTCACGGATGGTGACCCCCTTTTCTTGAGCCCTTGCCTTGCCGTTCAGTGTGCCTAGTACAACTGAGGAAGTGACATAGCAAGGGAAGTGAAACAACAAAAACCCATTTGTTTTTTAGAAAAAAAGTTAAATGAAACTGAAGCTTAGGAAAGCCCAGATGTTGGGAAATCTATGTATCTATTACCAGAGTCCCAGGCCCGGGCAGGCCTGACTCAGAGAGTTACAACACACTAGTTAGACATTAGACCTGTAGTTTTGGATTCCAAGGTGAACGTAGGCAACACGGAGTTGGTCTCAGGTTTGGAACAATGACCAGAGGCTTCAAGGTTGCTGCACCAATGGTCTACATGTTGTAAAAAGCCGCTGATTGGCCCTGGAGGGATGGCTCAGTGGTTAAGAACACTGGCTGCTCTTCCAGAGGACTCATGTTTGATTCCCATCACCACCTGGTGGCTTACAACCACCTGTAACTCCACTCCCAGGAGATCTGGCCACCTTTTCTGGCCTCCTTGGGCATTGCACCCATGCACATGAAAAAATAAACTGAAAACAAAACACAGAAAAAGCTGATGATTGACAGGTTGTTGATTATGACGTCCCTGCAAACCCAGGAGCCATTGCTGTTATCTTCCTATTTTCACCATTGGGGGGTTGGGGCAGAGCAACAACCTGAAAAGATTAATGTGTCTAGGTAGTAAATGGAGCAAGAATGGGACCCAGAATTAGAGAGTAAAGAAGACAGACACAAAATGGAGGCAACATGGGCATGTGGTTTTTTTTTTTTTTCTGCTTTTAGCTACCCATCAGGTACCTGCAGACTTCAGTCAGTGAACTTAACAAAAGCAACCTCTAAGTTCTTTTTTATTTTTTAATATTTTATTTAATATATGTGCATTGGTGAAGGGGTGTCAGATCTTGGAGTTATGGACAGTTGTGAGCTGCCATGTGGGTGCTGAGAATTGAACCCAGGTCTTTTGGAAGAACAGGCAGTGCTCTTAACCACTGAGCCATCTCTCCAGCCCCTCTAAGTTCTTATTTGCATGGCTTGTTCCCAAGCTGGTGCCTTTTCTGCGGAGCTGTGTCATCTCTCAGCGTCTATGTGCCATGAGCTGACTTTTCCTTTACTCCCAGCATGAAGCTCTCAGCCATCCACTTACCGTGGGCCTGGCTCTCCTATCTTTTGGCTCCAGAGGGCGTGTGACCATGTCTGAGATCCCTGTTATCTCTGTTTAGAGAAGAGGCCCAAAGTGCAGAAACAGGCATCTTCCTTTGGTTTTTTCTTGCTTGGTTACTTGAGGTAGGTATGATAGCTGGTCCATCCATCTCACTCAGTACTTGAGAGACTGAGGCAGAGTTTGAGGCCAACCAAGGCACATAGTGAGGCCATGTCTCCAAATTAACAAAATGACTCTCCATATAGTCTGATAGCCACTTTCGTTGTGTGTGGTTTGGATTTTGTCATTGTTAGGTTTTGTTGTTGTTGTTGTTGTTGTTGTTTGAGATAAAGTTTTTCTGTGTAGCCTTGGCTGTCCTGAAACTCTCTCTATAGACCAGGCTGGCCTCGAACTTAGAGACCCACCTGCCTCAGCCTCCTGAGTACTAGTATTAAAGCATGCATTAACACTGCCCTGCTAGATAGCTTCTTTCTTTCTTTCTTTCTTTCTTTCTTTCTTTCTTTCTTTCTTTTAGATTTATTCATTTTACATATCAGTATTCTATCTGCATGTACACCTGCATGACAGAAGAGGGCATCAGATCACATTGGCTGGTTGTGAGCCACCAAGTGGTTGCTGGGAATTGAACCCAGGTACTCTTAAAGATCAGACAGTGCTCTTAAGCGCTGAGCCATCTCTCTAGCCCCAATAGCTACTTTTGTTGTTGTTTTGTTTTTGTTTTTTGAGACAGGGTTTGTCTGTGTAGCCTTGGCTGTCCTGGACTCACTTTGTAGACCAGGCTGGCCTCAAACTCACATCAATCCACCTGCCTCTGCCTCCTGAGTGCTGGGATTAAAGGTGTGAGCCACCACCGCCCAGCTTCTGACAGCTACTTTCTTATAGCTATCCACATGAGCATTTTTCTAACCTAATATGATATTTCAGTGGGGCAGAGGGTATAAGTCAATGAGAGGGCTCGAGGAAACTCTGAGTTTCAATCTTCAGGATAAATAAAGGTCAAGGTCTGGGCATGGGCAGGTGGTGCATGCCTTTAATCCCAGCTCTAGGGAGACAGGTGGATCAAAAAAAAAAAAAAAAAGATAAAAATAAAAGTCCAGCAGGGTGGTGGTGGGACATGCCTTTAATTTCAGCACTCCTATGTCGAACTAGGAAGATCAGGAGTTCAAGACAAGGCAAGTTCCAGGCCAATCTAGGCTACATGAGGCTCTGTCTCAAAATAAAACACACACACACACACACACATACCTTTTGGTTCTCAAGATCAAATCCATGTGCCTCCTACCAGACTCTCCCCACTAGGTTTCCCCCATTGTGAGCATCTTACTTTCTCAGGTTCTAGAGCTGCTACAATAAAATATTAGAAACACAGCCCGGGACAACCCTGGGAAGAAGGAAGGAAGAAGGAGGACCTGAGGTGGAACTTCCCCTCTAGACCCAACTTCAAAGGAACTGGGTTCTCCAGGAGCCGAGGGCCAGGGCTGGCTGGCTAACCCCCAAACTTCTGATGTATGTTGGGATAGGATTAGAGGGAGGACCCAGCCCAGTTCAGTTCTCACTCTCTTATGTTCTCTGTCCGAGCAGACCGCTGAGCTAATGCTGCAGTGTGCTGAGAGGCGCCTCCAAGAGGAGAAGTCCATGAAAGAGCTGGTGGAGCAGGTCACAGAGGCCCAGAAGAACGTCAGGCTGGCCCAGATGAAGCTTGTGAAGGGCCGGCAGCAAATAGGTACCACAGGGAGTCAGGTGCCACGAGGCCCACCCCGTTCCCTTCCTTCCTTCTCAATTACCAAACAAGCGACTTTGGACAGGGAGGGATGGTACCCCCTAGAGGGTGGGCTAGGGCCTGAGCAGGGACCAAGGCTTGAAGAGGACAACTCCTGGAGACGCAGCCCCTATCCAGTGTCAGCCAGACTATTCACTGTCCTCATCAGCACCTCACTTTATTCCCAAGTTCAGGAGGTGATAGAGGAGAGCCGGGAGTTGCTCCAGCGTAGCACAGAGGAAGCCAGAGAGGAGCAGAGGCGGCGTTGTGAGCTCATCGCCCAGCTGCGTGCACTGGAGACACAACCCACCCGCAAGGGGAAGCTGGTGGACCTTACCCAGGTGAAACCGTGGCCCTTGGAGGCCTCAACTTCAGGGCACCTCCTTGTATATAAAGGTGGCACATGCCTATATTCCCAGCACTCTGGAGGCAGAGGCAGGCAGATCGCTGTGAATTCAAGGCCAGCCTGGTCTACAAACTGAGTTCAGGACAGCCAGGGCTACACAGAGAAACCCTGTCTCAAAAACAGAAACAAACAAAAATGTCCAGAGCCAGAGAAAGCTAAGGGCTAAAGGGGGCAGGCAGCAGCCTGTGTGAGAAAGCAGAGATCTAGGTTCACAGGAGCAAGTAGGGAGGGCTGGGAAGCTTTTGCAACTGACTGCTGGGTCTCACGTAGACCTGAGGGGTGCAGTGTATCCAGCTGGGAAGTCCAGCTGTACTGTAGGGCTCTAGGCTGGAGCTGCCAGTGGGGGTTGCACAGGTATACTGAAGCGGAAGAAAGGTCTTCTTGGTTGAGGGGCAACTGGGCTGTAGAGCTGCCCGCTTGAGGTCTCTCCTGTTATTTGGAAGATCCCGGGATATGGCCTGGAAGGCGAGATGTCTGTTGTGGAACTTAGAGAACGGCTCGCCCTGCTCAAAGAGACCCAGAAACGAGAGTGGAGGGAGAAGCGGGATCACATCATCCAGGACAAGCGAGCCAAAAGCCAAAAGCTACAGAACACAGTGGAGCAGATCTCGCTATGCCGCGCAGCCATGGGCAGAACTGCAGCCTTGAGGTGGGTACCATGGTTCCAGGGAGGGCACCTCCTTGTGTGGAAGGAGCAGAGGAGCCGCAAGTCTGCTATACACACCTTCCTCTGTGGGTGCCCTTGCAAACCGCCAGACAATCCTTTATGGCAATTCTGACATTTTTCTTTTATGGGAGAATTAATCAGTTCTGTGGCAATGGCTTCGATGCCCATCACATATTTGTTTCTCCTGGGTGTGCTCTTTCGAGGGTATTTGGGCTGCCTCCGGAGCTGCAGGGTCTTGGGCCACCGGGAGGTGGGTGACATGCAGATCTTCATTTTGTGGCTGTGGATGCCTTTCAGCACTGCCTTCTTAGTTTCAAGGCCTTTGCTTTGGCTTCGGCTTTGGGAGGGGCAGGAGCTTCCTCCTTTGCTTTCGGAGCCATCTTGGCAAAAAGGATTGCCCATCCTCTGTCCCATGAGTTTATAGAATTCTTTCTGAGCCCGGCGTGGTGGCACACGCCTTTAATCCCAGCACTCGGGAGGCAGAGGCAGGTGGATCGCTATGAGTTCTAGGCCAGCCTGGTCTACAAAGTGAGTCCAGGACAGCCAAGGATACAGAGAGAAACCCTGTCTCAAAGTGTGTGTGGGGGAGTAAGTAGCTTCCCTTTCCTTTTTGTTTTCGTGAGAGTTGGGCATATTCTATTCTGTCAAATCTTTCTCTAATTTGTCACTTTTCCTGTCACTCAATTAGACAACACCTTCAAACATGGGTGCTTCCTTCTACAAACCAACTTCACCTTCCTTTTTTGGGATTAATCACATGTATCTCCACACCTAGACCTAAGCTTTTCTTTACCTGAAACTTGCTTTATACCAGGCTGGCCTTGAACTCAAAGATCTGCTTGCCTCTGTCTCCTGCTATTAAAGGTGTGCTATATTCCAGCTGGATCACACAGACCTAGAAGGTCTTTGGATGTGATCTCTTGCCAGAGCAGCCATGTTCTGAGTTAAAATTCCTCTGCACTATGCAATACATCAATGTCACAAGCACAACCTTTGTGCCATATGTGCCTCTCCTAGCTGGCTACCTGTTTCTCAGTCTTGCAGCCATTTAGAAACAAGTAAGCATAGAAATGGTTGCAGTTACCATACACTTCACTCTTGAGCACTGCTGCCCTACATAAACCACAGAATCATGACATAACTAGCAAAAGTAACCAAAGTCCTCAGGATCATTCAAATACCTGTCTACATTCACACTGCTCCAAGTTTCCCAAGACTACTAGGGCTTTTAAAATACTGTTTGCTATTTTTCCTTTCTTTCTTTTTCTTTCTTTCTTTCTTTCTTTTTTTTTTTTTAAGATTTATTTATTACGTATAGTGCTTTGCCTGCATGTATGCATACAGGCCATGTGAGGGCACCAGATCTCATTATAGATGGTTGTGAGCCACCATGTGTGGTTGCTGGGAATTGAACTCAGGACCTTTGGAAGAGCAGCCAGTGCTCTTAACACCTGAGCCATTTCTTCAGCCCCTATTTTTAATTTTTAAACCAGTAGCTATGTCACATATGGGTGTCTGTGCATATGCACACACCTTTTTGTTGTTGTTGTTGTTGTTTTGGTCCTTGGTGTTAGATTTTTCAAGACAAGGTTTCTCTGTGTAGCCTTGGCTATTCTGGTCTCACTTTGTAGACCAGGCTGGCCTCAAACTCACAGAGATCTAAGTGCTTCTGCCTCTAGAGTGCTAGGATTAAAGGCGTGCACCATAGCACCAGGCTCTGCACAAACCTTTTATTTGTTTGAGAGCATCTTTTTCGAGGCCAGTGTCCAATGGCAGCCAGGTTGGTCGCATGGTCACAACTGCTGCAGGGAAGGAGATAATTAAGCCTATTACAACAGGACACTCTAGGCTCTGGAGAAGGTACCTTCAATGTGGCTGGGGAGGGGGAGAGGTGGCCAGAGAAAGGACCCTAACTCATTACCAGTGGAAGAAAATGCATCACTCTTGGGCTGCTCTGGCCAGCCTCTATCCACAGGAATTTGATAAGAGGACTTTTATAGGGGAACAGGGCCAGGGCAGTTGGGCAAGAGCTGAAAAGGGAGGAGAGCAAGTATTCATACCCCATGCCGTGATGAACACTTTAATCAAAGAAAGCGTTAGGTAGCAAAGCCTGCAACTGAACAGGAAAGTAGCCCGAATTAAGAAGTGGCAGTGGGTGTGCAAAAATGCGCAGCATTGTTCGAGGCTAGCCTGGTCTACAAAGGGAGTCCAGGACAGCCAAGGCTACACAGAGAAACTCTGTGTCTCAAAAAAACAGGAAAAAAAGAAAAAAGAAAAGAAATGCGCAGGATCAGCAGCAGCTGGGGGGAGGGGGGCGGTGTGGGGAGAGGGGCCACGGGGCAGGCTGAGAGCTAAAGAGAGTGTGAGGCAAAAGGAGTTTTCACCAAGTCTACACATAGTTAGAATTTTATTTTATTTTATTTTATTTTATTTTATTTTATTTTATTTTATTTTATTTGAAACCATTAAAAGATTAAAAAGGTGAAGGTACTGGCAGGATCCCACAAAAAAAAACATCCTGGGTGCCACCCAGCCCGATTCTAAGCCAGTGCTGTTTGCCGTCCAGGTGGGAGGAAAAGAAGGCCCAGGCGGCAAGCCTGGGGACACCCTCCCAGGACGAGCGCGTGCTGGAGCTGCAGCGCAGAATGGAGGAGAGGGCAGCTGAGCGCCGCAAGCAGACAGCACAGCTGCTTCTGTCACCATCCCGTGCCGTGCGCCCCCAGCTGCGGGTGAGCTGAGAGAGAAGCAAGGGCAACCTGTCGGGTCTGAGAGGTTGAGGGCTGTTGGGGGGGTCGGGGTGGAGGAGGAGAAAGCTGATGCCTGAGCGCCTGGGTGCAGGACTGGCTGCCTGCTTGACCGACTGCCCAATCTACCGCCTGCTCTTAGGCACAGGAGGAGGTCCAGCACTGGCTGGAGCTGGACCGGAGTCGCGAGCGCAGGCTGCAGGCAAGGCAAGAGGCCGACCGCACCTGCCAACCCACACGTCACCTGAAGGCCTCCTGAGGTCGCCGGCGGCCCCACGCCTACCCTGCGTGTGGCTGCAGACCTGGGCCCCCTGCCCCTCTGTCAACGACTCTCTTCCTGCACCCTCTACCGAGAAGCCCAGCCTCTCTCCAGCTCCAGTCTGCCCCTGTACGGTTGCCCTAGAAAAGACGAGGTGTGGTAGCACAGGGAAAACGCTCAACAATTACCTACTCTTCCTCTGCACTGCAACAGGCTACCCTTGTTTTTATACGCTAAACCAGGCCCTTCCCTATGCCCAGCAAGGCGTTTCTTGGCCTGGAACCCCCTCTCCACCCGGAGCCAGTGGATATGCCCCCGAACTCCACACGGGTACGGGACTGCAAATGAGGCCAAATTCTTGCGCGCCTGCCTCAGACTGGCTCTTCTCATGCCTCAAGTGGATTATCCCGCAGCAACTATAGCCCACTCCTGTTCTGTTAATGAGGCCATCTGTCTTCAAAGAGATGACTCTGGCTTAAGCTAATTTCAGGTGTCTGGTCAGCATCATCAAGAGTCTGAACCCAAAAGAATCGGGAGCACCATTCAACAGGGCAAGTAGCGGGTCAGATCAGATGTGTTCTAAGTTTCTGGCCTTCACATTGTCCTGCACCAGGGACAGCTGGACTTTAATAACAGGTGTGTGTGAGATGAATGCCTACTGGTGACAATTAGCCTGAAGAATAAAGCTGTATCATGATGTTTGTTTCATAGAAAAAAGATGGTGGCAAGTCTTGGGGAGGGACTAAACCAAGGATAAACTACCAGAGGGGTTCAGGAGACACACACCACCCCCCTGGCCATCCTTCTTAGGCCTGCAGAGAAGATAGCTCCTCAGGTGGTAAGACTGTACCCCAGGGTGCTTCAGACCAAGAGAGTCTCTTGGCATTGACTGGAGCAGATTTAAGTTTTGGAGTCCTACCCCAGTATTGTAGAACAGAATTCCAAGGCTCCAGGGAGAAACAAATCCCTATCTCCTTTTTTTTTTCCCCCCCTGAGACAGGGTTTCAGGGTTTCTCTGTGTAGCCCTGGCTGTCCTGGACTCACTATGTAGACCAGGCTGGCCTTGAACTCACAGAGAGGCCTCTGCCTCCCAAGTGCTGGGATTTAAAGGCGTGAGCCACCTCTGCCTGGCTTAAAAGACTCTTAACAGGGCAGGGACAGTTAAGTCACCCTGCAGTTGGTGCATAGTGTAAGGAAACCACCTTTAACTGGTTCCCATGTGTGAACTTGTGGGAGCACCGATACCCAAGTTTTTCTCTCCATGTTGATATTTAGAACCAGAAGCAGGCACTATTTGTAAGGGAGCAAGTTCACTGTCAAATGATGCTCAGAGAAAACGTGAGGGAAGTTTCTGAGCATAAAATTAAAATTGGCCGTTGGCTTTTAGTACTACATCTTCAACATATTAAATTTACCCAAAGCCAGGGCTGGAGAGATGGCTCAGAGGTTGAGAGCACTGACTGCTCTTCCAGAGGATCCAGGTTCAATTCCCAGCACCTATATGATAGTTCACAACTGTCTGTAACTCCAAGATCTGACATTCTCACACAGACATACAAACAAACAACACACAGCAGGGCGTTGTGGCACACGCCTTTAATCCCAGCAATCGGGAGGCTGAGGCAGGCGGATCATTGTGAGTTTGAAGCCAGCCTGATCTACAAAGCGAGTCCAGGACAGCCAAGGTTAACACAAAGAGACCCTATCTTGAAAACCCAAAACCAAAACCAAAAACACCAATGCACATAAAATAATAAAGTTGTTAAGAAAATTTATCTAACACCAAGTGTAGCATACACTGTAATCGCAACATTTGGGTGGGTAAGTTTTAGTTTGACCTAGGTGAGTTCATAACAGCCTAACTATATAGAGAGAGACTGTGTAAAATCAAACAAGAGGCTGGCAGATGGCTTAGGAGGTAAAGGTGCTTGTCACTAAGCCTGATGACTTGAGTTTGATCCTTAGGTCCCACATAGTGAAAGGAAAGGACTGATTCACATGAGTTATCCTCTGTTACGTGTGCTCTGTGGTACATGTACATACACACAACAAATACATGTGATAGTTTTTGTTTTGTTGTTTTGTTTTTTGTCTAGGACAGCTAGGGCTAAATAGAGAAACCCTGTCTTCAAAACCGAAATCCCAAATATACAATTCTTTTTCTTAGGCTAGAAGAGTAAATTACTAATCTCATTGTATTCGTAAATTTGGTCACTTTAACCAGGAATTTGATTAGACATGTATGGCTGGCTTAAAAAAATGAAATTCCCAAAGACATTTTGAACTGCATTTCTACATGTAGAATCAAATTGTGCATTCCAGTTGCCTGCCTGTTAAACATGAGAATCATAAGGAGAAAAGACCAAATCCATGACTGTCCAATAAAAGTAAGCTCTAGCTAGACATGGTAGTACATGCCTGTAATCCCAGCACTTGGGAGGCAGAGGCAGGAGGATCTCTATGAGTTCAAGGCCAGCAAAGTCTACAAAGTGAGTCCAGGACAGCCAGGACTATAAGAGAAACCCTGTCTCAAAAAATAAAAAATAAAAAATAAAAAATAAAAATAAAAATAAAGCAAGCTCTGTTTTGGGGTATGAAGGCCTGTTTTGGGGTGTGAAGGCACACACTAGCCCATTCAAGCATGTGGCTTTGGTAGATCTTACCCTTCTCTCCCATTCCACCTGCCTTGCTAAAAAAAACCTTTAAATTGCATTCCTAAAGCTAGCCACCAAGGTCTATTCCCATTATTTGGACACTTCCTCCTCCGGAGTTTGACCATCAAGGTTCAGCTATCAGAGTATTGAAGTCTAGCGATCAAAAGCCCCTTTGTTAAATAAATAATAAAATGGCCAGGTATGTTGGCACATGCCTTTTTATTTTTTATTTTTATTTTTATTTTTTGCACATGGCTTTAATCCCAGCACTCAAGAGGCAGAGGCAGGTGGATCTTTGAGTTTGAGCCCAGCCTGGTCTACAAAGCAAGTCCAGGACAACCAGAGCTATTACACAGAGAAGCCCTGTTTGGGTGTGGTTTTTGCTTAATCTAGGTCCAAAGGGAACAACCATTGCTGTTACTGGGGTCTCCTTTAGGGTGCACCTGGGACTGGCCAGCCACCTGTCTCAGATTTGATAAAGCAGCCCCTGGTGGCCTCTTAAAGTCCCTTTTATAGGACTAAGAGGGGCTTCATAGAGGCTATAAAGTCAGTTGTTATACATTGTTAGATACAATGAGAGCTGGAGAGATGCTTCAGTGGTTAAGAACACTGGCTATTCTTTCAGAGGACCCAGGTTCAATTCCCAGTACCTACATGGCAGCTCACAATTGTAATTCCTGCTCCAGGGGAATCCAACACCCTCACAGAGACATGCATGCCAGAAAACCACAAATCATATAAAATGAAAGATACAATTAAAGGGAAGGAACAAAAAATAAGGATGCACATCATGTGAATGAGGTTCCAAGCAGTTTACATCAGATCTAAGAAACAGGAACTTTTTGGGGGATAGGGGATATTATTCAAGAGTGGGTCTCTGTGTAGCCTGGGCTGTCCTGAACTTGCTTTGTAGACCAGGCTGGCCTCAAACTCAGAGATCTGCCTGCCTCTGCCTCCTGAGTGCTGGGATTACAGGTGTGTGCCACTGAGCCCAGCCAGGAACTTATTAATTACAAATAGAAACCTTACCTTGCAAGGACTTAATAGAGGACAAACTGGAACTTGCTTTTCAGCTACAAACAGAAACCTTAACCTGCACAGGACAAACAGGAACAACTTTGGCTTTTGTTGTTTTGGTTTTTTTGAGACAGAGTTTCTTTGTGTAATAGCCTTGGCTGTCCTAGACTCTGTAGACTAGACTGGCTTCGAACTCACAGCAATCCACCTGCCTCTGCCTCCCAAGTGCTGGGATTAAAGGCGTGCGCCACCACTGCCTGGGCTATTTCTGTGTTGCCTTGGTTGTCCTGGAACTAGCTCTATATATCAGACTAGCATCAAATTCACCGAGATCATCTGCCTCTGCCTCCTGAGTGCTGGGATTACAGATGTGGGCTACCACTACCCACCAAAGAACTTAAGAATGTCTAACTGCAAACAGAACCCTAAACCTGTAAGGTATATTATTCCTATTTTGGTCTTACATGTCTTAAATATTTAAAAATAACTTCAGAAGAAATGCCTATATTTCTCGTAAACTTGTAAATTCTCTTTATTTCAGTTATAACATTTTGAAAATATGCTCAAAACATCCAAACACACATTTTACACTTGAGTCAGGTGTGTATGGATCAAACTTTATCACACATTCCCTTTTAATTCCAGAAAAAATGTCAGAGGTTGTAATAGCTTTGTCATCTGTGAAATCAACCTTCCAGGATATATTGCTCCCACAGAAGCAATTCAACCACATTTAGGACAACTTTCCTATTGCCTGAGGGTCACCATCCATTTTTTTTCCTAGTTGCTATTTATCCATCTATGAATTGATCATTTTCTAGTTGCTAAACCCATGCCTGGACCTAGCTCAGAGACAAGTGCTCAAGAAAACAGCATTGGCCGGAGGTAGGCGGGCCGCTGTGAGTTCCAGGACAGCCTAGTCTACAAAGGGAGTCCAGGACAGGAAGTAGGTAAAATGCATCTCCTGTAACAGGTGTGAACGTGCTGAGACTTGCCTTAAAATTACTATACTATTCTCAGATTCAGGTAGGAGGGACTTTGTAACATGAAATGTCCAGAGGCCAAATAGCGGGGGCCCTGTCCTAACCCGAGGCCGGTTCTTTTCACATTCTTCTGCAGGACAGTCCAGCCCAGGTTAAGTACTTGGCATTTGTGTTCTCATCTGAGTCTTGCCTCCCATACCCCTCGCCTCTGCTCCTGGCACACTGGGCAGCTAGCCGACAGTTTCCTAGCATGCACACCTTCCTTTTCTCCCGGATTTGGCACACACAATGTCTAGTTGGACATTCCCTCCTCCCTTTTTAAAAAGATTTATTCATTAATACATATACAGAAAGAAGAGGGCATTAGATTTCATTATAGATGGTTGTGAGCCACCATGTGGCTGCTGGGAATTGAACTCAGGACCTCTGAAAAAGCAGCCAGGGCTCTTAACCTCTGAGGCATCTCTCCAGCCCATGGACATTCTCTCCCCGTCTAGTTTTCAAGCGTCTTTCATGTAGGCTTCCAGAAGCACAGGTTGAGCTCCTTTAGTCCGGGCATCGCCATGCCCACTCAGAGCCTGGCATTTAATGGTGCAGATCCGGGCCTGGTTGCCTGTGGAGCACCAGAAAACTGGGACCTTGAGTCAGACTCCCTTAGGCCTCATCTACCACCGAGGAAACTGCGAAGGGCATGGAATGACGGATGGGGATTATGGTTTAGTGCTAGCTGCGGCCGTAAGGCCACAAGTAAAAACGGGTCAAAAGCCAGAGTCAGTCACAAACAGCCAGTAACCAAGCTCGCGACGCGCCCCAGCAACGACTCCGCCAAGTTCCCGCGGGAGGAGCGCGACCAGCACAACTCTCGCGGGAAGTGGAAGCTCCCGCACGCGCGGGGGGGGCGTGGCCGGAAGAAGGTGGATTTCAAAGGGTAACAGATGGTTTTCTCATCCAATAAAATTGCAAATGTGATGCTCCTAGCCTGGTAAGGCCCGAAAGCAAAGGCGGCGGAAGCCAATGGGGACTGTGAAGGGCGGGCCGGCCCGGCTGAGCGGAAGTGGGTCTCCGTGAGGAGGCGGCGGAGTCTTGCTTGAGCGGGTCTCTTCAGCGGCTGGCGGAGTAGGTACGTCCTTGCTGGAGCGCATTGGCTGAGGTATGTGGCTGGTAACCCCAGCTCCAAGTAAGGCCGGGCTTCGCGGGATGGAGGCGGCAAGCGAGGGCGCGGGGAGCGGGCGGCTTCTTGGCCTGCAGCGGAGTTGGTGCCCGCCAGTCGCGGGACCCCGCCTCTAGGGGTTGGGCGGACAGTGCTTACTCTGCCCCGGAGAGCGCGCGGGTGTCGGACGCCGGCGCGGCGCACTCAATCGGAAGGAGGAAAGTCCCTGCCTGGGGGGCGCCGCTCGCCCACCCATGGCCTGGCCGGTTGTACCTCTTTTTCAAACTAGAAAGGGAAACTGAGGCTCAAAGAGGGCGGGGGAGGGAGGGAGGCATCCAAGGTCACTCTTTTGGCTGGGCGGGCCGATTGGAGAGCACCTGAGCTACGTTTTTGTTCCCTGTTGGCGACGCAGCCTTTGTGTGCTGGCGACGCCGCCCCGCCTTCTCCGGGCCTGCGAGTTTGCTGGGACATCCAGGCCGCGTGGCGGCCCCTGTGTAAGCTGGACGGGGGTTGAGGAAGCTTGCGGGTCTTGGAGCTGAGTGGGGCTTGGGCTTCCAGAAGCCTCTTCCGACTCTACCTATGGTTAGTGAAGCCCAGCACTGCAAACTCTCGTGTATTTCCTTCACTGCCACATCTGTGCAGGAACAGGAAACTTAGCCTGATCCTTAACCCTAAATGCAGTGGACGCCATTGTCCACCTTTCGACTGGAGAGGGAGGAGTCCAGATCTGGGCGTTTCTGCTTTTGTTTTTTAGTTGTCTTTGGCCGTGGGCGCTTCCAGCCTCAGTTCTTCCGTCTGGTGCTCAGTTTGGGTTGCCCAAGTGGTTGGGGAAACTGAGGTCCACAAGGGCGAGGTAGTCCGAGGTCTTTAAGCCTACTATTGCACGCAGATTGACTTTAGTTCCTAGCTATGGTGAGAGGAACCCTCTCCCGCCAACCCCACCCCCACCCTGTGCTCTTTTGTTGTTTTCTCTTTCTTCCTCTCCCCCCACCCTCCCCGCCCGGCCCCCAGGACAGGGTTTCTCTGTACAACAGCTCTGGCTGTCCTGGATTCTCTTTGTAGACCAGGCTGGCCTTGAACTCACAGAGAACCGTCTGCCTCTGCTTCCCGAGTGCTGGGATTAAAGGTGTGCTCCACCATGCCCGGCTTTTTCTTTTAAATTTTATTTTATTTTTATTTTTTCAAGACAGGGTTTCTCTGTGTGTAGCCTTGGCTGTCCTGGACTCGCTTTGTAGACCAGGCTGGCCTCGAACTCCCAGAGATCCACCTGCCTCTGCCTCCCAAATGCCTGGCTGCTTTTTTTTTTTTTAAATGCAGAAAACGCCGGGGTTTAGATGTTCTTGTGAGTTCGATGTGAAATGGGTTGAAAGATATATTGCTTAAACGTGAGTCTCCTATACTTTTCTGAAAGGCTTCCTTTTTGAACAGTTTACCACTTCTGGTGTGGGGGGTGGTTGATTTGTTTCTTCTTTTTTCTTTTTCTTTTTTTGTTTGTTTGTTTGTTTAAGACAGAGTGTCTTTGTGTAGCATTGGCTGTCCAGGTCTCACTTTGTAGACCAGGCTGGCCTCGGACTCAACAGAGATTTGCCTGCCTCTGCATCCTACCTGCTGGGATTAAAGTAATGTGCCACCATTGCTAGAGGAGCTGATGTTTTTAATAGTTCCCAAATATGAGTATTTTTCTTTATAGTAGGGGTTCCCACATAAACCTTTTCTAAATACGTTGAAGAGTGCTTGCGACTCCAGGCCTTCAGAGATAGAAGCAGAAGGGTCAGGAATCTAAGGTCATCTTGGGCTTTACATTGGGCATGAGGTCTGGACTACTTGAGACCCTTCTCAAGAACAGTTTTGATTTTGTTTGTTTGCTTGTTTTCTTCGGTTTTTTTTACCAAGGAAAGTTGGTTTCTTGGTGACTATATTCTTTATTGCATTCCTGAACAATCAAACGGCATTGTTTTGTTGGGACTTGAGATTGAATGCAGGGCCTCACATGTTAGGCATCTTCTCTATTACTGAGCTACATCTCTGGCTCTCTTTTTATTACTATTACTCTGAGGTGGATCTGGGGTACCTGTGTGCCATTTTGTGTGTTTGGTAGTGAGAAGACAATTCCGTGAAATCAATTTCTCTTTTCACTTTTATATGGCTGCTTCTGATCAATTAGTTTCTCAGGCTTGTATATAGCAAATGCGTTACCTGTTGTGGTAAACCAAGCTTTACTTGAGACAGTCTCACTAAGTTGCCCAGGCTGCCCTTTAGCTTGCTTGATAGTCTTGGCAGGCTTTGAGTTTGGCAGTCTTCCTGATTCAGCTTCTGGTGTAACTGAGCTTATGAGTTTGTAACCTCAGAACCTGTAAGAATCCTACCACTAGCTGGGGTGGGTGGTGCGGTGCAGGCCTTTAATCCCAGCACAGGGGAGGCAGAGGCAGGCAGATCACTGAGTCCAAGGTCAGCCAGGGCTACACAGAAAAACCCTGTCTCAGAAAACCAAAGAAAAAATAAAAAAGAATCCTACTGCCAAGCCCCATTGTTTCCTGACAGACACTATAATTTTACATGTATTGAAAAGATTCATTTTCTCCCCCTAGATCTGAAATCCACCCCCTTTAAAAAAAAAAAAAAAAGCAAAACTAGTGGCTAGTTCCTCTAATTCTTGTTACCCAAGAGGCTGAGGCAAGAGGATCACAAGTGACTGGGCTGTGGAATCAGTCCAGGAAAGTGAATTAGCCTCACTTTCTGTGGCTGTGGGGAATTTATGCTTGTAGAGACCAGTATTGTCTTATCATTTGTTATCCATTCATCTTTGAGGCCAGGTCTCCTTAGCAGGCTTCCTGGGCAGCTCCCCCCGCCCCCATCCATTCATATAGACAGGGTAGAGTTTACAGGTGAGCACTGTGTCATACCTCAGCTTTTTGCAGGCATACTGGAATCTGAATTAGATTCTGTCCCCCCTGAGATAGGGTTTCTCTGTAGCCTTGGATGGCTTTGTAGACAAGGCTGGCCTCGAACGCACAGCGATCCACCTGCCTCTGTGTCCCAAGTGCCTCAACTAGATTCTTACATATAACATATATAGCTTAGTGGTAGATCACTTGTCTAGCTTTTGCCAGGCCCTAAGTTCAAATCAAAATACTCTTCCCTCCATTCCTCCCAGTTATCTGCTCTCTAAGTGTCTAATTAACTGCATAATTTGAATGCAATTTCATTGAGAAGAAAATGCAACCTTATTTTGTTTTACCAGGTATAGTAAATACAGTAGAGTGTGTGTTAACTGCTTGATTTAGAGTTAGAATTATTAAATTAAGGAGAGGTTTCCCAGTGGTAGTGGTTGCATTCCTTTAATTCCAGAACTTGGGGAGGTGAACAGAGGCAGGCAGATCTCTGAGTTTCAGGACAGGAAAAACTACAAAACCAATAAAAATAGCCAGCAAGCCTGAAATCCCAGCACTCAACCAGAAGTAGTGTGAGTTCAAAGACAGCCAAAGCTATACTGAGAAACCCTGCTTCAAAAACAAACAAAAATGGTGGATCTTCCCACCTCAGATCTAGATTAGAAGTGAAGCTTCAAAAATGATTTAATTAAGAAACATTTCCTAGCCGGGCGGTGGTGGCGCACGCCTTTAATCCCAGCACTCGGGAGGCAGAGGCAGGTGGATCACTGTGAGTTCGAGGCCAGCCTGGTCTACAAAGTGAGTCCAGGACAGCCAAGGCTACACAGAGAAACCCTGCCCCGAAAAACCAAAAAAAACAAAAACAAAAAAAAACAAAAAAAAAAAACCATTTCCTAATCCCAGCACTCGGGAGGCAGAGGCAGGTGGGTTGCTGTGAGTTCGAGGCCAGCCTGGTCTACAAAAGCGAGTCCAGGACAGCCAAGGCTACACAGAGAAACCCTATCTTGAAAAACAAAATACAAAAAAGAAAGAAAGAAACATTTCCTTCCGGGTGTGGTGATGCATGCCTTTATTTTATTTTATTTTTTTAAGTTTTTTTGAGGCAAGGTTTCTTTGTAGCCCTGGCTGTCCTAGACTCACTTTGTAGACCAGGCTGGCATTAAGCTTTCAGAGATCCACCAGCCTGCTTCCAAAGGGGTCTACAGAGTGAGTTCCAGGACAGGCAGTGCTACACAGAGAGACCCTGTCTAGAAAAGAAAAGGGAAGCATTCCTTGAAGGTGTATCCAGACATTTGGGTTCTGTAATTCCAGATGTAGTCAAGTTGACAACCAAGAACAGCCATCACACCATGTAAAGGTGGAAGGAAGAACCAGATCCATGAAGTTATCCTCTGACCTGTACAGCCCACACCATGTATGGCACGTGTGCCCATATGATACAATTCTTTTGTCTTTTTGGGGGGTGGGGTAAGGGTTGGTTTTTGAAGACAGGGTTTCTCTGTATAGCCTTGGCTGTCCTGGACTCGCTTTGTAGGCCAGGCTGGCCTCGAACTCATAGCAATCCACCTCTATCTGCCTCCCGAGTGCTAGGGTTAAAGACATGCACCAACACTGCCTGGCATGGTTCTTAATTTATTATTTATTCTGACTTAAAAACTCATTGTGTATTCCCAGCTGGTATCAAATGTGCTACGTAGACCACACTGGCCTCAGACTCAGATTCCTAAGAGGCAGATTCCTCCCTCTGCTTCCCAAGTATTATGGCACTGTCATGGAAAAGGCCTTATTGTGAGTGATAGGACATCTCAAGTACCTGAAAGTGACTTACATTTGTACATACAATGCTTGTTTGGAGTGTTTGTTTTAGTAGTGTTGATATAAAGGGGAAAGTTTGAATGTTGTAGGAAGTTGTTTGCTATTCACAGCTTCTTTGAGAAATAACAAGAAAAATCAGAAAATTGAACTCAGCTGAACTAAGTTACAGAAGTTACTAAAAACATCAGTTGCTTTGTTTTAACAGCCCTAGTCATCCAGGTCTGATACTGCAGCATCCACCCTCCGTTTCACAATATTTGAATGGGGCAGACGATCTAAGGCTCATTTCCACAAACAAGCTTGTATATCATAATTTTGTTAGCGAGATAACACTTGTAGGACACAACACATTTTTAAAAATCGTTGGCAAAGTTGTTTAGTATTGTGGGCCTACAATTTCATGTTTTTATAAGGAACACATTTCTGTAACTAATTGAAGGCAGGCAGAGATGAGGGCAAGTTAGAGAAAAGAGGGTAACCATATTACCTTGTGAAACTGAGGTGGCAACAGGAGACAGCCTACTGAAAATGTAAACTGCCTCTTGAGAGTGAAAGCAACCTGAACTTTGTGTTCCCAATTCTCACTCATTCTGAAAGCTCTGCATGGCTCGGATTCTCTGGAGTAGTCCAGGAATATTGTGCCTGAAGTCTTCACATCCAATATTCACAACATTCTGGGGTTTTTGAGTTTTGGCCTTATGGCTTTGGCTTGCTTCTTGGCTTGGGGTATTTTGTTTTGTTTAAGATAAAGGCTCACAGGCCTTTAATCCCAGCACTCGGGAGGCAAAGGCAGGCGGATCACTGAGTTTGGAGGCTAACTTGGTCTACAAAGGGAGTCCAGGACAGCCAAGGCTACACACTGAAACCCTGTCTTGAAAAACAAAAACCAACAAAAGAGGGGAGGGAAAGATAAAGGCTCACTGCATAATATCCCACGCTGGCCTTTATCTCCCAGTCCTTCGGATTCAGTGTCCCAAAATCTGGGGTTACACATATATGTAACAACATGCTGTGCCTGTATTGGCTTTATGCAATCACTCTTCTGGAATGAACAGCTGGGCACCCTAGCATGAACGTTTCTCAGCCTCACAGCTTTAGAAATGCCTGGCTGTCTGCCCTTTTCTAGTCATAAGTGGTCACTGTTCTACTCTAGGTCATTTATTTATTTATTTTGGTTTTTTAAAAAAGATTTATTTTATTTATTATGTATACAACATCCTGCCTGCATGTGGGCCTGCCAGCCAGAAGAGAGCACCAGAGCTCATTACAGATGGTTGGGAGCCACCATGTGGTTGCTGGGAATTGAACTCAGGACCTTCGGAAGAGCAACCAGTGCTCTTAACCGCTGAGCCATCTCTCCAGCCCCTTATTTTGGTTTTTTGAGACAGGCTATCTGTGTAGCCTTGGCTGTTCTGGACTTGCTTTGTAGACCAGGCTGGCCTCAAACTCAGCGATCACTTGCTTCTGCCTCCCTCAGTGCTGGGATTAAAGGTGCTACGCCTGGCTCTATCCTAGGTCGTTCAGTGTCAAAGACACCATCACCCTCAAAGTAATTTGCTCTTTCCAATGAGTTATCATGAGCATCTGTTATGTGCAAAATACTGGGGAGGTAGAAAGTAGATATAGCCCTCATAGTGAGGGCTTTCTTTTCACTAAAGGATGGTGGGGCCTTTGCTGAGGTCATAGTGCTGGAGGATAGTGTTGAAAGAGAGGAGTCAAGAGTTCCTAGACATACTAAATTTCCATGTTACAATTTTCTTCTGGAATAACTTCTGATTTTGGTATTAACATAACACTAAAGAGTATAGGTTGTGCTGGGTGTGGTGGCGCATGCCTGTAATTCCAGCACTCGGGAGGCAGAAGCAGGTGGATCACTGAGTTCAAGGCCAGCCTGGTATACACAGTCAGTCCAGGACAGCCAAGGCTAAACGGAGAAACCCTGTCTCTAAAAACAGAGAGGGGGGGGGCGCTGTCTGCCAGGCATGGTCACACATACCTTTAATCAGCTCTCTGGAGGGACGGGACAGGAGTGGATCTCTGGGAGTTCCAGGCCAGCCAGGGGTATGTAGACCCTTTCCAAAAAACAAAACAAATGTTATGGCACACACACAAATTAAGATTCTCAGAATTTACGGAGGTAGCATGGTGGTTGAGCATGGTTAAAGCTTTGGGTTCCACTGGAAAGGAAAAACAACCCAGGGATGGGGGGAGTATGAGTTTGATATTTGTGGGTTGTGGGCATGTGATTTTTTTGTTTGTTTATTTTTTTTGTTTTTCAAGACAGGGTTTTTCTGTGTGGTCTTGACTGTCCTGGACTCCCTTTGTAGACCAGGCTAGCCTCAAACTTACAGTGATCCGATTCACCTGCCTCTGCCTCCCAAGTTCTCTGATTAAAGGTGTGCGCCACCATGCCCAGCTGTGACTTTATTCTTAATCATCCCTAGCTCTTAGAAAAAATGGTGTTCTTCAGCAGTACCTGCTTTCTTAATCTGGGCACTAGAAAGAGCATACAGATAGTTCTTAGATAGCACCTCATGTTAAACACAAAAGTAATCTGATGACTCAGAACCCTTTGTGGTTGATGAAGGTACTCTTTCATATGACCTCTAACATTTGTCTACACATTTCCTTTCTACATCCTGAGACTGATGTGATGGATGCCCCTTATTGCCTGGATTCTCTAGTGGAATTCAGTCTCTTGGTAAATTTTAGGATTTTTTGAGACATGGTTTCTCTGTGTAGCCTTGCTGTCCTGGACTCACTTTTGTAAAAACCAGCCTGACCTCCAATTCAGAGCCCCACCCCCACCTCCCTTGGTAGATTGTAAAAGACTGGCTCCTAGGAGTTCTCTGGCTCTTGGCCTTTGTTATCTCTGAAAGAGAAAAGCCTGATTTGGAGTGTGAAAAGACTCCAGGAAAGCTAGTGAAGGTAATGAGTGAATTAGTGGGATTTTTAGGAGACTTGTTCTCAGGTTGGTAAGAAAAACATACAGGTAAGGGTGTCTATAGCAGCCATGTTTAAGAACCATAATATAAAATTAGGCAAGAGACTAGTGGAATAGCCAAAATATGTCTGTCACATTATTTCTCAGCATTCAGCAGATAGTCTTTCTTCTCTTTCCCCTTTTGCATGTGTAGTGTGTGTTTGCCCATGTAGAAGCCAGAGAAGGGCACTAAGTGTCTTCCTGGATTGTCCTCCACGTTTCTTTCTAAACTGAGTCTGACTAAATCTGAAGCTCTTTTTGAGCTGAGCTGGCCAGACACTGAGGTTATAGGCATGCTGCCAAGCCTGTCTTGTATGTGGGTGCTATTCACAACAAGCACTCTAATCCATGGAGCCATTTCTCTAGCTCATTGTAAACACTTTTGTTACAGTCTTCTGCATGAGATGTGCCTGTGAGGTGGATAATGTATGTGGGGGGCACATTTCATAGGTGTGCATATGTAAGTACTTCCTAAAACCAGAAGCATAAATGTACATTGGAATCCAGCAAATACAGTGGATCCAGAACAGTAAGGGTACAAATTACATAAAATGTTCAGCAAAGCATCCAGATGACAGGAAAGACTGGTAATTTTTCTGTGTGTGTTGTGGATATATGTATGAACTTTGTTTTCAACAATACAAATAGCAACATTTATCAAGTTGATATTTTTGTTTTTCAGAACTTGGAAATACTGCATATCTCATTGGCTCCAAATTATAAACCACAGGATGACTATTGAGTGGGTGTGAGAGATTGAGAGGATTCTACCTCCCCATAAAGCTTCCTCTTCTGTGGATTGAAGCCAGAGAGCACAATGAGTACAGTAAGTCTTCTCAGCTTTTAATTTTATTACCAACATTACTTAACTACCTTGTCTCTTGGAGCACGTGGAAGAGTACTGTAAGCCATGTGTTACAGCAGTGGCCTCTAATTCAAGACATTGGGAAGTTGAGCTATAAAGTCTGAAAGTTGGCAATAGTCTGGATTACACAGAGACTGTCTCTAAAAATAAAATAAATAAAAACATCTGAGGATGTGTTTCTGTTGCTTATGCATAAGGCCCTGCATTACATTTCCCAGCAGAACTGAAAAAAATCTGTTGTGGTATGCGCCTATCTATAATCTGAGTAGGTGGTAAATATACCTATAATCCATTGGTACATGGAGACAAGAAGACAGAATTTCAAGTTGGCCATAGTCAACTAGACAATGAGATCAGGCCCTAGCGCTGAGAAGATGGCTCAGTGAATGAAGTACTTCCTACGCAAAGAGTTTGTCCCGAGGGCATACTGGTCAGCCAATCGAGGAGGAACAGCACCAGGTTTAGTGATATATGAGGTCTCAAAAACTAAGGGCTAGAGAGATGATTTGGTGATTAGAAAGCACATTCTACTCTCCAGAGAACTCCAGTTCTGTTTTTCAGCATGGTGCTTCACAACCTCCTATAACTGCAGATCCAGGTGATCTGCTGGCCTCTGGGCACCAGACATGCATATGGTATACGTACACACAGGCAATTAAAAAAAAAAAGTAGAGAGTAACAAAAACAAAGGAAGACCCTCTACCCTTACAAATCTATTAACTACTATTTACAGGCTTGTGAACTGGTTCAGTTGATAAAGGTTCTTTTTTTGGTTTTTTGAGACAGGGTTTCTCTGTAGCCTTGGCTGTTCTAGACTCACTCACTTTCTAAGACCAGGCTGGCCTCGAATTCGCAGGGATTAAAGGCATGCACCACCGCACCCAGCTGATGAAGGTTCTTTTTATGAACCAATGTTTGGTTCTTGGGACCCATATAGTGGAAAGAGAGAATTGACTCCTGAGTTACCCCTGACCTCCACTCATGATACAGCATTTGCGTAGATCTCACATACACACAATAAAAGGTTTTTTTGTTTTGTTTTTTGTTTGTTTGTTTGTTTTTATTTTGTTTTTTGAGACAGGGTTTTTCTGTGTAGCTTTGACTGTCCTGGATTCACTTTGTAGACCAGGCTGATCTCCAGCTCTCAGACATCGACCTGTAGTGCTGGAATTAAAGACTTGCGTCACCACGCAGGCCTTTTAAAACTGGATTTGACTCTTTCCAGTGGGGCATGTGTTCAATTCCCAGCACTGATATGTCAGCTCAGAATTATCTATAACGTCATTCAAGAGATGTGATTCCCTCTTCTGGCTTTAAAGTGGTGCACAGATATATATGCAGACAAAATAACTTTAAAAAAAAAAAAGATTTATTTATTATTATGAATACAGTGGTCTGTCTACATGTACACCCGCAGGCCAGAAGAGGGCATAAGATCACATTATAGATGGTTGTGAGCTACCATGTGGTTGCTAGGAATTGAACTCAGGACCTCTGGACAAGCAGTCAGTGCTCTTAACCTCTGAGCCATCTCTCTAGCCCAGACAAAATAACTTTTATATATAAAATAAAAGTTTAAAAAATGTAGCCAGGTGTGGTGGCACATACCTTTAATGCTAGCACTCCGGAGGCAGAGGTAGGTGAGTCTCTGAGTTCAAGGCCAGCCTTGTCTACAATTTTTTTTTTTTAAGTTAAAGAATGACTATTTTTTTAAAATATTTTATTTAATTTTATTTATGTGCGTTGGTGTGTGGGTGTCAAATTTTGGAGTTACAGACAGTTGTGAGCTGCCATGTGGGTGCCGGGTCCTTTGGAAGAGCAGGCAGTGCTCTTAACCACTGAGCCATTTCTCCAGCCCCAAGAATGGCTATTTTCACTTTTTGTTTTTTTGTTTTTTAGATTTATTTATTCATTATATATACAGTATTCTGCCCGCATGTATGCCTGCACACCAGAAGAGGGCACCAGACCTGATTATAGATGGTTGTGAGCCACCATGTGGTTGCTGGGAATTGAACTCAGGACCTTTGGAAGAAAAGCCGGTGCTCTTAACCTCTGATCGGTCTCTCCAGCCCCACTTTTGTCTTTTCGAGGCAGGGTTTCTCTTTAGCCTTGGCTGTCCTGGACCTGCCTCTGCACCCCAAGTGCTGGGGTTAAAGGCGTGAGCCACCACACCTTTTCACTTTTGTTTGGCTCTGGCTCAGTGTAAGACATACAGGCTAGAGTCACTTGGGCCCTAAAGTAAGGTATCCTAAACTTTTCTACTTGTAACTCCTCTTTGAAGAAAATTTTATGACCTCAGGTAGAGACATAGACATGTGTGCAGATCCAGTATTTGTTGATAAATCATGCTTTAAATAAATTATTCAGCATAAGTGTAACTTTACTATTGAGATGAAATTAATTTATATGTTAATGAAATAGAGAAGCTTTTTTTTTTTTTAATTATTATGGTTACAGTGCTCTGTCTGCATGTACACCTACAGGCCAGAAGAGGGCAACATGGTTGTGAGCCACCATGTTGTTGCTGGGAATTGAACTCAGGACCTCAGGAAGGGTAGTCAGTGCTCTTAACCTGAGCTATCTCTCCAGCCCATAAACTTTTTTATATAAAGACTTAATCTTGGTCTGGCAAGACGTCTAATGTGCTTACTGAGAACCTGAGCTTCATCCCCAGACCTCACATGGTAGAAGGAGAGAATTGATTGATGAAAGTTGTCCTCATAGTAGCAAAAGTACATGTGTACACACAATAAAAAAAATTTTTTTTTAAATGGGCTGATGGTGGTGGCGCATGCCTTTAATTCCAGCACTCTGGAAATAGAGGCAAGTGGATCTCAGAGTTCGAGGCCATTCTGGTCTACAAAGAGTCCAGGGCAGCCAAAGCTACACAGAGAAACCCTGTCTCAAGAGAAAAAAAAAAAGTGAATTATCCAGGTGAGGTGGTATACCCCCTTTAATCCTAGCTTCCTGGAAACAGAGGCAGTTGGAGCTCTGAATTCCAAGACCAGCCTGGGTATACTATAAGATATATAACATGTTTAGTGTTGGGGACTGGAGAGATGGCTCAGAGGTCAAGAGTACTGTCTGTTCTTCTAAGGTCCTGAGTTCAGTTCCCAGCAACCACATGGTGGCTCAAACCATCTATAATGAGGTCTAGTGCCCTCTTCTGGTGCACAGGCACACATGCAGGCAGAACATTATATATAATAATAATCTTTTTTTTTTTTCCTCCCCACTTAAGAGTTTTATTAAGGCATGCAGAGACAGTCTCTGGAGACACACCAGGGAAAGGGGGCAGGACTCATGGGGGAAGAGAGAGAGCAATAAATCTTTTTAGCTCTGAATAATATTGTGTTTACTTTTGAAACATGAGGTTTTTTGTTTTGTTTTTGTTTGTTTGTTTGCTTGTTTTTCAAGACAGAGTTTCTCTGTGTAGCCTTGGCTGTTCTGGACTTGCTTTGTAGACCAGGCTAGCCTCAAACTCACAGAGATCCACCTGGCTGTCCTGGAATTTGATTTGAATTCAGAGATCTAAGTGCCTCTGCCTTCTGAGTGCCTTTCATAAGCATTTCTAAGAATGCTACTTCAAATAAATGTATAATATTTAAGGCCACTTCAGAAACACTGGAAATTTTGTCATAATCCCAAACAAAAATTGAATTTTTGTTTTGTTTTGTTTTTTATTTTTCTTTTCTGAATGAAACTCAGATCAGTTCACAGATTTAATTTTTTTCAAGTCAGGGCTTCTCTGTGTAGCTTTGGCTATGCTGTAACAACCAGCTGTCTTCAAACCCAGAGATCTGCCTGTTCCTTATTTTTAAGGCAAGGTCTTGCTGTGTAGCCTTGGCAAGCCTAGAACTCAGAGTTCCACTTGGGTGCCTCTGTGGTGCTAAAGGCAATTTTTAAAAAATCAAACTTACAGCTGGGCATGGTGGTGCATGCCTTTAATCCCAGCACTGGGAGGTAGAGGCCGGAGGATCACTGGGAGGTAGAGGCTAGCCTGGTCTACAAAGGAAGTCTAGGACAGTCAAGGCTACACAGAAACCCTGTCTTTAAAAAAAAAAAAATCAAACCTATCAGACTAGTATAATCTAAGGACATACTAGTTTGATAATTATATGCTAAGCAATAATGGTAGGTATGTTACAAGTCTAGTTTATAATTAAACCATTCTGTTTTCTAAGAACAAAAAATGTATGTGCAGTAAAAATACTAATTACTAGTAATTACTAATTACTAGTAATAGTAATTTTGAATTCAAATGGAGGTGTTATAGGTAGTGTTTGTTGGCATTGTGTGGCAAAGTGGGTTGTTTTCAGAACCAAAGCTATAGTGAACTCATATGATGCAACGGGGACAGGTGATACGAGAAATACCAATTTGTGATGCATTGAGCTAACTTTAGGTTTTTGTAGGTTCAGAAAACATTTTGCTATTGCAAATGTTTTTTTCATAACCTGTCTTCTCCCATTCAGTTATGTGACTATCTATGGGACTGTAAACCATAGTTGGGTTTTTATTTTTTGTTTTTGTTTTTGTTTTTTTAATGCTTATTTTATGTTAGTTGAGGTTGGGTCTCACTGTATATAGCCTTGTCTGGTCTCGAACTTCCTATATATAGACCAGAGTGCTTTTGAACTTACATAGATCCTCCTGCTTGACACCTTAAGTGTTGGACTAGAGGTGATCCATAGTTTAAGAAGCTATGGTTTGGCAGGGTGTGGTGGTGCATGTCTTTGATCCCAGCACCTGGATTGCTGTGAGTTCAAGGCCAGCCTGGTTTACAAAGCCGGTCAGGGCAGCCTGTTTGGGGGGAAAAAGAAGATGCAGTAGCAGTAATGGCTATGGTCTAAAGAAGGGTACCTAAATTAGGCCCTTTGCCTTCCATTTTACAGAGCACCTTGAAGGTTGCACATATGACCCAATCTCAGAGCAAGTGTTTTGAAACAGTAAGAGTTTTGTTTTGAGGGTTGGAGATTTAGCGTTTGCCTACCAAGCGCAAGGCCCTGGGTTCGGTCCTCAGCTCTGGGGAAAAAAAAAAAAAGACAAAATAAGAGTTTTGTTTTATTTGGTTTGGTTTTTGAGACAGGATTTATCTAGCCCTGGCTGTCCTGGAACTCTCTTTATAGACCAAGCTGGCCTCAGACTCACAGCGATCCACCTGCCTCTGCCTCCCCAATTGAATCAAAGGCATTCCTCTACCACACTCAGCCAAACCATAGCTCCTTAAACTACGCACCACCTTTAGTCCAACACTTTAGGGGACAAGCCTGTCTCTGCCTCTCTGAGTGCTGGGATTAAAGCCCTGCTGTGATACAAACTGTTAATCCTAGCATTTCTAGGGGCACATACAGGTGGATCTCTTGTTCTAGGACAGCCAGGACTACACAGCAAGACCTTTAGCCACAAGTAAACACTGCATTTCTTTTCTTGTTTTAGTTTTTTTCTCTATGCTCTCGAGATGCCACAAGTTTTGTGGGGATGGAGTACACGTGACTGTGTGTCTGAGTCTGTGGGGTTTTTTGCCCTTTCCTGAAACCGTGTCAACTCCAGAGCTCATGCAACTGCTTCTCTCCCCTCTTGATGACTTTAGCGAAATCCTCAAAGAAAGCGGCGTGGTGGAACAGTAAGTTCCAGACAAACCCAGAAGCGAACTCGGGAAACAACTTCAACCCCTGAGATCTCCTTGGAAGCAGAACCCATAGAACTTGTGGAAACTGGTAAGAGAGCCAGGAATACTAGACTGTAATTTGTAAAGTGGAGACAGTATGGTATAGTGGGTATGTTTGTGAATTGGACCCATTTGGTGCCTTTTAATGCCAGTTGTGAGGTGTCATGGGAAGTCACACCTTTCAAATTAAAAAAAATTTTAAGCCATACCTTTCTTTTCAGGTTTTCTTTGTGTGTGAGTGCTCTATCTGCAAGTACACTTGCACGCCAGAAGATCCCACATGGTTGTGAGCCACCATGTGGTTGCTGGGAAAACTCAGGACCTTTGGAAGAGCAGACAGTGCTCACGTAACCACTGAGCCATATATTTCTCCAGCCCCTACACCTTTGCTTTTCCTTCCCATTTTATGTGTCTGAGTGCTTTGCTGCTTTTGTGTGTGTCTGGTGCCCACAGAGGCTAGAAGACGTACTTCCTGGTACTGAAGTTAGAGCTGATTGTGAGCTGTCCTGGGTGCTGGGAATTGAGCTTGAGTCTTTCACTTCTGAGCCTGTGACTTCTGTGATAGTATATTATAGGGCAAGTTGAATTTATGCCATAAATCCTTTGGGACCATGTGTGGCAAATTGTACCTTAGAAATGTTTATTGGAAGCTCTTGTACTTTGTTTATATGTATGTGTAATCTTAGACTTAACTGCTTTTTGAAGCTTATAGCTACAATGAGTAAAGCTGCCCCTTTCTGTATTGTGGATCTTCATGGGTTTTGAAGCAGCCACTTGGCTCATCAACTTCACCCTGCTTAAGCTTGATGAAATACTTGCGTTTCCTCTTTTGGTTTACATTATGACAAAACTAAAGAAGGCAAACTTGTCAACAGAGTTGTCATTGTTAGACTTCGGTTAGGCAGAGACCAGATTGTATTTTTTTCTTCTGCCTACTCAGGGAGTATCAGGTAGGTTGGATAAAGCCCCTTTGCTATGTTTTTTATAACTCATGCCCAAGAACTGGTTTTAAATAGAAGCAGTGGCGTATGGACATAGATATGGTAGAATACTTGTTTAATGTGCCCTTAGCACTGCAAAGAAAAGAAAACAATGATTAAGAGGTTATATATAGCAGGGAATAGGAACTTTTCAACCATCTCATAAGATGGTTTCTTGGACTTCCCCGGGTACTATTCATTCTTTTTGGTCTCAGTTTCACTTTTACAGTGAATTCCTCCAAACCCTCACTCTTCACCTACAGATAAGGGTTCTGGGATGAAAGATGTTTGGTACCACGCCCAGTGATCATACTTTTTAATGTTAATAGTAATCAAGAGAAAATATTTATATATGGTTTTGCATGCCCTCCCTAATTAATGAAATTGCCGTGTCTGGGCATGATTGTGGTGTGAAACCAATCAGTTGTCCTTATATGTAACCCCTAGAACCTCTGTAGGCTTATACAGCCCGCTTAGCAAAATGCTGGAGGGGTACTTTTTAGCTATCATTTTTCAAAAGTTTTGATTTTTCTCATTGTGTCAGAGTTTATACTTTGATACAGGTTTATACTATGTTTGTAATACCAACCAAGCTTAAGGAGTGCAGCCTTACTATTCTAATATTTCCTGAATTGCTTTACTTTGAAGCTGGAGATGAAATCGTGGACCTCACTTGTGAATCTTTAGAGCCTGTGGTTGTGGACCTGACTCACAATGACTCTGTTGTGGTAAGCATTTGACTGAGAGTTGGCTGTTTGAGTGGGAGTCCTTGGCCCATATCTGTATCTAAAGAAAGCCTGGGTCACTGGTCAGGGTTGGAAAAATTGTGACGAGGTCTGGAGAGATTTCTCAGAGCTTAAGGGCACTGGCTGCTCTTCCAGAGGACCTGGGTTCAGTTTCTGCACCCACATGGTAACTCAACTGTTTGTAACACCAGTTCCCAGCAGGAACACTGTGCAGGCAAAACAACCATGCACATAAAATAATAGTTAAGGTGTTAACTGGAATCCCTAATGAGAGATGTGTCAGGAAAAGCACTTCTGTAGGTTTTGTCTCCTGTGGACTAGATCTGCTTGACTCTTGACAACAGCAGTCCCTGATTGCATAGTTCTAAATGTAAACGTGGAGATGCTCCTGTGAAATGGGATAAGCTGCCAGTGTTGGTGCAGTTTATATTAAGAGAGACCTGTGGAGGTGTCTTGCCTTGCATGAAGTGTGGTGCTTGGTGATGTTCTTACGCCTTTGGTCTGAAGGGAATAGGAATGTTGACTCTGTGCTGCCATTGTGTTTCAGAAATAGTTGCTAATAAACATGGCTCCAGGGAAAGCAGCTACCCTGTCTTAACACCTGCTCCCACAGCTCTTTCCTGACTCCAGGGAACTTGAGAGGCTGTGTGTACTCCATGTACAGGCTACTAGAACTAAGGCCTAGTCTGCTCAGGCGTATTAGAAGTTATATCTGGTAGACTTGGTCCATGGTATTGGCATACTCCTACACACACATACACATACACACACACACACACACACACACACACACACACACACACACACACACACACACACCCCTTATTTTATGTGTCTCTTGGGATATGGCCAACTCATTGGTGAGCATCCTATGGACAAGTTTTCACTTTAAACAGCTTTTGATGGCAGTGTGTTAGGCCCGAAGCTGTGGAATAGAGGTAGCACCACCTCGAACAACATTGGACAAATGTGTAGTAGTTGTTACTTAGAAAAGGACTGCATGGTAGGAGACAGAAGTGCTTGTCTCAAACAAAGGTTTGAAGTTCTTAGTGAGTGACTAGCAACAAGCTGTGAGAACAAAGAGCCCAGCAGTGTCTCCTGTCTTTCCCCCTCTTTTTGTTGTTGTTTTTGGATACAGGGTCTCTATGTAGCCCTGGCTGTCCTAAAGCTCAGTCTGTAGACCAGGCTGCTTCAAACTCAGATCACCTGCCTCTGCCTCTGAAGTGCTGGGATTAAAGGTCTGTACCACCACTGCCACTTGGCAGTGCTTCCTCTTAAAACCATTGAGAGTAAGGTTTCTCTGAGAAGCATTAAGATAACAAGACAGGAGCTGGAGAGATGGCTCAGCAGTTAAGAGCACTGGCTACTCTTCCAGAGGTCCTGAGTTCAATTCCCAGCAACCACATGGTAGCTCACAACCATCAATAATGTAATCTGATGCCTTCCTCTGGTGTGCAGGTGTACATGCAGGCAAAAATACTGTATACGTAATAAATTTTTTAAAAAGAAAGAAATAAATCAATAGGCGGTCCTGATGTCACCCCTGGTATTCTCACAAAATCTATGGTGAGTTCAGGGGACATTGGCCCCCATGTAACCAATGGCTTCTCTAGAAATGGACTAGAACTGTCTGAAATAATCAGGAGTAGGTTTAATTTAAGTGGCTGCCTCTACAAAAGTATATACATTGATTCTTGCTGTTAGTCCTTGTCAACTCCCTAAAGTTCTATAAAGAGCTTAATCTAGTGCCTTAGCTAAAGCTACACTCTAGTTGCTGACTAATGCTAGGAGGTGGCACCTAGTCCTTTTTCTTCTTCTCCTTTCTCTTATCTCAGGGTAATAGAAATAGACACAGTTTATTGAGGGAGAGCATTTTCAAGGATGGGAAACAGGGAAAGGGCCCCACATCTCTGTGAGTACTCAGCATCTACCCATAATGTCCTTGGCCAGGTACTGACAAGAGAGCTGGGATTCCATTTCCAAGAAGACAGTGATCTTCTGCTGGGTGGAGCATTTTCCTGTCCCGTGGCTTTGTCTAGACTGCTTTTGCTACACAGGTTACTTCCTTGGGCTTGCCTACTTTTCCACTTGTTTTAGGCTCCATGCTCTGGCCCTGCTCCACTCTAGATTAACCTATTAAAACTTTTAAGGACAGCGGAATAGAGGAGTCTCTTGAGAGAGCCTGCAATAGGAATAGTGGGGATGAGGGAACTCTCTTGGCAGTGACTGAACAGGCAAGAATTTAGGCAAAAGTCCAACAATAGTACTGTGGAAACAGGAGGCTTGGGTTCTTGTTTCAGATTTACTTTTGGATTTGTTAAAGAAATTACCTCATGCATGTCCCAGCCATAAAAAAAATTGTTTGGGTTTGGTAGCTTTTTTTCCAATCACTCTCCATTTGTAGTTGGTTATAATGAATCATCAAAGGCCATTAATTTGATTAAATTACTAATATTAACTAAATACACAGACAAGCATGTTTGTTAGGTATCCTGAACAGTACGTTGACCTTAGACGCCTACTGGAGCAGAGTAAGAGGTGGGTCATTGAGGGGAGCTTGCTGATCCCATCGACTGTTAGACAGCTTAAGCTTAAGTTGACTACACTGATTGATCCTTTTTATCTCTAGAATAGGAATTCCTGAACACCTGATTTAGGGGAAGTTTTCATTATATCCTGAATCCTGTTAAAGATTAAACTGTAAGCAGATTCCCGTGTGGTGTTCCAGCTCTTAGAGGAGTCCAAAGCCCCAAAGCCTTAAAAGAAATGAGAAAAAGTAGTGAGAGTCCCTCAGCCCAGGGCCTGGGGATTCAATTTGGGGCTCCACACAAGCTGTGAAAGTACCTTTTTCACTGAGCTTTATTCCTAGTTTGCAGTGGTATGGTGGTGAGGTGTTGTGGTATAAGCCTTTGATCCTAGCATGTGGGAGGTAGAAGCAAGAGGTGAATTTGGCTGACCAGGGGATATACAATTAGACTCTGCCTCAAGAAAGAAAAAAGGGGACAGTCAAGGCTACACAGAAACCCTTTCTCAAAAAAACCAAAAGGAAAAAAAGAAAAAGCCGGTTGTGGTAGCACACACCTTTAATCCCAGCACACGGGAGGTAGAGGCAGGTGGATCACTGTGAGTTCCAGGCCAGCCTGATCTACAGAGTGTTGGCTCAGTTTATTAACAATTAAACTTTATTATACAACCCAACTAGCATATACAAGAAGGAAAAAAAGGTTAAAGGGACAGAAGATTAAAACCTCCTGGAATCCGTTCGGCAGGACGGGTCCTTAGGTGTCTCAGTCCCACGAGCTGGTCCGGTCCTTTCCTCTCTCCCGAGCCTTCTTCCTCCCTCCTCCTACCTCTTCCCAGTCATATGCAAAGGGCGGTCCCTTCTCCCTTCGAGGGTCAATTAGGAAAACAATAGCCACGGTGGGGTTCCTAGGTAGGCTTCCTGAATTCCAAGCCCAGGAAGGCTCCAAACAGTCTCTCACAAGGTATTCATGGTGTGCCTCAAGGGTAAAGCCCGCCAAGACTGCTTCCACCTGAGACAAAGCTTAATCTTTCCTATACCTCACCCTTCTCTCTAAAAAATTAAGAACTATATACACATATATACATATATACATACTCATCAGGAATCAAGAACATAACAAAGTCCTTTTATGCTTGTTAACCTAAGGGAAAGTATACCACTATCCTACCAAAGAGAGTCCTTTTCTTTCATGAGAAATTGTAATTATTAATCTACTAAAGCTTCTAGTAACACTGTGGCTATCTAGTCTTCAATCCCATCAGAGACCCAAGAAGGAAAATCTATCTAATAAAGGAAGTGCTGGCAGGCAACTTCCAAGTTGCAGGGTACAGAGAGAGCAGACTGCCTGGATAGTCACTGAATTCTCTCCTTCATTAGGGCAATCAGTCTTCAGCCTTATCGGCCCAAAACATCCAACGAACTGCTTTTGCTGGCAGGCAACTTCCAAGTTGCAGAGTACAGAGAGAGCAGACTGCCTGGATAGTCATCGAATTCTCTCCTTCATTGGGGCAATCAGTCTTCAGCCTTTCGGCCCAAAACATCCAACGAACTGCTTTTTGAAGCAGGAAATCCGACGGTCTGGTCCATCTATTCTCTTTAAAGCTGGACAGTCATCTTTCCAGCATCATTGTTGATCGTTGCAGACAGTCAGCCTGTCATCAGCCGTAGAGATAAGAGCAGTAGCAGAGCAGTTTTTCCGTCTAGTGACCATTCTGTCACCAGCGTCTCTTGAAGCCCCCATCTTCAATGATGCAAATGGAGAGGCGGCCAGGAGCGGATGTCTCTCTCTGTCAGGAAAGCCCTCATCATTAAATGCCATATTCTGTGGATCTCTGAAGAGTTTGAAGAGCAAATCTATCTATTCTTACAGTTATCAATCTATTCCTTTGCAGACATAGACAAGCTATTAAACAAACCTGCTCTATAACAAAGTGAGTATCTAATAGGATTTCTACGTAACTAAATACCAACTTTTATCCCCAATGATTCCAAACAGTTTTTTATAAGACATTAGTGGTACATGAATAATACATCAAATAAACATTGAACAAAAAGAACGTAAATTTCTGACATACAATATACAATATTTTGTCAACATATAACATACAATACATAAGGCAAAAATGAATGGAGTATACAATTTAAGTTCATATCAATGTGAAGCAAAAGTTGAAGTCTTAAATTTCCATCAATCAAAAGTCTTAAATTTCCATCAATCTACAATACCAATGTAGAAATTTTTAAGTTAGTAGATTCAATAATCTACCTTTTATTCTACAATCCTGTATCCTCCCTTCCTTCCCCCCTTTTTCTTAATATTAAAAGGGATAGAAAGTAAGAGAGAAAGAAAGATAGAAGAAAGAAATCCCCAAATGAACTTTTATTAATTGTAAATAACCCCGTTAGGCAAAGATGAGCATTGGTAACCCACCAAAAACACACATCCCACCTACTGGGAATGGGGGCGTCGTGTTCTCAAAATTACTTGATGCTGTTTAAGAGAAAAATATTTTTCGGGTACCCAAGAAAAATAATATATTGGCCAAGCGCTGGAAAAGCTAGCTGTTTTTTGTCCAGTCCTTTTGGGATCGATCCTTTCGGCTAGCCGATTTATTGTTAATATGCATGCAATTTCTGGAAGAAGCAGTAGTGCCAGAGGCAGAAGTTCGATCTTCATAATTGTCCTGTTTTTTGCTCTGAAAGTAAGCAGACTTTATAAATCATTAGTACAGGTATGTTAGTACATATATAATTTTCAAGGGAACATCATTTGAGGCATCTTGCTCGAGGTGCCAGAGGCATGCTTTTGGGGTTAAATCACCCATGCTGCCTGCTGTCTTCAGCATTGTCCTGCTTTTTGCAAATACAGGGCTCTACCTGCATATACACCAATAGGACAGAAGAGGGCATTAGTTCTCCAAGCTGTAAGGAACAATGTCAAGCTGTTAAGAACCAGGTAGCTCTTAAGATTCACTTGTTATATGGTCAGATCTAATCTTTATAAGTTTAGTTGGTAGCCATATATTTTCATTCCCTGTGGAAACATACGCATACCCACGACCCCATCTCAAAACTACTGCAGGTTTCCATTTCATACTTTCCAAGTCCTTGAAGAATATTGGTTGCCCCAATTCTTCAGTTTTTTCTATTATCCAATGTCTCTCCGCAGCTGACGTCCCTTCATCATTCACATTAAGAAAATTTAGAGTCAACAAAGCATTATTTAATCGATCCCTGGGTGTCTTTACCCTTCCCTTTTGTTTAATAAGCATTTCTTTTAAGGTACGATTAGCTCTTTCCACAACTGCTTGTCCTGTGGGATTGTGAGGTATACCAGTAACATGTTTTATATTATAATACATAAAGAAGTTTTTCATCTTAAGGGACACATATGCAGGAGCATTGTCAGTCTTAATTTGTGCAGGTATTCCCATAAATGCCATTATTTCTAGTAAATGAGTAATCACACAGTCAGCCCTTTCAGAACTTAAGGCAGTTGCCCATTGAAAACCTGAATAGGTATCAATGGTATGATGCACATATCTCATTTTTCCAAATTCTGCAAAATGAAACACATCCATCTGCCAAATTTCATTCCTTTTGTTACCTCTAGGGTTAATTCCAGCAGGTAATGGTAGTTGACTATATAAGGAACATGTAGGACATTTATTAATTATTTCTCTAGCTTGTTGCCAAGTGATAGAAAATCTTTTCTTCAACCCCTTACCATTGACATGATGTTTTTCGTGAAATTTGGAGGCTTCGAATACATTACCTATCAATAATTTGTCGATCTCTTCATTTCCTTCTGCCAATGGACCTGGTAAACCTGTATGGGATCGAATATGAGTAATATACAAGGGATAATTTCTGCTTCTGATGACCTGTTGCAGCTCTATAAATAAAGTAGTCAATTCTGTGTTATCAGGAGTAAATTCAGCAGTTTCTATATGCAAAACAACCTTTTCAGCATATTGAGAGTCAGTAATTATATTAAGAGGTTCAGGAAAATCTAACAAAACCATAAGGATAGCATATAATTCTGATTTTTGAACTGATGTAAAGGGGCTTTTAATCACCTTGGTCATTTTCTCAGACTTATAACCAGCCATACCTGATTTATTTGCATCAGTGAAAAAGGTGGGTGCCCCTGAGATTGGTGACCTCTTTACAATACTTGGAAGGATCCAATTAGTTCTTTTTATAAACTGTATACGTTTGCTTTTTGGGTATCTATTGTTAATGTCTCCCAAATAATTACTACAAGCTTTTTGCCAATCTTCATTAATTACCCATAGTGACATAATCTCAGAATCAGTAAGAGGCACTACAATTTCCGCCGGGTCCATCCCTGACAGTTGACGCAACCTTATTCTTCCCTTTGTAATCAATTCAGAAATTTTCTCTATATATGTTTTCAATTTTTTGCTTTGTTTATTTGGCAGGAATATCCATTCTATAATCCGGTCTTCCCTTTGCATGAGAAGCCCAGTAGGAGAATGTTTTGAAGGCAAAATAACCAAAATGCAACCAAGTTCAGGATCAATTCTATCCACATATGCCTTTTGAAGTTTTTGTTCCACCAGAATTAACTCCTTTTCTGCTTCAGCAGTTAAACACCTAGGACTGTTTAAATCCGAATCCCCTTGTAAAATCTGAAACAAGTTACTTAACTCATAGGTAGCTAACCCGATTGTAGGCCTTAACCAGGTAATATCGCCCAATAATCTCTGAAAGTCATTAAGAGTTTGTAATTGATCTCTACGAATCTGTACCTTTTGTGGTCGAATTTTTTGTTCAGTTATTTTATAGCCTAAATAGGTAATTGAATCTCCTCTTTGTATTTTTTCCACCGCAATCTGTAATCCCCAGCATGGCAGAATTCTTTGTGCTTCCTGAAACATTTTTTCTACAATACTAGGATCAGAATCAGCTAGCAGAATATCATCCATGTAATGATATATGATAGATTGAGGAAACAGCTTACGAAGTATTTCTAAAGGTTGTTGTACAAAATACTGGCATAAAGTTGGGCTATTTAACATTCCCTGTGGAAGTACCTTCCAATGATATCTCTTCATTGGAGAATTACTGTTCAGAGTAGGTACTGAGAAAGCAAACCTTTCCCTGTCCTTCTCGTGTAGAGGTATGGTAAAAAAACAATCTTTTAAATCAATTGTAATTATATGCCAAGACCGAGGTAATAAGGAAGGCAAAGGAATTCCAGGTTGAAGCGAACCCATGGGTTGAATCACCTTGTTTATGGCCCTCAAATCTGTTATCATTCTCCAACCACCTGATTTCTTTCTTACCACAAACACAGGGGAATTCCAGGGACTGGAAGATTCTTCGATGTGTTGAGCCTCCAGCTGCTCTTGCACTAAACCGTGAAGCGCCTGTAACTTTTCTTTTGTTAAGGGCCACTGCTCCTGCCATACAGGTCTGTTTGAAATCCATTTTAGGGGCAAGGCGGTTGGTATCTCAGCAGTGGCCCCTCTTATAAATTTTGACACTCTAAACCTGAAGAATTCTGAGGTTGGACAATGGGCATAGCTGGTGGTCGCCTCTGATCACTTACATTAATCTCTTCCCTAGAAGCGCATACCAATTCACCCATTGTTTCAACCTTCTTTATCCCAGTATTTGCAGGAATAGTAATCTGAGTACCCCATTGCTGTAAAAGGTCTCTTCCCCATAGATTTATAGGAATGTCAGCCACATAGGGTTTCAGCCTCCCTATCTGCCCATCTGGTCCCACACACTCAAGCCACTGTACACTTTGTTTTATTTGAGATAACTTGCCAATTCCTACAATTTCTGTATAAACCTTCTTAAGTGGCCAAGTTTGGTTCCAAGACTTCTGGCAAATGATGGAGACGTCAGCTCCACTGTCTACCAAGCCTTCTATTTTAATACCATTCAATTGTATAATTAACTTAGGTCTCTGATCATTAATTACTGTTTGCCAGAACACACGGGTCCCTGTGCTCCCGAACGCACCAGTCCTTTCCACTGGAGCGGCTTTGCCCTTAATGTAAGGAAACAGTAGGAGTTGAGCAATCCTATCCCCGGCATCAATTTTCATCTCCCTTTTCACACATACCAAGATTTTTATTTCCCCTTTAGAATCTCCATCTATAATACCAGGATGCACAATAAAACCTTGAGAAGTCAGCCCGCTTCTTCCCAGAACCAATCCTACTGTGCCTGAAGGCAAAGGTCCAAAAACACCAGTATTTAATTTGTAACATTCAACCTGAGGAGTTAGGGTAAGAGACATATTTGAAGCCAGATCCAAGGCTGCACTGCCTTCAGTAGCATGCATTAGATCGCTAACACTCAGTTCCCGTTTTCCTGCGGGTTGGTCACTTCCTGACTGGCCAAAGGAATTCGGCTGGCATTGTTTACGGGGGCCCGAGCCGATGGCCCCCTCCTGCCGTTTCCCGTCGGCAAGATATTGCCTTGCACATCTCGCTTAGATTGACAATCCCGAGCCCAGTGTTTCCCTTTTCCACAGCGACTACAGTACCCTGGGAGTCTTGGTACCTCATTACCATCATAACCAGAACCCCCCTGTTCTCTTCTATGAGTTACGTTTTCTCCTGGGTTAGTGCGCCTTCTATTTCTACAGTTTCTTTGCACATGACCGATTTGACCGCAATTAAAGCACCGAGTATTATGATATCTGGGCTCTCTGACTAAAGCTTGTCCCACAATATTATTCTGATATTCCTGAGAGTTGATATTAACTGTCTCCTTTACCCAGTCATCTAATGGAGCGCCTCTTTCCTTTAACGGTCTAAGCACCTTCTTACATTCAGCATTTGCATTTTCATAAGCCATGATAAGTTTTAATGCCTTTTTGTTATCAGAATCTGGCATCGCCTTATCCATAGCAGATCCTAATCTCTGCAAAAATTCTGTAAAGGGCTCCAGAGGTCCTTGGAACACCTTAGTAAAAGAAATAGTTGTTTTCCCAGGTTCCTCTACCAGCTCCCAAGCTCTCAAGGCTGCCTTACGACATTGTTCAATCACTCTATCGTCAGCTTGAATTTGTTCTCTCATGTTAGTATATGGTCCATCACCAAGTAACTGATCTCTATTAATATTTATTCCCTGTGCGATATTTTCTTGTTCTATTTTTATAGCCTCTGTTCGCCACCATGATAACCACTGTAACTGTTGTGCTGCTTCCAATACCGCTGAAACTAAATTTTTCCAATCTTGGGGAACAAGTCTATTCTGATAGGCCCAGCTGTTTAACGTTTGTTTAACGAAGTTAGAATGCATACCATATCTGATGATGGATTCCTTAAAATGTTTTAAATCCATCATGTCTACAGGACACCAGGCTATTTCGTCATGACCCTCAGCACCATTTGGCTCGATTACATGTCTTACAGTGACTGGAAAAGCTGAAGGTGCCTGGGTGACTGTGGAAGTATCCTCCACTGGTACATTTACTTCCAAAGACCTTTTGGTCGGTCTGGCTTCCTTTGCCTCTGGTTTCTGACCTTCTCCACCCTTTTTAACCAAAGGTGCCTTCTGCTTTTCCAGCCCTTCCACTTTTCTCTGTATTTTGCCTATTTGTTCAGTCAAGTCAGTAATTCTTTCCAAAAGGATAGAGCTTATTGACTCTTCCTGATTTTTCTGGCTTTCCGGTCTCTCTATTTTCTGTCCTTCATCACTACCAAATGCCAAAAATTCTATCCGTTTTCCCATCCCTTCATTTTCATACCTCAGCCTTTCTATCTGTCCAGTCAAATCTGCAATCTTTTCCAAAAGGATAGAACTTACTGACCCTTCCGGCTTTTCTATGCCATTAGCCTGTCTTCTAATCCTTCTAAGCATGAAATATTGTAATAAAAGGACAATGAGAAAACAAAGAATTCCCTCTAAGTATAATGCAGGAAAGAGTTTTGCAACAGCAGTTGCAATTTTGCCAATACCCTGAAACAACATTTCTATCCCGTGGAATACTGAATCTTCCCTCATATCATTAGGGATTGTGGAACCAATCGGGCCCCACATCGGGCGCCAGATGTTGGCTCAGTTTATTAACAATTAAACTTTATTATACAACCCAACTAGCATATACAAGAAGGAAAAAAAGGTTAAAGGGACAGAAGATTAAAACCTCCTGGAATCCGTTCGGCAGGACGGGTCCTTAGGTGTCTCAGTCCCACGAGCTGGTCCGGTCCTTTCCTCTCTCCCGAGCCTTCTTCCTCCCTCCTCCTACCTCTTCCCAGTCATATGCAAAGGGCGGTCCCTTCTCCCTTCGAGGGTCAATTAGGAAAACAATAGCCACGGTGGGGTTCCTAGGTAGGCTTCCTGAATTCCAAGCCCAGGAAGGCTCCAAACAGTCTCTCACAAGGTATTCATGGTGTGCCTCAAGGGTAAAGCCCGCCAAGACTGCTTCCACCTGAGACAAAGCTTAATCTTTCCTATAACAGAGCAATTCCTGGATAGCCAAGACTAACAGAAACCTGTCTTGAAAAACAAAAAGAAAAAACAAAAAAAGGGCTGGAGAGATGGCTCAGAGATTAAGACACTGACTGCGCTTCCAAAAGTCTTCAGTTCCCAGCAACTACATGGTGGCTCACAGCAATCTATAATGTGATCTGATGCCGTCTTCTGGCCTTCAGGTGTACACATAATAAATAAATATATTTATTTTATTTTATTTTATTTGGTTTTTCAAGACAGTGTCTCTCTGTGTAGTCTTGGCTGTTCTGGACTCCCTTTGTAGACCAGGCTGGCCTCAAACTCACAACGATCCACCTGCCTCTGCCTCCTGAGTGCTGGGATTAAAGGTGTGCGCCACCACGACCGGCTATAAATAAAAAAAATTTTTTAAGGTAAAAATATTTTGATAACTTTTCCTTTAATTTATTCAAATGGGAAATCTCACTGCTTTGTAGTGACAAGCCAGTTAAGCTCACTGTGGTGCATTCTCTTGCTTGCTGATACTTGGGTTTGGTCTTGTATCTGTGTTTCTCAGTAAGATCTGCAGTCTGTCTGTCTTGCCCTTGGTGTCTTATACTTCAACAAGGTCTCATTACCCTAGGCTAGCCACACATTTTTTAATACTCTTGCTTCTTGTGGGAGACAGAGTCTCTGTATAGCTTCGGTTATTCTGCAACTCTGTAGGCTGGCTAGCCTTGAACTCGCAGAGACTTGCTTATAGAATTGTGTTACCACAACTAGCGTTCCCCCCCCCCCCCCGCTCCCTTTATATATATTCCTTACAGAGTTGGGGGTTCATATTGATATGCTTTAAATTATTTGGAAAGGGCTGGACGTGGTGGTGCACACTTTTAATTCCAGGACTCTTAGAGTCAGAGGCAAGGTAGCCATAGCTAGAGAGTAAAGAGAAAATTAAGATGGAAATTGGGGCATACTTTTATATTTTGCTTTTATTTAATTTTAAAATCTCACTTTTGTTGCAGTTACTGTTAAAATAAAATTAAAATAATTATGTTTTCTTTTTTTTTCCCCCCCCTGTTCTGTAGAATGTTTAACATATGGAAGGGGGTATGTGGTTAGATGGCGTTAAAAAAAACTAGACTAGGCCAGTACTCGGGAGACAGAGGCAGGCAAATCTCTGAGTTCGAGGCCAGCCTGGTCTATAAAGCAAGGCCAGGACAGCCAGGGCTCCAGGGCTCTGTTACACAGAGAAACCTAGACTTAGGTAACCATGCTTGATTCTGGAGTAACTCATGACCTACTAGTGTCAGCCTTAGCCTACTGTGTCTGCTGCTCTAAAGAGCAGGAGATGGAATCCACCCCTGCACTAGTATCTTTAGGCTCGAGGACACAGTGAAATGGGCTGAGCCCTGTCAAATAATGTGTGGAAACTGACCTTGGGGACTTGAGACAGGGTTTCTCTGTGTGACCCTGGCTACTTGGATCTCCCCCCACCCCCCATCTGTCTCTAGACCTGCCTATGTCTCCTGAGTGCTGGAATTAATGGCTTGCCACCACCACAGCTGACTAGGGCCAAAATGTTCACTATAATGAAGGGTATGACAGTGTTGCACTAGAGTGGACAGGGTTGTTTATGGTTTATACTATTCCAAAATGGTGTCTCCTGTATGGTAAAAAAACGAAAGAAAACTTAGAGCCATTCCTCGCATGGCTTGATTGTTCCTCTTACCCAGAATGTGGAAATGGTCTGATTGAATTGGCAGAATTATCAGTGTACAGACTGGATGTGGTGGCTGACCTCAAGTCCAGCACTTGGAAAGTGAAGGCAGATGGATCAGAATTCCACATCATCTTCAGCTACATTGATACATGTTCTGAACCCCCAAATAAATATCCAATTCCGTTAAAAAGACTGACTCAATAGCCAGGCAAGGTGACACCACGCCTATAATACCAGCACTCAAGGAGGCGGAGGCAGGTGGATTGCTGTATGAAGACAGCCAAGGCTACACAGAGAAACCTGTCTTGGGGGGACGGGTCAACTAATGGCTCTTTTATAACGTTGGCTGTAGGTGACAATGAGCTTTGCTGATTTGTTTTCTAACTCAGCCCAATGAGGTGGGCTTGGCCTCTGCTTTTGTGAACAGGATATAACTTCCTCCAGAATAACCCAACCTCTTCGGTCATGCACAGATCGTATTTAGGTGGTGGTATTTAGGCTCCAAGCATATTGGCTCATAGGAGACATTGACCTGGAGATGACACAGCTGACCTGTAGAATTACACATCATTTCCTTTCCCTGGGGGTAAGAGACGACTGGGGGCCCAACAGGATTCTGAGCGAGTCATACATATATTATAAGCAAGATGTGTGTTTGTCAGATAAAATATCAGGATTATAACATGTTCTTTTTCTTTTCCCCCCTCCAGATTGTTGAAGGTGAGTAGTTTCATTTCCTTTTTCCATGGGTTTAAGAAAAAATTGTTGTACACGAATGCCACAGCATTGCAGGCTTTGTTAGACTGTCCTTTGAAGATTTTAAGGCAGGAGGATGATGCCTTTGGTCAGACCTGTTGGTTTTACTGAAAAATCTCCATCCAAGGTTCCAGGGGCTGAGCTTTCTCCTGAGAACGAAAATGAGTGGCCTCTGGGCCTGGGCAGGACCTCCTGGGGAGTAGAGCTAGAATGGTGGCAGTTTTTCTCTAGAGGTCTCAAGGAGAGGGAGAGTCTTCAGATGGTGAAGACGGCTAAAAATGTGACTTTTTTCTTAGAAAGGAGAAGGCCAAGGAGGAATGGCAGGAGATTGCGTCAAGACCATGCTGACAGCTGTGTGGTGAGCAGTGATGATGAGGAACTATCTAGGGACAAAGATGTGTACGTGACTACCCATACTCGTGGAAGCACCAAGGATGAAGGAACTACAGGACTCAGGTGACTGCTCTGCTGCTGTTGTGTTGAGTGGAGGCCAGGGTGTGTAGATAACTGCACTTGCCCTCGGGTATGTAAGCTCTAGAACAAGTATCTGCCTAGTAGCTAGGCATACTTGGTGTGCAGGGCTGGGTGCAACTGTCTGCGTAGGATAAACCAATGGACAGCTAGCCAGAATAGCAAACAGACACACCCACAGCGACCAGGGTTGTGTTACAGGTGCCACTAGCAAGAATGCTGGAGGTGAAGGAGGTGGGTGAGCCTAGTTGTCCCACATCTTTTCTTCCAGACCTGTACTCTCTCATCCTGTTTTTCATGAGCATTCCAGCCCAACCCTTGAAGCAGTTAATTCCCCTCCAAGTTTTTTTGGGTGCCTGTCCTAAGTCAGCAGGAGAGGAGAGATTTGAGAGAAGATATGGGCTGCATATATGAAGTTACTTTACAGGCTGTTTGAGTTTACTTAGAGACTGATGCAAAGCACTGTGATTTTAGGCCCTCGGGTACTGTCAGTTGTCCGATCTGCATGGATGGATACTCTGAGGTAAGTAACTTTGTTGTCTCACTTTTTGGTTTTAACCTACTTCACGCAAAAGAACTTGGAGGATCTGTGCCTTATGTGGAATTTGATGCCTGTCACAAGGCTAACTACAAATGTATGTGTCAAAGTAGATTGTGCCAGTTGGTGCTGGACCCTGTACATTTTATGTTTAGTCTGTGTGCAAATTGATCTTTCCCATCCTGGCCCTAACTAGAAGCTGCTGATTGTTGCTTCAACCCATCTCCTCTTTATAAGGCTGCAGCTGGGAACATCCTGTCTGCTGTCTGTCCTACAGAGGCAGCATTTGCTTCTCTGAGACTGTTGTACAGGCTTCTTTTGCCTTTTCTGGTATAACTCAGCCCTTATTTATTTATTTATTTGCTTATTTATTAAACTAGTTCCCTGGGTGAAGGGTGGGTTAGGATATTGGGGACAAGAGATACTTTAAAGCTGTTCCTTTTAATGTCTTCTAGATTGTGCAGAATGGGCGTCTCATTGTTTCTACAGAATGTGGCCATGTCTTCTGTAGCCAGTGCCTCCGTGATTCCCTTAAGAATGCTAACACTTGCCCAACCTGTAGAAAAAGGATCAGCCATAAACGGTACCACCCCATTTATATATGAAATGTGCAGAACTGCTCAGGATAGACCAATGAACGGACAGCTGAGCTGGTTTTTCTGCATGGTATTTGCCACCAGTTTCCTGAGATCAAAAGACTTTCAAAACTCAATGTCTGATGTAAACTGCTCTTTTGTTTTCCAACCCCTTAGATCTGTTTTGTTATCTGCAGTTTGATGCTATGGAGCAGGATCCAGGGATCCTCCCAGGTCAGCTCAGCATCTCTGCCCCTGTGGGAGGTCTGAGTCCAGAGTAGGAGAAAAAGAGTCAGGCATATTGGAGTTGAGCATCATAGCTCCAGCCTCTTTATGGAGCTTACGTGTTAGCCAAGAAGTTTCCCTATTGGGAAATTTTGCCCCACCTCTTCTGGGTGCAAAACCTTCCCAAGGAATATGCCAGTTAGCTATTCTGCCTGCCACATAAGTGACCTGGCCAGACAGTCCATCCGGTCCAAGGATCCCAATACAGATGCTGTCACTGAAAAGCCCAGCTGGTGGACTTATTTTTCCTTTCCTTGAGAGCAGAGGTGACCCGTGATTCTACCTGCACGTTATCATTGATGTGCAGTGTTTTCTGCAAATCAAGAGACCCTCTGCAGGGCAACCTTGTTTCCTAAGAATGAGAAAGTGCAATAAAACCCGTTCTTCACCTGCTCTTCAGCAATCCAGAAGATGTACCACTGCTAGTATCCTCAGCCCAGTGTTGCCTGTGGGAGCAGTGTCCATCCCACCCCATCTCTGCTCACCAACTGTTCTCAGGAACCCTACCCATGCTCCAAAATTCTTTGCCTGGCACATTCAAGGCCAATAGAACAAGCAAGTGTTTACGTGTGTCCTCTCTTTTCTGCTACGATCTGTCCTGTGTTGTCTACAATGACCTCCATCCCTCAGTTTTTTGTTCCCACTGCCTAATGTCTGCCCAAGCATAGATACCAGGAGGTGGTAGCAGTAACAGTGGCCTTATCAGCTGTTCACTTCCATGCTTTTACCTAAGTCACTGTTGCCCCTTGTTTTGAAGGTGTTGCCCTACTCAACCTGCCACTGCCCTGGCTTTCCCACACACCTTGAGTAGTTAGATATTTCCAAAGCTGCGCTTCTGGCCAGGTGAGCTTTGGCCCTCTGGACTTTTGACTGCTCTGTAGGTTTTGGTCAGCAAAGCGTGGTGCCTCTTCCTCCCCGTGGGACCACAAAACAATCTCTGCTCCACTCTATGTGTGGGGGCCTCTGGTGCTCTCGAGGCAGTGAGGTGGTAAATTGCCCCTGGGAAAAGGCACAGGGTGGCTTATAGAGGATAGGCCTTGAATGCCAGCCTGCCTCCACCTCCACACTACTTCCCCAGAGGGCTTCAAGCCAAACCAATAGCCTTTTTGTGTGAAACATCTTTGAGGTGGGAAAGGGACCAGTGAAGCTTTGCTAGCAATAACTGTCAGTTTACTGTTCTGAAGGAGCAGGGACTCAGCACAGAATTCACTTTAAATGGAGCTGAAGGAGTGTCCCTCCTCTGTGTGAAAAGAGAATAGTTTTATTCTTCATTCTGACGTTTTAACTGTTTGACTTCCAGTTTGTTTGAATGAGAGTAATAATTTTTTTTACATGGACTCAGAGGGTAGGAGCATTAGCTATCATCATTGTGATGTGTGGTGTGTGCCCTCCTCTTGGATGTCACAGCCATTGAGTTCCTGTAGGCCTCATGGACTTGCTCTTGTTAGTTCTAATGACAGCCAGACTTCAAGGAGACAAGGCAACCATGCAGCCACTTCACCGGTAAATATGGTGACACCCACTTAAAAATTCTTCTTAAAGACAGTTTTATGAAGTTGACCATAAAGTTCTATTGCTTCATCCTAAATTAAATTGGTTGTACTAATCAGAAACTGCATCAATAGGAAAAGGTTAATAAAGAAAAAAATCCCTTTCCGTTTTCCTTAATGTATATAGTTTATCTCTTTCTTTGTTACATTTAAACTATGCTCATGGGTATCAAGTCTGTTTTGGATTCCTGCTAGTATTAAAATGGAAATAAAACAATTTGAACCAAGTATCTTTCATTCATTAATTGCTTTTTGGAACTTTTTACCTTAAGTTGTGTGCTGTTTATTCAGTGATTTGTACCTGGTGTGGGCAGGGGGATTTCAGCTTATCCAGAAGGTAACTTTCATAGAACCATATCCGAGGCCCAGCAAATGTCTGAGAATAGCTTACCCTGGAAATGAACTTTAGAGACATTATTGTGAACATTGCTGATGGCTAAGACTGCCCTTGGAATACTACGGTTGTACACTGCCCCTGACTACTCAGGGAATTTGTGCTACAGGGGAAGAAGAGTCAACCCCAAAGTGCATGGACACACTAGTCACTGCCAGAGATGCTAAGTGGGTGTGGCTTGTTGGAGAGCAAACAGAGGTCTGCCTGTCTCCATAAAGAGCTATTTGCCATTTGCTGACTACTGCTTTCTCAGTTCCCTGGTGTCATCCTTGGCTATGGTTTATGATAAGATGGCTATATTCCTACTAGAGGATACAGTCTCTTGATCCAGTGAAAAATCAGAAGATGCAGAGTCCAGGAAGCGCTCTAGTTCAGCAGTTCTCAACCTTCTAATGCTGTGTGACCCTAAATTAATACAGTTCCTGGTATTGTGGTGACCCCAACCATGAGATGATTTTGTTGCTACTTCATAAATGAAAATTTGCTACTGTTATGAATTGTAATGTAAATATGTTTTCTGATGGTCTTAAGTGACCCCTGTTAAAGGGTCATTCAACCCCCACAGGGAGAGAACTGCTGCTCTAGCAGAAGGATAACCTATGCAGGGGATTCTTATTGAGGAAACTTCTTCAGGGAAAGAATTCAAGCACGTCCCCCTCAGGCCCACTGCTTGTGCCAAGGTGTTGAGAGAACTTTCTTGTCAGCAACAGGGAGACACTGTGACTTCCATGTGCCTGGTGGTACTGATAGACCGGAAGCTCTGCAAGCTTCATAAAGCCGCCCCCAACACATATGCTCGCAAATAGGCCATTTCTGAAGGTAAGGGCCAGGTGAAGGAGGCCTGAACAGACACCCAGCCCAACGGGCAGGCTGGCCTCAGCTTAGTGGGCTTGGCATAGGAAAAGGAATCCTTAAGGCAGACTACAGAAAGGAGATGTCTGTAGCTTATTTTTGTAATTGCCTTTGTTACCTCCATGTTGTCGATAGAATAAAGCAAATCGGTGTTTTCAAATTCTGTGTCTTAATTAATAGCATCTTTGCCAGATGCATCAACCCAGTTTTTTAGTCTTATACATTCAGATCCACACCTGTAGTTAAATGGTTCCTTCTCCTTAACTCAGACTGGTTTACTTTTGTTTTCTTTTAATTGAACTTGCAGGTGCAGATAGTGAGCACCTTTATGTCTCAGCATTTTGTTTTTTTGTAGATAGGTGGCTTCGTAGTTAACACTGACTGCTCTTCCAAAGGACCTGGGTTTCATTCCCAGTGCCCACTCACGTAGTTGCCCAGAATCATCTGTACTTCGAGTACCCTTACTGATCTCATTAGGCACTTGCATACACATGGTGTATAGACATGTATGAAGCAAAATATTTTAGGTTTTGTTTTGTCTTGTTTTTTGAGGCAAGGTTTCTCAGTGTAGCCTTGGCTGTCCTGGACTCACTTTGTAGACCAGGCTGGCTTCGAACTCATAACCACCTACCTCTGACTCCCAAGTGCTGGGATTACAGAAGTGCACCATTGCACCCGGCATATTTTAGTTATTAAAATTTTGTTTTATGTGTATGAGTATTTTGTCTGAGTATGTGTGTGTGCTGTGCTGCCTGTCTGTCGAACTTCCATGAAGTTCAGAAGAGGGTGTCAGATCCCTCAGAACTTGACTTATAGATGGCTGTGGGCTACTAGATCAGTCCAGGGAATTGAACCCCGGGCCCGCCCGCAAGAGCAACAAATGCTCTTGACTGCTGGGTCAACTTTCCAGCACTCTGCTTAAAACTCTGTGTTTGAAGCCAGCCTTTTGTACATAGCGAGTTCCAGGGCAGCCAAGGCTACACTGAGAAACAATGTCTCAAAAAGAAAAAGGAAAGGTGCTTGTTGCTCTTGAAGGGCACTAGAGCACCCACAAAGGGTGGCTCACAGTCATCTTTCATACAACTCCAGATCATCTGATACCCTTCTGGACTCAGTGGGCTCCCACACACATGTAGATGTGCATATAAATAAAATGCATTTTAATCATGCTTATGGTCATGTGCAGCATGAGCAGGTGGGTGCACACACAGAAGAGGATATGACATCATTTAAGCTAGGTATGGTGCCACATGCCTTTAGTCCTAGCACTCAGGAAGAAAGGAACCTATTTGATTTTAAGTTTGAGGTTATTCGGGGTTGGGGTTTTGAGACAGGGTTTCTCTGTAGACCATGCTGGCCTTGAACTCACACACATCTGCTTGTCTCCGCCTCCCATAGTGCTGGAATTTTAGGAGTTCACTACTATGCCTGGTTTACATTCAGATCTTATCACCCACAAATGGGAATGTCCACATATGTGTTGTAACCCTGTACAACAGGGACAGGAGAATCTTGAGGCTTGCTGGCTGCCATATCTTGCTTCAGGTTCAGTGAGAGACCCTATCTCAAGGGGATACGGTAGAGAATGATGGGGAGGATCTTATGGCCTCTGCATGTATACGTACCCACATACCTGTAACATCCTACACAAAGAATGGTTAAAGACTCATTTCTCCAAAGTTACTGCAAATGGACAAACTACTTGTCAATTAACAAATCTATTACAAATTGCTAAAGCAATTTCAGGAAGGGTTAATATTACTCAAAAATGCAGTTCATACCAAGCAAATTATTCAGAGTAGCAGCAGGAAGTGGCCATTCACATTGCTTCTATAGAAAGCAGAGAGTTGATGAATGCTAGTGCTCAGCTAAATTCCTCATCCAGCCCAGGATCACAGCACATGAGATGGTATTGTGTGACAGCTATTTTTCTGGGGAGATGTAACACACACACACACATCTACTCACCCCAGGCACAACAGGACAGACACCACCAGATCCAACCAAGTTGGTGAACTGATGAGTTATTGGGTTACTCACAGGAATATTGGCAATGACTTTCTTATAAAAGAAATGACTGAAATACAGCTGCATCACCAAAGCCTACCGAAGCACAAATGACATCTCACAAACACTGGGAACCTGGAGCACACTATACAGTTTACAAGGCAGCACAGCAGGTTGAAGAGTGTCCTAAGTGTCTAAATCAAACAGCTCAGCTTCTTTTAGGAAGCTTATTTGGCTTCAGTCTTTTTGTAGCTTAGCTTGTGTGAGAGGGAGGGGCTAACGAATGGTTCTTTTCAGGGGCTTTCTGAAGCTATTTTGAATTGTTTACCTTCCTGGTTAAGAAGCTTCCCAGTAGGGATGAAATGTTACAGTATATATACAGCACTCCACCACTTTTTTTTTTTGCGCCCCCCCCCCCCCGTTTTGTAATGTTCTTTGAGCGTTAGAGGGGGTGACTATACATGTTTGCCAGCGATTTTTAACCTTTCTGATGCTATGGTGGTGCTTTAATACAATTCCTCATGTTACAGTGACCCCTGACCACAAAATTATTTTTGTTGCTACGTCATAACTAATTTTGCTACTGTTATAAATCATAGTGTGAAACTTTGTGTTTTCCCTATGGTCCTAGGTGACCCTTGTAAAAGTTGTTTGACCCCTAAAGGGTTTGTGACCCACAGGTTGAGAACCGCTGACCTAAACGGGTAAGAATTAAGCCACTGTGTGATAGCCACAGCCATTTGTTCACAAGAGAGCACATCACCAGAGATTATGAGTTGAGGTTGACAACAGTGACCAGTGGATGCACGTGTTTAGGAGTTTGACAGGACCATCACATCAACTTAGTGAAATAATAGAAGTTGTTTTCCCATTGGGACCTTTGACCACTTCAGCCACAGGTTTTAGGTCTGGCTTAGAGTATTAGGTGTGAGTTCCCTCTTGTGGGCCTTAAATCCACTCAGTAGACTATTGGTCTTACTGATCAGAATTGAGGCATTATTGTACAAGCAAGTACATTCCGCCTGACTCGTTGGTATCTTAGCACTTCGGGCCCAGAGCTGAGTAGAAATGTTGGAGTTATTTGTCCACCAGCATCCTGCATGGCCCCTTCGGGCACTATGATAGCCAGTTGGCTAGGGAGTTTCTAATTTAGTCTCATCTTAATATTTCCGTGTCCAGCAGTCAAAAGTGTATGATGTCTTTAACAATAGGGTCTTACTAGCATATAACCGACAGCAGTAGCGGTAGCCCTCTGATCTGGGGCCTCAGGGGCTCTCCTGGCTAACAGCTCACAGGGAGGTAACACCACCTCTGGCACTGTTGTTTTCAATCGATAACCTTGTGGCCTCTGGGACTTTCTGTTTTTGTTTTCCTCTTCAGATTTAATTATGTATTATGTATACTGTGCTCTGCCTGCATGTACAACTGCGGGCCAGATGGGGGCATCAGATCACATTCTAGATGGTTGTGCGCCGTGGTTGCTGAGAATTGAACTCAGGACTCTGGAGGAGCAGTCAGTGCTCTTACCCTCTGAGCCATCTCTTCAGCCCCTGGGCGTGTTCTTACTAACAAACACATGTAGAGTACCTTTTAGGGTTGTTTTTTGTTTTTTTTTTTTCTTTTTAAAAAAATTAACCCTAATAGGGTTGTAAGGTAAGTGGAAGTAGCATTGCACCTGGTTGTCTCTCCAGTAGCTTTTGAAATCTGTAAAACACTCAGAGTTTAGCATCATGTCATCTATATAATAAATGATAATTTCAGCTGGAGGTGGTGGCACACGACTTTAATCCCAGCACTTGGGAGGCAGAGGCAGGCAGATCTCTGTGAGTTCGAGGCCAGCCTGGTCTACAAAGTGAGTCCAGGACAGCCAGGGCTATACAGTGAAACCCTGTCTCAAAAAAACCAGTAAATAAACAACAATATTAGAGGATAGGCAGGACAAAGCAACATCTCCTAACAAAATACAGCCACAACAAAGATAACCTTGGCGAGGGACTCAGAATCTGTTTCCATCGGTCCTCAGTGATGCCAGTGACTCAATGAAAAAGATACTAAAGTTGTACATAATAGCACAGCTACAGCATGGAAGGGCTCTGTCCATTTGTATCACTTTTCTGCACAGATCAAGGTTGGGTACAAAGCATGGACAGGAGGCCCTAACCTAATTCACTCCCTATAAGACTCAGAAAAATTTCCTGAGCCATTACATTTACATATCCTGGAGCTTTTCTACAGAGAACTCCCTACATCTTTTAAGTACTTCTGATGAACTCAGTGGGCCTGACTTAATCTGCTCAGCTCTACTCAGGGCCGAAGGTGAGTGTGACTGCGCTGTCCCCTGTTGTAACGAATGGCTTCCTGGGTAAGGGTGGGCCTGGCGTGGCACTGTGGATGTAGCTGTGGCTGTTGTCTCTCCATCCACCACACTTGGCAGTTGGGGAGTGTCTGGCTGTGCCAACCTTCTCTGCCCATGTAGGACCTCTTGTAGGGAAATGTACCTTCTTACTCTGGAGGTATAATTACCCATTCCTGAGACAGGCTTTATCTTTTTTATCTGTTTTGTGAACTGTTCCTTAGACTCCCTTCAGAAGGTCCTTCTCACACAGTTTGCCTTATTACCAGCTCAACACAAATTCACCACATTTGTCTTTGAGTGACCATATTCCTCTACTTTACCATTAAAAAAAAAATCTCTTCTTCTAGGTTCTTTTACTTTACAGACACTTAACATGCTGGTCTAAGTCAGTGAGATCTGCCAGACTTTTCCTACTTTATAAAGATCTTGAGCCAGGCGGTGGTGGCATACATCTTTAATTGCAGCACTCAGAGAAGCAGAGGCAGGCGATCTCTGAGTTTGAGGCCAGTCTGGTCTACAGAGTGAGTTCCAGGACAGCCATAGCTACACAGAGAAACCCTGTCTCAAAAAAAAATTATATAACGATCTTGCCCCCTCAAAATGCTCACTCAGTAAAGGCACTAAAGCTCCATGCCAGGCTTGGGTTCCTTCCTGGATCAACCTATTCTGTAACTCCTCTGCAAACATAGTTCTATCTGGTCCGATGAACTGAGGTTCGAACAAAGTTTACCTTATTTTTAGTTCCCTCATTAGTAGCTGTCCCTCCTCTATGGTCCTCTAGACCCTGCTATTTGTGGGGACCTCAGGTGGAGAAACCAATGGCTTTAATAAACCAGACCATGAGGGACTGACTTTCTGCATACTGTGTAGCCTTTGCCTTAAATGGGCGGGGTGTATAGCTACATTACTTAGTTCTTTTTTATTCCATCTGCTCCCATGTCCCACAGTCTCAAAAAAGACAACAGGCTCTTGTTTAAAAATCTTTCCTAAAGTCGGGAACAGTGGTATGCACCTGTAATCCCATCACTCTGGAGGCAGAGCCAGGTGGATCTCTGAGTGCAAGGACAGCCTGGTCTACAAAGCAAAAAACAAAACGAGAGAGAGGGAGGGAGGGAGGGAGGGAGAGAAGGGGCAGAGACAGACAGAAGAAACAAAACAACAGCGGTCAAGCATATTGCTAAGGAAGTACAGATTGTTTTATCAAGGCAGAGTTTCTCTGTGTAGCCTGGCTGTCCTGAACTCAATTTGTAGACCTGGCTAGCCTCGAACTCACATCTATCCACCTGCCTCTGCCTTTCCTAGTGCAGGGATTAATGTTGAGTATTCGCCACCATGCTTGGCTTAGATATTTTTTGTTTTGTTTTGGTTTGGTTTGGTTTTTTTGAGACAGGATTTCTCTGTGTTGCCTTGGCTGTGCTGGACTCACTTTGTAGAACAGGCTAGTCTTGAACTCATAAACATCCACCTGCCTCTGCCTCCTGAGTGATGGGGTTACAGGCATGTGCTATTGTACCCTGCTTAGGTCTTTCTTTTAAAGCCAAAATAGGTAAGCAAGATGGTCTTGTAGCACTCAGCATAAAATGACTATAATTTCTAGGCCACTCTGGGTGGGCTTCATAGAAACATCCTGTAGGGGCTGGAGAGATGGCTTAGAGGTTAAGAGCACTGACTGCTCTTCCAGAGGTCCTGAGTTCAATTCCTAGCAACCACATGGTACCTCACAAACACTAAAATGAGATCTGGTGCCCTCTTTTGGTGTGGAGGCACACATGCAGGCAGAGCAGTGTATACATAATTTAAAAAATCCTGTAAAATAAGGAAATAATTCATAAGCCTCAAAACTATTTAAGTAATTGCAGCACCTTAATCCCAGCACTGAAAGGCAGAATTAAGTAGATCCTTGAGGCCATCCTGGTCTATAGAGCCAGTTCCAGGACAGCCAGGGCTATACAGAAGAACAGGAAAGTGGAAATGTACTTATCCTTGGTAGTTTGAATAGGAATGGTCTCTAGGCCGTGTATTTGGATATTTGGTTACCAAGGAGTTAAAACTTTGATAGGACTAGGAGGTATGGCTTTGTTGGAGGAAGTGTTTCACTAGGAGTGGACTTTGAGGTTTCAAAAGCTCGTGCTTTTGAAAAGTCCAGTGTCAGCCAGGAGTGGTGGCACATGCCTTTAATCCCAGCACTCGGGAGGCAGAGTTAGTTGCTGTTAGTTGGAGGCCAGCCTGGTCTACAAAGCAAGTCCAGGACAGTGAGGGCTACACAGAGAAACCTGTTATCATATGTATTCTGCTATGCAAGCCAAGTGAATGCTGATCATAGATTATGCTGACCTTTTAAATTTTATTTATCTTTTTTATTTATATATATATGTGTGTGGGGTTTGTTTTTTTTTTGTTTGTTTGTTTGTTTTTTGGTTTTTTCAAGACATGATTTCTCTATCCTTGGCTGTCCTGGACTCAGTTTGTAGACCAGACTGGCCTCGAACTCACAGAGCTTTGTCTGCCTTTGCCTTCCAAGTGCTGGGATTAAAGGTGTGCACCACCACTGCCTGGCTTTTTTTTTTTTTTTTTTTTTAAGATTACATATAGTATTCTGCCTTGCATGTACATCTACATGCCAGAAGAGGGCACTAGAACTCATTATAGACGGTTTTGAGCCACCATGTGGTTGCTGGGAATTCAATTCAGGACCTCTGGAAGAGCAGCCAGTGCTTGTAACTGCTGTGCCATCTCTCCAGGCCCACCTTTTTTATTTTTTTAGGTTTTTTTTTTTCCACTGTGAGAAACACCTGGGAGAGCTACTTAACAGGAGTTAAGATGGATCCCTTTTAATAAAGTGTCAGGGGTTGCAGTCTGTCATTAGTTTGCTCCATTGTTGTGTGCCTGAGGTGAAGGAGAACATAACGGTGGCAGGACTGTGTGTCAAGATCTAGGGATGTGATTCAGTGGTAGAGTGCTCGCCTTGCAAGTGCAAAGCTCTGGTTCAATCCCAGTACCCACCCACCCCCACCTCCCCACCCCCAGGTATAAGGTATAAGGTATAGGCAGTTTCAGTATTTGGTGATGGTCACTCTTGGGTTCATGGCTGGATTCTTCTATGTCAATGGTAGTAGGGACAAGACAGCTTCTTGGGCTCCGTTTTTATGATGGCAGATTCTCCTGACCCCCGATCTCCATCCTTGATCCTTTGCTGTCCTCCTGTACACAACAGCCATGGTTTTCTTAGGTATGCGTCTCAGGTTTGGAGAGCTGGGCTCAGTGGCAGCGCCCATGTGGCAGATCCAACTGTAACCCCAGCTCCAGGGGGTCCTCTTGTGCATTCTGTTCGCATCAGGTACACACGTGGTGCACATGCATATAGGCAAGCAAGCATTTATTCACATAAAATTAAAAATGTCACAAAAATATGCATCTCACTATGGCATTCCCTGCTTAGAGCCTTCTATGTTTCTCCCAAGTGTTTGGAATAAAACCGAAGCCGGTGGTTGTAAAAGACAGCCTTGGCTGTCCTGGACTCGCTTTGTAGACCAGAGATCTTCCAGCCTCTGCCTCCCAGAGTGTTGGGATTACAGGTGTGTGCCACCGTGCCCGGCTTAAAAAGCACTTGTTTGTTTGTTTGTTTGAGACAGAGTTTCTCTGTGTAGCCCTGGCTGTCTTAGACTCACTTTGTAGACTAGGCTGGCCTCGAACTCACAATGATCCACCTGCCTCTGCTTGCCGAGTGCTGGTATTAAAGGCGTGCACCACCACCACCCAGCCTGCCTCCTCCTGCTTACTAGGCCTAGTCCTGGAAGCTTCTAGCCTCCATACAATCTAACCTAGGCCTAAAATGTTTTCAGCCTCTGAAACTTACTGCTTAATAAGCTCACCCTTATTCTTTCTGAGCTCTGGGCTGACTGGTTCAACTCAGCTGTTCTGGCTCAAACTACTCTCCCAGCTTACTTAGTCAATCTGGGTTTTCTCTAGGCCTCTGAATTTCTCTGCTTCACCTCAAACTCCAGCAATCTTTTCTCCACCCCCCCCCCCAAGATAGGATTTCTCTGTGTGATAGCCCTGGCTGTACTAGACTCTGTAGACCAGGCTGGCCTTGAACTCACAGAGATCCAACTGCCTCTGCCTCCCAAGTGCTGGGGTTACAGGTGTGAGCCATAGCGCCCATCTTCTAGCAGGCTTTTCTAATCTTTTGGCTCCTTCTCATTCCCACGTTACCTGAGTTCTCTCTCTGCAACCTGTCTCTCTCATTACTGTGCTGGAAACACTGCCTTCTCTGTCTGTCTCTGTCTGTCTCTGTCTGTCTTTCTCACTCTGCATTGCCCTTATAAGTAGCTTCCCTTCTCTCTTCTCATTGGAGTTGAGTGTATCCTATTCTGTCAAATCTTTCTCTGATTTGTCACATTTTCTGCCACTCAATTAGACATAACTTTCAAACATGGGTGCTTCATTCTACAAACTAACTTTACCTTCATTGTTTGGGATTAAAGGCATGTACCACCACCATGCCTGGACCTCAGCTTTCCTTTACCTGAAACGTGTTCTATACCAGGCTGGCCTTGAATTTAGATCTGTTTGCCTCTGTCTCCTGGTTTGAAGGCATATCTGTATTACAGCCAGTTCACACAGACCACAGAAGGTCTTTGGATCTCTTGCTAGAGCAGTAATGTTTTAAATTATAATTCCTCTACAGGTGGTGGCACACACTTTTAGTCCCAGCATTTGGAAGGCAGAGAGGCAGGTGGTTTTCTGAGAGTCTGGTCTAGTCTACATATCTAGTTCAAGGCCAGCCAGAATTTATATAGTGAGATGCTGTCTTAAAAACAGAAACATGGGCTGGAGAGATGGCTCAGAGGTTAAGAGCACTGTTTTGCTTTTCCAAAGGTCCCGAGTTCAATTCCCAGCAACCACATGGTGGCTCACAACCATCTCTAGTGAGATCTGGTGCCCTCTTTTGGTGTACATAATAAATAAATAAATAAATAAATAAATAAATAAATAAATAACAGAAACAATAAACCCAAACATAACCAAACAAATAGAAACTCACTAAACCAACCAATAATCCAAATCCCCCAGCCTCCTTATAGAGGCCTAGGGAGTCTGTAAATTCATTTGCTCTAGAAACAAAGTGCCTTTGTACACATACTCTGCTGGTACCCAAAGTTACACGTGAGCTAGAATCTGGGCCTCGCCTCTGAAATTTTGAGTGGCTTTGCACAAGTTCCTTAGCCATCCATAAACCTGTTTCTTATCCACAGAATATGGCGAAAAGCAACTCTCTGGTGAGTGCGTGTGTGAATTGGTGCAGTGCTGGTCATTACTGTCATTCATTCACCAAGCAAATACTGGAGTGCTGCATGCTCAGGCCCTTGCCTGGAAGGAGTTGGGATTATGGTGTTGGAGGCAAGCACATCTATATTCTTGTGTCCTCCAGGATACTGATGACACTCAAAAATTTCAACCGTAGGGGCTGGAGAGATGGCTCAGTGGTTAAGAGCACTGGCTGTTCTTCCAGAGGTTCTGAGTTCAATTCCTGGGCACCACATGGCAGCTCTTAACTGTCTTAAACTGCAGTTCCAGAGGCTCTGACACCCTCTCACAGACATACATGCAGGCAAAACATCAATGCAAATAAAATAATTAAAAAGAAATTTCAACCTTACGCCAATGTGTCAAGAACAGAAGAAAGCAAAGGCGTATGGGAGAAGGGAGGCATCCAAATGGGTTCCTTTTGTTTGTTTGTTTGTTTTGTTTTGTTTTGAAGACAGGGTCTCTCTGTTGTAACTTTGCCTGTGGTTGTCCTGGACTCGCTTTGTAGACCAGACTGGCCTCGAACTCACAGCAATCCGCCTGCTTCTGCCTCCGGAGCGGCCTCCAAATGGGTTCTTTAGGTGGCACTGGGAAAGAGGAGGCAATACTGACACTGTCCACCTAGGAGTACTGAAGTAGGTGCAGGCCCGGTCCAGGTCCTATCCACTTTAATAGCATGGTCATCCAAAACCTGTTGGGGTGAGGGACCGAACCTTCATTCTAGTGGGAAGGTAGTCGTTGAAACAGGGTTGATCACATTGGGCTGCTCAGGTTTGGGTGAAAAAACGGGTCAGAATTGGCAGCTCCAGCTCCAGTTGGGGTGGGGATGAAAAAGAGGCAATAACAAATAGATAGGTTCAGGAGTGCATGCCTATTTGTCGCAATACTATGCTTGACAGCATTTGGTTCTAATGCTGGAACTAAAAATAGGTACCAGTGTTTTGTTTTGGTTTTGGTTTTTTTTTTTTTTTTTTTTTTGGTTTTTCGAGACAGGGTTTCTCTGTGTAGCCTTGGCCATCCTGGACTCACTTTGTAGACCAGGCTGGCCTCGAACTCACAGCGATCCGCCTGCCTCTGCCTCCCGAGTGCTGGGATTAAAGGCGTGCGCCACCACGCCCAGCAGGTACCAGTTTTTTATCTTAATGCATCTGCAGCAGGGAGCCCAGGGAAGGTCCCTTTGGTTTGGGTCCTTGTACCTGGGGCTTGCGGGTGGTCTGTAGGGCGCCAAAGAGCAATGTTTTAGGCAGTGGCTCAGAGTTCTGGCCTAGGTTGAGGTCCTCCTGCTATGTAGGTGAATGGGAAATGGTGAAAGCCTGGGCGATGGCTGGAGGAGCGCTCCTTTAAAGAGGCTGGCTCCCGCTTACTGCAGGCCTTGTCACCGCGGATGCCGGCACTCTTTACACTGACCTGGGCATAGGCCAAGGTCACACAGCGGCAGGTGTAAGGGCCACGCTCTAACCTGGGCTGGGCCAGAATCAGCGGGGCCTACTACAAGCAAGTGAGAACCAGGGTCTGAGGCAGGAGACTGTAGGGAAGCTGGGAGACCGCCAGAGTCAGAACTGCGCGACCCCCTAGGACTCCGCCCGCCTCCAACTCCGTCCGTGCGTCGACTACAGAGTCCACAAGGCCGCGCGGCACCTGACGTCATCCTAAGCTCCGCCCCTCTCCTTCGCAGCAAGCTGCGCATGGCCCTACGGGAGTCGTGGTCCCGCCCTGTACGCCCGGGCGGAGTAGCGGGCGGACGGAACTACAACTCCCAGCGTACGCCGCGCGCTGCGTCGGGGGCGGGGTCCCAGGCCAGGGGCGCGCCGCCCGGGAGGGCGGAGTGCGGGGGGCGGCCGCCCGCGCCCCTCCCCCTGCCGCCGCTTTCCCCCTCCCCCGACGTAAACTGGGATCCCTTTCCCCTTGTGTCCGCCATATTGGACTCTAACTCTGGTCAGCGGCGGCACCGGGCCCGGTGGACTCGCGTCACTCCCGCTAGCAGCCGCCCCATAGCTCCTGCCCGCCCCGCCCTCCCCGCCCGGGAGGAGACCCCGCGCCGCGCCCCCCGCCCGGCCGGCCGCAGCGCCCGCCGCCGCCTCCGCCCGCCCGCCGCCGCCGCCGCTGCCGCCGCCGCCCGCGGCCCGGCGCCCGCCCGCGCCCCTTCCCCGCCCGCCGTCCTCCGTCCCTCCCTCCCGCCATGAGCCCGGCCGACGCCAAGCGCGGGGCCAAGCGCCGGAAGAACAAGCGCGGCGGCGGCGGTGGCTCGGGCGGTGGCGGCTCGGGCGGCAAGGCCAGCTCGGCGGCGGCGCTGCGCGGCCCCCAGGCCCCGGGCCCCGGCGCGGCAGGCCTGCTGGGCGGCGCGGCGGCCCACGGCCCTGCGGGCGCGGGCGGCGCCGCCGGAGGCTACTTCGAGGTAAGCAGCGGGGGTCCTGGGGCGGGAGCGGCCGCCGCCCCCTCACGAGCGGCCGGGCGGGCGGGCGCGGCCGGCGGATAACGGGCCGGTGGCTGCCTAGCTGACAGCTCCTCCCGGGCGCGAGCGGCGCAGAGGGCGGCGCCGGCGGGACCCCCGGGGCACAGCGCCTGCGGCCTTGGGGCTGAGCAAAAAGTGCCCCCTAGAAGTTTCTGGGTACCGCCTGACGCGCTGCGGGCGCGGCTGTCTTGCCCTCTCCGCCTGCTCCCGTCAGCTCTTGGGAGTCGCTGGGGGTCTCGTTCCTCAGGATTGTCAGCCCAGTGTAGTCGCGACGGCCGGGGTACCTATTTTCAGTTTTACTCAGGCAGGCATGCTGTGGATGGACTGCTGCCGCTCTTATCCTGCTTCAGAAGATAGTGCTGGTACGTGGGATGCAGTAGGCATGGTTGGTCGTTTCCGTAGATTGGATTGGCCACTGAATTATTATGGGTTTCTCTCAAGTTGTGTTCTTGTAAGATTGTTAAAACATGTTACCTTGTTTTAAAGACACAATGAAGAAACCAAAATCTTTAGGAGTATTTGAGTGTCAAATCATGAGAGAGGAATTGTTTTTGAGGAGAGGTTCAGTATACAGTGTATATTAAGAGCAGATAAGAAGTTGCGTATGGCATGGTTTCTTATGCTCACGTTGTTGCAGGAGAGTGTAGTAATGTATGAGTACTTAAATTTTCCTTTCCGCTTCAGGGTGTTCTCTGCAGTTTTGGTGCAACTGTTGGAGTTTTCTTCCAATAGTATTGTTACATTTGTTTAGCATTTGGGATTCGGCCTTCGGCTTGAGTTTCTAGAGTCTGTCCTTTTCCACTATAAGGGACAGCAAAGCGAGCTCTAGTTTAAGATGAGGTTGTGCTTTTTCATCTTGGAACTTTGAGGGCCGAGTTTGCTTCTGTTTGGGAGGGGAAGGTGAGAAGTGGTCCCATGCAAACCCTTTATAACTTTATGTTAATAGTGGTGTCTGGAGCTGGAATTGAAATATACCCATTTCTGTACATTCAGTGAAGACAAGTTGGTACCAAAATAGAAGAAGCCTCACTACTCATACTTTAGGGTTTAATAATCGCAATATAACATAATATTTACCTGAAATAACTACCCCCCCTTTTTTTTGTAGTTCTTCAAGCTCAGATAACCTTATGCATAGTTTTGGCAGGATTCTCTCTGTTGAATTATTGTGTATCAAGAGTTTGGGCCATAACCCACCATTTAAAAAAATACACAAGGCGGGCGGTGGTTACACACGCCTTTAATCCCAGCACTTGGGAGGCAGAGGCAAGTGGGTCTCTGTGAGTTGGAGGCCAGCCTGGTCTACAGAGTGAGTTCAGGACAGCCAAGCCTACACAGATAAACCCTGTCTCGAAAAACCCAACTCCCCCCAAACAAAGAAACAAACCCAAGAACAACAACAAAAAAGTTCCATAGAGGGATGTTCCAGTATTTTCTGTTCTGTTTTGTTTATAAAATATTTGTTCACAAATTTTTCTTTTTTATTACTGGATTTAGGCACAAAGCATGTAAAACATTGTTTTGCTGTATTTTAAACTTTGTCTTTTTTTTTTTTTTTTCCCAGAGCTGAGGACCGAACCCAGGGCCTTGCGCTTGCTAGGCAAGCGCTCTACCACTGAGCTAAATCCCCAACCCCCTGTATTTTAAACTTAAGGGGTCTTTAGTTTAAACTTTTTTTTTTTTTTTTTTTTTTTTTAATGTTCTTAATGTAGCTTTGGCTGTCCTGGACTCTGTGTAGACTAGGCTGGCCTTGAACTCAGAGAGATCTGCCAGCCTCTGCCTCCCTGAGTGCTGGGATTACAGGTATGTGCCACCACGCCCAGCAGTTTAAACATTTTTTGTGTTTTAATCATATACAAAACTAGTCTTCATGGCAATAGGGCTAAAAATGTTGTTGAAACACAGGTCTTTTTTGTTTTGTTTGGGACTGGGTCTAGCTCTGGCTGTTCTGGAACTCAACATGTAGAGCAGGCTGACCTGGAACTCAACAGAGTTCCACCTGCCTCTGCCTCCTATGTGCTTCAATTAAAGGCATCACCACGTTCAGTTCCGCAGAGGTCTTACTGGCACTCTGAAAACCCTGTTTCCCTACAGATGGTAAGCTCTTTGGGTGCTTTATGTGGTACAAGGCAGGCACAACAATGTCAGCAGGTAACAGTGTCTGTCTTGGTCTTGTGTTTCTCAGAGAGAAATCCTGAGGAGCTTCCTTGACCCTCCATAAGTCACCAAACCAGAAGGTGGACTAAGAAAGAAGACAGTGGAAGGACTGTCCTTAGTAGGGAGTACCAGCCACATTGCTCTATGTGCTGGGCACAGAACTGTACTTACACCACCTTCTTTGAGGTGGCTCCTGAGCCCACTAGGGTGTTTGTGAGTATGGGTAGCTTCTCCAAAGAAAAAAGGGCAATGTGATAAGGAAACCAGCACGTGGAATCTTTGGTCCAGATGTAAACTCTTGGTATTCAAGGCTTGGAGAGCAGGGTGCACAGTTTTAAATCTCTCTTCCCTTGGGCTTGACAGACCTGTAATCCTAACAGGGCACCCAGATTTTAGCATTAGTAATTTTTATTTAGAGCCTGGCATGGTGGCACATGCCTTTAATCCCGGCACTCTGGAGGCAGAGGCAGGCAGACCTCTGTGAGTTCAAGGCCAGCCTGGTCTACTAAGAGAGTTCCAGGCTAGCCAGGGCTACACAGAGAAACCCTGTCTTGAAAAACCAAAAAAAGAAAAAACAATTTATTTATTTTGAGATAGGATTTCTCCATGAAGCTGTCCCGGACTCGCTTTATAGACCAGGCTGGCCTCGAACTCACAGAGATCCTTCTGCCTTTGCCTCCCTAGTGCTACGATCACAGGCGTGCGACACCACGACTGGTTTAGGATTAAGAATTAAACAAGTAGCTGGGCGGTGGTGGCGCACGCCTTTAATCCCAGCACTCGGGATGCAGAGGCAGGTGGATCACTGTGAGTTCGAGGCCAGCCTGGTCTACGAAGTGAGTCCAGGACAGCCAAGGCTACACAGAGAAACCCTGCCTCGGAAAACAAAAACAAAAACAAACAAACAAAAAAAGAATTAAACAAGTAAATGCAGGGAAGTATGTAAGCAATGTTTGGTGATAGACTGTAAGTGAGGTGTGACTGTGGCCATTATGTTTCAGGATGCTAAGCTAGGCATAATTAGGGATTCTGTTTCTGGATATTATTGATTTTTTTTTCTAATTGTGAAATGGAGAAACTGTTATTAAAAATGTTGGATTAGAGTCTTGGACTCTAGTGAGCTTGTGCAGTGGTTAGACTGCTCACTCAGTGAGCAGTTAGTAGGTGAAGCATATCAAGAATAAATCTAATTATTTTGCATTTCTATTTTAAGGTATGATTTTCATAATGTTCATGATATATTGAGTGAAAAGGATTACAGATGTTTGTAGTATAGAACTGTTTTTTGTTTTTTTTTGTGGAATATTGTGGGCATATGGATTTACATAGGAAAGTCTGGTAGAGTGTCCATAAAGACTTTTGGCATTCTGAAGCTTATTCCTTTCTTTTCCTGCATGCTTTAAGCTTTCAAACTTTTCTGTAGTGAGCATTATTTATGGACCAGGAAGGTGAATGATATTACAACCTGAGACTACTAACAGTGTTTTTCTGTTTGTAAATAAAACTAATGGAGGCTTTTTCTACCACCCTCTGGCACTTAAATATCGTTACTGGCACAGAAACAAACATTGTCTACATAATGAGAATTGTATTTTCAAAATAAGTATCTGACATTAAGTCATGTGCACTTACAAAACCCAGAATTTGTCTATTATAGAAATCAACCTGTGTTATTAGCTGTTGGAATATCAGGTTACATGTGATACATATATTCACAGGGCTGGAATGGGGATTTAAAGCTATTTTTGTAATGCTATGTGAGATTTATGAAAGGATGCTGTTTAGGGTAGGGTCAAAGAAGTTTTTAAACTGAAGATTAATTTAAATCAGAAAAACTTGTCACTAATGATAGTGTATCACACCCCCCACCCCCACCGCCCCCCATAGACCAGGCTGTCCTGGAACTCAAGAGATCACCTGGCTCTGCCTCCCGATTGCTGGGATTAATGGCGTGCATCATCACCACCACCTGGCAACTATGGGCATTTGTAATGATGTGTGTTCCCTTATATGGCACTAGGAGTTTAGATAGCAGTGGTTAAACCCATCATGCAAGTGCATACTGAGCTCATAGGTGTAGGGCCTGGTGTGCATTTGGATCTTTGAAGTAGGTAAAGTGCACTTGTTGGAGTTCACGTTGTGGTCTGAGGAAGTAGGTTGAATAGAAATCTAGAACTTTAGGACTACTGGTTTATCTTAGAACAGCTTACATTACTACTATCCGGGCTTTAGAAAAACTGCCACCCCAGAGAGCCCTGTTGTGCCGGCTTTTAGAGTGCTTCATGACATTGTGTGTGTGCCCAGTGCCCGTCATCATTGGCTTCAAGCTGTGATACCTGTCTTTGCCATTCCTTCCCTTTGTTTGTGAGGTTTGTTTTATTTTTTTATTTTTTTAGTTCTATTTTTTGATAAAAGGTTTCTCTGTCTATGTAGCCTTGACTGTCCTGGACTCACTTTGTAGACCAGGCTGGTCTAGAACTTGTAGCAATCCACCTGCCTCTGCCTCCCTAGTGCTGGGGCCCAGCTTGTTTGTGAGTTTTGTGCAAAAAAATGTCTTTTTGTGCTAAAGAGCTTTGGCTCAGCTTTTCATTTGTGGTGACTCCTGGGTAATGTTGCATTTGGCTATTGTTTTCTATGGTATGTATACTTTGTACTATGAAGGTTCTTCAGTCTGTCTGATCTAATGTGGATGGACATTGAGGCTGCACATTCTGCATGTGTCTTTTGGAGTGCATGGGCACTATTTGAATTGGGCATGTTCCTGGGAATAGGATTGTTGAGTATGTAGAGGTGTGACTTGAGATTCAACTGCTCAGTTTTCTAAGAGATATTGCACTAGGCCTATTTTTATTCTTGTTTTGTTTTGTTTTTCGAGACGGGTTTTGTGTGTGTGTGTGTGTGTGTGTGTGTGTGTGTGTGTGTGTGTAGCTCTGGCTGTTCTGGAACTTGCTCTGTAGACTAGGCTGAGCTTGAACTCACAGTGATCCACCTGCCTCTGTCTCCTGAGTGTTGGGATTAAATGTGTGTGCCAGTATGCAGGTTTTTGTGAGAAAATACTTTTTTTCCTCCTTAGGGCTCTGTAGAATGTGGGGAACTGGATTGTATGGTAAAATCATGAGAACTTAACCAAATTATTTTCTGGCAGTGCAAGTTGCAGGCCAGGCGTAGTGACATATGCCTGTAATTCCAGCACTTGGGAGGCAGAAGCAGACGGATCTCTGTGAGTTCGCGGCCAGCCTGGTCTACAAAGTGAGTCCAGTATAGCCAAGATTACACAGAGAAACCCTGTCTAGAAAACCAACAAAACAGAACCAAAAAAACCAAGTTCCAGTTGCATTGTGTCCTTTCTAGCATTTGCTATTTTCAGTAGTTTTTCTTTTAATCATTTTATTTTATTTTTCAAAGTTTTATTTATTTTATGTGTGTATAGTGTTTAGATTGTATGTATGTTTGTACACCATACCCACAGCAGCCAGAAAAGGGAGTTGGAACTCCTGAAACTGGAGTTACTACTGACTGTTGTGAGCTACCAGTTGTCATTCATATGTATGTATGTACACTTTAATATATATATATATATATACACACACACACACACACACACACACACACACACATTTACACACACACATACATACATATATATATTCCAAGACAGGGTTTCTCTGTGTAATAGAGCCTGGCTGTCCTGGACTCACTTTGTAGACCAGGCTGGCCTCAAACTCACAGAGATCTGCCTGCTTCTGCCTCTCAAGGGCTGGGATTAAAGGCGTGCGCCATCATGCCCTGTGAGCATCTTTCCAACCCAATCTAATCATTTTAATATTGTGACTTTAGTCGGGATTTCTCTATTGGCCAATAGTAACATTTTCATGTGTTATTTCCATCAAATTCCTGTGTCGTCTTGGAAAAAGTGCCATTTAGAACTGCTGATTACTTTCTCTCCCCTCACAAGGGGGGGAAAACACACCCCAAACAAATCAGGGTTTCTTTGTGTGGCCCTGGCTGTCCTGGAAATAGCTCTATAGTATAGGCTGGCCTCAAACTCAGAGATCCACCTGCCTCTGCTTCCTGAGTGCTGGGACTAAAGGTGGGCCACCACTGCCCAGATTAGAACTGCCATTTTCTGATTAGATTGTTATCTTTTGAGTTTAGAAAGTTCTTCATAATTTTGGATTCAAGTCTTTTCATATGTGTGGTTTGTAGACATTTTCTTCCAATGTAAACCTTCTCTTTTATTTGTCAACAATTATTAACACCTTAAAAATATCTACTTTAAGGATTTATTTACTAGAGCTAGAGAGATGGCTCAGAGGTTAAGAGCACTGGCTCCTCTTCCAAAGGTCCTGAGTTTAATTCCCAACAACCACATGGTGGCTCACAGTCATCTATAATGAGATCTGGTGCCCTCTTCTGGCATGCAGGCAGAACACTGTATACTAAGTAAATATATAAATTTCTTTTTAAACCTCAAAAATATTTATTTATTGTTTTATTTTTTAATAATTATTTTGTATTTTATGTACATTAGTGTTTTGACTGCATGTATGTCTGTGTGAGGGTGTCAGATCCCCTGGAACAGGAGTTGTAGACAATTGTGAGCTGCCATGTGGGTGCTGGGAATTGTACCAGGGACCCTGGAAGAGCAGTCATTGCTCTTTAACGGCTGAGCTATCTTTTAAGTCCCTATTATTTAATTAATTATTATTGTTTTTTGAGACAAGGTTTCCCTGTGTAGCCTTGGCTGGCCTGGAACTTACTCTGTAGACCAGCCTGCCCTGGAACTTAGAGATCTGCTTACCTCTGCCTCCCAAGTGCTGGGATCAAAGGCATTTGCCACCACCGCTAGTTATTTATTATTTTTAATCTATATGTGTGTGAGTGTTTTGCTTATATGTCTTATATGCCCCTTGTGTGTACCTGGTGACCATAGAGGCCAGAAGAGGGTGGTGAAGTCCCCAGAACTAGAAGTAAGGACAGTTGTGAGCAGTCAAGTGGGGTGCTAGGTTTCAAGCCTGGGTCCTATGTAAGAGCAGCCATGTCTGCATCCCTAATACTTACTATTGAAAAGAACAAAAAAGTTAATTTGAATAAAGGTCACCCTAACACTTTTCTTTTTCTATGGATCATTTTCGTTTTGTTCTGTTTATTTTTTGAGGTAGGGGTCTTACCATGTTGACCATATCAGCCTTGAACTCAAAGAAATCTGCCTGCCTCTGCCTCCTGAGTGCAGGTATTAAAGGTGTGCACCACCATGTCAAGTTTGGATAAAGGTTTTGGTGTCCCAACTAAAAACTGTTTTAGCCTCAGATTTTGAAGGCCCCTCCCCCAAGCTTTCATTTATGTAATTTCATATAAATGATGATATATTGATAGAGGTGGGTTTTGTTGTTGTTGTTGTTTTGCTTTGTTTTTGTCTTTTTTGCTTGTTTGGTTGTTTTGAGACGAGGCCTCATTATGTAATTCAGGCTAGCTTGGGCTACATAGGGATCCTTATCTAAAAAACTCAAAATATCAAAAACTTAAAAAAGAAAAGATTTATTTATTTATTATGAATACAGTATTTTGCCTACATATATGCCTTCATGCCAAAAGAGATCACCAGATCTCTATAGATTTTTATGAGCCACCATGTGGTTGCTGGGAATTGAACTCAGGACCTTTAGAAGAGCAGTCAGTGCTCTTAATCTCTGAGCCATTGGTTTTATTTTTGTTGGTTATTCTGTACTCTATTTCATGTTGCACCTGCTCCATGGTAGCATGCTACAATGTCTTGATTACTGTCTTAAAATTGAATGATTCCTCTAACTCTAAAATAAAATGAAAGAACCGTTTTTAACCAGCTTTTACTACTATATAGGTTTTTATTTGCTCCACCCTTCTTCACCCCTTTACTTTCATCCTTTCTTTTTCTTTTGCTTTTTGGAGGGAGTGTTTTTTGCTTTTTTCTTTGTTCATTTTTGGTTTTTGGAGACAGGGTTTCTCTTGTAGTCCTGGCTGTCCTGGAATCGCTTTGTAGGTCAAGCTGGCCTCAAACGCACCACGATGCCTCCGCCTCCCAAGTGCTGGGATTACAGGTGTGTGCCACTGCACCTGACTTCTTCCACCCTTTCAACCCCCTAACACTAGATAGGGGAGAGGAAAGAGGATGACGTTATCCTTTGGACTGTTTCCTGCTGATTATGGGTGTTGAGCTTTTTGGGGCAAGTTTGATCTTTGCTGTAAGGATATTTAATTTTCCTCCTCTTTTCTTCTTCAAGCACAGTTACTTAACAAACCACAAACAACAGCAACCAACAACCCACCATGCCTCTCAGGGCCCTAGCATTTATATACCCTCTGAATCCCAAATATCTGCTGCTAGTAAAATCATGGTTCTGCTAGAGCATGAGGCAAATCAGAGTCATCTACTGTAAAGCAGACCCATGTCCCAACACCTGAGATTAAAACGAATACATATTCTTAAAATATTTCTGTGTTTTTTTTAAACCAAACCTCCACAATTCTCATTATAGTTGTTTAGTTATTTTATTTGTTTTTTCCTTATTATTTCAGTATCAGCTTGATACCTAGAAGTAGTTTTATGGGATTGAATAAAAAAACCTGAAATCTGAACATACACCAGTTTGGTAGAAAATTGACAGATTATTTTGTTTTTTGTTTTTAATTTTTTAAAATATATCTTATTAATTTATTCATATTACATCTAAATTGTTATCCCATCCCTTGTATCCTCCCATTCCTCCCTCCCTCCCATTTTCCTCCTACTCCCCTCACCTATGACTGTGACTGAGGGAGACCTCCTTCCCCTTTATATGCTCATAGGGTATCAAGTCTCTTCTTGGTAGCCTGCTATCCTTCCTCTGAGTGCCACCAGGCCTCCCCATCCAGGGGATGTGGTCAAATATGGGGCACCAGAGTGCATGTGAAAGTCAGACCCCATTCTCCACTCAATTGTGAAGAACATCCTGTCCATTGGCTAGATCTGGGTAGGGGTTCAAAGTTTACTGCACGTATTGTCCTTGGCTGGTGCCATAGTTTGAGCAGGACCCTCTGGATCCTTCTGTTTCCCCGTTCTCCCATGCTTCTTCACCTAGAGTCCCAATAGGATGTCCTCCCCTCTGTCCCACTTTCCTGGTAAGTGAAGACTTTCATGGAACATGCCCCTTGGGCTAGTGTCCAGATGTAAGTGAGTATATACCATTTGACTCTTTCTGCTTCCGGGTGAACTCACTCATTTCTATTTCAATTCATTTGTCCACAAATTTCGGGATTTCCTTGTTTTTAATAGCTGAGTGGTATTCCATAGTGTAAATGTACCACAGTTTCTTTATCCATTCTTCTACTGAGGGACACTTCGGCTGTTTCCATGTTCTGGCTATTATGAATAAGGCTGCCATGACCATGGTTGAGCAAATGTTCTTGTGTGCTGGAGCATCTTCTGAGTATATTCCAAGCTCAGACCTAAACAGAGAATTCTCAACAGAGGAATATCAAAAGGCTGAGAAACACTTAAAGAAATGCTCAACCTCCTTAGTCATCAGGGAAATGCAAATCAAAATAACTCTGAGATTCCATCTTACACCCATCAGAATGGCTAAGATCAAAAATTCAAGTGACACCACATGCTGGCGAGGATGTGGAGAGAGAGGAATATTCCTTCATTCCTGGTGGGAATGCAAACTAGTACAGCCACTTTGGAAATTTATCTGGAGCTATCTCAGAAAACTGGGAATAAGGCTTCCTCAAGACCCAGCTATTCCACTCCTTGGACAGTTATTATTTTGAATCTTCCAAAAGGTGAAATGGTAGCATTGGCTTATTTGGCTGTCTTTGTTCTTGTAACATTTTCTGCTTGTAACATAGACCATACACCTTAATGTTGTTTCAGATATGTGTATATTTCATTATTTCAAATTTTACTCGAGCCAGGTGTGGTGGTGTGGTGCATGCCACATTCCTGACCTATATCCCTCCCATGTTTTAGCCCCAGCCCCCAACTATTAACAAAAGATGTCTCCCTTCCCTCCTTCCTTCCTTCCCTCCTTCCTTCCTTCCCTCCTTCCTTCCTTCCCTCCTTCCTTCCTTCCTTCCCTCCTTCCTTCCCTCCCTCCTTCCTTCCCTCCCTCCTTCCTTCCCTCCCTCCTTCCTTCCCTCCTTCCTTCCTTCCTTCCTTCCTTCCTTCCCTCCTTCCTTCCTTCCTTCCTTCCTTCCCTCCTTCCTTCCTTCCTTCCTTCCTTCCCTCCTTCCTTCCCTCCCTCCTTCCTTCCCTCCCTCCTTCCTTCCTTCCCTCCTTCCTTCCCTCCCTCCTTCCTTCCTTCCTTCCTTCCTTCCCTCCTTCCTTCCCTCCTTCCTTCCTTCCCTCCCTCCCTCCCTTCTTCCTTCCTTCCTTCTGTCCTTCCTTTTTCGAGACAGGGTTTCTCTGTGTAGCCCTGGTTGTCCTGGACTCGCTTTTTAGATCATCCTCCTGCCTCTTCCTCTGCTGGGATGAAAGGTGTGCATCACCGTTACCCAGCTCAAATAATGCTTTTCGAATTTTTAGTTTTCAATTACTCATTGCTAGTATATCGAACTATGATTAGAACCTAAGATAATGTTGAGACTAAAGGACTAAAGGTGTGTACCATTAAGCATGATGGATTTTGTTTTGTTTTGTTTTTGTTTTTGTTTTTTGAGACAGGGTTTCTCTTTGTAGCCTTGGCTGTCCTGGACTCGCTTTGTAGACCAGGCTGGTCTCGAACTCACAGAGATCCACCTGCCTCTGTTTCCCCGAGTGCTGGGATTAAAGGCATGGGACACCACACCCAGCTCCTGATTGATCTTTTAATTGATCTCTTTGTCAGTGTCTATCCATCTATCTATTTTTTTTTTTATTTTTATTTATTTATTTATTTTTTTTTTGGTTTTTCGAGACAGGGTCTCTCTGTAGCCTTGGCTGTCCTGGACTCACTTTGTCGACCAGGCTGGCCTCGAACTCACAGTGATCCGCCCGCCTCTGCCTCCCGAGTGCTGGGATTAAAGGCATGCGCCACCACGCCCGGCCCATCTATCTATTTATTGGATTTCTTCTTCTTTTTTTTTTTTTTAAATCTTTTTTTAAAAGATTTATTTGTTTGGCTGGGCGTGGTGTCGCGCGCCTTTAATCCCAGCACTTGGGAAGCAGAGGCAGGAGGATCGCTGTAAGTTCGAGGCCAGCCTTGTCTACAAAGTGAGTCCAGGACAACCAAGGCTACACAGAGAGACCCTGTCTCAAAAAACCAAAAAAAAAAAAAAGAAAGAAAGAAAGAAAAAAAGATTTATTTGTTTGTTTTTGTATATGAGTGCTTTATCTGCATGTACACCTGTATGCCAGAAGAGGGCATCAGATCCCACTATAAATGGTTGTGAATCGTATGTTGCCATCATGAATTAAGGAAGGTTGGAGTTGTCTTTTTTCTTGTCTGTTTCAGTGTGATGGCTAATATTTGTTGCCATCTTGATATACTTGGGAAGACCAAACCTCAATTGAAGAATTGCCTCCATCAGATTGGCCTGTGGGGCATTTTCTTGATTGATGTAGGAGGGTTCAGCCCATTGTGGGGTGGTGCCAACTCTAAGCAGTTGTAGAATAAGAAGGGCTATAAGAAAGGTAGCTGAATGGGAACCTGGTTGGATGATAGTTGTTTGACATGGACATATCTGGCAAGGTGTAGCCATACATCAGTGTAGCTGGGGACAGCATGGATTCATTATTAACATTTCTGTACACTGAAATAGTGAGGTGGAATGTCTCCTGTGTTAAAAAAGACTAATGCTCAGGTAGCCAACTTTTTGTTTCTGAGGCCTGTCCTGGATGCCCAAGACTGCTCTTTATGTCCTTTTAATGTCTATAGAGGTCTTTAATGATGTCACTCTCCAGTCCTTGTTGTCTCCTCTTTTATTCCTGATAATGGTACAGATGCTTCTCATAAAATGAGAACATTCTATACCAAATACACTTAATACACTTAAATCTGAGTATTATATTAGCAACAGAGAGCACCCTTAGAGTGCCAGTTGTTTACCTTGGCTCTTGTGGCCAGCTGCAACTCATAGCCAACTGCCAGCATTGAAGAGTCAGACCAAACATCACTTAGTATAGGAAAAGATGGGTTTTCCAAGTTAAGAGTAGTTCTCAGTACCTACTTTGACAGCATCATGAGGTTGTTGAAAAAGAAGGTTATAAATCAAACTAATATAAGCTAAGATCATCTATAATTTGTTTTTGTTCTTTTTTAGTACTGAGATTGAACCTAGGGTCTTGTGCATAATAGAAAAGCACTTTATCAGTAGGCTGTATTCTTAGCCCTCTGTAACTTGTTTTCAGTGTGTGTGATAGAATCTTTCTAATATAAATTTTTTTCCTGCTTTTAGGTTCATTGACTTTTTTTTTTTTTAATTGACTTTTTTTTTTCTTCCACTCTGGTACTGGGGATTGAATGTAGGGTCTTATTAGAGGAGTTGTTGGCTTCTGAGATAGCTGTATCAGTAGTGTACCACCCCTTTATTTGTATTTGTTTAATTTATCTTACTGAAAGTTTTTGTGTTATTTTATGTGCCGGTGTACCATGTTTGTGCCTGGTGACCACAGAGGAAATAAGAGGGTGTCAGACCCTATGGAACTAGAGTTATGTAGGTTGTGAGTCACCATGTGGGTGCTGGGCATGGAACCCAGGTCCTTTGCAAGAGCAGCCAGTGCTTTTAATCACACAGCCTTCTGGTCAGCCCATTTTCTTACTTTAAAAAACTATTGTGTGTGTATGTTTGTATGTTGTGGTAGTGATGGTGGGCACAAATGTGCCATAAAGCACTTGAAGTCAGAGGACAGCTTTCTGGAAGTTCTCTCCTCCTTCTGTTGATTCTCCTACTGTGATAGCAGAATTGGGCTTACAGTGTAACTGCTTTTACCCAATGAGCTATCTTGCTGCCTTGTAATTTTTTTTTTAAAGAGATGGTTTTCGGGAGGCAAAGGCAGGTGGATCACTGTGAGTTCGAGGCCAGCCTGGTCTACAAAGGGAGTCCAGGACAGCCAAGGCTAACACAGAGAGACCCTGTCTCGAAAAACCAAAAAAAAAAAAAAAGTAGCTAAGAATGGTCACAAATTCCCAATGTAACTGAAAAAGACTTTGAACTCTTCCTGATTCTCCTGTCTTATTCTGAGTGCTGGGATTACAGACAGGTACCCTCTGTATAGCCCTGACTCACAGTGGGTCCTCCTGCCTCAGCCTTTCAAGTGCTGGCATTATAAATCCAATAGACTGTTGAGTGTGCTGGGAACCAAACTTGATTTCTCAGCAAGAATAGTGTAGTGTGTGCTCTTTTTTAGCTTGTTTATTTGTTTACATAAATCAGGCTGGCCTCAAACTCAGAAATCTGCCGGCCTTACTTTCAAGTGCTGGTATTAAAGGCATACATCACCATGCCTGGTTTAGTATGTGCTCTTTACCACTGAGCCATCTATATAGCTCCCTACCACCCCCTCTTTCTAAAGACAGGGCCTTGCTATGTAGCCCAGGTAGGCTGGTCTTCCCAGTCCTCCTGTGTTGTTAGCATTACAGCTCTGTAAATATAGTAATTCCATTGTGGTCAGAGATTACTTTATTGCAATTTTTTTGGTATTTTTTTCATAATTCTGAAGTTCTTTTGGGTCTATATTTGTGAATGCTAACATGTGTACTAAAAATTATTTTCTATTATTGGAAGGAATGTTTTCTGAATACAAACTAGATTCAATTGGTTTAGGCTTTGCTCAATAATAATAATAATAATAATTATTATTAATTTTTTTACTTTAAAATTTTTTTGTTTAAAAAAATTGTGGGGCCAAGTGTGGTGGTGCACACCTTTAATCCCAGCACTCGGGAGGCAGAGGCAGGCGGATTGCTGTGAGTTCGAGGCCAGCCTGGTCTACAAAGCAAGTCCAGGACAGCCAAGGCTAACACAGAGAGACCCTGTCTCAAAAAAAAAAAAAAAAATTTGTGGGCTGGAGAGATGGCTCAGAGGTTAAGAGCACTGGCTGTTTTTCCAAAGGTCCTGAGTTTAATTCCCAGCAACCACATGGTGGCTCACAACCATCTATAATAAGATTTGGTGCCTTCTTCTGGCCTCCTGGCTCACATGCAGGCAGAACACTGTGTACTTAATAAATAAATAAATCTTTTGGTTTTCTGAGACAGGGTTTCTCTCTGTCACCCTGGCTGTCCTGCCACTGCCTCCCTAGTGCTGGGATTAAAGGTATGTGTCATCACCACCTAGCTAGACAGCAAGTGCTTTTACTCAGTGTCTCTAGCTCAATTTTTAATTTTTTTTCCAAGGACAAGATTTCTTCTCTGTGTAGCCTTGGCTGTCCTGGACTCCCTTTGTAGACCAGGCTGGCCTCAAACTCACAGTAATCTGCCTGCCTCCTGAGTGCTGGGCTTAAAGGCGTGTGCCATCACACCAGGCTTTAATTTCTTTCATTTTCTTGATGGCATATACCCTTAATCCTGGCACTTGAAGGTAGAGGCAGGGGAAGCTAGGCAAGTTTCAGGCTAGCTTAGTCTGTGTCTTGAGTTTCAGGCTAGATCTTGAACTGGAGTTAGAGGCAGTTGTAAGTTGCCCTGAGTGGGCACTTAGAATCAAACTAGGACCCTCTTCAAGGAAACTGCTGAGCTATTTATATCCTACCCCCCCCCTAAGATTTATTTATTTTTCTGAATAATTTTTTCCTCTCTGTTTTTAGAGTCAATGACATAGCCAAAGATGATCTTTAGTTCACATGGGCTGTTAAGCCCAGTACCCTTTATTTTTTGAGATTTTCTACATAGTTGAGGATGACCTTGAACTTTGATCCTCCTGTCTCCACCTCCAGTGTGGAGATTACAAAGCAAGCATCACTACTCTAATTTTACTTGGTGCTAAGTACTGAACCCAGAATGTCAAAGAAATACTCTGATAGCTGAGCTCCACCTCCAGGGCATATGCATATGTGTATGTGTGTGTATAATTATATATAGTTTATTAATTTTTATTTTAAGTGCATTGGTGTTTTGCCTGCATGTATGTCTGTGTGAGGTGTCAGATCCCTTGGAACTGGAGTTGCAGACAGTTGTGAGCTGCCATGTGGAACTGAACCGGGGTCCTCTGGAAGAGCAATCAGTGTCCTTAACTGTTGAGCCATCTCTCCAGCCCACATGTCCAGTTTTTATTTTTTATTTTTATTTATTTTTTAAAAAAGATTTATTTATTTATTATTATGTATACAGAGCTCTGCCTGCATGTACATCTGCAGGCCAGAAAAGGGCATTAGATCACATTATAGATGGTTGTGAGCCACCATGTGGTTGCTGAGAATTGAACTCAGGACCTCTGGAAGAGCAGTCAGTGCTCTTAACCGCTGAGCCATCTCTCCAGCCCATGTCCAGTTTTTAATACACTTGTTATTTTCGAGTAATTTTAGATTTACAAAATGGATACCCCTGTAATTCTAGCTGTTTTTGAGCCAGAGACAGGAGGCATTGCTTGAGTTTGAAAGCTTGAGGCCAATTGGAGCAACATAGCAAAACTTAAAAAAGAAAAAAATGAGAGAGGGTAATGGTAGAGAGGGAATATGCAAATAAGGAAAACTTGGATTAAAGAATAAATAATTGTGAAAATTAAATTTATGAAAAGGTTATCGGCAGTTCCTGTGTTCCCTTTAGCCAACTTCCTCTTTCTCTCTCTTTCTCTTTTTTTCTGGGAGGGGGGGAGTGGTCTAGACAGGATTTCTCTGTGTAGCCCTGGCTGTCCTGGGTTCACTTTGTAGACCAGGCTGGCCTCGAACTCACAGAGATAGTCCTGTCTCTGCCTCCTGAGTGCTGGGATTACAGGTGTGAGCCACCACACCTGGCTTCCTTTATATCTCTTTTGTCTTACATTTGTAAGAGTTCCAAGGATTGAACTAAGGTCATCAGGTTTACCAAACAAGAGTTTTTACCCACTGAGCCATCTCACCAGGTGGTGTCTTATTTATTTTACTTTGTGTCCATGTTATCACATGAAGCATGTGTAAAAGTTGGGATAATTTCATAGAGTGGACCTTGTCCTTCCACCTTTATGAAGGTTCTGGGGGATGGAACTGAAATTATTAGACTTGAAGCAGATTTAATTTTCTCTGAAGATTTCTGTAAAAGTCTCATTAAAAGCTTTAAAAGTTTTCCTTAGATATTTTATGTGTTGGGTGTTTTGCCTGTATGCATGCTTGATCTATGTGTTTGTACCTGAGGAGACCCAAAGAGGGTATCAGATCCCCAGGAACTGGAGTATGGGATTACAGGTATGCACCACTGTAGAGGCAGAGGTAGGTGGATCTCTGTGAGTTCAAGGCCAGCCCAGCCTGGTCTACAGACTGAGTTCAGGACAGCCAGGGCTATACAGAGAAACTCTTTATGTCTTAAAAAAACCAAATCAGGAGAAAGAAAAAGAAGGAACGAAAGAGAATGAACCATTTAATAGAAGTATTATCACAGTCCATTCCTGTTTTGGATTTTTCAGACTGGCTGTTTTATAACTAGGCTCCAGGTGGACCTGCGTTTACATTTGCAGACGCTCAACCCTATTATTCTGTTGGCATGCTAGTATTGGTAAGTTCTGGACTCAGAGTGTAAAGCTGTAAACAGGTGACAACAGAATACTGATTCTTCACACAGGCTTAATTGTTAGAGTTTGAAATTTTCTTGTAATTGTCCCATCCAACGCCCCAAATCCTGCTCTTCAGTTCCTGGTAGCATTCTTCATGAAGTAGTCTTAGTTAATGTTCTATTAATGTGTTTTAGTGTTCTGTTGTTGATGCTCTGACCAAGGCAATGTTAGAGTATTTAATTAGAGGCTTGCTTACATTTTAGAGTGTTATTCCATGATCATCATGGTGAGAAGCAGGCCATCATGGTACTGGAGCAATAGCTGAGAGCCAGACAAAGAGAGGAGAGAGGAGAGAGAGAGAGAACGAGGCGATGGAGAGGGAGAAGAGAGAGGAGTGAGTGAGAGAGGACAGACTGGGCTTGGCATGGGCTTTGAGGTATCCCTCATCAACACATCACCTAATCCTTCCCCAAAAGTTTATTAATTAACTGGGGACTAATCATGCAAATATATGAACCTATGGGGCCCATTGTTATTCAAACCACCAAGGATGTGTTTTCACTATGTCTTTAGGTTCTCTTGTCTGCTTTTAGTTAAACTGGTTCTCAGGATAGACGCTCTCTTAATTAGAGTTTCTTTCTTTCTTTATGTTAGTTTTTTGAGACAGGGTTTCTCTCTGTGTGGCCCTAGCTGTCCTGGAATAGACCAGGCTGGCCTCAAACTCACAAAGATCTGCCTGCCTCTGCCTCCTGAGTGTTAATTAGGGTTTCTATTGCTGCAGTGAAACACCATGACCAAAAAGCAGATTGGAGCCAGGCATGGTAGCACATGCCTTTAATCCCAGCACTTGGGAGGTAGAGGCAGGCGGATTGCTGTGAGTTTGAGGCCAGCCTGGCCTACAAAGCAAGTCCAGGACAGCCAAGGCCACACAGAGAAAAAACCCTGTTTTGAAAAACCAAAAAAAAAAAAAAAAAAAAAGGCAAATTGGTTCAGAAAGGGTTTATTTGGCTTATACTTCCAGATCGTAGTTCATCATTGGAGGAAGTCAGGACAGGGACTCAAACAGATCTGGAACTTGGAGGTGGATGGCCATGGAGGGGTGCTGCTTTACTGGCTTACTCCCTTTGGAATGTTTAGCCTGATTTCTTAGAGAACCCAGGACCACTGGCCACCTGGGCTGACACCACCACTCACAATGGGCTGGGCCCTCCCCCACGGTTGGATGATTTTGTGCCCTGTGTATTCAGATGCTGATTCCTTTGCGCAGAGATCTTCTGTCTTAATGTTGTGTAAAAATTGTTCTCCATCACCTCTGATTGGTTAAAAAAGAGCTGATCAGCCTATACCTGAGCAAGAGAGGAACAGAGATAGGATTTCCTATCCCAGTCAGGGTTTCTCAGGTGGGGGATGAGAACAGAGGAGAGGGAGAGAAAAGTGGTAGCCATGAGGAGTTTGCCATGAGGACAGACAGACTAAGCAGAAGCCACCAAGTGAGACTAAGATGGCAAGTAGCCAGGCTCCTATATCGGGTTAGAATAGATCAGTATCTGCCCAGCTTAATGCTTTAAAGCTTATTAATAAATATAATGGATCTCTGTGTCATTATTTGGGAGCTGGAATGGGCAATAGAAAAAGCCCTACTTAAACTATAATGCCTTAGAGCTGGATCTCATAGAAGCGTTTCCTTTGAGATTCCTTTCTGATAACTGGATTTCTGCTAGACTTGAAGGAAGGTCTCCAGTATAAAAATCTAGCTCTCTGCTGTAGAATGGTAGAGCCAGTGTGCAACACCTGTCGTGTCTTTCCAGAACTGTGGGACACAATAGCCACCTGTTACTGGGACAAGCTTTTCCAGTAGGGGCAGAAGTGGGCAAAGTGGCAGAAATAATGCATAGAAACCATGTGGCACCAACAGAAGTACATTATTTTGTCAGCAAATACTTTTTGCAATAGTCATAGAAACATTGGCAGAAGATTTGAAAACAAATGAGAGGAAATCTTGGAAGAATTGCTTTGAGATGATGAAAAATAGCAGTTTACAGTTAGAGCCAGCCTATGCTTGATTCTGATTGATTTGTGTTTGAGAGATAGAATATACAAATAGATTTTGAAGTAGTTTCTTTCTTCCTTTTTAAAAGATTTGTTTATTTATTTTATGTATGTATATACTCTTCTGCCTGCACATATACCTGCAAGTTAGAAGAGGGCACCAAATCTCATTATAGATAGTTGTGAGCCACCATGTGGTTGCTGGGAATTGAACTCAGGAACTTTGGAAGAACAGACTGTGCTCCTAACCTCTGAGCCATCTCTCCAGCCCAGAGTAGTTTCTTTCGTTCTTTTTTTTATTTTAATTTTATTAATTTATTCAGATTACAACTCAGTTGTTATCCCATCACTTGTATCCTCCCATTCCTCCCTCCCTCCCGCTTTCACCCTATTCTCCTCCCGTAGGTCTATGACTGAGGGGGACCTTCTCCCCCACTATATGGCCATAGGCTATCAAGTCTCATCTTGGTAGCCTGCTTATTCTTTCTTTGAGTGCCACCAGGCCTCCCCACCAAGAGGAGGTGGTCAAATATGGAGCACCAGAGCTCATGTCAAAGTCAGTCCCTGCTCTCCACAGAATTATGGAGAATGCCCTGTCCATTGGGTAGATCAGAGTAGGGGTTCGATATTTGTCCTTGGCTAGTGCAATAGTTTGAGCAGAATCTCCTGGGCCCCAATCCGCCCATCATGATGTTCTTCTTGTAGGTTTCTAGGGCCCTCTGTGTCCTTCTATTTCCCCATCTCCTATATTTCTCTTACCTAGAGTCTCAGTAGGATGTCTTCACATCTATCCCAGTCTCCTGGTAAGTGATGCTGGCGAGGATGTGGATAAAGAGGAACACTCTTTCATTGCTGGTGGGAATGCAAACTTGTAAAACCACTTTGGAAATCTATCTGGCGATTTCTCAGAAAACTGGGAATAGGACTTCCTCAAGATCCAGCTATTCCACTCCTTAGAATATACCCAGAAAATGCTCCATCACACAACAAGGACATATGCTCAACCATGTTTATAGCAGCCTTATTCATAATAGCCAGAACCTGGAAATAGCCTAAATGCCCCTCAGTAGAAGAATGGATAAAGAAACTGTGGTACGTTTACACTATGGAATAATACTCAGCTATTAAAAACAAGGAAATCCTGAAATTTGTGGACAGATGGATGGGACTAGAAATGATCATGAGTGAGTTAACCCAGAAGCAGAAAGACTCACATGGTACGTACTTACTTATAATTAGGCACTAGCCCAAAAGGCACATCCCAGAGTAATTTCTTAAGCAAGATTTTATAGCCCAAACTGGATATTTGTGGTGATGGAACTGACATTTTTCTGTGAAGCTTCAGGAGGAGCAAGTGGGAAAGCTTATTTCCCAGTGAGACACCAGGAAGTGCTGACAGCAGCAAGTTGGGTTGGGAGGCTTTTGCATTGTTTTGTATTATGGGGAATGGAGACTGTATTTGGCAAGATACGGGTTTGCTGGTCATCTTGTGACCAAGTAAAAAGCATTGCGTATTTCAAAGATGAGTTTTTCTTTTACATAAAGTTTATCCATCTTGGGCTGGAGAGATGGCTCAGCGGTTAAGAGCACTGACTATTCTTCCAGAGGTCTGGAGTTCAATTCCCAGCAACCACATGGTGGCTCACAGCCATCTATAATATGATTGGACACCCTCTTCTGGCCTGCTGGTGTATATGCAAGCAGAACACTGTATACATAGTAAATAAACAAATCTTGAAAGAAAGAAAGAAAAGAAAGAAAGAAAAAAAAAAGAAAAGAAAGAAAATTTATCTGACTGGGCCTGGTGGTGCAGGCCTGTAATCCCAGCACTCAAGAGGCAGAGGCAGGCAGATCATTGTGAGTTTCAGGCCAGCCTGGTCTACAGAGCAAGTCCAGGACAGGACAGCCAAGGCTACAGAGAAACCCTGTCTTGAAAACCAAAAAAAAAAAAAAAAAAAGAGGAAAAAGATAATTCATTTAAATTTGCTTACTTTTTCTAAGCAGTTGTCACTAGAAAGCTACCTATCAAGTTCAGTAGTTAAAAAATTTTTTTTAAAACTCTGCCTTCTAAGGTCTTGAAGTGCCATTTTAGTAATGAATAGAAAATTGCTTAGTGAGAAAACCTTGCTGTATTGAGTACTGTGAATGAATGTATAGAATGCTCCCATTGTGTTTGTGTTTGGCAATAATGTAAATAGTTACTGTGCTGCACTCTTACACTTACGGGAAATGAGTTTTTTCACCTGTTTAAAAGCCTCTCTTGTGTAGTAGGGTTTTGAATCTTTTTGTTAAAATGGTAAAATGTGACCCCTTCAAGTTACTATGTAAGAAAGAACAGGGATCTCTTGTGAAGATGTAAACTCATTTTGCTTTATTTTAACAATAACCAAGGAATGGTGTAAAAGACCAGTTGTTCTGGGTTAGTAGATGCAGCCAGTGATAGGTATCTTGTATTTAGCTCTGTGTTTTGAGAGAGACTACTGTTTTCAATAGACACTGCCAGTAAAGCTGACTAACTGAATTTAGCCTGTTCCCAATATCTTCTTCTCCCTTTTTTTCTCTTTTCTTTAATTTATTTATTGTGTACTATTATTTGTGTGTGGAGAGGGGGCACATGTGTGCCACAGCATATGGAGGACAGCTTAAGGGACTTGGTTCTCTCCTTCAACTATGTAGGTCCTGGTTGAACTCAGGTTGTCAGGCTTGGGCAGCAAGCACTTTTACTTCTGAGCCGTCTTCCCTCCCCTTTCTTGTACTACCATAGCACCAGATCCGTGTGTGTGTGTGTGTGTGTGTGTGTGTGTGTGTGTGTGTGTGTGTGTGTGTGTGTGTGTGTGTAAATCGTGTTCTGTATTAGTGTGGGTAATGCAGGTGCTTTTAAGGATTCTCTTTTGCTTTACCATAGTGCACAGTATGTTATGTGACCTATATATATATATGGGTGAGCCACGTTCTCCTGACTGGGGTCCTTGCAGAATTTAATTATCTGGGTTTCTCTGTGCCTTTCTGCTCAGTCCCATTTGTCCTTGGTCCTGAGCGTCCTCACGTTGGCATAGAGGTTTCTGCTGAGTTCTTGGAACACTTGTGTGTCCCATTCCCACCCTTGCCTCATCTGTCTTTAAAACCAGTGAGCACTTTGTTCTACATACATATTTACTGTTCTTAGGCACATAGTTTTTCATGACTTCAATTACAAATTTATTTAATTTTGAGTTTTTCAAGACAGGGTTTTTCTATGTAGTTCTGGTTGTCCTGAAACTTGCTCTGTAGACCAAGTTAGCTTGAAACTCAGAGGTTCTTCTGCCTCTGCCCCTGCCTCCAGAGTGTTGGGATTAAAGGTGTGTGTCATCACTGCCCAGCTAAGAAGTGTGTGTGTGTGTGTGTGTGTGTGTGTGTGTGTGTGTGTGTGTATCTATATATATCTATATATCTTAAACTCTGAGCCATCTCTCCAGCTCCCTATATATTTCTTCTTCTTCTTCTTCTTTTTTTTTTTTTTGGGAGGGAGGGTTTCGAGACGGAGTTTCTCTGTGTAGCCCTGGCTGTCCCGGACTCACTTTGTAGACCAGGCTGGCCTCGAACTCACAGTGATCCTCCTGCCTCTGCCTCCCGAGTGCTGGGATTAAAGGCGTGCGCCACCACGCCCGGCTATATATTTCTTCTTAACAAATATTTTTGTTTCCAGGAGGCACCCCAATACTCGAGAGGCAGAGGGAGATGGATCTCTAAGTTGGAGGCTAGCCTGGTCTACAAAGTGAGTCCAGGACAGCCAGGGCTACACAGAGAAGCCCTGTCTCAAAAAACAAAACAAAAAACAAATAATAACAACAACAACCCCCCCCCAAAAAAGCTCCCCCAAAACAAAAGAAAAAATAAACAATATATAAACTCCAGAGTTGTGGGAAAAGTCCCCAGAGGTAAGAAGGAGGAAAAAAGTCATCAAGGGTGATGCTTGCAGCATCAAGCTTCTGGTCCCAGCTCATAGTTTTGGTCTACATTTGCCAGCTTGATGGTTTTATGGTTCTGAACTTGATTAAGGGAGTTTGATGAAGACATCTTTAAATGCTTCTAGTAGCAAGCCATTGATGTATGCTTGCCTAAATGCCTGGATGATTGAGCTCTGGTATGTTTGACGGCAGCTGGGTGTGGTGATGCACGCCTTTAGTCCCAGCACTCAGGAGGTAGAGGCAGACGGATCTCTGAGTTTGAGGCCAGCCTGGTCTACAGAATGAGTTCCAGGACAGCCAAACTACACAGAGAAAGCCTGTCTTAAAAACCAACCAACCAACCAACTAACCAACCAAGCAAACCAAAAAACTATCACATGATAGATAGCAAGTGTATACAATGTTTTTAAAGGATTGGGCAAGTAGTCAGATGTAGAGCACTTGTAAATGGGAGTCCTGGGGTATGTCGACAGCAGAGGTAAAACATTAAAAACAATAACTTTAGCTAGGCATGGTGGTGCATGCCTTTAATCCCAGTATTTGGGAGGCAGAGGCAGGAAGATCACTTTGAGTTTGAGGCCAGCCTGGTTTACAAAGTGAGTTCAGGACAGCCAAGGCTAACACAGAGAAACCTTGTATTGAAAAACCAAACCATCCCAGCACTTGGGAGGCAGAGGCAGGTGGATCTCTGTGAGTTCAAGGTCAGCCTGGACTAGAGAGCAAGTTCCAGGACAGCCAGAGCTGTTACACAGAGAAACCCTGTCTCAAAAAGAAAGAAAGAAAGAAAGAAGGAAGGAAAGAAAAACTAAACCAAACAAAACGAAGCAATAACTTTAACTGGATGTGGTGATGCATGCCTGTAAACCCAGCACACAGGAGACTGAGGCAGGATAGTTTGAGTCCCCAGCTTTGGCTTCATGGTAAGGCCTGAGCTGAAATAAACAGTTTCATTCACTTCATTTTTGTCTTCATTATACTGATCTTATGAAGCATGTATTCCTGGACTTGTTCTGTGGGTATTAGGGATGTGAGCTCAAGTTCTCATGTTTGTGTGCAAGTACTTTACCAACTGAGCTACATTTTTTTAAAAATAAAGATTTATTTATTTATTACATATACAGTGTTTTGCATGCACTTATATCTGCAGGTCAGAAGAGGGCTCCAGATAGATGGTTGTGAGCCACCATGTGGTTGCTGGGAATTGAATTCCGGACGTTTGGAAGAACAGGTAGTACTCTTAACCTCTGAACCATCTCTCCAGCCCCAACTGAGCTACGTTTTGTCAGTTAAAAAAAGATTTATTTTATTTTATGTGTATGGGTGTTTTGTCTGCATGTATGTCTGTGTACCACATGTGTGCAAAGCACACATAGGGTAGAAGAAGGCATTGTATTCCTGAGAACTTGTAGTTACAGGTGGTTGTAAAGTATCATGTGAATGCTGGGAACAGAACCCTGGTCCTGTAAGAGCAGCCAGTGCTGTTAACAGCACAGCCATCCCTCTAGTCCCCACACTTTGTCATTTTAATGGTAATAAATAGCCTTCCCCCCATGTGAGATGGATAATGCAATAATGTTATAATGAAAGTTGAAGGAGGCATGTGTCATACAATGGTGTAAACACCTAATCATCATACTTAGGAAACAAACAACCTACAGTATCTCGCATCTTGTTTGGTTCTCTGGCAAGCCTGAGGAGATTAAAAAAAAAAAAAAATTAGTAAATGAATGAAGTAGCAGGCCAAGAAGGGCTAAGCATTTGATAGTGAAGAGTGGGTAGTAAGTGCCAGCCAGTGTTGTTCTCTTTTATTCCAAGTGTTTGTTCTCTGAGCAACCATAATTTTCATTATTGATTTAAAGATTGTGTTTTTAGAGCTTATGAAGTGTTTCTTTCTCAAAAGAATAAAGGAAAAAAAAAAGGGAAAGGAGGCTTCTCAAGTTTGCACATGACTTGTTGGGAGATGGGGTTAGAACTGAAATTTAGATTTTCTGACTGCAGAGATCCAGTTCTCATATGGAGCTGTTGTGCAGTTTCCTTTCTCACTCCTTCTAACATTCAGACTGTTAGTTTCCCCTCAACGATGACTTACACTGAGACATGAGAAGCATTAGTCTGTGGTTTATTTATTGAAACACAGTCTTGATATTTGTAGGCATTATATTTAGAAATGGGTAGGTACAAATACAGAATTTATGCTGACTAAATTTTGTTGGACGAGGGACATATGGTTCTGGGATAATGTTTTATTATTTCTTTCTTCATTTTGTTTTATAACAAATTCAGATGGTTCACATGGTTGGAACATTTATCAGCACCAGTGTTACTAATCTGGGAAGTCATATCAACATTATGGAAAGGAGCTTAGTTTAGAAAAGACATTTTCAAATAAAATCCACTTTTTAGGATTCTACCTGTTTCATGTTCTTTCCCCCTGCACTATTGCTATAGTTGGCCATTTTTTTTCGTGTTGTTTTACTTTGTGGGTACATTTAAGAGTTTCATTCCTAGACAATAGTTCTTAATGATGCAGTCTATATGTAACCTAAGCTATTCTGGTCTACACATTTTAGCCTTGAGGCATGAATCCAGATGGTCAGGCCCATTGTCAGCTGCCTAGTGTAACTGTTCACCTATTGGATATAAAGACTTCTATTGTAAGACCCCAAATTGTGGGCAAGGGAAGGAATTTGTTGTTGTTGTTGTTTTCTGGAATGTTGATTAAGCTTAGCAATGAAAGAGTATACTTTGGATTAAAGTTTAAATTTTAAACTATTCTTTCTCAAGTTTGTCTATCTGACCATGGGAGAACAAGTATGATGTATTGGTCATTTATTTAGAATAGTCTGTATCTAGTGGGACTGTTCTTCAAAGACTAGAGGTCCTTGGCTGTCCTGGAACTTGCTCTGTAGACTAGGCTGGCCTAGAACTCAGACCTACCTGCCTCTGCCTCCTTAGTGCTAGGATTAAAGGCATGAGCCACCACTGTACAGCTACAAACTTCTGTTTGTTTGTTTGTTTGTTTGTTTGTTTAAGACCGGGTTTCTCAGTATAATAGCCCTGGCTGTCCTGGACTCATTTTGTCCACCAGCCTGGTCTCAAATTCACAGAGATCTGCCTGCCTCTGCCTCCCAAGTGCTGGGATTAAAGGTGTGCACCACCTTGCCTGGCCAAAGCTACAGACTTTAGCTGTTTAAAAACAAACATCAAGGGACATAATTGATTCCCCCCCCATGCGCGTGCGTGCGCGCGCGCGCGCGCACACACACACACACACACACACACACACACACACACACACACACATATATTCTCTGCGTAGCCTTGGCTGTCATGGAACATTCTCTGTAGACCAGGCTGGCTTCGAACTCACAGAGACCCACCTGCCTCTGTCTCTCCAAGTTCTGGGATTACAGGTGTGCACCACCACACTGGGCTCAAGGGACATAATTGAAAGAAGCCTTCTTCCCAAGGCTGAAGATCAGACCTATGGGGAAGACAGAATTATAATCAAGTAGGTTGGTCAGGGTTCCTGTGACAGCGCTGGTCCTCTATCAGCTGGTAAATGGGAACAATCTGGGGTGCAGACAAGCTGAGAGGGATGAGTAAGTATATAGCAGAAGAGAGACTTCCCAGAGCTGGCTAAGGCACGGCTACTGGTACAGTAGACCCCTTGGGCAAGGACTTCTTTTTGTATAGTGTGTGAGCCAGGGCAGCTCCAAGCCATTATGTGGAATGAGGGTTGGCTAGTCTGTCAGTGCTGAGGAACCCTGGTAAGTGGAAGCCTGGATGGGGCTTAGGAGAAAGCAGTAACGAGGGCTGGGATATAGATTCATATTTTGAAGCTCTTAGCTACACTGCTACTTCCAAAGTCCAGAGCTAGAGAACACACACATTGTCAAATATTACAGAAGCTATGTCCATCACACCTAGCCCCAGAGAAAATATAGTTTTAAGTTCATCTGTGGAGGCAATGCAAGTTTGTTTTCCAGAAGCTTGCCAGTGCTGTGTCTTGCAGACCCTGAAAGGGAAGCCTTCTCTCCCTACTGTTTCTCTAGCTCCCCCTGCTGACAAGTTTTAATTAATTTCTTATTGGTAACAGAATTATAGAGGGGTTTTGTTTTAAACCATGGTATAAAAGCCAAAGCCTACTTTATTATTATTTTTATTTCAAGAGATGGTTCCTCTGTGTAACTCTGAGTGTCCTGGAACTCACTTTTTAGACCAAGCTGGTCTAGAATTTAGAGATTGGCTTTACCTCTGTCTAGGCTAATGCTAGGATTAAAGGTGTGTACCCCTACACCCAGTATTTGCTTGCTTTTAAAGTATAGTTTATAGAGTACCCTGTAAGACAGCAGTAACTAGAGTAGGATATTGTCTGCTTAATCCATGAAGTTTATTGAGATGTAGGTCCAGGAGCATCAGTATTTATTAGACTTAGCGCTGGAATTGCTGTGTAGACAAGGCTGGCCTTGGATTTTCAGCAGTCTGCCTGCCTCTGGCTCCCAAGTGCTGGGACTAGAGGCGTGTGCCACCATACCCGGCCTACTGAATGGTATTGTGCAGACCAATCTTTATATTCATTGATCTTGATTGCTTCAGGTTTTAGCAATTATGAAAAGCTATTGTAAATATATGCAAATGGAGGCAAAGACGATGGCTCAGTGGTTAAGAGCACTCTGGGTTCTCAGAACACACATGGATGGTAAGTCTATTTCCAAAGGATCTGAAGCCTTCTTTTGTCCTTCTTGAGCACTGAGAATGTACATGATGCATAGACATACATGCAAAGTACTGCTACATACTATATATTAAAAAGGCTGTGAATAGGTTTTTATGTACATGTCATTTGATAAAATACTAAAGAGCAGAGTTGTTGGACCTAGTGGTTAGGGTCTGGTTTATTTTGTAAGACATTTCAAAACAGTCTTCTCAAATGGCTGTGCCACTTTGAATGCTTCTGGTGTTATTCTGGATTTTGTTCATTCTAGTAAGTTTTTAGTGATGCTTGTATGTGTGTGTTTGTAGAAGAGATTGAGTGACTTCTTGTGTGATTTCTTTTGGCGGTGGGGTGGACATCTCTGGACAACTTCTGTTGAAAAGGGAGAAGACAGGTAGTATGAGGTGGATGAAAATGCAGTCAAGATGAGGATGATGGGCTTGATGAGATGTCTCAGCAGGTAAGAGAACCTTGCAGAGGACCCAGTTGGTACCCGTGTCAGATCCATCGCAACTGACCTGTAACCAGCTCTGGGCATATTAGATTCTTCTGGCCTCTTTGGGCATCTGCATGTGTCCACACACAGTACATACTTAAAATAATACAAATAAATCTTTTAAAAAGAGGAGGATGAGACAGGAACAGCATATATGTGTCCTAAAGGAAAGAAGGAAAGACTTATGCCTTTTAAAAATGGGGGAGAGTAGAATCCGAGTCCTTGGGTGATGATGGAGATACATACCCTGATGGGGTGGCAGTTTGGTTGGTAGTAGCCAGAGAAGAGCAGATGAAGATGATGAGTAGGCTGGGATTCTGGGAAATACTGAGTCAAATCGTTTTCCAAACAGAATGTTAAACAATCGCAGGCCCATCAACAGTCTACAGTGCACTCCTGTAAGTGTCTGTGCTGTGTGAACTCCCAGGCTACTTAATCTACTGCCTTCCTTACCAGGGACTCCTGTGTACTTAGAGCCTTGACACTTATGTTTCCTGTGGTGAAGGTTCCTGAACCTTCTTGCATTTTGAGTCTATGGACCATAAAGTTCAACAACCAAGTGCTGTCTGTGGTCATTATTTTCAGAGGGCATGGGTTAGTCTCTGGTATGGCTGCCCTTGGGCCAGATGCTGCCCTCGGGCCAGATGCTGCCCTCTGACGAGGAGAGCACAGTGATGGGGGTGAAAGTTGTGCCCACTGGTGACTTGTGACTTGCAGGTTTCCAGGCAGCAGAGACCTGTAGTATTTTCAGTTGTTTGCTGTGCTATCAGATGATAGAGTAGAGATACTGGACCTGCCCTAAGGGTACTGTGATGATTTTCTTCTGGGATAAATTCAATCAGGTCAAACAGTAACAAACTTAAAATTAAGCAGTTACATTTATAGAGGAAACCATGTTAGTAACAATTACACATAGAAACATTTTTTACTTCTTGATCTGACACATACTAGGTATAGAAAAAGATGCTAAAAGTCAGGAGCCTGTAATCCTAGCTACTTGGAAGAATGAGACAGGAGGACTACATGTTTTGAGCCAGCCAGGGTAACTTAGTGTGAGACCTTATTTCAAAAGAAAAAGAGGGTGGTTGTGGTGACTCATGCCTTTCATCCCCGCATTGGGAGGTAGAGCTATGTGACTTTCTGTGAATTCAGAACTGGCCTGTTTTACATACTGTGTTCCAGGATAGCCAGAGATACATAGAGGAAGGGATGTGGAAGAGGAAGGAAGAAAAAGAAAAAAGAGGGTTGTACATTTGTTCAGCTAGTGTGTCAGGTCCTGACTTTGATTGCCAGAACCTCACAAGAGAGGGAGAGAGGGAAACAGGGATGATGGTATGTACCTATTATCCCAAAATTCAGAAGGCAGAAATAGGAGAACCAGGTGTTTGATGACAACTTTGTTCTGTGAAACTGTCTCAAAAATAAACAACACTGAAAGAGAAAAAGGTGTGCTAAAATAATACATGTAAAGTCAATAATCAGTACTTAATTATATTGAATTTCAAGAACAACCCTGAAATCTGTAAGTTGCTGTGTTTTCTATAAAAGTTGCAGAAATTATTTGTTACAAAACTTTAAATTTTAAAAAAGATTTATTTATTACTATGTATATAGTGTTCTGCCTGCATGCACAACTTTACACCAGAAGAGGGCACCAGATCACATTATAGATGGTTGTGAACCACCATGTGGTTACTGGGAATTGAACTCAAGACCTTTGGAAGAACAGCCAGCACTTTTTTTTTTCCTTAAGATTTATTTATTTATTATTTATACAGTATTCTGTCCACATGTGTCCCTGCACTCCAGAAGAGGGCACCAGATCTCATTATAAATGGTTGTGAGCCACCATGTGGTTGCTGGGAATTGAAGAACAGGCAGCGCTCTTAACCTCTGAGCCATCTTTCCAGGTCCACTTTTTAAAGTTTTAAAGCGAATTGTTTAGCTAATTTCCTGAATCTGTAGCCTTTTTTTTTTTTTTTTTTTTTTTTTTTTTGGTAAGAAAGTAAGTATGGGAGGATTCAGTTTTTGTTTAGTAATTATTTTCTAAGCAATGCCTCTTGCTCACAGAAACTGCTTCAGTTCTAGGGAAAGAAGTGAGGAAGGTGCAGGCAGGTATTGAAGTGATGCAGTGATCCCTGAGTGACAGTGTACACAACGTGAGGCAAGACTATGCATTCTGATATCACGGCACATTTTAGTCCCTTCAATGGAGGTTGGGTTCCTTATGGTTTTAAAAACATTCAGTGTACAGTGATAGGCAGGCAAAGGATACTTTATGTTTTGGTAAATGTATCTATATACAGTTGTAGTAATTAGCTATGGGAAGCATGTATTAGGAGTGAAGTACAAAACTTAGAGGAGAAAGGAAACCACAGTGGGATATAGAGAATTGGCCACTGTGTATGATAAAGAAGGGATGATTGGTGTTTCATAGTGAGAGACGATAAGTGCTAAAGCAAGACAAGGGCCAACAGAAGGACTCAGCAGGGCAAGGGCTAGTTAAACTGCAAAGCTTAGGTGAGAACCGACTCCTTTAGGACGTCCTCTGGCCTCAACACACACGCCAGTGGTGCAGCTGTACGCACACAAATAAATAAATGTTAAAAAAAAATTCTTTTTAAGCAAAGAGAAAACCACAGCCCAGGATGGAATAGAAATATGGAACTGTCGATTTTAGCTAGGTAATTAACTGTGTTATAAGGGAAGCTCCAACTGTCTGAGAGCCAATATATTTCTGATACCTTGCTGAGAATTCATCTGTTTTAGAAAATGGAGTCACAGGGGCTGGAGAGATTCAGTAGTTAAGAGCACTGGCTGCTCTTCTAGAGGATCTAGGTTCAATTCCCAGCACCCATATGCAGCTCGCAATTGTCTGTAACTCCAGTTCCAAGAGATCTGACACCTTCACACAGATATGAATGCAAGCAAAAAAAAAAAACCCCACCATGCACATAAAATAAAATAAAAAAAAGAAGAAGAAAATAGAAGCCAGGTGTGGTGGTGCACGCCTTTAATCCCCAGCACCCGGGAGACAGAGGCAGGTGGATTGCTGTGAGTTCGAGGCCAGTCTGGTCTACAAAGTGAGTCCAGGACAGCTAGGGCTACACAGAGAAACCCTGTCTTTAAAAAAAAGAAAGAAAGAATGAGAAAGAAAATGGAGTCACAGAAGGGATTTGAAGTAGCAGCTGTTATGGTTACATGTTATGTTAGGCAGTGTGAGCTGGCCTGTGCATTTTGAGGATGAAGAGGGAGAAGAGAATTGAGGATTACTGTGGATGGGGTCTATATGTTGAGCCAGCCCTTTCCAAGGCTTCTTAGTTTGCCACTCTTATTTAGGAAGACACTTAATTTTTTAAAAAGATTTATTTATTTGTTTATTACATATGCAGTGTTCTGCCTGCATGTATACCTGCACACCATAAGAGGGCACAGGGTCTCATTATAGATGGTTGTGAGCCACCATGTGGTTGCTGAGAATTGAACTCAGTGTGCTGGGATTAAAAGGGTGTGCTACCAGGCCGGGTGTAGTGGTGCACGCCTTTAATCCCAGCACTCGGGAGGCAGAGGCAGGTGGATTGCTGTGAGTTTTAGAGGCCAGCCTGGTCTACAAAGTGAGTCTAGGACAGCCAAGGCAACACAGAGAAACCCTGTCTCGAAAAACAAAAAACAAAAAGTGTGCACCACCATGTCCAGCCAAAAGCTAATTCTTTTAAGAGTAATCAGACTGATAAACTTCAAGCCAGGTCAAATATTTAAATAGATACTGGACCACAGAAGATTCAAGGATATAACATAAGCACAAGGAGAGATATGTGCATATGCATGTTTGTGGATCCTTGTGGGGGTACACGTGTGTGCACATGCATATGGAAGCCAAAGTTGATGTCAGGAATTATCCTCAATAACTGCTCTACTTCATTTGTTGACATGGGGTCTTTGAGACAAGCTCAGAGCCCTGTTTCTGCCTTCCTATGCTGGAATTACAGGTGGGCAACAACACGCACCCAACATTTACACGAGTTTCCAGGGCTCCAGACTCTGGTCTCTATGCTTGCACAGCAAGTGCTAACTGAGCCAATCATTTGTACTCATGGTGCACAATTATATATGCAGCTGCACCCCATCTTCCTGAGTATCTTACTCAGGAATACCAAATCCAAACTCTACATTAGATGTTACAGCTCATGAGAACAACATCTAAGCTGACCATTGCTTCTTGCCACTGGTCTAACCTATCCTATCCCTTGGGATTCCCCTGTGGCATTTAGCTGTTGACCTGGGCGCCACCTTGTTCTTCTCTCTTGTTCCCATAAGTATAAGCTACCTCTTCTTCATTCAGAACTGATGTCAGCACGGCTATGTCATTGTCTTTCTGTCTCTCTCTCTCTCTCCTTCCATTTTTCAAGGCAGAGTTTCTCTGTGTATCCTTGGCTGTCCTGGACTTGCTTTATAGACCAGGCTGGCCTCGAACCCACAGCAATCCACCTGCCTCTGCCTCCCAAGTGCTGGGATTAAAGGCATGTGCCACCATGCCTGGCTGAGTTCATTTTTTTATACAGTAAAAATTTTTTTTAAAAAAGATTTATTTATTATTTATACAGTATTCTGTACTGCATATACACCTACTTGCACACCAGAAGAGGACACCATATGGTTGTAAGCCACCATGTGGTTGCTGGGAATTGAACTCAGGACCTTTTGAAAAACAGACAGTGCTCTTAACCTCTGAGCGATCATCTCTCCATCACCAGTAAAATTTCTGTTTAAGATGGATATTGGGTCCTGTTTTCTCTTTTGTGAGAACCAGAAGCCTGGATGACATGTCTTTTCTGATCAGGTCCACCTGTTGCAGAAGCTTTAGCTCCTTGGCTGTGTTTGTGGTAGCCATAGGCATATTTAGATGTGTGTGCTGCTCTTTCAGCATCCTTTGCTCTTCTTTCAGGTCTAGAAGTTGTTTCCTTTGGGTCTTTGCTTTCCTCTTTTATACACACCACTCACTCCTGGTAGTTCAACCCTGTCGTCTCAGCTGCTTGGGAGACTAAGGTAGGGGGATTGCTAGAGCCTATCTCAAAACCAAAACCAAAGGCTAAGAACCTGCCACCACCTGTGGCTCTGAGTTTACTCATTCAATGTCCTTTAGAAGAACAGGGCCTCTGTTCTTTGCATTTTATTTTTGTTTCTCCCAAAAGAAAGCCCAGAGTAGAGATTTCAGATGTGTCTTTTTCAGAGCTGTTTCTGACCCATCTCTTATCCCAGGCCTCACTTCTAGCTCAGCAGCAGTTCTGTCAGCTCTCTCTATTGCGGCCTGGGACTGCGCTTTCTCCCACTCTTCCTTCTTCAGCCCCTGCTGTATTCTCTTACAGTTCTCTGCTTATTCTCTTACAGTTAAGTGCAGGTGACATTTCTGCAAGTATTTCCTGATAGAGGCCTTCATTGTAACCTAAATGAAAGAGTGCTATCCCAGCACCAGCACTCTATCAGTTGCTCCTAAGACTTATGTTTTACTAACATCTTTTTTATTTGTTTTTAAGAAAGATCTAAAAGAGAAAAGAAAAAGAGAAAAGAAAGGCCCAGGCTGGCCTAGAACATATCTGCGTTAGCCTCAGGTTATTAGGATTGCAACTTCCATTCCAAGCTCTTATGATCTCTGTTTTTGTTTTGGTGAGGGCATCATCTCCTCCAGACAGGGAGTAAGACTTACTACTGTGTCCTGGTGTCCAGGTAGGTGCTAGGCTCCTAGTGGGTACAGGTTGAACATCCCTGATTCAAAAAGTCCAAGATTTGAAATACTGCTAAGCCCAAACCATGTCAAGTATCAATCTGAAAATTCCCTCATCTGACCTCATGTAATGGTTGCAGTCACACAGTCACAATGCAGATGCACTTAAAATATGGATGGCATGACTATGGCTTCTGTCTGTGTAAGGTTCATCTGCAACAATATCTTTTTTTTTTGACCCAGAAAACATATTTTTTATTAGTTTATTCAGATTACATCTCAATTGTTATGCCATCACTGTATCCTCCCATTCCTCCCACCCTCCTGCTTTCACCCTATTCCTCTCCCCTAGGTCTGTGACTGAGGGGGACCTCTTCCCCCACTATATGGTCATAGGCTATCAAGTCTCATCTTGGTAGCCTGCTTATTCTTTCTCTGAGTGCCACCAGGCCTCCCCACCAAGGGGAAGTGGTCAAATATGGGGCACCAGAGTTCATGTCCAAGTCAGTCCCCACTCTCCACATAACTGTGGAGAATGTCCTGTCCATTGGGTAGATCAGAGTAGGGGTTCGGTGTTTACTGCTTATATTGTCCTTGGTTGGTGCAGTAGTTTGAGCAGAACCCCTGGGCCCAGAGGGCCCAGATATACCGTCATGATGATGATCTTGTAGGTTTCTGAGACCCTCTGGATCCTTCTATTTCCCCATTCTCCTATATTTCTCTTAATTAGAGTCCCAATAGGATGTCCTCACATCTATCCCAATCTCCTGGTAAGTGAAGACTTTCATGAGACCTTCCTTGAAACAGAATATCTTTATAGTCCCAAATTTTGGATTCATGCCAAGATTATTTTAATATATATATGCAAATATCCTAAAGCTGAAATCATTTATTTATTTATTTATTTATTTATTTATTGTTCTGTTTTTTTGGGGGGGTGGGGTGGGTTTGAGACAGGGTTTCTCTGTGTAGCCTTGACTGTCCTGGACTCGCTTTGTAGACCAGGCTGGCCTCGAACTCACAGTGATCCGCCTGCCTCTGCCTCCCGAGTGCTGGGATTAAAGACGCGCACCACTACGCCTGGCTTGTTTTGTTTTGTTTTTGTTTTTGTTTTTGAGACAGGGTTTTCTTGGCTGTCCTGGACATGCTTTGTAGACTAAGCTGGCCTTGAACTCACAGGCCTCTGCCTCCCTGAGTGCTGGGATTACAGTCATGTGCCATTGTGCTCAGCTAAACTGAAATCTTTAAAATACTTTTGGATCCATGTATTTGGTGGTGGGTGAATGGATATCTTTTGTCAGTTTTGGATATCATACTGAATTTCTGGCCTGGCTTTTGGTATATTTGTGCCCAGGATATGCATGGACAGGCTGTGACCTTTGACCTGATTGGTTGTGGTTATTTTGTCTGTGACAGGAAAAAGACAGACTTAAGTGAGGTGAGTTATGATATTGACATCCTAGGGCTCTTGGTATGGAAAAAGATGAATACTCTTGTACTCTTTTTTTCTTTCTTTTTTTAAAAGGGTGTGCATATTTGTAGTCTGTATTGGGGACTCTCCTCACCCTGTCACACACTGAGATACCTTGTGGGTATAATGGCTACATATTGTTTCTGCATGTAAGCCTGAAAGACTTTGCTTCATTCATTAATTCATTTACTCAGCCCCAGATTTCAGCCCCAGTGCCTTTGTGTAGCCTAGGGCCTACTTGGGAGCTCTGGTTGTTATGGGTCAGGTGTATATGCTAGCACACATTCTTAGTCTGGTTGATATCAATTATAGTTCAGGGAGAATCGTGTGAGTAAGGGAAGACATGAGCTGGCTTGGCAAGGACAGCTGAGAGGAGAGAGATGTCTTCCTTCCTTTTCATCTGATGTCTGTGGTAGGGAAGGCTGAAGAGGAGTCTGCTGTGTGCCTTTCAGTGTGCTGAGTCTCTGTCAGGCCAGCTCCTGCAATGTCACACCCACCTTCTGGGTCTGCCCTATGCCTGCAGGTGTCCCTCAGTGGGTGAACAGTAACACTATAGGAAGACCCATTTTAGTTAATCTCCTTGTTTCCTGTTTGGTGGTCTTGGTACTTTAAGTCTGTTTCCAAACCCATGAGCCTTAGATCTTTTGTGTATTCCAAAGGATTCGTTGCTTCAGGCCTCTACTCCCTCATTTACCCCATAGTTTTAAAAAAGCAGCTGTTGAAATTAGGCTATGAATTCAGCATTATGCCTGGGAGTTTTGGTCTTGGGCATCCAGCTGCCATGAGATTCTTTGTTTTCTGGAGTCTAGACCAGGAATTGCTCTCTTCAGAGATGATCCTAAGCCAGAGCCGCTGCCAAGATGCAAGCCCTTGTGTGCAGATGCTTGTGGTATGGTGCTTCATGCCTAGTTGAGATCTCAACATCCGTGCTGATGGGTTTTCCTGGCAGAAGTAATGCAAAAGTCGAGGTGAAGAGCAAAGTGCTTCTTTACGGTGTTTGTATTTTATGTGCAATATCAGCAGTTTCTGGAATATGAGGTTTAGCTTCATGTGTTTTCAAGTTAATGTTTTTCTATATGTATATGAATATACATATTTAAGATTTAACAATCTTAGCTTTCTGGCTCAGGTTTTGAACATAGAATTTTTTTTCTATTCCAGACTCCTTTTAGTTTTGGCATGAATCATAGGACACCACCCTACCCCGCTGGGGATTATTGTCTCCTATGCAGAAGTGAACGGAAAGACTCTTCATTCTTAGAGAGTGGAGTTAAGACTTCGAGCAAATTGGCCCTTTCCATGGCTCCCAAGGGCAATAGCGTGTTGCACCTGCCGCTGTGGGTATGCCCAGACTGCCGGAGGACTGTGGAGAAGGAAGAGAGGCACAGCGGTCTTGACCAGCCGGTGAGTGGCTGCAGCTTTGGTGGGCTTCTTGCTCCTCTCTTGTGGGTGGTGGGCTAACTGGCAGTGGAAAGGATTTACACCTGTCATCAGAACACTTCCTTCCACACTGTCTTTTGACCCATGCCAACAGGGATGTTTCTCCTGGCCTTTGCTGGCCACACCAACAGTAGGTGGAGAGCGTCTGCTTCCTTATCTGCACAGTCATCAAGCTGGCTACTTGTTTGTCCTTTTGGCTTTTGAATCTGGCCTCAGGGCTGCTTTGGTTATAAAGCTTCTTTGGTGAAAAGCTAGTAAAACATTCATGTGTTTAGTTCTAGACAATCCCATGTATGGTAAATGTCTGAAAATTATTTCTGTAATGCACTTCTGAGCCTGACCATCTCCCTTCCTTGACTCCAGGCCTTCCCTTATTAGAGGCTTTGAGGTTTGATCTAATTTTTGGCACAGTTTAAATCTTCGTGGCTGCTGCACCCATTAGGCTTTCTTATCTCTTTGTGTTCTAGGAGATGAGTTGTTCAACCATTCCCAGTATTCAGGGCTCTTCTTTTCCCTCTTACTATTTTATTTTTCTTCTTCTCTTTTGATTGCTGAATGCAAGAAGATGTTTTCTGGGTGACTTTTCTTCCGACCCCTTGTTTCTTGTGGCCAGTAACAGGCAGCGGTTCCTGCCTTCTGTTTTCAGATTAGTCCCAGTGGTGTTTGAGAAGCATTTGGTTGTGGTAAGGATGGCTCTCCATTTCCTAGGTCTAGCCCTCTTTCTCACTGTCCATTCAGCTGGCTGAAGACAAGCCCCAGCTTCAGTGCCATGCTTGGGGCAGAGTTTCAGTAACTCAGTCTGGGGCTTCAGTGCTCATCAAAGTAGAAGTTTGTGCTCCTCCCATCGTCTTCCCACAGTCCTGTTTCCTGCTTTGTCTCTCTTCCTTAGCTCTATCTCTAATTGACTAAATATTTCACTAACACAATCTGTCTTCTTCACTGTAGTATAAACGCCATGAACTTAGCTCTTTTTAAATATGTTTTAACCAAGAACAGTAGTTGATATATTTGATGCTCATAATAATTGCATAATGAGTAAATGAGTGAACAAGCGAAGGAGTGAAGAAAAGGCCCTGAAATTCAGAGCATAATCCGACTGAAATTTTCTTCTCAGCCAGATTTTTCCTTTTAATTTCATATATATTAAATTATGATAATTTCCCCTTCTTCTAATTACCTTCCCTTATCCTTTTCCCTCTCCCTTAGAAAACCTTCACAAGTCCCCTCCTACTTTTATGTTTGTTTTCTCTGTGAGCCAGGGAGTTTGGTTAGGGTTATTGGCATGAGTGTTAGAAATGGGGCTTATTTACTGGAGCATATGCAACTTAACAGTGGCTATACCAGTGAAGAAAACGGCACCCTCACACCAGAAATCATTAACTCCCAATAGGTCTTCAAGGAGAGATGGAAGTCTCATGAGTTCCTTCCCAATCCATGATGGAATGTTGATGGGCCCCATCTTGTGCATGTAATCATAGCTGCTGTGAGCGGTGCACATAGGTGCTAGAACCATGTCATGTCCAGAAGACAGCATTATTCACAGCATTCCTCCTCAACTTGTGGTTCCTACATTTTTTCTACTCCCTCTTCTGTGATGTTTGCTGAGCCTGGAAGGAGGTGATACAGATGTCCTTTTTAGTGTTAAACATTCAGTGGTCACTTACTCTTAGCACTTTGACCAGTATGAGTGTCTTCATTGACTGTGCCCACTGCAAAAGAAGTTTCTCTTACCAAGACTGGGAGCAGTATTGATAAGTGGGTGTATATACAAGTCTTTAGAAAGTGGTTTGATAATGTGTCCATTTAGCAAAACAGTAGTAGGTTCCCCACTAGGACATATGACTTTCCAGTCATAGGCTCTTGACTAGGTTTAGAGTACCGAGCATGGATTCCCTCCTGTGGAGTAGGCCTTCTGTCCAATCAGGAAGCAATTGGTTACTCCCAAAATATCACTGTCATTATAGATACAGTAGATATATCTTGTCTGGCAGGTAATTAATTGTAGCTCCTAGAGTTTATATCTGGTAATATCATTGATGACATTTCTGCCCCAGTAGCTTACATACCACAGGATCTTCTATCACTGAAAGCTAGCCAGTAGTGAGTAAGCTGCCAGCTTAGTTCCAGCTTGGTTTCTCCATGATCTACAACCAAGATATGTAGTATCTTTTAGCAACAGGGTCTCAGATCTAGTTTGGTGGGTGATCAAAAGCAGTGACCAAAAACAGTAGCAGGTTTCCCATTAGGGCATATGATGGTTTGGGGAGACTGCGCAGCCTGCTCTGTGCGTGTGTGTCTGTGCACACATGTGCACATTCATAGGCCTTTGGGTTCCTTCCAGACTTGATTGCTTTTGGGAAACTGCCATGTTTTGTACAAGTCTACATGGACATCATTTCTCTATGTTGCTGCACTCTGGTCAGGAAGGATATGTAGTATCTTTTCTTGGAGCCTGCTTGACTTGTAGTGTTCTTTAGACCTCATAAAATGAGTTGTGTCTCTGTTCTGGGGGAGAATTTGTGTGGAACCAGCATTTCCATTTCTTCCTTAAATATTGTTCTTGCTTATGTTTCCCCCATTCTGTTTGGTCAAATGCCAGGCAGTGAATAGAGAGCACATGGCTGATGCTGTTACCCATCAGTGACCTTGGGAGGCTGAATATATATATTTACTCGTGGTGGTGATGGGGGGGGGGTCCTTGGTACTCTAAACCTTGTCTCACACTAGTGAGGCTGAGAAATCCATTAGTTGCTCTATCTATAAAGCTGAATGTCTCAGCAATCTCAGTTTGGTGCTGTAGTCCTAGAGGATTACATGAGAGCTGCTGATCTTAGTGCTGGAATCCTGAATAAATAGGTTCTACCACTGGTAAAGGAACAGGATAGATGGACTTGCCATTGAGAGTGAGGGCAAGCATGATGTTTAAGGTAGTTCTTCCTGCTTTAAATAATGTGATCAAGAAAATTCCTCATAGGAGTGCCTAGCAGTTTGTATTTTAGTTGGTCCAGATGCAGTCAAGTTGACAATCAAGAATAACCATCACAGCTGGATGTGGACGCCTTTAATCCCAGCACTCGGGTGGCAGAGGCAGGTGGATCTCTGTGAGTTTGAGGCCAGCCTGGTCTACAAAGTGAGTCCAGGACCACCAAGGCTATCTCAGGAAAAAAGGGGGGGGGTGGGAGAAAAGAAAAGAAAATGAATAGCTATCATACTCCAGATATCATTTCCTCTGTAGCTACTCATTTCTAGCCTTTTGTTATGTATAATTTGTGCCCAGAAAGCTAAAAGATCTTCATTATTTTTTATTTTTTTGTGTTTTAAAGACAGGGTTTCTTTTTGTAGTCTTGGCTTGTCCTGGAACTCTGTCTGTAGACCAGGTTAGCCTCAAATTTAGAGATCTCCTGTCTCTGCCTCCCAAGTGCTGGTATTAAAGGCATGTGCCACTGTGTCTGTTTCAAAGAAGCAACTTTAATCAACCTTATTTTATTTTTTTAAACTACATTTTATTTATTTATTGTGTGTATGTGTGTGTATGTTGTACTCATGCTGTGGTCAGAGGACAACTTGCAGGAGTTGATTTGCCATGTTGGGTCTAAGGATTAAACTCAGGTTGTCAGGCTTGGCAGCAAGTGCCTTTACCTACTGAACGTTCTCACAGGTCCAGCTCTCTCATGCCTAGCTCATGCCTGTCTATCATTACTGTCTGCAGCCTGGGCATTGGCCAGCTGAACTTCCTGTTCTCGTCTTGCTGTAATGATTTTATTGTGATGATGTATGGTATGGATACACCATTTGAAATTTGGTGTATATTAGGGATTCTGTATTCAATCAGCAGCACTTGATAATTCTGACCCATTGTTAAGTTTCATATACGTTGCATGTGTGTCTGAAAGAGAGCCTTTCTCTGACCTGGGTAGACGCCTCTGTATATATCCGTTTCTATAGCTGTTTCTTAACTATGCTTAATCTCTCTCCAGTCTTGATATGTGTGTGTCTGTGTGCTTAATCTGCTAATTTCTGGGTGAGATCACTTAAAATTGCTTGCTCTCTATGTATTTTTGTCCTTTTTCCTTATAAATGTTTCCAGTTTGGCTATACATGGTTTCAGGATGTATACTGAGTGAGCCTGTTGAAGTTACTGAATCCTTATACATTTCATTTATTGTGTAGAAGCCTCATGGAGACACCTTCCTCCTGAAGGGTCACTTTCCATGCAAATCTTACAGCTTTCCTTCACTCTGCCCACCTTCTCCGCTCCTTCCTATGTCCTTTCTTTTCTATCTCTGGGTGGTGTGTTTTAGATTCTCATTGTGCACTCAATAGAAAGGTAGACTGCTGTGGTTAATTTAGAAGTATGGCCTAATAAATGTTTATTATTGGGCTAATTATTTTTATGGCAGTATTTTCTGACCTGCTATCAATCAATGAAAACACAGACACCTGATGTATTTACCCAGGGCAAGGTAGATACTACCTCCTAAATTATCCTCCAATAATTCCCATTCTCCATCCCATTCCATCTGATTCTGTTTTTTGTTTTGTTTTGTTTCACGAGACAGAGTTTCTCTGTAGCCTTGGCTGTCCTAGACTCTCTTTGTAGACCAGGCTGGCCTTGAGCTTATAGTGATCCACCTGCCTCTGCCTCCTGAGTGCTGGGATTAAAAGCGTGCACCCCACACCCAGCTGCATCTGATTCTAATATTTTCTATTTGGTTTACCTCCCATCCATAATCCCCAAATACTTGCTAATGCTCTTCATCTCTTCCCATGAGGAACTTCCGAGTCCTTTCTCTGGGCCCACGTGGATCTTCTCCTATCCCAGGGCGATTCTTGTACTTGGTTCCTCTGTCCTGTCTCTTTTCCAAGGTTTTATGTATTCAAAGGCCCAAGAACCTTAGCCACGCCTATCCTATTTGCCTACTCAGGTGTATCGGCTTTTTATCGGTCAAACAGGAATACGTTTTTTAGGCAAGGTTACACAGCAGTGTTTCAGGTACGTTAAAAGACAGCAAGCAGTAGTTAGCATCAAAATACATCAGACCAACCTCCAACAGTAGACTTCCTGGGTGTAGTGGTATACACCTTTAATACCAGCACTCCTGAGACAGGGACTGGTAGCTCTCTGAGTTGAACGCCAGCCTGGTCTATATAGTGAAGTCCAGTCTACACTATAGTCCAGCTAGGACTACATAGTGAGACCATGTCTCATAAGAGGAAAGAAGGAAGGAGGGAAGGAGGGCGGGAGGGAGGGAGGTGGACAGGCAGGCAGACAGACTTGTTTGGTTTCTCCAAGTTTGTTCTTTCTAGTGAGTTGGGCCTATTTGTTTCTTGGGATTCTAGGTGTGTTTGGTGTTGGCTCTTACAACAGAGATGAGAAATCAACTGTTGTCCCTCAGTTTAGGTCCTTCTATGGCCCTCATTCTTAGGATTGCCTTGCTGCTGAGCTGTTGATCACCTTCTGGCCTCTATTAGTGATAGCACTTCAGCATCTAAATCTAGACACTGTGGTTTGGTTTTCCAAATGTTTTGAATTTTATAGACATAATCATATAGTATTCATTGTAATTGAGATCTATTGATGTGTACTAGTCACCTTTATATACATATACATATGTGTGTGTGTATACACACACACACACACACACACACACAAATAGTACATTTTAGTTTCTAGTTTTTGCTGTTAAGATTATTCTTCTAGAGTATACAGTCGCAAATTCTTTCTGTAGCTAAATGGAAGTTCTTGAGGTATAGAGATATTTATAAAAATAGTTTGATTACCTGTAAAAATCTCTTCCTTCCTTCCTTCCTTCCTTCCTTCCTTCCTTCCTTCCTTCCTCTTGTTTGTTTGGTTTTTCAGGACATATTTTCTCTGTGTAGCCTTGGCTGTCTTGGACTCTTCTTTGTAGACCAGGCTGGCCTTGAACTCACAGAGATCTGCCTTTCTTGCCCTTTGAGTGGACTCACATGTGGCTTTGTAGCTATTTGCTGGTCATTTGTAGAATGGTGGTCTGCAGTATGAGTGAAGTCTCAGTGCCAGTCACAGAGTGTGAAGTAGAGATCCCCTAACTTGGTATTTGGCCTTCTTTTCATTCTTACCTTTTTTCTTGATACAGGGCTTTACACTAGCCCAAACTGACCAGGAACTTAGCTGTGTAAATTGGCATGTGATCCTTCTATCTCAATTTTCCAAGTGCTGGGATTATAGAAGTGACCTATAGATTTATTCTTTTTCGAAAGTGTTACGTTTACTTTAGATCCTTTTGCTTTTTATATAAAATTTAGAACCAGTTAGTCGATTTCTACAGAAAAACATAATGGGATTTGAATTGTCAAGTTAAATGTATAGAATGTTTGAGATTAGAATTGACATACCACCACCATCCTCCCCATCGGCTTTCTCTGTGTAGTCTTGACCATCCTGGACTCACTTTGTAGACCAGACTGGTCTTGAACTCATAGAGATCCACCTGCCTCTACCTCCCAAGTGCTGGGATTAAAAACATGTACCACCATGACTTGCTCAGCATTTGAATTCTTAACACAGGTACCCAGATTCTGAAATCATACATTGTGTTCACTATCTAAATGATGAGCCATGTGTTTTCTCTCTTTGAACTTATTCCAGTGAAGTTTCAGACTCAAGTTTGACAGGTTTTCCTTAAGACTTCACATAACAACCAAATGCTCACAATCCTCAGTTCCACTGACTCAAAATTTTATGCCACAAACAGTACATACTCAAAAATTTCCACCTTTCACAGCACATTATCACAGTTAGAAAAATGGACTTCCATGACCAGGGACGTTACAGTTCTGACAGGGCAAGGACCAAGGAGTGGTTTTCTTAGGAAACGGCTCTACTAGAAACAGGAGACCAGATTTAACTGAAAGCTGAGACTCCTTGCCATTTAGAATGCTCTGTGTTGAAGGATGTAAAACTAGCCCTCTCTATGGAATGTTATAGTGACCCCTGAGACAGTCACAGCCTCTCCTGATTAAGTATACTACTATTTTCTGCTTGTACCAAAAAATAAACAACCAGCAAATGATTTAACCTCTTAAAAAATCATTTACACTTTAAAAATGGGATGAGGTAGGATTTCCCCACCTCTTAAAAATGTTTCTAGAGCTACTAAAAAACTCGGATTTACGAAATAATTGATAAAAATATTCCTCTGGATTATACAAGAAGGGAGGCAGGGACCACTGACAGACAGGATGGATGGTTAGTTGGACTTGGCTTCTTTCTCTTCTACCTCAGAAGCTGGACCCTGGCTTTCTGTCTCTCCATTTTCTGCAGGCAGGTCTGTAGTTTTCTGGTTAGCTATGTCAGCCTGTTTGCCCTTTGCTCCCCTCTTCCCTTTTGCTTGCACTTTTTTGTCTGATGACTTATCCTTTCCTGTGGCCTTTTCAGCTTTGCATCTACCTTGACAGGGACAGGCTACAATGAGGGTATTTATAAGGTAGTGGTAGCACACGTCTTTAATCCCAGTGCTCAGGAGGTAGAGGCAGGTAGATCTCTGAGTTTGAGGCCAGTCTGGTCTATAAAGTGAGTTCCAGGACAGCCAAGGCTACATAGAGAAACTCTCAAAACAACAACAACAACAACAACAACAACAACAAACAAAAAAACAAAAAAACGGGTGTGGGATACCTATAAAAGATTTAGGGCTGGAGAGGTGTCTTAAGGGTTAAGAGTACTAGCTGCTCTTCCAGAGGATCCATGTCCAATTCCCAACAATCATCTCTAATTCCAGGTACAGTGGATCCTCTACTCTCTGCTAATCTTCAGTGGATATCAGGCACACATGTGATGTGCCAGACATGCATGCAGACAAAACACCCATATATCACTTGAAATCTCTTTCACATGCATGCATGCGCCTGTCCTTCCCCCCAGCCACCCCCCCCCCTTTCCTCCTCCTCTTGTCCTGGCACTTGAATGGTTCAGCTGCCACATCTGGATACCTGACTTTTCCCACAACTTAATGCTACCATTGTTCTACTGCTTTCCCTATGTCTGAGTATCCTTATATAGCCCAGGAAAGGGTGTTTGGACCAATCACGAGTTGTTTAGGCCAGTCACATCCTGGCCTCATAGCTGGTCACAGCAATCCCTCTGTAGACTACCAGGGGAAATGATAGAAAAGAAAGTCTAGAGTTCATAGACTTGTGGTAGCAAACAGTCTTATACGAATGATTTCAAGCAGCACTGGCTGAGGCTGTGCTTTCAGACTGTATAGGTAAGCAACCAGCTACAGTGCATTAGTTGTCTCAAGACTTCTTTGGTGTGTTCAAAACAGCTAGTGCTGGTGTAACTTTAGTCCAGCTAGCTGACTGACAATCTTTTTGCTAAAGGTAGCCAGGGTAGCATGGGAGAGCACATGATTTTAGCAAATCAACTTGCCTTATTCCCCAGCTTCTTTTTTTCTGTTTATAGGAAAACATGGTATCAAGATTGCCAGGTGGTGGTGGCACACACCCTTAATCCCAGCACTCAGGAGGCAGAGGCAGGCAGATTGCTGTGAGTTCGAGGCCAGCCTGGTCTACAATGCGAGTCCAGGACAGCCAAGGCTACACAGAGAAACCCTGTCTCAAAAAGACAAAACAAAACAAAACAAAACAAAACAAAAAGATTGCTTATAGTCCAGGAGTGATGGCCCACACCTCTAATTCCAGAACTCTGGAGGCAGATGCAGGTAGATTTCTGAGTTAGTAGAGGCCAGCCTGTTCTGCATAGACAAGTAAGACCTGCATTGAAAGATCCTGTCTCAAACATATGCACACACAGAGTATAATTTATAAATACAATTTATTTTTATCACATATATATTATTATTATTTTGAGACAGGATTTTACTAGGTAGCTCTGGTTGGCTTGGAATTTACTATGTAGATCAGGATGACTTTAAACTCAGAGAGCTGCCTGCTTCTTCCTCTCAAGTGCCATCATACCCAGCTGCAAACACAAGTTTAAAGAATTTGTTATTAGCACTAACAGTGATTTTTTTAAAAAGTTTGTTCTTTTTTATTATTTTTTAAACAAAAAACATTTTAGGGAGGATACATGCTTAAGAATTTTTACTGGAGCCAGGCAGTAGTGGCACACACCTTTAATACTAGTACTCAGGAGGCAGAGGCAAGCGGATCTCTTGAGTTTGAGTCCAGCCTGGTTTACAGAGTGAGTCTAGGACAGCCAGGGCTACACAGAGAAACTCTGCCTTGAAAAAAACCGGGGGGTGGGGGGGGAGGAGGCGAAGAATTTTTACTGGGACATTGTCTATAGTAGTGAAGAATGATAGTGCTAAAATCTCAGAGGTTACTCAAATGTTCATTAATAAGAAAATTGTTAGATTTACTACAGATCTTTAACATCATGCAGCTGTATTCTGTAATTCAATTGCTGGAAGTGAAGGGATCTCTATAATGTAACGAAAGAATTTTCTTAAGAATGAAAATGAGATTGAGGAGAAATTCTTTTTGTTTTGTTTTTTTGTTTGTTTGTTTTTTATTTTTCGAGACAGGGTCTCTCTGTGTAGCCTTGGCTGTCCTGGACTCACTTTGTAGACCAGGCTGGCCTCGAACTCACAGTGATCCACCTGCCTCTGTCTCCTGAGTGCTGGGACTAAAGGCGTGTGCCACCACACCCGGCTGATTGAAGAGAAACGTATTGAGCATAACCCAAAATATTTATGTGTGTATGTATGTATATATATATACATACACACACATACACACACACACACACACATACATGCATACATACATACATACATACGGTGTATGTGTGTGTATTAAAAGAATATTGCTTCCACAATGTATAATCTATGGCAGTGTTCTTCTAAGTATTTCATATAATAATTAAACCTCACTACCACCCAAATGGGGCAGTACTATTTCTCCCAGTTTTATAGATAAAAAAACTGGGCCAGGAAGGTTAGTTTGTGAGGATCACACACAGTTAGAGGCACTGTCAGGTTTCAAACCACAGTCTATACTCTTAACCACTGTGTGCCCTGTTTTTATGTTGCTGAAATGACTGGATACCTTTACTAAAATTTGAAGTGTCTATACCAGAGAGTGAACATAAGTTAGCTTTTTGGAGAGTATGTGTAGGAAAGAAACAAAAAAGAGTAAATTAGTGGGGGAAAGGCTGAAGCACAGTAGCAAAATACACTTGGACTAAGGTTAAAAATCTTAAGAATTTTACATTTTATACTTAAGTAAAAATAGAAAAATGGGGGGCTGGAGAAATGGCTCTGCGGTTAAGAGTACTGTCTGTTCTTCCAGAGGTCTTGAGTTCAATTCCCAGCAACCACATGGTGGCTCACAGCCATCTATACTGGGATCTGATGCCCTCTTCTGGCCTGCAGGTGTACATGCAGGTGCAGCTAGAACACTCATATACATAAATAAATAAGTAAACAAATCTTTTAAAATAGGTGTGTGCCACTACTCCTTTAATTTTTTAAAAAAATAAAGAAAAAAAATGGCAAAAGAAAGGAGACAGAAACTAAAAAGGTAGGCACAAATGAGGATTATGATTAATATGAGGATTTTTTCCCCTTAGACCTTTTGTGTATATAAACATACAATTCCCTGTGTGTACACACTCATGCACGTGGAGGCTATAGATTGACATTGTGTATCTTCTCCAGTTGCTCTTTATTTTCTAAGAATATTTTTATAGTGTATAATCTATGGTAGTGTTGTTCTAAGTATTTTACATACAAATTTACTCAAAACCTTAGGGTCTCTCGCTGAACCTGAAGCTCACTCACATGGCTAGATTGATTGGCCAGTGCACCCGATGTGTTCTTCTTATCTCTACCTCTCCAGAAGTAGGATTACAGCATGTGCCACTGCTCTTGGCTTTCCAAGTTTGGTAGAGAGGCATATACAGGGTAGAACTCAGGATCTCATACTTGTATAGCAAGCACTTTACTGATTGAGCCACCTCCCTTTTTTGTCAGAATGCATAATCTTTAATGTGAGCACTAAAGTTCTATCTGTCCACCCATCCATCCACCCACCCACCCATCCATCCATCCATCCATCCATCCATCCATCCATCTATTCATCCATCCATCTGTTCATCCCTCAGTCCATCCACACAACCACCTTGAGGATGCTATATGTTGTTTGTAGTGGAGGAGGAACACATAAATTCCTCTTGTCTTTTCAATTATTGTGTAAATTATGTGTTTAATTTTTCCCTGAAATTACTTCAGGAAGTTATCTGATTCTGAAAAAGAAAGAGTCTTCTCAACTTGGAGAAAATGACAATCTTGATCATCATTCATGCTACATTAGGCAGCTGCTGCCTTGGCTTTGATTTCTCTCCTTGCCAAGATGCAGTTTTGCTGTTTCAGAATTTGTTTTGTTGAATGCGCGTTTTCCTCTTGACATAGCAGTTTCCAAGTGTTAGTCCATGATCAGCATGGCAGCAGGCAGGAATCATGGTGCTGGGACAGTAGCTGAGAGCTTGCACTCTTATCTTCAAGATGGAGTCAGGGAGACTAATAGTTATTTATTTTATTTTATTTTAAGCACCTACCATCATCCCAAGGAGAGGTAGGTCCTGCTTATCTCACGTGTTCATCTTGGCCTTTCCTGTCCTCATTTTGTTGACATTCTGATCGTTTAAGCTCCCCTCAGAATGCATTCTAAGGCTTACCTAGCCCAAAGCTCCAAACTCTTCCACATTACTTACACAAACCAACTCTGAAGACCAATAATCACAGAGTCAGGTACATAGAGCAGTGACCAAGCTTTTCTTGTTCATAGCTCTAGTAAAATGCCTGATAGAAACAGCTTGAGGTTAAAGGCTTATTTGGGCCTATAGATTGCAGGTACAGCTGGACATTGCAAATTTCAGGCTGCCTATTGATTTTTTAAAAATATATTTTTAAAATTTGTGTTCAGTTTGGATGGAACATAATGACCCGAGATTCAACCTAAATAAGTACTATATAAGGTGCCACATTCAAGGATTTAACATACAGTTACTGTCGCCTTTATTTATCCCTTGTCACTGGGAAATGTCACTATAGTTGTGCTTGCTGTGCCAGCTGTTGCTGTAGGTGCTTGTACACAGTGTGAGCAGGTGGAAAGGTTCCCCCCCCCACACACACACACCTTCTGACAGTGTCAAATATTAAAAACACCAGCAAGTAAGAAAACCCAGTATTTCAGATAGCAATTTGTGAAAGAAGAGATTAACCATGGTGGTTAGGGTGGTGTGCCAGCAGTCAGGTACTCATCAGTAAAGAGTACATCTTTTTGTTTTGTTTTGTTTGTCTTTTCAAGACAGGGTTTTTCTGTGTAGCCTTGTTTGTCCTGGATGCGCTTTGTAAACCAGGCTGGACTCAAATTCACAGAAATCCTCCTGCCTCTGCCTCCCAAGTGCTGGGATTACAGGCTTGTAGCACCATGCCCAGTGAGTACATCTTAACCCAAGGGAGAAACTGACCAGTGCTGGGAGATCAGCAGATACTGAGGTCTGCAGTATGCCCTGAAGAACAGTCATGGTAATTCTCAAGAGCAGCCAAAGCTGGGTCCTGAAGGAATGCACTCAGGAAGAAACCAGTTTGGAGAGGGTACTGTTATGATCCAATAAAGAACAGAGGCCTCTCAGGGTGCTCCTTGCCCAGTTGGGTGTTAGCAAAACCTCCTTCCTTGAAGAGAGCATTTTGTTGAGTCCCCATTTCTTTAAGGACAGTGTTTATTAGTCATAGAGCATGGCAGAGTTGGATATCGAACTAAGAGGCAAAAAATATAAAACCAACAAAACCACAAAATGCCTTGATTGTTCTGTCTGGGTAGGAGATCTTTCTGAGCCCTGTGTTATAGGACTCCATCAGAAGGCACGCCAAGGTTAGTGTATGAGCACTGTAGGTAGAGGAACAAGTACAGGGACATAGAAGCAGAACTTCTTCCCACACAACTTGGTAAGAGGGAACAGACAGGCTTGCACTGAGTGGCAGGTTGTGGATATGCTACTTTGAGATGAGGGTGGAAGTGGGCATGAGCTGGGAGGGAATAGTCAGCCTTGTACATTAAGTGGCTGACCTGCTACTGTTGAAAAACAGCCTTGTGATTCATCACCAGTGTCAAGCTGTGTCTGCCCACTTATGTCTGCGCCGGGATGATGGCACTCAGACCGTATACTTACTTTTAATGTTGAGATGATCTCATTTTCAGGTTTCAGGCCCAGTCTGTATAAAACCCCTACTGTCTTACCTAATTCAAAGCTGCTCCTGTAGCTCTAGAGGACACACTAGGAATAACTGTGGTAGAGGCTGTGTCCCATATCCTTATACTTATCTATTCTTACAGAGTGATGAAGGAGACTCAGGAAGGAGACATTTAGGGTCTTGGTTCTTGCCAGGCTGTCTGTAACTTTTTGGCTAAAGGTGCTTGCTCTAGGTTATGTGAGGCCAGGTCTCAATTAAAGCAATATTGTAGGCTTAATGTCTGACCAACACCAGGTACTTATTTCCTCTGGTCTAGGATGCTTAACTGGGTCTTCTCATTGTGCAGCACCTATTGGTGTGTGTTCTTTGCTGATGACAGCTCCTTCTCCCAAGTGGTAGTGGCAGTACAGTTCCCTACTTTTAATCTGCTGGACAGGAAGTTCTTGACCTCTTCAGATCTTCTACTTCAGAGTCTAATGCTAGTGTCTATGTGCCAAACGTTTAAGCAATTTAGCCTTGAGGTGTCTGCTGCTTCTTGTCCAGCAGTAGCCTTAGGGTGGTGTAAAGGTGTCTATCTGTGTGTGTGTGTATGCATACCCTCTCATGCAGTTTTCTTGGGGTACAGGATATATTTCTCAAATCTGATCCTTTTCCTTCAAGAAGCCTATGCCATGCCTCAGTGTTTCACTCAGTGTTAGGATGTTGTCAGAGCAGGCTGGCTCTGTTGTGGACTCTGAGGATCATATTCCAGTGCTCTAACCTACCCTTTCTGTCTACAGTGTTCTCAACCTCCTTATCCATGGTCAGAGAAGACAGTATAGACTCTGGGTCCACTGCCTTTGTCAGGCAGTTGGGGCATATCACATCTTTAGAGGTGCCTGCTGGGATTGTTACCATATGCTGTTTAGGGCACTGGAAGTCAAGATTATTTGCCTCCCCCCCCTTTTTTTTTAAGATGTTGGATGTTGTTAGGTGACAGTAAAAACCGTTGGAAATAAGAATAGTGTTGATCCATACAAACCTGGAGTTTATTGCCTGTCCAGTGTGTTGCACACTGAGGCAAGAAAATGTGGGTTGTATAACTAGCTCGAGGCCAGCCTGTGTTGCTGTGTTGCTGTCCAGTAGCTCCTTTCAACTCCCCCAGAAGTTTGCTATATAGATTTCAGTATCTGTGTTTTAACATTTCTCTAGTAGGCATTTTTGTTTTGTTTCACTTTTTGAGACAGGATCTTTCTGTGTAGTTCTATCTGTTCTAGAACTCACTATATAGGCTAGGCTGGCCTCAAAACTCACAGAGATCCACCTGCCTCTGCCGCCTAAGTGCTGGAATGAAAGTCATGCACCATCATACCTGCCTCACAAGGCATTTTTAAGAAGCCAATAGACAATTGATGTCATAAACATAACTGGTCTGTTTTATTCTATTTTTAAACCAGGGCCAAGATTTTCTTCTTCACTCATCAGTTGGCGCTTCCCAGCCTGAGACCAGTGGTCCTGGGAGGCTGGCCTTAGGCACACAGACGATGACCTCTTCAGGGCTAGGCACCACACCCTCAGATGCCTGTTCATGTGAGGCCTGCAGTGAGCGCAGGTATGTGTTGAGTTGGTTGTACTGCTTGTGCTGGGGTCATGGTATGTAGGAATATGTTGTGCTTAGCTAAGATTTGGGGTTCTTTTGACAAATAAACAGTACCTGTTTGACATTACCCTGAGAGTAGGACGTGACTTTGTTATATTATGAGGGGGAAAAAAACTACACAGAAAGACAAAATTCTTGCCCTTGAGGAAGGACTAAACACTAGGAAGCTGGGCCTCATAAAGAGCAAGATAGAGCTCTTTAGAATTTAAGAAAGGTAAGCTGGGTGTGGTGGCAGCCACTCCCCAGCACTCAGGGAGGTAGAGGCAGGCGGATTGCTGTGAGTTTGAGGCCATCCTGGTCTACAAAGTGAGTGCAGGACAGCTAAGGTTACAGAGAAGCCCTGTCTTCAAAAACCAAAAAAAAAAAAACCAAAAAAAAAAAAACCAACAACAAAAATAAAACCAAAAAAACCAATAGAATTTAAAGAAAGGCCAACTATTGTTGAATGTCATAATCCCCGTACTTGAGAGGCAGAGGAATCTACCTATAAGTTCCAGTGCAGTCAGGGCTACATAACAAGACTTTATCTTAAGAAAAAGAAAATTAAATTAAAAAGAAAATGAGCCTACGGTCAACATAAATAAATGGATATAGAAGAGGGCCTTGAGATGGAAGCTGCTAGGAGTTGAACAAAACTCCAGGACCCTATAGAAAAAGCCTGAATCCCTGACCTGGGACAGGGCGCCAAAGGGTAGAAAGCAAGGACTGTGTGTGCTGTGGAATCAGAGTATAGAGTTGGGGAGTTCCTTGTGGGAAGGTAGGTAGATTACCTCCATTAATTCTGCTGCTTCCTGGCTTGTCACAGAGACATCTCAGCAGAGACAGACCGGGAGCCGCAGCAACTGCAGAACTATTGGTCAGAAGTACGCTACATGGTCCGATGCATATACCGCCAGGCGGGGACCCCACTGGCAGAAGACCAGGACCAGTCTCTGGTTCCCGACAAAGAAGGAGTGAAGGAGCTCGTGGATAGGTATAGGTTGCCCCTTCGAGTTACAGCTCCATCTAGTCCCTATTACCCATGGAGCCTCAGTGCTGTCCTGGGTAAAGCTCAGCTGGACTTTGGAGCTCTTGATGTAGCTCAGGTCTTCAGCAGGTAACTGACAAACGGGAGCCTCTCTAACTCTCTCACTTTTTCTTTCTGTTTTTGGTTTCGAATCAGGATTTCTCTGTGTACTCTAGGACAGCCAGGAGTCTACAACTCTGTAGACCAGGCTGGCCTTGAACTCAGAGATCTGCCTGCCTCTGCCTCCTGAGGGCTGAGATTAAAGGCATGTGCCACCACACCCAGCTGGGTTCTCCTGTTTCTAAGTTGAAATGTTTCTGTCATATATTAAGACAGTAACACAGCCAAGATACCCTTGCTGTGCCAGGTGATGCTATATACTTTTATAAGACTCTTGAGTTTATAACTCAGGGAGAAAGGCAGAGTGCTCCTGTCAGTGAAGCACTGTAAGATCAGGCAGCTTGTGAGGTGCACAGCAGCTGTTCTTTCAGGAAGTGCTTCCTGCCCAGCAGCTGTTCTTCAGCAGGTTCCCTGTGCCCAGTGACTGACAGAAAGTGAGGTTGCCATCACTTCTGTTGTTCCTTACAATTTAAGTGTTCCATCTTTTCCTGATTTTTGAAGTGTTTCAAATAAAAGCAACAAATCTGAGCTGGATATTTCATGGATCTTTCTCATTTTGTTTTTTCTCATGTTTTGATTACACACTTTGGTATCTTATGAAGTTGCATTTGTCATGTAGTAGATTATGTCAAAGAAGCAGAGGCATTGTTTTGCAAAGCATTGTTTTTAGGATTTGGCCTGCGACTTACTTAGTGTTATATGAGACAATTCCATATGTTCAGTCCCTTTTTAAAGAGAGGTTTCCTAGTTGGTGACATTCATGCTACTTCTGTGATGCTTTAGAACAGTGTCAGCACAGGTTTCATCCAGGTGGAACAGCATCTGTGAACACATGTTTGAATGATTGAGTGATAAACTACTTGCAGTATCTTTTTTACATAAGTCTGTCTGCATGGGCCAGGGAGATATTGCTCAGTGATTGGAAGCACGGGCTGTCCTTGCAGAGGGCTTGCTCATAGCTATCTATAATTGCAGCTTTGAGGATCCAAAGCCCATTTTTGGGGAGTACTAGGCACACATGTGGCATTTATATATACATGCAAGCAAAACTCACATACTCATAAAAAATTTACAATTAAAAAAAGTATGTACTCAAAAGTATCACATGATTTCTTCCTTAAATTCGTAAAATGTAGAAATGGACAAAGAATCAAAATCTTCTAATTTCACTGCACTGAAAAACTAAAGGAGAGTGTCCACGGGGCTTCCTTTTTTAAAGAGCTTGTGTGTTTGGTTACATTCACATGAGTGTGCAGGTGTGTACGTATTCAGGGAGGCCAGAGTATCTTCCTTTGTTGCTCTCCTTATTGCTTTGAGATAGGACTTTTAACTGAACCATTATTTTGGCTATACTGGTTGGCCATCAAGCTTTGAATATCTACCCCTTTTCAGCTAGGCTGGGTGCCAAAGAGCTTTCAGAAACCACTTGTTTTGACCTCTCAATGCTGGGGTAACAGGCATGCTCAGGGTTATCTGGCCCTTTACACAGGTACTAGTGGTTTGAATTCAGTCCTTGTGCTTGCAAAGCATGCCATCTTACCCACTAAGCCTTCTCCTCAGCATTCTAGTGTTCCTGTTAGTTGTTACATGCTCATTTGAGTCTTATGTCATTGTCCTTAAATATATGGAACACATTCTGCTTAAAATTGTTGCCAGACTCAGTGATATATACCTGTAATCCCACCACAGAGAGACTGAGGGAAGAAGATTATAAATTTGAGGCTAGTCTGTGCTTTATAGCATGATCAAGGCTATCTTAGCCACACAGTAGCACCCTGTCTCCACAAACCAAAGGCTAGGGATAGCTCAGTGGTAGAGTTCTTGCATAGTATGTGAAAAGCCCTGAGTTTGGTCTAGTAATGGAGGAAACCCACTAAATTTAATGTTAAAAAATTTTTATGCCTGGCAGTGGTGGCACACGCCTTTATTCCAGCACTCAGGAGGCAGAGGCAGGCGGATCGCTGTGAGTTCGAGGCCAGCCTGGTCTACAAAGTGAGTCCAGGACAGCCAAGGCTACACAGAGAGACACTGTCTCAAAAACTAAAAACAAAACAAAAAATTTATTCGTCTTTTTGAAATATAGTAGCCATACTAAGAATTCTACTGGTTTATTTTCTTTAAGGACATTGTATACTTAGCTGTACATATTCATTATCTTGCATGTTGTATGCAAGGCTTTATATATTACTTTGCAGATTTTATACACATATATACTTTATACACTACTTTGTACATTTTTTTCTTGATTCTTGTCTTTTATAACTTTTATAACTTTAGAAAGGGGACAGGAGGAGCTGGAGAGATGGCTTAACAGTTAAGAGTGCTTGCTGCTGTTACAAGGGACCTGAATTTGTTTCGCAGAACCTATGCCCATTATGGGAGTTCATAACTACCTGTAACTCACATTCCAGTGAGGGGGGATACAATGTCCTTTTTTGGTCTCCATGGGCTTAGGCATGTTCCTAGTGCACATAAACTCAGGTACACACACATATATATATACATATAAAAATAACAAATACTTTGTTTGTTTGTTGCTTTTCAAGACAGGGTTTCCCTGTGTAGTGCTGGCTATCCTGGAACTCACTCTGTAGATCAAGCTGGCCTCTGCCTCCACCACCCAGCTATAAATACATATTTGTATTTATTTATTTTTTTTATTTGTTTTTTTGTTGTTCTTTTTTTGGAGGGAAAAAAACCACCATGTAACTCAGGCTAGCCTGGAACTTATGTAAACCAGGTTTGCATCCAACTCACAGAGATCTTCCATCTCGAGTACTGAGATTAAAAATGATGCACAGGGGCTGGAGAGATGGCTCAGAGGTTAAGAGCACTGTCTGCTCTTCCACAGGTACTGAGTTCAGTTCCCAGCACCACATGGTGGCTCACAACTATCTGTAACTCCAGTTCCAAGGGATCCAGTGCCGCCTTCTGGCCTCTGTGAGCACCTGAATTAATTCATACATAACCCCCCTTCATACACACATGCACCCACATAAATAAAAATAAGGGCACTGACTGTTCCTCCTGAGGTCCTGAGTTTAATTCCCAGCACCACATGGTGGCTCATAACCATCGAGAATGCAATCTGGTGGTCTCTTCTGACGGGCAGGTGTACACTGCATACATAATAAATAAATAAATCTTTAAAAACAAAAATCCACAGCCAGGTGGTGACAGCGCATGCCTTTAATTCCAGTAGTTAAAATGCAGAGGGAAGTGAATCTCTGTGAGTTCAAGGCCAGCTTGGTCTACATAGTGAGTTCCTGGACAGCCAGGGCTACACACAGAGAAACTCTGTGTTGGGGGTGGAAATCCATAGTACTTTGCTTTTTTGTTTGTTTGTTTGTTTTTGTTTTTTGTTTAATTGAAGAGGTAACAACTATGCTCTGCTCTTAATATTTAATATGGTAGCCAAAAGGTGGAAAAATCTATTGTATAAATCTTACAGCTTGATGCATTCTACACCTGGTGCCTAATAGCCACTGAGCTCAGCTGGTTCTTCATAATGACATGTTCACGTAGATGTTTTGGTTATTGCTTCAGTGGTTCTCAACCTTTCTAACGCTGCGACCCTTTAATACAGTTCCTCGTGTTGTAGTGATCCCCAATCATAAAATTATTTTTGTTGCTACTTTATAATTATAATTACAGGTGGAGAATCTCTGATCTAGAGGCATCTGAGAAATGTACTTTTTAAAGAAGTGGCAACTTTAACAATAGTAATGCCAAATATTATAGAGCAAATTTTAAAAGCTGGATCACCTCGATGCATGAGCCTATAATCCATCATTAGGAGGCTGAGGAAGAAAGACCACCTTTTCAAAAAAAGAAAAGAAAAGAAAGGTTACCTTTTTTCAAAACTATAAAAAGAATCACCTGTGAGTTTTGATCGACATTCATTATCATTGTGGGTAGTTGCAAGGATACATTTACCCTGCTCATCAGCATTTCACTGTATTTTATGCATTTCATTGCTGTTTTGATAACTTGTATCTAAAACTTGTTCTAATTATGAAAATAATATATGAAAAAAATAATAGTTTGGGATACTGAGTTCCTAGAAAGAAGGAAGGCAAACTTGGCCTTAGCTCTCCAGCCAGGTATCAGCCTCTGCTGGGATTGGGGCTTGTCACTTTTTATTTTTTATTTTATTTTATTTATTTATTTATTTATTTATTTATTTATTTATTTATTTATTTTTTGGTTTTTCGAGACAGGGTTTCTCTGTGTAGCCTTGACTGTCCTGGACTCACTTTGTAGTCCAGGCTGGCCTCGAACTCACAGTGATCCACCTGCCTCTGCCTCCCGAGTGCTGGGATTAAAGGCACGTGCCACCACGTCCGGCTCTGTCACTTTTTAAATCCCACTCATTGGGTTAATACCTGAGGTCAGCTCTCAGGCACAATAAAAGGGAGACTTTTAACTTCTTGGTTGTGAGTTATAATTCTCTCATGGACCGTGGGCATGTAACAGAGTCCCTACACTGGTTGCATAAACAGTACAGTCAGAAGAAGCATTTGTGTCAGGTTTTTTGTGAATTACCTGGCATCAAATGCTTTCGATACACAAGTTCCTGATCAGTGACTCCCACAGGTTGTTAGAAAGAAGACAGTGGATTGTCAGAGACATTGACTGAAAACTGCCTGTCAACTGATATATGTGGATAGACTATGGCGGGGAAGTGACTCTTTCTTTGTCTCTGTAGGCTCTGTGAGCGGGACCCCTATCAGCTTTACCAGCGATTGGAACAGCAAGCCCGGGAGTATGTGCTTGAAATGAAGGTTCGCCTGCTCCGGCAGCTGTCCGCTGCAGCGAAGGCCAAGGCGCCATCTAGCCTGCAGGGCCCACCACAGGCGCACCACTTTGTCTCCCTACTCCTGGAGGAATATGGCGCCCTCTGCCAGGCTGCACGATCTATCAGTACCTTTCTTGGCACTCTGGTGAGAGATCATGCCCACTTCTTTCCTGACTGCTAAGGAGCAAAAGCATGTGATAGGGGAGATATATGCAGCTAGGGGACTGATCATATAGCTAAATCCTCCTTGTTCAATCACAGTCTCTTTTCCACAAAAGGTAGGCTCAGGTTTTTCGGTGGATTTTGCTGGCAGGTAGAAGCTTTGAGAAAATTGATGTCAAGGTGCAATAGCATGGAAATTTGTTTGGGAAGCCCTGAGCACTAGAAAGCGAGACACTAGGATATGGAAGTGAAACAGTGGTGCATTGATGGGGAGTCTGAAAAGTTTTAGGTGTCTTTGGTTGGTGTACTTTCAGTGGCTGGCATTGCAGTTGATGAAAGGCATTATCCAAGGGCCTCTTCCTTGAATTATTTCATGACGGCACCTAGCAGCACAGTACAGAGAAAGGGAAGCTGCCTATCCCCTTCTTTACACGCTTTTCACACTTCTAGCAGGGGACACAAGTGAATTTCTGACCACCCTTTTCTGGGTGGACAGAGGCATTGCATGGAAATGCAGCCATTGTAGTTGGAAACAGACCAGGATTCCTCAGGAACAACCATAGAAACTCTCTAGGCTGCCTCCCTTACCCTGTCACATGTCCCCTCCCCCAACAGACTGCAGGTCTGCTTCCAAGGAGAGGTGTGTGAGACACATGTTGAGGGGAAAGTGGGTGAGATGTCTAGAGGGAAGCTGGATGGGAAGGCCTTGGGAGGTGCAGTTGTCCTGTACACCCTCTTGTACATCTTGTACCTTTCATCCCTCCTCCTCCACCTTAGCCTGAGACTTTGCTTATTCTAGACTTGATTTCATAGCTGCTGCTCTAGAGCATCATGCACCTGCTCATTTCCCTGGAGAGTAGCAGCCTAGGTTAAGGTATTGTTTGTTTTTTAACTGCACACTCTGCAGACAGGGCTGTTGATGTCCAGCCCTCCTCAGGTGACTCCATCTTATGACGTTAGCAGAGTTGTACTTGAGTTCAATGGCAGAATGATGATGGTCTAGTATGTACAGCCTTGGGTCCCATCAGTAGCCCCCAAGAACGTTTTAAACAAGCCATGCTTAACAGTATTTTCTCATTTTAAAAATTGTATACATATACACACACATACATACATACATACATACATACATACATACATACATACCATTCATACATACTATAGTTGGCAAATAAAAGGTCACACATTAAAATTAACCAGTCTCAAAGTCTGCATCTCAGTATACTTCTGTATAGTGAGAGTAGCCATTCAGAATGGAAGTTGTATAGCTGCATGTTTGATTTTACACTTTAACTATCATATAGATTTTTATGCACTTTCCTACTGCCAAAACTGAAAAAAATCCATGACAGTTAAAAGCTTTTTAAAAAATCCTCTTTTTATAACTTGTGCTTGTTACATGCATTCATTACTTCCTCAACTCCTAATAGCCTTTCTTGTTCTCTTTTCTTCATATTGTACAGTGCCCATGTGTACACTTGTTTACATATGTACATATTTTATTGGATAGATTCTACATATTGAGAACATGTAGCTTTTTTTCTTTCTGAGCTTGAGTGACCTCACTTAGTATGTATTCTAAGCCTACCCATTTTCCTGCAAATAGTTACTACCTTTTTCTTTAGCAGTAAATAGTGTACAGTGTATATTTAGTATATATATAATATAAATAGTATACACACATGTACACACATACACACCAAATTTCCATTGTCCATCTGTTGTTGGACAACTAGGTTGATTGTGATTATTTGCTATAGTGAATGAAGCAGTAATAACGGTGAAAGTGCAGATATCTCAATGGTAGGGTATGGAGTTCTCTGGATATATGCTCAGGGGTGAAATAATTATTAACTCATAGAAATATTTTGTAAGAATATTACTTTCGATAATGCATGGCATAGATTATGTATTCTGCAGTATTCGTTCTTCAAAGAACAGATTAATTTAGAAAGTCATATAGAAGAAGATAAGTCTTTTACTGAGAAGCTATGAAAGGAAAGAAGAGCTAACGGCCAAAACTTAGTTGAAAATTGGAATACTGAGAACACCTGAGCTCAAGTCAACATTAGTCCCAAGGATTTATTCTACTCTTGGGATAGAGTAAAATCTCAGTCTAATCCAAGGTGGAATCACCTCACAGTGCAGGCCCCATGACTGACTGTAACCTGAATACTGGAAGGAGAGCAAGAGCTATGTTTATCATGGCCCTGGATTTTTGTGATACACCAAAGAACCTGGAAATTACTGTGCAGTGGTACAAGCTGTGCAAGCTTCTCAAATGAGAAGCTTACCAGTTTGCTTTGTTTTGAAATTTAATTTCTTTTTAATATTATGTGTATGGGTGTTCTGCCTCATGCATATCTGTGTACCAACTTCATGTCTGTTCCCATGTAGACCAGGCCAGGAGAGAGGCACTGAATCAATCCCCTGTACTGAAGTTATAGATTGTTGTGAGATGCTGCTATATGGGTGCTGAAACTCAAACTCAGGGCTTATAGAGTGCTGAGCCATCTCTCTAGTCCCAGTTTGCTTTTAAATCACAAAATAAAGGTCGAAGACACCATAGCTGAGAGCAAGCAGAGACAACAGCTACACACTGAAGATAGTGCTTTGTCTCCCACCCCACCCCCCAGTCCTGTTTTTCAATACAGGGTTTCTTTGTGTAGCCCTGGCTGTCCTGGACTCACTTTGTAGACCAGGCTGGCCTCGAACTCAGGGATCCACCTGTTTCTGCCTCCTGAGTGCTGGGATTAAAGGCATGTGCCACCACGCCTGGCTATAGTGCATTTTCAAAGATTATAAAATAACTGGTTTTTGTGTCTAAAGAAGTAAAATGTGTTTAAATTCATGAATTTATGATTAAGATAATTGCAAAGGATCATCTTGGTTTTTGGGAAAATTAAACTCAGAAACACATAATCAATCTCTCTCCCCGGCCCCCCCCCCCAGCAAACACCCCCCCTCCCCCCAGCCCCCGGCCCCTCTCTTTCTCTCTCTCTCTCTCTCTCACACACACACACACACACCTTTAATCTCAGCACTTAGAATGCAGAGGCAAGAGCTTCTTAAATTAGAGGCCAGAGTAGATACATAGAGAAACCTTACCTCAAACCAAAAGGTCTGGGGATGTAGCTCAGTGTAATGCGCTTGCCCAGCATGTACAAAGCCTAGAATTAAAATCTTTTTTTAAAATATGTGTTTGTTTATTAGTATGTATATACTGTTCTGCTTGCATGTATACTTGCACACCAGAAATAGGCACCAGACCTCATTATTGATGGTTGTGAGCCACCATGTGGTTGCTGGGAGTTGAATCAGGACCTTTGTAAGAACAGCCAGTGCTGTTAATCTCTGAGCCATCTCTCCAGCCCTAGAGTTAAATCTTTGTTAGAAAAAAATGAAGAAAGGAGACAAAAAACTTAGCAGACAAACAGTAAAAGACTGAAATGAAAATGGGTAAAGGAGCTCTAGTACGTGACAAAGATGTGGGGCACACCAGCGCTATGTGGAAGATGCAGTGATGAGCCTCTCACTAATGACATTTCTAGGAAAAACTGGACTGAGAATACATACGAAGGTTAAAATATCAGAGTGTAATCCAGTCCAGAGGAGGCAGAGAGCAGTGATGCACTATCGTGCTACTGCTGTGGGCTCCCAGCCTGTCCTCTATAGCACTTGATGAGTTTGCTCATGATTCTTAGGAAAATAAAAGCCCTTGCCTTGCCTAAGTGTCCCCAGTGGGGAATGTATTTGTAGCTAATAGAATGAGCTTTCACAAAGACAGGCAAGAAATGTATTGTCCTGACTCTAATACATTTTTCTTTTAAAAAGTGTTTTACATACTTGCATGTGCATGCTTGTGGAAGTCAAGAGGACACGTTGTAGGAGCTGACTCTTGCCATGTGGGTTCACGAGACCATCAGGATAGCACCAAGCACCTTTACCAGCTGAGTCAGATCACCAGTCTTTTTAAATCCCCAAGCCCACCTGGCACCCATGTATAAAGTTACTTAGAAGACAGTGAGATGTCATCCCCCAGCTGAGTCAGATCACCAGTCTTTTTAAATCCCCAAGCCCACCTGGCACCCATGTATAAAGTTACTTAGAAGACAGTGAGATGTCATCCCATATTGCTCATATCAGAGATCTGCTTAGTTGTGTTGACACAGGCAGGGAGCAATGACTCTTCACAAGAAGTTGTTCTAGGCATGTGCAGAAACTAGCAGGGCATTGGTTTGGGGTGTGTGTGTGTGTGTATCCTTCCGCAAAGTTTTGTATTTTCATCTACTTACTACATCTTCTGTTATTTTTATTTTATTTTTTCAAAACTAGGAAAATGAACATTTGAAAAAGTTCCAGGTGACATGGGAACTGCATAACAAACACCTGTTTGAAAATCTGGTCTTTTCAGAACCACTTCTCCAGAGCAACTTGCCAGCACTGGTGTCTCAGATCAGGTATTTTGTCTTGACTTGGATTCTCTTACTTGCTGTGATGTTCTGTTTTCATGTGGCTGTAGACCACATGTGGAAGTCCTTACGGGAAAAAGAACAGGGCATAGGGGAAAATGTAGTGACCAGAATGAAACACCTAAGGGGCTGGAGAGATGGCTCAGAGGTCCTGCGTTCAATTCCCAGCAACCACATGGTGGCTCCCAACCATCTATATAATGTGATCTGATGCCCTCTTCTGGCCAGCAGGTGTACATGCCGCCAGCATACTGCATAATAAACAAACAAACAAACAAACAAATCTTAAAAAACGAAACACCTAAGACATAATACAACTAAACTTTTGTTTATTTATAATTTGTATTTTATGAATGTGACTTTTTTGCCTGCATTCCTGTCTGTATCACATGCTGCAGTGCCTGAGGAAGCCATTGGATCCCCTGCAATTGGACTTACAGGCAGGTCTAAGCTGCCATGCTGGTGATGGGAACCAAACTCAGCCCTTCTGGAAAAGCAACTAGTGCTGTTTTACTGCTGAGTTATTTCTTCAGCCCCCAATTGAACTTTTAAATAATAAGCCAATATAAATGTTATTCAGTTATAACACCATAAATAAAGGCTCCAGCAGACAGTGCTGCACAGAGGCTTGTTAAAAAGATATATAAAATTTTTTTAAATCAACAAGATCCAGTACACTCTTGGAGAGTAGACTACATTGGAATTTTCTGACTGCAACCTGTGTGAAAGGAAAGGAAGCCAAGGTTGCCATGAAGAAAATGCTTTTATCCAGTTGTGAGGATCACATTCACATTCGCCCATGCCTCCTATGGGGCTAGAGCAGGTCGCAGTTACCTGCACTTGCTTTCATTTCTTGGTGAGTATTGGACTTGATGTATCGGTCATCCAGTTGATCGCCAGTGGTTGACAGAAACTATTTCTTTTCTGGTCCCATGTTCAGAGTATTTTTCTCACTAGGAATTGCAGTTAGATTCCAAAGAGTAACCGTATCCTAATTTTGAATGTTCACTCAAGAGCTCTTTCTCTTTTACTCTCAAGTCCTAAGAGGAATGACGTATGGAAAAGAGAAAAGCAGCATGACTTGTAAGGAGTTCTAGTCAGCCCAGGAAATGTGGTTTCTTTGTGTCCCACCACAGACTCACCTGTCCACAGCCAGGCATGGTAGCGCATGCCTTTAAATCCCAGCACTCGGGAAGCAGAGGCAGGCAGATCACTGTGAGTTCCAGGCTGGCCTGGTCTACAGAGTGAGTTCCAGGACAGCCAGGGTACACAGAGAAACCCTGTCTCAAAAAACAAAAACAAAAAGTTTAACCACAAATTACTAATGAAACATGTATGCGCGCGCGCACACACACACACGCCCGCACACACATGGCGGGGGGAGAACAATCTATTCATAGAAATTTAGTTTCTTACTGTTAGCTTTCTAATACTGATAATGTGCTGCAGATAGCAACTCTCACCATTTCAGAAGATTCAGTCCATCACAGAAATACTTGGCAGAGGAAAACTGTTCACTTTATGCTAACTGCCAAGCAGAGAAAGGATCTAGGAATAAAGTACATCAATTTTCCACTAGTTCCTGATATGTCCCAGGAAACTCTGAACTCACCTGTGGATAAGTCCATTGGTGAGGTCCGAGCTCCCCACCCTCCTTCAAAATGCTGTGCCTCTGAACTGCTGTTCTAAGAACCAAGTCTACTTGTTTTATTGGCCACTTTATTGGGACATATTTACATATTGTACAGTACATCTACTTTAAATTACATTTCAGTACCATTTGACTAAATTTTTTTTATTTTTTTATAAATATATACAATTTACCTTTTTGTTTTGTTTTTTGTTTGGTTTTTGTTTTTTCGAGACAGGGTCTCCTCTGTGTAGCCTTAACTGTCCTGGATTCACTTTGTAGACCAGGCTGGCCTCGAACTCACAGCAATCCACCTGCCTCTGTGTCCCAAGTGCTGAGATTAAAGGCGTACGCCACCACCGCCTGGCCCAATTTACCATTTTAAGTTATAATTCATAGCATTAATTATATTTACGTTATTTGCAATTAACAGTATTTACAAAAGTTTTTCATGTCCTCAAACAGAAGTTCTCTTTTTCCCTTGTCCTTTGAGAGTCTTTTCTCTGAGCTTAGCTGCTGTCTCACCACCCCATTTTCCTGGCAGTTTACAATTAAAGAATCATGCCATTCATTCTGTAGGCTGTTGATCCTTAATAAGAAATGTGTATACAGCTCCATTTGTTGTAGCCTTAGTCCTTTAGGATTCCTATAGAGGTGCTGTGAGAATGTTCTGGTCCCCTCGTTCTATCACCAGTACAATCGTCAGAGTCCCTGAGGTTCCACTCTTCTTTGTTCAGAGTCTGTATTTGTAACATGGAACTGGTAGAAATGGAGGAAGAACACTTGGAAAGAAAGACGGGCTGGAAGGTCATGGTCTCTTAGTTGCTTTTCTGTTGCTGTGATAAAACATCAAGGCAACTTATAGAGCGAGGAGTTTATTTGGACTTATACATCAAGAGAAATAAGAGTCTGTTTTGGTGGGAAAGCATGGCAGTAGAAACAGGAAGCTGAGAGCTTGCATCTCAGCCATGGTCACAACAAAGCAAAGAGAACAAACTGGAAGTGGAATGAGGCTTCTAATCTTGTTTGTTTGGTTTGGGTTTTTTTGAGACAGGGTTTCTCTGTTATACAGAGGCCTGACTGTCCTGGACTCTCTTTGCAGACCAGGCTGGCCTCAAACTCATAGTGATCCACCTGCCTCTGCATCCAGAGTGCTTGGATTAAAGGCGTGCCAGCACACCCGGCTGAGGCTTCTAATCTTAAAGCTGGTCCCCAATGACGTACTTCCTGCAGTAAAGCTAAACCTCCCAAACAGCACCACCGAGCAGAGACCAAGGGTTCAGATACCCCAGATTATGGGGTACAGTTCTCATTCAGAGCATCACACATGGAATGGGGAAGGACAAGGATGGCAGCAGTAGGAGTCAGGTGAAAACGTTTTTCAGAGCTGCAACGTAGAACTAGTCTTGGGACCTAGGGTGATAACCAGACTTTGGTGCAGAGCCTAGATGTAGCCTTGCAATCGGTAGATTGTCTGGAAATTCCCTGTTGTTGGTTTTTGTTGTTGTTGTTTTAACAGTGTTCACAAATGTGATCTACCCTGACAAAGTGAAAGGAAAAGAACTTGTCAACTATTTCTGCCCATTTTTACCTGTAAAATTTTTTTGATTAAAAAATGATTTTGTTAGGAGGGCATGGTAGCGCATGCCTTTAATCCCAACACTCCGGAGGCAGAGGCAGGCAGATGGCTGAGTTTGAGGCTAGCATGGTCTACAGAGTGAGTTCAAGGCTACATTGAAAAGAAACCCTGGAACTTTTGGGGGGCTAGCACTAAGGGTTATTGGGGCATCCTAGTACAGACACTGGAGCTTGCCCATGGTGCTCTTAATGTACAAAGCCCAGACGTCCCAGAGAAATGTCTGACTACATAGAGAAACCCTGTCCCAAAAAACCAAAACAAAAAAGAGCAGAACACTGACTACTCTTCCAGACGTCCTGAGTTTGATTTTCAGCAGTCATCTATTAACATGATCTGATGCCCTCTTCTGGCAGGCAGGTGTACATGCAGATAGAGCACTCATACATAAAATAAATGAATCTTTTAAAAAATGATTTTTTTTTCATTTTTAACCATTAGGTTGTTACAGGTGAAATCATGAAGTGGTAGACACTGTAAACAACTTTGTGTTTCTTACACATATTTTTCCTGTGTTTATGCACAACATATTTTTAAACATGCCTTGGTCATACCTTTCCTTAAAATGAATGTATTTCCACTTCAAAACGTGTGTGTGTGTGTAATTGTGTAATTGTAACATTTGTGTGTTATATATTTGTCATTAAACATTTTGGTTTCTCTGGGTCACTGTATATTAATAAGAAATGTATGTACAGCTCCAAATGTTGTAGCCTTAGTATTTTTAGGATTCCTGCTAGTTTCTTTCAGCAGGTGCTGTTATTTCTTTGAGCATTTCCTTTATATGTGGTTCTGCTCAGAGTGCTTTGTGTAAATAATCCTTAAGATTTGCTGTGGTATGTTTTGTGACATGATGTGATAAAGTTAGACAATAGCAACAGGCAGCCACGATTCTTCCGTCTAGCCAGGAATTTCTGGGCTCTTCAAAACTTTGTGATAGGCCTTCTCTTTCCTAGGCTAGGAACCACCACTCATGATACCTGCAGTGAAGACACATACAGCACCTTACTGCAGAGGTACCAGCGTTCTGAGGAAGAGCTGCGCAAAGTTGCTGAGGAGTGGCTGGAGTGTCAGAAGAGGATCGATGCCTATGTGGATGAGCAGGTAAATGCTGCTCCTGAGGTATATCCTGCACTCTCGGGCCTCTGTGCTAAGTTGCTAGCTACAGCCTTGAGTTACAGAGCTTTCAGCAAGGCTTTTGGTGTGCACTGGTAGAAACCATGCAATATCACAGATATCTGATCTTATTATTAATGTGTAGCAGCAACAATTAGGTCCTCAACAAGGTTGTACCACTGTCTCTGTGTCCTAATGGGGGGCCTTGAGAAATTACTGGCTTTTCAGATCCAGCAGCCATTTATCAATCATGGTGCTATTTAGAGCTTTTTCTCCCTTCATTCAGAAAAATCCAGTAGAGAACAGACATACATATATAAGAACAGAGCATAACAGGACAAGTGGGATATGCCTACTAGATAGAGATGGACCTAAAATGGATGTACCGTGTGCCCACTACCAAATCTCAAGCAGGCATGCTGTTAAGATGGTATGTCTGCCATTCACTCTGCCTTTCTAGAGCTTCTGATAAGGCCAAGCAAGAATAGCTTCAGATTTTAAAGTTTCTGTTTTAAAGGTACTGGTATGAGGAATAATAAAGGAGAAGTGTGTGTGTGTGTGTGTGTGTGTGTGTGTGTGTGTGTGTGTGTGTGTGTGTGTGTGTGTGGTGTGTGTGTGTGTTTTGACCCTGATGGGAAGCACTTGTTGATCTATACTTTCTTTAGAGTGGATGTGGCCCTAAACCATCGTTTTGTTTGGTTACTAGACCTAGTTCCCCTTCAGCTGTGCCAGGAGCGTGGTTGTTCTTGTGTAGGTTGAGAGACTGACACTGTAGCAGGTTAGTTAGCTACAGGGTCTACCTATGGGTTGGGCAAGGGAATAATGTGAGAATGGCCAGGCTGACCTGCATAGTATGTATGTGTGTGGGGCCTCAGCTGCAGTTGTCCTACTACAGCCTCCAGAATCAGTTCTGGGCCCTACAGGTAGCTGGAAACCCACTTGTGCAGAGGTAGCCACAGAAAGAGGCCAGTGGCTGCCCTCCCTCTGAGTCCTGTGTGCATAGCAATCTGTTTTCTGAGCCCTGTTGTTCTGGCAGCAAAGAGATCTGAGTCTTGGAGTGGGGGGAGCCAGAGTTATCTCTGGGGATCTGCCTCCTAGTCTCCTATGGAGGATCCTGACAGTTGACTTCAGGGTCAGCTTCTTACCATGAAAATGAGAGACTCACATAAATGGTACTTAATTTTACATGTAGTTCTGTATTATACAAACTCATGAGTAAAGTTTTATGTGCGTGTGTTTTCTTTTAATATGTAGTTTTGCAAAAGCATACTGCAGTACACTATGAACAGTGTAAACTGTGCAGAGAACATTTATGACATCTGAACATGACTGTTTACCAGAGTCAGGGGGAAGCATCAATATCTGGGTCATTAATAGTCTGAAATAATGAAGCAAAACGATATTGCTCAGTTTCCCTTCGCTATGAGAGAATACAACAATTTATTTGTAACAGGTTTCACGCCACAGTCCATGCTAGCTGTAAATTTGTGATCCTCTTGCTTCTGCTTCCTGAGTGCTAGTGTTAGCAGCCCTGGGTACCACACCTGGCTTGAGTAACCAGCATGTGGGTAGAGGTCATGATGGAGAAGGTCCTTAGGGCTCCAGGAAGCAGAGAGAAGGCTCTGGGGTTCTAATATGTACTTCATGGTTATGGCCCCAGTGACCTGACTTCTGCTGGAAGCCAGTTCTTATAAGGTTCCTTCACCTTCCAATGTTACTATGTGCTGAGGAACAAGCCTTCAGCATATAGACCCTTATGTAGACAGTCAAGAACTAAATTGTGGGTGTCTGGAGAGATGTCTCAGCAATTGACAGTACTGGCTGCTTTTTCAGAGGACCTGGGTTCGGTTCCCAATACCCACACAACAGCTTACAGCCATTTATAGCTCCAGTTCCAGGGGATTCAACACACTCTTCTGGCCTCTGTGGGCACTCGGTATGCACATGTTACATAGACATTCATGCTGACAAAGTAGTCATACACATAAAATTATATATATAACTAAACCAAACTGTAGCACCAAATTCCAGCCTGTACCTGGCTAACTCTTGTCATCATGGTGAAATATACATAGAAGTGGACAAGGAGCTCGAGGGGCACAAATTACCACTTATTTAATAGCAAAAATTGGAGAGCTCACTCCTATGAAAATGAAGGACTCACCTATGCTCATTCAGGTCAGCAAGGTTACAAACTACAAAAGATCTCTAAACTCAGAGGTGCCTGAACATATAATATGTCATATGAAAGCCATGCTACAGCCACACGTCAGTGTGCTAATAGTAAGAGCACACAGTAAGGGCTACTACCACCCACACTAATCTCGGTTTGGCTTTCACACACTCTTGGACAATGGTAGAAGGGGTCCAGTGTAGTATAGGCCCTCTATACTTATGCCAAGCATATGTAGCACCGAGAATCTTCTGTAGAGGGGTTAGTAAACTTGCCATAAGGACAGCTTGTAACAATGCCCATACAACAGCAGCTGGTGTCTACTTTGAGCCTCACAGTCCTGCTAGAAGTCTTAGTTCTAATTGAGAAGCTGATGCAGATCTCTGCTTTCAAGAGTTTAAGAAAGAGTGGTACTTGCTTGTCTGTACACGCCTTTAGTTCTTGCAATAGGGAATGTGCCAAAGTGAGTAAGCAGACATTTGAAATTTACTTCATTACGTCTGTTTCCGATTTTCTTCTGCTTCTCAAGTTGCATTGCTTTATACTTAATTTAAAATTTTATTTTATGTTATTATTGTTGAAATTACACATAGATGAAGGGTAGTAGGGCTTAGGAAGGTCATGTACATGGGTGGAGCCAACCAGCTCCAGGAGGCCCCAACCAGGCTTCGTGTCCTGTCAAGTTCAGGAGAGCAAGCATTTACTTACTTCTGCACAGAATGTACCCTGCTCTTTGAGGTGAGGAGCTCCTGAGGTTTTCCATGTGAAAAAAGTCCTTGTGATAATATTCTGCGTGTCAGGTAAAAGGCTGAAATAAGAGAGCTGGTGACTCATCCTTTTGTATTGCACCCTTGTTTTGTTTATAGGTAATTTTTCTTGAATATACAATTTTTCTTTTTATCATTTAAAAAAATCTTCCTTGAGAATGTTTTGTCTAGTTGTGACTAAGCAGTGCGTTTGTGTGCGTGCGTGTATGCGTGTGTGTCTGTGTGTGTGTGTGTGTGTTTGTATTTCCTTTCTAGATGACAATGAAAACCAAACAGCGCATGTTAACAGAAGACTGGGAGATATTTAAGCAAAGGAGATTAATTGAAGAACAGGTAAGGCTGACAGGAGAGACATGTAAATCACTGCACAGAGCAAGTGCCACCTTAGTATCTAGTTATGCTCTGTGTTACAGAATACCAAGAAGACCATTGGATCATCTCTTGCCAGTGTAAAAGTCATTCATTATACATAGTGATTTTAACTTTCAAATAAACAACTGCATTTACCTGTTTTATGGTCTTCCATATACTTGTTTGAAAAAAATGATCTCTGTGGGAAATGTGAAAAATGGTACAAGGACCCATATTCCTTGAACTCCTCCCCTTCCCCTTTTGTGCCAGTTACTCACTTGCATCAGATTGAAGTTGAGCTCTCAGCAGTGTGAGGAGACAGAGGCCTTTGCCTGAGTGTGCTTCTAGGCCCAGTTAGATTCTGGTATACCTTTTCCCTTTGAAATCCAGATGCCTGCTTGTCAGTTGAGGTAGGTGCTACTTCCTAAGCAGCTGTCAGGCCCAGTCTTCTCCACATACCAGTGGAGAAGTGTCCGACAAGTACTGAACACCCAGAGCAGGCTGAGTAAACTTGGTGTCTATAGCAGCCCTACCTTCTGTTATCTGCAGAAATACACATGGGATTTGTCTTTGGAGACCAGAACATCAGGGGGTTTTCTAATGTTCAATTTTCATTTGACTGGCCCTGCCTGTGGATTCCAGGGCTTCTGCCTTGTTTTAGTTTTGTCCATTTGTAAAATGTGGGCTACAAAGGAAGTTCCAGGACAGCCAAACTACACAGAGAAACCCTTTCTTGGGGGGGGGGTTGGGGGTTGGGTCTCTTGTCTTGTAAATGAGCATAATTACTGTTACAGATGAAATGGGGGAAGTGTCTTACAAATTTAAGCCATTGTTTGATAAATTCCCTCTAGTTAACTAATAAGAAAGTGGTTACTGGCGAGAACAACTTCACAGATAGCAGAAGGCACATGTTGTCATCTCGGTTGAGCATGCCGGACTGCCCCAACTGCAACTACAGGCGAAGGTGAGCTGGGCTGCCTGGATGCTATTGGCCTTTAGCCTGCACTGAAACAAGCAGAGGTTTGAACCCAACCTTCAGAGTTGGCTTTCTTGGTAACTGTCCTTAATTCCCGATCAGATGTGCTTGTGATGACTGCAGCCTCTCACACATCCTCACTTGTGGTATCATGGACCCCCCCGTCACTGACGACATCCACATTCACCAGCTACCACTCCAAGTGGATTCTGCTCCCGACTATCTATCTGAGATGCGCCCACCTAGTGTGTCATCAGCAAGCTCAGGGTCAGGTTCCAGCTCTCCCATCACAATTCAGCAACATCCCAGACTCATCCTCACAGACAATGGCTCTGCACCAACTTTGTAAGTTGTGATTTTTAATAGTTTCAGGAATTTATCCAATAATGAGAAATAACAGACATCATTTTACAGAAATATGATCACCATTATTACAGTGCTTTTTATTTAAAAACAAACAAAACAAAACTTTCAGTGTGTTAAGCACCTGTTAAAACATGAAATCAGTAAACCCAAACTTTTACTGTTTTATTACCTGAAAAAAATAAGGTAAATTTATAATTGCCAGTTGGTATGCAGGGAAATGTCTCCTCAGTTCTGATCTCATCTTCTCATTCTGCCTGAGGTGGCCAGTGGCTGTTCATCCTCTTCATTGTCAGCCCAGTGTTCATGCCTGTTCCATGTCTTGCTAAGAACTCAGAAGATCACTTTAGCAAGCGATTAAAAGTTTGTGTTTTCTGTATTCCTATATTATAAAGATGTGCCTTTCATATTGGCAAAGGTGCTGTAAACTCAGTCATGACCTTGTCATTTGCTGAGGCTTCATAAGCTAATTTGCACGTGAATGTATATAGCTTCTTTTCTCTCTCTCTCTCTGGTTGGTTGTTTGGTGGTGGTGGTGGTGGTGGTTGTGGTGGTTGTTGTTTTCCAAGACTATTTTTCTTCTAAGTAATCCTAGCTGTCCTGAAATTCATGCTGGAGACCAGACAAGCCTCAGACTACAGATCCACCTGCGCCTGCCTCCTTAGTGCTAGGATTAAAGGGCATATGCCACCACACTGGGCTGTCTATGGTTTCTTAAATGAAGTTGAGCATGAGCCATCACTAGCCCCGCAGAGGTGCTCATGTTGAGAGATTGTTGACTATATCTGGCTGCACATGGTCCTCAGATTCTTCTAACTGATAGAGATGCTTATCATACACTTCATTTAGATTTGTCATGGTGGTGCTCATGTTTTCCTCCTTCAAAGTTTTTTCTGTCTTTCAGCTCTCAATTTTTATAGTGCTGGGAATAGAACCCAGGGATTCACACATGTTCGACAAACACTGTACCACTGAGTCTTTCCCCAGCGTCAAATCCAAAATAATTCTAAAGGCCTGGGTTAAAGTTCATGGTTGATTCTTAACCGAACAAAGTTCTGCTGTTTGTGCTCTCAGGCCTTAGGCATTTTGAGGATTTCTCTGCTAGGTCTCACACAGCTTCTAACTGAGGCACATAGAAGTTTACCAGGCAGATGAATCTGTTGAAAATTGAAATTAGAAGCCAGGCGTGGTGGTGCATGCCTTTAATCCCAGCACTTGGGAGGCAGAAGCAGGCAGTGAGTCCAGACAGCCAGGGCTATACAGAGAAGTCCTGTCTTAAAAAAACAAGCCCCCCCCCCCCAAAAAAAACCCTAAAAACTGCAAATATATCAAACTGTCCCACTTAATTGCCCCCTGTAGGCTTTGATTTTAACCTTATGCTTACAGCTCATTGTGGTCTGGGCTGCTCATTTCCTCTAATACACTAGGCCCTAACAACTTATACTTAGCATTAATTAATTAATTAATTGAAGAAAAAAATCCATGTGACTTTTGTCTTGCATTTTTCATTCCTGGTGCTGTTTTCTAAACTGATGAAACAGCATCGCCATTATAATCATTTCAATGCAGTGCAGGATTGAGAAGCCTTCAGTTGTCATGTGATACAAGGCTAAGTTGGTCAGTTCATTTCAGCCAGTTTTCCCATTGGTTGCTACCATGGCAACAACAGTACTAAGAAATACTGTGTTGGCCAAGACACATACACCCTTGCTAGTGGGTACTCTTTTCATCTGTTGGTGAGCTCCAGGTTTTGGTGCAGTGTGTCAGGCTCATCATTTTGAAAGTGGAAAGGACTCAGGAGGCAGAGGCAGGTGGATTTCTCAGAATTCAATGCCTGGCCTACATAGTGAGTTCCAGCACAGCCAGGGCTATGTAGAAAGACTGTTTCAAAAAGTACTATGATCCAGGCGTGATGGTACACGCCTTTAATCCCAGCACTTGGGGGTGCAGAGGCAGGCAGATTGCTGTGAGTTCAAGGCCAGTCTGTTCTACAAAGTGAGTCAAGGATAGCCAAGGCTACACAGAGAAACCCTGTCTGGGAAAACAAACAAACAAAAAGTACTATGATCTTGGTAATGTTGGGCGCAGACCACTTGTCCTTAAGATTTTTACCTTCTGGAGATCATTGTATGACAAGATAGAGGACAGATTTGTGGAAGTTTTAGCTAATACTGGGATGGGCATGTCTTGTCATCTCTAATCTGCAGCAGCTCTTCTTATGTATTAGGAAGTCACAGTCTAAATCTAGAAAATTTACTTAAGTTTTGGTTTTCATTTTTTTTTTTTTTTATGAACATGTCATTTTTTTACTACATTGAAGCTGATTGTCATAACTGACTTGGGTAGAGCTAACATAGTGTGTTGTTATATAACTACACTTGGAGTTCAGTCAGGTGGATATTTTCTGGTAATTTGGTGACTATAAAATCAAACACTAGGGGCTGGAGAGATGGCTCAGAGGTTAAGAGCACAGGCAGTTCTTCCGAAGGTCCTGAGTTCAATTCCCAGCAACCACACGGTGGCTCACAACCATCTATAATGTGATATATGCCCTCTTCTGCATGCAGCTGTACATGCAGGCAAAATACTGTGTAAATAATAAATCTTAAAAAAAAAAATCAAACACTAAAGACCTGAAATTAGTTGCTCCCTATACCTTAACATTTTATTAAAAATTATGTCTTCTTGGAGGTGGCATTTTTACTTAAGGACTTTTAAGCCAAATGAAAGTGTAATACCAAGTAGTCTTAACTTTTTGTGGTCTTCTCAGCATTTCTTCTATGGGACATTCTTTCCCATCCTTCTTTATGTCATAGATGTTACTCATCCAGGCTTTTTTTTGTGTTCAGGTGACTAAGAGGTGTTAAGTAGTGTGAGTGACACTGAACACTCTTCGTGAACCATGACCTTAGAGGAGATGTCGTGTTCAGTGGGGGGTGCTCCTCACTGTCCTCCCAATCGAAGGGCCTCATGGTGACCGTCTCTGCTTGCCTCAGTTGTAGTGATGATGAAGACGTCGCACCATTGTCAGCTAAGTTTGCTGACATTTATCCGTTGACTAACTACGATGATACCAATGTGGTGGCCAACATGAATGGAATCCACAGCGAACTGAATGGTGGTGGGGAGAACATGGCCCTGAAAGATGAGGTATGAGTGTGGCTTATGAGAAGGTGTGGGTGTCAGTAAATGCAGGATGTGGTGATCTTTACACTTCATTCACGGTGTTGTTGTTTTGAAAACTAAAGCTACAGAAAGCTGCCTTTTAAGTCCCCTCAGGTAAGCAGCACCAGCCGTAGTTCTTCAGAAGCTGATGATGAAGATGCTGATGGTGAGAGCAGTGGTGAGCCCCCAGGAGCTCCCAAAGAAGATGAGGCCATAGGAAATGGTAACCCCAGGGCAGAGGAGAATACAGTGGACACTCCACCTCCATCCTACCCAGCTCAGCAGGTAGGATCTTCTGTTTCATGTTTTCTGTTCTCCCAAAGGTCTCTTCCTTTGTGTATATTTCTGTAAAGAGAAACAGTTTATGCCAATGCCAGCAATTTCTGAAGATTAAAACTGTAGAGAAACAAACACACTTATAAAATATACAACTCATTTTAATCTTTTTTTCTTTTTTCTTATCTGTAATTATCATTAGTTTTATAACACCCTGTGCTTGCTGGGATAAATGTTTTTTTGCTTTTCTTTTTCTTTTTTGAGTTTTTCTGTAGAAGTAAGACAGGAGTTTTAATTGTTTGTGTTGGAGACAGGGCTCACTTTTTTTAAAAAAATTATTTTATTTGTACTGGTGTTTTGCTTGCGTGTATGTCTGTGAGAGGGTGTCAGATCCTCTAGAACTGGAGTTCCAGTTGTAAACTGCCATGTGGGTGCTGGGAATTGAACTCAAGACCTCTGGAAGAGCAGATAGTGCTCTTAACCATGAGGCAGCTCTCCAGCCCCCAGGTCTCACTTTTTTTGGCGTTGTACTCATGTCTTTCCTACCTAAACTTTTCAAGTGCTGGGATCGTAGGTGTGTTTTCTACACACCCAGCTTCAGAGATTTATTTGTTCAGTAAACAATTTTTAAATGAAAGGGAGAACAAAGGAAAGTCAGGTGCTTTGCTAACTAATCATTATAATACATAATGTAAGTATATGATTAAAATAATAACAGTGATATCAAAAAGGATAAATTGGGACATCTTATCATCATTTACTCCCTTACCTGTGCCCCATCATCTGTGAACCTTCAGCTGCTACGTGCAGTAGATGAGCAGTTGCATTATATGCAAATGCAAATATTTATTCTTTTTTGTCTTGAAAGAATAGCTACCTTGCTTTTCATTTAACAGCATGTCTCTGAAGAATGTGCTTCTATATTCTCTATTTTTATAATTTTACTTTTTAAGGGTTATTTTTATTGTTTTTAATAACATATTGGTGTGTTGCGTGTGTCCATGAGTATAGGTGAGCAGAAAGGCCAGCAGTATCTGATTCCATGGAGCTGGAGTTAGAGGCGCTGGTGAGCCACAGTACATGAGTGTTAGGAGCTGAAATCGGGTTCTCTCTAAGAGCAGTACATGCTTTCAACTGATGAGTTATCTCTTTAGACACTGGGTTTTTTTTTTTTTTTATGTTTGGGGTTTTTTTGTTTGTTTGTTTTGTATGATTGTTGTTTTCTAGTTTTAGGTTTTGTTGTTTGTTAAGACAAGGTGGTACTGTATAGCTAAGACTGGCAATGATCATATTGCCTTTATTGTCCAGTTGCTGAGATTACAAGTTTGTGACACCATCCCTAGCTATAAATAAGTTAGACTCTTGACTGAAGTCTGAGAAATTCTTTAACTTCATTCATTCATTCATTCACTGAAGTAGAAGGGTTTGAATTCTTGGCCTCACTCCTGGTTGGCAAGCTCCCTACCACTGAGCTGTATCCCCAGTTAGCTCTGTCCTTCCTTTTCTCACCCTCTGTAGTACTATGGATTGAACTAAGGCCTCAGACTTTCTAGGAAAGCACACCGTTCCTACTGATATCATTCTGCTCTCCTTTTGTGTGGGCTGTATGTGGGGTTGTGTGCTGGTTTGTTTTGTTTTTAAACTGTATTTGTCAGCAATTGAATTGTTTCTCCCTTTTGACCATTACAAACTACGTGTGTGTGTGTGTGTGTGTGTGTGTGTGTGTGTGTGTGTGTGTGTGTGTGTGTGTGTGTTGGGGGTTTGGTTTGGTTCTGTGTGTGTGTGTTTTTTTTTTGCTGTTGTTATATTTTGAGACAGGCTTTCTCTGTGTATCCCTGGCTATCAATTCTCTTCGTAGACAGGCTGGCCTTGAGCTCATAGAGATCGTGCTGGGATTAAAGGTGTGTGCCAGTGGGCAGTAGTTTTGTTGATAATACATGAGAAATAACCTCTTTGATTGCCTTATATATACTTAAAGGCTGTTTCTTTTCTGTCTGGGTACTGTGTTGCAAGAGTTCTTTATGTACTAGGTGCAAGTCCTAGTTTGCATTATTTTCTCAGGTCTGTAGAATGTCTTACTGTATTGAGTTGTCTGCCTACACTAAATGCTGGGATCTGAGCCCAGGTCCTTACACTTTCTAGTACTTGCCACTGCCTCTTATGGTATTTTGTGTAAAATACAAGATTTTTGTTTTAATGCTTTCTAGCCTTTATTTATTCATATTTTAAGCAAAACTGTTCTAGATTTGTAATTTTACCTCTGACTGATTCTGTGATCCATTTGACTCAATATTTTTTATTGTATAAGGTTAGCCTTAGAATCACTCTTTGGAAAGATCATATTTTCCCACGTTAACAATTCAGACCTATATTGTATCTGTTCACTGATTTGTCTGTCTGTCTCTATCCCACAATTCACTGGACTGTGATAAGTTTGAAATACACTAGGGCTTACCCCTCAATCTGGTAGATGTGTCTTAGTTCCTTCACCTCTGATGTGATTAGAAACCATGACCAAGACAGGTTATAGAAGAAAGAATTTATTTGGAGCTTATAGTACAGAGGGTGAGTCCATGGCAGCAGGCAGACAGGCCTGGTACTGGAGCAGTAGCTGAGAATTCACATCTTGATTCCTAAGTATGAGCCATGTGAGAGAGAAGAGGGAGAAAGCTAGCTAACTGGGAACATCTTGGGCTTCTGAGACCTCAAAGCCCACCCCAGTGACATACCTCCTCCAACAAGTCTATACCTCCTAGTCCTTCCCAAATAGTCCACCAGTTGGGGATCAAACATTCAAGTATATGCGTCCATGGGGTCCATTCTCATCCAGACCACCAGTGTGCTTTATAAGTAGCTATCTTTCCACAGTAGCCTTACGTGGGTGATACTCAGGAGGGTAGGACCACAAAAGGGTCCCACCTTCAAATGCTACCTTCATGGAAGTTAGAATTACATACAGCATGTAGATTATCAATTACTGAGAGATGTATTTTGATATTGGAATGGTGGGTTTTTTATTTGTTTTTTGTTTTTTGGGTTTTTTGGGGGTTTTTGTTTGTTTGTTTGTTTGTTTGTTTGTCCTTCCAGTTCTGCTAGGCTTTGATAATACATTTTACGTAGGGGTATTTTCTGTGGCTTACTAGGGTTCACAGATTTTCTGTTATCTTAAAATCTGTTTTAGAATTTATGTATTTTTTCGCTTTATAGTGGATACTTGTTTTTAACATTTCCTAAATTCTCTGAATAAGCTGCAGTCCTGCTTAGACACCTTTGTGTGCTAATCTGGTATGTGGGCCAAGAACCACTGTCTTGTGACTGTCCTTTTCTGGCATGTCTTTTTGTTAAAAATTGAATGGTTTAGGTAATAGAGCAACTTTGTATTCTAAGATTTCTTTTCGGGTTGCAGTTTGTTTGTTTGTTTGTTTGCTTTGCCGGGGGGGGGGGTTATGTTTTTTGCTTTCTGTGGTCATCTCTCTGAAGGTTCCTATGTCCCAATACATCTGTGTGTGGATTGGGGAACATTTTCCTTGCTCAGATTTATTCCAGTGAACGAACTTTGGTGAATTCTTCCTCGTGCTATGAGCTCATGTCTGTGTGTGCACCGTGTCCTCCTAGTCAACCACTGAGCTGTGGATAGCTTATGGAGCGTTGCACAGCTTTCTCATATCCAGTCTCCCTAATGTGTTTCTGTTTCGTTCACTTCCCTGTCCATTCCCACTGAGTCTGCTGAATGAAATAAAGAAATAGACAGGACATGCCTGCTCCTAGGTATAGTAAAGTAGGTTTATTGTAGATGTGAGGGAGAGTATAACCAGAAGCAGGGTCATCTGGGAGAATCCAGAGTGAACATGACCCTGAGCTGGGCCATGTGTGGAGAAGGGAGAGGGAAGATCCAGGAGAGTTGTTAAAATGTCAGGCTAACCAAAATGACTAGATTATGTAAGCAAGGGCAACCAGGGGATAGGCAGCCCAGCCAGCCCGTGGGATGGAGTTTACAGTAGGGGCTCTGATAGACCTTCCATACCCTATAACAGATAAGGACTAAGGGATACTGGGAGAACCTGGTGGCCAGGTCTGCTTTGATGGTAAATAAGCTCCTAAGCTATTTATCCCAGGTTTAAGACCTGACATCTGTTAATTTTGGCTCAGCTCTTCTTGACACTGAGCTGTTCTCTTTGGTAGCAGGGCTTCTTTACTTTATGTCCCTGGTCTCCATGCTGCATGTTGCTTTCTGCACTAGAGCTAGGACAAGGAAAGGCCCTGGCATTAAGTCTAGATTTTTCCTCTTCCCGCACCCCCCACCCCCACCCCCCGCCAAACTTCTGGCTATCTTAAAATAAAGACTTTGCAGGGTTTTGCTTTGACTGAATTCTAGAGCCTGTGTTCAGTTTCACATTTGCTTTGGTATCATTGGTCTCTTCATTCTGCCCCAGCTAGCATCCTGTTTACCCTTCATGGTGGCAGTTTCACTGTAGCTGTTGATTGTATGGTAGGAGCCAGCAGAGGTCAGCCGCTCCGTGTTCCTGTTCTCTTTGATCCCAGTTTCCTCCTAGCTTCATGCTTCTAATACCTTTATGGGGTCCCTTGTTCCTGCTCACTTGGGTCCCTGATCACTGGCTCCTGCCTCTTGCAAATACCCATTTGGAAAATTAGGCTCAGTTCTCCTCTTTACCACCTTCCTTGTTGCCAGCTCTGGCATGTGTACCTTCCCCTGTGAGGGCTCTGGTTAGCCCATGGTGAGCCCTGTACCTTTGTGTTTGCCCTGTAGTATCTAACTGATTGCAGCTTAATACATGCCATTCTTTGTTTACATTAAACAAGTTTTTGATGTTTTGTTCTGTTTTGGTTTTTTGAAACAGGGTTTCTCTACTCGCTCTGTAGACCAGGCTGACCTCGAACTCAGCTCTCTCTGAGTGTCCAGCTAAACAAGCACTTCTTTTTCTGTCCTTTTAGGCAGAACAAACTCCGAACACTTGTGAATGCCACGTTTGTAAACAAGAAGCTTCTGGGCTACCTACATCAGCCATGACTGCTGGAGCCCTGCCTCCTGGCCATCAGTTCCTGAGCCCAGAGAAACCAACACATCCTGCGCTGCACTTGTACCCTCACATCCATGGACATGTGCCCTTGCACACTGTTCCACACCTGCCTCGACCACTCATCCATCCCACCTTGTATACAGCACCCCCCTTCACACACAGTAAGGTAAGCCAGGGCAGGAAGGACCTGGAAGTTGTTCAGGAGCAGTTACTTCAGCAGATAGGAGTGAATATGCTGACACCCCTGTGCAGAACAGCATCTGTTCCTGATTACATGGGCTGCAGACATGTGCTTTGGCTGTAGCCTTCAAAGTTCTTGTAATGTTGAGTCTTTACAATGTATAGGGAAACAAAAGAGTCATGATTGAGTCACTAGAATTAGAGTTTTCAAGTGATGTTGCTAATAGGTTGAACTCAAGGATCCTTAACAAAAGTCCATTTTTCTACAGATGGCTTGACTCTTGCCTTAGCATAATACATAAAATGAGTTGAAAACAGCTTGAATCCTTGATGTTTTGTGGGCATACTTATTAGCTTGGTATGTATACTTACCTTTGACTAGGGCCTTGTCAAAATATGCAAGCTGAAGGAAACCACAATGTGGAATGCAGAGGCCTGAGGCTATGGAAACACTGCTGGAAGACAGAGGAGGGTCCTCAAAACCCCTGCAAAGAGCCTACTCAGGAAAAGCAGTGAAAGTCTAGAAAGTGGTCGGATTTGAAGATAAATTTAGAGATAATTTAGAAAAATTGGCCTGAAATCCTATGTAGACCAGGCTATCATTGAACATGCAGTGATCCTCCTGCCTCTACATCCCTAATGCTAGGACTATTGGTGTGTACCATCTCCAGCTAGTTCACTCCTCATACCTTAGACTGCTTTGGCCTTGCTTTGTTGGCTCATCATAATAATGAGATTTTGTTATGTTGGTTATTATGGTTCCAAGTTGGCACTAATCAATCAAAAATATAATCCTCAACAATATTAGTTCATTTATTTAAAACATTTATTTAAAGGGATTGGTTTTTCTGGATTCACTCTATGGTATTGTATGTGTGGCCAGTAATTGGGTTCTTCTGTGTGTTTGTTGGGGAAGGGCACAGGTTGTAGAATAACACCACACTTACAAAAAAAATAAGATTCATGTTCACTTTTAATAAACTGAACTTCAGAAGCTACCCAAACCTATGCTTGGGTTTTGTTCGACATGGGTATTACCCCATTTGAATATGTAACAATGTCTTACTAGCAAAATGTTTTCAGAGCACTTTCAGGTATGTAATCAAAGCTAGCCTGTGTTTGTAAGGTTTGTGGCTTATACCCTCCTTTCCTCTGGGTGAATGTATAAGGTGCTGTCCACTTTCTAATTTTTCTAAATAGAGCTTTTACTAAATATCCATTGTATGGTTTTGTTTATTGAAAGTGTTCAAGAATTAGTTTTTGAAAAATATTCTAACAGAGAGCTGGAGAGATGGCTTATCAGTTAAGAGCACTGACTGCTCTTCCAGAGGACCCAGGTTCAATTCCCAGCTGCCACATGGCAGTTCACAACTGTCTGATACTTCATGTTCTGATACCATACACCGACATACATCCAGGCAAAATACCAATGGACGTAAGATAAAGTAAATAATTGTTTTTTAAAATTCTAATAAAATAATCAAATTAATTGTTCCCTAAGTCTACTGGGAACACTCTTCTCAGCTGTTTACTGGTTTAATTCCTTGCTTTGGCTTTTCCTGTCTCCTTTTATTTTTATTTTATTTATGGGTGTTTTGTTTGCATTTCTGTGTGTACCACATGCATGCAGTACTCCCAGAGGCCAAGAGAGGGGTCAGATCCCTTGGGACTGAGAGGTATAAATGTTTTACCTGCATGTCTGTCTGTTCTCCATCTGTGTGCCATGGAAGCTAGAAAAGGTTATCAAATCCTTTGGAACTGGGCATTATAAATGTTTGTGGAGCCAGAATGTCGGTTCTGGGACTCAAACCCAGATCCCCTGGAAGAAGAGCCAGTGCTTTTAACCACTGTGCCATCTCTCTGGCATACCTATCTTTTTAAAGTTTTCTTTTTTGTTTTGTTTTATTTTGTTTTCTTCTTTTTTTTAAAGACACAGTGTTTTTCTGTGTAGTCCTGACTGTCCTAGAATTCAGTTTGTAGACCAGGCTGCTCCCAAGCGCTGGGACTAAAGGCTTGTGCCACCACACCCAGCCCAGATTTGTTTATTTTATGTGTAAGGATGTTAGAAGAGGGCATTGGATCTCTTGAACTGGAGTTTATACATGGTTGTGAGCTTCTCTGTGTGGGTGCTTAGAACTGAATCTAGGTCTTCTTTGCTATCTCTCCAGCCTCTGACTCTGGCCTTTTATAAGAAAGTTAGAAGTCTCCTATAAAAGGGTAAAGAAGAAAAGAAGAAAACTCTTTTTAATACCATTTTGGTATTTGATATCCATTCCTTTAATCCTGCTAAACTGAAGGCAAATGCAAAAGACTCTTATGTAGGAAGGCAGACACAGGTCTACCCACATATGGTGAAGGTCACACAGAAACCTAAAACTGTATAATTAAGCCGTGTTTGTTGCTTTTTAGTATCATGACTATACACTGATCCATTTTATTTTATTTTTAATTTATTCTATTTCCTTTGTGCCTGTTTTGACTGCATGTGTATCTGTGAACCACAAGTATTCCTGGTGTCTGCAGAGGCCAGAAGATGTCTGACACTGGATCCTCTGGAATTGGAGTTACATCTAGGAGCTGCTGTGTGTGGGTGCTGGGACTCAAACCCAGATTTTCTGGAAGAACAGCCAGTGCTTACAACCACTGAACATTTCTCTAGCCTCTCCACTGATCCATTTTAAATATGTTGTTGAAGGCCTTTTTTTTTTTTTAATTGTGCTGTTGATAGGGCTGTGGCTATATCTCAGTGGTGGAGTGCTTCCTGACATGCAAGACACTCTGAGAAGTATCTGCGGTTGATGAAATGCTTGATGAATATCTGATGTAAAAATGTAGGTTTCTCTAAACAAGCCTGTATTTTCTCTTACCAGGCCTTGCAGAATTGGTTTGTATCATTTGAGTTAGGCAGACTTACTTGAATGCTGTAGCTATGACTGTTTAAACACATAGTATGTTAACAGCCCCACAGAGATACTAAAAGGATCTTCTAGACACAGGACAAGCTGTTCTTGAATGATGCAAGCTTAACTTCAGTTCCCTTAGAGGAATCTCATAAGTGCTAAGCGTGGTGTCTCAATATAACTAAGACAACCACTCACACTGAGGTTCTTGGGTTAGCCTGTGTCTCTGTCCTTTGCTGCCTTGTTAGAGTTTCTGCTGTGGTGAAATCACAGTTATTGCTTGTAAGATTTAATGTCATAGCCGGGGGTGGGGGGTGCACGCCTGTGTCCCAGAACTCAGGAGGCAGTGGCAGGCGCATCTCTGTGACTTTGAGACCAGCCTGGTCTAAAAAGAGAGTTCTAGGACAGCCAGGGCTGTTTACACAGAGAAACATTGTCTGGAAACAAAAACAAAAAAGGTTTAATGTCATGGTTGTAATTTTTATTTAACTTGCACTCTGGCCATTTGTGGCTAAATATTTTATACATAAAATGTTTAGAATGAATACTATGAAGATTTAATTTCCTTAAGAGTAAAAATATTACTGGGTCTGGAGACATAGCTCAGAGGTTAAAAGCACTGGCTGCTCTTCCAAAGGTCCTGAGTTCAATTCCCAGCAACCACATGGTGTCGATAATGTGATCTGATGATCTCTTTTGACATGCAAGTGTACATGCAAATAGAACACTGTATACATAATAAATAAATAAATCCTTAAGAAAAATGCTTTCAAAAAAACTACTGATTTCTATATCAATGATACATTTATTTGTTAAGATAGATGTGAACTATATAAAAGTTTTTTTTTTTAATGACAAGAAAAATACTGCGGTGAAATAGCAGAGAAAATAAAATATAGGCCTAGCTTCACAAGGTTCCAAGTTCAATTGCCAGCACCACAAAAACAAACAAGCAAATAAAATTGTATTATGGACTAGAGTGCTAGGCAATGAACTACACCTTTGTTACTCTTGAATTTATTAGAGTGTTTACGGCCCAGAAGTGAATGTTTGCTGAGTATGGTGACTCACACTTATAATCCCAGCAAAGGCAGGGGGACCTCTGTGAGTTTGAGAACAGTCTGGTCTATATAGCTAGTTCCAAGACAGCCAAGGATACAAGAGAGACCCCATCTCAAAAAACCAAGAGGTGACTGTTCCCTATGAGCTAGAAAAGATTGTATATTCTGTGTTGAGTAATCTGTAGAAGGTATTGTATCCATTTGTTGGGGTTCATTTCATCCTTAATTTCTGCCTGCTTGATTTGTCCATTTTTAATAGATGGAGACTCCAATGATGGTAGAAAGTTTTTTATTTCTCTTTGCAGTCTTCTCTGTTTTTGCTTCACATGCTTGTATACGTCACTGTTGGGTTCATCTGTATACCCTTGTTTTAGTTTTGGTGCTTTTATTTGATTTGAAATCTTTTTTATTTACTCCACTTCTACAGTTCTAGGTTTGTTTCTACCTTTTGACTATATTGGAACAAATAAATATTTCTGAACATGGATAAACAAATATTTCTTTAAGACTCTGCTTTCAGTTCTTCTGAGAATATAATTGTTGGATAGTGCCTTACTGTTTTCCACCTAGACTGCGCCACTTTTCAGGCTTGTCTATCCATTGTGCACAGAATTTTTCTTCTCCACATCTTCATCAACACCTATTATTTTATTTTGATAGCCATCTGATGGCTGTGAGGTGATATGACATTGACTTTGCCTCTTCCTGCTGAGCAGGTTGAGTGAGGTTGTAAGCTCCTGGCCTTCCTCCTCATCTCCATGCTGTCCTGCTTGTCTTTTTGTTGTTTGTTTGCTTTTTGTTGTTTTGAGACAGGGTTTCCCTGTGTAACCTTGCCTGTCCTGGAACTTACTTTGTACACCAGGCTGGCCTCGAACTCACAGAGATCCACCTGCCTCTACCTCCTGAGTTCTGGGCTTACAGGCATGTGCTATTCCACTGGCTCCTGCTTGTCTCTTTTGACTGCCAGTGCCATTGGAGCTTTGTAGTGCATTTTGTACAAGTATCCAGCTTTGCTTTCCTTCGGGATAGTTGTGATTATTTTCTTAGGCACTGTTCAGTTGCTGTGAAGAGACACCATGGCCAAGGCAAGCATTTAATTGGGGGCTTGCTTACAGTTTCAGAGGATCAGTCCATGATCAGGCAGGGAATATGGCAGCATACATGTGGCTGGAGCAGTTGCTGAGAGCAACATCCTGATCCACAGTCAGAGAGACATCATTGTTTTGTCTTGGTTTTGGAGACAGGGTTTCTCTGTAACAGCCCTGGCTGTTCTGGAACTTGCTTTGTAGACCAGACTAGCCTCTGTGAAAACTACTAACAACTCCCCTCCTAAAGAACTACCCACCCTGTCTATCGAGACTCTAGCATTTATATACCCTCCCAGAATTCCAAGCGTCACACAGTTGCAGAAACTATCTGCGGCTGGCAAAACCATGCCTCTGCTAGAGCATGAGGCAAATTATAGTCAGCTTCTGCAGACAATCGGAAGCAGCCTCATATCCCCACACCTGGGGTTAAAATGAAAGCACATTCTTACATTTCTAATTTTCTTTGTTTTTTTTCTGTTTGGTCTTTTTCTAGACAGGGTTTCTCTTTGTAGCCTTGGCTGTCCTAGACTCTCTTTGTAGACCAGGGTGGCCTCAAACTCACAACTATCTGCCTCTGCTTCTTAGAGTGCTGGGATTACAGGCATGTACCACCACAACACATGCCTGTTTCTGTGTTTTTTAAAGAAACCAAAAATCCAGAATTGTCACTACAGGGGCCCTTTTTTTTTTCTTTTTTTTTAAATTTCACATCATGCACCCCAATCCCACTTCTTCTCCCCATCCCTTTGTACCTTCCCTCTGCCCTTGCAACCAACGCCCCAAAGGAAAAAAATCTATGCTGTATCACAGAGAGGCCCACAGTATACCCTTCTGTCCACATTTTTTTACTTGCAGATGTTCATTCCAATGAGTCATTGGTCCAGTTCCAGGCCTCTGCCTTCTGCTACCCTCTTCTATCTGTTACTGGATCCTCATTGGAACTCCTCTTGAATATCCTGTTGTTGCCTTGTGTCATGGAGATCGTGTCGCTTTGGATCTGCAGGACCAGCCCCTTCACTCACTCCAGTAGTTCATAGATGGGGTAAATGTTGGTGGGTGCCAACTCAATACCCCAGATCTAGGTTTGGGTGGTAACTGAGCTAGTCAGCTCACCAGCTCTTCCAAACCTACACTGTCAGGGTGGAGCTCTCCAGCGCTGCCCTGGCTAATTCACTCAATGCCTCAGCTGGCAAAGGGCAGAGCCAGCTCTCCTGCTCTCATGCCCTTAGGGCCAGCTCTCCCATGTTCATACCTTCAGGGCCAGCTCTATTATGATGCCCAGGCAAGGTGCAGGTGCCAGTTCTTTAGAGGCTGGCTCATCCCCAAACCCCTAAACAGAGTCAGCTCTACTGTGCTGCCCAGGTGAGGTACAGGGGTAGGGACCATTCTTACTCAAACTACCACAATTATAGACGCTTTAAGATTCTATGTGACTTTTAAGATGAGTTTTTTCTACTTTGAAAGAAAGTCATTGGTATTGTGACAGATTGCCTTAAGTATATAGAAGATGTGGAAATAGGGCATGTTGGTAGTAGTTTCTCATGGGCACAGCTTGCATGTCTGTGCTCATTCATCCTCTCAATTCTTTGGTTAATTTGTAAATATTCTATTCCATTTTATGCTATTTTCTAGTTGTTTTGGTACATAAAATTGCAACTGATTTTTTTTTAATGTCTACTTATCTTGGTGTAGGTCTGAATTCATTCCCTCACCTAAGTAGCCTGGCACTGGTTAGTAATCCTGTATAGAATAGAATCGATAGAAAGGTACCTCAGCTCTTGAGGATTGACCCTTGGGCCTAATGCCTGCATGCTAAACGTGCAGAACTTGAGTTCTGTCTCTAGCCCTGTGACTACTACACCTATAATTCTGTGTCATGAGTTGGGTAATTTGAGTCTTGGGTTTTGTTTTGTTTTTGCTTGTTTGTTTTCTTTTGTTTAGTCTCAATTTTGTTGCTCTTTACAAAGAATGATCCATCCATCCATCCATCTACAATTTATCTTACTTGGAGCTGTAAGATGGTTCAGTAGTTGAGAGTGCTAGTTGCTTTTCCAGAGGACCCAAGTTTGGTTTGCAACATCCATGTTAGGTAGCTCACAACTTCCTGAAACTCCAGACTAGGAGAAGGCAGTGCCCTTTCTTGGCCACTGAGTGCAGGTGCGCATGCACACACACTAAAAATTTAAAAAAATCTTTTAAAAAGTTGTGGGGGGAATTCATAGAGTACAGAAAAGGGTATTGAATTCCATGGAGCCCAAGTTAAAGACAGTTGTGAGATGCCCAGTATGGTTAGTGGGAGTCAAATTCATACCTTAAAAGAAAAAAAAAAGTACTACTAACCAGTGAGCCATCTCTCTAGTCCCTGATCTTTTGGTTTAATTTATTCTCTTTTATTATCCCACCCTAATTATTATGATGATTATTATTTGGACAAACAAGGTCTTTGTTGTTTTTTCCTGGATGTGTCACAAACTCAATCATCCTTATGTCTTTCAAGCAAGCCTAGCTTTTAAAAAAAAAAAAAAATAGAAGCAGGTGTTGTTGCTATAATGTAAATTTCATCTTTCACTTTTGCTTTCTATCTCACACGTTTTTGGGGGGCGGGTCTATCATCCATTGATTTCTGACTTTTTCAGGCATTATTTTTCTTAAACATTTATTTACTAGGTGGGTAGGGGACTAGGTATCATGTCTTACGTCTTTCAAGCAAGCCTAGCTTTAAAAAAAAAAAAAAAAGAAGCAGGTGTTGTTGCTATAATGTAAATTTCATCTTTCACTTTTGCTTTCTATCTCACACTTTTTTGGGGGGCGAGTCTATCATCCATTGATTTCTGACTTTTTCAGGCATTATTTTTCTTAAACATTTATTTACTAGGTGGGTAGGGAACTAGGTATCATGTCACATGTGTAGAAGTCTGAACAAATTGATGGAGTCCATTCTCTGCTTTTACCATATGGGTCCCAGCAATCAAAATTCAGATCTTCAAGCTTAACAGCAACTACCTTTATCTGCTGAGCCATCTTGATCGATCTATCTCTTCACTTTTAACTTTCTGGGTATTTAAAGTAGTGTCTATGGCTGGACCACTGGCTCAGGGATAAGAGTATGTGCTGCTTTCCCAAAGGACCTGAGTTCAAGTTACAGCACTCACTCACATTGGGCGGCTCACTAGCTTCAGTGTTATCTGATGCCTCTGGCCTCTGTGGGTATCTGTACTCCAATGCACCCACCTCCCAATACATAATTAAAAGTAAGAAAAGTAAAATTTTTTATGGATGTCTTAGATAAATATAGTTAGTTAAGTTTCTTATACCTTGTGCTTCTGTTTTTCATTGACGTTTTCATATCATTTCTTTTTTTCTATTTTTATGAAACGTCACTGGTAGGAATAAGTTTTTCATTATTTGGATTATCAATTATGTAGCTATTTTATATTCATTTTCAAAGTCTTCTGTTACACTTTTGAATACACTTTGATACATTTGTAATCCTTACATTTAACTGTTTTGCAGTTGTCCTGGATTTCAGTGTTCATTAACTAAATTCCCCTTGAGATCACACTGTTAAGCCCTCTACACATGGCCCAAGTAGCTTCCTTTTTCCACCTTTTCCACATAGCATTCGGTACATGAGCTGATCTCCCATACAGTTGACTTCACGTGAATTAGGAATATGAAAAAATATTTCATGTTGTATTTATTTATGATCTTTATGCATGTGGACCCTGCCATCTGACCTCTAATTTTCTTTCTGCCTGACGAGACTCATTTAGTTCCTTACACTTTTGAAGTTTGGTTGTTGTTGTTGTTTATGAATACAGCATTCTTCTAGAGTGTGTGCCTACACGCCAGAAGAGGGTACCAGGTCTCATTATAGATGGTTGTGAGCCACCCTGTGGTTGCTGGGATTTGAACTGAGGATCTTTGGAAGAGCAGCCAGTGCTCTTAACCTCTGAGTCATCTCTCCAGCCCAACTTTTGAAGTTTTTATTTGTCCTTCACCTCCCCCACCCCGCCCCTCTTTCTGTGTAGTCCTAGCAACTCACTCTATAGACCAGGCTGCCTCAAGCTCAGATATCCACCTGCCTCTGCCTCCTGGGTGCTAGGATTAAAGGTATGCACCACCACACCCAGCTCTCCTTCACTTTTAGAGGATTAATGTACTGAGTGCACAGTCTTAAGTGTGTGGGTTTTCTTTCAGTGTTCTAAGTATACTTAACTCAATTGTTTCCATGCTTGGATGGTTTCTGAGATAACCAGTTTAATTATTTCCCTTTCAATTCAGATCAGGCATTGTGGAGAGATGCGGTGTGGAAAATAGCTCATGATAGGGGTTTTGTTGTGATGTTCTATGTGGGCTTTATGTTAGGGGTAGTGTTTGTTTCCTCTAGTCTCAGAATAATGGTGCCAGTACAAAGGTCTTATTGCCTCTTTACCATCCCTGGGAACTATTGAGTAATCTCAGAAAAACAAAATTGCAGACTATTTGTGTCAACTTTTTCTTTCATTTATGTTTTTTTGAGACAAGGTTTTTCTGTATAGCCTTGGCTGTCCTGGACTCACTTTGTAGATTAGGCTGGCCTCAAATTCACAGAGATTTGCCTGCTTCTGCCTTCCAAGTGCTGGGATTACAGGCATGTGCCATTGTGACCGGCAAATTTTCTTTCTCACCAGTTAATTTTTGTTATAAATTGGAGAACAATTAAAAATTACTGTTAATCGAAGGTTTGAATTTGTGTGAAGAGTCTAATTACATGGGTTAATCACTGGTGTACTTATAAAGCAGAGTCCTCAATGGTCCACTTACAGGCAGCTGCTTTTTTCAGAAGGAACACTATAAAAGTCATCAGGCATCATGTATAAAATCATTGAAAAAAATTACAACTTTTTTTTGTTGCTTGTCCCTTCACGTTTGCCTTCAGTTTCTACAACTGTGCCTCCTCTTTGAGTAGGTGGGCTTCGGAAGAAGCATGTAAGTAATATATGTCAGAGCGTGGCTGTTGGACCCTTTCGTCTTCTAAACTAAGCTATGCTCAGCAATCATTTATTGAACACCCAGTATGTGCCAGGCTCTGTGCTGCATTTTAGGAATACCCAGGTCAGTTAATCCTGGTCAGTGTTTTCAAATGAAAAGGAAAACCATCATCAGAAAATATCAAATGCTATGGCAAGCCTTGTGATGTGGCTCAATGGTAAAACACTTGCCTGGTATGCACAGGGCATTTGGTTTAAGCCACTGTGCAACAACAGAGAGAACACCTTGGCATGGCTCTTGTAACTTGTGGATAGACATAGGGTAGGAAAGTAACACTGGAGAGCAGATCTTAGTGGAGCCACAGGGTCATCACAAGTAGAGGGCAGTGGAAAGAATGAACAAAAGTCTAGACTTTCGTGTGGTAAAAATAAGGGACCAGAGGGAAGCCAGACAGTGTGCAGCTGTGTCTAAGAATCTCAGGAAGCTCTTAAGTAGCTCAGATCTCACCTCACACCCCAGGCTAGCAAGCCAGCTAAAGTATGCTGGGCAGGTATTTCTGCCCCTTAGCCAAAGGTTGCCAAATTACCTGTTCTTATCAGCCAATCTGAGCCTGGTACCTTGTAGCTTTTTATTACTTTATGGAACCAACTATCTGTTAAAATGTAGTTTCATTATTTTCCTTGCTTTCGCTCCCTGGAGCTCCCATGCCAAAACAGCTTGTTTAGGCTCTTGCTTTTGAGTGACCCATCCGGGCCTGTTACCTTGTCTCCAACACTTTTAGATCTCAAACATTTATTCTGCTTGTCTATCTCCAGTCTACCTCCAGTCTCTCAGAGTCCTCCAGGTTAGGGACGATCTGTGCTATACCAATGGACTGGGTGGGGTCACTGCCCAGCTCTGCATGTTAGAATGGGGTAGCTGGTGGGCTATGACACGGTCTTAGTAAGTATAGGAATCCATCTTTGCCCTCACCAAATGCTTCTTTGCAGGCCAGGCAGTGTACTCACCAAAAACTCTGGGGCAGGTGTTTCTGGATTTCAGTTGAGAAAACTAAAGCACAAAAGATTGAGTGCTATGTCTGAGGTCACACAGCTACTAAAAGGGAGGCAGAGAGTTTCTCTCTACCTCTTGTTGACCATGCTGTCACAGTAAAGCCAGGGAGTACTTGCAGGTTTGCTCCCAGCCCCCTTTTTCCTTACTAATTTTACCCATTATATCATCATTTCTCATCACCTAACCGGTAGCTTCAGCACATCCTTGCCACAGCTGACCTTTCTAGCAAACTGACCAGATTGTCTTCTCCTAGCTTGACACCTTTATGGCTCCCTTGCCTCTTCAGGATAGTAATCAAACAGTTACCTCTGTTGTAGCCTCTACTGTCCACATCTGATGGGTCATCCTCAGACTCTATTTCCCCCTTTTTTCCTCCATCTGATCATCACCTGCAGTTGGGAATTCCCCTTAAGCCCTCACACTGGAGTCTGCAGAATCTAGTGATCGTTTATGTATTACAAAGAATAGGATCACCAGGTATGCTAATGCTTCCTAATCAAGGTCTGTGGCTTGCCCAGGGCATGGTCCACTCACTCATTTCAGCAATACTTGACTCTACCAAAATAACACAATATTGTCCAGGGCTGGGGTACAAGGCTAGGCTTCTTTTTGGGGAGGAGGGTGGGCTCCAAGACAGGTTTTTCTGTGTAGTCTTGGCTGCCCTGGAACTCACACTATAGACCAGGCTGGCCTCTAAATCAGAGATATGCCTGCCTCTACCTTCCAAGTCTTGGGGTTAAAGGTATGTGCTACCACCACCTGGCCAGGGCCAGGATCTTAATGCCCCATTTTCTTATGAGGTGCCTTTGATTTAGGAGAAGGCAGACCTCAAAATACCAGGCTACAAGTCAGTGTTGCATTCTGTTATGGCAGGTGAAGTAGGAGGAAGCTAGATCCCAAGGTCTTAAGTGGGAGGCTCACTTAGGTCCTGGGTTGGATCTTGAATAGCCAGAACAAAACAGTAACAGCTTTTCTGGGATGGTGGCATCTGGGCTGAGTCTTGAGAGTGCATGTATGTGAAGAGGTTCCAGAGCTTGGACACAAATGAGCAAGTGAGAAAAGGAGAGGTTGGAGAGGTAGAGCCCAGAAAGAAAGATCTCTGTGTCCAGGCTTGCTGAGCAGAAAGGGATGGTCTTTACTTCTCTAAGGTATCATGGGGTATGGAAGGACTGTGATCTGAAAAATAGCAGAAAGATGCCTCAGCATTCTAAATAAAGATCCCTTAGACTGCTGTAAGGAAAAGGACTGGTTGGTATGAGGCCAAGATCCCAATGTAGAGGCCAGCATGACGGTGCAGCTGTGTGGATGCCACAGCTCTTCCAGGACTTTCTAAGGTATCAAGCAGAGAAGGCCCTAGGGCACCCAGGTGAGTGAAGAGAGCTGCCAGCAACTTGGCACTTAGTAAATATGCATTGCTGACTGGCCCACTGACTGTATCCCACTCCCTTTCTCTGGCCTCTCAGGCCAGTTTGCTGATGAAGTTGGAATGACTCACTCCCTGGAAACGGGAGTAAGTCAGCCCCGCATTTTCATAGCACAGCCAAAATCTTTCTAGCTCTTCAGATCTGTGTTGCTCTCTCTGCACAGCTCTAAGAGTTGAGAGTTTAAAACGATACCATTGTTATCAGTGCTTTTAAACTGATTTGACAGTGTTGATCAGTACAGTGTCTAAAGAGACCAAGCCACAGAACAGTTCTTATGTGTATGACCCACATTTAAAGTGTGACGAGACAGGAATGTTAGAAATGGCTGAGTTGTCTGAAGGCATCAGGGACCCTTGGTTAAAGGTTGAGCTGTATGTACAGCCTTCCTAAGTAAACCTCCACTCCAGGATTTGTAAGATGCGCTCCCCATGGACATCCGCTTGTGGGACGCATACCCTTCAAGGTTTCAGTCACAAATTGTCTGTCTGTGGTTGAACTACACAGGTATACAGAATATTAATTTTGATATGTGATTAGAACTTTTTTTTTGTAGGCTTTACCGCCAGCACCTGTTCAGAGTCACACAAATAAGCCTCAGGCATTCAATGCATCTCTTCAAGACCATATTTACCCGAGCTGTTTTGGGAACACTCCAGACTGGAATAGTTCTAAATTTATAAGTCTTTGGGAATCAGAAATGATGAATGATAAGAACTGGAACCCTGGCACTTTCTTGCCAGATACAATTTCTGGTAAGGAATTCATTAAAACTTTCTTAAGGTTTTAAATACCCTGAGCCAAGTAAGATGGTCATCATTGCCCTCCCCAGCCCTGGGAGGCCCTGGGGCCTGGCGTCCTACCCACCATTCCACATCTGTACTGATGAGTCTGCTGCGTTGATTCACAGAGCTAACACTGGCTCCATGCTATCTGCCAGCACAGTGAGCCACAAGATGCTGCCCAGCCACAGAGGATCTAGTCTTCAGGGTCTGTGTCTGACCTGCAGTTCTCAAATAGTGATGACCACCAGACCTCAGCTCAGTGCGTGGGGGCAGGGAGATTGTAACACATCCACTTGAATGCTGTGACTCAAGTTCCTATTTGTGGTTTCTGTATTGGCCCTAAAGGTCTCTCTCCCTTCTAACAAGCACTTTCCCCCCAGCTGCCTTAGTTGTTGAGGCTCAGCTATCACCTCAGTCTTAGCTCCAGGGGCAAATGGGATGAGTTGGTACCCATACCTCTTTGTCTTCAGATGGGCAGAGCCCCTGGTCAGTCACCCCCTACCCAACCTTGAATTTGCTCAGAACAGAAGCTAGTCCTGACATCCTAATCTATACTTGTAGGGATTTCTAGCTGTGTGACCTTAGGCAAGTTGCTTAGCCTTTCTAAGCCTCATTTTCTTCATCTTTAGCATGGGAATAACATTTCCAACCTCAAAAACGGGTTTCAAGGCATTCAGTGACACTGGAAAGCACCTAGCACAGGAATTGGCACATAATAGGTGCTCAATAAACCTCTCTAGAACAAAAGCATCATCTCAGAGGATTCCTAACTTCAGTAGCAGCCCCAGTGTCAGCATGTTCTTTAGGGGATTTTTGCTAAATGCTATTTCTCTTAGAGGTTTTAATTTTCCCATTTTCTCCAAAGGAAGTGATATATTAGGGCCAGTGCTCTCAGAAGCAAGACCTGAAGCCCTTCCACCTCCACCCAACAATGAAGCTCCTGCAGTTTCAGACATGAAAGAGAAGAAAAGTGCTGCAAAGAAGAAGTGTTTGTACAATTTCCAAGATGCTTTTATGGAAGCAAATGAAGTTGCCATGGCAAACACAGTCGCCATGGCCACGTCCTCAGCTACATCCTCTGTATCATGCACAGCCACCACGGTGCAGTCTAGCAGCAGTCAGTTCAAGGTGTCATCCAGAAGACCACCTTCCATAGGTAAGGACCCTGAGAGCCTTACAGCCTCTCACTTTTTATACCACCCATGTTGGTACTATTCAGCCTTTCTAGGTGTTTGTGTTCAGGTTGGAATTTTAGCTGCTATCAAAATAATATCCTTGTGTTGCTGAGCTCTGTGTTTTGCCTTTAGCCTCTGTCTTCTGTCATGGGCATAGATCATTGCTTTCTGGGCACAGCTACTGCTGAACAAAAAGATTTGTGCAAGCCAAGATTAGCCTGCTTGTGTAGAGGAATGTTAAGTCAGAACATGGCTGCTCTGGCAAGAGATCACATCCAAAGACCTTCTAGGTGTGTGTGATCGGGCTGGAATACAAACAGGCCTTTAATCTAGGAAACAGAGGCAAGCAGAACTCAGTTCAAGGCCAGCCTAATATAGTTTCAGGTAAAGAAAAGTTTGGGTCCAGGCATACCTTTAATTTCCAATAGTGAAGGTAAAGTTAGTTTGTAGAAGGAAGCATCCATGTTTGAAAGTGATGTTTGAGTGGCAGAAAAAGTGACACATCAGAGAAAGATTTGACAGAATAGGATACACCCAACTCTCAGGAGAACAAAGAAGAAAGGGAAGCCACTTATGGGAGCAACACAGTATGAGAGAGAGGCAGTTTACCAGGACAGTAATAGAGAGATGAGTTGCAGAGGAAGACAACAAGCTAGACTCAGGTGAAAGCAGAACAAGCCAGGACCTAGGAGACTAGAGTAGATTGCTGGAGTTAGTTTGAGACCAAGCAGAGAAATTCAGAGACTGAAAGAAAAGCCAGACTAAATAAATCTGCTTGGAGAGGAGTTTGAGCCAAAACAGCCCAGAGCTCAGTAAGAAGAAGAAAGGGTGAGCTTATTAAGCAGTAAGTCTCAGAGGTGGAAAACATTCTAGGTCTAGAATAGATTGTACGGAGGCTAGAAGCTTCCAGGACTAGGCCTAGGTTAGCAGGAAGAGGCAGTAAGCCTCCCAAACAACAGTTGAGCCAGGAGAACAAAAGTTTCTTTTACATGCTAGCACCCATACAAATTATTTATGGGCAATTAGAAGGGGCTCAAAGCAAATACATGTTTATGGAGACCTGAGGCAAATGTGTGGGAGCTGGTTGGTACCTCTTAGAGAGAATCATGATTGTCCTTTCCAAAGGGCATGAAAAAGAATGTGATGAACCTTGCCACTCAAAGTCAGGAATCCCTGGTGGTGTTCAAAGGGGCTCCTAAGGTTGAGAAACTCCTCTTTACGGAAGTATAGATAGAGTAGAAAGAAAGTTATTACGCTTCAGTCAGCAGTCTATTGGCCGATATAGATCAGCTTAATCAGGGAGTATTTTTGTTTCTTTTCCTCTTATGAGAAAAACAATCTTAAGAAGGATTATATCCATCTTGCCAGGGAACTCAGTGAAGCAACTGGTCACACTGCATCCATAATCAGGAAGCAGAGAGCCATGAATGCGTACAGATGCTCAGTTCAGTGACTTCAGAATATGTAGTCCAAATTCACCTGTCCAGAAAACTGTTCCATTTGCAATTAAGATTGGACTTCCCACAGCAGTTAAAAGTAATGAGAATATCCTCCATAGGCGTGCCCACAGGTCCATCTCCTACACAATTTCATCAAAAGGAGTGTTTCTTTTCTTTAGGGAGGTGAGAGATGAGACAGGGTCTCTTTTGGTTTGGTTTGGTTTGGTTTGGTTTCGGTTTTTCTGTGTAGCCTTGGCTGTTCTGGACTCACTTTGTAGACCAGGCTGGCCTCGAACTCACAGCGATCCACCTGCCTCTGCCTCCCTCTTTATGTTAAGTCTAGGCTGGCCTCAATCCATAGCAGTCCTCTTGCTTCAGCCTTCCAAAGCTTATACTGCCCGGGGGCGGGGGGGGGGGGTGTCTGTGTGTGCGTGCGTGCGTGTGTGCACGCGAGCGCGCATCTGTTGTAGGCTGTGGCCACAATGGAGAAAGCACAGATTGTCTCAAGAGCTCAAGCTGGAGCACAGCTTACAATAGATATCAGGACTAGATCTGGTGTGTGTATATGAGAAATAAATGTGACCAGTCAGGCTGAAGATGAACAGGTGACATTCTTTGATTTATTCTTTCAAAGTTTCTCTAGGTCTGAACATCCTTCCCCTTCCCCTACAAATTGAGTCCAGGACAGCCAAGGCTACACAGAGAGGCCCTGTCTCCAAAAACAAAAACAAAAAACAACAAAAAAAAAGAGGGTAAAGAAATGTAATTAAAGGCAACATGTTTGTTTTCTTCAGCCAGTGGCAGTCTCTCTTGTGTCTCTACATACAGGTGATGTTTTTCATGGCCTCAACAAAGAAGATCACAGACATTCAGCACCAGCTGCTCCAAGGAACAGCCCCACAGGCCTGGCCCCGCTCCCAGCATTGTCTCCTGCTGCACTCTCTCCAGCCTCCACACCTCACCTTCCAAACCTTGCTGCCCCATCATTCCCCAAAACTGCAACCACAGCCCCTGGGTTCGTGGACACACGCAAGAGCTTCTGTCCTACCCCTGTGGCACCCCCGCCCTCCACAACAGATGGCTCCGTCAGTGCCCCTCCCAGTGTCTGCAGGTGAGCCATAGAGCCCAGGTTCCTATGAGGAGGCTGGGAGCCATGCTGCTCTAATATAGCTACAGACTGTGCTCTGGGTCCAGGCGGGTGATAAGTCCAGTATAGAAGAGAGGGACCTCACCAACAGAGGCCAAGGCTGCGGAGTTGGGAGAGACTCCACTCTCAATCTCAGCCTCTAGTTCTTCAGAGGAAAGAACAATGGCCCAGCTGTCAAGTCCAGGGTCAGGGATGCTGACTATCTTACTGGTGGTATTAAGGGTGTGGTGTGCCTTGCTTGTTTTTTAAAGTTGTATTTGCTGTACATTGGATAGACTCTACAGAAAATTTACAGGATGCATATTACTGAAACTAATAACACACACAGTGGTTTTGTTTGTTTGATTGATTTTTTTTAAAAGATTTATTTATTTATTATTATGTATACAGAGCTCTCTCTGCCTGCATGTACACCTGCAGGCCAGAGGAGGGTATCAGATCACATTATAGATGGTTGTGAGCCACCATGTGGTTGCTGGGAATTGAACTCATGACCTCTGGAAGAGCAGTCAGTGCTCTTAACCGCTGAGCCATCTCTCCAGCCCTGTTTGATTGATTTTTAAATAAAAGATCATTTCTTTTACCTTTGAACTTACCTGTTAGGAACACTCATAACCCTCATTAGGGAACCATTGGTCTTAAGGAAGTCAGAAAAGTCATGTGTCCATCCAGTGACTACTGAGCACTCGTCTGCCCGATCTCCTAACTGAGCCTGCACTGTCTTGGCTGATGACATGATTCTCTGTACCCAGAGCCATGAGCTCCCTTTGTTCCCTTAGTCTGAAAAGTGAGCAGAGCAGCAGGTGGGCACACAGAATAATTAGTATCTACAGGGTGGCTGCTTACTGATGATCTGTGTGTGGTTTTGCAGTGACCCTGACTGTGAAGGGCACCGCTGCGAGAATGGTGTCTATGACCCGCAGCAGGATGATGGGGATGAGAGTGCAGATGAGGACAGCTGCTCCGAGCATAGCTCCAGCACCTCAACCTCCACCAACCAGAAGGAGGGCAAGTACTGTGACTGCTGCTACTGTGAGTTCTTTGGACATGGCGGGGTAAGTAAGTGCATGCAGTCAGTGTACTATGACCTAACAATTGTTTGACTCACTAAGTCTTTGGCAAGAATTGTGTGTCAAACTGGGCGTGGTGGTGCACACCTTTAATCCCAGCACTCGGGAGGCAGAGGCAGGCGGATTGCTGTGAGTTTGAGGTCAGCCTGGTCTACAAAGTGAGTCCTGGGCAGCTAAGGCTACATAGAGAAACCCTGTCTTGAAAAAGAAAAAAGAACTGTATGTTAGATTTATTTGTATTATTTTGAATTATGTGTAGGTGTGAGTATATGTGGGTGTGTTCGTGTGAGTGCAAGAGCCTGTGCTTACGAGAGGCAGCTGATCTCTTGGAACTGGAATTACAGATGATTGTGAGCTGGGTGCTGGGAACTGAACTTAGTTCCCTGGAAGAGTTGTGTGTCCTCTTAACCACTGAGCCATCCCCTTAGTAGGTTTTTGTTTTTAACTATTTATTTTTATTTTATGTGCATTGGTGTTGTCCCCTGCGTGTATGTTTGTGTGAGGGTGTCAGATCTTGGAGTTGCAGACAGTTGTGAGCTGCCATGTGGGTGCTGGGAAATGAACCTTTTATAACCACTGAACCATCTCTCTAGCCCACTAGTGGATTGTTTTGTTAAAAAGACATGAAAGTAGGATTGGAAAGAGCTTGTTGGAAATAAAGGGTCCAGAAGGACTATAAGAAAGATGAGAGAATAGTAGGATGAATATGATCAAACTATATAAATGTATGAGCTTTTACAGGTACTTCCAGGTGTACTTAGCTGAAGAAACAGGATTTCATCACTCATTACCAGTTTTCTCTTTATCACTGTGTTTTTGTTGTTGTTGTTGTTGTTGTTGTTGTTTTGTTTCTGATTTTTGAGACAGGGTCTTTCTCCATATATCCTAGGCTGACTTGGCAGGCTGGTCTTGAACCTGCAGCATCTCTTATACTTTGTGTGCCTCAGTGCTGAGATTACAGAACTAAGCCACCTGCCTATTGCTGCATCTTTGTATTTGCTTATAAGATGTTGTTTGTTTGTTTGTTGTTTTTCGAGACAGGGTTTCTCTTTGTAGCCTTGCCTATCCTGGACCTGCTTTGTAGACTAAGCTGGCCTCAAATTCTCAGAGATCTGCCTGCCCCTGTCTCCCAGAATTCTGGGATTACAGGCGTGTGCCACTGTGCCTAGTTGCTTATGAGATTTCAAATAATCAGTAAAGTAGGTTGTTAATTAATACCCACCATAATTTGGCTCATGCAGTTTGTGGGTAGTTTGAACCCTCAGCTCTCCTGGATTTGCTTTGTAGACCAGGTTGGCCTCGAACTCACAGCAATCTGCCGCCTCTGCCTCCCTGAGTTCTGAGATTACAGAATGCCACCATGCCTGGCTCTGTGTGATTTTAAGAGTTTTTTTGAGACTGCTTTCCTCTGTGTTTCATTGGCTGTCCTGGATTCACTTTGTTGACCAGGCTGGCCTTGAACTCACAGCGATCCATCTGCCTCTGCCTCCTGAGTGCCATTATGCTTGGCCTGTGTATGATTTTTAATAGTAAGGAATATGCCAGTAGGATTGAAAACCAGGTGTTTTTCCTTTTGTTTCCTTTGTAGCTCTGAAAATTAAAGTAAAGATTGATGAAGAGATACAGTACAGAGCTTACCAGCATCAAATGATAATTCCAGAGTTAGGATTTTACCTTAGTGATAGAATGCTTGCCTAGCCAATGCAAAACTCTTGGTTTCGTACCCAGCTCTGGTGGAGGGGAAGATAATCCGACTTTACTAAGTAAAAATAGACATAAATATGTGTATTGCTTCTCAGCTTAAATAAATTAATTTGTATATATTTTGGTAGATTTTCACAAATGTATACCAATTGAAGGTAGTAGTTACCAAAACTCAGCTTTTAGGTTACATGGTGATAATTAGGCTTTGCTTTTTTCCCTGCCATTCATATTTTCTTTTTTTTTTCAATAATTATATTTAAATACTATATATGTATTAAATATTATAATTAGTATGTAAATATATACTAACTAATTTTAAAATAAACAAGTTATATTCTGAAATTTGTTAGTTCAATGTTATTAAAACTTGAGACCTAGCCGGGCATGGTGGCACATGCCTTTAATCCCAGCACTGGGGAGGAAAGGCAGGTGGATCTCTGAGTTCAAGGACAGTCTGGTCTACAGAATGAGTTCCAGGATAGCCAGGGCTATTACACAGAGAAACCCTGTCTCAAAAAAAAAAAAAAAAAAAAAATGAGGCCTAATTTATTATATTTTTATCTTAGCCTCCAGCTGCACCAACAAGTAGAAATTATGCAGAAATGAGGGAAAAACTTCGTTTACGGCTGACCAAGAGGAAGGAAGAACAACCCAAGAAAATGGAGCAGATCTCAGAACGGGAGGGTGTAGTTGACCATCGGAGAGTGGAGGATTTGTTACAGTTTATAAACAGCTCAGAGGCCAAACCAGTCAGTAGTAGTCGGGCAGCCAAACGAGCAAGGCACAAGCAGAGAAAGGTAAGTCACTGCCCTGCCGGCGTCTCTGAGAACCCTGGTCTGACTCAGATGGCACAGCCTGAACGAGAAGTTGTTTCACTTTATGTCTTCTCCCAGAGTTTGTAGCAGACTTTATGCAGGGTTCCTGGCCAACGACAGGAGAGCAGAGCCTCCACTTTTGTAGGAACCTTTCTTCCAAAGAAACAGAAGGAAGAGCCTTTGTGATACAGGTAGATGGGTCTCTGAGAGGTTTAGAAGCTGAGAATAAAGACATGCCGTCGGTAGGAGACAGAGCTCCTGCATGCCCCTTTCCAAGCTAGGCTGCCCACATTTTTGTTCATAGTATATCAGTATTACAAAGGGTAAGGTGGGGCAGCTGTCCTTGGTGGAAACTTCTGAGCAATTTTCACCTCCCCAGAGGGCATAGCATGTCACTAAAAAGTAGACATCTGCTTGCTCAGATTTGGGCTGTGAGGACTTAGTCTATGGTCTAGTATCATTATTAAAATGAGCTCTCACTTAGTGAGAAGTCTTTTCATCAGGTTGGAAAGCAGAAAGGCACGGGGCCAGTTTGCCGTGTGATTCTGAGTCTTTCTGAAAGCCCTTTGCCCTTGTACAGTTGAGCATGTATTGAGATTTTGTCTGCTAGCATGGGAAGGGACTTTTAATTTTTTGGACACATTTTATTTTTGTCTTCTTTATGCAGATCCGTGTTTCAGCTTCAGCTCTCACCTAGGCAGCTAAACTTGTCAGAAACTCAGTCAGTAAGCTGAGTCCTTGCCATCCATACAAAGAGGTGTTGGTTTTCTAGGTGCTGCACACACAGCACATCAGCTGTTTTGATTGGCTCTGAGTCTAAAGTAAGCATATGTTTCAGTAGATGGGTGAGATCTGACAGTTATTTTGGGTGAAATAATTGCAGGTAGGTATATCTAATTTTTCAGTTGTTACTGTCTCTTCAAAGTTTATTTTTCAATATATGGTTGATATTTCTAGTTTTAGAGTGACTTTTTTAAAAATTACATTTATTTGTGTGGGGAGGGGGCCATCATGATTTGTGTATATCAGTGGTCAAATTTTAGGGTTCTCCACCATGTGGGTCTTAGGGATCAAATCAAGTCATTGGACTTGGTGGCAAGTGCTTTTACCTGCTGAGCCACATTAGTAGCCCTGTCAAGTTTTAGAGTTCTTACCATGGTCTTAATACATCTTCTCTTTTTTCATTGGTAGCTGGAAGAGAAGGCACGTCTAGAAGCTGAGGCCAGGGCACGGGAGCATCTGCATCATCAAGAGGAGCGAAAGCAGCGGGAGGAGGAGGATGAAGAGGAGGAAGATGAAGAGCAGCGTTTCAAGGAGGAATTTCAGCGGCTTCAGGAGCTTCAGAAGTTAAGAGCTGCAAAAAAGAAGAAAAAGGAACGGCCAAGTAAAGACTGTTCCAAGTTGGACATGCTTGCTCCAAATTTCCAGGCAGCAACAGAGTCTATCTCTAACTCTGAAAACATCCCCAATGGCTCATTAGAACAAACCGAAGAACCAGAAACCTCATCTCACTCCCCTTCCAGACACATGAACCATTCAGAGCCCAGGCCAGGGCCTGGAGCCAATGGGGATGCTGCAGACCCCGTGGACCCCAGAGACTCCAAGCTTCTGCTACCCAAGGAAGTCAATGGGAAGCAGCACGAGCCACTTGCGTTTCTCTTGGACATGATGCACCATCACAAGGAGGGAAGCAACAAACAAAAGCTGAAGCAGAGTAGCAAGGCCAGCAGCGAGCCAGCCAGGAAGCCCATAGAGCCTCCCAAAGCCACAGAGGCTCAGCCTAAGCCGCGGGCCCAGCCAGAGGGAAAGCCTAAAGTAATTGACCTTGCTCTCCTCACAGAGCAGAAGAGAGAGGAGAGGAAAGCCAACAGCAACAACAACAACAAAAAGCATCTGAGCCACATCAAAGAGGAGAAGCTGAACACTGTCGCTCCTGAGCCACCCTCCCCCAGCCAGCTACTGCAGAATGGCAGGCTGATTCTGGCCAGTTCTCCTCAGCCCAAGGGCAAGAATAAGAAAAATAAAAAGAAGAAAGGAGAAAGAACCAGCAGTTCAATTGGTAAATAAAGATCACAAGGGAACTGTTTCCAGCCTTGGCTGGTGGTGTTCTGTGTGTGTGAGCTCTCTACAGGCCGTACAGGTGGGATGTTGCTCATCTGTGACTTTTCCACCAATACTAATACTTACAGTTGCTATTTTGAAATAATTTTAGACATAAAAACCTATAAAAAGTGCACAATATTTTTTTTTCTACGTGTTTTTGATCTGTGGTTAGTTGAACACACAGGTACAGATCTTGAGAGTAAGGAAGGTGGCCGCTGTAACATCGCTTCCATCCTGGGTCAGCTTGGACTGAAGTTATGTTCACCCAGTTGTAATACAGTTGTGTTGATGGTTCCCATCTTACAGTAAGTTTGGATGCCTATGTCACAGTGAGTTCCCATGATACTCCAGTGCCTGGTGTGTGTTCTCAGACATCCTTGGATACTAAGAACTTGTTTACATGGTCACTGACTTACACAGATCTAGAACATTCTTGAAAGTAGTTGCAGAATTTCTTTTCTTACACTCTGGAGAAGTAAGAACTTTCTGTTTTGTACATAAAGGTAACATATGCTGCATGTTTTTGCCTCTCGCTGGTTTTTCTTTTTAAACTAGTTTATTCTACGAAGCATTTCATCTATGTTTAAAGAACTCTTCCTTGTTCTTTATAATTGTTCTTCACAGTTGTTTGGAATATGCTGCAACCTCTTCAACCATTCTCTTTGGCTTGTTCCCAGAACTTTATAATTTCACACACTGCTGATCAGATAGCACATGTACTGTTACCTTGTGGGATGCCTCCACACTCCCCAGCCAGTCAGGATGCTCTCCTGCAAGCCGCCTTGTGTGCTGCTGACCCACCACACCCAGCCAGGAGTACCGTGCTGGGCCTTTTAGCTTTTACCAGTCCCTCAGCTGGAATCCCTCCTCAATGTGGTTTTCATAGACATTTCCTTCTAATTTACAGTGAGTCATTAAACTTCTACAGAAAGTTTGTTTTTATGCCTTTTTGTAAATTTTCTATTCATATCTTGCTTTAATTAGAATTTCTATTCTTGTGATAAAACACCATGACCAGAAGCAACTTGGAGAAAAGGATTTATTTTACCTAAAAGCTTGTAGTCAGTCATCCAGGAAGGTCAGGAGAAGAACTCAAGGCAGGAACTGAGGCAGAGGCCATAGACAAGTGCTGCCTACTGGCTTGCTTAGACTGCTTTCTTACAGTACCCAGGATCACCATCCCAGAGGTAGCACCATCTACACAGTCAGCTGTGCCCTCCCACATCAATCAAGAAAACACACCACAGGCCATTCTGATGGGCTCATTTCCTAAATGAGATTCCCTCTTCCAAAAATGACTCTAGCCTGTGTTAAGCTCATATAAAATTACCCAGCACGTACCTTTTTCTTGTTTGGTTTGGTTTGGGTTTGTTTGTTTGTTTTTTAACTATAATTTTGTTTTTAAGACTTGGTTTTTAAGAAATCTTTACAAATTAGGGTTTTGAGTTTTTATGTCTGTTCAGTATTTCCAAAATTTTCTCCCAGTTTCAGTGGGCTTGATTTACTCAGTTTTTCGGTGATGTGGAAGTTTTCTTGTTTGTTTTTATGTAGTCATTTTACCAGTCTTACTTCCTTTTGGAGTTTGGTAATTGTTAGCCTTATTCTGACACCAGGGTTATGGGGGAAGACACACATTTCTCTCTAGTGTTTGTGTGGTTTTATTCTTGGGTATGATGAGGCTTCTTTTCCCAAGTGGTTACACAGTTGTCTTGGCACATTTACTAGGAAGCTCATCCTGCCCCTGTGGCCTAAAGTGCTGTCCTTCTGAAGCAGGTTTTCATGTGTCCTTTTCTGTGTTTCTGGCTCTGACTGTTATTTTTGAAGTCTCTGTATTTTACAGTTTTTTCAGGGGCTCTTCTCACCTCTTAGTTGTTCTTTTTAATATTTTGCTGCTCTCCAGTATAACTTAAAGTGAGTTGAAATGTGAGTTAAGGGAGTGTAACTGTGAAGTGTGTGTACTGTATTCTGGAATTTAATTTTAAAATGAGTGAAGAATCTCAATGTATTTAGTTTCCAGTGCTGGATTTGAAGCCCATGGCATCAGAAAAGCACTGTACCCTGAGCTATAGCCTTAACCACAATACACTTATATTAATTACATGTTGAAGTAGCATTTTGTTAAATTTTATTAAAGTATTATTAAATGTACCATACTTTTTGGACCGTAAGATGCACTCCCCCCCTCCCCAGAGTGGGGCGGGGGAGGACTAGGGTGCGCCTTATGGTCTGATTGCTGTTTTTACTGTTTTTCTTGTTTTACTGCTCTAAAAACTGGGTGTGTCTTATGGTCAGGTGCGTCTTATAGTCTGAAAAATACCGTAATGTTTCTTTTTAAGTTTTAAAATTTGGCTTCTAAAAACATATGTGGCTCAAATTGCAGTCCTGTTAGACAGTGCAGCCTAACTGATTGGTTATGTGAAACTTGTTTCTTTATGTAAACTTTGCATCCTTTGTTTTACTAAATTGCTTCACTGTTAAAGCATTTTGTCAGTCACTGAAATAGATGTATTGTGTCTGTAGTCAGGGGTGACTGATATGCTCTCCCCCTGCACACAGGCTGCAGTATCTCTCCCCACCCCCTCGTTGTTTGGTTGTGTGTTGTGTTTTGTTTTTATAAAGACAGGCCTCCAACTGCCATTGTGTATCTTAGAGTGACCTTGCACTTCTGAGCCTTCGGCTTCCACTTAAGTACTAGGAGTATAGGTGTAGACTGCCATGCTTATTTTATGCAGTAGCAGCAACTGAACCTGGGGCTTTGTTCATGCTAGCAAGCCCTCTGCCAACTAGCTACGCACCAGCCCTACTCTTCTAATTCTTTATTCATTTGCTTGCTTCATTTCAAGACAAGGTTTCTTTGTGTCTCCCTGGCTTAAACTCACTCTGTAGACCAGGCTGGCCTTGAACTCAGATGTCCACCAGCCCCTGCTTCCCAGGTGCTAGGACTAGAGGTGTCTTCCACCATGCCTGGCTCGTAAGTTTCTTTTATTATTGTTCTGTCATTATCTGGTCTTGGTATCAAGGTGATACTAGACTTACAGTTTGGAAGCCATCTTTTTCAATTTTATGGAATAATTAAAATAGTATTGTTGTTAGTTCTTTGAAATTTAGATGGAATTCGACAGTGAATACATCTTTTTCTGGGGTCTTTCTAATGTGGGAAACTTTCAATATTGTGGTTGGTTTTACATGTGTTTGAATTATTTATTTCATTTATTCAGTCTTGGCAGGTGTGCATCTAGAAAACCCATTCATTTCTTTTTGTTTGTTTGTTTGTTTGTTTGTTTTTCGAGACAGGGTTTCTCTGTGTAGCCTTGGCTGTCCTAGACTCACCTTGTAGACCAGGCTGGCCTCAAACTCACAAAGATCCGCCTGCCTCTGCCTCCTGAGTGCTGGGATTAAAGGCGTGCGAATGGCGGAATGGAGGTTTAAAAATATATCCTTAAGATTTTCTGGATTTCAGTGGGGTGGTGGGCGTGGTAGCAGTTGTCTGAATCCCTGGGTCCTCTGGAAGAGTAGCCAGTGCTTCCTACCACTAAGCTATCTCTCCAGCCTTGGCAGTCTTGTTTGTTTGGGGGACAGGGAGTGGAGGGTTGTTTTTTGTTTTTTAAGACAGGGTCTCATGTAGTTCTGGCTGGCCTGGAATTCACTCAGTAGACCAGACTGGCCTTAAACTCAGAGAGACCTGTCTGCCTCTTCCTCCCCAGCACTGGCATTAAAGGTGTGCACCACAACACACAAAGTTTCTCCCAAGACTTGCACCTCTTGTTTTATCTTAATTATGTTCTTCCTCAAATGGTGTAGTGTTCTCACCTTAACTGAGATGCAGTCGCTAGGGCTGCAGTTTCACTATCTCACCCAATGCTAGGACAGCAGCCAGTGACTCTTGAATGCTTTTATGAGGAATGGGTGTTGAATTTTATCAAGGTTTATTCCTTGGTCTTTTGGAGATAATTGAATTTTTTCTCCTCAGACCTATTCATAATAGTGTTATTGTTTTGGTTTCCTAACATTAAACCAACTTTAAATTCCTGTCATAATTACCACTTGTTTGTGGTAATTATATTCTCTGGTTGAGATTCTATTTGTTGTTACTTTATTGTCTTGAAATTCATGGCTTTGTAACTTTCCCTTTTGTTGCTGCTTTTAATTACTTAGCTGTATTTGCACAGGCAGGGTGGGGGTGTCAATATTTCTATAAATCTAATTCAATCTTGCAAAAAAGCAAATGCATCTCTGTGAGTTCAAGGACAGCCAAAGCTATGTAGAAAGACTGTCTCCAAAATAAATAAATAGAAAAAGAGATTTAGCTTGTTTTTTTCATCCCTCTTCCATCTAATTCCAACCAAAGGAATTAGCGAGCATTTTCAGTGTCCTCATACTAGGTTCTGGAACACCTTTAGGCTGCATTGTAACTGTCAAGGCTTTAGAAGCTCGATGGAATTCTGTCTATTCACATGGAAATCTTTTCATATTTCTTTGTGTAATGAGGTTAATATTGGAAAACTACTTTTCTTTAGTAAATTTTGTATACTTTGTCTGCAAAGTACATTGACATTTGTGTGCTTGCTCAGGGCAGGCTCTTATGTGGCCCGTACTGTATACCCAAGGCTGAACTTGCACTCTTTGTCTGTGGTCCTGACATCTGACCTTTACACCTACACTTATTTTCTCCTTGCCATCTCTCACTTTGTGTTCTGATTTTGTTTAAGTTAGTGATCTGTGCCTTTTGTTAGATTTTGTTGTTCCTGCTTTAAGTCAGATTTTCCTTTTTTTCTCTTCAGTTTTCTGCTCTTACCTTTATTTTTTCCATATGATTTTGTTTTGTTGTTAGTTTGTTATCTTGTTTATTCTCTAACTTTTTAAATTAGAAATTTAGTTTGGGGTCAGGCATGGTGGCACGTGTTTTTAATTCCAGCACTCTGGAGGCAAAAGCAAGTGCATCTCTGTGAGCTCGAGAGGCTATGAAAAAAGACTGAAAGACTGTCTCCAAAGAGGGAGGCTGGAGATGGGGGTGGGGTGGGGACAGAGATAGACAGAGAAAGAAGAAAAAGAAATTTAGTTTGTTTTCATCCCTCCTCCATACTTATTGATAAATGAGTTTGACACTTGGAGCTTTCCACTAATCACTATCGTTACTTCAGTTGTATCCCAAAGAATCTTTTTGAGACAAGGTCCTACCAGGGAGCTCAAGTTGGCTGCACACTTACTATGTTTATGTTGCCCAGTTGGCTTTTAGCTCTGCTGCCTCCTCCTCCTGAGTACTGAGATCACAGGCTAGTGTCTCCACGCTTAGCACTGTGGTCTTACAGATGGCTTTTCAACTAGGTTGTTTGTTTAGAAGCTCTATGGTTTCCATGTTGTTGGCTTTGTGTGACTTTTCTCTCTCTTTCACCTGGTAGCATATTGGCAGCTTGAGTTTCTAGGTGGGAGGCCTATTCATTTTCAGTTCTAGGTGTTTTCCCACCCCTACTCCCACCCCACTCCATTATGGTTAGAGTGTTTAGACAGTTCTTTCTCCTGAAATGTTTAAATCACTCCATTTACAATCTAATGTATAGCTTTGTACTATTAGAACAGACTATTTGAAGACTTATTTTGTTCAAAAATTTTAAGAGTTTAACCTCTAGTCAACTCCATTGCTTTGAGGTCTGTGGTGAAGCAGCACATGATGACAGTTCAACTTAAAATGACCGGGAGACAGAGAGATGGGGTGTGGGGTCATAGAGTCACCATCCCTTCAAGAATGTGCTCCTCAGTGACTTGACTTCTCCCCTGAAGTCCCTACTTCCGTAGTTTCCATTACCATGGCCTTAGTGGGACCCCTATAGTCCTAACTAGAACAGCTTTTCTGAATGTCTCATGTGAACTTGAGATGCAGATGTATATTGTTTTTAAAATTATCTGTATTACCTATAGGCCTGGCTAGCGATCAGTTAAGACACAGACACTTGTTATATTTTAAAATCTCCTTAGTTAACCTGGGACAGGGCAGATATCAATCTTTTAAACTACCTCTCATAGTAGGGCAGACATGGGATCCCTGCCTTAATCCCATGCCATCTGTTTTTTAATAACTTTTATTAAGCTACCTCTCATCTATAATTCCAAATACTTGTTAATGTTCTTCATCTGGGCTGGATTTTCCATCCATGCCACCGGCCATGTGCTTTTCCTCCAGCTAACCCATGGAGGTCTTTCTCTCCACTTCTCAGATCTGTCTTCTTTTTTCTCTTAGCTGTCTCTCTTTTTTTTTTTTTTTTTTTTTTTTTTAGAATTCCTCTCCCCCCCCCCCCCCATCCCTTTGTCCTGCCCAGGTGGGATGGCTTTTTATTAAGCAAAAGCTGGGTCACACAGACCGCAAGCAGTAATTAGCATCAAAATACATCAGATGCATCTCTACTCTTTTTGGGGGAGGGGTGTCTGTGGTAGGAAAGGATCTTGCACAGTTGTCCAGACTAGCATCAGACTTGAGATCCTCCTACCTTAATTCCCTGAGTAACTAAAATTTTAAGATGCACTACCACACACTTCCAAGGTTAGCCCCGATTATATAATGGGGCCCTGTCTGGGCTAGGAGTCAGGGGAGAGAAGAAATTTTTTTTCTTTGGGGAGTTAAAGCCATTCACATTTGGTTTTTTTGTTGGTTTGTTTTGGTAGATTTGTGGATAGGTTGGTTGGTTTTTTGAGGCAGGGTTTCTCTGTGCAACTTGCTCTGTAGACCAGGCTGGCCTTGAACTCAGAGATCTACCTGCTTCTGCGGCCCAAGTGCTGGGATTAAAGGCGTGTGCCGCCACATATTTGTTGTAACTTTATAGTTGGCCTCATTGTTATATTGATCTTGTAATTACTTTGAGTATCTTGTAAATACTGTTTTTTTTTTTCCTCCGATATTTTCTTCAACACTTTTATTTTTAAGCTTTGGCACTTAGGAAAAATTGAGGTTTTCTACTCATATGTTTGTCTTAAATCTTTTTTCTGTTGCTATAACAAAACACTTGGAACAGAGTCATTTGTTGATGAAGGGGTTTAGTGTTACTCACAGTTCTAGAGGCTGAGAAGTGCAAGATCCAACAGCTTTCTCTGTTGGCCTTGTGCTATTGCCAGGGAGAGCAGAAAAGTCCCAAGAAAAGCTGGTCGGTTCCTAGGAAGATGGAGAGATAACCTCCCTCCATCTGTTTTGGTTCTGTTTGGTTTTGTTTTGTTTTGAGGTGTGTGTGTGTTTGCGCGTGCGCGTGCATACGTGCGTGCCTGCCTGCCTGCCGGTGTCAGCAGAGACCAGAAGAGAGAGAGGGCATTGCATCTCCTGAAGTTGGAGTTACCGGCAGCTGTGACCTGCTTGACATGGATGCTGGGATTTGAACTGGCATCTCCTAGAAAGGCAACAGGAGCCGTCTCTCCAGCCCCCAGAATGAGTACTCTTCCCCCCACCCCAGACAGAGCCTCTCTGTGTAGCCTTGGCTGTCCTGGACTTGCTTTGTGGACCAGGTTGGCCTCGAACTCACAGCGATCCACCTGCCTCTGCCTCCCGAGTGCTGGGATTAAAAGGTGTGTGCTACCATATCCGGCTCCAGAATGAGTACTCTTGATAGGTTATCTGGGACCTTTCAAGAAAGAGCTGACTCCTGAGAACCATTCATGAGGCTCTGCCCTTTAGGCCCCACCTTCTAGCACTTATATAGGAGGTAAGCCTCAGTATGGATTTGTGGGATTAAACTGTAAAGCAACTGTGGTAGATTTCTTTATATTACTACTTCAGTGCCCTAGAGTCTCATTCTCTTCATCCTCTCTCACATCCTGCTTTATTTTCCTTCAGGGCATTCACCACACCTCCTACTTCCTCTAAATGCCAGTGAGCCAATTCCACTCTTTCTACTTTGCTATTCCCATTCCTTCTCTTCACTTTGTTCATTTTCCGTTGCTTTTTGTGTGTGTGTGTGTGTCAGAGTACAGCATCTTTAGGGAATGCTTGGGACAAGCCTTCTCAGCGCCCTGATCCTCTGATAAGTGGAACACAGCTTCAGCATGCCCTCTCCCATCTCCTAGAGCCTTGCTCATTGACAGTGAATGTACGGCTCCATTAGATTGAAAGTTCTTGAGTCACATTTGCATTTTAATATGCTGTGGAAAAACTGTTCCCAGTACTAAATACAGCTTTTTATACTAAGGTTTTTTATAAATACTCATTTATTTTATATTTTTGAGACGGGGTGTCATGTAGCCCAGACAGACATCCTACTCTGACAATGACTTTGAACTTCTTATCCTCCTGCCTACACCTGAGTCCTGGGATTACGGATATGTTCTACCATGTCCAATTTACATGTAGTGCTGAAGCTCAAATCTAGAATTTCATGCATACTAGGTAAACACTCTGCTAAACTAAGCTAGATGCTCAGCCTGAGACTGCTAATTCTGATTAGGAACACATATGATAGACTCTGAAGTACTGTATCTGCACTGGTGTGCTCAGTATGTATGTGCAGTTAGGATTGCCCCTGTCCTGAGACAGGGCTGAAAAGGCCACTGAGGTTCACTCATCACACGCTTGCAGCATCACTATTTGCCTTCCCCAGACAGGGCCAGAGTTCTGTTGATTCTTTGTGTGTGTGTGTGTGTGTGTGTGTGTGTGTGTGTGTGTGTGTGTGAGAGAGAGAGAGAGAGAGAGAGAGAGAGAGAGAGAGAGAGAGAGAGAGAGAGAGAAGAACAGGTAATTCACAGGACACCGTGTGTTGCAGGAATCCAACTGAAGTGGTCAGAACTCAGCAGCAAGTGCTTTTACTTGATAAGCCATCTCCTTGGTCCAGTTTTTGTGTCGTCGTCCTCCCCCTCACCTCCATAGATTTTAATGTAGCCCAAACTGTAATGACTAGGATAATAGCTGTTCACTACCATACCACCATTCTGTGCTTTTTATTCCTGCTGCTTGAATCTTCAAATGTAGGGTCCGTGTTGGAATTTAGCCCTGTGCAGAGCCTGCTGTGAATCATTGGCTATCTTTCCTTCTGAGTTTAGATACCCTGAGGCCCTCTCCTGGGCCTTGTCGCTTTTTCAGAATGGACACTTCCAGTCCTTAGTACTCTATCATGTGAGTTGCCATAATGGCAGCTACTGTTAGGCAAGTGAGATGTGCCCTAATTATGACGCTGTGGAAGTGTCCCATGATAGACCTAGGGTGATAGGGGTTTTGGGGAGACTGAGATTCACTTTAAACAAAGACCTGTGAACTCCCTCTACCTTTACATTATCATTGCTACTGCATACTTGGATGCTTGAGCCAGGCTTGGGGAAGGGGCTGTGGTCCAGTCAGACCTGGCACAACAGGGAAGAAACGTTGAAATTCTCAGACTTGGCTGAGATTCCAGGAAGTAGAATGATCCGCAACCAATGACCCGCTTGTCCTGGAAGGTAAAGCAGAGCTGCACCTTTGCTTTGGGAAGGCCTGAGTTCTGAGTTGGGCTTCTCTCCAGCAGGTCTTGTTGATGGGACCTTGAAGCAGCAATGACTTGGTTCAGCAGATGAGTGAGTGGCTCTAGGTAGTTCACAAGAACAGTCTGCCTTCCTGGCCGTTTGCAGAGTCTTGTCATACACTTTGTGTTTATTCTGGTGAGATGGCCACTCTGATAATGTGACGTGTCTCCTTTGCTTCACTTTGCAGATGATGTTTTCTTGCCTAAAGACATTGACCTGGACAGTGTGGATATGGATGAGACCGAGCGGGAGGTGGAGTATTTCAAAAGGTAAAACATAAGGCCTGCATGTCAGGGCATTGGCAGGCTCCTGTGTGCCAAACTTAATCTGTTTTCTCTGTTCCTGTGACCCTCCCATGACATTTCTGTCACCCTAGATGAATGTCAGGAACAAGCCAAATAGCAAACAGTCCCACCCTAGCCCTCACCTCATGCCTTCCATACCCTTGCTCAGGTGCACACACCTCATCCTTACTCACTTCTTTCATTGTCCCTGTGTTCAAAACGCAGTTAATAGTGGCGGGCCCTTTGGTGGGCCTGAATCAGCAGCCTCCCCAAGCCTGCTGCTTCTGATTCTAGCCACCTGAGTTCTTGGAAGCCTTGCAAATGACTCATGTACATGTGGCCCTTGAGTGTAGTAACATATCCTTCTTTCAAAGAAATGTTGAAGATATGGCAGCTTTCTGTTTGCAAACTTGATTGGGACCATATTCAAGGATGATTCATTTACTGTATGAATTATGGCAGCAAAGAACTTATTTATTTGTTTGTTTGTTTATGTATTTATTTATTTTTCTGAGTCAGGGTTTCTCTGGCTGTCCTAGACTCGCTTTTTAGACCAGGCTGGCCTCGAACTCACATTGATCCACCTGCCTCTGCCTCCTGAGTGCTAGGATTAAAGGCGTCTGTCACCACGCCCATCTCCAAAAAAAAGGTGTTTTTTTTTTAAAGCAGCACATTTCATGTACTTGTAACCCTTGGTGCTGGTGGAAGTGAGGCAGGATTGCAAGTTCCAGACAAGCATAAGCTACATAGTAAAACCTTGTCTCAACCACATGAAGATCAGAAGGGCACATTATGTTTTGGAGGGTTTTTTTTGTTTTGTTTTTTGTTTTTTCCATGTGTATGGATGTTGCCTACATCTGTGTCTGTCTATGCACTGTATGCATCAGTGCCTCTGAAGGCCAGGAAAAGGTGTTGAATTGCCTGGAATTAGAGTTACAAAGTTTTTTACCTGCCATGTGGGTGCTTGGGACTCAAACTCTGGTCCTCTGGAAGTTAGTGCTCTTAACTACTGTACTATATTTGAGGCCATGAATGGCACAACATGTAAGAAAGGAAATATGTAAGAAAAGGCAAAAGCGTTTATCTTCTATTAGAGACCTGCAGAACATGTATTAATAACCGATTAAACATGGAACGCTCTTGAAGCCCAAGAAGAAACCAGAGGTAGAAGTGAAATTGGTTACTGTTTGCATGTGGCTTAAGTATATTTATATGGAATCCAAAAGAGCTTATAAGTAAATTAATTGAATTTTTTATTTTTTTCAGTGTTTTGTTTGTTTTTAAATACAGGGTCTCATGTAACCCAGGCTGCCCTTAGGTTCACTGTGTAGCTTCCTCTTCTAGCTTCATAGTGGTGGGATTGTAGGCATATCTCACCATGTCCCACTTGAATTATTAAAGCAAAAGTTAATGCTCTGGGTTTTGCCTTGATGTCATAGACTATGAAGGGCTCCAGAGGGGCCACATACTCAATCTACACACTGAAACTTTTAGCTGACCAGACCAGTACTCTACAGCAAAGCTGCTTCCCAGCCCCATGTTTGAGGCATGATCTTACTAACGTTACTCAGGCAGACCTTGAACTCATGATCTTCCTGCCTCAGCCTTCTGCATGTCTTAGTTTACAGGTACTCAGCCTACATTTCCTGCCTTACAAGTACCTGGGGAAAGATTCTAGCACAGCAAAGGACTGAAGCTGAGCATTGTGGTACATTTCTGTAGTTCCAGCTCTTTGGAAAGCTGAGATAAGTTGATAACAAAATACAGTAACAATCTTTCTCCAAAAATAGAAAGAGTTAAGAGCTCACTGCTCTAGCACAAAGACCCAGGTATGATTCTCAGCATTCATGTCAGTAGCTCATAACTGCTTATAACTACAGATCCAAGGGCTCTGATGTCCTCTTCTCACCTCTTTGGGTACCTCTACTCACATGCATATGCCCTAACACAGACACACAGACCTACACACAATTAAAAATAAGTAGATCTTTGAGAAAAAGAGAAGTAGGGCTGGAGAGATAACTCAGTAATCAAAATTACTTGCTCCTTTTTCAGGGGACTGATACTCTGAGTTTCCACATCCCTAAGGGGCTGCTCAAAACCTGTAACTATAGCTGCAGGAGATTGAACTCCTTGTGGCCTGCACAGGCACCCATACATAAATAGTAAAAAATAAATCTTTTGTTAAAAAAGGAAGAGAGTAAATACAAACATAAGTCAGTAACCACAAATAGTAAGAAAAATCGTGCCCAGGTGTAGTGTCTCATAGTTATATTCCCAGCACTCAAAAGGCTGAGGCAAGGATTGCTGTGAGTTCAAGACCAACCTGGGCTACATAGTGACTTTCAGGTCAGCTAACATGAGACCCTGCCTTAAAAATAAACATTGAATGAAAATAAGATGGAATACATTGCATAGGTCAGAATAAAAGTATCTGCTAGATTAGTGGTTCTCAACCTTCCTAATTCTGCAACCCTTTAGTACAGTTTCTCATGTTCTGGTGACCCACAACCATAAAATTATTTTCAATGCCACTCATAACTGCAATTTTGCCACAGTTATGAATTATAATGTATATATTTGATTTACAGGATATCTGATATGTGACCCCTGTGAAAGGGTTATCCGGCCCTCCAAAGGGGTCAAGACCTACAGGTTGAAAGCCCCTGTATTAGATGATATTAAAAAGTTTGAATATGCATTTATATATGCATACTATTTACTTGAAATAGCCAGACAGGGTGTTGTACACTTGAAAGTGAATTTAAGACCAATGTGATGTACAAAACAAAATTGTCTCAAAAAATTACAGAAGAAAAAAAATAAATGGCAGACAAGCAAAAAAGACTGCAGTACTGCTGGGAGTTGTGGCACACACCTTGTTAATGTCATGATTCAGGAGGCAGAGGCAAGCAGATCTTAATGATTTTGAGACCAGCCAAGGCAGTAAGACACTTTTCACAAAAACAAAATAAAATAGAACCAAAATATTGGCCAGTGAAGACACAACCAGCTGGTAAACTGGGTCTTGGTGGGGTGAGATGGGGTTAGTTTTTGTTTTTGTTTTCCTCCAAGACTGGGTTTCTCTGTGTAGCCTTGGCTGGCCTCGAACTCACAGAGATCTGCCTGCCTCTACCTCCCGAGTACTGGGATTAAAGGCGTGCACTGGCTGTGATGGATGGTATTTTTGTTTGTCAGTTTGACTACCAGCTTTAGTTAATCTGGAATTAACTAAAACCCACGTGTAGAGATACAGCTGTGAGGGATTATTTTCTTAAATTATTTGAAGTGGGAAGACCCATTTCTAATCCAGATCTTTGGAGGTGGGAAGAGCCACCTTTAATCCACTTTGTGGTGGCAGCCTATAAAAATGGCATGGAAGAAGGAAACATGCTCTCTGCCTGCTTGCCTTCACTCTTATTAGCAAGCCCATTCCCTCACTGGCATTAGAGCCCCCTTCTTTGGGACATGGAAGACACATCCAGCCTCATGGACTGAACTGAATTCTTGGACTTTCTGTTGGTAGAAGCCATTGTTGAACTAGCTGGACCACAGCCTGTAAGTCACTCTAATAAATAATACACACACACACACACACACACACACACACTCTCTCTCTCTCTCTCTCTCTCTCTCTCTCTCTCTCTCTCTCTCTCTCTTTCTCTCTGACTAATACAAAGAGAGAGTAAAGAAGAAAAAGAAATTGAAGGCTTAAACAAGTTGAGAGGAGGGAATAAAATTATTTTATAGACAGTCTTGTATACAGAGTAAATGTGAAAGAACATATCACAAGGGCTAGTAGCTATGTGGGGTCAGTAAAGAAGTTAATTTTTCTCTACACCATCAATAATTCGAAATTATGGACTGGGATTTTATCTCATTGTTAGGAAACCTTCTCAGTTGTGTGAGTTCCTCAGTTCCCTCCAGAAAAAAAGAGGACAGATAGGGAAGGGTGAGACAGATTTACCATAGCACCCAAATCACTGCAGCACCTGTGATTGGAGCTAGCAGAGATTTACAAGACTTATACTCAGAAATATGACGCTTTTTAAAGAAAAATACTATAAAGGGGGCCAGCTAGATGGCTAAACAGGTAAGGAACCTGACAGCCGGAATCGGATCCCCAGCACCACATGGAAGGAGGAGAGAACCAACTCTAGTAATCGTCCTCTGACTCCCACACTTGTGCTTTGACACACACATGCTCATACATACATATAATAAGGAAGGAAATGTTTAAAAAGGAAAGGGGGCCACTCACTGAAGTTGGGAAGATGGCTTCAGCAATTAAAAGCAGTTGTTGCTCTGGGAGAGTACCTGAGTTCATTTCCAAGACTTCCCGTGGTGGTTCACAACTACCCATAGCTCCATTTCCAGGGGATCCAGTGCCCTCTTCTGGCCCTCTTGGGTACGAGGGATGCATGTGGTGCACATAAAAACATGCCAGCAAAACACACACATATAAAAAATTCAACAAAGCACTCTAACATAGGTCTTACCCGTATTCAAAGATAGGAATAGTTAACATCATAAAGCTATTGAATTTTCCTGGTTTTACCTGTAGATTTAAACCCCATCATTTTAGGTTCCCTTACAGTTTCTTCTCCTCAAATTATACCAGAGTCTTTTAAGTGTTCTGCCTGCAAGCAGGCCAGAAGAGGGCATTAGGTCACATTATAGATGGTTGTGAGCCACCATGTGGCTGCTGGGAATTGAACTCAGGGCCTCTGGAAGAGTAGTCAGTGCTCTTAACCTCTGAGCCATCTCTCCAGCCCCTACAAGAGTCTTTAAAACGGTCTATAACTCCAGTTCCAGAGGATCTAGGATCCTCACACAGGTACACATGTAGCCAAAACACCAATGCATGGAGACTTTTGACTCAAACTTCACTGAGACTCTCCAGTGACTTGGTTGGTGTGGTAGTTGCCAGACTGGGTATAGGCTCTATCCTGTGTCAATTTGCCTTTTTGTTTTGGCAGGTTCTGCTTGGACTCTGCTAGACAGAACCGACAAAGACTATCCATCAACTGGTCCAACTTTAGCTTGAAGAAAGCCACCTTTGCTGCCCACTGAATGAGGACTGCCTGGAGAGGGATATGTGGGAGGCAGCTGGGCTGCGCCACTCAAGAGCCAAGCCCCTCACTGGCTCCCCAGAGTTTTGGTACCCACCCAGGGTGTGTAGGGTGGGATGCCGTGGCCTGACACCCCCAGACCGAGAACTTGCTGCTCGACCTGCGTTGTTAGCTTGTGTGCGTGTAGTCTGTGAGTGAGACTTCTTTGATTGTAGCTCTGTGCTGTCGGAATGGAACAGTAGTTCCCGCCAATTCCTTCACCACCACGGCCTCAGAGGCCTAGGCCGTGGCCAGAGACGAGTTTGCATCATCCACGTGGCTCTGTCGCCTCTGCATCTCGCCCTGTCCTGTCATCTGTCCCCGCCAGGGTGTCAGCCATCCCTCAGCTCCCTTGTGCCCTGTGTCCCACCCAAGGCGGGCTGGGCGGGCAGGCCTCCTTTGTCTTCTTTCACAATCTACTGTTTCTGAGTGTACACGTTGCGCTGTTTGTGTTTGACCCCCTGACTTGTAGCCAGCTTGTGTAAGACCCCTTGCAGAATGAGAACGTTAAAAACAAGAAACCCACCCAGTACTCACACCATCAAGTCTGTTCTAGAGCGTACAACCGTATTAACACGGAGGCCTGCCTGGCTACTTTTTTAACATATTGTTAAGTAATATTAAAATCATGTCTTTCTTTTTGAAAGATGGAATACATTAGTACAGCAGGAGACCCAGTCTGGTTGCTTTCTGCTGGGGATGGTGGGTGTGGTGGGAGGTATCAAATGGGTGGTACGTGTTCCCAGGGAGCCAAGATCACCAACTCCAAAGTCACTTCCTGGTGTCTTAGGGTTAGTTCCTGGTGCTGTCAGTTGTATTCTGGACAGCAAGCTGGTACAGGTACCAGAACAAAGCGGTCAGCAGGACACAACAGCAAACCAAATGATGCCAAGAAGTACTAGGAAGCTGCAAGATAGAGTTGTGGGTTATGCCTGAGGTGGGAAGATCATCAGGCCCAGAGTGACACTGACAAAGCCAGTGGACCAGTTGTAAGAGGGAAGGAACAGTAGGTCCTAGCCTCCTGAAGATTTTGCTCCAGAGAACAGGAAGTGAGTCAGTATCTAGAGATATGGAATAGACTGCTTTCTTTTCTGTCTTTTCCAGGTGAGGACAGCACATCCCTGTGCTCCTGGGATAGATAGTTGAGCAAAGAAGTGCATGCAGGTCTGTGACCTTGCATTAACAGTGTTCTTGAAAGGGGAGAGATTCTGGTTCTATTCCCAGAGATACTGGTATTGTCTCCTGGTTGGGGAAATGGTTAGAGAGACCCAGCATTGGGCTTGCCTCCCAGGGGGCCCCAGACAGTTGTCTCTCAGGGCCTCCATTTCTTCCACTGGAGCCAAGCCACCTGCCAAGAGGAACCCAGAGTCTCCAGCTGTAGCATCGGCTGGAACTGTTGGCCCTATGATGGTGATGGGAAGACCTCAGTGCCCCAGCATCAAGTACCATGCTGGGGCCCAGAAATACTCCTTACAGATCCACGGTGGTGCACTACAGGCCAGTTCCTCACGCTTCCTAGCCATATGTTGTTCACTGCCAGGAATTACTTCCTTTTTCCCTAAAAACCTCAAGTTTCTTTGGCTCTGCCATCAAGGGTGCATAACCTCACAGTTTGAGGAACAAAAAGTAAAAGATGGAAGCCTCTGGTCCCAGTTGGAGGAGAGGGGAAAGTAGGTGCTGAGAGAGTTCTGAGGGCAACCTCTTCCATTCTGTGAAGGCCGCCAGGATGCCTGCAGCTCAGCCGAGTGGTCATTCCATTTTTAGATGGGCATTGGCCTAGGAAGGCCGAAGACTTCCTGCCAGAAGCTGTGGGCAGGCATGTTTGAAAATTTCTCTTACTCAATATAAATCTGAAATAAGGTAAGAAGTGAAAAGAAACATGGAAATATTTTCATCAAACTTTTATATACTGCCTTAATTACTTTTCTATTGTTATGAGACACTGTGACCAAGGCAACATGTGGAAAAATGTGTTTAAATTTGGGCTCACAATTTCAGAGGGTTAGAATCTCTGAATGTCATGGTAGCAGGCAGGTAGAGGATGACACTAGAGTTGAAGAGACACAGGAATGAATGGTGCTAGTCTCTTGAAGCCTCAGAGCCCTCCCCCATGGCACACCTGTCCAACAAGGCCATGCCACTTAGTCCTGGACAAGTTCTACCAACTGGGGACAAGTACTCAAACATGAACCTTTGGGGAGCCTTTCTCACTCAAACCACTGCATATACCCATGCCACTAAAGTGAACCAAACACTAAAACAAACTGAAGTGAAAAGGCACCAATCTCTTTTCTGATACCATTAAATCCATCTTGATTTTTTTATTTGCTGAGCAAGTGTGATGGCAGGTGTCAGTAAGTGCACTTCATGGCTTGAGGAGCATCTCTGAGTAGCAGTGTCACTGCTTTCTTGGGGTCTTTGAAGTAGTTTTGGAAGTTTTCTGCTAAGACAGGGATTCTCAATGGTGAGCATGTGACAAACTCCAAATCCAAGTAGCAACAAGCTTCTCAGTAGTCCCTCCACAAAACATGACAGCAAATTTTGTTTTCTAAAAGGATTTGAAACAAAAAAAAGACACTAGGTGTGGTGGCGCACACCTTTAATCCCAGCACTCGGGAGGCAGAGGCAGGCAGATCTCTGTGAGTTGGAGGCCAGCCTAGTTTACAAATCGAGTGAGTCCAGGACTGCTAAGGCTACAAAGAGAAACCCTATCTCAAAAACCTCTTAAGTTTTCCCCAGATGTCAAGAGAAAATGCCTTGGTTTTTGCACAAGCCTTTAATCCCAGCACTCGGGAGGTAGAGGCAAGTGGATCACTGAGTTCAAGGCCAACCTGGTCTACAGAGTGAATCCAGAATAGCTGAGGCTACACAGAGAAACCCTGTCTCGAAAAAAGAAAATGCCTTGGCTTCACTGCAGTCACAGACTGCATTGTTATGGACCTGCCTCCATGGTGACTACTCACGATAAATGATCATATATGCGCTGACCAAGGGGCGGGGGGAGGGGGCACCAGCTTGCTGAGACTCCTATAGTGTTTTCATATGGGCAGCACATGACTGACAGGAGACAGAAATTTCGTGAGCCCTCAGAGGGCATAGTTTCATCCTGAAGGAAGTTTTCAGATCTCAGTACTATAGAAAACGAATATGGAGTCCATGGATGGATAAGAGAGGCTACTGTGGCTGAAGTTCTATAGGTGAGACAAGGTAAGAGTCACCAAGGCCTTCACACTACGAGTCCAGGCAGTGGGTCACCAGAAAACAGCAAGACTTTCAGCTTTTCTCTTAAGCTGGGTAGAAGACACTATAGTGAAAAGTTCCATATATAATGGTATATGGAAGACTGGTGGCAAGTAGTAAAACATTTTTCAAATGTATAGACAAAATACCTGGTCTACATAATGAGTTGCAGGACAGCAGCAGGCAAGTTCCCAGTCAAGCCACTAGGAAGTAGATGTTCTTTAGAGCAAGAAGCTTAAAGCAGTAAGTTGCTTGGTCTTGCCTCAAAGGCTGTATGAGGCCCATGTTTGGATGCACAGACAACTATCCCTTTGGCTGCTTGAGTAGTGAATACAATGTAAGTTGTTTTGGTTTTGGTTTTAGAGACAGGATTTCTCTGTAGCCCTGACTGTCCTGGAACTAGCTCTATAGACCAGACTGGTCTCGAACTCATGAGAGATCCACCTGCCTCTGCCTCCCAAGTACTGGGATTGAAGGACTGCTCCACCATGTTTGGCTTTTAGAGACTGGCCATTTGCATAAGGTACCATGGGTTATTACAATGAAAGTTCCAAGTGTGTCCTGTTTGTTAAAGGGTAGGAATTTTGCTTTTGTTTTTGCCTTTTGCTCCTGCAATCTGGGTACCAGTAAGTCCTCAGAAAACTATCACCCAATAGAGGAATAACACTGGCAGAATAAGTTATAAAACTAAAAACACATTAGATGAATCAAACTATCCTGATTGCCCCTAAACACTTTTCCATCTTAGTCAAGTAAAATTCAATGTTGGCACCCAGTCGATTTTCTCAGTCTATGCCAAAAGCAAGAAAGATGCAGCTTTAGGAGTTTTAATCTGAAGAAATCCAAAAAAGATAGATGATACGTTTATAGGCAAGAAGCTTAAGATACCAGTTTTAGCAGGATGTGGTGGTGCACGCCTTTAATCCTAGCACTTGGTAGGCAGAGGCAGGCAGAGCACTGCGAGTTTGAGGCCAGCCTGGCCTACAAAGTGAGTCCAGGACAGCCAAAGCTACACAGAGAAACCCTGTCTCAGAAAACAAAACAAAACAAAACAAAAAACCCAAAAAGATACCAGTTCCAAGTCAGGCAAAGCGGTGCACCTTTAATCCCAACACCCAGGAGGCAGAACCAGGTGGATCTCTGTGAGTTCAAGGCCAACCTAGTCTACATAGTTACAGGACAGCCAGGGCTTTTGTACAGAGACCTTGTCTCAAGGGGAAGGGGGATGAGTTACAAAATCTAAATGTACACGATGGCAAATGCATACAATTAAAATACTGTGAAGAAAAATATTTAAAAATTAAACAAGTTTCAAATGGTACTTTAAAACACATGATATAGAAAATATATAGAGCTACCCACAGAAGAAATCGGTGAATTTATGGTACGTGGGCATACACTTTTAAACCCAGCACTCAAATGGTAGAGGCAGGGGGATGTCTCTTGAGTTCAAAGCCAGCCTGGTCTACAAGGTGAATTACAGCCAAAGATACACAAAATCTGTCTCCGGCTGAGTGTGGTGGTGCACGCTTTTAATCCCTGTCTCCAAAAACCAACAAAAGAGTGGATGACTGAGAAGAAATTGTAGCTGAATTGGTTCACGCATGCATGCATACATACACACATGTAAACTGAGAATGGAAGCCAAGATCTCATGCCTGCTTCAAGGTAAGAACTAAATCAGAGCAGCATCACCATTCCTAGAAATAATCCAGAGTTGATGGAAATTGTTCAGTTCCACAGACCATTTTTTCCATCAGATTTTTGCTTTTAATGTTTAGCCTGTTCTTTTTTCTTTGAGACAGTGTCTTACTATGTAGTCCTGGCTGTCTTTGAACTTACTATGTAGACTAGGCTGGCCTTGAATTCAAAGATCTGCCTGCTGCTTCCCAAGTGCAGGGATTAAAAGCGGGGGCCACCACTGCCTGGCATATTTAGACTTTTTAGTTCTTCATATATTACACATACTATTCTTTCCTGTTGGGTGAATAGCTGGCAGAGATTTCTCCCACCCTGCAGACCGTCTGCGGACTCACTTGAGATTCTTCAGTTTGATGAGATTCCATTTTTCAGTTGTTGGTCTTATGTCTTGTGCAATCAAAATCTTATTCAAAAAATCCTTTCTTGTGCTTATAAATTGAAGCATGCACTCTTTTTCATGTAGCACTTTTAGGGTATCAGATCTTATGTTGAGGGTTTTGATCGATTTGGAGTTGAGTTTTGTGCACAGTGGGAGACAACGATATAATTTCATTTGTGTCAGTTTTCCTGGCATTTTTAAAGATGCTTTCTTTTCTCCAGTGCATATGTTTGCTATTTTTATAAAAATTCAGATTAACTGTAGTTACATGGAATTGTATCTTGGTCCTCAATTCTATTGCATTCATCTGTGTGGTTTTGTGCCAGTATTGTGCCTTTTTTTTAAATTAATATTATTCTAGTATAATTTGAAGTCATGTGTGATGTTGCCTTTTGCCACATTCTTTTCGTTTGATTGTTTTGGCTATCTCTGATTGTGCCTCCCTATACATTTCTGGACCTTTAAGTAGGGCAGTCACTTTTCTCAATATTATTCTGATCCGTGAGTGTGTGTGTGGGGGGGGGTGTCTCTATCTTCTAATGTATTCCTTAATTTCTTTCTTCAGAGTCTTAAAACTTTTATCATAGAGGTCTTAAATATCCTTGGTTATACTTATTCATAGGTTCTGTGTGTCACTTTGTTGAACATGATTATCAGCTCAAAGAATATTTTGGTGGATTCTTTAAGACCTTTGGTGTATAGAATTGGTATCATCTGCAAAAGGAGATGCTTCTTTTCCTGTTGGTATTCCTTTTCTTTAAGCACTGTATGGAATAGAAGTTGAAAAGAATGGAAACCCTTTGTCTTATTTCTGATTTTAGTGGGAATACATTGAGTTTTTATTTAGTACGATGTTGGCTATAAGTTTGTTTGATATATAGTCTTTATTATGTTAAGGTATGCTCCCTCCATGTCTAGCCTTTCCATGTCTCTGATCTTGAAAAGAGGTGTTTGGTATTGTCAAAGGCTTTTTCTAATACTTTCATGTGATTTCTGGGGTTCGGTCCATTTATATTATCAATTACATTTATGTATGTTGAATCATCAGCATCATTGGAATAGTCAAAATGGTCATGATGAATGCTTTTCATTATGTTTGTATTTTATTGGTTTTGTATTTATATTCATTAGTAAGATCAGTCTGATTTTTGCTCATGAGCGTGCATGTGTGTGCATGTGTGTGCACTTGATCACACATATGCACATACATACTTTACCTGATTTTAGTCTCAGAATAACTGGCTTCATAAAAAGTTTGGAAGATCCCAGGCATGAAGGCAGATCTCTGAGGTGTGAAGGTCAGCCTCGTCTAGTTCCAGGACAGCCAGGGCTACATAGAAGAAACTGTCTTGAAAAAAAGGAAAAAGAAAGGAAAAAAAATAGTATAAGTTCTTAGGGTATGTCCACATGGTTTTCTGAATTTTATTGATATCTGTTGTAATGTCTTCCTTTTCACCTTTCAATTTTTTTAGTTTAGGTCTTTTGGTTAATTTTAAAGGGTTTGTCAATTTCATTTATCTTTTTAAAGAGCACCCACTGCATTTCATTGATTCTTTGTCATTTTAAAAATTGGTTCTATTTCATTGGTTTCTGTCCTGCTTTTGGTTATTTCTTCTCCTTTATTCTAGAGTTCTCAGAATGCTTTGATAAAAGACATTTATGACTATCAGCTGTCACCTCAGGGACTCTTTATTGTGTCCCATAGATTTTGATATGTGTCTTCATTTTCACTCAATTTGAGGAACTTTTAAATTTTCCTTTGTTTTTCAAGACAGGGTTTCTCTGTGTAACAGCCCCGACTCTCCTGGACTCACTTTGTAGACCAGGCTGGCCTTGGATTCAGAGATCCGCCTGCCACTGCCTCTCAGGTGCTGGGATCAAAGACGTCACCACACCTGCCTTATGTCTCCTTCTTGATTCCATCATTGACCCATCAACACTCAGTAGTGTATTACTAAATTTCCATGAGCTTGTGTACGTTTTATCACTGTTGCTATCTAGCTTTATTTCACTTTAGTCAGATAAAATATAGGATGTTATTTCAGTTTTCTTATACTTGTTGAGACTTGCTTTGTGTTCTAATATATGATCACTTTTGGGGAATGTTCTATAAATGTTACCTCCATTGTATTTATAATGACACTTAGCTCCATTGTTTAGTTTTGCCCAGATGACCTGTCTGCTGATGAGAGTGATGTACTGCCGTCACCCAGCATCACTGAATTAGGCTTACTTTGCAACTTTACATCTAAGTGTTTGCCCATATTTGGGATATATATACAGGGTCTCTCTGTGTAGCCCAGGCTGGCTTCCAGCTCAAGAGATCTGCTTGTTTCTGCTTCCCGAGTACTAGAATTAATGGGGTGCACCACTATGCCCAGTTACAGTGTCCTTCCTTATCTCTTTGAAGTCTGTTTTGTCAGATAGTAGGATGCCTGCTCATTTCTTAGTTCCATTTGCTTGGAATACCTTTTCCCACCTTTTACATTAAGGTGGTGTCTGTCTTTGGATAGTGAGATGTATTTGTTGGACGCAGAAAACAGATGAATCCTGTCTTCCAATCTGCTAATCCATTCTGTGTTTAACAGTATTTGTCTACTTTTACCTCCTGTATTTAGTCCTGTGACATCTTTTTCATTTTTATACTTCTCTTGAGACCAAAGCATTTCTTTCTGTAGCCTCTGTAGAGCTCACTTAGTGGTCATAAATTTCTTTAGACTTTTTTTTATGTGCATTGGTGTTTTGCCTGAATGTATGTCTATGAGAGGGTGTCAGATCTTGGAGTTACAGACAGTTGTGAGCTGCCATGTGGGTACTGGGAATTGGACCTAGGTCCTTTGGAAGAGCAGTCAGTGCTCCTGACCACTGAGCCATCTCTCCAGCCCCTTTTTAGACTATTTTTAACATGAAAGTTTATTTACATCTTCAATTTTAATAGACAGTTGTACTGGATAATAGTATGATTTTACAGTTGTTCTTTCAGAGATGTATCTCAGAATACATTTTTTAAAACCCATGTAGCTTTAAAGTGTCTCTGTAAAAGAAATCTGTTATTCTGATTAGCCTGCCTTTACAAGTGACTTGACTCTTCTCTTGCAGGTTTCAATATCCTTTTTGTCTGTGTTTTGACCAAATTACGTTGAGCTTATTTTCTTATCCTACCTATTTAGTATTCTGAAGGCTTCTTGTATCTGACTTGGCATCATTCTCTAAATCAGGAAACTCACTTCTATCTAATTGAAAATATTTTCTGTATAGATCTGGAGAGATGGCTTAGACCTTAAGAATACATGGTTTCTCTTCTAGATGATCAGGATTTGATCTCCAGCATGCACATTATGGCTCACAACTATCTGTAACGCCAGTTCTAGGGGGCCAATGTCCTGTTCTGGCCTCTGTGAGCACTGACACATACATACACAGACATACAGGCAACACACACAAACTTTTTTAAAGAAAAATATTTGGTGTAGTATTCGATGCTCATAATTCAAAGATTAGGCCGGGTGTTGTGGTGCACACCTTTAGTCCCAGCACTCAGGGAGGCAGAGACAGGCAGATCTCTGTGAGTTCCGAGTGCAGTGCAGCCAGGCCTACACAGAGAAACCCTGTCCCGAAGGAACAAAACTGGGTGTTTTTATGATGTCCCAAAGCTTTCATATATTCTGTTCACTTCTGAAAGATCCCTCATTGACCTTAACTATGTGATCCTTATGTGTCTTCCAGTCCTAGTACTGTTTCCTGGACAATCTATTCTGCTGATGATTTCCACTGAGCTTTAAGTTTGGCTTGAGTTTTTCATTTCCAGCATCATTTTGGTTTGGCTTTTTTTCAACAGTTCTTTTTATTGAAGTAATTGTTTCCTAGAATGACTTCATTATTTCACTCAGCTCTTTGTTATTGTTCTCAGAGTGCATTCATTTTTAAGTTTGTTTTTGTTTTTGTTTTATGTATACCTGCAGGCCAGAAGGGAGTACCAGATCACATTATAAATGGCTATGAGCCACCATGTGGTTGCTGGGAATTGAACTCAGGACCTCTGGAAGAGCAGTCAGTGCTCTTAACCTCTGAGCCATCACTCCAGCCTCATTCATTAAGGTGTTTCAACGTAGTTATATTCTTTTAAATTCTTTGGAAGTTCTAACAAATCATTCCCATAAGGAGCCAGTACTATAGGGAAGAGATAATTATCTTGGTTTTTCATGTTTTTGTTTCTGTGCTGGGACTTGACAATCTGGAATTAATGTGTTGGTTAAAATTTTCTTTCCTTTGTATGTTTTTACGTTCAAATCCCCTTTATTCTTTCAGTGGTGGCATCTACAATGCTCAAGAGATAACTAAGTTGATGTGTCATTTCCTGTATGGTATTGATATTAGGGCCAGAGGCGCTACCCCAAGTCTTCCTATTTGGATCAGGTGCTGTCCTGTGTCAGCTGGTGCCTCTTGCATTGGTCTGCAGCTTTTGCTGTGAGTTCTGGAGTTCCACAAGTGCCAGTGGTCCTTACTCCAGTTCAGACCTGCTCCCTGCACTGGGTCTGCACTTTATCCTGAAGCTGGTGTGAGATACGGAACTTTCTGAGAACCTGTGGACATAAACTGGAGTCAAATTTGGTCCCTCACCCCAAGTTCGAAGCTTCTGCTGAAGCTGCTGCAAGTCATAAAGCACTAGTGAGCTCTACCCTGGTTCATGACTCATTTCCTCTCAGTCTTTAACTGTCCAACACTATTCCAAAATCCCAGGTCTCTTCTGAAACCCAAGGCAATCTATGAACCCCTAAAATCAAAAGACAGGTTATATACTTCCTGTATATGATGACACAGAGTAAACAGTCCCATTTCACAAGGGAGGAATGAGAAGATGGCAAGGAAATACCATTTCTAAAGCAAATCCAATCCTGTGACTCCCTACTGGCATGTGAGAATCCAAGTGGTATCAACTGGGCTCCTTGGGCATCTCTATCCTCCAGGATATGTACACACATTGTTGGGCCAGCTCCACTCTGTGCCTGGACATTAATGTGAGCGCTGCCATTTAATCCTGTGATCTTGGAGTAGTAGCTTAATTCCCTGGTGCCTCATCTTCACCTTTGATGAAAATTATACTACCTCCTAAAACTGTTAAAAGGAAGGGATTAATACATGGCAAACCCTTAGCACAGCACAGTCTTCTTCAGCCAGCACACAGTTCCTTTCTTGCCCTGACACTTAATATACCATTATGCAATCGCATGCTGCCCTGGTTTAGCAGTCATGGCACATTCTCTGTATGGCCTGCCACCTACTTCCTACCCATCCCTTTTCCTTTATATCCTGGACCAGGACTGAAGATGCCCAATGCAAAGCACTGGGCTAGTACCCAGTCACTTGAGTAGCTCATAACATCGCCTATCCAATGGTCTCCTAGAAGTCTTCATTCCTCAAGTTTTAAGGCAACCTCTGCCCATGAAGCCTTAGGCAGGGCTGGCAGCTCTCCTTGATACCTCTGAATTGGGGGAAAACAGCAAGCATATTTCTCCTTACCAGCTGGTCTCTCTTGAGCAACCAGAAAACACCCATCGTCCACGCACACATCCCAGCCCGACTCTCAGAGCAACACAGTAGTAAGTCCATTTATTATAAAAAAAAAAAAAAAATAAGCGGTTAGGAAATAAAGGTGCACTGGGAGTGGTGGTGCAGGCCTTTAATACCAGCACTCGGGAGGCAGAGGCGGGCAGATCGCTGTGAGTTCGAGGCCGGCCTGGTCTACAAAGTGAGTCCAGGACAGCCAAGGCTACACAGAGAAACCTTGTCTCAAAAAAGAAAAAGTACTTTCACTTTTGAAAATAAGTGTTTTTGCAAGGTAATGGTACTGGATGCATCTATGTGGCTCTGCTGTGTCTGGGAAGGCTCTAGTGTACTATGTAACTGTAGTGCAGCACAGATCAGTCAGGGAGAGAGCTCACTACACAACAGGGTGTAGCTTCCGCCCTAGAGAGAGGACACGCTGCACCTATCAGTGACCCTGCCCATCTGTGGACCCTAGATCCCAGCAGAATGCAACACACTGAGTTGAGGACTGAGTCTGAGGATACCAATCCCTTAGAGCAGCTGTGCTGGTCACTGGCCACACGGACATGGTGGCTCTGCCTCACTGGCAGCACTCAGACAAGTGCCTGAGGAATACCTCGCCTTGCTCATCAGCGAAACACCGCAGGCAATGAGGGCACTGAAGGTCACCCTGACCTCTCTGGGCTGTGCAGACATGCCCACCCTCTGCAGAAGGTTCCATTTGTTGGGACCGAGAACCAGGCCTCCAGCCACCAGGTGCCACATGCTCCAGTGCATCCATCTCTAAGTACTTGGCAGTTTTGCTCCCTGTATGAATCCGACAGGGTCCTGGATCCTGGGAATCCTGCAGAGAAGGCAAAGGTCAGTTTACATGAGCTGTGCTGGATGTCACAAAGCCTCTAACAACTTGAGACACGCTATCTCAAAGTAGAACTTATATCCTTCCCACCTGCCTTGCTTCTTGCTGTATCAACACCTCAATTCCATCAGACATCAGCTCTCAGTCCACATACCGCAAGAGTACAGAGCAAAACTTTAGAATCAAGGAATTTACTTGGCTCTCTGGAGTTTCTAAAAGCTTAAATTGGCCCGGCACTTGGGAGGCAGAGGTAGGCGGATCACTGTGAGTTTGAGGCCAGCCTGGTCTAAAAAGTGAGTCCAGGGCAGCCAAGGCTACACAGAGAAACCCTGTCTCAAAAAAACAAAACAAAATAAAACAGCTTAAATTGAAAAACCTCATTCCTCAAATCCTATGATTCTTGCTGTCTTGACCAAGGTGCTGAGTGAACAACTGAATTAGTCCTACAGGTACTTGGTTATATCGTGAAAGAACAGGTCTGTGTGGCCTCTCCTCCCCATCCATTAAGTGGAAGCCCTGATTGCAGCCCTCAGCCTTAGGCTGTTCACTCAAGGAAGGGACCCTGAGGCCGTGCCCCACAACCATCAGAGCGAGAGAAGCAGAGATGGGGGTGGGGTGGGCATCAGGACGTTAACCAGCCAACAGGCAAACTAGGTCCCACTGTCCCTAAATGTGACTTTACTGCCTCAGAGACCTACAGTGGCAGCCATGAATGTACCCTTGCCACAGTCTGCAACATGTGCTCTAAACAAGTGCCACAAAGCACTATGGGCAGAGGTGCCCATCGCTACATGTACGGGAGGCCTTAACTCCAGCACCTACCTACTCTTGCTGCTTTTACTTGACATCTGAATTTGGATTTTTCTCCGAGGGACAATGTCTTATCACTCATACTTCAACACCACTGTCATGTGGTTGTCCCCATAGGCAGAGCAACTATGGGGGCTTGAGAAGCCACAACTAATGCAGAGGACCTGGCTTGGCAAGCCTAGAACTGGTGAGGTCACTCCTGGCACATCACTGAAAGGGTGCTTGAGGCCATCATAACTGCACAATAAGTGACCTTGCAATCTAAAAGCACAGTCATGTTAGAAAAATGTCCCCATTCCTGCCCATGATTTTTCGTTTTTTTTTTAAAGATTATTATTTATTTTATATATATGAGTGCTTTATCTGAATGTAGGCCTGCACACCAGAACAGGGCACCAGATCACATTATAGATGGTTGTGAGCCACCATGTGGATGCTGGGAATTGAACTCAGGATCTCTGGAAGTGCAGCTAGTGCTCTTAACCTCTGAGCCATCTCTCCAAGCCTCATTCCTGCCCATGTTACATGCTGTAAGATTCTATCCTATGCCTTCTGTCCTAGGACTTCATGGGAATAGCCTCCTCTATGGCCTTCTCGCCCTGCACAAACCTGGTCTAGAATGGGATGGGGAAACATACACACTGCATTACATGATGTCAAAAGGACTGACTGCTGGAGCTAAGCAAGGGTTCGGAGGAGGGTCCTCTGCGACTGTGGAAGCCCTCTGGCACCCCCCTCCCCTTTGGCCTATGGACTTAGGGAAGGCCACAGGTTTCCACCAAAATCCTCCATTCATTAGGAGAACTGGTACTTGTGTCCAGCCCCCTGATATAAATTTAGCTCAAGGGAGGGGAAGAAAGGAATCCACCAGGACGCTCCTGTGCCCCTGGTGCACAGGCTGATGAGGTCCAGCAGCTGCTCAGAACAGAACAGTGTGGGTCACCTTCACAGATACCTTGTTCCTCTCACATTTTATTGGGAAGGAACGTTTCAAAGTCAGTTCTGCCTTCTCAGCCTGTTGATTTCCAGAGGTGCCTCTACCATGTCAGGAGAGTAAATTCACTGAGGTGAGTCTGGGGTTCATCCAAGGACAGAAGATGTACCTATACTAAGTGGCTAAAGTAACAAACCTTTCCTGGAAAATTGCAGATGTGAGTCTATCCAGGTGGACAATATACAACAGCACTAAAGCCAGAGGTGGCAACAGGCTATCCGAAGGACCTCATGCGTCCTGCCTCTGCAACATAGTAACAAGGGTCTCTATTTGAGAACAAGGGCAGACACAGAATCTCCAATAAAGCACCGGAGGCCTGGGGTATGCTTGTGTTGTATAGCAACAATGAGCAAAGAAACAGGAAAGGCCCTGAGGACAAGCTAGCCTTTACCAACAGGGGCCACCATGTGGTCCCCATAGCTAAATACAGTACCACAGAGGGGCTTTCTTTCTCTTTCTTTCTGTTTATTCGAGACAAGGTTTCTCTGTGTAGCCTTGACTGTCCTGGACTTGCTTTTGTAGATCAGGCTTGGCCTTGAACTCACAGAGATCTGCCTGCCTCTGCCTCTCAAGTGCTGCCATTAATGGTGTGCGCCACCACACCAAGCCACAAAGCGGTTTTCTATGGCCACACCCTAGGCCCAGGAGGGATTACTCTGCTCATACATGGGAAGGGCCCGTCACTAACAGTATTGTCAGCCAACAAATCTTTGTAGAAAAAGAGGCTCAAAACTAATTTAACAAGAAACAAACAAAATAAAACAAAACAAAAAATCAAAACTATATCTAAAGGGAGAAATTCTTTGGTGCTCATACCTGTCTCTGGGATGCTTGGTACATCAAGGACATGATCTTTTCCTCTAGCTCTTGAATCCTACTATGAGCTCGTTCCCGATCTGCCCTTTCTGACTTGAAGTCATCCTTGTAAGCAAGAATCTGAGAAAGACAGAATACACATTTCCATTCAAGGAAGGAGAAAATCCTTACCTGGCTTCTCCCACTTCTCTATGACTATCCCACCCAGTGCCACCAAAAGTGTCCCAAGGCTATGGCCATTGCCTGTGGAGTGTAAACATCCTTTTCAGTGCTACGCAGAGGGCACCTGCTGCTCTAGCATCTGCACTCGCTCCAGCGCAGTGTCCCGGGCCATCGTCACAGCTGTCAGCTCCTGTTTTGCTTCTGCACAATCATTTATTTTCTCCTCCAGCTGTCGGTTAAGCCGGGAAATCTCCTTCTTCATCAGCTCAGGCTCAAGAGGGACCTGCCGCCTCTTTAGCTGGGCGTGTAACCCCTTCACATACTCATCCCTACTGGCATCATAACGCTGCCACTTGGCATTGAGGTCTTCCACCTGAAAAGATAGAGCCAAGAGACTTTTGCTCAAACCAACATAGATCTGTGGTTACCAGCAATAATTTACCAAGTACGGTTTTCCTAAGGAAAAACTGCCTCCCTTTCCTTTTTGTATAGAGTTCTAAGCTTACCAGGAACCCTGATACATTAAAGTAACAGCCACACTAACAGTCATTTTCTGTTTTGTTTTGTTGAAACATGGTTTCTCCATATAGCCCTGACTGACCTGGAACTCTGTCTGTAGACCAGACTGGCTTTGCACTCACAGAGATCTGCCTGCTAAGTGCTGGGATTAAACGTGTGTGCTACCACCACCTGGCCATATTAATGGTCTTAAACAGATATGAACTCAGTGCAATTTCCCTGCCTTAAAAACTACTTCCTAGCTGGGTATGGTAGTGCACGCCTTTAATCCCTTGGAGGCAGAGGCAGGTGGATCTCTGTGAGTTCAAGGCTAGCCTGGTCTACAGAGTGACTTCCAGGATAGCCAGGGCTATTACACATAGAAACTATGACTCACACACACACACACACACACACACACACACACACACACACACACACACACACACAGAGAGACTACTTCCCAGAGACAGAGTGAGAAAAAGAAAACCCAAAACTACTGGGTGCAGTGGCACAGACAGTCAAGTACTTTCTGAGCAAGCATCAAGACCTGTAAAAGTTGGGTATGATGCATGCGGCTGTAATCCCATTGCTGGGGATGGGGGGACAGGCAGATCCCTGGAACTCACTGCCAGACAACCTAACCAAAGCTATATGTTCCAGATTCAGCAGAGACCCTGCTGCAAGAAATAAGGTGGGGCACAATTGCCTAATGGCGTCTTGCAGCCTCCTCATGCAAGCACAAGCACATATACAACACACGCACTCTGAACTACTTCCTGGTGGTAATTCTTGTGCCTCCTTTATTGACTAGTCAACTCTGGGAAGACAGAGAAAGCCAGGACCTATACGTTCTCTGTGGCAGAAAGGTCAGGTCTCTGGAGACTGTGTGTACCAAGTTAAAACAGCGGAGGGGGGCATTAGCTAAAGACAAAGCCTTCGTTGGCCATTTGTCAGGGTTGGTGTTTCCCTTCAAGGGTGTTAGATACTCACGTGAGTCACCTTCTGTTTTAATAGTCTGTTTTCTTCCTGTAACTTCTCAATGACACTCTGGCCAGAAGCATCCCCTCTTGTGCACTCCAGCTACATAAGGAAGAGACAAAGAGAAGCCATGTCACTGTGTGTGTGTCACATGTAGCAAAGGAGAGGAAGCTGCAACCAGGGGCTGAGGTCACAGACTGTAACTGCAGCTGCACCGTAGGAGGCAGTGACTGTTCACTCGATGGAGAAGCAAAACAGATAGAAAAAATAAAAAAAGAAACTGGACTTTTCAAGTCCAGCTCCTCCTAGACAGGAACATAATTTCACACTCTAACAGAGACATACCACCCTCAGCACCCAGGAGCTTTCCAGGTCCCTGGTGTGGGCCTGGCCACAGATCCATCTGACTTCTGCAGAGTCACCAAGACAGAAATCCTGCCTATCGACAAGTGAGCTAATCTAGATGAAGCAACCGAACTTGTGCTTCACACAAGGTCAGGATCAGGGGCATTCAACCACAGAAGTCACATCCCAAACTAACCCCCAACAGCAGCTGTAAAGTCTCATAAACTTTTCTGGAGTATACTGAGTACCCCAGAAATCCCAGGCATTCAGCAATACAGAGGGACTGCCAATCACTGACATTAGTTTTAAGAATTCCCCTTGAATGACAGGAAGTGCATGTCCTAACCCAGTCTGCTGGGAAACCCCAGATGACTCAGCCAAGTCCAAGGCAGAGAAGTGATACTGACTTAAGAGCCTGTGTGCCATAAGCCAGCACCCACCTGCCAGCTACTGAGGCTACTTTGAGATCTTCAAAGGGAATGTTACAGTGATACAAACTTGGACAAGAGCACCCATCACCTCTTATACAAAAACGTATACAACCATGCTGGAGAGATGGCTCAGAGGTTAAGAGCACTGGCTGCTCTTCCAAAGGTCCTGAGTTCAATTCCCAGCAACCACATGGTGGCTTACAACCATCTATAATGAGATCTGGTGTGCAGATCTCTTCTGGAGTGCAGGTGTACATGCAGGCAGAACATTGTATACATAATAAATCTTAAAAAAAAATTAAAAGCCTATACAACCATGTTCCTTCTAGGGAGATCTTTTTGTGAAATCCAACTGAGTTGGATGGTTCTCAATTGAGTTTCTCTACACTTTCGAGATGCTGCTGGTGGCCATGTGTCCCCTTTCCTCCGAACACACATACACACAGTCTCACAAACACTGCTGCAGCCTCAGAGAACTGCCTAGGAAGAGTGTGAGCAAGAGGCGCTGTGGCTCAGGTGGGGGGGTGGGGGCAGGGGTGCAGTGCACACTCGATGCAGAGTCAGCCTGGCCCAGTGTTGTGGTTGGAATTGGAAACGTCCCCCACGGGCTCATGGATTGAAAGCTTGCTCTGCTGCTGTTTGTAGAGGAAATAGAAAATTTAGGGGATGTAGCATAGCAGTCTGAAGATGATGCCTGGCCCCTAGTCCCAGTGTCTCATTGCCTGTCTGTCTCTGCCCTTCTCTGCCTCCCCCGCCACCTTCCTGTGTGCCCCTATGTGAGGACCCTCAGTCACTGGCTCGCATTACCTTGACCTAGGCTATGCCATGCCTACCATGATAGACCAGAACTCTCCCTGAAGCTGTTCTGTTGCTATTGTAGTCATAGTAACACAAAAGTCACAGATACACCCACTGGTAACTGAGGCCCTATGTGCCTGTTTTCCTGTCAGCTCTACACAGATCAGCACCGCCTGCCAGCAGGAAACAAGGTACCATGCCCGGTGCCTGGCCTATATTGAGTCCTGGTCCCCTCAGTCATGTGCTATTCCTGTCCAGGAGCCCTCTGGTGTGCAAGATGCATCTCTCCCCATGACTTATGGATGTCCTATGCCAAAAGCTTGGCCATGCTCCCCTCCTCAACCAGGCCTCACACAGACAGAGCTGTAACCCAATGTCCTGACCCGGAGGCACAGAGGGCTCTTCTTAGGTCCCTACTGCAACCTGGCCCTTCTGGCTTCTGGCCCCTCTGTCACCCCATTCTGCTGTCCACCTCTCCTAGCGACACAGCTCATCGTTTGGAGGCATGAAGATGTACTATGTACGATAATGAAGACCCAACAGCCCTGAGGCCGGCCCCACGGCAGCCTAGCTTATGGCAGGCCATGTCACGGGGAACAGGAGGCTCTTTATGAGGCTTTTGGCTGGATCAGGGTTACCACTCAGATGCGCGGAGCCTGTAAAAGGCTGCCACTCATGGATCTTCCAGCAGCGGCACCTAGACCTACCTCAGTTTGCTTGTTTGTCAAATACACGTGTGACAGGACTTCCTGGGGACAGTCCTTCTATCCCCAGCTCTTCCTAAGCTCAGTGTAGAAAAGACTGAAGTGCCTTCTCCTAGCCCACATACAGGATCAGCTACGGGCAATGCTGGGACTCGGGGAGACAGGCTACATGTCATGTGACCCATCAGATCTCTCCTGATAAGCAAGCTTATTCTCCTCACTGAGAAGAGCGTAGGTTCTGCAGCCCCAAGACCTCAGTGATCGCTCCGGAGTCCTAGAGAATGGCAGGCCACGCCTCTTGACACCAGAACCGTCACTTGATTTAGCTGCACTCCTTACCTCATCAGGGCTTTTCTCCCCAATGTCTCCCCGGGCGTGCTGTCGTTCATCCAGGCATTTGGCCAGGTGTTGGCACATGTGGGCGGTGGCAGCCAATGTCCTGCGCAGTTGGTGGGACTCATCAGCCAAGGAGCGGCACAGGATGTCGCTGGCAGCCCTGGCTTGTTCCTTCTCTACCACGCTTCTCCGCAGCAGGACGACCTCCTTCTCTCGCTCATGCTGAGGCTGGCTCATCAGCTGCTGCATCTCCCTCTCTTTCTCTTCTAGTCGCTCAGTAAGTCTTTCAACTTCCTAAGCAAAAAGTAAATGCAAGGTGCAGTTTAGGTGGCACGTTAGTATACTCCCAGCAGTGGGGAGGCTGAGGCAGGAGGATCAGGAATCTGAAGCCAGCTAGGGAGGCCCCATCTAAAAAAACGCAAAGGCAAGTTCAGTAGCTGTGAAAAGTAAAGCACAGCTTCATTAAATGAAACGATGTCAAAATCAAAGGTTCAAACCCAGGCATGCTAGGACATACCACACCTGTAACCCCAGCACCTAGGGAACGGAGGCAGGAGTACAAGAAGTCCAAGGAATCCCCCAACTATATAGCAACTTCGAGGCAAGTCTGGGCTATGTGAGGAAAAATTTTAAATTAAAAAATTAAAAATAAAGCAAATGTGATTAAAAAAAAAAAAAAAGAGCCGGGCGTGGTGGCGCACGCCTTTAATCCCAGCACTCAGGAGGCAAAGGCAGGTGGATCACTGTGACTTCAAGGCCAGCCTAGTCTACAAAGTGAGTCCAGGACAGTCAAGGCTACACAGAGAAACACTGTCTCGGAGTCGGAGGGGGGGGGGACCTGGCAAGGACGGTGTATCACTACATAACACTCTGGCTTTCGAGATAATAGTATAGTTAATGGAGTTTTTCATCTTATAATTTTTTTCTGTTTTGTTTTTTTGAGACAGGGTTTCTCTGTGTAGCCTTGGCTGTGCTGGACTCACTTTGCAGACCAGGCTGGCATTGAACTCACCGCGATCCACCTGCCTCTGCCTCCCGAGTGCTGGGATTAAAGGCGTGTGCCACCATGCCTGGCTTAATATTTTCAATCTTCATTTAAAATTAGTCTTAGCCAGGTATGGTGGTGCATCCATCCCTCCCTTCCTTCATGTATTTATTTTTGGTTTTTCAAGACAGGGTTTCTCTGTGTAGCCCTGGATGTCCTGGACTGTTTTTGTAGACCAGGGAGGCCTCGAACCACAGAGATCCTCCTTCCTCTGCCTCCCTGAGAGCTCAAATTACAGTGTGCGCCACTATGCCCAGTAGTACACACCTTTAATCCCAGCACTCGAGGAGGCAGGGGCAGGCGGATCTTTGTGAGTCTGAGGCCAGCCTGGTTTGCACAGAATGAGTTCCAACCATCCAGGGCTACATAGTGAGATGCTGTTTCAAAAATAATAATAATAATAATAATTACTGGGAGGCGAAGACAGGCTGATCTCTGAATTTGAGGCCAGGCCAACCTGGTCTACAGAGTGAGTTTCAGGAAGCCAGGAGCCATGGCCACAAAGAGAAACCCTGTGGTTGAAATAACAAAGTAAAGTTACTTAACAGAAATAGCAAGTATTTGCAGATATCATTCATTCAAGTGAGGTCATACTGAATTAGGACTATCCCTGATGTCCATTTTAGACAGAGGTACTTAAGAGAGAAGGTCATGTGAAGACAAAGACCTTGTAGATGTAGCACCTACAAGCCAAAGAACACCAAAGACTGGCAGCCACTACCAGAGGTTGGCAGAGGTAAAGGACCTTCCCCCAAAACCTTCAGAGACAGCAGAGACACCTTGATCTGGTGCTTCGAACCTTTAGAAATGAGAAAATACATTTCTGCTTCTTTAAGTTCACCATTTGTAGGTTTCTAGGACCCTCTGGAGCCTTCTATTTCCCTGTTCTCCCATATTTCTCTCACCTAGAGTCCCAAAAGGATGTCCTCACATCTATCCCAATCTCCTGGTAAGTGGAAACTTTCATGGGACATGCCCCCTTGGGCTAGTGCCCAATTATAAGCGACTATATACCATTTGAGTCTTTCTGCTTCTTGGTTAACTCATTCATTATGATCATTTCTAGTCCCATCCATTTGTCCACAAATTTCAGCATTTCCTTGTATTTAATAGCTGAGTAGTATTCCATAGTGTAAATGTACCACAGTGTCTTTATCCATTCTTCTACTGAGGGACACTTACACTGTTTCCAGGTTCTGGCTATTATGAAATAAGGCCGCTATGACCATGGTTGAGAATATGTCCTTGTTGTGTACTGGAGCATCATCTGGGTATATTTGTGATGGATGGATCTGGGCTCAGAGGTTCTGCTCAAACTATTGCACTAACCAAGGACAATTCATGCAGTAAACATCAAACCCCTACTCAGATCTAGCCAATGGACAGGACATTCTCCACAGTTGAGTGGAGAGCAGAGACTGACTCTGACATGAACTTTGATACCCCATATTTGACCATGTTCCCTTGGTGGGGAGGCCTGGTGGCACTCAGAGGAAGGATAAGCAGGCTACCAAGATGAGACTTGATAGCCTATAATCATCATATAGTGGGGGACCTCCTCGGTCACAGACATAGAGGAGGGGAATAGGGTGAAAGTGGGAGGGAGGGAGAAACATGAGGATACCAGGGATGTAATCTGAATAAATTAATTAAATAAAAAAAGAAAAGCAAAAAAAAAATTCACCATTTGTGGTACTTTGTTTAGAAAACTACTATAGCCTGAAATCCTAATTACTACTTAAAAAAAAAAAAAGACTGAATGTGGCAGCCCATGTCTGTAATCCTAGCACTTGGAAAGCTGAGGCAGAAAAACTGCCAAGAATTTGAGTCAGCCTGCCCTACCTAATGAGTTCTAGGCCAGCTGAAAATAATTATTATTTTGGTTTTGGACACTGGGTCTCTTTGTAACTTAGGCTAAGCTCAAACTCATGGCAGTCCTCCTGCCTCAGGATGTGCTGAGACTACAGGTCCTTACGTGCAATTTGGTTTTACTTTGTTTTAAGACTTTTTCTGAGCAGAGTATAGTGGCACAGGCCTGTAATCCCAGCACTGGAGAGGCAGAGGCAGGATCTCTGAGTTTGAGGCTAGCCTGGTCTACAAAGTGAGTCCAGGATAGCCAAGACTTCACAGAGAAACCCTGTCTAGAAAAACAAAAACAAACAAACAAACAAAAAAAAAACTTCTGGAGAGCTAGGTGGTGGTGGCACACACCTTTGATCCCAACACTTGGGAGACAGAGGCAAACAGATCTCTTAAGTTCAAGGCCAGTCTTGCCTATAGAGTGAGTTCCAGGACAGCCAGGGCTACATAGAGAAACCCTATCTTGGAAGAAAAAGGGAGGAAAAGGGCTTTTTGGGGGGCTGGAGAGATGACTCAGCTGTTAAGAGCACTGAATGATCTTCCAGAGAATCCTGGTTCAATTCCCAACACCCACATGGCGACACGCCATCGTCTGTAACTCCAGTTCCAGGGACTCTGACATCCTCTTCTAGCCTCCGAAAGCCACCAGACATGCACGTAGTGCACAGACATCCATGCAGACAAAACACCCATACATATAAAGACTTTCTCTAGCTGGCCGAGACTGGCTTGAATCCCTTAGCTCAAGCTTAGCATACTGAGGGATAGGACCGACCTGCACACACCACCAGCCTGGCCAAAATGACCATAGTTTGGTTTTTTGTTTGTTTTGTCTTGTTTTTCAAGACAGGGCTTCTCTGTTTAGCCTTGGCTGTCCCGGACTCCCTTTGTAGACCAGGCTGGCCTCGAACTCACAGCGATCCACCTGCCTCTGCCTCCCGAGTGCTGGGATTAAAGACTGCGCCACCACTGCCTGGCCAAATGACCATTTTTAATGACCTGGCCTTACATTTGTGCTTTACCATATGTAAAGAATCTTCACATGTAAACAGTACATGATGAGATGACTTAGCCTCAATCAATCCGCCCTACAAAGAAGAAACTAATTCCCAAAAGCCAGGGATACAACTAAGCCTCTCCTAGCAGGAGACGATGGGAGGACACAGTCTCTAACATCCCTACACCTTGTCACCATGATAAATGAGACACTGACCATGCTATAAAGACACACTTGAATTATTACTGTCTTTATAACTTTATTTACTACTATGTCACATGTATGTGTGTATGATGTATGCAAGTTTACATGTGGTGTGGCGCACATATAGAAATCAGAGGACACTTTCAGGAGTTAGTGCTTTCCCTCTACCCTGGCTGTGCACAGAGACCAGCAGGCTTGCACAGAGAACACTGCTGCCCACTGAGCCATCTTGCCAGCCCCTGGATTTTATTAAATATAAAAACATTAGCCAGGTGGTGGTGGCGCACGCCTTTAATCCCAGCACTTGGGAGGCAGAGGCAAGCGGATTGCTGTGAGTTCGAAGCCAGCCTGGTCTACAAAGTGAGTCCAGGATAGTTAAGGCTACACAGAGAAACCTTGTCTTGAAAAACAAACAAAAAACAAAAACCCAAAGCATGTGTACTATTTGGAATTTTTTGTTTATGATTGTTTTGAGACAAAGTCGTTCACTCTAGACCAATGGTTCTCAACCTTCCTAAGGCTGTGACACTTTAATACAGTGCCTCATGCTGTGGTGACCCCCAGCCATAAAATTATTCTTGTTGCTACTTCATAACTGTAACTTTTCTACAGTTATGAATCATAATGTAAATGTTTTAGGAGAAAGAGGTTTGCCAAAAGGGTCATGACAGGTTGAGGACCCCTGCTCTATATAGTATAGCAAAACAGGAAGAGAGCAGTTGGAAGGAGAGGATTCTGATTCCAGGGTCAGGCAGGGTCTGTGAAGACAACAGGATGAAGTCGTGCAGTCACAGGCCACGTGGTGACTAGCACCACTAACCCAGAAAACCTCATCTGGAAGAAGTCTGCAAAGTCATCAGCCCTCAAGTTGCAGATGAGGTAAGGCGTCATGAGGACAAGTCTATGGCCTCATCCAGACACACTGGCTACTGTCAAAGGTGAACTTGTCAGTTCCTCCACATCCCCAGACTCCAGGATTCCCACCCTGTTAGACCTGCCTGACCTAGAACGCCTAGAGATCCACCTGCCTCTGCCTTTCCAGTGCTGGCATAAAAGGCGTGCACTTTAATGTCCAGCTGCTTCTGTGGTTTTAATCCCGCCTTGTTGCTTCAGTGAACAAGGGGTCCTCTGGGAGGTGATGGAGGTGATACAACTTCTGTTCTTCCCTCATCCGTGATTGAAACACACCCATCATGAAACTTACCAATGGGTTAAAAAAAAAAAACAAACACTCACTTTCATGGATAATGAATCATTAAAATGCTCCTTAAGAATTAAAAATTACGGGGGGCTGGAGAGATGGCTCTGGAGTTAAGAGCGCATGCTGCTCATACAGAAGACTGGGGTTCAGTTCCCAGCATCCACATCAGATGGCTCACAGCCACCCGCCACCTGCAACTCCAGTTCCGTGGAACCCGATGGCCTCTTCTGGACTCCATGGGCACCAAATAACCATACGGGTCACATACATGCACGCAGACATCACACATACACAAAATGAAGTAATTTAAATAAAATGTTAAAATATTTTTTAAAAATTCAAAATTTACACTTTCCTACTTGTATGTACACTCCTTTGGCCAACTTGGGAACCTGAAAAGGCCATTACCAGATGTGGCCCCTTGACCTTGTACCACATAAACATTTTCTAGTCCTACCGGCCCTCTTCAAATCACCTTCAACATGTGCTGTTCACAATTTTGTATCCACACACACACACACACACACAAAAAAAAGTCATTAATATCTTGCTTCTTTGGGTGTATCGTGTTATTTGATATTGTCTTGCATATAGCTCAGGCTGGTCTCAAATTCAGCTCCTTCTGCCTCAGGATAGCAAGTGTTGAGTTAAATGTGTGTGCCACCACACTAGCTCGGAACCAGCAATATTCTTAGTTGTTATAGAATTTGAAACAACTTCATAGTTGTTTATGTTCAAGTACATCCCACTGGCACATTTGAACCACTCAAGGTGCAGTTTTTATATATGGTCTATGTTCAAGGGCACATCTGGAGTCTTCAAAAAGTTTTCTGTGGAGGAAAGTGGATCTCTGTGAGTTCGAAGCCAGCCTGGTCTATAAAGTGAGTTCAGAACAGCCAGGGCTAAACAGAGAAACAAAAACAAAAAAAAGTTTTCTGTCATTGTATATAATGGAAAGGTAGCCCAGGAAAACCAAATCTTGGACTAAGTAGAGAAATCCCAGATATCACTAGGGGAAAAAATTCTTTTTCATTGTATCTGAACTGCTAACAGTATACACAGTTTGCACAGCTGTGTGGTTTTCTTTGCCGTTAACATCTTATGAAGATACCCTGCAATAACTCCCTTTGAAGAGTTTATTCTGGCTTTGACTTACATTGGATTTTTTTTTTTTGACAAAGCCTTACTATGTAGTCCAAGCTAACCCTAAGATTATAATCCTCCTGCCTCAGCCTCCTGAGTAGCTGGAACTATAGGCATACTGTGCTACTGGATTTCTTCTGGATCAAAACCCAGGCAACAATTACAGAAGCCCTGTGCTGTGTGATGTGCCTAATGCTGTGAGCTGTGAGCATCTGGGGTCGCTTGGCCCTGGTCATTTGCTTGTGATGTTTCCCCCCACCCACCCACCCCCCCGTGCTGTTTTTGCTTCTGAGAAGTCTAAAGCATGCCCTCCCCACCCCATGTCCAGAAATCTAAATTTGCACACAATCTTGTTTAATTAGTCGCCTATTGTCACAATATATTTTACTACATATGGAAATAATGATGTTAACCTTTTTTCTTTTCTTTTGTTTTTTTGTTTTTTGTTTTTTTCGAGACAGGGTTTCTCTGTGTAGCCTTTGCTATACTGGGCTTGCTTTGTAGACCAGGGTGTCCTAAACTTACGGAAATGCACTTGCCTCTGCCTCCCTGAGTGCTGGGAGTAAAGGCATGCGCCACCACTGCCCAGCATCTGTGAGCCTCTTGATACTGTGAACCAATCGGGGTCCTCTGCAAGGGCAATACATACTTTTTTTTTTTTTGAGACAGGGTTTCCCAGCTGTCCTTGAACTCAGATCCGCCTGCCTCTGCCTCCCGCGTGCTGAGACTAAAGGCGTGCGCACAGTCATCGTTCTAGCCCACATTATTTGTTTTCAAAATTAAGGCCAGCTGCAGTTATTCTCCTTTCGTTGCAGGTGAAGAACAGATCATTTAAAACATGTCAATGTGCATTCACCAGTAGAATTTAATGACAGTAAGAGGTAAGAAAAAGATAATAAAAAAAGCTGGGCGGTGATGGCGCACGCCTTTAATCCCAGCCCTCGGGAGGCAGAGGCAGGCGGATCGCTGTGAGTTCGAGGCCAGCCTGGTCTACAAAGTTAGTCCAGGACAGCCAAGGCTACACAGAGGAACCCTGTCTCAAAAAACAAAAACAAAAACAAGATAATAAAAAAATTAAGTGAGCCAAGCGTGGTGGTGCACGCCTTTAATCCCAGCACTCGGGAGGCAGAGGCAGGCGGATCGCTGTGAGTTCAAGGCCAGCCTGGTCTACAGAGCGAGTCCAGGACAGCCAAGGCTACACAGAGAAACCCTGTCTCAAAAGACAAAAAAAAAAAAAAAAAAAAAAAAAAAATTAAGTGATACCGTATTTACACTAATTCGACAAGCACACAATTTCTTTGTCACTTGCTAAAATTGTGCTTAGACATCTTTGTGTGTGTGACGTTAGTTACCCCAGAGCTTGAATGAGAATGGCCTCCAAAGGCCACAGATACAAATGCTTGGCTCCCAGCGGGTGGAACTGTTTGGAGAGGAGAGGTGCAGCAGGCACTGGGGAGGGGGTGCAGCAGGCACTGGGGAGGGGGTGCAGCAGGCACTGGGGAGGGGGTGCCCCTATCCCCCATCTCTTCCTCTGCCTCTCGCCTGTGGACCAGACGGAAGCTCTCAGCTACTGCTCAGCAGCACCGTACCTGCCTGCTGCCTTTCTCCTCACATGAAGGCCACGGATTCCCCCTCTGAAACTGTAAAAGTAAGCCCCTAGTTGAACACTTTCTTTTATAACTTGCCTTGGTCATGGTGTCTCTTCACAGCAATAGAAAAATAACTAACAGTTACTAGTGTGTAGTCATAGAATGTAGTACATTAATAATCATTAAGTTATATTAGCTACATTAGCCTTATCCTGTGCATACCTCTGCAAACCACATAACCAAAGAAGCTACATCATAGAAAGAAAAAAAAAAAACCAGCACTGAAATGAAATTTAACAGGGTAATTTTTAACAAGGTAATTTTTTAACAGGGTAATTTTTGACACATATTTCTACTATTACATTTAGTCAATTTGTCTTGGCAGGCTGGGGAGCCATACAATAGTCTTGTAATATTTAAAGTCAACAAAAATTTCCTAAATAAAATCGCAAATAATTCTGAAAATCCCCGAACAAAACCTATTATGCCAGAAGACCAGTAATTCTGGGACCGCAGACTGGTTCTGTCCGGAACCTCTACAGAGATACAGATAAGTCCCAGTTGGTGTGTGTGTGGATAACGTCTGCACTGAACACCAGCGGCCACCAGACGGCAAGTGTAGTTCTGTTCTGATTATGGGGAGCTTCCTTACTCTAACTGTTCCCACTGACTGATATTCTACTGACAAATTCTGGGGTTCCTTCAGATTGCCTTTCCCTACTCATCTGTGGCTCCTGATGTCCACAATGCTGACAATACAGACCTGGTGAGCCCTACATTTCCCTTCTGCTCTGGTATTTTACAACCCTCCTTCCAGAAAGAGGGAGCATTAGAGTAGGGAGACACCTGGTTGCTGTTGGTACTTTAAATGATGCAGATAGAAAACAATAACAGGGCTGGAGAGATGGCTCAGCGGATAAGAGCACAGTCTGCTCTTCCAGAGGTCCTGAGTTCAATTCCCTGAAACCACATGGCGGCTCACAACCATCTATAATGGGATCTAATGCCCTTTTCTGTCATTCAGGCATACGTGCAAATAGAGTACTCACATAAATACATAAATAAATAGATATTTAAAAGTTTAAGAAAACAATGCCAACATAATATAAAGTAGAACTTTCTAGTAAGCATGAAATCAACAAGAGCAAGTACACATGTCTTTGCAAAGAAATAACAGGTGAGAGAAATGCAAAAAGCATGTAGGATTATTTTATTCTTTCCTTATTTTTCAGATATTCTGAATTTTACCATCAGAAAGAAAAAAAGTACTCTTTTTTTTTCCCTCTAAAACCTTGTGCCTGGCCTGGTGGCAAAGGCCTATAATACCATCTACCTGGGGGACTTAGGCAGAGGGATCCAAAGTCAAGGTCTGCCTGGGACTCACAGTGAGTTCAAGGTCAGTTTGGGCAACTTAGTGAGACCAGGTCTCAAAGTAAAAAGTAAAAAGAGAACTGGAGCTACGTGCAGCTCAATGGTAGAGTACTTGCCTAGAATATGTAGGCTCGAGGTTCAATCCCTAGTACACAGGGGGTGGGGAGGGGAAAAAAACAAAGAAAAAAAGAAACCCAGCTGCAGGGGTGATCTTGGAAACAAACATTATCTTTTTAACAACTACTCTCCTCTCAGGCTTACTTTCTTTCCTGGGAAAACCAGGATAGCCATGGATCAAATGCCTGTATCCATCCAAAGGTAGGAATAACTGCTACAGGAAAGTATTATTGCTCTAGTTTCAATTTTGTGTGCTTATGGTATCTCACAGAGACCAACCACCACCAAGTGACAAGGAGGACCAAATAAGAGTGTGCACATTATCAAACACTGGCAGGCTCTTCCCATTTAATAGTAAAATTCCACCAACCCAAAAGGTGGGTCCTCTCAGAGCGCCATCCTTTAGAACCCTATGCATCTCTCAGGTCCCTCCCTGGCACCCCACACAAGGTTCAGGAAGCCACATTCTCCAGAAGACTTCCCCAACACAGAACACACAGACACATTACTAGCCAAGACCTGCACTGCACTGTCATAACATACACACACACACACACTGGAAGCTACACACATCTCCCAGAAAGCAATGCCTGTCAATATGTCCTTGAGACTCTCTAGGGCTGGTGCCTCCCCCATGCCCTTTAGAGCTTCTAGTGTCTCTCAGAACCATGCACCCACAGAACCCTGAACACCATTTCTCCTCAGAACTCCATCTTCTTCAAACTTGGTGCCTCACTCTTGTGGTTTCAATAAGAATGGCCCTCATAGGCTCATATATTTGCATGTTTAGTCATCAGGGAGTTAGCCCTATTTGAGAAGGATTAGGATGTGTAGCCTTGTTGGAGGAACTGTGTCACTGGGGGTGAGCTTTGAGGTTTCAAAAGCCCACACCAGGCCAGTATCTCTCTCTGCCTGTGGCTCAGGATGTTGCTCTCAGCTACTTCTCCAGCAGCAAGCTGCCATACTCCCCACCATGAGGATAATGGACTTGACCCTTTGACACTGTAAGCAAGGCCCCAATTAAATACTTCTTAAAATTGGAGTTGCCTTGGTCATGGTGTGTCTTCAAAGCATAGAGCAGTGATTAAAACAGCTATACACAGCTGGGCAGTGGTGGCGGCGCACACCTTTAATCCCAGGACTGGGGAGGCAGAGACAAGTGGATCTCTGTGAGTTCGAGGCCAGCCTGGTCTACAAAGAGTCCAGAACAGCCAGGGCTAACACAGAGAAACCTTGTCTGGAAAAACCAAAAATAAAACCAAACAAACAAATCAGCTACACAGTCCTTTAGGATCTAGACCACAGATTTGACAAGCTAACTACCAACAAAACCATGTGTCCAAGACTAACTCAGAATAAAACACCCCACAGATCCCTACACTCTCCAGAGCCCCTCAAGTTCCTCAGAACTTAACAGTTACGTTTTCCACAGCAGCACCCCTCAAAGTCAAGACACACCCAGGAGCTCAGCCCCAAATTTACCTCTATTACACGTCCCTCAGAATTGTTCATAACCTGAGTAGGACCCTCAGGACTTAGTACTAGTCAAAAGTCCACACCTCTAACACCCTGATGCTCACCAGAACCTCCTGCCCCAGAAACGCCTGCATACCCCTGCATTACATGCCTCGGCCCCTGAGCTCCCCAGACTCTGGCCCTTCAGACTGCAACCCTTCAGGATTCCCTGCGCCTCAGATGCCCGCGCCCTTCAGACCCTGTGAGCCTCAGGACCCCGCGCTCCTTAGGACCCACTTGCCTCAGGATCTCGTGCCCCTCATAACCCAACTCCCTTCAGACCCCAGCGCGCCCCTTAGACCACCACGCTCGGGACCTCGCGCTCTTCAGCCCCTCACCACACGCCTCACACCCTCGCGCCCCTCAGGGCCCCGCGCCATCCCCAGGCCGCCTTGGGCAGCAGCGCCTGCCTGCCCCGCACCTGACGCAGCTGGGTCTCGGTGGCTCCTTCCTCCTGCCGCCGCAGCTGCTCACGGAAGCGTTCCACCTGATCCAGAAGCGCGTCCACAAGCGACGGCGCTGTGTCCCCTTCCAGAGCCGCTAGACGGGTGCGGAGGCTCGCGATAAGGGCGTCGCGCGCGGCCAGCTGATCCCGAAGGCGCTGCAGCTGCTGGCCGGCCTCGTGGTACAGGCCACAGAGCGCGGCGGCCGTGCGCGGGGCCCCGTCCTCTCTACTAGACCTTGAGTCCCCAGACGACATGGCGGTGGGTCTTCTTGGGGACCTGGGGGCCTCCAACTTCTCCGGGAGCGACGACCGGCCTTCCCGGAACTTTTTCCCCCGCTGCCCTACTCCCAGGAGCCTAGTCAGCCTCCACCCACAGCTGGCTCCGCCTCCCCCACAGCCGGGAGTCTGGCTCCGCCCCCTCCACTCAGCGGTCTTGACGCACAGGCTTCATTACAGAGGCCGTCTGCCCACAGCTCATGACCGCGGCCCTATTCCCTGCGACTCAGGAGTTTTCCCGGAGTCAGATCCGGTCTGCGGCCAGTTCCTTAGGGTTAGGTATCTTTTGGTATAGCTGCTGAAGAAAAGCAAACAAATCAAAGGGCTTCAAACATATGACTTGGGAGTGTGGTCAGGTTTCATTGGCTGGGCTCCTTCCTCTTCAGATGCTTGGCTTGTGTTTGCCCGCATAGGGACACTAAGCTCAGACAGCTCTTCCAATCCAGAGTGCATGATGGACCCCAGAGCCAGCCACCAGACTCCAGCATGGCCCTAAATTCAAGTTAGGCCCGCTTAGTGCTAGGAGCTGTTCTTAGAGCGGAAGACAGGAGGGCACTGTGGCCCTTTTCCTTGCTTCCATACAAGCACTTTTCCCACTGGAAATCTCTCCTCCCCCAACTCCCCACAGTGAGGATCTTTCAAAGACTCCTCGCTAAGGTCTCAGGGAGGTCCCTTCTGATGTGTTCCTCTGCTCAGTCGTCTGTGCTTAACATCCTGTCTGCTCCCCTGTGATCCACAGCCAAGCTCTGGTTAAGCCTGAAGAAACACTCTCACTTGCAGTATCACACTATAGGCAAAGCCAGACCTCGCCAAATATTTATGGGATGGACACCAGGAGTGACAGACCTGGCTCCTTCTTAGCCCTCAGAGCCAAAGCTCACGTTCAGAAGAGAAGGGTCACAGCTGCTGCCTTCGCTCCCTAGTAGGGGTGTTGCGGCAGTAAAGAACGGGTGTGCCTTAGTTTCATTTCTATTACTGTGGCAAAGCTCCATGACCAAGCCAGCTTATAAAAGAAAGTATTTAATTGGGCTTAAGGGTCAGATTGTTAAAGCTGAGAAAGAGCTCACATCCCCCAAGCAGGAGGCAGAGAGCATACTGAAACGTCAAAATCTCTCTACCCGTAATGATACACCCTTCCAACAAGGCAGTATTTATGTCCACCAACTGGGAACCAAGCATTCAAACACGAGCCTTTGGGAGCCGTTCTCATTCAAACCTCCACAAGGCATGCTTGGTTTTCTGTTTGTTTGTTTGTTTTTGGGGTTTTTTTTTTTTCCGAGACAGGGTTTCTCTGTGTAGCCTTGGCTGTCCTGGACTCGCTTTGTAGACCAGGCTGGCCTCGAACTCACATCAATCCACCTGCCTCTACCTCCGGAGTACTGGGATTAAAGGCGTGCGCCGCCACCTCCCGGCTACAAGGCACGTTTTAAATGATCGTCCAGCACAGTCATTGCTATGATCATGCAAGGTGCTGTTGATGTACGTTTAAAATCTATTCTTATCTTCGGTTCCTCAAATCTCTTTCTCCATACTCCCCCCCAATCCCTTCCAATACCCCAACACCAGGTAGGAGAGAAAGGTTAGTGCAGAGAGGAGGGGAGGAGGTGTGGTTTTCCTTAGCTGCTTCCTGCTGTTTAGGCTCGTCGTTCCTTGGGGCAAGTCCAATCCTCGTTTCGGGATATCTCCTATTTCTTCTGGTCCCAGTGCATCAACAGCAACCAGGAGCAGCGGGAAGGAAGCACTAGTGGCCTTTTTCTTCCTCTGAGCCCCCAGTCGCTCTCTGGGTCTGCCATTTATCCCAAATGGCAAAGACCACGCCCCCTGCGCGAGGCGGTACGCAGCTGACAAACATCAAGTCCTCTCTCAGGAGGCCAGTATCGGCTGTGAACAAACAGGATCCGCTCCCCCATATCCCACACCTGGGATTTAAACAAAAACATGTTTTACACATAAAGCTGATTGGCTGAGGCAGTGGAGGGGGATGAAGGGGAAGTGTGGTTTGGGGGTGGCTACCACACAGAAGAACGGGGGGGGGGGGGGGGGGGGCCAGAGCTGATGCGGTTTTAACCCTTCACTGCTGTGCGCCATGTTTGACCTCAGGTGGATCACTCAAGTGCTTTTGAGCCTGGTTGTGAACTGCAAAGTAGACATCAAACGACCCAGAAACTTACTCAAACAAACACTGTGGGCCACATGTGTTTGGAGTTCAAAAGCTTTGATTTTTAGGAAGGTGCGTGTAATTGTGGTATCCATCCTATAAAAGGGAGTCCCTTTTCCATTAGCCGTGCATATGGGCAGGCCCCCTGACAATAAGTAGCACTTGTCCTCTGTAACTGAAAGAACCCTGGGGAAATGGTGGTGTGTGACCACTGCAGCTAAGCCATGAGACACATTGTGTCTACTGGCTTGCCCAGCTTGCTCACTTCAGGGAAGGAGCCGGTTTAGAGCTAAATCCTCTGGAAGACCGCAGTCCCTGCCCATACCCTGGCTTCCATCTCAGAGGAGCCCCTTGAACCGCATTTCCCTGGTACGCTAGGAATCGTATACTCCAGGGCTCCTGACAAACAGCAAAGTAACAAATGCATGATGTTTCAAGCTGCTAACACTTGAGAGTCCTTTTTAAAATGTGTGTGTGTGCAGCTGGGTGTGGTGGCACACACTTTTAATCCCAGCACTGGAGAGGCAGAGGCAGGTGGATCTCTGTGAATGCGAGGCCAGCCTGGTCTACAAAGCGAGTCCAGGACAGCCAGAGCTCCACAGAGAAACCCTCTCTCAAAAAACAAAAACAAAACAAAAAAGTGTGTGTGTAACATGCATGTGTGCATGTGTGTGTGTAACATGCATGTGTGCATGTGTGTGTGATATGTGTGTGTATGTGTATATAAAACACAAGTGTGTAGAGGTCAGAAGTTGATGTTGAGCGTCTCTTCACGTTATCATTTGAGACGGGGTCTCTCACTAAACCTAGAGCTCACAGATTGGTTACGCTGATGGGCCAGCAAGTTCCAGGGATCCACCTGTGTCCACACCCCAACCACAACCCCATGCTGGGGTCATGTGACCATACGTGCCTTTACATGGGTGCTTTGAGTCCAACATCAGACTCTCAGGCTATCTGCTGCGCATTGCTGGGCAATCTCTCCAGCCCCGTGGAAGACCTTCCTGGTTTTGTTCTTTATTTTTGTTCTCTTCTGCTTTGGTTTTTGAGACAGGGTCTCTCACTTTGTAGCCCTGGCTAGCCTAGAGCTCTTTATGTAGGTCAGGCTGGCCTGGGATTTATGGAGAGCCACCTGCCTCTGCCTCCCAAGTGCTAGGATTCAACAAGATATGTGGCGCCATGCTTGACTGTTGCTCTTTTACTTTTTGATGCAGGGTCTCGCTTTGTAGTCCAAACTGGAACTCGCTTTGTAAACCAGACTAGCCTCAAACTCATGTAATCTTTCTGCCTGGGCCTCCTGAGTTCTGTGATTATAGGTAGAGCTACCATCCTCAGCTATATTTGAAATCCTTTGTCTTATAGTAATGAACGTTTAGCAATGGACATACAATGTAGCACTCCCACTTGGGCACCTCTCACCCCCACAAAACTAGTCATTTCTGGAAACACAGAGGGAACAGCCAGTCAAATTAAGGAAAACAATGCTCAAATCAGTTATTTGGGTTTCTGAGTTCTTTGGGACTTTAGCACTGTAGATGAGAGAGATTTCAGACCTCTAAGAACACTTTTATGGCATGGTTAAGATTCTACAAGTTGGGGGCTGGAGAGATGGCTCAGCAGTTAAGGGCACTGACTACTCCTCCAGAGGTCCTGAGTTCAATTCCCAGCAACCACATGGTAGCTCACAGCCATCTATAATGAGATCTGGTGCCCTCTTCTGGCCTGTGGGGGTACATTCAGGCAGAGCACTGTATACATAATAATAAATTAAAAAATAAAAATAAAAAAGAGGGTGACCAGGTGAGCCAGAGCACAGACTTATAATCCCAGCATTCAAAAGGCAAAGGCAGGAGGATTGTACGTTTGAGAACAGCCTGAGCTGAATAGTGTGTGTGTGTGTGTGTGTTAAGGTTGTGACAACTAGAGAGGAGGTGACATTTATGTGTGTGTGTGACCATTTGAGAGGGGGTGGCACATCTATTGTGTGTGTGGTAACAATTAGAGAATAGGGGGCATATCGTGTGAGCGTGCGTGTGCATGTGTGTGTGTGTCTGTGTCTGTCTGTCTGTCTATCTCTGTGTGTGGGGGTGTGGGGGGGTGTGTGTGTGACAATTAGAGAGAAGGCGGCATATCTGCTGCAATATAAAGATTGAGAAGAAGCGTAGCACTTGGGTTCCCAAGAAAGGGAGACAATGAAAAAGGGAGGGTTCCCAGGGATAGGATGGGAGAAGATTGGAGCTCTCCAGGTCCTCAGAGAGGTTGCATTTCACTCTGAGTCCCTATGGCTGCGGGTTTACAGTGATCCAGTGGAGCAAGTGGGCAGGCCACTCACTGAACTCTGGCTTAGTTTGCTGACTGACAGTTGTCAGTCTGAATCCTCAAGGGCCTCTTCCATCTCTGACTCTCTCTCTCTCTCTCTCTCACGCAGGTCTCTTTGGAATATGCAACTTTTCCTAACTCTCCTCTGCTTCGTTTTGCATGAATGGAACTTGAGCCCTGTCCTTGTGACCTCACGAGCCAGCTGAGCCCTAAAGGAAGTTATGTAGGAAGCAGAGGCCCTCCCTAAGGAAAGGCTCGTGCATGGCCTTTCTACTCTGTGGCCAGTGAGGTTGGTGATGGGCCTAAGTGATGCTAACACACCTCAACACTCATGCACCCACATAAGGCCTAGAGCCAGACCTTAGCCTCCACAGGGTCAAGGGTCCTTCCAGACAAATGTCCACAAGGGGGCAGTGTGGGCACAAAGGCTTGGGGACTAGAACTTCAGGCACCAACTCTACCTATTATATAGTAGGCCTGAACAAGGTCTGATTGAGCCTGGGTGGCTGGGGGCGTCTCTTCCCAGAGACCTAGGTACCCAAGTCTCTGGTCAGTAAATGAGAGACACCTGTGCACCCCAATGCATGGTTATTTCTAGGGTAAGCAGTGGCTGCTGTTGTCCCAGCATGCCTCTCTCTCCTTTCAGAGGTGGAGACCCAGGCTCTTCTCTGAAGTGGGCTCTGAGCATTAAGGGGAAGCTTACAGGTCTTGTGGGTGGGAAGTGTTAGGAAGCGTGAAAGCGCATTTGCACCCCACATGTAGGTGCTCAGGAGCAGCTCAGCGCACATACAGTGCTAACAGTTGGGAGGAATGTAAGACGCAGTGGCTTTTACCCTATCCAGAAAGACAGTACGAGAAAGAACAATCCAAGCAGAGAGAGCAGGAGCACAGTGTGCCTAGAGGAGCCGCACGGAGCTGTAGAGTGCCTTTGTTCCCGTTCTCCGTGAGCCATGCTCAGAGGAGGCTGGAAGCCAGGAAGCGTACTCTCCTCTCCCCAGGCTGCACTGGGTAAGACAAAGTCCAAAAAGCCAATTCGTGTATTGGGGTTTTTCTTTCTCCTATTGTGGCTAGCAGCATGGACTATTTTCCAGTTTCACCTCCACACACACAACCTTTCTCCCCCACTCAGCTAAGGCACTGTGCACAAGACCAGGAAAGGCGCTGTTCATGGGTCTCTAGCTGTAGCACCATCCTTGTAGCTCTGCCCTTTACTTGCGTGCACACACACACACACACACACACACAAGCACGCGCACGCACACACACACACACACACACGCTGTCCTCGCAGTGGAAGTGTGTACACCATAGTCTGCGCCCCGACTTCTAGACCATTCTTTAGGAGTGAGGTCTGTGGCTGTGTTCCACTGAGGGCAGGCATCAGCGCTGTGTGTGCAGCCCTGGTATGGAGCAGAGAGCACTCCACAGTGAGCTGGGGTAGATTCCTGTATTTAGGGCCTCAGGTTGGGATCAAAGACCAGAGCTGAGGCCCAGGCATGTTCTACTCCAGGCAAAGAGCTCAGGGGAGTTTAAAACAGGAGTTCAGGCTGGGTCCTCCTGGGTGCTGCAAAGGACAAAATACCATGTTTAGCCTGTGGTTTGCCATGCAAACAGGGGCTCTGCCATATTCAGACACAACACAGTGTTATAAAACTCTTCTTTCTTTTTCTTTCTTTTTTTTTCTTTTTGGTTGGGGAGGAGGGCAGGGCTTCTCTGTGTAGCCTTGGCTGTCCTGGACTCACTTTGTAGACCTCGAACTCACAGCAATCCACCTGCCTCTGCCTCCTGAGTGCTGGAATTAAAGGCATGAGCCACCAAGCCCGGCAAGAACACATCTTAAAAGTTGTGCCTGAGGCCAGAGAACTGATCTAAGCAATCCTTTCCCTCAGCCTCCTGAGTAGCCAGCACTGCAGGTGCATGCCATACACCTGGCCTAGAAAGTGTGATCAACAGCTTCAAGAAGCAAATAGAAACACGTGTCCATGTTCACGGGAAACTAGAACTGGGTGCTATGAAGAAAAAATATTTAGAAAATATGAAGAACTCTTGAAAATTAAAGATGTGATCATGGAGGTTTCAGATTTAGCTCAGTTGGCAGAGTGACTGTCTATCATGCATCAAGCCCTGGGTTTGATACTCGACACTGCTTGCACTGGGTGTGATCACACATGACAGTAATCCCATCACTCAGGTAGGGAGGGCAGGACAATCAGGAGTTCAGGATCATTCTTGGCTACAAAGTGAGTTCAAGATCAGCCTGGGCCAATGATATCCTCTTGGTCTATCTATCTATATCTATATCTATACATATATATACCCACATACACATGTGATCATATAAGTTTAATATGTATATGTATATACATAATGTATCTTTAAATTTATATGTATGATCCTAGAAATATATATGTGTGTGTGTGTGTGTATATATATATATATATATGTGTGTGTGTGTGTGTGTGTGTGTGTGTGTGTATGTACATGGGCATAGAAACTTAACAGAAGATCTAGAAGATTAAGGAAATCTTTATTAAACTAACTAATACTTTATTTATTGAGAGAGAAACATGCCTGTGGCGATCAGAAGACAACTCATAGGAGCTGATTCTCTCCTTCCATATGGGCCCTGAATGTTTGGCAGCATGAACCTTTATTTCCTGACACCAACCCAGGATAAAGTAGACCTAAACATTGAAAAAAAAAAAAGCCAGGCGTGGTAATGCACACTTTTAATCCCAGCACTCCAGAGGCAGAGGCAGGTGGATTGTTGTGAGTTCGAGGCCAGCCAAAGCTACACACCTAACACCAGAAAGAATGAGAGAAGAAAATAAAGTTTCCAGGTTGTACTAGTTGGGTTGTCTTAGTGTTTTTTTAGTGGGTTTTATTGTTTGTTTGTTGTGACAGGGTTTCTCTGTGTAGCCCTGGCTGTCCTGGAACTCCAGGCCTGTTTTATTGGCTTCTGTTTTGTTTTGTTGTTTTTGTCAACTTGATACACAACATGAAATTTTCTGGGAAGAGGGAGGGGACCTCCATTGAGAAGAAAATGTCTCCATCAAATTAGCCTGTGGAGGAATTTTCTTTTTGTTTGTTCTTCTTTTCTTTTCTTTTCTTTCTCTCTCTCTCTCTCTCTCTTTTTAAGATTTATTTATTTATTTATTATACAGTATTCTGCCTAAATATGTGCCTACAAACCAGAAGAGGGCACCAGATCTCATTATAGTGACTTACCACGTGATTGCTGGGAATTGTACTCAGGACCTTTGGAAGAACAGTGCTCTTAACCACAGAGCTATCTCTGCAGCCCGAATAATTAACAGACAGATTAATGTCTGCTGTGGAAAGGCCCAGCCCGCTGTGAGCGGTGCTACCCTGGGCAGGTGGTCCTGAGTGATCTAAGAGAACAGGCTGAGCCAGCCATGGGGAGCACCCTCTGCGGCCCCTTCAGTCCTGGTCTCCAGGTTCTTGTCTTCAGTTCTTGCCCTAGCTTTTTTTTCACGATGAACTGTAAACTGTAAGAAACAAACAAACAAACAAACAAAACCTTTTCTCTCCAAAGTTTCTTTTGGTAATAATGTTTTATCCCAGAAATAGAAGGCAAACTAAGATCCATGTTAAAAGGATGGACTGAAGACAGGTGGTGGTGGCCCACACCTTTGATACCAGAATTAGAAAAGGCCGTGGCAAGTGAATCTCTAGTGAGTTCCAGGACAGCTAGGGCTACATAGAGAAACCCTGTCTCAAACAAACAAACAAACAAACAAACAAACAAAGCCGGGCGTGGTGGCACACATCTTTAATCCCAGCACTCGGGAGGCAGAGGCAGGGGGATCACTGTGAGTTTGAGGCCAGCCTGGTCTACAAAGCAAGTCCAGGACAGCCAAAGCTAACACAGAGAGACCCTGTCTTGAAAAAACAAAAACAAAAACAACAATAACAAAACAACAACAACAAAACCAAAACAAAAATAAAAAACCAAAACCACATAAAACCAAGACAACAACAACAAACCAGGCATGGTGGTGCACATCTTTAATCCCAGCACTCAGGGAGGCAGAGGCAGTCAGATCCTGTGAGTTTGAGGCCAGCCAAAGCTACACAGAGAACCCTGTTTCAAAACACAAAAACAAAAGCAAAACAAAAAACAAAACAAAAAAAGGATAGACTGAATGTTCAGACGCAAGAAGGCAAGTAGATGTGTGCTTCAGGCATTTCTACAGGAATCTCAGACTCTTGAGTCAGAGACTTGTTTTGTTTTGTTGTTTTTATTTTTCGAGACAGGACTTGCTTTGTAGACCAGACTGGCCTCGAACTCACAGCGATCCACTGGCTGGGGTTAAAGGCGTGCGCCACCACGCCCAGCTGAGTCAGAGACTTTATAAGTGTACAGAGAGAGGACCAGGATCAGAACAGTGGCTACCAGCAACACACAAAGCTCAGAGACACTGGATTCTGCCAAAGTACAAGTCCTCAGTGACAGGAAGAGCGCTCAGAAAATGGGCTCCTTTCTTAGGAGACACTTGAGGGTGTGCTTCTCCAAAAAGAGTGGGAAACTGAGAAAGAGGAAGTAGGAACCCCACAGTAGGGGATTCCATGGAAGCAACAGTGACGGGACACTGGTGAAGGGAGGCTGAGAAGGAAAGTGAAGCCAATGCCAAATTTAGAGGAGTCTGTGGTGGGCTAATGGAATGTCTCATATATTGGAAGATCTTTAGCATGATCTGGGCATTTGGCGAGATTTAAATTACTTATTTCAAGCTGGGCACAGCGGTGCACGCCTGTAACTCCAGCACTTGGAGAGGCAGAGGGAGCAGGATCTCTGTGAGTTCGAGGCCAGCCTGGTCTACAAAGCGAGTCCAAGACAGTCAAGGCTAACACAGAGAGACCCTGTCTCAGAACAAACAAACAAGCAAAAAATTTACTCATTTCAAAAGGATGAACAAAAATAAATAAATAAATAAATGGTCATGTGTGAGATGAAGCATATAATAAGACTAAATAATGCACTTTCTTTCTTAGTGCTATAAAGAAAAAGACTTTGACTGTTTTTAATGAAATTATATTTAAAAATGAAATTGAAAATACATGACCACAGGTCCTGGGCTTACAAAAGGATGAACAGAATGAAAACGATTGCATCCTTTAGCTCCAGGAGGAGAAAGCTGAAGAGAGGAAGCTGCTTGCTGGAGGCGCCCTGCAGTCACTTCATTGCCTAAGGCGAGTGCTAAACCGATGATATTACGGGTCAGGAAGTAGCAATAACAGTGTCCTTTAGGAATAAGGAAGTGAAACCAAAAAAAAAAAAATGGGCAGAGTTGAACTGTGGCCTCTGGAGAAGGAGAAGGAAAGCAGCTACATGTTTTGTGAGCCTTAATAGCTATGGGATCTCTCAAATTCTGCCTCAGACTGTCCTCAAACTCACTATGTAGCCCAGACTGTCCTCAAACTTTTGGCAATCCTCCTGCCTCAGCATACTAAGGATATGGGAAACAGAAGCAGGCAAATCAGTGTGAGTTTATGGCCACCCTAGTCTACAAAGAGAGCCTAGAACTGCCAACACAGAGTTCAGGAGGGCCTTCTCAGTCTGGTGTGTCTGGCCTTCTCCGTGTTTTGGGACCAGTCTGTGGCATAGGTGGGCTCCAGTGCAGCTTGGAAGGAATGGGCACAGTAGGTGCCATGGTATTGAGGGGTCGACACTATGTCCAAGGTTAGGTATACATGGAGGGTGTACTCGGGTTAGCATCTGGGAGCCTTGGGTCTGGCCAGCATGGTTTGAGGACCCATGAGTGTGGGAATGGGGAACAAGGCCTAAGGATAGAAGAGTGAGAAGGAAACGGTCAGGCTGCTGCCGAAAATTGGGTGGGACCCATCCAGAACACATGCCAGGCCTGGAGGGGGCAGGTGGCTCTGGACCTTTTCTCATGAGCCCCACACTCATTTCTACTAAGCAGTTCTATCTTGGCAGGGCCTGGGGGCAGGTCTAGGGGAGGGAGAGGAGCCAGTCCTCAAGTCTCCTGGACCAGTCTCGTTTATTGTCCTTTTTCCCTCCCACCTCCAGTCTCGGAGGACTTTATAGTCACATGTGCCACTTTTCTCCCCGTGTCTCAGTGTCCAGCGTTGACTGGAGAAAGGCTGGCCACCCCTCCTGACACAGGCTTGAGTGATTGGTGGGCCTTTCGGGCGATAATGGGGAACCACACGCGCCGTCCAAGGCCACAGCTTCCCTACCCGAGCCTGTGGTCTTCCTCTTCCAGACCCTCATCATTTTCCTGGAGGTCATGTGGGTGAAAGAGGGCAGGAAGAGACTGGAGGTGGGGAGTTGGGGAGGGCAGAGGGCAGAGCAGTCGCTGTGTGTACAAACACCTCCTCCATCGTACCACCGAGGCCGGAAGTGGGACCCAGAATAGAACAGGCTGCTTTCAAGTTCCAAATCGGGCTCCGGGGGCTGAAAGCATGTTTGGGTGTAAAAATAGAAATATCAGTACATGTGAGACCTGGGTCTGCCACCCACGGGGCGGGCTTATGTTTTTAAATAGATTTTTTTTCTACTAAGGTTGGTTTGACAGTGTTCTCGACCGAAAACTGTTCGAAATAAACTTTTCAGAGGGCAAAAGCCAGAGCCAAGCCAGGCTTTACCACCAAAGCCAGGCAGCCGTGAGCAGGTTCATGAAAGGGAGGGGGGGTCTGGAGGGTCTGCCCTGCCGGTAGGCACTTCCACCGGCCTGTAGCTCTGGCTCCTCCTTTCTCCAATATCTTCGCTAAGAAAAGCCTCCCGGGTCTGTTCCAGCTTGGTCTCGCTGCCTTCCAGAAGCCTCCTCCAACTGACCACATTGGCTTCCTGGCTAGTCAGAAAACCTGACCTGGCTGCCTCAAGACCAGACACTTAGGTGGGGTGGGGGTGGGGGGAATGGTGGCACACGCCTTTAATCCCAGCACGTGGGAGGCAGAGGCAGGTGGATCTCTGTGAGTTCGAGGCCAGCCTGGTCTTCAAAGTGAGTCTAGGACAGCCTACTTTCCCTGGCAGGTGTGCTGTTAGGCCAGTCTCCCAGCAGAGGACCCAGCCTCAGCCTTGTCCTCACAGCCTGCCAGATGTCTACTTTGGCCAGATGTTTGAGGCCAACCCTCCCTCCCATACACCTCTTCGCAGCTGGGTTCCAGCCTGAGTGGAATCTTTTTTTTTAATATTTTATTTAAATTTTAATTTATGTGCATTGGTGTGAGGGTGCCAGATCTTAGAGTTACAGACAGTTGTGAGCTGCCATGTGGGTGCTGGGAATTGAACCCCAGTCCTTTGGAAGAGCAAGCATTGCTCTTAACCACTGAGCCATCTCTCCAACCCCCCCCTGAGCTGAATCTTCCCAAGGACTCCCATGCCCTTACCATCCGTTCCCTGCCCACCCTCAAGGCTTTGGGCTATGGGTGTCCCTGACTCCTGCTGTCCCCAGATGAATGGCCGGTAGCCTTCAGCTTTGGTCCTACCCAGAAACAGGCCTGCCAATGGGAAGCAGCCTTACTTTGAGGCACTTGTTAAAAGTCACAGTGCCAGCCGGGTGTGGTGGCACAGAGGCAGGAGGATCTCTGTGAGTTCGAGGCCAGCCTGGTCTACAAAGTGAGTCCTGGACAACCAGGGCTGTTACACAGAGAAACCTTGTCTTGAAAAGCAAGCAAGCAAGCAAACAAACAAACAAAACCACAGTGCCAGTCTTAGGAATAGAAATGAGATGGCAGGCGCGATGTTTCCTTGGACACAGGAACCTGATTGGGAAGGCCGGCCCTTTCCTTGAGAATCTTACCCATTGGCTCTGTCTATTTCTTCACCAGCATCTGCTTTGTTCCAGAAAATGGAGAAGCCCTGAGGCAAACGAGGTCTTGCTCTAATACGGTGACGTTCTAAAGGGAGTCTGGATGTATCAGATGTCGGGGTTCAAAGGACAGAGGAAGAGGAGGGAGCAGAAGGGGGGTGGAAAGTTTCTTAAAAGAATTAAGGAGGGGGAGGGGGATGGCCGAGTCCATAGAGTGCTTGTCATACCAGCGTGAGGGCTTAAGTTCAGATCCTCAGCACCCATATGCTGTGTGCAGTGGCACATACCTGTAAACTCAGCCTTTGGGGGGCAGGCTGGAACAGGGGATCCCTGGGATTTGTTGGCTAGGCAGTCTGAGTTGGGGAACTCTGTATTCACTAAGAGACCCCCATCTCATTAGATATGGCAAACTTCTGAAGAAGGCACTTGACATTGACCCCTGGCCTGTACATGTGTGTATGTGCTCACATGTGCATGCACACACACAAACATACACACTAAGAAGTTGGAAAAGTCAGGGCAGTGGTGGCACACACCTTTAACCCCAGGGCTCAGGAAGGCAGATGCAGGTGGGTCTCTGTGAGTTCGAGGCCAGCCTGGTCTGTAGAGTAGTCCAGGACGACTAGGGCTGCATAGAAAAACCCTGTCCCTCCCACCCCCCAAAAAAAACCAAGAGAGAAAAATAAAAGAAAGAACATTTTTTCCAATTAAAATTTTTAAAAATTATTTTATGTATATATGCATGATGCAGGGAGGGCACATGCTACAGTGTGCATATGAAAGTCAAAGGATAATTTTGTGGGGTTGGTTCTCTCCTTCCCCCTTTACATGGCTTCTAGAGATCAAACTAAAGTTGCCAAGCTTGCATGGTATGTACCTTTCCTCACCATGGCGCTAGCCCACAGGTTTTCAACCTGTGGGTAGTGACTCCCCTTGGGAGTGTCAACTGACCCTTTCACAAGGGTCACCTAAAACCATTGGAAAACACAGATATTTCCTGTTATGATTCACAACAGTAGCAAAGTTACAGTTATGAAGTAGCAAGGAAACTAATTTCATGGTTGGGGGGGTCACCACAGCATAAGGAACCGCGTTAAAGGATCTCAACATTAGGATGGTTGAGAACCACCGTTCTAGCCCAAGGACTGAACTTTCTAACAAAGAAACAGCGAGGCTGAGAACAGACAGGGAAGTGAGGGGTGAGTCAGTGCAAGAGTCTGGAGGAAGAGTGAGTGAGGAGGAAGCGGCGGAATCAAAGGCTCTGAGATGGGGGCGTGCCTGGAGTGTTGGGGGGCAGCCAGCAAGGGGGCTGTGTGATGACTGAAGCTCCCAGGGGGGCCAGTCGGGCTGCTGCGCAGGCACTAGCTTACCTATGGGCAAGGTCTTTACTCTGAGGAGAGATCATAACAGATGCCCCTAGGGAGGAGCAGGCCAGAGGAGGGAGGAAGGAGCAAACTGATGGTTGGCAAGGACAGTCCTGGGCGCGAGCCAGTAGGATCTCCAGACAGAGGTACAGACAGAAGTGGACTGTGAGGATTGGGGGCAAAAGGGACCCTTGAACTTTGCAAAGGGGGAAAGTGCCTGGCTCAGGGAGAGAGGTCCTGGGGATAAGGGGACACAGGGAGAGCTGCTGAGAGGTCCTCTGGTGGCCAGGAAGAGGATGGTCTGGCAGCCTTGCTTATGTGGGAGAGCTGGCTCACTGCTTTGCCCTCTTTCTGCCTGGTTGGGAGGCTTTGCATCCCTTCCACTTATCTGGAGCATGGAGTCTGCCTCTACATCCTCCCGTCTCCTCAGCTTCAGATGGGAGCTCTGTGTGCCCAGCTCCTCAAATCTCTCCGCAGATGATAGTCTCTAGTGCTTTCCATCTTCTCTGAACTTGGTATGGGGAAGCCAGGCCTGCCTCTGCCTGCAGTCAGGTTCCTGAAGGTGGCACCAATGTCTGGGTTTGCCCTACTTCCCTACTGGTCTCGGTCCCCTTTTCAGTTTTGGAGGCAAGAAATGCACTGTGACGTAATGGGATCCGTGTCCATTTCTCATTAGACACAGGGTCAGGATTTGCCTTGAATCATTTCAGGCTTCCCAAGGCCCTTTTGGACCCATGCATTTGATTAACTGAACTTGACACCAGGGATAGATGTGTCAAGCCCTGTGTAACCGTGAGCCAAGTCCAAGGAGTAAGTGAACTGCATGAGATGCTGTAGGGACAACAGTGGGCAGAGGTAGGGCTGAGCGTGCAGGATTCGGGGCTATACAGCACCTGGCTCTCTCCCCACAGGAGAACATGAAGTCGCCCAGGGCAGGCAGAGGGGCACAGACACCTTTAGGTACACAGAAGTGATACCTGGGCACCCAGAGATGGGGACATGGGTACCCCAGATGGGTTTCTCAGCCGGTCAGCACCTGCCTCCTTAGCTTCTAGAATCCATGAGAGCTAAGCTGTGGGCAAGTGGTACCAGCCCTAGGGCCAGATACAGGAATAATGAGTGTGTGCTAACCCTAACCCTAAAGAGCTAGGATTCTGGGGACATTCTCTGTAATGCTCTCCTGCCATTTCTCTAGGAGGTGGGCCTCATCCCTTCACTAAAGGAGAACCCAAGGCCCTGATGACTGAAGCTTTCCCCACATCCTTTACCGCCTCCATTCCCAAGCCCCGGGTTTTCTGGTCTTTTCCTAGTGGGCACCAGCCTCTCTATATTTGGGCTCAATATTTGGCCATTCTTATTTCCTGGCCTCTGCCACTTCTCCTACACCCAGTTAGCCTCCCTGCCTGCAGGAATGCCTCCACCTAAGAGGTAAATCGAGTAGCTAAGCAGGGGTCCTTTCGCCCCAGGCAGTCCTGGACCAGGTGGACAGAGAGAGATGTGACCCACACTTGGGCAGCTACAACGGCTCCCCCTCAGTCTGGCTGTCCCTCCAGTAGCTCAACATGACTGACTCATACTCAGGAACGACAGTGGGGTCCCTATCTCTGCAGCTGCTGGGCCCCTCCCTCCAGAGCCTGTCCCTCCTTGGCCCATTGTTTCCTAGGACCTGGAGCCAGTCCCACAGGAATAATTCCTGCTCTGAATTCCAGGTAGTGGGGTCTTCTCTCAGGAAGATTCTGCTGAAGTTCTGCTAGCCTGGTTCCTTCCACTCCAGGCTCACATTCCTGCCTGGCCCTTAGGGCTTTCTCAGGAAGCCATCTCCTCCCTAGGATCCTGCCCTGTACATGTGGTCCTCTTGTCCTACAGAGAGGCTTAGCTAAAGGCCTTAGTGGCTGCACAGGAAGCCCAGGGGACCTGTGCCCGTGGCTGCAGTGCTGGAACCCGGCACTGGACATGAGACTGCAGCCCTTGTCCTAAAGGTAGTATTTCCTTTGGATGTAACTGGAAAGTCCCCAGTAAGATTCCAGCGGTTCCCAGCAAACCCTCCTTGGCTGTGAGGGCTTAGTGACCTAGACTTGAGTCAGACTCACTCAGCAGGGGTGCAGCCAGGAGACAGATGTTGTTCTCCAAGAGAGAAACCAGACATCTTCTTCAAGGTGTGTGTGTGTGTGTGTGTGTGTGTGTGTGTGAGAGAGAGAGAGAGAGAGAGAGAGAGAGAGACAGAGAGAGAGAGACAGAGAGAGAGAGAGACAGAGAGAGAGAGACAGAGAGAGAGAGAGACAGAGAGAGAGAGAGAGAGAGACAGAGAGAGAGACAGAGACAAAGAGACAGAGACAGAGACAGAGACAGACAGAGAGGCAGGCACTTTGAGCCGGCTTGGTGGCGCACGCCTATACTCCTAACAGCACTCAGAGGCAGGTGGAGACCAGCCAGTTCGAGGTCTACAAAGTGAGTCCAGGGTCCAGGACAGGCAGGCCTGTTAACACAGAGAAACCCTGTCTCAAAAAACAAAAACAAAACCAAAAGTAGGGCACTCTGTTCACTTACTCACTCAGACACCTGCCTACATCTAGTGCGCACCTACCGCTTGCTGGTTACCAACCCTACATCTTAACTCACCAACCGATCTCTGACCAACTAGAAAGGCTAGCCTGAGCAGTGATACGGTGCCAGAGCAGGGGAGGGGACTAGTGAGGAAGCGAGGCCAGGGCGGGGCCGACTGGGACGGGAGAGGGCGGGACCTGAACCTGGGAGGCGGGGCCAGCTCGGAGGAGGGGCCTGCGCCGGAGTGCCTGGCTGTGGGCGCAGCCCGCTGCAAAGCTGGGCAGCAGAGCCGGGATCCGCCTCCCGGACGCAGGACCCGTGGGCAGTGAACCAGCAGGTAAGGTACTGCGTGGGTCTCGGGACAGGACGTAGACATTGTGCGCGGCACAATCGTGTCTCAGAGACCTGCCTGGGTCCCTTGAACCTGTACCCCACTGTGGGGTGGGACTGTGCCTCACAGGGCAGAGCTCAGGGCTAGGCATGAGGCGGCGTTTCGCGTGTGTCTTGTGTCCATCTGGCTCCTCTGGCACCCGCTGCTAGGCCCAGGTTACAGGGCCGTTTAGCGGGGCTTCCAAAGACTCAGGAGATAAATTTGCTTCTATTCCCTCCAAACTTTTCTTTCCTTCAGAGGCTCCAAGAAGTTTGAGAGAAAAACCACCTGTTAGTGCTGATTCACACTGACGCATGAATGACGGGGTGTGGGAAGTGTGGAGACTTTGAGGAGGAGTGAGTCTCTGAAAGAATGGAAGAGTGGGCACAGGGTTGTAGGTTAGCGGACATGTGGGTCTCCATCTACACCTTGCAGCTCCACCCTTCTGTAGCTCTGGGCCTTGGCTGTTAATAGGTTAAGAGCCCTGTTGGAGCCACCTCCCATGACCCTGAGCACCTCCTGTTCCCTCTCTGCCCATCTGTTTGCTCATTCCTTGACACTGGTAGTTCAGTGCCCCCTAGTCAGGTGACCCCAGTAAGCGCTCCTGAGAAGCCACAAAGGCCACTTCGGCACAGTGTGGGACTTCAGGAGTTACTACAATGCAGCTATTAAAGATGCTAAATCCCACTTGAAGGGGCTCTGGGAATGTCACCTGCTGGGTCAATAATAAGATGCACAGAATTGTTTCACAATGAAACCGGCCCAGGAGTTAGGGGCTGGGCTGGGAGCAGGAACATGGGTTCAGGTCAGGCCATCCCAACTCTGTGTGACCTAGGTGAGTGCCTGGCCCCTACTGGCTTAGGTCCCTCTGGACTACAGGAGGAGCTGTGCTGTGTCCTTTCTCTGCTATGGTAGCCCAGCCCAGGGCCCCCGGATTCAGCTCTCCACTCCTGGGGCCTGGGAAGGACTCCAAGAAGATGCAAACCCAAGGTCTGTCCACCTCCTTTCCCAAACCCCCTTACGGCTCTCTGGGACCTGGCTCTGGGTTCTGAGTGGAGATGTACCCTGACAGAGGGGACAAACTGGAAAGTAGACAAGAACTGATGGGCAAAGTCGTCTGGCAGGAGGGGAGTACCAAGAGAGCCTAGTCCCTTGGGGGAGTCCCCCACAGAGTTATACAGAAGCCCACTCAGGAGACTGGCCTGAGAGAGGCAGAAGGAAGGAAGGTAGACCCCAGGACTGCCGTGGCTCTTCCTATGCACATGGATAAAGGAAGTGGGGTGCTGAGTCAGCCTCCAGTATTCCTTTGCGCCCATATAGATGCGTGTGTGTATGTAGGCCTACATATAGGAAGCCCAAGGGGTCCAGAGAGTCAAAAATGACCAGCTTTAATCACAGAGGGGCAGAAGGAAGAGCATGAACTCAGGCTAGGGTCGTGGGTTCAAATCCAACTACACGATATTCACCAGGCACTTCCTGCTGCTGCACCTCTGTTACATCTGTAACACCAGCGTCAGGAAACACTTTCTACCCAAGGGTGGTTATGAGTCCCCATGGGCTGCTCAGTGGTGTGTAGCTGATACTCTGATGCTGGGGGTGGGGGACGGCGGGGAGTGCTTCCTCTGTGTGTGTCCTGGTCAGACAGGGATAACCTGGCCATTTTGGCTTGTGGTTAAGGTGGGGGAAGGCCAGTCCTGGAGAAGCCTGGGGCAGAGGGCAGGCTTCCAGGGTCCTGCCTGCATTGGTCTTGTGGGCAAACACCTGTGTCCACAAGGACTAACCAGTGTGGGCTCTGTCCTCAATGCTTGTGTGTGTGTGTGTGTGTGTGTGTGTGTGTGTGTGTGTGTGTGGTGGTGGGGGGCAAGGGTCAGAGATTCTGACAGGCCTCGCCCTCCTGTCATCATCTGGCTAGTTCATGTCCTTGAGAGTCCCTGGGCCCAGACATGTATGGCTCTTTTATAACCCCGCTCGGAAGGGGACGTGGGCAACCTAGGCAGGGGAGATGGAGAACCTAGGGCCTGGAAAGGTGAGGTTTATGGGAAAGGGACTCTCTGAGCTGGGCAGGAAACTGTTAGGTAGACACAGACAGGTCAGGGAAGGTGGTAAATCATTGATCAAAGTGCCCTGTGTATGCCAGAGGTGGTAAACGCATGGAAAAGTCTGGAGACAAGCAAAAGGGCACTTCAAACCCCAGAGTCCTCCTGTGAGAGTAGAGCGCCCCAGCAGGCCTCTGGAATCCTCCAGTGGTGTAGTGGCGGTTGGACATTCTAGGGCTGGGGATGGCCCCATGTGTGGGCTGCGTAGGAGTTATGGGAACCTTCCAGGCTCCACCTCCACCTGCCTGGGCCTAGTGGGCAGTGGAGATGAAGCCCAGAGAAATGCTGCCGCCTCTGCCGTGATTCAGGGCCCTGGACCTCTCAGGCGGATCATTCTTCTTTGTTTCTGGCTTGTTTTTTTTTCCCCCGAGACAGGGTTTCTCTGTGTAGCCTTGGCTGTCCTAGACTCACTTTGTAGACCAGGCTGGCCTTGAACTCACAGTGATCCACCTGCCTCTGCCTCCTGAGTGCTGGGATTAAAGGCGTACGCCACCACGTCCGGATTTCTTCTCTGTATTTTAATGATCTATTTATTTTATGTACACTGGTGATTTGCCTGGTTGTATGTCTGTGTGAGGGTGTCAGATCTCTTGGAACCTGGAGTTACAGACAGTTGTACTCCCATGTGCTAGGAAGTGAACCCCAGTCCTCTAGAAGAGCCGCCAGTGTTCTTAACCACCGAGCCATCTCTCCGGCCCCAGACTATACTTTTTGACTCTCACTTTTCTGTTCTGTGGAGCAAAGTACAGGTGCAGGGCCACATGGCTGGGCTCTGTGTCAGTGCCCCACCCCTACCCATGAACTAAAAGGACAATTGGACTGAAACAGGAAGCCTTCTGGGCTTCAGGATGAGGTGCATCATGGGTATCCAGATGCCGTCCCATCTACCTTTTTCCTTCTTCCCCAGCACTCTGACTTCTGAGGTTCCCTGGCCCCAGGATCCAGAGGCAACTCCTTGGTCCAGAGGAACTGACTGTGGGGGTTTCCGGACATACCTGAGTGATTTTTTTGCTAGCTGGCCTCCAGGAACAGTGTTGACTTGACTACTTGAGGCATTAGCCCAGAGAGGTCAGTGTCATACACTCCTCTGATTCCGAGAATTGATGTCTGCTTCCCTCTGAATCATGTGTACTGCACACCCGCTGGCCATGGTAGAGTGGCCGACAGCCAAACACTGGGTAGGGTGCAGGGTGCCTGCCTGCTTGAGCCTGCAGAAGGGGGTGCGGTTCTTAGCCTGGGATTTGCCAGGTTGATGACATGCATGCTATGACCAGAGCTGGGCTCCCTCATGACCCAGGGCTGAGCCAGCTCAGGCTGGTTTTCTGGGATTTCTTAGAGCAGAGGTCGAGCACAAAAGGCACAGAGCTTGTCGCAAGAACCAAAACAAAGCCATATTCCAGGCCTTGTCCAGCCTGAAGTTTGGGCCTTCAGCACCTTCCCTGTAAAATGGGATCAGATCAGGATGACATTTAAATGAAAACTCCCTCCCTGCTGGCCTCCGAGATGCCTCTCAAGACAATATGCCTGAGACTGAGCTGGGGATTCCTGCTCTTGTCTCTGAACAGACAACAGGTCTGTTGAGGGGTTGGGTGGAGGTTGTATAGCTCAGACCTCAGGGTATTATAATCTATTCTGTGGTATTAGAACACCTGTCCCCATACCCTAGACTTCCTCTATGGCCCTACCTACCATGCTGAGGCAGGTGAGGGGATGGGCAAGTTCTTACAGCCTCCTCCTCCTAACCAGCACGCAAAGAGACCAGGGCCGGTCTGGGGGCCTAGAAGGCTGGGGTGGGTTTTAGCTTTACCTCATAGCTTTGAAAGTCTAGAGCAGCCCTCACAGCTCACTTGGGACCTGGATGAGAAGCTGGGAGTTGCCACTCCACAATGTTCCTTGCATCTATGACATTGGCAGACTCCATAAACCGCTTACCTGAACCAGTAACCTTTCCACACACATGCTCTATGCTGTGTGTACCAGGCTCCAAGCCAAGGCTGGACCTTAGGAGTGGTCAGGCCCACAGGCATGAAGACAGGGACTGATGGCAGATGCAGTAACTTAGTGTCTGGCTCCATCCCAGGACACTCTCTGAGAAGGAATTTTTTGTTAAAAGATGTAATTATCCTGCTGAGTGGGCAGGGAGCCCTCCTTGGCTGCCTGTACCCCTGCCCTACTCCTGAGCTTTGGGCCTCCTCATAACTCAGTGTACACAGTGACCTATCTGCCCCTGCCCCCCTGAGCAGGAACTTATTTTTTATTTTTTGGTTTTTCGAGACAGAGTCTCTCTGTGTTAGCCTTGGCTGTCCAGGACTCGCTTTGTAGACCAGGCTAGCCTCGAACTCACAGCGATCCACCTGCCTCTGCCTCGCGAGTGCTGGGATTAAAGGTATGCGCCACCACGCCTGGCTCCTGAGCAGGAACTTATGCAGAGTGTTGGCCATGAAGTGAGGACTTCAGGGCCTCCTCGATCAGGGAAGTTCCTGCAGGCTGAGTGGGGTTGGGCAGCTCCTGTCAGTGGTGGTAGAGGACTCTGCCAGGCTCTTTGAAGTTGGCTTGTCACGCTCCTCACCTGCAGTTAACTCTCCACTGAGCAGCGGAGACAAACACGGCCCGTCATCCTGGAAGCTGTGCTGCTGCTCAGGTCGGCAGAGTTTCCACTCAGACAGTAGTGGGTGTTGTGCTAGGGCCTCTCCTGCAGCTCTTTAGGTTTCTATCACAGCTCCTCCTATGGTCACTCTCTGCCACCCAGCAGCAGGGACCCAGCCTCTCCTGAGCCTGGTCTCATTGGCTTCAGCAGCAGGACAGGTAGGGACACAGGGACACATTCTTTTCTGGTAGGGAAAATAGTTGCCAGGCTCTGAGCAGCCCTGTGGCCCTGCCCTAAACTGAAACTGCCTTCCTCTCTGTGTGACTGCTCCTGGTGAAAGACACACGTTGACACTTACCTGCCAGGGAGATAGCATGATCATGGTGGTGGTTTTCCCGGGACGAGGCTTGCCCATTGCACTTTAGATGTGCTGACCCCTGCACCTTCCCCAAGTGGGGAAAAGTAGACTGTATAATTTGTGGGAGTGGGAAACTGCATTCACGATCTCCTCTTTAAAAAAAAAAAAAAAGGAGCCAGGCGTGGTGGCACATGCCCCTAATCCTAGTCCTAGCACTCTGGAAACCAGAGGCAGGTGGCTCTCTGTGAGTCTAAGGCCAGCCTGGGCTACAAAGAGAGTCCAGGACAGCCAAGGCTACACAGAGAAACCCTGTCTCGAAAAACCAAAAGGTATACAGTGAAGTTTCCCCTAAGCTGCCTGTGAGAAGGTTCTTAGGTGTTGCGCCCCAAGAGCTGGCACCTGTAATAGGTCCCAGCAGAAGGTGAGATTTGCAGCCATTGGGGGTTAGCCATCTGGAAAAGCTGGCCTGGAGCCCTGAGTTGGCAGATGTGGGGAGCATAGCCCTGGGGAGCACAGTACCAGGCTCTGAGCAGGAGGAGGCACAGCAGAAACCTCACTCGAACCTTCTCCTGTTTGAATCTCGGAAGGGGAGCCACTTTCTGTTAGAGTTAAGTGGTTGACTTTGACCTTTCCCCTGATCACAGGGCATGTTGGAAGCCTGGGCCTGGTAGGTAGGCCAGTGGTCAGCTGCATAGGTCTGACCATGGCAGAGCAAGGGATCAAATCCCCTGTTGCCATTATCTTCTGTTGTCAGAAACTTCTAGGTACACAGAAATGGCCTCCTGGGGCTGGGTTGGGTCAGTGGCTCCCATCTGACCACGCTGTGGGAGCTGGGCATTTTTCACCCTCTCTGTGTAGGGCACATAGAGAAAGTCTAGCCTCAATGGGGGATGCGATGTGAGGGGGACCCAGCCCACTGGTGGGGTTGGGAACACGATCTCTGCTGCAGGGCCTTGTTCCCCACTAACCAGAGTTAATGGTGCTAAGAGTTAGGCCTCAGCCTGTAGCTGGAGTTGCCACTACCTCTGACCTGCACCCGCCCTGTCTCAGACCTTTGTGTTACACCTCGGGTGGCCTCCCTTCCTGGTTAATTCCTGCTTTATTTTGGTATTGCTTGTCTTTCCAATTCTACCAAGGGGATGAGTGCGAGGCTCCAGGGAACACCCCCCCACCCCCCGCCATTCCAGCTTTTGAGCCCAGCACACGCCAGGGCTGGGACTTCTGGGAGAGGGAGCTGCTCCAGGAACCACAGGGCTCTAGAATAACCTGCCTTCCAGACTTCTCTAGAGCTGAGCCCCTTCCCCTTGAGACCCAAGGCTAAAGCAGCTCAGGAAGGCAAGGGCCTGGCCTGAGGCACACGCTCTAACTAGAGGGCCTGGCTCTGGTTTTGCCTGCCTTGGAGTCTGCTGTTGGGTCCACTGGAGCAGAGCTTAACACGGAGTCCCCCAGCTCTGCTGCTCAGCTTCAGGAAAGTTCGATCTCTGATACCAACCTTCCCATTTTCTCAAAACTGTGACCAGGAGGGTTAAGTGCAGTGGTTGGTGGTGGCTGTGACCACTCCGAAGACAGGAAGTTGCCTGGGGAGGAAGAAGGTTGAGAAAGGACATTTCCCTGCCCCCACCTCTGGGCCCTGCCTCAGAAACCCCTTCCAGGACCAGGCTTCTTTCTGCTGGCATCAAGGGAGCAGCCATTTCTTGGGCTGGGGTCCAGAGAGACAGGAAAGAGCTCCACAGGCCTCAGCCCACTCAAGAGCTCAAGAATGGTACACGGGGTAGGTACCATGTGGTGTGAGAGGAGGAGGACATTGCTGCTCAGGGGCAGAGAAAGGGATGGCATTGGCCAACGTGGGTCCTGTGAGTGCTGAGATTGTGTTTCCTGGTGTGCGTGTCCATGTTTATGTGTTTTGGTAGGGGAGAATTCTTGTGCACACATGTCCAGCAGTGGTGACGCACATCTTTAATCCCAGCACTCGGGAGTCAAAGGCAGGCAGATCTCTGAGTTTGAGGCTAGCCTGGTCTATAGAGAGAGTTCCAGGAAAGTCAGGGCTACACAGAGAAACCCTGTATCGGGGAAAAAAAAAAAGAAAAGAAAAGAAAGAACAGAACATCTATTTCATGTGCACATACGTGTACATGCATGTAGAGGACCAAGGTTGATGTTGAGTATCTTCCTCAGTCTATTTCCATCTTATTTTTTGAGGCAGGGTCTCTCATTAAATCTGAAACTTGCCAGTTTGGCTAAATTGGCTGGTTAACAGGCTCTAGTAATCCTCTTGTCTCTGTACAGATGTGCACTGTCTTACCCAGTTTATGTGGGTACTTGGGGATCTGAACCCATGTCCTCATGCTTGTGTGACAGGCACTTTGGGGACTGAGCCACCTCCTCGGTCCATTGGTTTGTGGTTTTTTGCTTTTGTTTTTGGGTTTTCGAGACAGGGTTTCTCTGTATAGCCTTGGCTGTGCTAGACTCACTTTGTAGACCAGGCTGGCCTCGAACTCACAACAATCTGCCTGCCTCTGCCTCCCAAGTGCTGAGATTAAAGGCATGTGCCACCATGCCCAGCTTGGTGTGTGTGTGTGTGTGTGTGTGTGTGTGTGTGTGTGTGTAAAATTTATTATGTAAGGCGTGGTGGCGCACGCCTTTAATCCTAGCACTCAGGAGGCAGAGGCAGGCAGATCTCTGTGAGTTCGAGGCCAGCCTGGTCTACAGAGTGAGTCTAGGACAGCCAAGGCTACACAGAGAAACCCTGTCTCAAAAGACCAAACAAACAAACAAACAAACAACAACAACAACAAAAAGATTTATTATGTATACAGTATTCTGCCTGCACACCGGAAGAGGGCACCAGATCACATTATAGATGGTTATGAGCTGCCATGTGGTTGCTGGGAATTGAACTCACGGCCTTTGGAAGAGCAGGCTTGCTCTTATCCTCTGGGCCTTCTCTCCAGCCCCTGGTTTGTGTTTTTAAGGATCACTCTGGTACATATCTCTCATCCTTGGGAGGGAGAAGCAGGCAGATGGCTGCCAGCCTGAGGCCAGTGTGGTTTACACAGCAAGTTGTAGGTTAGCTGAGGCTGTGGAGTGAGACCCTGTCTCAGAAGACTGAAAAGAAAACAAAAGAAAAGAAAAAGAGCTCACTCTGGAGTCTGGAGACCATCTCAATACCCACACCCAGCAGCAGTATCCTCTGAGAAAATTGGCAAGGTGCGAATGTGAAAAAGCAGGCCTGTGGAGGGGTTGGGGTGAGGATGTTAAGCAACTAGGGAAGGGTAAAGCTCCATAGAGGGGCCCACAGATAGGGAGCAAACCTGGTAAGAAATGGGTCTGATGGTTCAGGCTCTGCCCCGCTCAGCCCTCTCTCCCTACAGCCCAGGTCTCTTTGCTGCTGGTGGTGGCTGTTTTCTTTGGAGGGAGGAGCCAGCCTTGACATCCTGAGGCTGCGTCTGCAGTGTTGACAGAGCTGTGTCACAGGCCCTATGGACAGTCCGTAGCCAGAAAGAGAGGCTGACACTTAGAAGCATAGACCTGGGCTCTGCTGGCCACCAGAAGCCACCTCACTTCCGGGAATCTCCAAGGGGTAGGTAGCAAGGCCGGGCACTGCCACACGAGGCATGCGAAGAGGGAGTCTCTGCAGATAGAACACAGGTTTTGAGGTTAGATGGATCTGAGGCTGCAGTGGTCCAGGACTCAGACTGGACAGTTCTCCCCTCTGAAGGAGGGCTGGCCTTGGAGACTAAAGGAACAATGGGACATAAACTGCTGCTAGAGGCCCGCCATCTTCAGACACCTCCCTGCCCCCCTGCTGCCGGAGGACCTTAAGGGTACTGTCACACAGCCTTGAGCACAGGGCATCTGACCTGGGGTGGAAGGCCAGGTGTAAGTTTGTGGGTAAGGATAACACAGAGGGGTCAGAAGGCACCATGAGAGCAGCCCAGGATGCCATGGTACTGGATGAATACCTTGAGCCCTGAGGCTGAGCCCAGTCACCTTTAAAAGCCGCCTGTGCTGGAGCTGAGGCAGGCTGCCTCAGAGCAGGAGAGGGTGGGGTATAGGAGGCCTGGCCTTAGGAAAGGAGACAGGATAGGGCCTTTGGATGGGTAAAGAGAGGTAGACCCTTCCCCTTCTCCCTGACCGGCCTTTTCTGGCTGTCAAAGTCTAGACCAAACTTCTGGAAGGAGGCCAGGTCTGGGCCCCTTTCCCGTCCACAAGGGCCCATGGCCAGACCCTTGTCCTCACTGGGCCTCCAAACAATGGGGTAGTGTGAGGGTGCCTGGGAACGTCCAGGTCAGCTGGGCCCTCTGTGGGCCCATGTTGGAGGGTGAGGACAAGAGCCAGCAATAGGCCATGAGTCATGGTGTCCACCACCAGGCCTCTGAGGCCCTGGGTTCCCAGCTGAGGAGGAACAAGTAGTTCTCAGTTCCGCAAGCCAGGGTCTGGCCTGTACCTCCTTCCTGCTTTTGGTCCCTCTCCACAGCTCTTCCTGTGTGTCCCCTAGTGCCTTCCCTCTGGTCTGTCTGTCCTTGTCTCTCCCTGACTATCCAGCCCGAGACCTAGACTTGGCTACAGTAGCTCCCCACAGCCTCTCGCCTACTGAGGCCCCAGCAGAGGGCCCAGACCATCACCTGGGCTACCTTTGATGGCCTGCGGTTGACTCCAAGAGGAAGCCAATGAGAGGGCAAGGTGTTGCCTGAAAAGGAGACCTAAGTTTTTACTAAGGAGTAAGTAGCCTGCCTCAGAGGTGCATAACTATTGTCTCAAGCTCAGGGCCACCTGGGCAACATAGCAAAACCTTGCATCACAAAAAGAGGATTTGGAGGTATACCTGAGTGGTGGGACACTTGCCCAGTGTGTGTGTAACCACACTTTCATAGAGAAGAAATTAAAAAAAAAAAACAACAACTAAGGAATACAAAGTGATAAAATTCAAGGAAGTAAGGAATAAAATAAACTCAGAGAATAAAAATTAAACAACAGCATCAAACAAACTATTTGGACCAGCTTTAAAATAGTAGCATTTGGTGATGGGGTAGGGGAGAGATCCAACGGATGAAGACAGACCCAAGGGCAGTGTGGAGAGTGTGGAGAGGGGGCAGGTCGGCTGACTCAGCCTGAATGGGCCCCACCTGTAGCAGGGTGGACAGGGGCCAGAACATCCGCAGGAGTCCATCGAGCATTGAGGGGCTGAGAAAGATCTCACTGGGGTGAAATGCTAGGAAGTGTCCAGGCTGAGCAGATCCAAGGAGCTATATTTTATGTGGCCAAGATGATGTAAAACAAACAAACAAACCCACGTGTTGAATGATGGAGCAGGCCAAGGCCACTAACAACCTCAGAGAACAGGGCTGGTGTCTCTGCAGACCTAACCTGGGAGACCCCAACAGAGTAGCTACAATGGGAGTTCTGGTACGGTGGCGTGGATCCAGCACCAGGACACACACCAGGTGCTTGCTCGGTGTGCCAAGGCTGACTACTGACCTCTGCCCATGGCTCTGGTATGGAGCGATGGGCATGAATCTCTGATTGCCTTCCTCATTTCATCTCCTCATGGCATGAACTTCTTGGCCACACACAATATGCCCCGTCTGTTCCCTCACTGTCTCTGTGCCCCAGCGCTGGGATCCAAGCTCAGCAGGGTGCCCTAACCTCAAGGTCTCTGGCACCATTACTAGGCTAAGCACCTGTGACAAAGTCTCTGTGAGCCATTTTGTTTCTTTGTTTGTTTTTTTGGTCTGCCATCAAAGTACATTTTTAGGAAGAGAAGTGACCTGCATCAGCACAGGGGACAAAGGACTGAAGCACAGGCCAGTTTAGTGTCCAGGTGTTTAGACCCTGTCTACCTCAGCGCTATGCCCCACAGCACTTGTACCTGTCTTGCACGTCTCTGAAGGTGTGTGTGTGCAGCTTCTCTTGTCTGGACCCCCGGAGGCCTCTGCACAAGCTTTCCTCTATCTGAGACACTGCCTGTGCGAGCCTCTGGTTTAGTTACTCACATGCAACGTTGCTTCTGACGCTGGTTGATGTGTGTCACTGTGTCTGGTGGGATGGATGTCACAAGGATGTGAGTCAGAGGTGGCTACTTCCACAGATTATTAATAGACAGCCCTAGATGGAGGATGATGCCAGCTTGGATCCTAGGGTACGAGGTGTGGGGGTTTGCTACTGCTTTCGCTGCTTCCCTTTGCCCCTAGTGCTCAGGCGCCGGAGCACCGCTGGGGATGAGAGCTGAGACCTTCATCTCTTCAGTACCACTTGTCTTCGTGTCCCTACAGACAGTGGTGAAGCATGCACTTGTCCCTCCGTGCTGAGCCCCCAGGGCTCCTGGGACTTCCCAGTGTTTGAGAAGGAAAGGGAGGCCTGGGGTTCTGCTTCTTTGCCAGAGATTTGTGGTATGAGCGCCTGGGCTCTGGCCTCCTACCCAGAGCCCTGCCTTGTCTACAGAGACTGGGACCCAGCACTGCTGTCCTCATGGTGCGTGGACTTTCTGCTTAGGGGTGGGGGTACCAGTGTCTTTCCAGTGGTGGGCCCTGGGGCTGCTCTGAACAAAGCTTAGCAGGAAATGCTTTGTAGAACCAGGGGACTGTGAGGCTACCTCAGTGTCTTTGTGGATAAGGCAGAGTATTAATGTTGGCACAGGTGACTGTGAGCTACCCTGTTAATAGCCTTGGCATGCAGAAAGATTCCTGCATCTCCCTGGTCCAGCTGCAGGCAGGATCCTCTCTGTATGCCTGACCCCCATGCCTTGTCCTCATCGTGTGCCTGTGATATAGGTGTCCCTAGGAGGGGCTGGTAGGTGGGAACTCTATCTCCCTCAGCCGCTGGGAGTTGGAGAGGTAGAGCAGGCTTGACCTGGAAAGGCCCTACCTTTGGTTGCCTTCTTTGTCCAACCAGGAGTCCGCTTGACCCTGACCTCAGAGGGGACAGTGTTCTGACCCAGGCATGCTGACATGAAATTGGCAGATTTTGCCCCTGGCTATGCTCTTATGGACTTCATGAGATCAGCTGAAAGCTGGTGTGAGTGTGTGTGCTGTCCTAGCAGGTTGCCGCCCTTGCTTTATTTAACACGGACACTGTGAGGAAAAGCTCACCCAGGGAAGGCGTGGTGCCTGCTCCACGATGCATAGCTTAACCAACAGCCTTCACATAAACAGAGGCCCCTTCCCGCTCCTGGGATGAAGAAGGCGGGTACAGTGCTCTTCTAGGTCAGTGGTTCTCAGCGACCCTTTAATGTAGTTCCTCATGTTGTGGTGACTGACACCCCAACCATAAAACTATTTGTTGTTGCTACCTCATTACTATAATTTTTGCTGTTATGGATTATAATGTAAATATCTGATATGCAGGTTATCTGATAGGTGACCATTGTGAGAGGATTGTTTTACCCCACAAAGGGTAGACCCACAGGTTGAAAACCACTGGTCTAGATGGCTTCATTTAGCAAGCAAGCACCATGAACTGAGGACCATGGGATATTGAGGCACCAGCTACTGGGATACAGACAAGGCCTACAGGAAGAATCTGATACCTACATTATGCTTGACACTGCAGGCTCTGACATGCAGGGGGTGGGGGAGGGGGGAGGGGGGGTGGACTTAGAGAGGTCACTGAGCCCAAGAGCTGAGAATACAGGTTGACAGCATTGAAGGGAAGAGTACAAAGGGAGCCAGGCTCTGTGTGGAGCTTGAAGGTGTCCTTCAGAAAGGGCAAGTGGTCTGGACATGGGGTAGCCTTCCTCTGTGTGGTGGTAGGATGGAATTGGGTGTGTTTGGGACAGATTCCGACACTGTGGGGATGCGGTTCAGTTGAGGGCAGTGGGGATGGCGGAGCATCTGCCAGACCTATGAGAGTATGACGGGAAAGTCTTGCCTGATGTTTGGCAAGGGCGTTTCCGAAGCGTCCCCTAACACTTCTTTGGTTCCCATTGTGACTGAGAAGGGCATTGCTAGTGGAAGCCAGTACCTTTGAGTAGGCCTGTCCATCACCTCAGTGGATGCCCCACACAGGAACTGTGGAACCTACCTATTCCGCAGGTGAAGAAACTGAGGCTCAGAGTGAGTTACGAGTCTAGGAGGAGGAGACGGGAGCCAGAGCTGTCCCCAGTGAACCCGATGTCTAACTAACCACCGAACCAATCTGTTCACAATCTGTCACTTGGGTGGAGAGATGCTCACTAGGTGGGGCACTCACAACTGACTGCCAGTCTGGGGCAGGGGGCAGCTCCCAGGGTTTAGCGCAAATGCCCAGGCTAGCTACATAGGGTTGGGGAGTCAATCTGGGCAGAGCCATGCAGGCTGCAGTTGTGGGTGAGGTGCCAGGAACTCGGGGGTGGACCTGGACTATACGTCAGCACTCTAGAAAGTCTTTTTTTTTTTTTCTCAAGCAATTCAAAGGTGGAAATTTGCCTGTGTTTGTGATGAACTGAAGTGTGAATCCTGAAACGCCTCTGCTGGTTTGTGGTTTGAGGCAAGAGAGCATCATGCCAGCTAGCTTGCATTTCCTGGGGGTTTTGTCTGCCTCATTCTCCCCAGCCCCACCCACCCCTCACAGTAATGGGCCTTGATCATGGACTGTCCCCCAACCCCCATGTACCCTCCATGAAGTCAGTGTGCTGCCCCCTCCTGGCCAGAGTAGACTCTGCATCAAGTGTGAGGGTCTCCTGGAGCTTCCCATCAGCACAGGAGACAGGCCACCACCCAGCTCGGCACATTCATTAGGAAGCCTCCCCCACGCCCACCCATCAGACATCCCAGGACATGAAGAGTTAGTGAGCCCCCTTTGGCTCTATGGTTGCAGCCTAGTGCCCCAGCCCAGTCTTGAAGCTGGTCTCACTCAGTCAGCGTCCTAGAGCGTCAATGAGCCTTGGCTACAGCCAATAGGGACATAATTCTATGCAAGACTCTTGTGTTCATCAGTTTAGCTCTGAGAGGCACCCTTGTGGATGGCCTAAGCCCATCTTCCAGTTCATTATCCGTCTCTTGGCCCCCTGGCTGGTTCAGTGGGACTTGGGTCAGTGATGAGGGCTGGAATCACTTTTGGTGACATCGGTGGGGAAAGCTGAGCCGCCGATTTGATTCCAGAGAAAGGGCAAGGTGGTTCTAGGAAAAATGGCGTTCAGTTTCAGAATGTAGGTGTTGGGAATGTCCAGGCCCTAGAGCCGGAAATAGTAGTCTCACCACATCCCCTTGGCCAAGTAGTTGGCTTAGTCTTTGCGTTGTGGTGGAAACAGCTTGACTGAGCCAAAGAAGAGCAGGTTGAGGGTGAGGTAGACACCAGCAGCTTTGGTGGATCTGGACCTGGTACGGGTGCCTCACGCCTGAGAGCTGCGAGAGGCTCCCAGAGGAGTGTAGCATCCAGGGACGCCAGAGAAGGGTCTTTGGGATGGATGCAGCATTGCAGAGCCAGCCTCTCCCTATGGGGCATATCAGGAAGTAGATAAGATCAAAACAGAAGGCAGTTGGGCCTCCCATCAAGAACTTGGGTGAAGCTCCATTGGGGCCCACTTCCTGGGTCAACACCAATGGGGTCCTATAGAGAGAGCTGAAAACAATAGACACTTACCCCTTGTAGTACTGTCAACAGTCAATCACAGGTCCAAAGCCAGGGTAGAAGCAGGGCTGCACTTTTTCACAAGGCTGGTAGAGGGAGCCTTCCTTGTTTGCTACAGTTTCTGGTGTTGGGAGGCCTCACTCTAGTCTTTTTTTTTTTTTTGGTTTTTTGAGACAGAGTTTCTTTGTTTAGCCTTGGTTGTCCTGGGCTTGTTTTGTAGACCAAGCTGGCCTCTGTTGGGACTAAAGACATGTGCCACTTTTTCCTGGCTTGTGTCATCCTTTTTTTAAAAGACAGGTCTCACTATGTAACTCTGGCTGGACTCAAACTCTTTTTTTTTTTTTTTTTTTTTTTTTTGGTTTTTCGAGACAGGGTCTCTCTGTGTAGCCTTGGCTGTCCTGGACTCACTTTGTAGACCAGGCTGGCCTCGAACTCACAGCGATCCTCCTGCCTCTGCCTCCCAAGTGCTAGGATTAAAGGCGTGCGCCACCACGCCTGGCTTGGACTCAAACTCTTATGTAGACCATGCTGACCTCAAACTCAGAGACCTACCTGTCTCTGCCTCCCAAATGGTAGGATTAAAGGCATGAGCCACCATGCTCAGCTCCAGTGTCATCTTAAGGGAAGTTTGCCATTGGCCAATCCAGGATAGCAGCCTTCTTTCTCCTCCTCTTCCTCCTCTTCCTCCTTCTCCTCCTCCTTCCAGACATGGTTTCTTTGGGTAGCCCTGGCTGTCCTGGACTCACTCTATAGATAAAACTGGCCTTGAACTCACAGAGATCCATCTGCTTCTGCCCCTCCCCACCCCTGCCAAGTGTTGGGGTTACAGGTGTGCTCCACCATTGCCCAGCTTAAAGCCCTGCTCTAACCTAGGTTATGTTTACAGGTTACAGGGATTAGGATATGGATGTATCCTTTGTGGAGCTGTCATTCAGACCGCTGTACCACATGACCCAGAGGAGCGCCTTGCCCTCTAGGCCACCTACTCTATTACCCAGGACAGACTTCCCGGGAATTCCTCATTGTACAGTGGGCAGAATGGGGCTTGGAAAGGGGAGTGGGGTCCCGGTCAGAGAGGGTCGTTTGGGTAGGCCTTAGACTGGCAGGAGAGTGGGCGTAAGCCCTATAGGAGCGGCTGATATAAAATGTCTTATTTTGGGTTGCCCATTGGCAGTGTTCCCACCCTCCCCTGGGCCCAGCACCCATCCCAAGCCTGGAAGGATCTCCTCTTTTCCTCACTCAGTGCCTAAGCTATGCAGAAAAGTTGTCAGCAGATGCCAGAATGGGCATGGGGTCCTGGGTGCTGGAAGTGGGTTCCAGTCCAATACCACCGATCCCTGGCTGTGGGTCAAGTTCGTGCCGTCCTCCCTGAATCTCAGTAGAGTACTCAGTAGAGCCGGGTCAGCCTCCTTGAGGTGCCAGGGCAGGGCCAGCACTGTGGGCCCTTTACAGAGTGTTAGGTGCTTACCTCACTCCTGAGCAGGCTGAGGCATTCCAGGGCCCTGAGTGAAAGTTCTTGGTTGTCTTAATTCTGATTAACCCTGGATTCCCCCTGCCCCCCCCCAACACACTTAACCTTGCTGACTAGCTCTTACCTTGGGTCAGGCCTGATTTGTGTGTGGGGGAGCCCCAAGTGTGGGAACTTAAGGCACCAGTCCAGGGTAGGAGGACAAAGTGGAAGTCAGGGCTGCCTCAGGCTGGTAACGATAGCTCACCCCAGCCACGTACACGCATCCTCCTGCTTGGGTTCTGGTGTGAAGTTACGTCCATATTATAGCACAAGATGAAGGGTATGGAGTGACCCTCATGGAGGGGTCTTCAACGTCTTCTGTTCTCAAGAATATGACTGGCAGTGTTGTGTAGTATCTGGGGAGATGAGGAGGCATTTGCAGAAATTGAAGCCTAGACCCAAGGGGCTTGCCGAGGTCATCACGTAGCGCAGGACTCCTAGAAGCTGGGATTAGGGAGGGTCCAACACTGGCCTGCCTCTTGCAGAGACTCCCTTGTTTGGGCTCTGAGTCCCCTATAGACTTACAGGGCAGGGCCTGGGATTGGAGGCCTGGATCCAGATACCTCTACTGCATTCAGGAGTGTGGGGACAAGAACAGGGCATGGTTTGGTGTACACCTCTACCTTAGGTTGTATCCATCCTTCTGTTGGCTTTGTAAAGGGTAGCTTTAGAGAGTTGGCTGGCTCCTGCTTTGTCTCCTGTTGGGATTCAAGAATCTCGGCTCCTAGTCTCTCTGGGCCCTGGCTGCCTCATTGCTTGTGGAGTCCTCTGAGCTCCCCCATGCCGTTCGTCCTGAGCCCTTCCTACTGTGACTCCCTCAGTCTAGCTCTGTTCTAGAAATCAGACCTAGAGCTCTTTTCCCAGGAAGGCTCCCTGGGCCTCATGTGTTCTCTGGAGCTCATGGCCCCTGGATACCTTTGGGCCCTCTGGGAGCTGCCTCACTCCTTGCTGCATACTCCAGGGCTCCTCACCTGCTCCTTCAGCTCAACCCTGCTGGGAAGGAGAAGGACCATGAAAAGAAGTCTATATTCCCACGTCCCACTCACTCCCTGCCCCAGCTTTCTGCAGCAGGCAGGGACTGCCTTCGACTATCTCAGAGGGTAGAGCTTAGTGGCTTAGGGAGGTTTGGGGAGCTGTGGCCACCCTAAGGAAGCCCAGACAGCAAAGCTGATACTTTCTACTCACCAGGAGACAGCCATTGCTCCTTAGCCCCCTGGTCTCCTTGGTGGCCTGGAGATCTTGGCTGCAGAGCTGAGGCTGCAGACTCAGGGCAGATAGGAGCTCCTCCACCAGCAAGCTGCCCTTTTTAAGTAGCTGACACACAGGCCTATGCCTGTGAATGGTTAGATATTGTCAAACCAGTCATGGGGCTGGTGTTCAGAGCCACAGACAGTGAGGTGAAATCATGGAGTTAGGGAGGAGGGTGCTCCCATAAAACCTCTCGGGCAAATTAGAGACTTTGCCACTTTTGGGAACCCTGTAGTGTGTAGACTGAATCCTTCCATGGGCCTCAGTCTCAAAACCCCTCCCCCTTTCCATCCATCTCTACCTCTCCTGGGATTGGGGCTCAGACAAAGAGAAACAGATTGGGATGGACTGGGTAAAAAAGCTGGGCTTAGGGGAGCAGAGATGCTGGGGAGGGACTTATTCTAAGTGGAACACTGGGCAGGAATCTTGGAACAACAGAAGTATGCTTGTCCTCCGAGACTGTAAAGTGCTTTCCAGAAAGCCAGGTGCTAGCTGAGCTGAAGTGGAGAGGTGACACAAGAGTCCTTATAGAAAGAGTTTGATGTCTGGGCCCAAGCTCCATCCTAGTCCCTCAGTTCCCTGGTGTCACAGGGCACAGAAACACCCTTCTTGAAAGCCACAGGGCCCCAAGTGCAAAGGCCCAGCTCTAAGTATGTACCTTTCCGGAAATAGCCTGTTGTTGGCTAGGAAGTGAGTTCCCAATGGGAGGTGTCAGCATTGGCTTCCTCGAGCCAGACACCCTAAGCTATGGTCTCATAGCACAAGATGGCCATGGGGTAACCATTAAGAAGCTGCCACTGTAGGAACACAGGTGGCCCTAGAGTGGAGTAAACACTACAGTGGTGAGTGGGGCGTGGTGGGGGGGGCAAAATCCAATGGACTGATGGAGTGCTGCCCTGGGCCCCAGGTGGCTTTTAGGACCTTGCTGAGTGGAAGTCAGAAAATGCCTTTTCCTGGGGACTGCCCAGTAAGAGGAAGTCCCAGACAGGGAGGAACCCTGTTGGCCCCAGCTCCCCCCCCCCCAACCCCCTTGTAGCAGACTGAGCTGCTCTGCAGACTCAGCAGTGCTGGGAACAGCCAGGGGGTGAGGATCACATGCTTGGGAGATGCTGGTTTGGGTCCCTTCCCACAGCCCCTAGGCTGAATAGCCTTTCTGGACTCAAGGACACCTGTCTCCAGCAGGTCACAGGAAGGAGTAGTGCCATGTGTTGGGTCAGCGCCATGAAGTAAGTTGAAACAGTTGGATTTGGTGTTCTGGAGGTGGCCTAGCCACTATAGGACTTGGGGGGATAAAAGAGAAGACCATAGCTCTTCTTGGGGTTGGGGTAGGGATGAATGGCACTTGATCCTGTGAGAAGCAATAATAGTCTCTAAGGAGATTGGTGTCTGTCAACTTAGCCCCTAGATATGAGTGGTCTAAATGGAGCTCAGAGAAGGAACTGGCCATTAGAACACTCTTAAGACTTAGAACACTCTTAAGACTCCATTATTTGTCACCCAATAGCAGCTATGGGGAGGTGGAAGTCAGCCTGTCAAAGCGGAAGTCCAGGCCTATGAGCCCTTCTCACTGTAGGCCCTGTCTGGGGTAGTCTTAGTGTTAGGTTCTGTGTCTGCACATGTGTGTGTGTGTGTGTGTGTGTGTATGTGTGTGTGTGTGTGTGTGTGTAAGTGCACTTGCGCCCTTGAGAGGACAAAAGTAGATGTGTGAAGTCCTGGCTGCCAGCATAAGAGTGCTGTGTTCAAGGGCCTGACATAGAGTGGATAATCCCAAGGCCTCAGAAAACTGATGGTAGAGGGCTGTCCTTGTGAAGGCGGCAGTGCAGCAACCTCTATGGCCACCCCCACGTTACTGGGTATGGCTGGTCATTAGGCCTTTCTAGAATTTTGGTTTTGATTCTCTCACAGAGAACCATTCTGGGAAGAGGAAGGAAAAAAGGGAAACTAAAAGGAAAAAAAAACCTTGTGAATCAGTGTGAGCTGGGGCAGCCAAAGGGGTGTGTGTGTGTGTGTGTGTGTGTGTGTGTGTGTGTGTGTGTGTGTGAGAGAGAGAGAGAGAGAGAGAGAGAGAGAGAGAGAGAGAGAGAGAAGCTGAGGCAGTGGGCTATGTGGGGAAGGTCAGAGCAAGTGCTCTCTGACTTACCAGATAAATACTGCATATGCGGCATTTGATTTGATGAGCTGTTGGCTTACTTGACCCTTAATATCATCATTGGTGATGTGGGGATGACACTGTTTGGAATGTTGGGATGATGATGTGGGTGGTCCCTAAAGAGCATCGAGTCTGACCCATGGGAGTGCCCAGTCCAAGTCTTGAGCCCGTCCTGAGCACACTGTGTGGAGTGTGAAGTAAAGCACTGAGTTCATATGTGTCCTGTCAAGATTGATGAGCAGTCAGGTAGTGGGCGGGGCGGGGCCAGCCTCTGGGGACCACTCATGAAGGGTCTTAGTAGACTGTAAGGGTATCTTTGTAAATATTGCTTGGATACATATGAGTGTGACTGTATAGGTGATTTGCATATGTATATGGTACAAATGTGTCTGTTAGCATACATCTGTGAGCAAGCACATGTGTAAGTAATCGTGAGTGTGAACACAAGATTTTATGCTTTTTAAAAAATACAAGCTGGGTATGGTGGCATGCGCCTTTAATCCTAATACTTGGGAGGCAGAGGCAGTTGGATCACTGTGAGTTCAAGGCCAGCCTGGTTTACAAAGAGAGTTCTAGGACAGCCAGGGCTATTACACAGAGAAATCCTGTCTCAAAAAACCAAAGGGGGAAAAAGGTTTTGTTTTGCCTTTTTGGTTTTTCGAGACAGGCTTTTTTTGTGTAGCTAAGTTGGTTGAAAAATGTCACTTTAAGTGTGTGTGTGTGTGTGTGTGTGTGTGTGTGTGTGTGTGTGTGTGTGTGTGTTTGTGTGTGTTTGTGTGTGTGTGTGTGTGTCTGTGTGTGTGTGATATGACATGCATACAGAGCCTAGAAAAGGACCTTGAGTTATAGGCAATTGTGTGCCTCCTGATGTGGGTGCTGGGCACCAAACTCAGGTCCTGTGCAAGGGCAGCACCCACTTTTAATTGCTGAACCATCTCTACAGCTTCAAGAATCTCTGCTTGCACACATGAATAAGTGTGTGCGTGTGACTGTGTCTGGATGTGTGTGTAGGTCAGCTCCAATGAGAACAGAAGTGTCTTGGTTACTTTTCAATTGCTGTGACACACACCATGATCAAGGCAACTCATAAAAGAAAGAGCTTAATTTGGAGCTCACAGTTCCAGAGGGTTAGAGTCCATGACCATCATGTAAGGAATATGGCGGCCGGCAGGCATGGCACTGGGGCAGTAACTGAGAGCTCACATCTGACCTACAAGCAAAAAGCTTGTAGAGGCCTAGTTGGAAATGGTATGGGCCTTTGAAACCTCAAAGCCCACACCCTCTTACACACCTTCTCCAACAAAGCCACACCTCTTAACCCTTCTCAAGCAGTTCCACTAACTGGGGACCAAATGTTCAAATATGTGAGCATTTGGGGAGCCATTCTCATTCAAAACACCACAATGAGGACATGTGCATGCATGTGTGTAATATGAAGGGTATGTATGAGGTCATGTGTACACGTGTGTGCCTGAGTGGAAATGTAAGTGTGTGCAAGTACCCCAATGATACCTGGTCTCCTTTTCCTTGTGTTGGAACCCCCGGCCCTGCCTTGCTCTGCAGCCTCACAAAGAGCAGTCAGGCTTGGTCACAGTTAACCTTGTGTAAGTTTCCTTCACACAGGCAGAGACAGGTGTCAGGTGTCAGGGGCTGTCAGAGCCCAGACCTTCAGAGGCCACACCTTGAATTCATGTATAGCCTCCTATGTGCATGCATATATGCACACGTATCGATGTGCACACATATGCACTGTGTGAGTACAACACCTGTGATGTTAACCAGGTGTGCCGAGCCACAAGCTTATGCATAGACCCTTGTAGGTGATGACTTCTCACTCCTGCGGGTTCACAGAGCCCCAGGGCAGGTACAAGGCCGAGAATTTACATCCAGTGGAACTTGGTCAAGCTGCCTTTGGGGCACCGGGTGTTTTTTTTTATTTCTTTGCTCTGTCTATATCCTCTAGTAGTGTCTGGAAGCAGGCTCTCCTGAATCAGGATCAAGCACGGGGGAGGGGGGACGGGTACAGAAGCAGAGAGTTGATTGGAGAATGTGCCGGCAGGTGTCCAGCCTTCCGGTGCGCATACGGTCACATGCATACATTTACAGGCTCAAAGGCACGCCCACATGTGTACACGCAATGACTGCGCACCTTCCACGAGGTCTCATGGACTCTAGCCACGACCACTGGCTCACACATAACCAAAGCCCTAGTGCAGGGGTGGGCATGGGGTGGAGATGTATGAGGCCTGCAGCTACAAGCAGAAGGGGCCCATGAGCACCGTGAGCCTGGCACGTGAGTCCTGACCCTGTTGCCTCAACCTCCCACTTAGGAAGGGGCTTTGTTGCTAGGCTATCAGAGGAGTCTGAGGAACGGACTCTTCCATGACGCCCTTGCTGATGGGGACTCAGTGGAAGATGAGGGCTGCGTGGGATTTTCACTTGTGTCTCATACTCACCCTCAAAGCTCTCATCCACGGTGGCTCAGCCTACTGAGGCCACTGTTCCTACAGAAAAGGCAACCAAACACCCCCACCCCATGAACTGTTAGTTCCTCGGTATTAATGAGTTGAATTTAGCGATCAGGTCTCTGGGGACGGGTGGTGCTATGGGCACTGAGGTGGCTCAGATCGGCCAGCAGCTTTTATCCGGCCCACAGATAAGCCAGGTGTGCCTTGGTTTCCTTCAGCTTTCCCAGGCCCATATCCGCAAGCTGGGCTAAAACGCTCCAAGAACTCTATCGTATCACAGCATGATACCCTCAGGTGCCACAACCTCTTTTCTGCTCACGGCCTGGTCTGGCATTGGGCACCTGAGCTGGGGCCACCCTGGCTGACTCACCTGATGTCAAGCAGGGCTTATCCGAAGAGGGGCTGTGATGTCAGTTCTGTCTCTGCTGTGAGGACATTCCCAGGAGAGATGAAGGTGGGCTATAACTTCGCTCTTAGGACGCCCTCTCCCACAAGGTTAGTCAATGGCCACCTACGAGCTTTCATTCTGCCTGCAGTAGGGTGGTAGCCAGGCCTTCTACTACTGGCCACTGAGATGAAACAAGATGGGGCTCAAACCGCCCTACTCCTGCACCCACCCCCACCCAAGCATAGAGGCGGTAGACTGCATCTTTCCTTGCAGCAGTCCAGACACAGAGTGGGGCTCTGTTTCAGCTTCCTTCAGCAATCCTCAGGCCAACTACCCACCAGGAACAACAGTTTATCTTACTTGGGGCACCCTGGCTTCCTGCTAGGCCCAAAAGCTAATTATGGGGGATAATGATAACCTACTATGGTCAGTGTCAGGTTGGGAGAAGGCTGTGTCACTAGGCCCAATCTAGGGACATAGGACCTTCTACTAGTCATGGGTAACTGCTTGGAAGAGGAAATAATGAAACTCACTTGTTCTCTGTCTTTTTTGTGTGTGTTTTTTGTTTTTTGTTTTTTTTTTTTTGAGACATGGTTTCTCTTGGATTCCCTTGGCTGTCTTGGATTCACTATGTAGACCAGGCTGGCCTCGAACTCACAGAGATCCACCTGCCTCTGCCTCCCAAGTGCTGGGATTAAAGGTGTGCGCCACCACGCCTGGCTTGTCCTCCATCTTGTTTGTTGCTAGCACATATAACACAACACAGTGGAGTTTTATGTATTCATCTCACATCCTTCCACCTTGCGAAACTCACTTATACGTTCTTAGTTTTTAGGACTTTATGCTACATAAAACCATCTAGCCATTGCTTAGTTTTTCTTCATTTTGTCTTGTCTGGACAGTTCATTCACCTGTGTTTTATTTTACGTATGTGGATGTATGTAGTGCTTGTGGAGGTCAGAAGAGGCATAGGATCCCCAGGAACTACAGTTACAGACAGATGTGAGGTTGCGTGTGGGTGCTGGGAATTGAATCCAGATCCTCTGGGAAAGCAGTCAGGCTCTTAACCACTGATCTATCTCTCAAGCCTGACTTTTTATTATTATTATTATTATTGTTATATTGTAGAGAAGATAAACATGTTTTTGTTTTGATCCCAAGTGTAGGATGGGGAAAGAGACTTGTGAGAGAGCAGGTGATGTTTATCCACTCAGAAGTCGAACCACAAGCTTGTTTGTTGCCAGCTGAAAAACATCCTAGAACAGACTCTGGGAGGATATATATATATATATAGATGAGCCCAAAAGAGGAGGCTGGGCCTTTTTGGGACTTGGTATTCTTTGGCTGTTCGTCACTCCACCTGGAGACGCTCCTAGAGAGAACCGCTCCAGGGAAAGCTTCAAGGTTCCGGCTGAGGCTCCCGGTTCCGGTTGCTCCAGGTTCCAGCAGCAGCCTTGGTGGAATATCGTTCCTAGGAACTGATACCCAGAAGGTTTCATTCTTGTTTTCTTTCTTTCTTTCTTTCTTTCTTTCTTTCTTTCTTTCTTTTTCTTTCTTTCTTTCTTTGAGACAGGGTTTCTCTGTGTAGCCCTGGCTGTCCTGGACTCACTTTGTAGACCAGGCTGGCCTCAAACTCACAGTGATCCACCTACCTCTGCCTCCCAAAGTGCTGGGATTAAAGGCGTGTGCCACCATGCCTGGCTCATTCTTGTTTTCTTTAATCTCATTTCCCTCTTGTTTAGGCTAGTCAGGTTGTAAGGGAGGCACGCTCCTTTAATAAGTTCATAATAAAGTATAATTGTTAAGGAAATTGAGCCTACATTATATAGTTGCCCTGACCACACTATCAGTACAGTGTTGAAAGGAAGCGATGGGACCAGACATCCTTGCCTTGTTCATGTTCTCAGAGGGAAAGTGTTCAGCCTTTTACCTCCAGCCGATTTAGCTGTAGGTTTGTCTTAGATGCCCTTTGTCAGGTTTAGAAAGTTTCCTCAATTCCTAGTTTATTGAGTGTTGTTCTTATGAAGACTTAGATTTCAATATCTACTGAGATGATCATGTGGCTTTGTTCTTTATCGATATAGTGTGTTATATTAGTTCAATTCAACTCTTAAAGCAATCTTGGATTGCTGGGTTAAATCTCCCTTGTTCGTGTTGTTCATGGTGCTGGATTCAGTTTACTTGCGTGTTGTTGAGAATGTTTATGCCTAAATCCAGAAGGGCATCCGGGGCTGGGGCTGTAGCTCAGTTTGTAGATCATCTGCCTCCGGTGAAGAAGCCCTGGATTCAATCCTCATCATGGCATAAGCCAGGCATGGTAATCCTAGCGCCTGGGAGGTGGAAGAACGGGAGAGCCGAAGTTCAAGGTCATCCTCGGCTACCTACCTAATTCACAGCCAGCCTGGGCTATCTGGGATTCTGTCTTAAAAGAGAAAACAAAACAAAACAAAACCTAGAGAATGATTGTTCTGTAGTTTTCATGTTGTGTGATGCATATACCTGGTTTTGGTACTGAGTGATGCTGGCCTCATGGCTTTGCTCTTATATTTTCTGGGAGGAGTTTGTATATGGTTAGTGTTCTTGGCATCTACTATTTAAAGGCTAAATCACAGCAGGCAGTGGAAGCAGGCTGGACTAAGGTGAATTCTTGCGGGCTTGGGTTACTTGGGTCTGTGCACAGAGACACAGAAGATGGAGGGCAGAGCAAAGCACATACAAAAAGATTGAAGGTTGGGGTAGGACCGAATTAGGAAGGGCTTGAGTGTTGTCAGGTGTGTTCATGTACAATGGTAGGTAATACCAGTACTTGGGAGGCTGAGGCAGGAGGATCACTAGGTAGAGGAAAGACTGGATTACTGAGTGAGACCCTCACACACACACACACACACCCATTCCAAAGGCAGGATTGTGTCTGTGCCGTTTAGAATAAAGGAGTGATGGGAATGGTGTGTTGGCTGGAAGGTGATGAAGGGAAATTGGTGGAGACCGGGAGAGGTGTGGCCGATAGAGAAGCAGTGAAGGGGGCTTGGGTGGAAATCCACAGGGTGGCTGGGAGAAGGAGGCAGCTTAGTGTTCTGGGTAAGATGGCAGGTGCTCCTCCAGAAACCAATGCACCAGGCAGCCAGACCCTTGGAGAGAGACATCTGCGGGGACTTCAAGGCTGCATGCAGTGGGAAGGGTCTTAGAGGGCTTGCCTGACACAGAGGCTTGGACACCAGGGAGAAGTGCCTAGTATGGGCAGCTGGGTGAGGAATATATCAGAGCTGCCATTGAAGACCAATTGCGCTGTCCTCTGCCACAGGTGGTCCGTCCTGTATTATGCTGGGAGACAGGGGATGCCTAGGAGGCTTTACTAGCCTTGGCCAGCCAGGGGCACTCTTTTGGGACTAGTACCCTGGGGGGCCCAAATAGGTGAGAGGTGCCAAGGACTGAATCCCTGGTTCCTTGGGGGAATTCTGTTCCGGGGGAGACCCAAGAAATGACATTGGCAAGGTGGCACGATGGGGTACTAGCAGAGGATGTAGGGTGCCATTTTACAGAAGCTCGTATCCAAGGGACGAGCTGAGTGGAGATCCAGAGAAGACTTCGGGATCCTCAGGTATTGGGGATGTGAGCCGGACTTCCTCATTTGCATCGGTGGCTTCCTTGTTTGTCTAGATGGCTCTTGATTCTGGACTGTATATGCACAAGTTTGCTACTTTCCACTTCTGGTGGCCCACCACTGGTAGTGGGTGGAGAAACTGACGTGCCGGAGGGGCGGTCCACTTCCTCACCTGGCCCCTAGCCCTCACCCCCGCCGCCCGTGAGGGGAGGAGCCAGTAGACACCCTGGCCTGGGGCTCTACGAGCATGGCGGGCTCTGGGTCGCGGCCGCGGAGTTGGGGCTGGCGGGAGACCAGCTCCAGGGACGAGGCTGCGGCCGGTGGGCCCGGCTTGGGACCATGTCGCTGCGCCCAGGGGAGGCGGGCGCTGGCCGTCCCCCGGAAGCCCGCTGGGTCTGCCGCGTGGACACCGTGAGTACTGATCACGGAGCTCGGGATCTGGGATTCTAGCCCTGGGTTTGAGCGCCCGCACTCTCCTCAGACTCCCAGTCTATCGACCTGGGCCCCTAATCTCTGCACCAAGACCCAGGACCGCAAGTCCCTGGAGCCCAAGGAGGCTCTCCGGGCGGCTACCCAGAACAAAGGCGAGTGTGGGGCCAGCCACCGTCGGCCGGCCAGGGGCTCCAAGCCTGGCGCTCGCTCTATCCATCTGCCAGCACCTCCCGTAGATGGGTGTGGGCGTGAGCACCCTCCTCGCACCCCACTGCTGGGCTGGGACCCACGGTCCCCGGATGGCGCTGCGCGGGGGTGTGGTCGCGCCATTGTTCCAAACCTCTGCCTGCGGTTGGGTACCAATAGCCCTGACCTTGCCTCTGCTCCTGCTGGCCTGAACAATGGGCCAGGTGCTATTGAGTGTTTAAGAATCTGTTGTGGCTGGGGTAGGGGAGATGGAGGGGTGGGCTAGCTAACGGACCCTGTTCGAGACCTTGCTAAGACAGCCCGTGAACTTAATTCCTAACACTCGTTTGATGGACTGAGCTTGACAGTTGCCAAGAGCTTGATTGATTGCCATCCTTTAAATCTCTTTCATTTTCTGATGCTCTAGATATCCCCCGCCTCAGCCTTCCAAATGCTGAGCTTACAAGCTTGGGCCACCTCGGACCTGGAAGGTTTTATATATATATATATGCTTTCTGTATTTGTATACACTTGGCACTGTAGTAATAGGAACCCCAGCAGCCTGCCCTTCTGGATCTGGCGCTAGCAGACCACTGGCCTTGCCTCCATGCAGCTCCTCAGGGGGTCCCAAGAAGGACCTGAATGGGTGGACGGGGCGGGGGTGGGGGGTGGAGCACCGACAGAACAATGTCAGTTTAGGCGGCAAAAGTGATCGGTACCTCTGAGTCCTGATACCCTGGGCTGACAAAGTGGATACTAGCAAACCTGCCAAATGGTCTTAATGGCACTGATGACAAGGGTATGCTGAGGCAACGCTGTCCTCCTAGTTTATAGCTCTAATAACTGGGGCTAGAGACCCTCCAGAGAGCCCAGGTCATTGGACCTGGCAAGTGGGGACTCTTGGCTTGTTCTTCTGCTACCTGACCTCAGGGCTTCTGGGGTGGGGGAGGGGGGAGGATAGACAGGAAGTTGCTGAGTGAGGGTGGACATCTTAGGACCTTATTTTCTTCCCACTGAAGGTCAGACCTAGGTAGAGAAGGTGCCTAGAGCCTGTCTCAGTCCTATAGAACAGCCACGTTCAAGGGGTGACTCCCATGCTCCCTGCTCCAGGAAGCTATGCCTGACTAAGCTATGCCAACTAAGACACGCATCTTGTGAGCTCACGTGGTGTTGGCGCCTTGGGTAGCTATGGCATAAGGCCTGATGTACCCAGGTTGGGGTTCTCTGAGTTCAGTCATCACTGCCCCAGCCGTAACGGGGCCATTGCGCTCAATGAGCTCATGATGATAAAAGGACAGTGCTCAACATTCTGGAGTCAAGGGTGTACACGAGGATTGGGAACGGGCTGCGTAGCACTGTCACCCTGGAGCCTCCTCACAGACCTGACCCTCCACACTGCCTTCTAGATCTTGCCAGTGTCCACCCAGGATCCCATGCCACGTTGTTCCCCGCCTGCCTACCCCAGATGAGTCCTGTCTCCTTTGCTTCAATTGCAGCTTCATGGCGGCTGAGGAAATGCATTGGCCTGTCCCCATGAAGGCCATTGGTGCCCAGAATCTGCTGACCATGCCTGGTGGTGTGGCCAAGGCCGGCTACCTGCACAAGAAGGGTGGTACCCAGCTGCAACTGCTCAAATGTGAGTCACCCACTGGATCGTGGGACTCTCAGAGGGAGGACACGGCCCTGTTTCTCCACTGCTCTGATGGGCCTTCTGGGGTCTCTTTTCCTTTTCCGGCAGATGGCACACCTCATGTCAATCTCCTGAGCCTGGACCTTGCCACAGGATCCAGTGTAGTCTAGCTAGGCAGAGAGAGGGTGATCACTTGATAATGCGTTACCGACCAGCTAGTCATGGACGCTTCAATCTGTAGCCAAGGCTGGAAGACTCAGAGTGGCCTGATAGATCTGGCCTCTCTCAATACTGTTCTTGCCTCGTGTGTAAGTTGCACGTGAGCTGATTAGTCATGTGGCACGGAATGAACCCATGTGCCTGGTCAGGAGCCAGATGAGCGGAGGAGCTTCAGGATCCTGAAGGCAAGGAGCACTAGAGCCTTGTCAGCTCTGATCAGCCATGGACACCCCATGCTTTTGCCTCTGCAGAATCCTCTGCCAAGGGACTCTCTGCCCCTGTGTTGTTACCTAGCTGAGATGCTCTAGGCTAGACTGTTGGACCCTGCGTGCGCATCAGTGTATAAACAGGAAAGACCAGAAGTAACTTGTCCCCAGGCCTAGGAGGGGCCATTCCAGGCATGAATGGTAGAGCTTGAAAACAGCTCCACCTCAGTGGCTCTCATTAGCCAGCTTTGGATGCCTAGCTCTGTCCCCCCCCCCCCACCTCTCTCTCTCTCTCTCTCTCTCTCTCTCTCTCTCTCTTGTTTTTCAAGAGAGGGTTTCTCTTATAGTCCTGGCTGTCCAGGATTCACTCTGTAGACCAGGCTGGCCTTGAACTCACAAAGATCCGCCTGCCTCTGCCTCCCGAGTGCTGGGATTAAAGGCGTGCGCCACCATGTCCGGCTATCTCTGTTCCATTTGTCCTGCCAGTTCCTCACCTCCCCCAGTAACCCTATTGCTCCAAGCAAGGCTGCCATGGTTCAGGCTCTACCCTTCCTTACTGTCCCATGAGGCCTCAGTCTACCCCTTTTCTTTGGGTGGCCAGGCCTTCCCTGGGGTGGTGCTCTCAGACTTAGAGTGTGCCAGTGAACTTGTTTGTATTTGACCCCCAAGAAAGGCCTGAGGAAGGGCAGCATACCAGCTCAGCTTCCTACTCTCCCCTTCTGCAATCTCGGAGGTCTGGTCCCAGGTTGCCCAGGGCCTCTGGGGAGAAGCCACAGGGTGGGGCTGACTGGTGTGGCTCTGTGGCTCACCCCGCTGCTGTGTTCTTCCCAGGGCCCCTGCGCTTTGTGATCATCCACAAGCGCTGCATCTACTACTTCAAGAGCAGCACGTCTGCGTCCCCACAGGGCGCCTTCTCCCTGAGTGGCTACAACCGGTGAGCGTCCTTCCTGCCTGCTGACCAACCCCCATGCCAGCTGCTTTCCCTCTCACCCTACACTACAGAGCCCATCCCTGGCTTTCACGAGATGGCCTTCATCGGCTTATTGGCTGACACCCCATATTCTACCCACCCTGGCCTTTGCTGAGGGCAGGGGCTGGGGCACTATGTATGGGGTGAGGCCTTTATTATTATTATTATTATTAATATTATTATTTTATTTATTTTTGGTTTTAAAAAATATTTATTTATTATTATATATGTGAGTGCTCTGTGTGCATGTACACCTGCATACCACTCGAGGGCATCAGTTCTCATTACAGATGGTTGTGAGCCACCACGTGGTTGCTGGGAATTGAACTCAGGACCTCTAGAAGAAAAGACAGTGCTCTTAACCACTGAGCCATCTCTCCAGCCCCTATTTGTGCGTGTGTGTGTGTGTGTGTGTGTGTGTGTGTGTGTGTGTGTGTTTTGTTGTTGTTGTTTTTTTAAGACAGGGTTTCTCTGTGTAGCCTTGGCTTTCCTGGGCTCCCTTCGTAGACCAGGCTGGCCTCAAATTCACCATGATCTCACAGCTATCTCACAGCAATCTGGGTGAGGCCTTTCTTAGGGACTTCTTGTCCCAAGGGGCTGAGTAGCTTGCTCTGCAGAGTTCCCATTGAATTACCACTTTATAAATTCTTCAGCTCTGATCCTGCTCCTCACTTACCACAGCCCTTTTCCAGGGAGCTCAGAGCCCATTCATCCCACGCTGTCCTAAATTCAGGCTCTTCATGAACTTTCTAACTCTAGGGCTTTACCAAGCTCCAGTTCGGGCCCATGCTGCATTGGTACTGTGGGCTGGGCTCCAGGCAGCCAGAATCCAGAAGCATCTAGACATTCTACTGAGAGCAAGAGCAGGCAGAGCCTGTCCAGATTTGCCTGTGTTCCCCCAGAGCATGATGCTGAATACCGAGATCAGTTCAGGGGTGGGGTTGATGAGCCCGTTGCTTAAGGGTGGACAAGCAGGTGACTTCTGGCAATGTGCCCTCAGAGTGATGCGGGCAGCCGAGGAGACGACATCGAACAACGTCTTCCCATTCAAGATCATTCACATCAGCAAGAAGCACCGCACGTGGTTCTTCTCAGCCTCCTCTGAGGATGAGCGCAAGGTGACCAGGAGGCAGCAGGGCTTTAGAAGCTGGACAGGACCTGCCCGAAGTAGCACACTGACCACCAAGCTCTGGCCTCTCATTGGCTCTAGGCAGGAGGCTAGGATCCTAACGAGAAAGACTTGGTTGGGGTGTGGGCAGCCAAGTGGATTAGGGCCCACATAGCCTGCCTGCTGCCCACACACACCATGGGAACATGCCAGCAGGATGTAGGTCCCAAATGGACTGAGGATCAGCTGCCGCCCCAGGAGGGTGATTTCAAATCAGAGCCACACAATCTAGGCTGGACCTAGCTGGGAACCAGGGAGATTCCTGTCCCTGGACCTTGGTGGGGACTATATAGCAGCTACACAATGACGAGAAGAGGGTGGAGTGGGACCCCATTCTGGGCAACATCATACTTACTGTGGCTGTAACTGACCCACAGAGCTGGATGGCTTTGCTACGCAGGGAAATTGGTCACTTCCACGAGAAGAAGGAACTACCTCTAGACACCAGGTATGTCAAGGGATGTGATGGGTGGGTGGTAGTCCCTGAGGCTCCTTTCCAGTCCCTGGAGGCTTGGCTTATAGTCATTTCCATAAAGCTTTTTCTGGAGGTGCCTTCATGTGTGTGGAAATACACGCTGCTGACATAATTATGCCCAAGTGTGTATGCGCCATCTCTGTCCTTGTCTGTCTTCTAGCTCTCTCTGGCTCTGTCTCACTCTGTTTTTACTTATTTGTAACTCCTGCTTGGGGGTCATATGTGCTTTCCCCTTCCCCTACTATGGAGGCCCCATATTTATAGCTCAGAGCTTTGGTTTCCTAACTCCCTGGTATCTCTTCTCTTCCTTGGGGGAGCTCAGTCAATTCCTGGTCTCAGCGTGCTCGCCCATGAGAGGTGCAAACAGCAGTGGCTCTCTAGGGAACACAAGCCAATGCTATCATAGTCAGTGTAACTGAGATCCAGAGGGAGGGGCACTCTCAAGGCTGCCCTGAGGTCCTGGACTGAATCCGGAGCTCCTGGCCGTTGGGTTGGACAGGAGGTAGACATGTGGACCCAGCTCTGAGGCATCTAGCCAGTCAGGGTAGCAAACACCACAGTGGGGCAGGGGAGGTGGCACCCGTAGATGGTCCCAAGCCTCCAGTCCTATGTTTGTCCTTGAACTGCATGTATATTCATGCCCAAGTGTCTCTCTCTATATGACCTTCGTGTCCTTTTGTCTATTTACACGTGAGGGATTGTCCTTGTGTCTGGACATGTTCATATCTGTGTGTGCCCATGGGTCCCCAACTGTGTGTGAGTGTCTGTGCCGTTGGGAGTGTTCCTGTGTGTGCACGGGTCACTACATGCAACTGCAAGGGGCCAGCCTAGTGCTCATTGCCTGTTGCTTGCTCTGGGTTTCAGCGACTCCGGCTCGGACGTGGACAGCTTCTATGGTGCAGTTGAGCGACCTATAGATATCAGCCTCTCTTCATACCCCACAGACAATGAAGGTAAGGCCACCTCTGCACCTGCCGTATGCCCGTGTGACTGCTGACAGCGAACCCGCTTGGGCTGCCTAGAAGGAAAGAAATGCATGTTTAGCTTTGCTCCCTGCCCAGTGGGCCATGCCACCCTGTTGTGCATGCAAGTGAGCCTGGGCTGTGTTGTGTCTCATCTTCCATTCACTACTTGTAGACTATGAACATGAAGATGAGGACGACTCGTACTTGGAGCCTGACTCCCCGGGACCCATGAAGCTTGAGGGTAGGTAGTGTAGCTGGGCCTGGGTGTCTCCGTGGTGGGTAGGGACTGGGGACTGGGACCAAGAGCAGAGCCTCTCCTAGGCTGGTGGGCCTTTTTTGTTTGTTTGGGGTTTTTTTGTTTGTTTGTTTGTTTGTTTGTTTGTTTTTGAGACAGGCTCCTCTGAAGCTCTGGCTGTCTTGAATCTTTGCTGACCAGGCTGCCTTCAAACTCAGATCTGCCTGTCTCTGTCTCCTGAGTTAAATTAAAACCGGGTGCCACCTAGCATCTAGCAGGCTGTGGGCCTGGCTGTGGGTGGTGTCAGTTTCGTTGCTGCGATGCAAGTATTCAGAGGGTTGAGGCTGGTTGGCTTTGCCTACCTGATCCTGCCACCTCCCAGGTTAACCTTGTGTGGATGGGGGAAGCGAGTCAAGATGGAGGTGTGGTTCTGGAGGCTGAGACTGAAAAATGAAGAGGCATTGAGAGGCGGGTTGGTCTGAGGCAGGTCCGTTGCCCATAGCAACAAGCTCTCCGTGGATCATAGCTGTAGGCCAGGTTGTCATCTGTGGCTTCAGTGTTCAGGGCACCACCTGAAAGCACAGTCTCTAGGGCAGATGAACATACACACAGTCATGTGTGTGACAGGGAACGCCAGGGCTGCGTAGGGGGGACATGTCTCAGTCTTACCCTCTGCCCTTCACCTCTTTAGACCTTGTACTTGGCCTGCCTCCTCCTCCCAGAGCACCCCGGCACTGTCTTGTCTATCATGATGTCTTTTTTTTTTTTTAAACTGGATTTCAGCCATGCTTGGATGGACAGTCCTTTTTTTTTTTTTTTTTTTTTTTAAGATTTATTTATTTCATTTACTGCATATGAGTGCTTTATTTGCGGAAGAGGGTATCAGATTACATTAGATAGTTGTGAGCCACCATGTGGTTGCTGGGAATTGAACTCAGGACCTCTGGAAGAGCAGGCGGTGCTCTTAACCACTGAGCCATCTCTCCAGCCCTATCCTGATGTCTTAGGATGATCTCCCGTCTTCTGGTCTTCACCCTCCAGTTGACCTAACCTTTGCCTCCCTTGTCCTCCTCTCACCTCCCTTGCCACTGTTGTAGGCAGTGGTGTGCTTGTTCCCTGTTCCCAGTGGTCACCTCTCCTGACGCTCTTTCAGCTTCCACACTTCTTCCCTCAGTCTCCAACTTGACTGCCCACCTCCAAAGAGTAGGAGAGTCGAGTCTCTTGTCTTTGAGTACCTGCAGCCTCCACTGAACACTCCCCTTCCTCCTCTCCAGACCTCCCCTCTCCTCACCGGCCTCATCCCTCCAGGTGGAACAGCACTCTGGCCCTTCTTGCTCTTCCGTCTCCTGTGTGTGCTCCCTCTTGAGCGACATCCCCGCCCTTCCCTGTAACCAAGGGACTCCCGGACCTCAGGCCTCATCCCTCTCCTGGGCCTCCTGTCCTGATGGTCCTGATGACATGTGGGCTAGAAGCCACCCGGTGCCTTTAGTTTGCTGTGAACGCAGGCTTTCAGCTTCCTCCCAGTGGCTCTGGCCCTTCCTGTTCAGAATCCACCCTTCCTCTTGCTCGGGTGAAGGCCTGGGAACCCTCATTCTGCTCACTTCTACCTGTGGGAGCCCTGAAAGCTCTTTATGTGACATCTAGGCTGTAGAAACCTTATATAGACTGCTTCGGGGGGGGGGGGGTGGGGGCAGGTGTGAATAGGGAGGTCCTGGTAGCACTGTTGGTCCAGAGAAAGCTGGGTAGTGGGCTAGATATCGAGCATTAGGTAGGGCAAAGGCGAGACCATGAAGGACGCATACTGCATCAGCTGCTGCTGGCAGGCTGAAAGTACAGCCCTGAGTATATACCTGGTTAGCTCCTATTGGCTGTTGCTGGTATAGGGTGGTGCTGGTCCAGCCTCTGTGATACCAACTCGCTTTGTTAATTTTGTTCTGCAGATGCCCTGACCTATCCGCCAGCCTACCCACCACCCCCTGTGCCTGTACCTCGGAAGCCAGCCTTCTCTGACTTGCCCCGTGCCCACTCCTTCACCTCAAAAACCCCAAGCCCCTTACTGCCACCTCCACCCCCTAAACGAGGCCTTCCAGACACTGGCCCTGCCCCTGAGGATGCTAAGAGAGACCCATTGGGCCCAAGGCAAGTAGAGCCTGGTCTCAGGGTGCCTGCTACCCCTCGGAGAATGAGTGACCCCCCGTTGGGCAACGTATCCACTGTGCCCAACCTCCGGAAACATCCTTGCTTCCGAGACAGCGTGAACCCCAGCCCAGAACCCTGGACCCCTGGTCATGGGACTAGCTCTGTCTCCAGCTCTGCCACCATGGCCATTGCCAACGCTAGGAACTGTGACAAACTCAAGTCCTTCCACCTGTCTGCCCGAGGGCCACCCACATCTGAGCCCCCACCCGTGCCTGCCAATAAGCCCAAGTTCCTGAAGATAACTGAAGAAGTTCTTCCAAGAGAGCCATCCAAGTCTGCACTCTCTGTGCCCCCTGTGGCCCCCAGGCCTCCCATACAGAAGATGCCCGTGCCTGAGGCTACTGTTCGGCCTGTAGTGCTGCCTAAGCCAGAGAAGACACCTCTTCCTAACCTCCAGTGAGTCTGGTTTGGGCTGTGCCTCTGCCGTCAGCCAGTAGGTTCTTTCACCCTACAGTGTTCTCTATCCAGTACCTTTTCCATTCTCAGGGGAAAGCATTTGGTACAGGATGAAAAAGATTTCCTCACCACTCCCGTCTCCCCTACCCCTGCCTGATTCAGGGGTGCAGGGGAGGTCTAGCCTTGCTCATCCTGATGTGGGTTTATTTCTCAGGTCATGTGTGGCTTCCTTTAATTCACCCCAAAGGCCTGGAGATCAGGCTCCTATGCAGTGGGCTTGGCTCTTACCATGAGTGTCCCTTGGAGTCACATTGCATTGTTCAGCCTCCCCCCCCCCCATCCCTCTACCTCCTCGTAGCTTTGAGCGAGCTGTGACTTTGCCAGAGTCCCAAAGCCAGTCGGTAGTAGATCTTGGGCCCAGGCAGCGCCCAGTGCACTTGTACACTCTACAGTAATACCCCAGCTCAGGTGTCCAGCACTCCTGCTCACCGGTACTAATGGCCATCCTGATTTCCTCGCTTGGCTTTCAGGTCTAAGATAACGCTCCTGCTTCCTTTTGGCAGTGAGCAAGGGTCACAGAACTCTGCTGTCCTGAGCAGTCACAGCCAAAGGGGCCAGAGCAGGCTGTGTGTGGAGGGAAGGGGTGACCTATCTATGTCTAATGGTGCTAATATTCTCGTCTTCCTCTTTGTCGCTCCAGGCGGTCGCCCCCGGATGGACAGAGCTTCAGGAACTTCTCCTTTGAAAAGGCCCGTCAGCCCTCCTCACAGACTGACACAGGCGAGGAAGACTCAGATGAGGACTATGAGAAGGCAAGACCGAGTGAAGGGCGCAGGTCCCATAGTCAGCAAGTGGGCAGACATGGAAGAGCGGCAGGCTAGGGGCCCTCACCGGCTATCCTGAACAAGGGGCTCCGTAACTCTGCGTTTGAGGGAGATGGGACACTATGCAAAGCCCTGTATCCTGATGCAGGGGGCAGCCAGCTGGAGTCATGTGTGGAGGGTTCACTCATGCTTTGACAGTGACCACTGTTGGCCTCTTTTCAGGTGCCGCTGCCTAACTCCGTGTTCGTCAACACCACCGAGTCCAGTGAAGTGGAGAGGTTAGTGTAACGTGTTTCTTGTCCTTGCTTGGTGTGACACAGCGTGGGGTTCCTTGTCTCCTTTACTTACTTTGGTGCTGGGCAAGGCCAGGCTCAAACAGGGGGCCTGAGCGCAGCACAAAGCACAACAGCAGTGGGTCTGAATGGGTTTGGTGTGCTGTTTGTTTTTTTATTCTCATAAGCCCCTCTAGCTTTATATCCTTTATTCCAACCTAAAACCAAGAGTGGGCAGAGAGCCACGTGGTAGAGTGGGGCTAGCGGGTCCCAGCGAGAGCTTTCCGGGCATGTTCACCCACCGACGTGGCTTTTATTTTAGGTTGTTCAAAGCTACAAACCCTCACGGAGAGCCTCAGGATGGGCTGTATTGCATTCGGAACTCCTCCACCAAGTCAGGGAAGGTAGGACGACTGCTGCAGGACAGCTGGGCACCAGAGCCTTCTGTCCTCTTACTGGGCACCTCAGCTGAGTGCCACCAGCACATTTCTCTCTCTGTTCTCAGAACTAAATGATTTCTGCAAACTGGGGGTGACTGTGGCTGCCTTCCACCAGAGCCATAAAGTGTGAATTGGAATGGGGTTTGTGCAGAGGGATAGGGAGGGCATGTGGGGTAGCAAATAGCAGGGGGATGAGTGGGTCTGTTCACACAATACTTCACCTACCTACCTCATGTAAGAGATGGCTCCCGCTACTGAGGGGCTCTCTAAGAGCTGAGAGGAACCCCCAAGGTGGAGGGCGGGCTGTCTCTGTACAGGTGACTGTAGCTGGACCCTGGCTCACATTACCCCTAAGGGCTACAGCATCATGCCCTGTAGTTGCTGCTACCCTCATCAGACTTTGGTGGCCAGTCCCGCCGCCTCCTCTAAGCTCCTGCTCCATATTTCCCTCCCTGTAGGTCTTGGTCGTGTGGGATGAATCCTCTAACAAAGTGAGGAACTATCGCATCTTTGAGAAGGTGAGGGACTGGGCCCGGCTCTGAGGGTGGGGTGCGGGCACTGGCCTCAAGGCTTAGTGAGAGCCAAGGGAGTCTCCCTGATGGGATTTGTCAGCGGGAGCCTGAGCTGGTACCTCCATAACACCAGCTCTCCTGGGTCCTTTGCCATCTGTGTTGTCCCATGACCTCTGCTCCCTTCCTCTCCTAGCCTCAGGTTTTTGTTTTTGTTTTTTTAAGATTTACTTTTTATTATTTATACAGTAGTCTGACTGCATGTGAGCCAGCAGTCCAGAAGAGGGCACCAGATCTCATTATAGATGGCTGTGAACCACCATGAGGTTGCTGAGAATTGAACTCAGGACCTTTGGAAGAGCAGCCAGTGCTCTTAACCTCTGAACCATCTCTCCAGCCCCTCTAGCCTTGTTTTGCCCTTAGCTTACTCTAGAGGTTCTGGGTAACCATCCTTGACCCTTGCTTTTATTCGCAGACCTTGCCCTGAGAGCAGGTTTCACATTGACACTGACATTTACACTGACAGGAGAACTTGGGACCACAGGCCTGTTGTGTGGACAGACATGGTGGGGTGGGGTTTGGGGGGATGGACATGGGCAGCCACTGTTACTATTGACCCTCCCCTTTGAGAAGATGGGGGAAGGGGTGAAGGGGATAGGGGCTTGAGGCAACGGGCTTGTGAGGCCCTGTTGAGCCTGCTTCCTTCCTCCCTGCAGGATTCTAAGTTCTACCTGGAAGGCGAGGTTCTGTTTGCAAGTGTGGGCAGCATGGTGGAGCACTACCACACTCACGTGCTACCGAGCCACCAAAGCCTGTTGCTGCGGCACCCGTATGGCTACGCCGGGCCCAGGTGACATCCATTCCACACCACTGTTGGGTGGAAGCAGCCACAGGGCCACAGCCCTGCCACATAGATGGAGACCGGCTTGCATGGGAAGATGAGCAGGAACGGGCTTGACATCAGACTTCATCAACAAGACACCCGGCCTCAGGGAGCAGCCTGGGTCCCAGGCTGAAAGAGGCCACCACTACTAGAGGACTGGCTGGCTGAGTTGCCCACCCAGCCCCTCCGTGTCCCACCTCTCCAGAACCCAGGTTGGATGACTAAGTGCTGCCTGGGCTTTGATGACACAAAATCTGGTCCCCATAGCATACCCACACTGCAGTGGGCTGGGACCAAGCAAGACTGGGGTAGTTGGATGGGTCCTAAGGCTGGTCCTAGGACCCATAGACATGCTAAGACACGGGCTCAAGGAGGGACCATTGCCTCTCAGCAAATCTGAGATGACCTTTGTCTCAATGACCAAGGTTTGATTGGCACAGAGAGGGCAATAGGCTCTACTGAGCACCACCAGTGTCCAGGGAGAGAGAGCAACTGACTGCAGCCCTAATGGATGATCTGTGGTCTTCTAGGGCACAGGCTGCTAAGTGAGTGAACTGACTGGGGGACATAGCTCAATAATATTCAGGATCCACCTGGATCAGTCTTGGCTGGAGCCTGAACTTCAAAGCCCCAGTTAGCAGGGATTGAGTGACTGTTGTGCCTGGCCTGGTACTGGAGCTGGCTGTGGGCTGTGAGCAGCCCCTAGTGCAGGTTGGCCAAGCTTAGTCTAGAGCAGGCAGTGAGTATGAGGTTCTGTTGGAAGTTCTGGGAAGTTGTGCATGAAGGAGCCAGGAGCTTGGAGTCCAGTGGGGGGGGGGGGTTGGCCCGTGGGGGTGGCCCAGAAAGACTTCTTACAGCAAATGCTGACTGGAGTGAAGTGGGACAGGCCATGGATGGGTGGGGAAGGTGGCATTCAGGTGTCCAAGTAGTTTGGGTGATCCCAACCAGTTCCTGCCATGAAATTCTACCGGGCACAGCCATCTAGACTGAACTTTTTTGTGTGAAAATAAATGCATCTGGAGACGCAGAGACCTTCATCATCTGGCTCCACTGCACTTTATATTGGAGAAGGTTCTTCTTTTAACTTGTTTTTTATTATTCTATGTGTGTGAGTGTTTTGCCTGCGTGTATGTCTGTACATCGTGTATGTGCCTGGTGCTTGGGGGGGGTGGGGAGAAGAGGGTGTCAGATCTCCTGGGACTGGGACTGGAGTTACGAATGGTTGTGAGCTACCATGTGGATGCTGATAATTGAACCAGGGTCCTCTGGGAGAGCAGCCAGAGCTCTTAACTGTTGAGCCATGTCTCCAGCCCTAGAGGACAGTGTTTACACAGAACCCAGAACAAGGACTGTACTTGTTCTGTACAGCCAGGGACTGCTGTCTGGTAAGAGGACTTTTGTTTGGAACCCCCAGCTCTTGCTGTATTTTGGAGGCCTGTGGTCGATTCAATGAGTCAAAATTGGGGATATGGGAGGCTGAGCCCCAGGGCATTCCTGGGGCTGTAGTGAATGACCGACACTGGGCTCCACTTGCCATCTGCTTCTAGGAACCAGAGTCCACCTCCGTCTCTGCAGATGTTTCCTTTCAGCCTGCCAGGGGAGAAGGGTCAGGGTTAGGGTATATGGAGTTTTTAGTATTCTGAACAATCCCTAGAGGACCAGCCATTTTTTTTCTCCCTTTCTGTCCTAAACTCAATCAGAGTTTGAGTTTAGGCCACAGTGTCCATTTCTGTAAAATATAAAACAGGACTGGATGAAAACTGGTTTTGAAAGCTGGGCAGTGGTGGCACACACTTTTAATCCCAGCACTCTGGAGGCAGAGGCAGGCAGAGCTTTGTGAGTTAGAGGCTAGCCTGGTCTACAAAGAGAATCTAAGACAGCCAAGGCCATTACACAGAAAAATCTTATCTCGAAAAACAAAAACAAGAGGCCGGGCATGGTGGTGCATGCCTATAATCCCAGCACTAGGGAGGCAGAAGCAGGTGGATCGCTGTGAGTTCAAGGCTAGCCTGGTGTGCTGCAGGGCACCTGCTTTGGAGACCAGCTCAGTGGCTAACATGTTTCAAGCCCTGGGCTAGAAAATTTAGGGATTCCTCAAAGCCACATGATGGATCCTTCGGGTTGACTAAACTGTGAATGTCCAAGGCCCACCTAGAGGTTTCATACAGCCTCATCTCTTGGACTTTGGACCAGCTGGCACAGCTGTGTACATCTTTGAACCACCCCAGATCCAGGGTCTCATTTGCAGGATTGTGGGTGATAGAAGAGTCCTGGCCTCGGTCCTAAAACATGAAAGAGAATTCATAATGTGGTGGCTACTATGTATTGAAAGCTCCCAGCATTTGTGATGCTGACTGGAGAAGTAGACCCGTGTTTAAGTGAGAGAACTAAGGTTCTCGAGAAGCCTGAGTTCAAAGTTCCCAGCTTTGTTATTCACTGTCATGTGACCGCTTTACTGCTCTGAGTAGAAACTGTGGCTCCTGCCTGGATTCCTGACACCTGGATTCCTCTCAGCCACCACTAATCACTCCGGGTGTCTGGCCAGTTTTGTTTACTTCCCGTAGCTCCAGAGGTGCCTACACCCACCCCAGGAGCCATAGCTTTGGGGGAGCAAATTTGCCTTCGGGAGGGATCCCAGTGTGTGAAGCAGGGTTGGGGGGGGGGGAGCGCGCGCAATGGGAGCTCTAGGTCCTGCCCTAGGGGTGGCTTTATACCCTTCTTTCTACTGTGAGAGAAACTGGAGCCCAGAGAACGTTCCCTGACTTGCCCGCCATCATAATATGTTCAGAGATGGCTTCTGTTTGGGTGTGAGGAAAGGAGGCAACATGGGAAGCATCCTTGAGTCAAGGCCAAGGGAGGAGCACAGTGTTGTCTTTCCTGTGGCTGATCTGGGAGTGTGGAGAGCCTTTCTGCCCTCTGAGGTTGTTTGTTTCAGGTTCTTACTGGTAAAGGCTTTCCATTTATTTATTGTTTACGCTGCTAGGGATGGACCCCCAGGGTCTTGTTGGTAGGCAAGTCCTCTAACACTGAGCTACAGTAGCTAGAGACTTACACAAGTACCAGTTGCTCCCATGCTGGGTCATGTAACTAGGTGTGGCCCTTATCGACTGGACCCCCAGATGCAGCTTCATCCCCAACACAGGACACCCTAATAGAGAAGAGGCTTTGAGAGTGATGCAAGCCCCGGAAGAGAACAAACTAGACAATGCCAGGCCATACAGAGTAGATCTGGGACTCAAACCAAATGCACGTGTCAGGACATGGGCCTGGGGAACAACCCAGATCTGATGCTCACTGTCCCCTTGCACACACCCTGCAAGCATCTGCCTGCGTTTTCTCTTCCCTCCACCTGGATAAGACTGACTGTGGAGTCCTTAAGGAACCCTCCTTTGCTTGGAGAAGGGGCAGTGGCCTCTGGAAGTGCCACACCACCACACCATGAAAGTATATGCAGGTGGCGATCCCCCTTCAAGCTACTTTCCTGTCTCTCCCTAGAGGGAGATTGGAGAAGCGGTGCAGACCTCTGATTCATCTACCCTTGTACACGTCCTTTGTGAGTGCCAAAAGAACCTTCCGGGCATCCGGCTGCCCTTGCACTCACTGCCCGAGAGCTGTAGCCCTCACATGTCCTGAGCTGCTCTGAGCTCAGGCGACTCCTTTCCTTCTTCACTTCCTGAAAAAAAAAAAAGTACCCAGAAATGTAAATAATTGGTACATGTTCGGTGTGGCAAATTGCAAAGGGTGCCTCTGTAGGCATGAAGGAACGGTACTTAACACCCACGGGCCCTCCCCTCCTCAGCCCTGGCTTTGGTGACCCTCTCTTGTTTTCTCTGAAAAATCTTCACCACCCAGTTATTCACCCATCCCAGTGCTTTCCTGTTTTTGTGTTTTGTAGCAACAGAATCTCACAGATGCAATCTTTGGCACCTCACTCCTTTGGCTCATCATCAGATTTATTCCTGTTGCCTCACACAGCTAATTTCGTTCAAGTTGAAATAGTTCCATTGTATGACTGTATCACTGCTCACAGAGCCATTTCACTGTAGATGGATAGTTTACGGTTTGGGACAATTACAGACAGTGCTGCTGGCAGCCATCTTACCCGCACTGCGTCGTTTCCCTAGGGTTTGAGGGTCTTTAGATGCCTCTCAAGGATGCTGATGAGAGAAGCCCTTGGCTCTGTACCCTTGCCAGCACTTGGGGCTGCCAGAGTTTTTATTTTTTGCTAGTCTGAAGGAATAAAAGTATGGCTTTATTTTACATTGAATATTTACTAATGAGGTTGAGAACAAGCTCCCGCTTTTCTTAGCCACGCTAATCTTGACTTCTGTGAAGAGCCTATACAAATGTTGCCCCCCCCCATTTTTTTTACAGGCGGTTCATCTTTTTCTTATTAACCAATAGACTTTTTAAAAAAAGACTTATTTTTAAAATGTCTTTGAGTGTTTTGTCTGAGTGTATGTGTACCACGTGTGTGCCTAGTGCCTGCAGAGGGCACTGGATCCCCAGGAACTGGAATTCTGGGTTGTTGTGAGCTTCTGTGTGAGCACTGGGAACTGAACCCAGGTCCTCAGCGAGAGCAACAAGTGTCCTTAATGAACCATCTCTCCAGCTCCCTCCCTTCCCTCTCTGTCACTCCATCAAGTCTTGGCTCTGCCCACCTCTGCCTCTCACCTGCTAGAATTAAAGGTGGGCACCACTACTCTCTGTTTGATATTGACGGTCTTGAGATTATCTGTAACTCTGTGATGTAAATATCTTCTCCAACTTGGGCTTATCTTGACTGACTGTGGCATCTTCTGATAAGTTCTTGTTTTTATTGTTTCAGTTTTTGCTTTTGTTTTTTCTGTCCCAAAGCCCAGAGCTCTGTGGAAGTCAGGCAAGCGCTTTACCACCGGGCACATCTCCAACCCAGTTCTTAACCCAGATCTACGTGTCTCCGCCTCCCTGCTCTGGAATTAAACTTAGGTCCACCTGCATATGCAGCAAACATCTTACCAGTTAAGCTGTCTTTCCAGCCCTCAAGTTGTTATTTTTAACAGAGTTGAGGGCCAGTGAGATGCCTCAGATGGATGCTCTTTACGAAGCCTGAGGATCTCAGATTATATTCTGAGTTATTAGGGCAGTGACTGTGCCATTCAAGAAAGCTTCCCCTTCTCCCAGCAACCATTAATTTTGGATAGATCCCACGAGAGGGATAGGCCTTGTGAAGACTAATTTATTTAAGCTATCTATCTGTCTATCTATCCATCCATCCATTTATTTTGTTTTTTTGTTGTTGTTTTGTTTTGTTTTGTTTTTTCATCCATCTATTTTTGAAGCAGGCTCTGGAATTTGCTTCCAGTCTGGCTTTAAACTCAGAGATCTGACTGCCTCTGATGCCTCCATGCTATGGTTAAAGGCATGCAGCATCATGCTCTATTTATTTAGAAGAAGAAGAAGAAGAAGAAGAAGAAGAAGAAGAAGAAGAAGAAGAAGAAGAAAGGAAGGAGAAAAAACCTTTTTGGAGGATGAGGTCTTGTAGGCGTAAATGCTGATTTCTGTCTTGATGTTGTGTAAACACTGCTCCCCAGTTCTTCCCTGGTATGCCAATAAAGCAGCTAATAGCCAGTCGCTAAGCAAGGGAGAGAATAGGGATGGACTTCCTGCCAGCCAGGGGAGGAGAAATTAGAAGAGGAAGTAGGGGGTTCAGCCACAGGGAGAGGTCCAAGGAAGATCAGGAGGAAGGAGCTAGAGCCTAGGAAAGCTAGAAGAAAGTACCAGTATGACTGGGATGTTTGCTGAGATTAAAACAAATAACATAGAGGGTTAAGAATAGACACAAACTGCTCAAGATCGTGTTGTAAAGCTTAATTTTAAACAAATATAAAAGAGTCTCACTATTTGTGAGACTAACCTGGCTATTATTTGTGTGATAGCCAGGTTAAGAAATAAGCTAAAAGAAACAAACATCGTTATGTAAAAGTAACTTCAACGAGGGCTCTTATATTTTACCCTGTCATCAACATCTTGGGCTTAAGTGATCTTCCTATCTTGGCTTCCTGAGTAATTGGGTATATAGATATTTGCCACTACACACATCTCTCTATATAAATTTATTAACACCAGCCTGGTCTATAAAGTGACAGTAGGAGCACAGCAACTCCACACCTTCTTCACCCACCTGGGTGACAGCAGCCCCACAGCTAACTTTTCCTCCTTTCTAATTCTAGAGTTAATTTGCCTTTCTTCTTCCTAGCTATCACAAAGTCCTCACTGGACCTTGATACATTTAATATCTCTTATGATAAATTACTATTATTCTTTGTGTGTGTGTGTGTCTGATTGTATGCATGTATATGTGAAGTCAGAGGTCAATCTTGGGTGTTGGTTGATCCTTGCCTCCTTTCACCTTGAGGCAAGCTTTCTCTGTCTCTATTGTCTGTCTGTCTGTCTGTCTCTCTCATATGTATACCTTTTTTGTCTAACCAAAAGAGGGTGTCAGGTCTTCTGGATGGTTGTGAGCCACCATGTGTGTTGGGAATTGAACCAGGCTCTCCTGCAATAGCAGCAAGTACTCTTAACTGCTAAGAGACCACCCTGAGGCTAGGTCTCTTGTTTGCTGACAAATATCCTGGACTGTGTACCTCTGGAGATTTTCCTTTTCCTGCTTCCTGCGGGAACACTGGGATCACTGCTGTGAGCTACTGTGCCTTCCTTTTCATGGGTTCTGGAGATATGAACTCAAGTCCTCATGCAGCCACAAGTAATATTCAGTATCTCCTTTCTTCACTACCCGTCCTATATTCCTTGTTTGGAGTGGCACTTTGTTTCTTCTAATCAGTTTGTCCCTTCTGCCCTTCCTGAGCATACTGCTACTAAACTTGCCTGTTTACAGTTCATCCCCATGGGAGTAGCAAGAGATGTTTGCCTTCCTCACCATGCATACAGGCTGGGGATGTAGCAGTGGTAGAGCATTGGCTTAGCATGGGTGAAGGCCTGGGTTTGATATGCAATGCTGGAGGGAAATGCTCCTGTGGCTGACACTGCTGCTGGTATACGTTGCATAGCTGCTGACCCCCTTTTCCAGACCGTGGGAGGCTGGGGTGCGGTGGCACACACCTGTAATCCCAGCACTCTCTGAGTTCGAGGCCAGCCTCGTCTACAAAAGCAAGTGCAGGACAGCCAAGGCTACATGGAGAAACCCTGTCTTAAAAACAAACAAAAGAATGAGGGGCTGGAGAGATGTGTCAGTGGGTAAAGGCAATTGCTGCCAAGCCTAATGAACAGAACTTGATCCCTGGAACCCACGTGGTAGAAGGAGAGAACTCTTTCCTTCTTTTTTAGATTTATTTATTATGTATACAGTGCGCTGACTACATGTACACCTGCACACCAGAAGAGAGCACCTGATCACATTATAGATGGTTATGAGCCACCATGTGGTTGCTGGGAATTGAACTCAGGACCGCTGGAAGAGCAACCAGTGCTCTTAACTCTCCAACCCCTTTCTCTCTCTCTCTCCCTCTCCCCCAACCCCTCTCTCTTAAGACAGGGCTTCTCTGTGTAGCCTTGACTGTCCTGGACTCAACTCGCTTTGTAGATCAGATTGGCCTTAAACTCACAGAGATCCAGCTGCCTCCCTGAGTGCTGGGATTATAAGTATGCACCGTGGTGTCCGGCTGAGAACTGACTCTTGTTTTTTTTTGAAGTTATTTATTTACTTACTTATTTATTTAATGTATATATGAGAGCTCTATCTGCATGTACACCTGCATGCCAGAAGAAGGCATCAGATCACATTATAGATGGTTATGAGCCACCATGCAGGTGCTGGGAATTGAACTCACAGATATCTGCCTGCCTCTGCCTCCCGAGTGCTGGGATTGTAGGCGGGCACTACCGGGCCGGCTTCATCTGAGTCTTGACTCTCAGTTATTCTAATACAACAGCAAATGCCTTCTGGATGGTGCAGTGCATGCAAGTGCAGTGCATGCAGGAACAGTGAGTGCCGTGTGTCTGTTGCCACAAGTCCTTTGCATAGTGATAATGGGCAGGCATGTCATGGTTCCATTTCAGCAAAGCAGGCCTTTTGTAAATTATTTACTTTAATTTTCAAGTTTCTTTTTGGTGTTTTGAGATGAGGTCTCACTGTGTAGCTTTGGCTGGCCTGGAACTTGAAGGTGTGTACCACCATGCCCAGCAAGAATTAATTAATTAATTAATTAAATTTATTTTATTTTTCCGAGACAGGGTTTCTTGGCTGTCCTGGACTTGCTTTGGATTTACTTTATTTGAAAAGTCTGTGTATAGGTGTATGACTGCATGTGGGTTTGTGCACATTTTAGTGCAGGCACCCATGGAGTCCAGAGGAGTGTGCTGGATCTCCTGCTGCTGGACTTACAGGCAGTTCTAAACTGTCTGACATGGGTACTAGGAATCAAATTCTGGTCCTCTGCAGGGGCACTATGTTCTCTTAACTGCTGAGGCATCTCTTTAGCCCCGATTTTGTAAACTTTTTTATTTTATTTTATTTATTTTTTTCTGAGACAAGTTTTCGGTGTGCGGCCCTGGCTATCCTGGACTCACTTTTGTAGACCAGGCTGGCCTCGAACTCACAGGGATACACCTGCCTCTGCCTCCAGAGTTCTGGGTGCCACCATGCCCAGCTCACTTTGTAAACTTTTGAATCATATTACTTGCCAAAGTACTGTAGGAAGAAAAGGCAAACCCATACCCAAATATGTAGTAATTCTTGTCAGCTTTGCCTTCTAGGACAGAAGGACTCCAGTGTACTCACCTTGTCCCAAAGGGTTGGTTGGTTTGCCGAGGGGTACAGTTACAGTTTTTGATGCTTACAGGTTGGAAATCTGGTAGTGTCTATGGCTGGGTCAGCCTCTGTTAAAAAGAATTTGTCTGGGGCTGGAGAGGTGGCTCAGCAGGTAAGAACTCTTATTGCACTTCCAGAGGACCTGTGTCCTCTTTTTCCAGCACCCATGTTGGGTGGCTCATAAGTACCTTCACTCCAACTCTAGAAGATCTGACAGTCTTTCCTGGCTTCCACTGGTACCAGTATATACGTGGTCCACAAATGGATGCAAACACATACACACAAATAAAAATAATAAAAGTAAATCTTTGGGGCTGGAGAGATGTCTCAGAGGCTACAAGTACGCATTGCACTTGCAGAGGGCCCAGGTCCAGTTCCCCAAAATCCACACGGTGGCTCACAATGATGTGTAACCACAGTTCTGGGGAATCCAATGCCTTCTTCTGACTTCCAAAGGCTGCATATATGTGGTGGTCAATGTGCAATACATAGATCTTCATCTGCTCCAGCCAGGCATGGGGGTGCACACCTTTAATCCCAGCACTAGGAAGCCAAAGGCAGGCAGATCTCTGTGAGTTCAAGGCCAGTGCGGTCTACATAGTGAGTTCCAGGACAGCCAGAGCTACATAGTGAGACCTTGCCTCAAAACACAGAAAGAAAGAAAAAGAAAGAAAAAAAAATCTTCATCCTTTGTGCCAACTCCCATAAGCCCATCCACATGCCTCTTCCTCAGACCAATCCGTCTTCTAACTTCTAGATAATCACTTCCAGGCTCCTGACCAATGAGCTAAGCCATCTACTACTACCCGTGAGTCCAAGCCACCTTCCTTCCCACACTGTGGGAATGGCTATGTTCACTACTTGAAACTTTGCTACTGGGATAATATCTCCTCACCGTTGTATTTCAGTGGAACTGACGAATGGGAACAAAGCAGGGCTAGACTCATTTCAGCTTACACCAACACACCAACACAAGCTTCGTCTTCTTCCACTGTCACTGCTGTAACAGGGCCCCAGACCTTGGTAGGGCCCAGAGATCTTAACACAACTGACTCCGTAATGAAAAGGAAGACCTAGCCCATCAAAGTCCATGTAGTTCTGGAGCGGTCTCTAAATGTACTAGCCTTGCTTTTTTGGCTTCTGCAGTTCTGCTTCTGGCTATCTGTTCTTGCTAACTGAAGTGTGTCAACCCAGGGCATTGTCTTTGTGCTTAAATGCACCCTGAGAAAGGCTCGGGGCTACCTGGGATCCCCTGCACCCAGTGTAGTCGCAGCTGGTTATTAAAGACTATTGTGCCATGTCCAAGCAGTGAATACCCCGCAATATTGTGACATGCAGAATTCTCAGTAGAAGACACATATATGGAATAGGGGACATGGGGTCTGGGTCAGTACCTCTGGATCTGGTTGAATCCACTTCAGGGCTTAGTAGCATTTAGAAGTTACTTGACCTTTCCCTTTTTCTCTTTTGTGTGTGTATGGATGTGATGTATGTATGCGGAAGATGTGCATGTATGTGTGCAAATGTTCCGAGATCAGGGCAGGACATCAGGTGCTTTTTTCTGTCACTCTCTGCCTTTATTCCCTTGAGACAGGGTCTCTCACTGAACAGCCAGCATGGCTCAGTACTCCCCCAGTCTCTGCCCTCAATAGCAGGGTTACAGGGGTACGTGGTCATACCCTACTTTTAACATAAGTGCTGGGGATTCTAACTCAGGCCCTCATACTTGAGCAGCAAGCACCTTACTTACTAAGCCATCTCCCCTACTTAAGCTCGTTGAATTTCTGAGTTTTGAGTCTTCAAATAGTTCTGCCCTTCTGGTCCCCACCTCCATTTTCTGGGATTCCGGTGGCACATATATTAGGCCTGTGACGTTGTCCTATAGCTCCCTAGTATGCTGTTCAGTCTTTCACAGCTTCTCTGTGCATTGCCCCCATGCTTTCAAGTTCAGAAATCACTTCTTTTGCTGAGTAATTCGCTCCTAATCCCATTCAGCGTTCTGTCATCTCAGACATTGTGCATTTTTCACCTTTACATGTCTGATCTATTTTTCATTTTTATGAACATAAAATGTTCATATCATTTTATGTTCAGCGTATTTCAGTCATTCACGCCTCTCTCCTTCTCTCTTTCCCTTCACCCAGTCCTCACTGACCTCTCTTATGGGTCAGACTTGTTCCTGGGTGTTGAGGAAACTGAAGTGATCGAAGTGAACTGAGGCTTTGTCAGAAAAAGCCATCTGAGAACAGTCAACATGTAGGGGAAATGTTCCTAACACAGAGGCTACTGACTGGAATCCATTAACTTCCCTGACCCTTCTGGCGTCAAAGTCAGAGCTCCTGCTCTGAGAGGCCTGAATCTGTCCTGCCACTTGCCAGGCTCTAGGCTTCAACCTTCAATCGTATGAGGGAAACAGTAAGTTGGGCTTCTTTGTTTCTTTTGGATCTTTTAGGCCGCTGATGAGATGACCGGAGACACAGTGCTGGTCTGGCCCCTTGGGCTAGTTTCCAGGCCGCTGCCAAGGCCTCGCCTGGTCTCATTCGACTCTGAAGTGGCCTTGGTGTTTGTTAATCCACTCTCATCCCTCGGGCCCTTCCTGTCTGTGGAGCCTTATCAGAGCCTACAGACCTCACAGTCCTGACTCCACCCTGATTGACAGCTCAGTCCCCAAACTGCCTAAGGGACCTTCTCGCCTGCAGCGCTCTTAGACGACCAGGTCCTTTTGCTGTGGGCATGCACGAAGGTCGGGTCTGGCAGTCTCGGAGAAACAGCGGCTACAGAGAGCAGGTGCAGCAGCCCACCGGCGCGGTGCCTGGGGCTGCCAAAGGCAACCACTAACCCTACGGTGACCCAGCTTTCAGCCGGAGGCGAGAGGGACCACCCATCTCTCCACCTCTCAGGCCCCGCCCTTCCTCGGCCCCGCCCCTTGCTCAAGGTTGACCAATAATAGAGAGTAATGCTGAACGGCGGCGGGGCGTTCAGACCAATGGAGTTGCGCGTTGTTGGACCGCAGCGCCGCAGGCCGCACCCAGCTGGACGGCGGGGGCGAGCTGTGGGTTGAGGGCCGAGGGCGGGAGAGGCCGAGGGCTGCGGCAGGCGGCTCGGGTGCGCGGCGGCCAGGGGGCGGAGCCCAGCGCGAGCCGCAGGCGAGGCGGCGGCCGCACTCGGACCCTGGAAGCTGCACGCTGGTCCCGATTCTCCGCGGAGGTGAGGCCCGCGAGCGCGGCGAGGTCTCCGGGCCTGCAGCGGGCGTAGGGCCGGGGCGGAGGTGCTGGGCGGGCAGGGCAGGGCCCGGGGCCTCTGGGGCGCCTCCGCTGCGCAGAGGAGGGCGCGGCGAGGTCGCTGCGGCGCGGGGCGCCCGGGGTCTCGGCTCTTGCGGCTGAATGCGGGGGCGAGGACGCAGCCTCAGTCGCTTCCCCGGATGGCCCCGACGGACACGGGCTTCTCTGTGGAAGTGGCCGCTCGGTTCTGAGCTGGCTGGTGGGCCTCGGGGTACTCCCGGGTCAGCATTGTGCTAGTGGTGGCCCCGTACGCTGGTCACTGCAGGGATTATGGAAAGGCGCATCTGGGTCTCGTTCCTCGGCTCTTTTTAAAAGTAACACCTTCTACCCGAAGAGGAAAAGCCAGCTCTATCCACGGATGGTAGTATTGAGGTGGTCGTGCAACTTCCTGGAAATGGGGTTTGCCTTTCCTCTCTGTTTTTTTTTTCTTTTCTTTCTTTTTTTCTTTTTTTCGTTTAGACCTCTCCCTAAAACACTTTCGATTTTGTAATTCAGTTCCTGGTTCAAGGCATTTGATAGGTGATCGAGTTTGTTTTCTGCACACCCATCTTGAAATAAATATTTTGGCTAACCTCAAACTGCTGTTGCTTTGACCATATGATTTTAGGCCCAAAATTGTTAATCTCCAAAGACCAAGAACAGAACTAATAGCTTTATGCATTACTGGTCAGTTATTACAGAGAGATTTTGTGTTTGTCAGAAGTGGATCGAAATCTTAATCGAGATAGGATGCTGACAGATCGGCTGTGTCTCCTTTGTAAAACGCATGAAAACAAGCTGAGGAGTTTGAGTGGATTCAACAGGCTCCAGAGAGAAAAGGGCATTTCAAGTAGGGAGTGAATTTTATGAGGGTGGGCTTCTAAAAATTGCAGTCTTGAGTTAAAGCCAGTGATGTATAAATCACATCTTAATTCTGAAATTTTGATGTACTCCTTTAATTCTGTGTGTGGGTAAAGTTGTGTGCTGTGCACGGTGCCCCCCACCCCCACAAGGACAGTATGTTACTTTGTAGCCCGGAATGGTCTGCCCTCTGAGTTCTAGGATTACCGTGAGGATTGATGCCACACCCTGTTAGTAAAATTGTTTTTTAAGGAAGTGAATGGTTTTGACATTCAAAACTGCTTTTTATGGTTCAGATGTGGTTTACAGTGGTGCAGGTAGCGGGGGTTGTTAGTTGACCACAGTGTAGGTTGGTGAGAGAGTCAGTAAATGAAGTGAATCTAAATTCTAACCAGTCAGCAAATGGGGTTAGCTTCCTTCCTAAGGGCTGTTTTAGACAAACTATTCAGATTTTCCCCTTAACTCTTGGTATTACATGATAATGGTTGTTTAGTTTTGTTGATTTTACACACACACACACACACACACACACACCAAAAAAACCACTCGTTTCATATAATCATATTGAATCAGGAAATTAAATTCTGGAATGCTTCAGAAGGTACTGTGCTGGCTGTCAATTTGACACAGGATAGAGTTATTTGAGAAGAAGGAACCTCAATTGAGAAAATGTCCTCATCCAGATTGGCCAATGGGTAAGCCTGTGGTACATTTTGTTAATTGATGATTACGTGGGAGCTCACTGTGTAGGTGATGCCATCGCTGGGCAGGTGGTGTGGGTGCCGTAAGAGAGCAGGCTGAGCGAGCCGGAAAGCAGCACTCCTCCATGGCCTCTGCAGCAGTCAGCTCTTATCCTCCAGAGTGCCTGCCCTGATTCCCTTGGATAACAGACTATAACCTGTAAGATGAAATAAACCCTTTCCTTCCCAAGTTGATTTTGTGTTTTAATTATAGCAATAGAAATCCTAACTAAGACAGGCCCCCAGGTATTTTTACTATGTGAGGCTTAGTTTGGATTGACTTCTTTTTCGTCCTTCTCTCTCATGCTGAATGAGCTCTTCCATATACACACATTCACATTTGAGAGAGTAGCATTAAACAAGTCATTACATACTCGTTCAGTTTCAACAATTGATTGCTGGGTATCTATAAAATTTATTCTACTTTTAAGATAACATTATGTACCTAGAAAGACTAGAAATTCCAAAAAAGTAATTAAATTTGTCCTGTATATGCATATTTTTGGTTTTTTTCAAGATGGGTCTCTCTCTGTAGCCTTGGCTGTCCTGGACTCACTTTGTAGACCAGGCTGGCCTCAAACTCACAGCCATCCACCAGCCTCTGCCTCCCGAGTGCTGGGATTAAAGGTGTGCGCCACCACGCCCAGCCCCTGCATATTAATGTTAAATAAACTATTTTCACAATAAGTGATGACATTTTAAGCTGCCCCCCCTTAAAGACAAGGTCTCTCTCCAGAGCCCCAGCTGTCCTGGAACTCCTTATGTAGAGTGGGGTGGCCTTGAACTCACAAGAGTTCCTCCTTCCTTTGCCTCCTTAGTTCTGTCCTGCTGCTTTATTGTTTTACTTTTTGGTGACAGTCTAATGTGGCCCAAGGTGGCCTTGAATTTGCTATGTAGAGAAGGCTAGCCTTAAACTTCTAAAAGTATTTAATTAAAATTTTTTATTTTATGAGTGTTTTGCCTGCATGAGTGTCTGTGGACCCCTTGCATGCCTGGTGCTGGTGGAAGATAGAGAAAAGGTGGCAGGTCCCTGAAATGGAGTCACGGAAGCTTGAAAGCTGGCTTTTGGGTGCTGGGACTTGAACTCAGATTTTCTAGAGGAGTAGTACTTGTAGTCAAACTGCTGAGTCCTATCCAGCCCTAGGAAATCAAAGTACTTAGAATTTTTGTAAGAAGTTAACATGTGCTTTTTTGTTTGTTTGTTTGTTTTTTGGTTTTTTTGGACACAGGGTTTCCCTGTGTAGCCTTGGCTGTCCTTGACTCACTTTGTAGACTAGACTGGGCTGGAACTCACAGAGATCCTCCTGCCTCTGCCTTCCTAGTGCTTGGCGTTAAAGGCATGTACCATTATGCCCGGCTTTAATATGTGCTCTTGATTGCTGAGCCACTTCTTTCCTTCCTTCCTCCTTTCCTTCCTTCCTCCTTCCTTCCTTCCTTCTTTTTCTGTGAAACAACCCTGGCTGTCCTGGACTCAGTAGACCAGGCTGGCTTCAAACTCACAGAGATCCACCTGCCTCTGCCTCCCCAAGTGCTAGATTAAAGGTGTGTACAACCATACCTGTCTGCTGAGCTATTTCTTTCCAGCCCCAACTTCTAGGTGATGATCTTTCCTCCTGCTAATGCCCTGGGAGTGCTGTGATTACAGTGGTGATGGTGGTAGGGATTGAACCCTAGACATTGTGTGTGTTAGGCAGGCATTCCACCATCTGAGTTACATCCCTGCCTTGACATTGTTGTCTAATAGCATCTAGTTGTCATATGATTGTAAATGTTGAAAATGATTGTAAATGTTGAAAATGATTGTAAATGTTGAAATTTTCAGTATCAGGGCTATGAACTGCTGTTTTAATGAAAAATATCACTGTGCATCGCTAACTAAAAGTCTGAAGCTCCGGTGCTGGAGAGATGGTTCAACAGTTAAGAGCACTGACTGCTCTTCCAGAGGACCCAGGCTCAATTCCTAGCACCCACATGGCAACTCACAACTGTCTTTAATTCCGTATCAGACACCCTCACACAGACATTCATATAGGAAAACCAAAATAAAACAAAACACCAATTCACATAAAATAAAAATAAATTATTAAAAAAAAACCTTAAGTGCTCCAAAGTCCAAACAACATGGATTTTGGAGTTAAAAGTTGTTTTTAGACTTACTTATTTTATTTATTTTATATCTATCTATCTATCTATCTATCTATCTATCTATCTATCTATCTATATCTGTGTGTGTGTGTGTGTGTTCTGCTTGCATATATGTCGGTGTAGCACATATATGTCTGGTGCTGAAACATATCAGAAGATGGTATCAGATTCCCTGCAAAGTTACAGATGTTTGTGCGAGGATTCTGACCAAACTTAAGAAGGCATTGGGTGGTAGCTGGGTGCTGAACCTTCTGTAAGATCTAAAAGTTCTCTTAACCACTGAATCAGCTCTCCAGCCCTGAATTTTGGTGCAACACGGATGTGATAGGTTGTCAGAAATGCAGGTCTGTAGTACATAGTTTATTAAACATCTCCAAAACCAAAAAGATCCCTTGGCCCCCTCAGATGTGATACACAAACTTTGTTTCATGCACAAAATTATTTAAAATACTATGTGGGCCTAAGGGGTTAACTCACTGGTAAAGCACTGGTGTAGCATGCATGAAATTCTCCTTTGATCTGAAACCCAACACTGAAATGAAAAAACAAAACCAAAAAATCAACCCGCATATGGTTTTATAAGGTGCATTGTTTAAGCTGTTGCCCTGTCTGACACATAACATGTGGAAATATTCCAATCTGGTATCAAAATTTTTTGATCCTTTGCATCTTTTTTTTTTAAAGTTTTTAAAATTTTTTTATTATTTTATTTATTTATTTATTTATTGAGACAGGGTTTCTCTGTGTAGCCTTGGCTGTCCTAGACTTGCTTTGTGGACCATGCTGGCCTAGAACTCACAGAGATCTGCCTGCCTCTGCCTTCCAGAGTGCTGGGATTACAGGCAGGTGCTGGCTGATCCCATGCATCTTGGAACACTTAAACATTCTTTAGAAACTACAGTCTGAGGATTTGGGTTGTTCCTTGCTGTATCATTTTAATCATCTTTTTGAACTGAAACTCACTAAGGCCAAAAACCAAGCCAACAGGCTGGAGTTGTGCCTCAGATGGTAGTGTGCTTGCCTAGCATGCATGAAGCTCTGGGTTCGGTCTTTTGCACCGTATAAACTGGGTGCGGGGCACAGGTTTGTAATCCAAGCACCTAGGATTACCAAGAGGATCAGGGCATTCTAAACTGTATATTGAGTTTGAGGCCAGCAAAAATGAAACAAACTAACAACCGCAATAATAACTGAATCTTACATAACAGGTTACTTAACAGATTAAATATTCCGGTGCCTTCTTAGTTTGGTCAGAGTCATGTTTCTTAAAGTAGGAATTTAGCATGATTTTAAACTTTAACAGACTGTTTAACAGTTAATGTTTGTTCTGACCTTTCACAACTAGGAAACATGTGGAAAGAGTAAAAGGAAACAGGCATAGTTCAGTTTGCCTTCGATCTTTATTTTTTCGGAAGAACAGTTTAAGACAGTTGATATGAGTAACCTGGAATGTATTGGTAGGTTGTTCTCCTCAGATCTGAAGGGGAAAAGAAAAGACATTGTTACTGATAGCTGCTAGCTTAAAAGTGTGGGACATGTTCAGATCTGGCTTCATATAAATCTGTGCTTTTTTGTTTGGTTGGTTTTTTTTATTGTCTTGTTTTTGTTTTTTTCAAGACAGGGTTTCTCTGTGTAGCCTCGGCTGTCCTGGACTCGCTTTGTAGACCAGGCTGGCCTCGAATTCACAGAGATCCACGTGCTTCTGCCTCCCAAGTGCTGGGATTAAAGGCGTGCACCACCACTGCCTTTTTAGGTGGGAGAAACTACATTTTGAACATAGGACTAGAGTCTGTAGGCCAGCTGTCTTGTGTTTTTTAAAAAAGATTCTGGGCCTGGAGAAGCAGCTCAGTGGTTAAGAAAAGCACTTAACTATTCTTGCAGAGGATCTAGCATCAGGTCACTCACATGGTGGCTCAGAAACATTTAACTCCTGTCCCGAGGATCCAGAGCCCTCTCCTGAGCCTCTCCAGGCATCAGGCATACATGTGATACACATACATACATGCAGGCAAAACATTCACATAAATAAATCAAAGGAAAAAAAGTGCTAAGGACAAGTTCTTGCCTCCCCCTCAGCCCCCCCCCCCTTTTGCTGGAGAGATGATGACTCAGCAATTAAGAACACTTGTTTTTGTAGAGGACCCAGGTTGGGCTCCCAGCAATTGCATTGTCTTAGACTTTCTAATGCCACGAGAAAACTGTTAGGATTAAGAAAATAAGATAATAAGATACCAGGCAACAGATGTTATTTTATAGAGGAGTTTATTAAATGAACAAGGAGAGAGAAGGAAAGGGGAAGTGGCACCCCAGAGAGAGACAGACAGAAAGAGTAAGAAGAGAGAGACCTCATGGAGGCCATGCCCCCGTTGCAGGTAGCCAATGACATCATAGGTAGGCGAACTAAAGCAGAATCCTAAAGATGACCATAAGCATCTTGGAGAGAAAAGGGTTTATTTTGCTTCCTTTAACACTTCATAGTCCATCAGAAGACATGAATCCAACACACTTTTTTTTCCGAGACAGGGTTCCAACACATTTTAAAATCAGAATTGGGATGGTAATGGAATTTTAAAATTTTTAAATGGAGTTTTAAAAACATTTTTGTTTACTTTTTTTCATATACTATATTTTGGTCATGTTCTCACCCACCACACACAACAGTAATGGAATTTTGATAGACACCCAAGCTAGATTCTTTTCTGTACTAGTGATGAGAGACAGATATTGGAAATAAAAACAAGCTAGGGTACATTAGAGTTCACTTACATCTGTTCATTTGCTGATAAATGGCTTATCTCTAGTTGTGTCACCTCTGTTGTTTTTCAAAACCACACTCTTGAGTGCTGCTCATTTAAGGGTAGTCTGGTGGGGACAGTTTCTCAATTGAGGCTTCTTTTTCCCAGATGACTCTAGCCTGTGTAAAATTGACATAAAACTAGCCAGGACAATGGATGGATCACATTAAATCTAGTTCTAGGAGTTATTCCGCTGTTTATTGGCCTCCTTAGGTACTTGTACACATTTGATACACACACACACACACACACACACACACACACACACACACACATGGATATACATAAACATATAAATAAAAAACATCTTAGGCTAAGTGTGGTGGTACATTTGTTTCATCTTAGCACTTGGGAGACAGAGGCAAACAGATCTGTGGAAACCCACCTTGTCCACACAGTAAGTTCAAGGCCAGCCAGTGCTGCATAGTCAGACTATCTCAAAAACAAAAGTCATCTTTAAAAAAATTAACCTGAGGGTACTGGAGAGATGTCTCAGCTGTACACTGGCTGCTCTTCCAGAGGACCCTGGTTCACTTCCCAGCAGCCACATGGCAGCTCCCAGCTGTCTGTAACTCCAGTTCCAGGGGATCCAACTTCCTCACATAGACATACATGCAGGCAAAACATAAAACATAAAAGAAAAATAAGTTCATTTTTTTTAAAAAACAAGAATTTGGGTGGTGGAAGCAGCAGAGGCAGGCAGGCAGGCAGGTGGATCTTTGTGTTCAAGGTCATCCTGTTCTACAGATGGAGTTCCAGGACAGCAGGGCTGTCTCAAAACCCTGTCTCAAAAACGACAACAAGCAACCCTCCCCCCACCCCCCAAAAGCTCACAAAACTAATCCAAAACAACTAACCAACCAACCAAACAAACAAAAGACAAGGAATAAAAAGTTGGAGTGCTGTGTTTTGTTTTCTTTTTCTTTTTTGTTTTTTTGAGACAGGGTTTCTCTGTGTAGCCTTGGCTGTTTGTTTTCTTTTTTAGACTGGTTCTCACTCTGAGCCCTGGCTGGCCTCTAAATCAGAGATTGTCCTGCTACCTACTAAGTGCTGGGATTAAAGGCATACACTACCATGCTTAGCTGGAGCACTCTTTATAACAGGAAAAAAACAAAACAAAAACAAAAACAAAAACCAAAAAACCAAACAAACCAGGAAACAAATATCCATCATTATGGCAGCGAAATGGAAAGAGACAAGATACCATTATGTATAACTATTTGTTTACTTGTGTCTTTGTATGTGTGGCGTGTGTGTGTACATGCACCTGTGTTTGTGGGTATCCTTTCAGTGATAGCCAGTAGTCTCTTTATTGTTATTGCTTTTTTCTGAGGCAAGTGTAGAACTTGATTGGTTTGGCTGCCTGGTTCAGCTGGTTTTGGCTAGCCTAGCTCGCCGTTGGGCCCATGCTATTTGTTGCCTTTGCCTTCACTCAGTGCTGTAGTTACATGTCAGCATCATTGAGCCTGGCTTTTCTAGAGAGTCAGACCTCATGTGCATGGCAAGCACTTCAGTACCCGGGTCTTTCTGTCTTTGACATTATGCCACTTATCCAGTTCACATAATGACACTGTTCTCATGTTGCAGATGAAGAAATGCAGGCATGCAGAAATGAGCATAAGGGTATATAACTAGTAGGTTGTGATGGTGTCAATGGTAATGGCCCCTATAGCCCATATATTTGAATATTTGGCTCTCAGTTGGTGTGTGTTTGGGAAGGAGTAGGAGGTGTGGCCCTTTTTGAGGAGGGGTGTCACTGGGGGCAGGCAGGCTTGAGGTTTCAGAAGCCTCCCGTCATTCCCACTGTGCTCTTGGCCTTCCCTGGCTGGAGATGTGAGCCTTTGCTGCCATGTCTTTGCTCTGCCATAATGGACTCTAACTCTAAAATCATAAGCCCAAATTAAATGCTTTCTTGCATAAATTGCCTTGGTCATGTTTTATCACAGCAATAGAAAAGTAACTAAAACATAGGTGAACTTAGGTCAGAACACAGGTGGTCTGACTCCATGGTCTAAACACTAGACATGAATCCAACACGTTTCAAAATCGGAATTGGGATGGTAAAGGAATTAAAAATTTTTTAAATGGAGGTTTTTTAAAAAAAGGATTTTATTATTTATTATATATACAGTGTTCTGTCTGCATGTACAGAGAGCACCAGATCTCATTACAGATGGTTGTGAGCCACCATGTGGTTGCTGGAAATTGAACTCAGGACCTTCGGAAGAGCAGACAGTGCTCCCAACCTCTGAGCCATCTCTCCAGCCCCTTTAAATGGAGTTTTAAAAACATTTTTGTTTAATTTTTTTTCATATACTATATTTTGGTCATGTCCTCCCCCACCACACACAACAGTAATGGAATTTTGACAGACTCCCAAGCTATATTCTTTTCTGTACTAGTGATGAGAGACAGATATTGGAAATAGAAACAAGCTAGGGTGCATTAGAGTTCACTTACATCTGTTCATTTACTGATAAATGGCTTATCTCTAGTTGTGTCACCTCTGTTGTTTTTCAAAACCACACCCTTGAGTGCTGTTCATTTAAGGGTTGGGTTTAAGTGAGAATCTTAGGAAATCTTGGTGCTGCACGTGTCGATTCAGACAGAGAACAGCTCAGTGCTCAGCGTGGCCCTTGGGTTCAGTTCCCAGGATCAATCGCCATTCTTAAAACCAGGCGTGGTAGCCGGGTGAGGTGCCGCACGGCTTTAATCCCAGCACTCGAGAGGCAGAGGCAGGTGGATCTTTGTGAGTTCCAGGCCAGCCTGGTCTACAAAGTAAGTCCAGGCCAGCCAAGGCTACACAGAGAAACCCTGTCTCAAAAAACAAAAACAAAACAAAGCAAAACAGAGTACAGCAATTTACCTTAAAATACAAAAACAAGCAATAGTTGCCGGGTGTGGTGGTGCATGCCTTTAATCCCAGCACTCGGGAGGCAGAGGCAGGCGGATCGCTGTGAGTTTGAGGCCAGCCTGGTCTACAAAGTGAGTCTAGGACAGCCAAGGCTACACAGAGAAACCCTGTCTCAAAAAAACCAAAAACCAAAAACCAACCAACCAACCAACCAACCAAACAAACAAACAAAAAAAAAGCAATAGCATGAGTATACACTAGAATGTTATTTCTAAGGGCTGGGCATGTAGCTCACTGGTAGGGTGCTTACCCAGTGTGTGGAAAGTCTTGGTTCAGTCCCTGGCGCTGTCTTCCTGCAAACCACAGGAACAGCAACAACTTAAAATATTTTGAAGATCATTTCATATAGCCTTGGTTGGCCTCAGGTTTGCAATATAGCCAAGGATGACCTTGAACTTTTTTTTATCTTCCTGCCTTTACTGTCAGAGTGCTGGGATTACAGTTGTGTACTACCACACCGGGGATTTTCGTTTTGTTTTGGTTTTGGTTTTTTGAGTCAGGATTTCTCTGTGTAGCCTTGGCTGTCCTGAACTCACTTTGTACACCAGGCTGGCCTGGAACTCACAGCGATCTGCCTGCCTCTGCCTCTCAAGTGCTGGGATTAAAGGCGTGCGCCACCATGCCCGGCTACCACGCCTGGTTTTAAGAATGGCGATTGATCCTGGGAACTGAACCCAAGGGCTCTCTCTACCACTGAACTAAATCCCCAACCCACAAATGGTATTTTTAGCATGCAACTATTACATTCTTATCAGTGCTGGAATGGTGAAAACATTTACCACTTATAAGTATGCACTGTATATACCAGACACTGCTAGATATTTTATATTTCATATTATTTTTTTATACTTCATATTATTAATACTCTTGTTATTACTTTTTCATTTTAAAGAAGTGATTTCTTTTGGCTTACAGTTCCAGTTCAGGCTTGAGAAATCACAGGGATCTACCTGTCTTGCCTCCTTTGCTGGGATTAAAGGTGTGTGCCACTATGCCTGGCTTTTTTTTTTTTTTTTTAATTTTAAATTTTTGTTTAAGAGAGAGTTTTAACTGGCATGGAGCATTCAGGCTAGCCTGGAACTTAGAGAGATCTACCTTGGCCTCATGCATGCCGATATTAAAGGCATGTGCCACCACACCTGGCCCTTTTTTATTTTAAAATTCTATTCTTTGACAGTTTCATACAAGTAAGCAATATATTTTGATCATATGCACTCCCGATTTCTCCTCTTTCTCCTTCACAAAACCTCAGACCCCTTCCTCCTACTCTCCCCAGGCACTCCCAGTATGTTCCCTTCTCTCCATTTTCTTTCATATTTCTGTAATAACCTGTGGAGTCCAATTCATGCTGCTGACTGGAATGCTGACTGATCTTGGTGATTGGTCTCATGGAAGTTATCACAGCTGCAGTGAATTGATGGGTGCAGTGGCCATGCCCCCAGGGACAGCAGTTCACAGCACTTCTGCTTATCCCGCTGGATATCTGCAGTATTCCCTGAGCCTTGGGGTGGAGTGGAGTTGATAATAGATGTCCTGCTTAGGACTGAGCACTCACTTGGTGGACACTTATTTTTAGTACTTGCACCAGTAATGAATCTCTGTATTAAGTGCTGACCACTGCAAAGAAAAGCTTTTCTGCCTGAGGTAGAGGGCAACTGTAAATGTATGTGTATACGCATAAATATTTAAAAGGTAGTTTGACAACATGCTTAACAAAATAGCAGTAGTAGGTTCCTCCCTAGGAACCTGTCCTTTAGACCCCTTTAGAATAATTTTACAGTTCTAGGCAAGAATTTCTTCCTGTGACTCAGGCCTCAAATACAATGCAAAAGCAGTTGGTTACCCCCATAACTTTCATGCCACAATGTTCTACTATGGGTACATTTTTCCCCCAATACAAGATTTCTCTGTGTAGCTTGGCTGTCCTGGACTTATTTTGTAGACCAGGCTGGCCTCGAACTAACTCAGAACAATTTGCCTGCCTCTGCCTCTGCCTCTGCCTCTGAGTACTGGGATTAAAGGCACGCCCTGCACTCCAGCAGTGGGTACATGTTACTGGCTGGTTGGTTGAAGTATGGATACCATTGCTGTCTTTTCTTCTACAACAGCCTGCATAGCATCTTCTGGCACTATGAAAGGTAGTCAGCATGGAAGAAGGTTTCAGGCCCTTTCCAGGTTGATTTTTTTATATCTTGTAGCCAAAATGTGACTTTAGCAATAGAGTCTTACCATCTGGTTTTGGTGGGCAACCAAAAACAACGACAGTAAGCCGTGTTGTTTTTAGGGTTTCTGGGGCCTCCATGACCAAGAACTCATAAGGAGGTATCCCCTGCCTGGTTCTTTTTTTCTGTCTCTGTCTTTCTTGACAGAGTCTTACTGTGTGTCCTTGCCTGGTTTGGAACTTGATTTATATAAATCAGGCTATCCTTGAATTTAAAGAGACCTGCCCTCTTCTACCTGTTGATTGCTGGGATTAAAAGTGTATGCCATCACATTTGGCTTAATTCCCCTGCTCCTGCCTCTTTTGGTAGTGCTGGGGATTGAACCCAGTGCCTTGTGCTAATTATTTTCAAATGTATAGGAATAAATACATCAATATTTTTAAAAAAATAGAAAAAAAGAAATGAAAGATTGAACCTAGGGCCTTGTAACTTAAAAAAAAACACTTATAAAGATATAAAGATACATAAACATCTGGTCTTCCCTCCTTAGTTAAACCTCTGCAAATGCCCTCACAGATACACCCAGAGGCGGATATTTTGTGTGATTCGAAACCCAGTCAAGCTGATAAGGAAGATTGGTTATCACCTTTGCTAATAGGAGAAAATCCTGCCAGTCTACCAGTCAGGGGAACGGGTTATACTGCCCTCTCAGCATGTGCGATCCAGAAAGAAAGTGGCTGATACTTAACCCCAACCCACTTTCAGTCCTGGAACATTCTCCTGTAACAGATGTTTCTAGCATCAGGCTTGTTCTTCTAAGTGTGCTGCTGCTGCTTCGATTTTTAGCAGTTCTTGAGCTGCTGTAGAAGGCAAATCCCATGAGCTGGGGTTTTGAAGAGTGGCTACACTTTGAAAGATCTTTATTTGCTGTGTTACCCTACTGGAAAGAGCTTTGCATGATTATTGACGGGCTAAACTATGTGGTGTTTTCAGGAGTGAGGTAGATGGAGCTCATTTAGGACTTCAGGTATCTTTTGATGGAAGTCTAGAGAGAGCTTAGTTAATACATAGGACAAGAAAGTGGTTCTCTCTGACCAAAAGAAGAGTTTGAGATATTTGCTGTCATTGTCATGATGGCCAATGAATAGAATTTATTGCTAATACAGTAATAGTATGTTGTAAATTTCATGTTCATTCTTTTTTTTCTCATGTTCATTCTTCAACAGTCTCATAAGATAGGTATTTTTTTTTATCACCCTCCCCCCCCCCCCCCCCCCCGTTTTATTTGGAAAAACTGAGGTTCAGATAGTGAGCTTGCTCAAGAAGTATATCTCATATGCACGTTCATGGTTTGATACAAGGTCTCACCATGTAATCCGGGCTTGCTTGGAGTCCTTTTTATTTTATTTTATTTTATTTATTTATTTAAGACAGGGTTTCTCTGTGTAGCCCTGGCTGTCCTGGACTCACTTTGTAGACCAGGCTGGCCTTGAACTCGCAGTGATCCACCTGTCTCTGTCTCTGAGTGCTGGGATTAAAGGCCTGCACCACCACGCCCACTCTGCTTCGAATTCTTCCCCCCCCCCCCCAAATTCTTTATGTAGTCCAGTTTGGCCTTAAACTTAATTTGTCCTTGTCAGCCTCCTAAATGCTGGGATTATAGGTATGTGTCACTATCCTAAGATTTAAATCTTGGTGATGCCTAGCTTTATGCCTCATAACATTCCAGCAGTTGTAGACCTTGATGGCTACCTATGGAATGTCAGATTACAGGTGGAAAACAGTAGTTGGGTGTCGATGCCGCTCCCGTCCAGCAGGAAAGACACCAACACCAGGAACTCTTCTTGCAGCAGTTTTTATTCAGGATCCTTGACTACCAGAGTGACCCCGGGAAAAGCTCCCACAGAACCTTTATAGTGTGCCTGGTCCTATCAGAAACTGCCACGTCGTCACTCCTGGTTGGTGCATTCGGATCACACCATCTCACGCTATGTCTTGTTCGAATCACGCCACCTTACGTCATGCCTTCAGGCATGCACATAAAGGGGCTTGCTCACTGCGCATGCGCATACGGTTTACTCACTGTGCATGCGCAAAAGGGGGCGCATTGCGCCGGGGAAGCTGCTATCTGTGGCTCTCCACAGTTGGGACCAACTGGCAATAACCCAACAGATGGTTGATAGAAGTTACAGAGAGAAGATGGTGACAGAAGTGTTGTATAGTTTAGTCACAATGTCCTGGCTCTTGTCATGTTGTATATCTGCCTGCTCTATTGTTACAGTAGTTTGTGTGTTTGTGTATGTGCTTGCACACATATGTGGAGGCCAGGGGTTGATGATAAATATCTTCCTCAGTTGCTCTCTACTTATTTAAGACATCTTTTTTTAAAATTTAATTTAATTTTACTTGGTTTTTTTCAAGACAGGGTTTCTCTGTGTAGCCCTGGCTGTCCTGGACTCACTTTGTAGACCAGGCTGGCCTCGCACTCACAGAGATCTGCCTGCCTCTGCCTCCTGAGTGCTGGGATTATAGGCGTGCGCCACCACCACCCGACTTGGAGACAGGTTCTTTCTCTCAACCTAGAGCTCACCAATTCTGACAGCCAGCTCCAGGGACCCATCCTTCTGCACCCAGACGTACACTGCTCCTGGCTTTTACATGGGTGCTGGGCTCCCAAACTCAGGACCTCATGCTTACATGATAAACACTTTACTGAGATGTCTCCCCAGCCCCTGTAGTACTGTTTTGTATATGCTATCTTAACAACAAATCCCTACCTATGTCCTGTATAAGATCACTTAAAGGTGTGTTTTATTTTTGAGGTAAGATCTTAGTCTGTAACCTAAGCAGGTCTAGAACTGTTTGAACCTTCCTGCCTTAGCCTTAAACTCACCTCATTTGGGCTTAAGATCACTTTTAATATGTAATGTCTCATTCTGTTCTATAATTATCAAATTGTTCCTATATATACAATTACATATATTGGCTATTAATTGTAATATAATGGGAATATGTAGCTATATCCTGTGTATGTATCATATATGATTCTGGGGACATGCTTGGCAAGTTACCACTGAGCTATATCCCTAGTCCTCTGCATTTCCCCACAAATATTCTCACCTTAGGCTAGTGCTATTGTTTAACTAGAATGTCCCCCCCCCTTGTCAAATCTGTTTAGACTTCTTTATGCTAATGTGTATAGTCAACCCTGCTCTCTGACTTAGCTGGGTCTTTTGCAGTCTTTGTGGGTTCACTGTAGTGTACTGGATACTCAGTTGTGGTTCTTGTTAGGCTTAGACATCTCCTTTTCTCGATTCCTCCCTCTGGGAGTTATACAGGCTCTTGTCTCCAAATCTAGTCAGCTAGAGACAGATAAAGCTGCTTTTGTTGTACATTTTGGCTTTGGGGATTGACGTAATTCTATGAAACATAAAACCCAGTTACAGAGATATACAAAGCCCAGTTTCATGTACAGATTGTCCACTTGTAGTCTGGAATTCCTTTTTAGATGGTAAACTGAAATTTGGAACCTGTTTGTTAGTGTATGACTGTATTTGTCCCTAGTGTCTCAAGTTGTGATTGAAAGAATTAAAACAGTGACTTTTCTCACAGTCAGATGCCCCTGGAATCCAAACAGAATTTGATTGACATTGTCAGTCCAGAATGCTAGACCAGGAAGTGTACTTGTCCTTTCATGTGTACTTATTAAGGCCTTGTTATTGAGTGTCTATGAATTAGGCCCTGTGGGGACTTGCATTCTGGTGAGGGAGGTGGTGCATTTTTGACCTGTTACTAATAGTTAACTTTACCCCCACCCCCACCCCCAGTAGTTCTAGAGATTTAGTTTAGAGTTTTGCTTTACTACTGAGCATTTAATTACCCCACCTAACAATTGTTTTTGGAGACAGTGTCTTGCAGTGTTGCTAGGGCTGGTCTTAAAGTCTTCATCTTCCTGTGTCAGCTTTCCAAATGATGGGATTACAGTCCTGAGCCATTACAACCCAGCTTAAAACAGCTATTTTTAAGATGCTTAATGAGGCCTGGTGAGATGCCTACTGTGTAAAGATGCTTGCCATGTAAGACTGAGGAGTCAGTGCTTGGAACCCATGGCAGAAGGAAAGAACTGACTTCTAAGTTGTTCTCTCCTTCACATTTATGTGCACACATGAGGAAAGTCAGGAAAACAGGGCATGGATGGCTCATGTTAAGAGCATGTACTGTTCTTGGAGAGGATCTCAGTTTGATTCCCAGAATCCTTGATGGGCTGTTGACAACCATTTGTCACTCTAGCTCAGTGGTTCTCATCCTCCCTAAAGTGACCCTTTAATACAATTCCTCATGTTGTGGTGACCCCAACCATAAAATTATTTTTGTTGCTACTTCATAACTGTAATTTTGCTACTGTTGTGAATGATAATGTAAATGTCTGTGTTTTCCAATGGTGTTAGGTAGCCCCTGTGAAAGGGTTGTTCTGCCTGTAAAGGGGGTGACCCACAGATTGAGAACCTCTATGTTTAGCTCCAGGAGATCTGCTGTCTCTGGCCTCTGTGGTTACCTGCAGTTATGTGCACATATCCCTGGCTCCCCATAGAGTTTATTTTATTTTATTTTATTTTTTTTAGACAAGGCTTCTCTGTGTAGCCCTGGCTATCCTGGAACTCACTCTGAAGGCCAGGCTGGCCTGCCTCTGCCTCCTAAGTGCTGGGATCAAAGGTGTGCACCACTACTGCCTGGCTGAAATTTTTGAAAATTTAAAGAAAGTGAGGTATAGTACGAATGTCTGTAATGCCGGTCCTCAGGAATCTGAAGCAGAGGGTCTGGAGTTGGTGTGTGCTTTGGCTGTGGAGTGAGACTGTCTCAAAAACACTCAAGAGGGGAGGAAGGGAAGTAGGCAGGGCACTGTGGCACAAACCTGTTATCCTTCTGAGTACTGGAGAGGTTGAAGCCAGGCTAGGCTACCTTATCAAAAAGACTTTAAAAAGCTGGGGTCGGTGGCCTAAGTCTTTAATCTCAGGGCTGGGAAGGCAGAGGCAAGCAGAGTTCTGTGAGTTCTGTGAGTCAGACTCTGTCTCTAATAAAAAAGGTATTATACCATACCATGAAATAGTATGATACAGTAAAATGTGGGGAGACAAGATTGGGGGAAATTCAGAGTTCTGTTTTGAGCAAGTAAGGTGTGAGTGGACATCAAAGTAGATTATAATAATAATAATGATGATGATGATGATAATGATAATAATAATGATAGTTATTATTACTACTGCTACATTCACATTCATATACATAGATAGGTGATTTGTTGTTGTTGTTCTGAAACACACTTGGATGGCTTTGTAGTACTTAACACTTTCTGGTAATTAGGCTCACAGAGATTTATATTCTTTGGGTCTAGGCTAGTTTCTTTCTTTTTCTTTTTTTGGTTTTTCAATACAGGGTTTCTCTGTGTAGCCTTGGCTGTCCTGAAACACTCTTTGTAGACCAGGATGGCCTCAAACTCACAGAGATCCACTTGCCACTGCTGTTGGCAAGTGCTGGGATTGCAGGCGTGTGCCACCACACGCAGCTGAAAAGGTAGATTTAATTAGTGTCTTCTGTAACAGTGTACTTACTCTTTTTACCCCTCCTCATGATGAGGATCAAACCCAGAAAGGTAAGCACTCTTTCACTGAGCTACACCCCTAGTCTTGAATTTACAGTGAGCAAAACCGTACCGGCTGATAGTTCTGGTAGAAGGTGCTGGCATGTGCTGAGGGCTGCCTTTCATCATCCCTTGTCAGTTTTTACTGGGGTCTGTGCCTGAACCCACTCCCACTATTCACAAGTGAGGAGTTCTTACAGCCTGAGAGCCTTCCTTAGGCTGTACCTCCCAGCACTGTTGATGTTTCCAGTAGATGGTTTTGGGAAGATACATAGCATAGCAGTCTACTGAGGTTCTTATAGCACTGAGTTATAGGGTACTTATGCCTCCTGGCCTGCTTTAGTTTAATCTTACTCCATAGATTTTTATGCAGTACATCCTACGCACTAGACACTGTAAGTTCACTGTTAGGCTTAGAAGTGTATGAACCCAGCTTGTCTGTTCTGATCAGGAAGATGGGTTGTGCTCATCTGTGGCCAACTGTGATAAATGCCCTCACCTGGCTGAATCTTGTCTTATGTTCCTTAACACCAGTGTCTTCATTACTTTATTTATTGCTGTGACAAAACATGATACTAAGGCAACTTATTAAAGGAGGTTTTAATTTGGGAGCTCGCGGTTCTAGAGGGTTAGGATTCATGACCATCATGGAGGGGAACACCGCAATAGGCACATCTCAAGCCACAGGATAGTTTACATCTTAATCTACAAGCAGGAGGAGGGAGAAATGGGCGTGGTGGGGGGGCAGGGGGAGGGAGAGGGAACACAAGAACTAACTGGGAATGGTGTGGGCTTTTGAAACCTCTTAGCCCCGCTTCCTTTCCCCTGAAACACACCTTCTCCAACAAGGCACACTTCCTAGTCTTTCCCAGACAGTTCCAACGTCTAGGGACCAAGTACTCAGATATGAACCTGTGGAGGCTGTTCTCACTCAAACCACCATAGTCTGAGTGGAGGTGTATCCTGTGTGTGGTTCTTAGGTGGAACAATCCTGGGGCTGGAGCTACACTGCTGTTGGCAAGATGGAAATAAACTCTGCCAAGCAGGGCTAATATAGATTCAGAAAACACTCAGTTTTAGGTTGGGCTTGGTGGCATACATACACCTTTAATCTCAGAACTTGGATAGTGGATGCAAGGGGGGTCTCTTCTGAGTTCAAGGCCAGTTCATCTATCTCTACATAGCAGGACCCAGGACAGCATGGTTACACTGTGAGGCTGACTGAAAACAGACAAACAACAACAACAAAAGCAAACCCAAAAGTTTTAATCAAGCAATATAGATTTAGAGAGATAACTCATTAATAGTTGCTCAGATATAAATAGAGACATTTGAGGAGAAGCCAGGAAGGCCATATTTTATTTCGTATATTCTCAACTTAATTTGAAAATTTGACTAACTCAGTATATTTACTTTAGAATATGACACAGGTTTGTTTTGTTTTGTTTTGTTTTTGAGACAGAGTCTCACTATGTAGCCATGGCTGTCCTGGAACTCGCTCTGTAGACTAGGCTGGCCTAGAACTTGGAGATCCAGTCTGCCTCTGCCTCTCAGGTACTGGGATTAAAGGCGTGTGCCACCACTTAGCACCCAGCCAAAACACAGTCTCTTACAAGCTGTTTTATTATCTGGAAACCAGGTTAAGGCCATCCTACTAAAACACCTCAGTCACAGAGTATATTTCAGTACCTACAGACTGTAAAACTGAAAACAAGTGGGGATGGCAAGGTGCAGGAAAGTGCTTTCAGGCCATGCATTGTGACCTGAGTTGGATCCCTGGACCTTACATGAAGGTAGCAGGAGAGAACCGGCTCTATAAAGTCCTGTGACCTCGCCCCACAACAATAAATAAAGTAAAACAATCGTTACGTAAATGAGTGCTGTTATCTGCCACTGTCAACACAGCGCAGTGCCTTCTGTTCATTGTAACCCTCAGTGGTGCTTATTGCTCTATTTATTGTCTAAGTGGTATTTTATTTTTAAGTTATTTTTATAAATTAGCTTTCAAATGTATATATAATACATCTAGGCATTACTGTCCTCCATCTACCCAACTCCTTACTTATCTTGAGTGCTCTACCATTTTTAAATTTCTTGTGTATTTTCTCTTTTATGCTAGTATAATTGAGTGTTTACTTACCCTCTCAAATATACTATCTATATACCATTTTCTGTATCTCGCTTTTTTCACTTAGTAGAATATCCTTATTTTGTGAAAACACCTGTACATTTATAATTACTTGGTAGCACAGAGACTTAAACTTTTAATGGCTAATGTGGTGAATTTTCAGAGAGCATAGTTTGGACAGAGGTTTTTTACTTAAGCTTGGATTTGAGATTTTAAATGCTTCCTGCCTAGATCAAAAGAGGAAAGCTGGCTGCATCTTCAGAAGCCTCAGAGCCAACAAAGCAACACATGTAGCCTTTGCGTGTGCAGAATAGAGACACGGACTCTCAACACTCAGCTTTGTACTCTTCTCATCCTTCAAGTCCTCACTAGTCCTTTCTCTTTAGTCTTCACAGAACCAATTACCTCACAGCTAGGAACAGTCAGACCATTGATTCTGGGGAAAAAAATGTGGTCAGTATTTTACTCTTCCTCACCTGTAATCTTGCCAGACTTCCCCACTTATCCCTCAGAAAAATAATTAAAAGGCCAGACCAAATTATTACTTAGCAACCTTCCCTCATAGGATGCCCTTCAGGAAGAGTTTGGGTCTGGGGTACAATTCAGTGGCAGAGCCCTGGCTTACCGCCCCCCCCCCAAGACCTGTGGTGTTGGATTTCCAGCACCAAAGAGAGAGAAAAGAGTAGGACAAATTTTGTTTCAGTAGACAGTAAATTTTGAAAGATTTTTATAATTTCAGCAAAAGTAAAACTATTATGATAGTTAAAAAAGCCTGGTAGTTGAAAAAGCCTGGTGTGGTAGGGCAGGCCTTTGATCCTAGCATTTAGAAGTGGCATACATACAGATCTCTGAGTTTGAAGCCGGCCTGATTTACACAGTGAGTTCCAGGCTACCCAGAGCTAGATGGTGAGACCCTGTCTTTAAAAAAAAAAAACCCTGTGGTGATGCCTTGCACCTAGCACTCAGGAGGCAGACAGACCTCTGTGGGTTCAAGGGCAGCTTGGTCTACAGAGTGAGTTCTAGGACAGCCAGGGCTACACAGAGAAAGGTCCCCCCCCTCCAAAAAATTGCAGTAGTTGAACAGTAAGTAAACCTAATGAAGAAGCTAAACTAGAGAAAGCAATTAGTATTAATACAGGGTTTCTCTGTGTAGCTTTGGCTGTCCTGGACTCGCTTTGTAGACCATGCTGGCCTCAAATGCAAAGAGATCTACCTGCTTCTGCCTCCCAAGTGCTGGGCTACAAAGAGAGTTTTAGGACTGCCAAGGCTACATGGAGAAGCCCTGCCATGGGGGGAAGTGCTGGGATTATAGGCATGAGCTGCCATAGTCAGCTGTTCTCTAGTCTTTAAATATGAGGAGGGTGCTGGAGTGGATGTGGTGAAACACAGTTTGAATCTTAGCACTCCAGAGGTAAGCCTGCTCTATATAGTGAGTTCCAGGACAGCTAGGACTATGTAGATAGACCCTGTCTCAAAAAACAAAAACAAAGTTTTTAAAAAACCAATCAAACAGGTTTTGGCTTAACACCTCCAAAGTCCACTTGTCAATGTGGGATAAATCTAAGCGTTAATTATCATATGGTCAGGTTTAAATGTCTTAATCCTTTTGGATTTGTCAGAGGACATACATAATACCTTTGTTCGATTGTTTTTCTGTGCTCTCAGCAGTGGCCAGAACAAAATACAGCATTGATTAATGGGGGGAAGGGATTGGTTGACCAGCCATGTGCTTCTGAACCATAAAGAGCCAGCATATCTCCACATAGACAAATGTATTTCTGAGGCTGATGTCCTCATAATGAAATCCTAATGGGCATTGATTTGAACACAAAAATGTCTTTTGTTTTCATTCTGTAGGACCCTAGAAAAATTGTGCAATGAATGGTGATACCCGGGCCGCAGTGGTGACCTCACCACCCCCAACCACAGCCCCTCACAAGGAGAGGTACTTTGACAGAGTCGATGAGAACAATCCAGAATATTTGCGGGAGAGGAACATGGCACCAGACCTTCGTCAGGACTTCAATATGATGGAGCAGAAGAAGAGGGTGTCTATGATTCTACAAAGTCCTGTAAGAAAAAAGTTTGCTCAGAACAAATTTGGCCAGCTCCTTTCTGATGCCTGTGCTCTTAGGCTTGCTGTTTGAATGGCATAGTGAGTTCCTCATTACACGCGAAGCACATTTGTTGAAAGAATTCTTCTGTTTGGTTCACGCTCCAAGACATGATGAATAGGTTTTAGAATTATGAAGGATAGGTATTTTATTTCTACTTTGAACTGTCTTCACTGTTTGTGCAAAGTGTTTTTATAAACAGGAGACAGTGTAAAACCCACTGTTTGCTTCAAAATTCAGGTCAAGCATCCCTATTCCAAAAATCCAAGACAAATATTTTATTTATTTATTTATTTATTTATTTATTTATTTATTTATTTTAACCAGACAAATACAAATGCTTTATTTAACAGTTGCAGGTCATTCCATGGGTTAAGTGGTGGATATCCAGGACCCAGCAGCAGGGTCAGCGCAACCTCCGAGCCTCTCTTTCTGACTCCAATAGGGTGAGCACATCACCCTCTCGAACGGGGCCTTTGACGTTTCGGATGATAGAGCGGCTGGTGTCATCCATAAATTCCACACGCACCTGCGTGCACTGTCCCTGTGAACAGGTCCTGCCCAGCACTTTGGTTACCCTAGCCAGCTTTATGGGCTGCACGCGGCTCGTGTCCATGATGGCGGTGATCTGGCGGAGAGCAAGACAAATATTTTAAGCATTACCATATTGGTTAAAACATTTGGGTTTGAGAGCATTTCAGATGTTTGAATTAGGCCTGGTCAACTGATAAAGCCTGTGCAAATATCCCTAATTCTGAAATACTTCTGATTCTGACCCTAAGTATTTTGTTTCGTTTTGTTTTTTGAGACAGGGTTTCTCTGTGTAACAGCCCTGACTGTCCTGAACTTCTTTTGTAGACTAGAGATCTACCTGCCTCTGCCTCCTGAGCACTGGAATTACAGGTGTGCGCCACCACTGGCTGATGCTACTAATCTTATCTGTGCTGCCTTTTTCCTTCTAATCTGGTTTTGCTTTGTCCTGTTTTTCAGGATATTATTTGGTAACCTGTTTTTGTAACCTGTTCCCAGAAATAATGACTCTGAGACTTAACTATATTTACAAAAGCCTAGGCCACTATAACTAGGCATTTTCCCTTACTTGCTCATAACTATCCCATTTATTCTATTCTAAGTTCTGCCACATGGCTGGTTACCTCTGCTCAGGTTTCATTCATCTGTCCTCGGTGTTCTAGGTTGAATTTTTGCACACCTCTCTCTATCTCAGCATTTACTCTCCTCTGGAACTCCTCCCTCATAGTTCCCACCTCAGCTATAGGCTAATCCGATGTTTCTTGACAGGTGAAGAATCCATATAGTACACAAAAGATTAAACACAGTCCTGTTAATATTTTTGGGAGGTGTCATTGACTTAAAAATGGTATTTATTGTCTCATGCTGTAAGGACATGGATTTGGACTGGGTACTTAGCAGTAAGCAAGACTTATGAGGCCTCTAGTAGATTGGGTTTGATTGTATTGTTATCAAAGCATTCAGATCTGTGCAGAGCTTGATGAATTTTGTCCTAGAAAGGACTCATGTAGACACTCCAGTTGATGGCAGTAAGTGATTAAGCACAGTCATGTGCTATGCTAGAAGCTGTGGAGTATTGAAGCTGAGTGTGACTCTGGTCAGAAGAGGCCTCTCGGAAGAGGGTTTGTTAACCTGACTCTTTAGCACAGAACAGGGTATGCCAGGGAACCCATACAGTATTAGGAATGTTACTGTATTAGTTAAACTTTTCTTGTTATTGTAACTAAGTACCTGGCAAAAAATCTAGGAGAAAGGGAATTTATTTTGACTCTCAGTTTCGGAGGGCTCAACTCTGGTTTACTTAGCTCTGTATGCTTAGAACATCATGGTGGCAAGAATGTGACAAAGACAGGTCTTAACTTTTCTGTAAAAATAAAGCTTAGAAAAAGGGGCGAGGAGGGGGAGGGTAAGAGAGGGAGCAGAAGGAGAGGAGAGAGACCCTCCCCCCAGCATGGTCGCTGATGGCCTTTACTCATAGCATTCAGAGTTAGAGTAGGATAGAGTCAGGCCAGCCAGGGCTACACAGTGAGATCTTGTCTCAAAGCTGAGAGTGAAGCTGCAGGAGAAGGTAATGACAAAATCCTTTACAGCCAATGTGGGGCTGGGATGAAGGTCCTGGGCCAGAATCCTATTCATCCTGAGGTGCTCAAGATCCTGGGGAACCCCAGTAGTGATAGAATGAATGTGAAGGTGCTGACCTGTGACCATTTCCTGCCCCTGCTGTTGACTGTGACCAAGAGCAAGGACCAGGTGCCTATGAGGATTGAGTTGAAGGCTGTGGGTGTTTGACGAGGAAGGGAATGGTACTGTCGAATGCGGAAATCTTGTTGACATTGGATGAAAAGATGTCAGGAAGCAGTTAGGATGCTGGTGGCTGGTTGAATCAAGTACAGAGAGCTTGTCTGGAATGTGTTTATGGCTCAGGACATCCCATATCCTGAACCTGTATTTTGCCCTGGGTGAAATTTCTGTGTGGCACAAGAAGCTTCCTAGGCGTCTTTTTGTTGCTTCTGCTTTTTTGAGCAGGGTTTTTCTGTGTAGCCCTGACTATCCTGGAACTTGCTCTGTAGTGGCCTGGAACTCACAGAGATTCACCCATCTCTGCCTCCTGTGTGCTAGGATTAAAAGCATGCACCACCACTACCTAGTACAAGGCTTCTTACCATAGCACTTTGTCCATTGCCCATCTGGTCTCTTTTGGATGATGTTTGCTATTAGCCTTCACCAAGTAAAAATCAAGGGAAAATCAAGTGAAGGGGGAACTTGAGGTCAGAGGTCATGAACCTGCAGTGAGAAGGGTAGCTGTTGATGTGGGCTGACTTCATGTCTCCTTTTACCTTTGTGAAATACTAGCAGAAGAGAAGAAAAGTAGCATTTAAACTCATTAGGGTTTTACCACTTGAAATGGTGGAGACTTGGAGAGATGATTACTGTGGATCCAAGCTTGGAGAATGACGTCAGGATATGGAGGAGTGGTGAGGAGGGTTACAATCACAATGGGGTAGAAGAAAAGGTGATTTGGATACTAGAAAGGGACAGTTGGAGAGTCCATTTGCGGCTTTGAGATGGAAGAAGGTATAGTTACCAGGAATGGGTAGGTCTAGAGTGTGACTGCAGAAGTGAGGGGCGGAGGTGAATTGGGGAGCAGAGTCATCACAGGAGAAGGGTCTGGTAGAGAAAGGCTAGAGTCTAGATGTTAAACCAACAGTAGCACATAAGCTCCTCGGGCAGTGACTGCTGGCTGGAGGTAAACCCAGGCAACCACGTAGGTATCTCTAGGCTCTCGCTCGTCTCTAAACCGTGCTCCACGCCAACCATTCTATTGCACATAAATGTCGCCTGGAATGCTCATAGCGTGGAAGACCCTCATAACCTCCTCTTCCCTTACTAAGGCTTGTCTTGCCTATGTCAGAGTCCTCAGTGCCTAGCACAAGGTCTGATGGAGGCACGTTTGAACTGAATTTCTCATAGGCATGTATGCATATTTGGAAAGCATTGAAATGAATTGTTTGAGTTTTCAGACTGAGGGTTTGTGAGGACAGGAAGTCTTTTAAATTGAAACATATGCATTATGCTCAGCTTTTTTTTTTTTTAAAGTAGTTCCCTTATGTAGCCCAGGCTGGTGACCTGTGATGTTCAGTAGAAGGAGGCTTACTTAGTCTTTGTGCATGTGTATTTATATGTATCCCCATGCACTGATAACAAAGACAGCTCAGTAGGTGTGTTTTGCTGATTGAATTTACTGCTTTCATCTTTGTGTTCCCTCCTTCATTGTCTAACATAAGCTGTGAGCACTGACTTTATGTATCATGAGATGGTCGATCTTGGCTTTGCAAAAGGCTCTTGGTCAACACCATACTCAACTGGCCATCATATATTTGCTTCTTGCATACTTCTGAGTGATAAATGTCTTAGATTTCCCTTTGGTAATTTCTTTCAATAGTTTTCATATTAAGCAATGAAAAACTACAAATAAGTTTAATTTTGAATCACTGAATACTTACAGTTAGATGGATCACCATCCAGTGAATTCATGTGATAAGTTATAACAGTTTGAAGGAAGTTAAAAATACCTGATATCTGCGTGGTGGCATATATGTATAATCTCAGTAATCAGAAAGCCAAGGCAGGAGGAGCACTCTAAGTTCAACGCCTGGTCTACATTGAGAATTTCAGGCAATCTAACGCTAAGTAGCTAGACTCTATTCCAAAACACCAAAACCACAACATAGAAAAATCTGTCCTATTAACATGTTAAAAATCATTATCAGTCTCCTGCATGTTTTTGACTAATTTAGGCTTATTAAATAAAAGATATAGATATAGGGTTTCTTTGCTGCTTTGACAGAGTCTTACTATGTAGCTCAAGATGGCCTTGACCTTGCAGTCTTCCTGCTTCAGCCTCCCAGATGTTGGGAATACAGGCATGCTACCATGGCCAGCTTTCTTTTTCTATTTAAAGAAGATTGTTTTGAGCTAGGATCTCATGTAGCCAAGGCTGTTTTGGGACATAGTATGTAGCTTAGGATGAGCCTGAGCTGATCTCTTTCAAGGATAACAAGTGGGCACTACCATGCCAGTTCTTTTCTACTTTAAGAAAACAGTTTTCTTTTTTGAAGAAAATACTAGCAAGCACAAAGTAGAGTATAAAATTGTTAATAATCTTGTTACTGAGAATTATAATTATCATTTGATATACTTTTAATCTTTTTCTAGTTTTTTTTCTTTTTTTTCTTTTTCTAGTTTAAATTTCCGTTTTCTTTTCTTATAAAACCTGACTATATTAACTTTTTATTCAAACATGTTTTATGCCATTTAATTTTTAAGATTTTCTGTTTAAATGCATCTGTAGAATTCCCAGAGTGTTGAATCTGTTCTTTAGTTCCTGAAATGTGGCCTACTTATTTTTAAGTGTTTGATGCTAAAATTAATTAATTACCCTATGAATAAGGTAATTCTTGATTATTTCCTTAAAATAGATTTTCATGAATTGAATACTATTCTAAGTTTTTAGTTTTATTTTGTTAAACTATTTATCAAAAAGTATGTATCAGTTCATATTCTCAGAAGTAAGATGTGAAGACCACTGTTTGCTGTTCTGGCACTGGGTGAAGACAAACATTTATCTGATAGTTACACATGCACCCTTGTCTCCCAGTGAAAAGCATTTGATTATTTAATACGCATTGCAGGCCTTCTGTGAAGAACTGGAGTCTATGATACAGGAGCAGTTTAAGAAGGGGAAGAATCCCACGGGCCTGTTGGCGTTACAGCAGATTGCAGATTTTATGACAGCGAATGTTCCAAATGTCTACCCAGCAGCTCCACAAGGAGGAATGGCTGCTTTGAACATGAGTGAGTAATCTCGGCTTTGTATGAAATTTGTAACTTTCCAGATAAAATCCTGCAGCTTTCTCATGTGAATCACGTGAATATGCAATCGGACAATATATAGTATTGCATTGTTTTGTTTGTTCCTTTTTTTTTTTTTTTAAAGAGACAAGGTTTGTTTGTATAGCCTTGACTGTCCTGGAACTTGATTTGTAGAGGAAAAATCTGCTTGCCACTGTCTCCCAAGTGCTGGGATCAAAGGCGTATACCACCCCTGCCTGGCTGTCATGAGTATTTTGAAAACCCATGTGTTAATCATAATAAAAGACAGGTTGTAAACTTGGAAATGTCTTGAGTGCAGAGGACTCGTTTTCTATAAGCCAGTGAGATTCTGTTATTTCTCTAACTTATTTCTCTGCCTTTAAACAGTCTATAAATTTTTTTATGTGTATCAGTGTTTTGCCCGCATGCATGTCTGTATACATCTAGGGCAACATTTCTTTCTTTTAAAAAAATGTTCTTGTTAGATTTGTTCTTTCTGTTTTATGAGTGTTCATATCCCTCAGAGGCCAGAAGAGGGCATCGGGTTTCCTGAAACTGGAGTTCAGAAGAATGTGAGCTGCATGTGGGTGCTGGAAATTGAACCCCAGTCCTCAGCTGGAGTAGCAAGAGCTCTTAACTGCTAAGCCAGTCCTAGGGCAACATTTCTTGTCTGCCATTTCTTACCACCTTTTGTCATGACTGCTTAGAAAAATCAAGAAACAGGATTTCAAAAACAAAGCCATTGTAAAACATGGGTAAATGTAAGCGAAGAGCAGTGAGTGCTGTTCAGGTGGAGCATTACCTTAGCTGCTGACTTTATATACATTAGCCTCACAAGGCAGATCCCAGGCTACTGGAGTTATCAGCTGACGCCATCTATAGCACAAGATGTCCTGGGTCAGTCGTTGATGAGTCTGGTTGGATGATCAGGTCTGATTGACAGTACAGGGGACTGGTTCTACTTAGGTCACCTAACTGTGCTGTTCATTTGTCTGTTTACTGTGTTCTTAGAACTTGACTGACACCAGATGGTGATTGATTATTAGTGTGTACAGAGTAGAAGAATCATTTAACTTACTAGCGTGAAGTCAATTGGCCTCCAGCAAGGCATTCATGGATTCCTAATGGATTAGATGCCACTGGTGTGAGTTAAATGATAGCGAATACATCTCACCTACACATTGTCTTCTCATCATAAGTAAATTTTAGTAATAGGTCATTGAAAAGCAAGCTGAAAAACAAATGGGAAGGAGATGGAGGAAAGACTTGCCTCCTTCCAGTGTTGTTTTTGTTTTTGTTTTCCTCTTTTCCCTTAGCTTGCGCTGACCAGCACCCATAGTTATTGCATTCAGAACTAGTACAGAAGTGCACATCCTTAATTGTCCTCAGTCTTACGCAGAGTATGTTCAGTCTCATCATCGTATTTGATGTTAGTGGTAATTTTAATAGATCCTTTTATTGAGTGTATTCTTTTTATTTTTAAATTTATCCTGAAGGATGTTGAGCTTTATGAAATGCTTCTGTATCTGTTGAAACAGTCACATGGATTTTTTTTTTTTTTTGGTTTGATAAGGTGAATTTTGATTTTTGTTTTTCTAGTGCTGAGAATTGAACTTAGGGTTTTGTATACGTGCTGCCAAAGGGACCATGAAATTAGGGTTTTATAACTAGTAGGTTAGTATTCTCCCACTGGCCTACATCTCTAGCTTAATGGGCTCTTTTTTAAAAAATAAAATAAAATTTTATTTATTTGTTTTGGGTTTATGTATGCACAAATGAGTGCCAGGATACTTGTGTGAAGGTCAGAGGACACGTTCTAAGAGTTGTTTCTTTCCTTCTGCCATGTGGGACAGAACTGAGGTTGTCAGTCCTAATGGCTTGAGTGATGCACCGCTCGGCTTCACATTACTGCTTGTGCCTTTTGTTTATTTGTTTGTTTGTTTGTTTTGTCCTTTTGAGACAAGGTTTTTCTGGGTATCCCTGGCTGTCCTGGAACTCACTTTGTAGACCAGGCAGGCCTCAAACTCATAGAAATCCTCCTGCCTCTGGCTCCCTGAGTGCTGAGAGTAAAGGTGTACACCAGCACCCTCTGCTTATCAAGTACTTTTAAGTCTCTGTTCATAACTGACATTGATGTGTTTTTGCTTTATAATGCCTTTGTGTACTTTGCAAGGTAATGCTAGCCAGAATGAACTGGGAGGTATCTGGAAAAAGAGGTATTCTTTTTTTCTTGACTATTTGATAGAAATCACAGTATCATCTGGGCCTAGAGTTTTCTTTGTCGAAATGTTTGCAGCTGGAAATTCAGCTTAATAGAGATACTGGTGTTAAGGATACTGGTTTCTTTTGGAATAGTTTTTTCTCTCATATATTACATCCTAACTGCAGTTTCCTCTCCTTCCTGTCCTCTCCCCTACCCCCACCTCTCTCCCCAGATCCATTCTTCCTGTCCTTTCCCTTCAGGAAAGGACAGGTTGTATCTTTCAAAGAATTTGCTTCAGCTAAGCTATACAAACTATAGCATCAAGTTCATTCCATGCCTGTTGGTTATGTAGTGATGTCTGCAAAAGACAGGCTCTCACCCTGTAACATTGCCTGGCCTGGGACTCACCATGTAGACCAGGCTGACCTTGAACTCAGAGATTCAGCTGCTTCTGCCTTCCAAGTGCTAAAATAAAAGGCGTATGGCACCATGGCCAGCTTTCTTCACTTCTTATTTTTTCCTTTGTCCTCTGTTTTGTTGTTAATTGTGGCTACAGGTTTATTTTATTTTAATTTTGTAATTTAAAGAGCTAGCTTTTGCTGAAATCAAGATTTGTTTTCTTCATTTTTGCTGTGTATGTTTAATATTATAAATTTCCTTTTTTGTTGTTGTTTTGTTTATTTTGAGACAGGGTTTCTCTTTGTAATCCTGTCTGTCCTCTGTAGACCATACTGGCCTCAAATTCAGACATGTGCCTGTCTCTGTCTCTCAAGTGCCGGGATTAAAGGCATGTGCTACCACTGCCTGGTGTAAATTTACTTTTTTATATAAAATACTTAATCTTTATCTTTAAACTATAGACTATGCATGGTTTGGAAAGGAAATTGTACCAAACATTGATCAAAGAAGAATCATATGTACTATGTCTTTTTTTTTTTTTTTTGGTTCGTTTTTTTGAGACCTGGTCTCTGTGTTAGCCTTGGCTGTCCTAGACTCACTTTGTAGACCAGGCTGGCCTCGAACTCACAGCGATCCGCCTGCCTCTGCCTCCCAAGTGCTGGGATTAAAGGCGTGTGCCACCATACCCCGCTTACTGTGCCTTTTTTTGTTTGTTTGTTTGTTTGTTTGGTCACTCAGAAATATGTTATCAGCTATGATTGTTTTTGCTTGATGTCTCATGTTACTTTTATCCATGTAGTCACCATAGTTCACTTTCCCTTCCACACACACTCCAGCCCCTTTTTCACAAAGGACACACCACATCTTGGAGGCCTCATCAAAGCACTGATATTCTGTACCATGTGTCTTTTGACAGATGTCACCCATTTGGTCTACTTCACTGTCCCTTGATCACCACATCTCATTTGTTGCTAGAAAAAAAATTATCATTACTGGGTGTTTTCTTTCTAGCTGTCTAGTGTCTTGGTCCTGACCTACTCACTGAAATAACTGATGCAATTCAGAGATTTCTCAAGAACCCAACTGCTGGCTCCTCTTTCGGATTCTTACAAACTGATGAAATACCTGTTAGATGGGTCTTCAAAATATGGCTTTAGCTTTTCTGACAGTCTAGTCTTTAGGCTTTTCCTGACATGCAGCAGCCAACTGCCCCCAGCCAGTGACTGTACATATTCTTTACTGCATCTCACAAACTTGGCTACATTCTTATTACTATTTCTGAACTATACATTGATGCCAGAGAGCATCATCTTTCTGCCATTGAAATTTTGAAATTTTATGGTCTAATATGGACAATAAAAAGGACTATGGTAATTGATTTACATTCGACAGATACAAAAAATTACCGATAAAAAAGTAGAAAAAAAGTTTGACCTTTGTTTTTCTTTATTTTAGGTCTTGGTATGGTTACTCCTGTGAATGACCTTAGAGGATCTGATTCTATTGCATATGACAAAGGGGAGAAGTTATTGCGGTGTAAATTGGCAGCATTTCACAGACTAGCAGATCTCTTTGGGTGGTCTCAGCTTATCTACAATCATATCACAGTGAGTACTCCAGACTAGTAACTGAGTAACTGGTAACTGCAATGTATTCCTCAGTGGCTTATTCCACAGTAGCAACTGGGTGATAAGTGGGTTATTAACTGTCTAGTACCGTCTTTTCTCACATGGTTTAGAAAATCTTGGAATACCATCTCTTGGAATTCCTTGCTACAGAACACAAGAATTGCCAAGTTTGCATTACAAAGTTAAAGTAATTATGTTTTTTTCTTTTTTAAAGATTTATTTATTTATTATTATGTATGTAGTGCTCTGCCTGCACGTACACCTGCAAGCCAGAAGAGGGCATCATATTACATTACAGATGGTTGTGAACCACCATGTGGTTGCTGGGAATTGAACTCAGGACCTTTGAAAGAGCAGGCAGCACTCTGAACCACTGAGCCATCTCTCCAGCCCCAAGAAAGTAATTCGTTAAAGCTTCTTTTTTTGGGCAGGAGACACAGCTTTACACTATCCAGCAACTACATGGTGACTCATAACCATCTATAATGAGATCTGGTACCCTCTTCTGGTGTGTAGGCATTCATTCAGGTAGAACACTGTATATATAATAAACAAACAAACAAATAAATAAATGTTTTTTAAAAAGTCTTATTTGCATGCTAATCAAATGTTTTAAATTATCAGCCATTCCTAAAATTAGTATATGACTTACAAATCTAAGAATAATAATGTTTTCTTCCTGATTCTGATCAAAGCCTTCTCTGCATTATGCTTAGTTGTTGTTGTTTTTTGATTTGGTTTGTTTTGTTTTTTGGTTTTTGGAGACAGAGTCTCTCTGTAGCCTTGGCTGTCCTGGACTCGCTTTGTAGACCAGGCTGGCCTCGAACTCACAGCGATCCACCTGCCTCTGCCTCCCGAGTGCTGGGATTAAAGGTGTGCATCACCACCGCCTAGCTTATGCTTCTTTTTTCAGCTACTTCAGTTTTGTACCATTTTTCCAGTTTTAACAGATCTCTCTGTTCCCCTCTTTATTTTTGTAACATGTTACTGGCTGTCTGCTCTCTCTATCCTAACTTGTTCCAGCTCAGGTTGTATGAGGGAACAGCATGAGTCCTGTCCTTGTGCATGGTTCCTTCTGTCTTCTAACCAAGCAGCCCGTTCTTTACTCTTCTCTATTGTCCAGCTTGCTTTCGTGGTCCACCATTTCAGTGATTCTCTTTGCTGGTTTTATGCTGCCTGAATTCAGTCACTGCGATCCACATGGTGGAAAGAAAGAAAAGACTCCTTCAAGTTGTTCTCTAGTCTTTACATAGGTGCTATGGCACATCCCACGCTTCCTCCCAATAAATAAATGTAAAAAAATGAAATTCAAGATCGTCCTTGACTATGTTTGAATGCTAGTTTGAGCTACACGTGATTCTGTCTCAATAAATAAGCAGATACATAAGTCCAGAGAACAATAACCTCCTTCCCTTCTTTGCGGATGTTGGCTTCATCATGTCACAGAAAACTAAGGGAACTCTCACCGTCTCTGGCCACACTTCTGTTCCAGCTGTGAATCCCACTGCCTGCCTCCTTCTAGGCTCTTGAGGCCCTGGCAGCTTGCTTTCTCATTCCTTATTCTTCTGCGCCGCTCCCCCCCCCCCCAACCCCACCCCTGCCCCAAGACAGGGTCTCTCTGTGTTAACCTTGGCTGTCCTGGACTTGTTTTGTAGACCAGGCTGGCCTTGAACTCACAGCGGTCCACCTGCCTCTGCCTTCCAAGTGTTGGAATTAAAGGTGTTGCCCACTATGCTCGGCCCTCTTTCCTTATTCTTTTGCAGGCAGTTTTCCTTTAAACTTCCTTTCCTTTGGCTTTAAAGGTTGTTTTGATTTCTTTTTGTTTTTTTTAATTAGTTTCTTTCACTGGATTTTAAAGAACGTTACTATCTGTTTGTCTTTGCTTTTGAAAGACAGGCCTTTTCTGTGTAGCCTTGGCTGTCCTGGAACTTGCTCTATAGACCAGGGTGGCCTTGAACTCACAGAGATCCATTTGCCTCTGCCTTCTGAGTGCTGGGGCTAAGGGTGTGTGCCACCACTGCCCAGCTAAAGCTTTGCTATTTTAAGTTCATTTTAGAGAAAGTGTGTGTATGTGTGTGTGTGTGTATTGTGTCAGTGTCTGTCTGTCTGTCTTCCTGTTTATGTATATGTGTAGATGCTCAAGGAGGCCAAAGGATTGTGTTGGATCCTGAAACTAGTGTTGCAGGGGCTTGTAAGGAACCTGGTGTGTCATTGGTACTGAACTTGGATCCTCTGGAAGAACAGACAGCACTCTTAAGCACTGAGCTATCTCTCCAGCCCCCACATTTACTATTTTTTGAGGCTGGCCTTAATTCAGTATGTGACCCAGGCTGACCCCAACTTGGCAGTACTGAATTTTAAAAATTATCGTTAGAATACCTGCTTATTGTAACAAGTATACCTTATATAGGTATACAGAGGTCTAAAGAAAAATTATAATCCTGCCAGTACTCCTGTTTGTCTTGAGGTAGCAATGTTAGCAGCTGCTTAGATGCTTAACCCCTTTCTCCATATATGTGGAGGTTCTCCATTTGTGAGCTCATAATTAGTGCTTAGGTCAGCTCTCTTCTAGATTCAGGAAGTTGTGGCCTAGTGTGGTCTTTCCTTGTTAGCAGTGTGCTGTGCTGATGTCTTCACATTGACCTGTATTGCCTCCTTTGTGTCTGCTCACTACACTGCTGTAAAATGAACTTTTTCAAATGCAAGCTGATTAGGTTGTTCCCATGTGCTGCACTCCTGAGGTGTGGTGTTATCCTGTATAGTATGTTCCCACGGAGCAGTGACTGTTACCCATTGTGCACATTCTCACGGTGTAGTTGTCCACAGGAACATCAGTTCTATAAGCAGAGCTGCTGCTGTGCTCCTATTGTGGGTCTGGGACCAGGAGCAGTGCCTGGCACAGTGTAGGCATGCTTTAAATCACTAAATAGCGACCAGCCCTGCCTGCACTGAAATTACTTTAGCAAAATTGTGAAAAAGAACTCACTAGAAACTTTTGATAGCTGAACAGTAGGTCCAATTAGCTTAGTTCATTTGCCAGGGACAATCTTGGTTGGCACTGGGAAGTTGCTGGCCTTTCCAGCTAATTATTCTGGACAGAAGGCTAAGCTGGTTGAGAGCACTGGCTGCTGTCCCAGAGGTCCTGAGTTCAATTCCCAGCAACTGCATGGTGGCTCACAACCATTTATATTGTGATATGATGCCCTCTTCTGCTGTGCAGGTGTACATGCAGATAGAGCATTCATATACATAAAATAAATCTTAAAAAAAAGAAAGGAAGGAAGGGAGCTCAGCCGAGATCTAATGCTAATTGGCTCTAGGCAGATATTACAGCTGTAATAGGGACAGGAAATGTGGCCCCTGGCTTTAACAGTAGCTTCATTATTTGTGTGTTTTTAAGATGCTGTGTATAACTCACTCTGTTATGAATGCTATTTTAGTGACTTTGACTCATAATTAATTAGGCCTCTTCCGCCTCCTCTCTCTCCTGTAATTTGTCCGGCACTGACAGAATTAAAATGCCAGTTAAATGTTTACTGCTCTGTGTGTAAGTGATCTGGTTGGTTATTAATACAGAGTTTTTAAAAAATCTAAGTTGTCAAAAAGATTTTCTGTATTTTATGAACTAGAATCAGGGATTCTTTGAAGAAAAAGAAAGCACCCTCCTCTTTTAGCTTTTTAAATTTTAGAGTATTTTGGTTTTGTTGTTAAGATTTATGACATCCATTTGTTTTACCATTAGACATTATCATACATCTAGATATTATTATGTAGATCCTTAGCAGGAAAGAGATATTAACAATATTAGCGCAAAACTAAGTGCTCAGTAGACATTCTGTCCTTTCTCTGAAAGACGTTCGGGGATTTTCTGCTAAGGGGATTTTAAAGTGCTGACAGGTGTTAGAGGCTTGGAGAGGGTAGTCTGACTTAGATCTTTAAAGTTGTATCAGATTTAGAGACGCCTTGGAGAAAGGACAAGCCAGGGTGGCCCAGCTGGGATATTGGGCTGAGGATCTTTTCTTGGTGATCCTTAGCTGGTGCAGAGGTCTTTCTGTCCTGTGTTAAGTCTTAGCACCTACAGAATCTCACAGGTGATTGCTTCATCTTCAGTCTACACTCCGTGCAATGCTATGCTCTGAGGTGTTAGTCTGGAGCCCACCGCTGGGCTCCTGTACCGGGTGTGGGGGAGATAGTATTGTTTCTGTTGCAGTTAGCCCACCTCTTCCTCCTCAGTGCTGCCGTGTGTTTGGTTTTTTAGAGTCGCTGAGGCTGCCCATTCTCAGAGGAGGGATGGTAGACAGGACACAGACGCAGAGAGACTACTGTTGAGGAAATCTACTTTGAAATGCCATTCTTTCATTTGATGTCTGAATTTTGTGTTTAATCCTTTTTGCTTTGAACTAAACATTGCATATTTTAAATGTTTTCTATTAAAACATGTAAAAATGTTAAGCTTATAGTTGGAATTGTATATTGTACTCTTTTGAGAAAGGGTCTCACTGTATAGCTCTGGCTGACTTGGAACTTGCCATATAGACCAGGCTAGCTTCAGTGAAAAAGAAAAAAAAATCAGTATAAAATGAACAAAATACAAGAAAATAACTTTATATTTATAGGAAAACTAAAATATTTTATATGAAAAGCTGTGCAAGTAACCAGGAAATTAATTTTTCCCCTCCTCCTTCTTTATTCTGCCCCCCTCCCCCCCAATGCCTTTCACTACCTCTATAAGTACTGTACCTGAGCTTACCTAGTATCACAGAGTTCGCCAACCAGTAACAAATGTGTAACATGCTTCTGTTTAATCTGTAAGGACTTCTTTTTTTTTTTTTTTCTTGAACTCAAGATTATTCTGTTTTAGCCTCCCAAGTGCTGGAATCAAAGGCATGGTTTGCCATGCCTACCTTGTAGAGAGGCACTTAAGTCTGTCTAAAAATCATTGCTTATGAAAATGATATTGCTTTTCTCATTGCTGTATTCCTTCTGTTTTGTATATGCTGGGTATATAAAGCCTTTCTGTGCTAAGTGAATTGTAGAGAGAGACATACACTGTAGAAGATACCAAACAAACAAACAAACAAACAAACACCAGGGTGATGATGATGTTTTGGTATAGAGACCTTCAAAACTACATCAAACATTGAGGAAAGATTGTGCTCATTTGTGAATATTTCCACCTTTCCATTGTCCTACAGGTTTGTGTACAAACAGAGTCTAATTGGAAACTTTTATTTATTGTATGTGTATGTTGTGTGCCTGCTTGTCTGTGTGTACAACATGTGTGCAGGTATCCAGAGTCCAGAAGTAGGGTTGGAGCCCCTGGAGCTGGTGTTATAGGTTGTTGTGAACTGCCTGATAGGTGATCTGGGAACCAGACCTAGGTCCTCTGCAAGAGCAGCGAGCGAGCGCTCTTCATTGTTGAGCCATTTCTCCAGCCCCTTTAAAGACTTAAAAAAAAAAAAAAAGGGTGGGGGGTTGCTTCATTGTTGTACTTCTGAGCATTTGCACCATTTTGCCACAGAATAACCTTACAATGACTAGTTGACCTGACAGAGGGTGAGTACTGAACTGGGTTGTTTGGCTTGTTCCCTATAGAGCCTGTTTTCATTGGCATATGTATTTGATACCAGTATGTATTTGATAAGTTAAGTTGCTGTATTGTAAGTGTTCAGCACACCTTAGCTTTGTGTAGACTGTATGCTTTAGTTCCTCCATTGTCACTCACCTGTGAGTTTGTGTCCTGTAAGTGACACAGGTATGTGCTAATTCAGGCATTTTTCCATAGACCAGAGTGAACTCCGAGCAGGAACACTTCCTCATTGTGCCCTTTGGACTTCTCTACAGTGAAGTGACTGCATCCAGCTTGGTAAGAATGCCCTTGTCTTTGGCGTGTTCTAAATCGTTGCGTGCCCTCACATCTAGTTGCAGGGCCTAACGGAGCATACAGAACTATGGTCAGTTTAGAGAGGAGCCTTTAAAGGAAGTTATAGACACTTGGAGCTTGGCATTCAGGGTTTTCTAGTAAGGGCACCTTGAAGTCTTCGTGAAATTTAAAGGTTTGTGTCTATTTGCAGGTTAAAGTCAATCTACAAGGAGATATAGTAGATCGTGGAAGTACTAACCTAGGAGTAAATCAGGCTGGCTTCACATTACATTCTGCAATTTATGCTGCACGACCAGATGCTAAGTGTATTGTGCACATTCACACACCAGCGGGGGCTGCGGTGAGTGTACCACTCTGGAAGCTTCATAGGTTTGCTTTTATTTGTTTGTTTTTTGTTTTTCAAAATAGGGTCTCACTATATATCTCTGGTTGTCCTGGAACTTACTATGTAAGTTGGGTTGGCTTCAAATTCACAGAGATCCACCTGCCGCTGCCTCCCAAGTGCTGGGACTAAAGGTGTGCACCACTGTGCCCAGCTTTCATTTTAGGTTTTAAAGCTCTTACTTGCTTTTACTTGTTAAAGCAAGCTATGGGCCAGGCAATGCTTGGACATTCCTTCCATATCTGCTGTATCTGCTCTAATTTTACCCCTGCACATCTTGTAGACAGGGTAAGTTTTGAGTGAAAGTGTTATAGGTAGACAAGACTCTACTAGGAGTTCTGTCTAGTTAGAGAGTGTCCTCTTCAGTCACCATGGCCCCTGCTGCTAGGAGTTCTGTCTAGTTAGAGAGTGTCCTCTTCAGTCACCATGGCCCCTGCTGCTAGGAGTTCTGTCTAGTTAGAGAGTGTCCTCTTCAGTCACCATGGCCCCTGCTGCTAGGAGTCTCTGCCAGAATCGCCTTCATATTTTCCCAGGAGCCTACTCTGACTTGGGCCTCCAGCTCGTCACAGAGATACCTCTTTCCCTCTCTCTCCCGCTTCCTTTTTAAAAGATAGTCTCTTGTTATGTAGCCCTGGCTGGCCAGGGACTATCTAGCCACTTGTAGCAGTTCTTTTGCCTTAGCCTGCTGGGACAAGGTCTCCTCACATAGTCTAGGTTGGCCTTGAACGTAGGATGATCCTCCTGCCTCAGCCTCTCACTGTAAGGATCGCATGTCTGCACTCTTGCAGCTGAACACATGCTTCTTTTATTTTTTTCTTACTCTATTTTTTTGAGACAGGGTTCCACTATGTGGCCCTGGCTATTTTGGAACTTTCTCTGTAGAACAGGATGGCCCTGAACTCACAGAGATTCACCTACCTCTGCCTTCAGAGTGCTAGGATTAAAGGCTTAAATAAATGTTACAAATTTGCATATTCTGTGACAAATTTGGGGGAATTTTAGGCAGCATAGAACCTGGGTGAATGTCCATTCGTTTATAAACTGAGGATTGGAGCCCAGGCCTTAAGTTTGGTAGGCATGTACACTGAGCGTTCCTTTACTCTCCTTTACTTTGTGTTTTCAGTTTTAATTTTATCATGTAGCCCAGGTCCCTTTTGTTTGTTTGTTTTTTGTTTTGTTTTTGTTTTTCAAGACGGGGTTTCTTTCTCTGTGTAGCCTTGCCTGTCCTGGACTTGCTTTGTAGATCAGGCTGGCTTTGAACTCACAGTAGTCTGCCTACCTCTGCTTCCCTGAGTGCTGGGATTGCAGACACATGCCACTATGCCACCTTAGGCTGCTTTTTGAACTTGAGGTCATTTTACCCCAGTCTGCGAGTAGCTGGGATGACAGGCCTACTCCATAGTGCCTGGCTACTTAGAAATTTTTATTTGAGACTCAGCTTTACTTTAAAACTTAAAGAAAAAAGTTTCACTTGAAAACTTAACTATATTGCTGGGCATGATGGTGCACACCTTTATTCTCAACTCTCTGGAGGCAGAGGCAGGCAGATCTCTGTGAGTTTTAGGCTGGCCTGGTGTACAGAGTGAATTCCAGAACAGTCAGAGTTACATAGTGAGATCCAGTCTCAAAACAAACACACACACACTCATACACACACACACACACAGAAAACTCACAAACCCAGCCACCAAAACAACATTTAACTTACTATATTTATTTAAATATTTAAATAAATATAGAGGAATTATAATTATGTAATTGTCTGTTTGTTACAAATTAAGTTTTATCTAATTTTCAGATGTTTTTCTCTGATCTACAACATAAGCTAAATTGGGAACAAAATCTTGTAGCACTTGGAACTTTTCTCTCTGAGACACAACTCCTCAGAAGGCTTGTTGTGAGCTCTTTTCACTAACTAACCCATGACTCATTGCGCTAATAAGAACTGGTTGGCACAGCATTTGTAATCTCTGGAAAATCCCAGTCATTCTTTTTCTCCCCAGTTTTCCCAGCTACTGTCAGGTGCCTCGGATGTTAAATTTATATCCAAGTTTATGGGTTTATTTATTTCCAATAAGAGCATGAAATTAAACATATATCACTGTCATTTCATTTCTGTGAGGAATGCATTTGTGTGTCTTGAGTTGCTATTTAACTGTGGCTTTTCTGTCATGGTGACCACTTGGGACCTAGGTCTCTGCAATGAAGTGTGGGCTCTTGCCTATCTCTCCGGAGGCACTTTCCCTTGGAGATGTTGCTTATCATGACTATCATGGCATTCTGGTTGATGAAGAGGAAAAAATTTTGATTCAGAAAAATCTGGGCCCCAAAAGCAAGGTGAGTAGCATTTGTGATACTTCAGTTGTAGAGCCCAGAATGGCCAGTCTTGGTGCTGTGCTCCACAGAGCTCCCTCGCTTTCCCTCAGGTTCTCATTCTCCGGAATCATGGGCTTGTGTCAGTTGGAGAGAGTGTGGAGGAGGCCTTCTATTACATCCATAACCTTGTGGTTGCATGTGAGATCCAGGTAGGCCATTCCATTTAGCTTGTGGTTTATTGGGATGTTTCTGGGGTCCATGTGCATTTTCTAATGCTTGTCTTGCAAGAATGAAGCTTTGAACAGTCCTTTAGCTATGATGAGCTCATGATTTGGAACTTACAAAAGATGACGACACACACATGCACACGCATGCATGCACCACTTATGGAGCACAGGTGTGTGCTATAGGTTTATGTATATCCCATATATATGTTACTGCATTTGACCTCATCTTGCAATCCTTTTTTAAAAAGCTAGAACACAAATTTAGAGGTTTCTTTGATTCTCAGCTTCAGTGTTCCTCATACTGCCCTACTCTGCCTACAGCCCCCGCTGTTCCTATCATTCATTACTGACATCTGTCAAGTAACGAGGAAAAGCTCCCATTTTCTTACAAGTGTCCATATTTTGTCATTGTAAAGAAAAATCTCTGACAATGACTTGATAATCCATCTGTCCCACGTTTTACTGCTTTCCGTGGAGAGCTGTGTCTTACAGCATCTCTGTACTTATCTGGTTCTCTTGATGGCCTTATGGAACCCAGCCATAATGTTTGCTTGCTTTTGAAAAGGTTCGCACTCTGGCAAGCGCTGGAGGGCCAGACAACTTAGTTCTGCTGGACCCTGGGAAGTACAAAGCCAAGTCCCGTTCTCCGGGGACCCCAGCAGGGGAAGGCACTGGATCACCTCCCAAGTGGCAGATTGGGGAGCAGGAATTTGAAGCTCTTATGCGGATGCTCGATAATCTGGTAAGACTGTTGCTCCCACTTGACAACAAGCTTAGTGTTCTAAAGTTCAGCTGTTGCTTTTATAGCAATTGAAATGGCTGTCTTTACGGGTATTTGAATGTTGCCATACTAAAACTCTTGAATTACCAGTCTTTAGTTACTAGGTTAAACCACAATAACATATGAACATAAAGGTTCTTTTAAAAAAATAAACTTATTTATTTGTTGGTTGGTTGATTGAGACAAAGTCTCATGAAGACAAGCTTTCCTCAAATTTGTTGTGTAGCTGTGGATGACTAGGAAGTTCTGATCTTGTCTTTACCTTCCTAGTGCTGGGGTTAAGGGTGTGTAACACTGTGCCTGGTTTTATGTAGTACTGGGGCTAGAACTCAGTCAGGCCTTTACATGTTAGGCAGTTATTCTTTCAGCCGAGCCACATTCCAGGTTATCTTTGTTATCTTTTTCTCCCCCCCCTAAGATTTTATTTTAAACTATGTATATGTGTGTGTGTTTGTGTGTGTGAGTGCAGTGCCCACTCCAAAAGATGCTGTTAGATCCCCTGGAGCTGCAGTTACAGGCAGTTGTGACCCTCCCACCTTGGGTGCTGGGAACTAAACTTGGGTTCTGCAAGAGCTGTAAGTGCTCTTCACCACTGAGCAATGTCTCCAGCTCTTTGATCTATTTTTAAATATAATTTTGTCTTTGGATCTATTGGGAACTAAGGCTGCTGGATAACTCGCAGTAACTAGTCAGTCAGTAAGTACCTGTCGTCCTGTAAGCAAACTAGAGAGAGACTTTTTAAAGCAATCAAGTGTTTTATTTTTAATTTACTAGTCCGTTTTGTTGTTTGAGGTGTAATTACACAGTCCCATAGATATTTGCTGCTTGTCTACTTATGGGGGACCCTGTGCTGCTTAAGATCCAGAGCCCAGCTGGTGTGGATATGTTCAGATTGTAGGGCCTCTTCCTTAAGAGGGAGGCTGAGGCCACATACTGATAAAAACATGTGGGAGGATATGGCCTGTGTTTGTGGGCTGGTCTACATGGTGAGTTCTAGGACCCTCAGGGGACATAGACAGGCCCCGTATCAAAAGAGAAGGAGAAGATGGCCCTTAGGAAGGTCCCAAAGAGTAGATAGACTCGTGGCAGGGTAAACGGAGAGAAGGAAGGGAAAAGCACAGACGCTGGGACACAGTTGGAGACACTCCATAAGTAGATGGAATAAGCTGGGGACAGTCTATTTCTGAGATTTTAAGAGATAGTTTTCTATGTCTGTTAAACATTTCCTTCCACAGATACAGAGTAGAAGGTTGTCCTGAGATTGAAAACATCATAAGAAATGGCTTTACAATAGGACCTCTATTATATAATACACATTATTATTATATAATATACCATATATAATAGAATAAATATTATTAATTTCTTCTTCCTCCCTCCATCTTTCTTTTTATTATTGGTGCTTCTCACATTTATTAATGCCCATGGTACTTAGACAAGTGTACAGCGACTGGCCATGTCCATCTAACACAGTTTGCTTAAGCTTAGTCGACATGATTCATCTTGAGTGGACGCATGGAGCAGTTAATGATGGCCATGGGCAGGTGCAGGGCTGGAGCCTTTCAAAGCTTTACTTTTTTTTATCAGCACTCCTGATTTTATATAGGATGAAGGTCACTAGCCCCATTTCTACCCAAATTTCCTAGTAAACCTGGGTATAGTAGGGCTTCATTGGGAGCCAGACATTCTTCATAAGGCTTTGAAGCATCTCTCCAGGTCACCTGACTCCAGCTGTCCCTGCAGGCCTTGTGCAGAGGCAGCAGTGGCTGGTGGTGCAGCATGCACAAGGCTCCCCGTCTTTTTTTCTTTTCTTTCTTTCTTCCTTTTCTTTCTTCCTCTTTCCTTCTTTCCTTCCTTTTCTTCCTTTTCTCTCTCTCTTTTCCTTCCTTCCTTCCTTCCTTCCTTCCTTCCTTCCTTCCTTCCTTTTCTCTGTGTAGCCCTGGCTGTTCTGGAACTCACTCTGTAGACCAGGCAGGCTTTGAAATTAGAGATCCACCTACATCTACCTCTCAAGTCCCGAGTGCTTTCTACTTTTATGATAAAACTTTGACCAAAAGTAACTAGGGAAGGAAATGATTTATTTCAACCTGCACAATTAATAACTGTTGGAAGTCAGAACAGGACAGCAACTCAAGGTAGTAACTAGGACAAAATCCATGGAGGAGTGCTGCTTACTGGCTTGTGCCTGCTGGCTTGCTCAGCCACTTTTCTTACACAACCCAGGCCCAGCTACCTAAAAGTGGGCCCTCCTGCATCAGTTACCAATTAGGAAACATCTCAGACATGGCTGTAGGTCAGTCTGATTGAGGCTATTTTTCAGTTGAGCTTCTGACTTACCAACTGACTTTGTTTTTATCAAGTTGACAACTGAAGCTAATGACACCACCTCACCCTTCCAAAGTAGCCTCCTACTGTGTTGCTTGTAGGAATATTTCTCGAGTGCCTCTGTCACATGGTGCAGCCTCTGAAGTGGTCTGCATAGTCCCGTGTGTCTTGCATGATGAACTGCAGTGAGGGACTCATTCTGAGTCTGAGACCTTTAGTTAATTTAGCAAACATTTGTCTGACACAGTGTTACCTCTGTGCTTTTTAAAATAGCTTTATTTGGGGGAAGGGTACATGCTGTGGTGTGCGTGTGGAAGTCAAAGGACAACTTGCAGGAGTCGTTTTGGGTTCCAGGAATTGAGCTCAGATTGTCAGGTTCATTAGCAGGCCCTTCATCTCCTGAGCCATTTTGGTGGCCCACCTCTATGTTACATAGCAAAATAGTTTCGGCTTAATGATTTGAAACAATGTATCATTAGTGTTTCATGGCTTCCAGGGGTTATCAATAAACTCTGAAGGCTGCAATCAGAGTATCGGCCAGGGTTGGATTCTCATCAGAAAGCTCAGCTGAGGGACAATCCACTTCCAGAGACTGTTCCTTTATAGCTGCAGTATTCATGGTAGCTTGCTTTTTTAGAGCTAGCAATGTGGAGGGAGACCCACAAAATAGGCACTGCTGTTTTTGTGTAATCCATGCCTGTCACCTCTATTGAATGCTAAGGCCTAGAAGCAGGTTTATAAATTCCACCAATGCCAAAAGCAGAGGGAGTCATAAGACATGGGAACCTGGGATCTCCTGTGCAATCTGTTTGCTAAGTATTGGGTGGGTGAGATGAGGAAGTCAGCAATTGTCTCTGAGGAAGTTAGCAACAGGTTGGCCCGGCAGAAGTGTGGATTAGATGGAGCACATCTTTCAAAGCATGGCAGATGATAAGTTCAAGTTGAAGACTGCATTCAAATGTGCTCCAACACCCAAGAACCAGTTCTTGAGATTCTTTGGAATATGTGTACATGTGCTTGTGGAGCCAACAACTTTGGGTACTACTTTTTTTTTTTTTTAAAGATGGTCTCTTACATACCCAAAGTGAAACCTTGCTTTGAGATCTGGAGTGTTGACTGCTTGTCCCTCTGCTTGACTTCCAGGGCTACAGAACTGGTTACCCTTATCGATACCCTGCTTTGAGAGAGAGATCTAAAAAGTACAGTGATGTGGAAGTTCCTGCCAGTGCCACAGGCCACTCCTTTGCTAGTGATGGTGATTCAGGCACTTGCTCGCCGCTCAGACACAGTTTTCAGAAGCAGCAGCGAGAGAAGACAAGATGGCTGAATTCTGGCCGGGGTGATGAAGCTTCTGAGGAGGGGCAGAACGGAAGCAGTCCCAAGTCGAAGACTAAGGTGTGGACGAACATTACACACGATCACGTGAAACCCTTGCTGCAGTCTCTCTCGTCCGGTGTCTGCGTGCCAAGCTGTATTACCAACTGCTTGGTCTGTGCCTACCTTACTGTTCATAGTTAGATGATGTAGAGCAAGTTGGGCAGCTGGGGCTTCGGAGGCTTTGGGAATTTCCCTTTCTGACTTCCCTGTGTGACTTGCTCCCTTTTGAGCCACAATCTACTTTATGTCTTAGCTAAAATCCCAGTTAATACTCTCTGCTTGAAACTGCTTAAGATACAGTGTACCTCTTCAGTAATTCCAGCTAACCCTACTCCACACATAGCAAAACTTACCCGCATTAACCTAAAAGCAGGAGCTCTTCCTTAACTCAGTGTCTGTCTGTGGAACCTTACACTTCATTATTGAAAAGGTACTTACGGCATAAACCTTATTCTTTAGTGTTGCAAACTTGAGTGTGTTTGTCATATTATCAAAACCTCTTTGTCTTTCGTATCTTCTTACGCAGTTTTTTTTTCTCTTGACTTACTGGCCAGTTCTCCACTGACCCTTGTCCTTTCAGCATTTTTGCCTGCCCTCTATCCCACAGCCTCCGAATGCTTATGCCAGCTGCTCTCTGCATGGACTGTTGCATGTGAGTAGACGGCCATGGAGTCTTTTGACTCCTGCTGGGTGTGGCATGACCCAAGTGCAGCGCAGGCCATCTATAGGCACCAGCGACAAGGCAAGACCAGCCAGGGGTGCTGGTTTAAGTATGATTGCTGCTCAGGGTTTTCATTTGACCTGAGAGATGCTTGATGCCCCAGTGCTGAAACATCCCTCTGAGTTTGTATAGGCTAGCTTGGACAGTCTGCACAGACACCAAGCTGATATGTAGCAGAAACTCTTTGCCACAGTCCCTCATGAAGAGACTCTGTTCATGCATGACAAGGTCAGGCAGGGACAAGCAGGTAGGAAAGCATTCTTCCTGTAAAAGTGCTTTCACTTTAAACACTTAAAAGAAAAAAAGGTTTTCTCTTCTCCAGGTGGTTCTTATGTGGTGAGAAGCCTCCATGCTTCTGAGTAGCCTCATCAAGGGGCAGGGACCCTACGTGGCTGCAGCTGGCCTCAGGGCTTGGGTGTGACTGCCTCTTCTCTCCTGCTGCCCTCCTTTTTCTTATTTGACTTACTTATAAAAGGGAGTGGGCCTTAAAACAAAACCACTGTCTGCTGACGCTGTGAGCACCCTGCACTGCCTGGAGTCTTTGCAGTGTGCACTTGCAGCAGAAGCTGTGAGCGCTGGACCTTAGCTTGAAAAGTCAAGTTACTTGAGGCATTTAGTTGATGTGTGCCTAAAAGGGCCTGGTCAGCATATGTCTTTGTTTCTTACTGTTCTGGAGTAACACAAGTTCTGTGCCCAGGTTGGTATATTTTAATTCATAATAATTATTATTTTCAAGTGTGTTCAAGCTTCTGAGTGACTGTTTTAATGTTTTTACTAAAATTATTTTTAATAAAAAGCTGGAGTTATTTTTGTCTAAGAAGATAAGCATCAGTGAGTACCCACGGCTCCACGCCCATTCCACACTCCTTCGCAGTGGCTAAGCATTTGACGGTTTTGTTGCTTTCTTTAAACTCTTATGGTTTATGGCTTTTTTTTTTTTTTTTTGCCTCTCAAAAATATTCTGAAAGGCATAACACTTGCAAGATGGCTTGTTTTACTGTTCAGTGCCCACTCATGCTTTAGTATTAGAATTTGGCTAAAAATCTTATATTTCATTGGAGAGCAAAAAATAAAAAAATAAAAAATAAAGAAAGAAAAGAAAAGAATAAAAAGTGCAGCATGCAGACAATGTGCACTGATATCTAAAACAGCCCGTAAGGACTCATGAAGTGCTTTAAGTTTGTTTGGGATATTTTGTAACACTTAAAAGTATTAAGTTATATAAAATATTTGACATCACCAAAAGCTACTAGGCAGCTACTGTATTAGTGCTGATACAGTACTTTTCTTGGGTTGGAATAGTGTGTATCGGTACATTCTGATGCTATCGTTTATTTTAATGCAGAACTTTGGTGATGCCCACTCTTGCCTCACAGTGCAGACTTTGCCTACCGCTGCGGTAGGAGCATCACATTGCTTCTCATGATCGTCATCCCACGCTTCCAGTTGGCTTTGGTGTTGGGTGACTCTCAGGGCGGTGAACCAATGGTCTCTGAGGGGCCTCCACCGGAGGGCCATGGGCTATGAGGCTCAGCTGTGTTGTCAGCCTTTGTGTTCCAGATTTAGAGTGAGCTGTCTTCATGGCCTTTTCCTAGCAGTTATGACCTTGGGTCCTATCACTTGCTGCTTTTTTTTAATGGCTACATCACACTTCTATGGCAACTCTCCTGGGTGACCCAGGAAATGTGGTCATTGGTTCTGTCCTGGGATGTTCAGTGCATGATCAGATGTGAGATCATTTGGACAAATTGGATGCTGTGGTGTCATTTACTGTTGTCATAATCCTGACTTTTCACCTATTCTTGATATTACAGTGGACTAAAGAGGATGGACATAGAACTTCCACCTCTACTGTCCCTAACCTGTTTGTTCCATTGAACACTAACCCAAAAGAGGTCCAGGAGATGAGGAACAAGGTGTGTATTTCTGTCTGTGTAGGTGGGAGTGTGGTGGAGTTGGGGGGTGCTATATGCTGTGGGGTAGAGAGTGTACTTGCTTCTAGCAGAGTAATCTTTTCACATTGTTGCTTCTGCTCATAGTTTGGGGTCCTACTGTTTCTTAATCTGATGCTTGCTCAGTAGCAGTTCTGAAGGTGGAAACTGCACAGCTTGATCTTGATAGGAACAGACAGTTGCCCCTGCCTTTCAGGAGCCTTCGGAGATCTGTGAACAGTGTTTAGTGTATTACACTGTGAGGTCCATCAACTTTTACAGCGTCACTAAAAGATGAATGCACAGCAAAGATTTCCCACCAACTTACTAAGTACAGTGAAGGGTCTGTACCTTGCCAGAGCCACCTGGAGGGTGAACAGTCGAGAGTGCTATAGCCTTCATACCTGTAGTTCACCACCCTCTGTGCAGTTAGGCCAATACCCAAGGCAGGTGTGTCCTAGCCATCCTACCATCATGGGCCTAGACAGAAGTGCAGCAGGCACAGGGCCAGTGTCTAAGTGTTGCCTTCTCTGTACTGCTCACGTGCCTCTTTCTTCCTATCCTCAGATTCGAGAGCAGAACTTACAGGACATCAAGACGGCAGGACCTCAGTCCCAGGTTTTGTGTGGTGTAGTGATGGACAGAAGCCTCGTTCAGGTAAGGGAACACAGTTTCTCTGACGTTAGTGGGTGGTGACTAAGACCAGAGTGATGTTACGAGGTGAGTATTGTAGGCCAGCGGGCATCTTTGTTAAACATCTTCATGATAATCTAGACACTACTTGAGTTATAGACCACGTGTAAGCATGCTGAAGGTGTACCCACCTTCTAGCCCTGCTCCTTATAGTGCATGCATTCTCAAGGGGCTCCTATGCCACTGCTTTGAAACTGGGTTTCCTGGTATCCTCTGGGTGCTGTATAAATGCTAGGAGAGGGGTGGGCTATGGACCTTTGTTTTGGTATATACTCATGTCTGCAACAAAGTGCTGCTTGGGATGCAGAGTGGGTGGGTGCTTGCAAATGTGGTCCATCCACATTTACATGCGTTTCTGTAAAATGACTTACATAGAGTGGCACATTGATGCTAATTGTGTAAGTAGTTATCTCTGAAAGTCAAGATGCCATCTGATGCTTTCAGTCTGACTACAGGAGTAGATGATTGTTGTTGCATTATTTTATTTGGCCAGCTGTGGTCCTGGTTTCATGTTCAATGTCTGCACGTACCACTGTCATCCTCCTTACCGTTGACAGCTGCCCCTGCTGCATGCTTTTAGCTGGCTTCATCCTGTGGTCTTGGTTGAAAATTTTAAGTCTCGGCCTGGTGTGCTCTGATGACTCAGTTTACTGTTACAGGATGCACCCCTCTCTGACTGTACGGAAACTATCGAAGGGCTCGAGCTTACAGAGCAGACCTTTAGTCCTGCTAAATCTGTCTCTTTTAGAAAGGTACTCACTGCCCTGTCCTTACCTACCTATTGGTCCGCAGTGCTCTTCTCCCTTCCCTCCCCCACCAGCTTCCCTCTAAGGCGTTGTTCTAGTTAATGAAGCAGCTTTGCAAGGATCTTTGAGTCCTCTGTGAGACTGTATAGAAGGTGTGCTCTGCCCATTAGCTTTTTTTTTTTTTTTTAACAACGTCCAACATTCTAAGTTTTTACTTGAAGTGGCTAACTGGAGCCACATGGTGCATTTCTGAAGTTTTGAATGTGAACTTGGTTAGTGCTTGCCTTGGGCTTTCAGAGTTTACCTATTACAAATTGCCAGTTGCAGGTGGCTCATCTGGGCTCCGTTGGCAGTGCCAGCTTTTGCTGTGACCTTCCTTCACTTGTTCAGCTTTAACTGTAGTAGTTGGAGGGCAATTAAGGATTTCCTTTCAGAAGTATGAGAAATAAGACATGACTGTGTCAACCCTTGTGAATAAAATGCATTTATTTTTAACTTTACGTAAAATATGATCTAACACTTGGGAGGCTGAGATCTGAGGACGGAGGGTTCAAGGCCAACTTGGACCATCTAGGGAGATTTGTCTCAGTAAACAAAGGAGTATGGTGTAGTGCCAGGAGCTCGGGGCTAAGGTGGGATGGTTCAAGAACTGCCTGGGCTTCATAGTGAGACCCTTTCTCGAAAAATAAACAAGATAAATAAGTAAATAAATAGAAAAGAAACAAAAGCCTAAAACAAAAAGTACATGGTTCGGAGCTTGAAGTTGCGTATTTCAAGGTTCTCTTCATTGTACACACTTGCTGTGAAATTCAAGTATTGTTTAAATGTGTTCTGATTGCCACATAGAATTAGATATACACTGAGGGTCCTAAGTTTTTGCCTGGAATCTCTCTTGATAACATTATTTTTCATATTTTCATACTTATGTATTAAATGAGTCTTGTCTTCCCATTTTTATACTTATTTCTACCCACCTCTTGAAGAGATTTGTCAGGGAATGGGGAGGCGATGCTCTTTACCCTTTAGCTTGCCTTTCCAGTTCGTACTTTGGGCCATACGTCATATGATTCTCTCAGATGGTAATGTCTTTATCTGCTGTATATGAAGTTGTGTGTGGTCTGCAAGCCTCACATGCCTGATGGTCTGATCTTCAGCTTTGTGGGCTGAAGCGGAGTCACAGGCACATTCGCTGTTCTGTCTCTTGGGTCTGTGCATTTCATAGGATTTGACTTGCTGGGGCTATTTGGAAAGCATCAGGGTATCCTACACGATCAGAGGATGCGTTTTTTGGGGGCTGGTTGTTCATCCAGTGACAGCTTTATTTCCTATTCCTAGCCTTGTTCGTATGTGGGCGGGTCACCTGGGTCCTCACAGTCTGAACAGGTTCACATGTGTACTCAGTAGAGCACATTGCGGGCCAACTCCAGCTAACTTACATTGGTTGGGGAGCATCTTGAGATGTGGGTGTAACACAGACAGACTTCACTCAGCTACACACCCAGTTTGTGTGTAAGCTATTACTCCGCTTCTTACAAATTTAAGTTCCTTACATTAGTTACAGGTAGTTACAAACTACCTGACAAAAGCAACTTAAGGGTGTGTTTATTTGCCTCAGAATTCCAAAAGGCCTGTGTCCTGAGGCAGCACAGGGAGACTTGCATCTGTTTAGAGGACCTGAGAAACGGAGTTTTGAGACTTGGGAACTTCTGTCTTTTCTGGAAGGAAATGCTGAGCCTTGGACTTTTCCTCTTTGCTGATGGCTGGTCACCCAGTCTTAAGACTGCTTTCCCCAGGGGAAGAGAGTTTTGAAAAGCCTGGTGTGGAGCCTGGAAAAATCTGGGCCCCTTCTGGATTTTATTTCATGTGCATTAAGTGGTGGAGACAAGGGTAAAATGGGCTGTGTTGACATCTTCCCAGGGAAGGACTCTGCAGTCCAACTGTGTGTCGTGAGCTTTCCTGTGTCTACAGGTACTTTCCTGGGCTTATACTCTTCATGCTGTGTGGCAGAAATGCCCAGAGGAGTAAGCCTGTCTCTTGGACTCTGACCTAGTGCACTTACGGCCTAGCTCTATGAAAGTCAGATCTGAGTGCTTCTGCCTCTGTGTCCCCCACTCCCACAGTCAGTTTTATTACAAGTTTTAAAATATGCACATTAGGTGAAAATCTTGGCAGCTGTAAGGAGGGGAGAGGGGAGAAGTCATGCTTTTAAAGTTAAGATGGAAGCGAAATAGTTTGTTACAAAAAAAGAAAACACTTCCAGGAGTGGAAGGGGGCAAGTGAGCTGAAGAGCTCAAAAAACTGGGGGGGGGGGGGGGGGGGGGGAGAGAGAGGGAGATTGAGAGAGATTGTTTCCGTCATAAGCTTCAATCAAGTATAGAATAGTTTCTGGGTCACTCTTTTGCTTGGAGTTCTTGCTGGCCAACCAGGAGTGAGGTAATTGTGTTAGGCTTTCATGGTCTTGCCTTCTCAGTCCTGGCTGCTGTATGCACTGAGGAAGACATTTGGTCTTATCAATACCTTGGCCGCAGAGAGTCTGCTGTGTGTTTCGTGAGGGCCAGCTGATCTGTCACGGGGAGTTTTGCCTGTCTTCTAGGATGTCAAAATTTGGAGTAGAGGCTTTGCTGTCTCAGAGACAGTGGATGTCTGCTATCATTTGATTACATGAACTTAGACTTGTTTCTGAGGCCTGCTACCCACTCCCCTTATTTTGTTGTGAGTGACGTCGGTCAGCCCACTGCTGTGCTTACAGAATGCCATTGCTTTTGGAGGTTTTTTGTTTGTTTGTTTTCTTCAGAGACAGGGTTTCTGTGTACCCTTGGCTGTCCTAGACTGGCTCTGTAGACCAGGCTGGCCCTCGAACTCAGAGAAATCCGCCTGCTTCTGCCTCCTGGAGTGCTGGGATTACAGGTGTGCAAGAGGGTTTTACTAGTAGGATCTTTTGTGGATTAAGGCTGAATGTGGCCTTTGGATAGGAAGGGGTTTGTTTCAACCAGCATTAGAAAGTGATAGAATTCGGGCTGGAGAGATGGCTCAGAGGTTAAGAGCACTGTCTGTTCTTCCAGAGGTCCTGAGTTCAATTCCTAGCAACTACATGGTGGCTCACAACCATCTATAATGTGATATGATGCCCTCCTCTGGCCTGCAGATGTACACGCAGGCAGAGTACTGTATAATAAATAAATGAATAAATAGATAAATAGATAAATAAATCTTTAAAAAAAAAAAAGAGTAATAGTATTCCAGAAAGCCTGTATAGCTTAATTGATAAGGTTTCAGACTCTTGAGTCTAAGGGTCCAGGGCTCAATTCCTTGTTACTTCTCTTTGGGGGCTGGAGAGATGGCTCAGAGGTTAAGAGCACTCACTGTCTGCTCTTCCAAAGGTCCTGAGTTCAATTCCCAGCAACCACATGGTGGCTCACGGCCATCTATAATGAGGATCTGGTGCCCTCTTCTGGTGTGCAGGCATACATGCAGACAGAACACTGCGTACATAATAAATAAGTAAATCTTAAGGAAAAGAAAGAAAGTGAAAAAATTCAAATTCCTTTCTGCCTTGCAGTGGCTGAGCTACTCATAAATGAAAAGCCAGTTATTCTTAGGCCAGAGCTGAGGGAGGCTCCCTTTGTCATGAATCTCCAGCTCCAAAGCTCCCTGCTCACTGTGCTTTCCCTTCTCTCCTGAGGGCCTCTGTGTCACGGGTTACATATGGAGTGCTCTAAGTACTCTGTCCCTATCCAGTCCAGACACACCAGCCAGTGCCTTAAGAGTAGTTGCTGGTGTGAGTTGACTGACCCTAGAAACCAGCACTGATTGTTTCTGGTGCTCACCCTTGCCAGTGTGTGCTCTGAGGCTCCAGGCCTACCATCTGAATGATTCGGGACTCCTTATTTCATAAACTGTCATTTAATCATGTGCATGTTTGTGTCTTCTGGGTTGTGTTCTCAAGCCCTTGAAGGCCACTCTCCTCCCTGCTGTAGGGTGGGGCAGGATGCACGCTGGCTCCCACCATGGCGGTAGGCCTTTGCAGTCTGTCATCTTTGGCAGTCATTGAGAGCTGCCTTGGTGCTTTGCTTGCTTGTTTGTGTTATAAGTTCACAGTTTCCAGATTCATCAGGCACACCTGCTGTATGGGGATCTTTGTTACCTCTGAATGTGGGATAAGTTCAGGAACTGGTTATAAACCAGTTAGAAGGGCAGAGAACTTGTTAAGCCTCAATAACCTAAGCAAATCTCAGGCCAGCATGGTGGCACAGGCCTTTACTTCCAACAGAGACAGGTAAATCTCTGAGTTCGAGGCCAGCCTGCTCTACAGAGCCAGAGCTACATAGTGAGACCCTGTCTGCAAAAACAAAACACAACAGACGAACATAAGCAAATCTCCACACACTTTGTCCTGATTATTGTAAACATTTTCTGAGGTCACGTGGGAATGGATTGCTTAGTAAGTAGTACCTAGGCAGAGTCCCCTGCTATTCCTCTCTGCAGGGGCAGGGTGTGTGTTCTCCTGACTGCCCTCAGTCAGTGTGTTTGCTTTTGAAATCTGCTTTGGCCCTGGGCCCTGGCAGTATGGTCCTGGAATGTCAGTGTGCTCCTGGAAAAGACCTCTCCCTCCACCCCCTGCTGCCGTCTGCTCAGGAGGAGGGAGGCCCACTGGGCCAAGTGGTACAGTCTTATGTCCGTGTGCTCCTGAAAAGCCCCTGTCTCCCTGCCGCCTGCTATGTTTCTGGGAGGAGGGAGGTTCCACCAGGCCGTGCTCCTGCATATCAAGTCTCTTTGGTCCACAGGGGGAGCTGGTGACAGCCTCCAAAGCCATCATTGAGAAGGAATACCAGCCCCATGTGATTGTGAGCACCACAGGCCCCAACCCCTTCAACACACTCACAGACCGAGAACTGGAGGAATACCGCCGAGAGGTGGAGCGGAAGCAGAAGGGCTCTGAAGGTGAGTGCTCCTGAGATCTGGATGTAGGGCAGCTCCAGAAACAGGAGACAGAGTCTAGAATCTTCTCTGTGTGAGAAAAATCCTGTGCATGAAGCTCAGATCTTGTTTGGTTAAGATCCAAGCAGTATATCCCCACAGTCTTTTGGGCTGAAAGGAAAGAAAGTTAAACAGCGGGAGTGGTGCTTGTCAAGGAATAAGGGACACTCTGCCGTGGTGGGTCCAGGCACATGTGTACCGTCATAGGCCAGTGTGGAAAGGTTCTTCCCAGAGGACTCTGAGCCAGAGATTCATCTCTGCCCTTCCAGAAGCTGCAGTGAAGAGAGGGTTAGAGGACTCAGCACTCAGACTGTCCCTCCACCTGGTGTATGTCCTTTTGACATCACTAATTTGCATTAGATATTGGGAAAGACAGCTTGAATATTATGTGTAAGATATACTTACTTTTTATTCATACACTATCTGCCAAAATTTCCCTGAGAAAGAGACCTCCTGATTCTTTGGTTAACTGATGCTCACTAATCAGGACAGGGGCAGGCATCACCCCAGAGGCTATGCATGCAAACATCTGAGCTTATCCTTAAAGTCCTGGGAGGTGAGCTGGTCCCCTGTGGAGAGAGCAGAGGGCCTGCAGCTGGGAAGAGTGGCTCTATGAGAACAGGGTGTACATGGCACAGTCTTGGTTGGACTGCGGTCTGTGTGCAGATGAACGTCCTTATTCCAGTGGCTCTCATAGCTTGGGGCTTCTAGCGCAGTCCTCTTCTCCAAAGCCCTTCCTGTGCTCATCGGCTGTGAAGGTTGGGAATGCCCTGTGCAGGGGTGGTCATGGGGCGTGAGGTAGTACGGTGACTACCCTGGCATGTTCCAGACCATGTCACGAAAAGTGCTGCCTGATGCCGTGGCCTTTTTTCCCTCTTGGTCACCTTTTGACAACATTAGTAATGATTTTGTCAAAAGTTACAGGACAGTTTCACAACAAATGGAGGAAACAGATAGAGGTAAATGTCAGAGCTTGACAGAACAAGTACCTCCACACACCTCCAGCCTTTGAAAACCATATTCTAACATTTCAGTGCTAGCAGAAGCAGGCCTGTAGGCTGGGGACAGCTTTGATGTGGGGCCACATTATCCTTTCCTTGAGTTCCCTGTTCACACGCACTGGGAGCCACTGATTGGGCCAGAGATGCCATGCCCATGAACACTCATGCCAATATCCTGAGAGCCATGAGCTGAGTACAGCCTAGTTCTTTGTACTGAATCTCAAGTGAACTCCTCAGCTGTGCTCCCATGTATAGCCTTGCAGGCAGTTCTTAGTGGGAAGGGCCGTCCACCTTCTGGGCCATAGGGTGCCTACGATGATAATCTTATTTGATGCAGCTTAACTTTATTTGCTCTTGTTTTAGACTAAGTACTGTATGTAGCTGCTGAATAAATGTGAGTTATGTGAAAAGCATAACTCAGTGTTATGCTGGCAGCAACTGGGAGTGCCTTAGCACTGCTTGGAGACCTTGTTTGCTATTGGTGCAGCTTTTGGCAGAGGGGTGGAGCCAGCCTGGGGAGGGTAAAACTCTGCTGTAGTGAGGAACTGTCCCCATTGTTTTCTCAGGAGGAAAGCAGCTCAGCTGTCAGGGTTGATATCTGTGTCAGAGACCCTGATGAGCTTAGGAGAGAGTGATTAGTGTTCAAAATAAGGAACCTGGTGATTTTAGGCTACTGATAAAAGGTTTTTAGATGAAAGATAGAGATTTTTTTAAAAAAACTATAATAATAGTTGCTTTATATTTTTCTTAAATGAGAAATAAACTTGGGGTTTTCTGGATTTGGGGGTCCCAGTTTCCGGTATTGTTTCCTTTGGTCCTGATCAGTCTTTAGAAAATTAAAACAAAACCACCAGTGCAATTGACAGGTTTGTTTGTTATGTTTTGTTTTTCGAGACAGGGTTTCTCTGTGTATTCTTGACTATCCTGGACTTGCTTTGTAGACCAGGCTGGCCTCGAACTCACAGCAATCTTCCTGCCTCTGCTTTCCAAGTGCTGGGATTAAAGGTGTGCGCCACTACCACCTGGCAAGTTGACAAGTTTAAATTACTGATAGGGCCTCGGGAAAACTTTAGTGGGCAAGCACTTGCTGCATATACCTGTAACCTGAATTTGGATCTCCAGAATCCATGTCAAAACTGGGCACATTAGCACATGAGTCTGTAATCCCAGGAGACACAGACTCTCTGGAAGCTAGGGGCCAGCTTGCCTGGAGTGCGCAACAGCATCCAACAAAGGTGAGACCCTGTCTCAGAAACTGTGGAAGGTCCTTTGACCTCCACAGATGCTTGGCATTCATATGTGTGAGCACACATAATAGATTATTGGTGAGAAATGTTTTATATAACAAACCCTAAATAATACTAGTGTGACTTCTGATTGGCTGTCTTAATAGGTATTGTTTTATAGCCAGAGAGGCTTTTCATTCACAGAGGACCTGCTCAATACTCAGTCACAGGGCAGCACTGGAAGATTATATTTGAATAATTAAAATTATCGTGTGTGTGTGTGTGTGTGTGTGTGTGTGTGTGTGTGTGTGTGTGTGTAGGTATACACATGCCATGGTGGATACATGGAGGTCAGAGAATGACTTGTGGGGCATATGTGTTCCCAGGATTTAATTCAGGTTGTCAGGCTATGTGGCATTTGCTTTTGCCTGCTAAGCCAAGTTTCTGCCCTGAAGATTTTCTTTGTACTAAGGGTAGAAGTTAACCAAGTGTGGTGGCTCATGCCTGTAGTTCCAGCACTTGGAGGCTGAGGTAGAGTAGTTGCTAGTTGGAGGCCACAGCTGACTAGTTTTTGAAGTTCATTCAGTAGCCCAGGTGTGTGGAAAAGAGCAGACTCCAGTCTGGGAGTGGGGCCCCCTGGTTCCCTGAGATGCATCCTGGGTATCTCTGTACCCTGTACTCACTTTATTTGCATCTGTAGAGCAACTGGACGAGACAAGAGAGCAGAAAGAAAAGAGCCCCCCAGACCAGTCAGCTGTCCCCAGCACTCCCCCCAGCACTCCCGTCAAGCTTGAAGAAGGTGAGTCCTGTAGTGATGCACTGTGGCAGCCCTGCTGTGAAAGGTTGCATGGCCCATGTGCACTGGCAATGGAATGTGGCCACCATTCCATTAACATGGATGAAGAAGTGTGCATTACCACGAAACCAGTGCCACACAGGTCTGGAAACCTCAGCTGTTTCTCTTGTACCTGCTCCATCCGGGTAACCTGAGTCAGGATAGTTTGAGCTGCCTGGGGGAGGGCAAACTTCAGAGATGTTGTCCACTGTCTTGTCTGTTTTGCCCTTTGTCTGCACATTTCCAGCATTGACTGGCGTCTTATGACACCTCAGTGCCTTCAGTTGTGTGGGGGCTGCAGGACTCTAGACCTGCTGCACTAATCAGTCCTCTGAGAGTGCTGTGTGTGCCCCCTCTGCCTCTCAGACCACCGCATGTGTGTGTTGTGTGGTCTTACACGTGACACGTTTGTCCCTTAGTCTCCCATGAATGTCTGTGTCTCCTGGCTCCCCTCTCCCCACTCTGTGGTCTATAAGAGTGGCTTGGCCTTTCTTCTTATGTAACCCAATGGCTGTGACTGAATGCATAGATTCTCTACTTGTGCTTTCTTTCTTGTGGCCGCCTTACAGCAGGAGACGGATGTGCTAAAGAGTACCTGTTACCCTAGTAAGTACCCGCGCCTGCCTCTGCTCTAACCAGGTGCTTGCTCTGTGCCTTGCTTACCTGCTTCTCTGTTGCTTATGTTTTCTGTGTATCCACATAAAAATAGGAGACCTCATTAATACGCCCAGTTTCTCAGTGGCCTCCTTGGTCACTAGAATGCTGAAAGGTGGTGTCAGCTTCCCAAGATGCTCCTGGCCCCTATCATAGTGCTGCTCAGTGTGCCCTGGGCCACAGAAAACACTTAGCTTAACCTTTGAGAATATTTCCAGAATGCTTGGTGGGGAGCTTTTGCCATAAATGGTCAGGAATAAATGCAGACTGGGTTCTGACAGGGTGGATTCTGCCGCCTGGTGTTTATGGAGGCTTGCTTGGACCCGCTTAAGTTGAGACTGGCACCTTAGTGGGCTGGAGTGATAGTTGTTCTGCAGTGAGCTTGGCAGAGAGTGCCCTGGTCCTGGGGCGCATGGAGCCTATGGGCCTCAGTCCTCTCTGCCAATTATGTTGGCTCAGAGGGTAGCCATCAGGGTGCCCTCTAGAGGCATCTCCAGACTCCCAAACTTAGGCACTCATGTTTGAGGTCTGGAGCCTTCAGCGGCCAGGCTGCTCCTAACCCATGCTTAGCTCAGCTGCACTTGATCCTGATCTTCGGCTTGTTTTAAGTACTAAATGGTTTGGTGTTGCCTAACATGCCAATTGCTTATGATTTTATACACTAAATACCTACAATGCTGGTGCCCTGGTCAGTGTAGACGTGAGTTGTATCCCGGATGGAAAACTGCTCTCACTCTGGTACATTTTGTTTTCTATGTGTAGCTATTCAAATTGTGAGGGCAGCTTGTCTTACTTCTTAACTAACTTCTTAACTAGCCATAGATTTATTTTATTGCATATGGATTTCATAGTTGACTCCTGGTTTTCTACTGGCTGCCTTGGGGGAGACCCAATGTTGTAGAACCAAATTTAGACTTAATTCCCCAGTAATACAGCAGCAAACCTCTCTTCATTGTCCAGTAGAGTAGCATGTCCTGATGCGGGTCTGTTTGTAGAAGTGGCAGGGTGAAACTTTGGCTCCTGTCAGTTTGGTTTTGCCAGGATGTTGTTCATGAGAAAGTACTAGGACCCCCCTGAGATTGAGTCTACGTTTTATAGTGTACTATATCCAGCTGTAAAGTAGAGTAGACCATGTGTCAAGTTTCTGACCTAGGGAATACCTAGAAACTAACAGAAGTTGGCATCTCTGGCCAGTGCTCTTACTTCTAGCTGCTTTGTCCAAATTTTAACCCATCTCTTTCACCGTCACCATCAGACCTTCCCCAGGAGCCAACATCCAGGGATGACAGTGATGCCACCACCTTCAAGCCAACTCTCCCTGACCTCTCCCCTGATGAGCCTTCAGAAGCACTTGGCTTCCCAGCGGTGGAGGAGGAAGCCCATGGTTCCCCAGACCCTACCCAGCCCCTTGCTGAGGCTGATCCTGAGCCAGCCTCAGCTTCAGCTCCAGGGGCTGAAGAGGTAGCCTCTCCTGCCACTGAGGAGGGGTCTCCCATGGACCCTGGCAGCGATGGGTCTCCAGGCAAGTCCCCATCGAAAAAGAAGAAGAAATTCCGTACCCCTTCCTTCCTGAAGAAGAGCAAGAAGAAGAGTGAGTCCTGAAGGCCCGCCTGCATATTGTCATGTCTAAAGGCCTGGCTCTGCCAGGATTCCTTTTTTCGTCTTGTGTTCTGTCCTCTTGTGTAATGGAATGCAAAAAGCCAAGACCTCCATGTACCTAGAGTCCCCTCCCATGTGTGGTCAGCCCCTACACCAGGGCTAACCGAGTGTGTGCTCAGCCCCCCTGCCCTGGGCCTTGGGTTCTATGGGGAGATGGGCTTAGCCTGCACCTGTGAATTGTGCCCCCCTCCCCCTGCAGGAGGGGAACACTGAATCCTGGTCCTGGCTGGAAGGCATCGGAGGCTTCTGCCAGCTCTGGTTACAGCGTCACCCTCCTGAGCCTTGCCTCTCACTCTCCTTTCTGTTGTATTGAATTGTCTGCTCAGTTTCCCTCCACCCAGTGGAGTCTCAGGTGGCTTCTGCTGGCATCTTCTGCTCAGTGATGTCAGTTGTCCCCATGCACAGGGAATCCAGCTGTGGTCTGAGAAAACACTCGTATGCCCATCAGCGGCCCAGGGCACTGAGGCTGCCTTAAGGAAATGGGTGGAGCCTTTTGTCCTAGCAGTGAGCGGCCCTGTGTACACCCAGCAACGCTATGCATGGTCTAACTGGTGACCCCATGACCAAAACCAGATTCAGGCGCTAATAGTTTATCTTATTGGGGGCTTGGATTCCCATCATAAGGAACAGATACCAGGAGGGGGAAGAGTCCTTTCTAGAAGTTTCTTTCAGCAAGTTTGCAATTTAGCCTATATTCTGACTGTGAATTTGAACAGGCCACTTTTTGCTTTAGTTTTTGTTAAGAACCTGTGACAGACTGCAGCAGAATACTCTTGATTGTGTAGGGAGGTTTTCTAGGAGAGCTGGATCTTAACTCAGTCTGAAAGATGCCCTGGCTTTGGTAAAAGATAACTCATGGGAGAAGCCAGCCTTGGAGGTGCCAACTAAGGTCTTGCATCATTCATGGAGCCCATGACTTCCTTGATCCATCCTATTATGAATTTTTACTTAACTTTCATCCCTGGAAAAGGGCTTGAAACTGCTTAATAGGAAGTGTAGGGTGTCAGGAGGAATCCTAATGGGGGCCCTGTTCTGGGAACTGCCGCTACCAGCCTGACTAGGAGTGAGGAAGCCTGCTGGAGCCCCAGACACCCCTGCTGGGGTTGGGCCTCTGTAGAGCAGGTGCTAGGGTGTGGATGGAGCTCTGTGATCCTCCCAACTAGGCCCCAAGCAGGACCCCACAGCCTGCTGCAATGCTTGTTTCACTTCGTCACCAAGGTGGAAATGACATTCTCACCCTAGTCCTGATTTCACGCATCCGGACTCTTCCTCGTCCTTCCTCCTGCCCCTTCCTTTATCCCACATATGCAATGACTCTTCTCACTTTTGTAGTCTAATTCTTTGTATTACACATGAAATATCGTTGCATATATGGACAGACTTGGAGGACAGGTCCTGTGTGTCCTTTCCTCATTGTAACAGGTTTTACTCACAAATAAAAATCTTTAAGCAGTTTCCTTGTCTAAGGTTGGGAAGCAACTTTGTATTTTAATGTCTCTGTTTCCTTAGTTTATTTAGCTATGTGTATGGTATGTTTGTGTCTAGGCATGTGTGTTCTCTATTGTGTGCATAGAGGTCAGAGGAAAACCCGAGCACTGTGGTTTTCTTTTTTGTTTGTTTGTTTGTTTGTTTTGTTTTGTTTTTCGAGTCTGGGTTTCTCTGTGTAGCCTTGGCTGTCCTGGACTCACTTTGTAGACCAGGCTGGCCTTGAACTCAGAGATCCACCTGTCTCTGACTCCTGAGTGCTGGGATTACAGGCGTGCGCCACCACGCCTGGCTTCTAGCAGTGTAGGCTTCAACCTTTTCCAAACCTACTTTATTTGAGGTTCTTTAATGCTTATACCTCTCTCCAACCCTAGATTGGAGAGAAAAGAGGCTAATGGGAACAAGAAAAGTAAACCTTTTTGGACTCAGTTCCTGGGAGCAATTCCCCTGGCGTAGTCGGATTTCAGCAGACCAGAAATTCAACCAAAGTTGCCGCTGGAACCAGAAACAGCAGCCAAAACCTGGTGCCTCGAAGCATTTTCTGGTTTGGTTCTCTCTAGGAGCGTCCCGAAATGGATCGATGAACAACCAAACAATACCAAGACCCAAAAAACCTCAGCCTCCTGTTTTGGGCTCATAAATATAATCTCCTCTCAGATTCTGTACTAAGATGTGTTTCAGATGGGGAAAAACCATCCCCCCCCCCCCCCCCCCCCGCCAAGGTGGTTCATCTTCTAGTGGATAAACATCATCTGTTCTCTCACAAGTCCGTTCCCCATCCCACACTTGGGGTCAAAACAAAAACATGTTTACGTCTGTTACAGAGCAGTTATATTCTTGATCAAACTCAGGTCATTAGGCTTAGTGACAGGTGCCCTCCTTGTCTGCTAGGCCACCCTGCTAGTTCTAAAATAGGGTTTCCTAAGAGTATATCCTTGTGTTAAGAGCCAGGAATCAGTCGGGCATGGTGGCAAACACCTTTAATCCCAGCACTCAGGAGGCAGAGGCAGGAGGAGGATCTCTGAGTTCGAGGCCAGCCTGGTCTACAGAGTGAGTCCAGGACAGCCAAGGCTACACAGAGAAACCCTGTCTCAAAACAAAACAAAACAAAAAATAAACAAAGAGCCAAGAGTCTTTTCTCGCTCCCTTAGTTTTATGTGCATTGGTGTTTTCCGTGCATATATGTCCATGTGAGGGAGCCAGATTCCCTGAAACTGGAGTTAGACATTGTGAGCTATCAGGTAGATTCTGAGACTTGAACCCAGGTCCTCTGGAGGAGCAGCCAGTGTTCCTCTGAGCCATCTCTCCAGCCTTTAATTCTTGATCAGACGTCACCAATAGGTATGGGCTGATGGAGTCTTTTACCTGGTACTTACAGCTGCCTTTTCTGGTGCAGAAGGCCGTATCATGACATTTGGGCTGGGCTGCATTCTCTCACTGATGGGAGGAGCATGGTGGGCCTTAACCCTTTCTTAAGGATGAGCCACTGGGAGTTAAGGTTGCTGGGGGAGGGGAGTAATTTTCTACAGTGATGTGGCCCCACACTAATTCATTTCCAGTGGGCCACCACAAAAAGTGTTAAGTAGTTCTTCAGGAGTGGGGAGGGGATAAGAGGGTAATGGGATAGTTACATTATCAGAGAACATTCAGTATGAAATTGTCAAAGAATAGACAAAAAGGCATTTGGTACAAAATAGCTGCTTTAATGGTCATTCAGAAGGATGACAGATAAAAACAATCAGAAGCCTAATTAGGCTTTGGAGTAAGAAGAGGGTATAGCTGCCCAGACTTCCTGCTGGGGTGCCATACTGAGAGGAGAGGGGCACGGCAAGTCTCTCTGGGCCTGGAGTTAGGAGTGGGCTAGAAGTGGAGTGGTCCAGGCCCAGGGTCCCACTTGGCAGCCAGGTTTGTGTGACAGCTCAGCTACTCCTCCTTGAAAGTCTGTGCTGGATGTCTCAGCTTCCGGAGGAGAAAGAAGGGGAGGAGAAAGAGCCCGGAGCATACAGTGAAGCAGACCTGGGCCCCAGCCAGCCAGTACACTGTGGAGAGATAGGTGCTCACCCAGGCTTTTCATAGCCTTGTTCCTGCCCCTGTTTCCCTCAGCTGCTAGGAAGCTGGGCAGAGGAAGCAGCTGGGATGGTTGCAGAAGGGACACAGCAAGTACTTACCTGAGGCAGCCACCATGGGCCCCACTGCCCTACCTAGGGCACCTAGGCTCCGCAGGATGCCCATGATTGTGCCTTTCTGTCCTGGAGAACCTAAGGGGAGAGGACCTGTCAAGCGCTCACTGGCCCTCCCCCACCCTGAGTAGCCTTTGGTGGAGGGCTCTCACCATAACTGGAGACCATAGTGGACAGACCGGGCACCACAACTGCAGCAGCTGGTGGGAGAGTATTGGGAGGCACTTGTCAACCAAGGAAAGGCGTAGGGATGTCCACGCCAACCCTGGCAGCGCCCACTCACCAAAGGAGTACAGCAGCAGTCCCAAGCCCAACATGGGCAGTGAGTGCCCCCAGCCAATGAAGAGGAAGGCTGGTACCAGCAGCAACATTGCCTGGGGAAAACAGAGCTCTCAGGACTACTTCTACAGCCTGCCAGGAGTGGAGGGCACCACCTGCCGGTACTGTAGAGGAAGTGAGCCCCTTACCCGCTTCACAGCTGCAGCTTCCTCACCAGGGCTGATCCGCCGGGCGTAGGTGCCCTGTATAGTGGCCATGGTGAGGCCGATGAAGAAAAACATCTTGCCCTGCTGCAGGCTAGGAGGTGGAGGGTAAGCACCCAGACCCCTAGGCCACCAACTGCCTGGGGGATGGGCCAGGCCAGGGTGCTGGGAGGGGTGCCCACAAAGGCTTCCTGCACCTGGGGTCTGCGAAGGCCTTGGAGCAGAGCCTTTCTAGGATGGACACCTACCTGCTGAACTGGAAGCGCTGGTGTGCAAGGAAGCTGAGTGTGTACTCCAGGCCCGAGAACAGGAAGAGGTAGAGGAAGTACACAAGACCCAATCGACGTAAGTTTCTGAGTCCTGCAAGTCAACACAGACCACAAATTGACCCTCTGCTCATGCTGGGTAGTCAGAAGACCGCTCAGTCAGGGAAGACCTCCTTACTGTCTTCAGCAGGAGGATCTTGACTGTGGGTGACAGCTGCAAAACGAAGCAGGGCCAGGGGGCTGAGCAGGTTGGCAGCAGTGTGGAAACCCAGGGTGATAGAAGGAGCCTGTGGGAGGAAGTGAAGGCTGGCCAGGAAGCTGGGAGCACGTGACCATCCAGCGGACCACCTCACACTGCAGGGAGCCCAACATGTGAGGCTATAGGGGCAAAGCTGCAGGGAACCCAGGAAATGCTGCAATGCTAGCAGCTTGAGGACAGGCCAGTCTCCCTGACACACATAGGAAAGGAAATCCCTTCATAAACTACAGAAAGAGCCCTTACCCCTGGATGGGGGGCCTACCCGTTTCTCCTGGGGCAGTGTCTCTGGCAAGAAGCAGAAGATGAACAACATGTCGGAGATCGCAAAGAGTAGGCTGATCCAGGGCACCATTTCCACAGACAGGAATGCTCCAAGCATGGGGCCCAGAGTGAAGGCCAGGGAGAAGGCTACCCCAATGACTGCCTAGGGAAAAGATGACCTGAGCTAGGTAGGCCAGGAGACTGAAGCCCAGACATCAATCTCTGTTCCCCGGGTCTGTTCACTCACCATGCCTTGGCTGCGGGTTGGAGGTGAGCCCAGGTCAGCAACAATGGCTGTGGAGAGGCTAACATTCCCCTTGCTGATGCCTCCTATCACCCTGGAGGCCAAGAAGGCCGCAAAGCTCCGAGAGGTAGCCCACACTGCATAGGAGATGGCCAAACCTGTCTGCCAATGGGAGGAGGCCAAGTGGCCGGAGGGGTCACTTGAAGGCAGGAAGGGCCCAGAGTAAGGCAGGCAAAGACATATAGCACTCCTCAGGCCTGAGCCATTTGTGTCCCCCATGCCTTCCTTAGGTGTATTTAGCTTGGTGTAACACCAGAGCCCAGAAGGCCCCTCTAGAAGAGATGAGAGCAGGGGAACCCACAGCTGTATTCTCTCTAATTTTTGGCAGCTGGGTCCAGTGACTTACCAGGGACATCATCATCACTGGGCGCCTCCCCAAGCAATCAGAGGCAGCTCCTGTTAGTGGTGCAGAGAAGAACTGCAGGAGGGAAAAGGCTGAACCGATGAGACCTGAGAGAAAGAGGTCCCCATCACTGGTGGCTTTAGCCATATGGATCTGACCAAGAGTGTATGTAGATCACAGCCCTATACTCACAGGCCATTGACTGAAACTCAGGTGGCCTCAATTAAGAAAAAGGAAAAAAAAAAAAAAGTAGCAGTTAACAAAGTAACCGTTCTGCAGGAACCCAGGAAGCAGGGGAGGATTGACCAAGAGCCCAGGAGGAACTAGCTCTCCAAGAAAGGGCCGTGGGCCCCAGCCTGGCACTTACCTCCGAACAGGACGCTGTTGTACCTCTTCTCGGCTGGCATCCCGATGGCTGTAGCAAGCCAGTCTACCCTACGCTGCCAGGAGCCATAGAGGGGGTCCTGGGTGACAAGGAAAGTAACTCCAGCTGAGTGAGTCGGTGATAGGCTGGGCAGAGGGGGGAGCTCCCGCCTTGGGGGAGGGGCTCACTTGTTCCCGGCTGTGACTCTCCAGCAGCCCTGGCAGCAGAGGCAGCAACAGCGTGAAGGCCAGGAGGTCAAGCAGCAAGCCGAGGAAGATCACAGTGACCACGCGGCGCTCGGACGCAGCCCGAGGCCTTATAGGCGGACGTGGGGTGCACCCTGCATCCCCTGCCCATCCCATGGTGGAGGCTCCGACCCTGCCGGGGAAGGGAGGGTGTGGTGAAGACGCCGCTGGGTCTTAGGCCCCCGTTTATCCTCCACTTGAAAACCTCAATTTCCAGGTTCCTGCTTCCAAGGGGTCCAGACACACACCATTCAAGGCTCGACTTCCTTACCAAATTAGGGCAGCAGCAAACTTCGAGCAGCAGCGGCCAAGGACCCGTTGCGAGGTGGGTAGCTGGAGAAGACGGGAAACCCTAGTGTGGTGAGTCGTAGGCGCCTAGAACAAAGTGCTTCCTCACGCGAAATCCAAACCCTTGCTTCTTGCTCATCCACCTAGGACTTCTGCACACCTGCCGCAGATCGTGATGGGAGCCCACGAGTAGATGAACAGGGAAGCTCACTAGATAGCGGCCACGCCCCGGAGGCTTCGGAGCAGGCACCGCCTCTTCCGGGAGGCTGAGCTGTGATAGGAAGCCTGCTTGGAGCCTCCCAGCAGCCAAGTGTGGAGGCTGCTTGCGGGGCTCCAGATTGTCAGAACTGCAGTTAAGTTCAGGAGATATAAGTGTATCTAAGAGACAGCCTGTCTGCCCAGTTCAGCCACCTTGGCACTTATATCTTCCTTTTATGTCAAACTCTCATGTAGACACTCTGAATTCCTGATTCTTCTACTTCCACCTCGCTTACTCTAAACCATGCTGGAGCCCGTGATTCACACCTCCAATCCCAGCACTTAGTTGGCAGAGACAGAAAGACTAGGATTCAGTCACCCTCAACCAACTACTAAGTTTAACAGTGCAGTGATCCCTATCCCCTGAAAGCCAAAATGAACAAGACTAATCTTTCAGATAGAGGTTGGCTTTCTCAGAGCACACATCAGAACGCACTATTGGGTGATTTCTAGGGTGTCTTGTGCTCACCTTCTGGTGACACAAAAGTGTGGGGCTCTAAATGCTTTTTGTTGGTATGTCCTACCTTAGCTTGGACATCACGCCCTCCACTAAACAGATGCCCAGTACTGCTTCTTGTACCGGTTGAGTATAGAGAGAGCAGAGCCCTGTGGCTAATTTAACAGTGGAGGAACCCGAGGCTCTGTGGTAGCTGTGGCAAGATGGCAACTAGCCTAGCTGGTGGGTGTGTTAGGTTCATGGTCATGCAGCCTGTCCCTTAAGAATTTTAGGGGAGTGACAAGGAGAGTACTTTTGGTAGATGCAGTTTCTGCAGCCAAGCTGCGGAGCCCAACACCCTTCTGGGGTTGTTCTTGACCAGCTTGTTCTGAGCTCCAGTGATGGCTTCTCCATGTCCGAGATCAAATTCCTAATCAGCACCATCAGCCACTGCACAAGATCTCACATCTGGGAAGCCACAGGTGACAAGGGCTCATCTGGACATAATGATTCAGTTACATTCTGCCATGTGTGGCATATGATCTGAGAAGTGTGCAAGTAGGCGACTTTGCTGTGAACACTGGTGTACTTACCCAAATTGTGATAGCTTGTCACAGATTTATGGGACAACTGCCCAAAATGTCATTCTGTGTTGTAGCTATCATTAAAGAGCATGTTTCTGAGCTCACTCTGTCACTGGAAGCCATTTTAACATTTTAACAGGGGAGAGATGGGATCCTACACTCCACATTGCCCCCGCACCTCCAACACACAATGTTTCCTTTATTTACATTTACAAAACAATTTATTTTTTGAACTTTTTCCTCTTCAGAGCCTTCCATTCACCTTCTTGCGTAGCCAGGCTGTTGAAAAGCTGCTTTACTTTGCGCTTTCTTTCCGCATCCCTAAAAAAAAAATAAAAAAATAAAAAAAAATAAATAAAAAAGAAAGAAAGAAAGGAAATGTTACTTTTTGCATCAGTTTTCAGGATATCTTGCCTTTCTTCTGTTTGAAAACTAACAATTCAGAACCATACATGCATGGCTCAACCCTCAGCCCTACCAAGCCTGTTAGACACCAGTCACCATGTTTCTTGGTGCTGAGAAAAACCAGCAGCTGCTGAGTGTGAGGTCACACCGTAGTGCTGCTGAGTGTGAGGTCACACCGTAGTGCTGCTGAGTGTGAGGTCACACCGTAGTGCTGCTGAGTGTGAGGTCACACCGTAGTGCTGCCCTAGTCCCATATGCAGTCCTTCCTTACCGTTCCATGATCTCGGAGAGCTGCATTCTGGCCAGGAACTGATTATCCTTTCGGATCTCCCGGACTGCACCTTTAAATTCTCGCTTGTGTTTGTGGATTAATCTTTTCCTTTCCTGTTCTTCCTTACTGCTGCCTTGTTTCCGTCCAAACTCGAGCCTAAAGGTAGAGTCAACACAGCTATAGAGGTGAGCAGAGTCGGCCCGAGTGCAGCATCTCCCCTGTCACCGGCTTCAAGCAGTTTCGCTCAGAGTTCTGGCCTCCCCAGGGACCCAACACTCACACTTTGACTAGCCGGGGGGTGAACAGCTTTAGTGGGACAGGCTTGCTTTTCTCACAGATGAGTGGCTGGAAGTGCTGTTTTTGGCTTTCCATTTCTGACAGTATGCTTCGAGACAGCTCCTGAGGGACATGGCAATAAGGGGTGCTGTGACAACCAAGGACAGCATGACTTCACCTCCTCAGAGGCCTGGCTACACCCACTGGGCTAAGGGCTAAGGCTGTCAGGCGCCTCCGGGCTGAGGTGCCATGTTCTACATAGGAAATCACGGGCAATAAGAATTCCTTAAAACCTGAGGTGGGCTAGTGAGATGGTTCAGCAGAAAAGGCCTCCTGCCACCAAGCCTGAGCTCAATCTCTGGAAACTAAATTTCAAAGGCATTGCCCTTTGACCTCCATACATGTCCCAATGCATAAACACCCTCACCTCTAGTGACAAAGTTATAAATGTGAGGGCTTATATCAAGAGAGTAGCATATGCCTCTCTCCCACAGAGACACTGACAAGGCACTATCAACTCAATTCTGATTAAAGTACACACACTATAGATCCCCTAGGTAGGGAATGAAGTGACACCATGCCCTTTTCTCTGGGGAACCTGGGCTGGTATGTGAAGGACTGGTGACGAGAGGTGGGGGTGGATGGAGCTGGGGGTGGGGCTGAGGGCAGCAGGTAGTCAGGAACTAAGGGGTACAAGATAGTGAGGTAGGACACATGTGGAAGATCTGCTGACCACTAGGAATGCTATGGCATCAAAAATGCTGGATAGACTGGGAGGTGGTGGCGCACGCCTTTAATCCCAGCACTCGGGAGGCAGAGGCAGGTGGATTGCTGTGAATTCAAGGCCAGCCTGGTCTACAAAGAGAGTCCAGGACAGCCAAGGCTACACAGGGAAACCCTGTCTTAAACAAAACAAAACAAAATGTTGTTTAGACACATGGGATTCCAAGGACCCAAGTGAGGGTGTCTCTCAGGGCTTCTTGTCACTGTAAGGATGGAGGAGCCACCCTCAGAAACTGCGGTAAAGTGCTTTGGATGGCCTGGAACTAGAGTGCGGCTGCGAAGCCTCATTTTCCATGTGTGCTTATGATACTGTAGACGGTTCTGGCAGAGATGTCGCAGTGATGACTTCTTCTGGTTTTTTGAGACAGGGTTTCTCTGTGTAGCCTTGGCTGTCTTAGACCCTCTTTGTAAACCAGGCTAGCCTTGAACTCCTATCGACCCACCTGTCTCTGCCTCCAGAGTGCTGGGATTACAGGCATGAGCCACCATGCCCAGACTTCACTGATGACTTTTTTTTTTTTTTTTTTTTTTTTTTTTTTTGGTTTTTCGAGACAAGGTCTCTCTGTGTTAGCCTTGGCTATCCTGGACTCACTTTGTAGACCAGGCTAGCCTTGAACTCACAGCGATCCGCCTGCTTCTGGCTCCCAAGTGCTGGGATTACAGGCATGAGCCACCACACCCAGCTCACTGATGACTTTTAAGTAACAAAAATGCTCACTAAGCTGGTGCCAGGTCCTAAAGAGTCTGTGACAGGGCAAGGTGCTTAGTTGCCAGTAAGCCTCACCTGAAGTTCTTGGGGGAGGCTACAGCCCACAAGATGCTCTGTCAGGAGGGCCTGGTGGGGCCTGGTGATGGCATGGAAGGACGGCAATGCACTGTACATGACCACACAGTGCTTCAGCAGGGCCAGACACGAGGCCAGGCAGGACAGTCTACAAGGGCAAAGGACAATGAAAGAGACTAAGCTCATCCTATTTCAGTTACTGATAAGCCAATAATGTTGGCAAAATGAAAACTCTCACCCACAGCTTAGAAAATCTAAGTGGAATCACATCAACAGAAGGGTTAATGGTTCATTATGGTACTCTAGGAAATATTGTTTGCCCAGAGTAGAAGGAGACACAAGAAATGCAACTGTACCTTTAAAGGGGGACTTGGTTTCAGTTGCAATCAAGTTAATATACTTTGAAAATAATGTTGCATAGGTTAGTATATTTACTCCAGATGTCCTTGGGGTCTCACACATACCTGGTGTGATTGGCTTCAGTCGCTGTCAGGGTGCTCAATCTACTTGCCCAGTGCAAGGGAATGCTTTCCCTCTGCCAGGTGGTCACATCTGCTTTGTCAGAGACCACGAGCAATTCCGAGTTCTTTCCAAGTGCTCTAAAAGGGTGCACCAGAGTGGAACCTGAATCCCAAGCATGACAGGTCAGAAAGGACCCGGATATTATTGGCTTAGACGCCTACTCTGCTAGCTTGCCCTTTAAAAGCTGTCTCTGGCCAGGTGGTGGTGGTGCACACCTTTAATCCCAGCACTTGGGAGGCAGAGGCAGGTGGATCCTTGTGAGTTCGAGGCCAGCCTGGTCTATAATGTGAGTCCAGGACAGCCAAGGCTAGACAGAGAAACCCTGTCTGAAAAAAGAAAAAAGAAATAAATAAATAAAAATAAATAAAAGTTGTCTCTGCACCAAGCTATCAGGTCTTGCTAGATACTGGTGAACCCATTCCAACTGTGCAAATAAGTATAGAAAAGATAGCAGTGCCGGGAGGTGGTGGCGCACACCTTTAATCCCAGCACTCTGGAGGGAGAGGCAGGTGGATCTCTGAGTTCTAGACCAGCCTGGTCTACAGAATAAGCTCCAGGGCAGCCAGGGCTACACAGAGAAACTCTATCTTGAAAAACCAAAACCAAACCAAACAAACAAAAAGCCTAAAAGAAGAGACCTGTAGGGGAAACTCCTGGGGGCTGGGTGAGGCAGTGCAGCTAACTCAGCTTGGAAGCAGGCTGGCAACAGACTTCCCATGACTTTCTTCAAGTTACACAAGGTTTAGGCACTTAGGCCATGACCAAGACAGGTCATGTCCTAGTCCTGGTAGAGAAGCCATGCATAAACAGCACCCTTGCAGATAAATGAACTAGATAGGAAGAAAGCAGAAATGGATGCCAAAGCCAAAAGAAAATGAGGAATAGCAGTTATGCTGGAGAGTGGGTAGGCAGAGGTCAGAGCAGGCTGAGAGGCTGGGCAAGATGCATATTAGCAGAGACCTGAAAACACAGCAGTTAATGAAGGAGGCAGAGGAACAGCATGCTGGGAGAGTTCAAGAATGCTTACATGGCGGTGGCTGGGTACCTGAGGGGCAAGTGGAAGCTGCCCCACCTGCCACCAGGCCAAGGGACCACCTTCCTGACTCTGCTCCAGTACCTGCACTTTCTGCTGCACTACTCTCTACAGGGAGCGACAAGCCTGTGTGTCTGGGGCATGCTGGATGGCTTGTTCTCAACCTAAGCCTGATACTCAGGGGCAGGCTGTGTTTGGACAGCAGTGCCTAATGGAGCGCTGTGCCTGGGACTCCTGACTGCTGGGGTGCCTCCAACACTACACTGCCCACGTTAGGCTGTGTCTTGTCTCAGCCTTAAGGTTGGAAATGGCATCTACAGGGACAGAGGCCCATGAGCGTGCCATGGGGAACTTGAGGAATGCACTCAGCACCATGGAGGCTCCCTGAAGGGAGGGAAAGCAGTGACCAGAAAGAAATCAGTTAAGAGCGTCAGACTTGGACCTGTCCAACTAGGCTCCCCCTAGTTCTCTTCCCTAGAGTCTCAGCTTACAGAACCTGTACCGAGCAGAGCTGGCCAAAAGTACAATGTGAAGAGCTGGAGTGGTGGTGCAAGCTCAGCTACCTGGGGGCTGAGGAAGGAAATCATTTAAGCCTAGGGATTTCAGACCATCATGGAAACAAAGATTGTATTTTTATTTTTGTTGTTTTGGATACAGGATTTCTCTGTGTAACCCTGGCTGTCCTAGAACTTGCTCTGTAAACCAGGCTGTCCTTGAACTCAGAGATCCACCTGCCTCTGCCTCCTAAGTGCTATGGGTTGGGACTAAACACAATTTTTTTTTGTTGTTTTTTGTTTTTCGAGACAGGGTTTCTCTGTGTAGCCTTGGCTATCCTGGACTCACTCTGTAGACCAGGGTAGCCTTGAACTCACAGAAATCCCCCTGCTTCTGCCTCCCCAGTGCTGGGATTAAAGGCGTGCACCACCATACTGGCTAAACGCTTAAATTTTGCTGAAATTTTACACCTGGCTTTGGCATCAGCCCTGGAGAGATGAACACTCAAGTGTGAAGCTGGTATCCAATGTGTGAGCAAGTCCAGTTGGTACCTGGACTGCAGGATTTCAGAGTTGTCTTAAATGTTCTCTAAACTTTTGAGGAGTACGTAAATACTTAAAACACTCTAATATAAGCTGGCAGTGGTAGAGCACACCTTTAATCCCAGCACTTGTGAGGCAGAGGCAAATGGATCTCTGTGAGTTCCAGGCCAGCCTGGTCTACAGAGCGAGTTCCAGGACAGCCAGGCTACACAGAGAAACTCTGTCTCGAAAAGCCAAGCCAAACCAAACCAACCAACAGATAAAAAATCCCCCCAAAACAACCTCCCACAACCAAAAAAGAATTCTAATACAAGGGGCTGGAGAGATGGCTCAGAAGTTAAGGGCACTGACTGCTCTTCTAGAGGTCCTGAGTTCAATTCCCAGCAACCAGATGGTAGCCCACAACCATCTATAATGTGATCTGATGCCCTCTTCTGGCATGCAGGTGTACATGTAGACAGAGCACCATGTATATACAATAATACGTAAATCTAAAAAAGAACGTTAATACATATTTAATAGTCTCTATAATCAACTCACCTTGGCTCTGTGTATTTGGAGTTGCTATGTAAAGAATCCCAAGAAGAAAATTTAAAAGCTCAGGGATGAACCTCCGAGACAGAGACACATATTCCAAGAATAAGCAGCACACAAACAGGCCTTTTATCACGTCTTGAAGGGACAGGACTGGACACTAGGAAGGAACCCACAGGGACAGTTCCTGAGTATCTTAGGAAGCCGTACACTGGTAGAGAGGCTTACTGACTATGAGGGATACTATGGGGAGTGGTAAGCAGTGTGCTAATACGGGAAAAGGAACAGTCTGAACACAGCCCCTACCAGACTCAGTAACTACTACTATTTGATTGTTTGGGTTTTTGTTTTTGTTTTTTTTTTGTGTGTGTTTTTATGTTTTTTGGTTTTTTGAGACAGGGTTTCTCTGTGTAGCCCTGGCTGTCCTAGACTCACTTTGTAAACCAGGCTGGCCTTGAACTCACAGCCATCCGCCTGCCTCTGCCTCCTGAGTGCTGGGATCACAAGGGTGCGCCACCACGCCCGGCTACTACTACTATTTGAAAGCTTCTTTTGGAGTCACACTCCTCATGTAATCTTGCTCTGCTGATTTAACCTCCCACCCCACTCTCCCTACTCTGCCCCATCTGGACTGGCTCATGTAGGCAGCTCTGGGAATGGGAATAGATTGCTACCTGACCTTGGAATTCCCGATCCCTACAGCTTCTCGCAGGACCTTTAAGATGACCTATTTTATGCCAAATCTTACTGGAATTAGCTATGGACTTATTTTTTGTTGTTTGGAAACAGGGTCTTTACTGTTTAAGCTAGCCTTTTGTGATCCTACTCCCATTTGTAATTAGGACCACAGGCTGTATTATGGCGGATGTGGAAGTACATTCTTGTCCTGAGATGGGATGTGAGGCTGACCCCACCCACCTTTGGAAGGTGGGACCCACCTTAGTAAGGATCTGGCTCATGCACATCAGGGCAGGGGTCACAACTGGATGCCAGAAATCAGAGGTTGGAAATAATAGGCTGGTGATTTTCAAATAAATGAGCTGGAAAGGAAGTGTTACAATACAGATTAAAGGTAAAGTGACCTTTAAAAAGGCCCCACAGCAAAACTGGCCCTAGTGAGATACAGCAGGCATTGACAAGTCGCCATGACTCACTCTAGGGCAGGCCCCTCAGTACCTCCCAGGACACACCAGCATTCCCTGCTTTCTGACACATAGCTGGGCTCATCTGGAATGTCCAGAAGGGCAGGGCTGTTCTAGCCTGTGAGCTTGGCAGGTTCTTCAACCCCCATCTCTAGCCTGTAGAATTAGGGCTCCAGGTTACCAAGACTGGGGACAGTGCTTGCCCACTGGACACCAAGTCATGTCCTGTGTCTGCTTGGAAGGAGACAGCCATGCCTCAGCATCCAAAACCTGTAGTTCTACTCCAAGCATATGTGAAAGCAAGAACAGCCAAAGGCACCAGGAACCCGTTCAATGCACCCAGAGCTTTGTCGGTTTGATCTAAGCAAACTTAGAAACCAGCAAGCGCACACTAATAGAACTTACCTCCTTCTGGTCAGGCAGGGACTTTTTAGTCCAGTCACTACAGAATGACTAGAACTGCAGCCCAACGTTGGGGGTAGAGAGAGCCTTACGAGCTCCACTGCCTGGTAAGCTTCTGGTTCACCACAGCTCTTTAATGTAGCAGCAACAGAACCACAGTATGAGCTGGACAGATACTACTGTACTAGCAGCTCTGTCCCAGCACCGAGAGGGTCATGTGAGGCTAAGTATAACATGAACACTCATATTACCTTACCTGAGCAGGTGTAATTATGATTTATAATTATAATGCCTCCCCTCTACAAATGCTGAGAGGGGCTGTGGTTTGAAAGGACTTGGGACGTAACACCCTTCCCCAACTTCTGGCCATGGTTCTAATCTTAGTGTCTACAACAGCACACAACTTCAGTAGGTGAGTGTGTGGAGAAGTGTGGTGGGGAGGGTCAAGGAGGCCATCCTAGCTGGGCATGGTGGCGCACGCCTTTAATCCCAGCATGTGGGAGGCAGAGGCAGGCCGACCGATGTGAGTTCAAGGCCAGCCTGGTCTACAAAGTGAGTCCAGGACTGCCAAGGCTACACAGAGAAACCCTGTCCTGAAAAACAAACAAACAAAACAAAAAAACCAAACAAACAGAAGACCACCCTAACTAGTCAGCTGACTCAGACTGGTGACTTTTCAAGATACGTATAAAAATCATTAACAAAGATGAAGCACGAAATATGACAAAACTGTTAAAATTGCATAGACTTAAATATTTCTCAATATTTTAAAGAAAAGAACGTGGGCTGGAATCACTCTGCAAAAAGTGGTTTTGTTCATCTTGAACTGTGCATCTTTGCCATTAGGATTTGACACAGCCCCATTCACATTCCTGCCAGAATTCTCCTATCCACTAATCACTGAGAATGAGCTCTGCTCTCACGTCCTGCTGTGGTCCTCTCAGGTCATTCTGGGAGTTCTAGCAGGGGGCGTCCAAGCTTTCACATGACACTGTGATCTACAAATGTGCTGAGCCACTCTCACAGGCTGGACTAAGGGATAGCCAATCCCTCAAAGCTATGAGCATGGTATCCAATGCCAGTCATTCCGTGTGATGATAAAACAAACTGGATTTCCAGTGGCTGTGAAGAAATATTGTCTGATGAGCCTTGTCTGCTTACCACATCCAACCCTGGAAACACTGCCCGGCCTTTGTTCTCAATCATTTCTTCCATCTCATGCATGGCATCTCGGAGAACAAATTTGATGGAATCACTTGCAGCTTCAGGAAACATTTGGCAAAGATTATATAATTGCCTGTTAAACAAAAACCCAATGGAAATGACTTTAGATAATAAAAGCAAATTATCAAGACAACAAATCTCAATACGGTTTTCCTGTAGTCGGTTGCTGACTCAGCAAGGAAATGGGAAACAAAGATGGAGCTCCATCTTTGCTTTGTGGCTGGTGAGTATTGAACCCCATTTCATGCACGCAGGCAGTAGTCTACTGCTGAACTAAGAGACCAGCCTGATGAAGCTACTTCTCTCACTACGGTTGGCTGACCTTTCTGATGGTCCTGGTGATATTTCAAGTAGCAGTCCATGATAATGTATACACCCTGGTCATAGTGTTGAAGTGGTGGTGGTGATGGGAGGACATGAAGTACCAGCGTTGTTTACACTTTTAATAATGCTGGAAGCATATTCTTTTTGTTTGTTTGTTTTTTGAGAGTGTCAGTCATAGCACGTCATATATAAATGTACTTCTCCTCACGCTGTGTAAGCGCACCTTTCTGTACATGCAGCGGACACACAGGCTAGTTCTGTATGTACTACAGGAGGAAGTGGCGCAAGAGTCCCCCTCCAGGTGCAGATTTTCACTGATCCCACAGGCCAGGACATGGCTCGTGACAGAGATCTCTGTTTCTTCTGTTCTTCCAGCCACCATACAGGGAGCAGGAAACAACACATGGGTCACAGGTTACAACCATGGTAAAAGCCCAATCTTCCTTAGCCGCCCCTGTGCAGGACAAGTGGACATGTTTCCCCAGGAGGCACTGTCAGACTCAAGCAAGGCACCGCCTGTATGACTCCAGTGAATCAAGGACTGGTGCGGTGGCAAAGGGTCCTTCTAGCACGTTCCCAAATACCTCTGAACCCACCCAGAAGTTGAGGCTTCAGTGGCAAATGAAACAGGCACATAAATAAGTATAAGGGCTCACTAGCTTTATTTCTGGAGTCAACTTGTCAGTAATTTAAGATTATCTCGTCCCTGCATTAATAGTAGCCTGTGTCAGAGGGGAAAGCTGGGGGCAAGTTACGGCAATGGGTATGTGCTGTGAGGCCTATGTATAATTCTGGGGGCAGTCAACTTGCCTGCTAAGGTCACACTACCACTGACTGCCACAATGATGCCAAAGTGTGTACTATAACATTAGCTAGGAGAAAAACTGTCTAATTCAGCCCCATATTCCTCTATTTTTAATTTTTTGAGACAAGGTTTCTCTGTGTAGCCTTGGCTGTCCTAAATTCTCTTTGTAGACCAGGCTGGCCTCAAACTCAGAGATCCACCTGCCTCTGCCTCCTGAGTGCTGGGACTACAGGCATGCACAACTATACCTGGCTTACATATTCCTCTTAATACAATCATTTTTTTACTTACACAACCAACTTGTCGATGGTCTTGAAGTCTGGTGCACTGTCTGTAGCCAAATCTCCTACGTATTGCAATAGGAAGCCAAACAATTTCTGCAGGGATACAGATTGGGAGATCACTCAGTGCCAAATACTAAATGCTAACATAGCCTACAACTCCCAGAACACCGGCATGCTGGCTAGAACCCACTGGGAAAAGGACTTCTTCAGGGGAATAAACAAAATGCAAGCAAAAATGCTGCTAGAAACTACTGGACAACTAAGGATCAGGCATATTCTTTATGGTATGGCAGAAAGTTCATAATTTATTAAAACCAAACAAGGAGGTAGGCATGGTAGCTCATGCCTATTATCTCAGCACTCAGAAGCCGAGAGACAAAAGTTTGAATACATCTGGGTTACAAAATATGAGACCTTGTCTCAAAAATCAAAACAAAGCCAGGCGTGGTGGTGCATGCTTGTAAGCCCAGCACTCAGGGATCAGAGGCAGGCACATCTCTTGAGAGTTTGAGGCCAGCCTGGCCTACATGGTGAGTTCCAGGATAGCAAAAAATATAGAGTGAGACCCCGTCTCAAAAACAAAATGAAATAAACAACCACAAAATGAATGAGGAAAGCTGCAGCCTTGCACTGTCTGGAAAAGGACATGATAATCACCGTAAGAATGGAACCAGTAATAGCAACTCATTTACTCAGTGTCTCGGCCACTTGGTGGCTCTGAGTCTGAGCTTCCTGGCATTTGAAATGAGGATAACATGGCTGTTGTGAGACAGAGAGGTGCTTGATGCCATCGGTGGCTTTCTGCTCCCCATTAAGTGCTTTGTAGTGCCACCACAGTGATATCAAATGGGAGGCAGGTCCTGAGCAGACACCAAGGCACTCTACCTCTGAGTAGTTTGACATTCACAGAAACAGGCTCATGCTAATACTCCACCACCCAACAAATGTATCCCTGCATACTTCTAATTTTGCTTTGTTTCCTACTGCGAGACTCGGATGGTTGCATTTCTGAATTCTCTCCACCACCAAAAGCTGTTCTTCCGTTGGTCTTCCTGATATTAAAAACCTCAGCTCCTCATAGGATTCAGGAACTATCAAAACCACAAAAGAAACTCAGTCAGCCATCAACAGAACAGCAACCCACATGTCTCCTTGCAGTGTAGGCATGACTACTTGCACTTTACAAAGGTATTTAACCTAAACCTTTATACAAGGTGTGTTTTAACCTTATACATTTCTACTCTTACCCAAGGAGTCTGACACTACTTAAATGATTTATGTTCCAATCATGTACCCAAGGACAGCCTCAAAGAAAAGATGACCCCTAGCTTTCATCAAGCAGGAATTTGACTGAAGGCAAACCATGAGGCATCTCTGGGTTCAGAATACATATGTCAGGCAGGCTTGGAGCACATGAGCAAAGCCAACCCTTTTGCTGAGACTCAAACATCAAGACTTGTCCATGGAAGCCAGCTTACTCATCAGTTATCTTTTCTGGAAATAACCTTCAGTTACAGAACAAGTCAGGGCTTCTTGCTATAACTGGAGTTTTTCTCTATGCATCACATCAAACACACTATATTTGATAAAAGGTATTTGTTGTGAACAAAGCATAGTGTCCAGGGATAAAGCCTTTGTACAGATGGCCCGTGAGTCCCCATCCTGCTCCATAAAGGTGCCTGCTTCATCTGTGCACAGTCACAGAACTCTCTGTAGCCATGTACCCAATGTGAAAGTGATGCTACACACAGACCAACAGATACCAAAAAGAATGACAACCTGTCCACAGCAAAGACATCACAAATGGGAATGTGACCATGCATTCACAATTCCATCTCCAAGGAGGGAGACTAGCAAGTACACACTATGGCCATTATTTGGAAAGTAAGAAAACCCAACAAGGCTGGGGACTGAATCCCAGCCCTGAAAACAGAACAGAGAAAGCAACTGTTTGTCTACCTGTAAAGACATAGGGCAGCTCAGCTCCAGCAGCCTTTTGAGCTTTCTGACCGTCACTTGGCAATTTCCCCCCATGAGTCTGATGTTGCTCTTTCTTTGGCTTCTCACTTTCCTCCTCACTCTCTCCACTGGATTCTAGGTCTGAGTGGCTGTCGGGGCCATCACTTTCTTCCTCGTCCTCCCTGCTTTCATCTTCACTCTCTTCCTCATCACTCTCATCTTCTTCACCCTCTTTCTGGTCACTCTCTTGGGCACCGGCTTCCTTGCTTTGCTCTTCCTGCACATCTTCAATGTTCATCTTCCCATCCTAGAAAAAGATCATGGTGACCACAGTCAGAACACCAAACTATCATGCCAGTGTGTGCCATACTTTCTTATCTGGTTGGGCCGCCTTTCCTACTTCTCTGAGGTTCTCTAAGCTCTTCCATCGTGCTTTGGTTTGTTCCCTGCGTACTCATGAACTGGAAGCTTGGTCCTCAGTGTGCAGCTGTGAGAAGGGAGGGGACCACTGAGAGATGAGGCCTGGAGGAGGTCTTTAGGTCAGGAAGGGCTGCTCTCTGGAGGAATTAGCATGGCTTTACTCCCAGTTCCTGGGAATTGTTAAGAGGGCGCATGTGTGTGTGTGTGTGGGGGGGGGGCTTCTCGCTACTGGACTTCCTGCTTGGCCACATAGTCACTTTCTCTTGCATGTATTCCCATCACTAAGGCCTTTACCAGGGCTCAGCAAAAGGTGGCACCAACTCCTTCAGCTTCAGATAGTGACTATTCCAGCCTCCCAGAGAACTCTGCAGCTGCAGTGCTGAGAATTAGGTTTTGCCACAGAGCTCATGGAAGTGAGATGTGGATGGAAAAGGCGTGCACTGCTGCCGCCACCATTCAGCTTTTTTGATGCTTTTAAAAAACATTCAGTTTCATGTATCAGACCCTTCTCAAAACAGTAAGCCTACCTATTTTTCTCCCCTGAGCTCTGGCTAATACACTCTAAAAACACTGGCATTATAAATGTTGTAAATTAACAACTACACCAGTACCGAGGATATAACTTAATGGTGGAGTGCAAGCCTAACATACAAAGCCTTGGCTCAGCCTCCAGCACCACACAACAAACAAATGGCACCTAGAAACAAATTATTTTACTTAAAAATATTCACAGTGGAACAATTCTCTAGTCCCAGAACTTAGAAGGCGAAATTGTTAAGTTCTAGCCTAGCTTGGGCTATATAGAGAGCAAGAGCCTATGTCAATCAATCAATCAAACTTCAATAATAATTATTAACCATGTAGCTCTGTCAATAGTACACTGAGTTCAAACAGATCATCAGTTTAATGAATACACTAAGAACAGTAGATGTTAACGACTGAGAAACAGCAAAAGAGGTCTAGTCTGTGTGGTTCTGTTTCACTTCCTTTGAGGAAGACCAACACCACTGTTACCATCTTCTCTTTAAAATTCAACACTTGGGCTGGAGAGATGGCTCAGAGGTTAAGAGCACTGTCTGTTCTTCCAAAGGTCCTGAGCTCAATTCTCAGCAACCAATGGTGGCTCATCACCATCTACAATGAGATCTGGTGCCCTGTTCTGGCCAGCTGGCTCACATCTAGGCAAAATGTTGTGTAAATAATAAATAAATCTTAAGAAATAAAATAAAATTCAATACCTGCCATGATGTAACTATACCAACATGGCAGAAATTGCTTTAAAAGGTTTCACTTTTTCAGCTATAATGAGTCCCTTGAATGAATACTAGACAATGTGGTTTTTAAATTAAAGGGGGTGGGGAAAACAACTTACTTTGTAAGAAAGCAAACGCCTATCATCTTTATCTAGTATAAAGCCATCATTTAAATCATCTGCTGACGTATGTTTTGGTTTCTTTTTATTTTCATCTTCATCTTTTCCAAGCATTCTTCGAAGTCTTTCAGCCTGAGACAGTAAGGAAAGAAGTCACATGCTGTGCTCACCAAATCTCTACAACTACAAACATTCAGCTATAGAAGAGGCCCGTGACACAGCACGCTAAAACAGCCAGCTGCAGAGTGTTTGTTAAACACAATACAACTAAAACCCTGAACGCACAGGCAGCAGGTCATAGGGCTACGCACTCACTTTGTATACTGTTTGCATTTTACTTCCTATGTTATTTTATAAACGGCACACATTTATGTCTGTATTGATGTAAGATTTAAACAGCACATTTCAGCCCACCTTTCAAGATAGAGCAAGAAAGCTTATAAAGGAGTCAGACTCAGGCCTCACATGAGGGAGCTGAGCCTCTTGGGTGTCCAGCTGGGCTGTCCACTCAGTTACAAGTCACCCATACCTCCAATTTCCTGAGCCGCTCTTGTTCCTCCTTTGCCAATTCCTCTTCCGTTTTCATTCTGTTAGAGGGCTGTGCCTTCATCTCAAAGCCAAGCTCACGAACCATCATGTCATATGCATCCGGCTAAGGTAAAAATAAGATGCTGTTCAGAATTTTCTAACAAAAAGTAAAGAACATTCCATTAATGACTAGACAGAATATATAGAAAAGGGGACAAACCATGCCTAAGTCTTTTCTTCTACACATAAAACTGTTCCTCAGGCTGGGGAGACGGCTCAGCAAGTAAGAGCCCTGCTGTTCTTCCAGAGGGCCAGAGTTTCTGGCGCCCATGTTCCACAGCTCTAGCTCCAGAGGATGCTGCCTGTTGCTGGCCTCCATCAGCACCCGCACACATGTGTATGTTATCTCCCACCCTAATAAATAATTAAATGCTCTTCTAATTGGTCCTAAAAACTGAGAGACAGGTGGACATGTGGGATACATGGGCATTTTTGCTCATAAAAATTATTATTTTGTTTTTTTAGACAGAGTTTCTTTGTGTGATCTTGGCTGTCCTGGAACTCCATCTGTAGATCAGGCTGGCCTCAAATAGTGGTGGCATACACCTTTAATCTCAGCATTTAGGAGCAAAAAATTATTCTTAAAACATATCAGCTGCTGGGCTTAAGGACATGCTTGGGATCCCAGCATTTGTGACGTAGTGGCAAATGGATTAAGAGGTCAAGATCACTCCTGATGAACTCAGAGCCAGGTTGTTCTACATGAAAAACCGATCTTAAAAAAAAAAAAAAAAAAAAGCAAACCAAACCATATCCCCAACTAACAAATCTCTGTGAGTCCAGGACAGCCAAGGCTACACAGAGAAACTCTGTCTTGAAAAACCAAAAAAAACCAAAAAAACCCAAAAAAAACAAAAAAAAAAAGGAATTGAGCATATTAAACATATTAAACATATTACACATGAATTTAAGAAATACAACCTTCCCACATTTCTACCTAAAGTACTTCTCACCTGAGAAACACTGTAATTCACTTACGGTAGAGAAAGAGGTAACTTTGGGCCACTTCCACCCTATGTAATAAACACAAAATAAACTAACTGAAAGTTGGGCACAGTGGCAAATGCCTTTATCCTCAGTAGGAAGCAGCAGCAGGCAGAACTCTGTGAAATTAAGGTAGGCCTGGTCTACAAAGAGTTCTAGGCCAGCCAAGGCTACATGGAGAGACTGTCTAAAACCAACAAACAAAACAGAAACACCAATAACAACAAAAACATGAGAAACAGTAGACTAAAAAGAAGGCCAGCAAAACGGTTCAGTGGAGCCAAGTTTGCATGCATACCAAAACCTGCTCTAACTGGAAAGAGCCAGACTCATTGAAATGTCAGGTCAGCAGACAGTAAGCTCAGAGTTGCCTCTTGTGATGGGTGGTACCCACCTGCGGTTTTTCCTTTTTCTCTTTGTTCTCTGACTTCTGAGATTTACGGGACAGGAGAGTCTGGATTTCTTTCCAGTCTTGGTCTAGCTTCTCTGTGAGCTCAAGAGCATCTTCTCGTTGAAGCTGTCTGTCCCTCTGGAGAAAAACACAACAAATACACACCGCACAGAACTGTTATTAGACTTCAACAGGTGGCCTGGGCCAAGGTTAAGAACACATACAATGACCCACTTAATATCAAATGCATCAACAAGAAACAAGGGACCAGGGTGTCTTAAGTGTAAATCTCTGAAGAAGGGAATAACTTCCTGCTACTATGTACCCAGGTGCTCTGAACAGCATGCTCCAAGTTTAAAAAGCAGTATTGTTTTGCAAATACTAAAGCTAACAAAACCCATCAGACGTATACCCTTCACGAGATCTAAACAGTCCTTTTCAAAATGAATGGTCCTATAGTGAATCTGGACAAAAACTTACATAGAGTTGGCAAATGTACATGGAAGAGAGTCTGACATATTTTGGTGCTGTCCTCATTAGAACATTAAACAGCCCACCTTCTCCTGCTTTGACTTTGCGATGAGCTCTTCAATCAGTTCTTTCCGTGACTTAGGCTTGTCTCCATCCTCACCTTCCTTCTGAGAGGTATTCTTGTGGACCCCACCACCAAAGTGGGAAGCAGTAAGCTCAGCTGGAAACAAACAGCAGAAGATACTGTGAAGCCACAGGCTCTAACTTTGTAACCATTTTTGGGTAGAGCTCTGCCAACATTTCTTGAAGGACCCTTTCCAAGAACTTATTCATATGTGGTGTGTGGCTGGCATTGTGTGCCATGGCAACCATGTAGATGTCAGAGGATGACCTTGAAGTGTCAGTTCTCTCATTCCACCCTTATGTGGGATTTGGGGATCAAACTCAGGTTCTCAGGCTGCATTGTTGGGGTGAAAGTGCTTTTACAAATGAGTCATCTTGCTAGTCCTCTCTAAGAATACTCTGTAGGATCCCATAGTCAAGAAGAAATTCTCACAACTGGCACGAGGCCAGGCAAAATGACACACAAGGAAATGCAAGATTAGCTGCTTCAAGGACACTCAGTCTCACCTAGATTACCAACTAGCTATGGTTCAAGGAAGCAACATGCAGCTTTTATTTTTCTATCTGTTCTCATGAAACATATCTAGGCAAACACACTGGAACCAGAGTCACGCAGAAAGAATAGTCCCGGAGCAGCACTCGGCAGGCATCACTGCCTCCCCGTGCAGATACAAAGGCCCTGAGCCAATGGTGGGAACAAGAACCGTAAGAGCCCCTCAGCTCCAGTCCATCCTATCTGCCACAACAGAAGATACACACTGCAGGAATCTCCAAATATGGATAGAAAGAACCTTAAAACAAAACAAACAAACAACCCAACTACCAGTTTCTCAGATGTAAATCAATTCAAAGAAAAAGAAGTCTTCTCCAGCTCAGGTCTTATCCAGGAGCCCCTAGAAAGCCACGTCCTTATCCAGACGTGCAGGCTCTTGGTCCATGTTCACACCATTCTCTTGCCCTTCTGAGCTAGCCACGTTTCCTGTGTGAGCTGCCATTTGGCTAAACCTAGTTCTACATTTGCTCCCTGCTAACATGGGTGCAGATGACAGTGCAGTGCTGAAAAGAAAATATTATTTCAAAAACAAAGTTCTCAAACCATGGTCAAGTATCTCTGGGTACTGAGGAATGTTCCCTACTCACTTAGAACTGTCCAGGACCAACACAACCCCTTCCCTCGTTCACCCCATCCCATCCCCTTAGCTCCTCAAGGGATGGCATAAGCATGTGCCCCCGCTTACCTCCCCATCAGTTTTTCTTACTTTATTACATCATCCCTTTATTGCTTCCATGTTAAAACAAAACTCAGCTTCATCTCACCCTTTCTTCTTTCTGGTCTTAGAGCAAACCTTCCAGAGTTGGTCTCTGTCTCATCTTCAGTCTCCTGGTCTTCTGGCACTGCCTTGGCTCCCCTGTGGAGTCTTACTGACTTACAGGCCAGCTCTTACTCTTCTTATCCGCAGTGCTTTATACACCACCACCCTTTCCACAAAGTACTCTAACACGTGCAGGGTACCCTCAACAGACAGTGACTTTGGCCCTTCTCCAACTCTTCAGGCCTCAGCTGTCTGTGGGGCTCATGGACCACGCCTCCAGAGGAACTAGTGCAGAACTGCCAAGATGGAGCACATTCAAACCCCAGAAATCTCAAACTTGAGACTTAAAATCTCATCCAGAGAATGGAAGGTGTGAGACAAAGCTCTTGCCTTGTTTCTGTGTCTGCCTTAGGAGCAGGAGCACAACCCTGAGGTGGTTACAAGGTGGTCAGTCACATGAGCTCCGTCACCTACCAGCATCCTAACTCCCAGCAAATGAAACACATTCATCCTCAAAGCCCCTCCCTACTGCCCACGGTTTATAAGTCCCTGTTTCACAAGAAATAAAACACTGGGGTTAAATGGGCATCCCTCCTCCCCAATAATTCATTGCTGAACCTCCAAACCAGACTGCCGGGTAGGCCGTTGCCTTAGCCTCCTCAGCCTTCTGCTACTTGTCTCCGCCCACCTCAGTGCTGATCTGCGGGAGTCAGGCCTGACCCACGTTACCATCAGACTGTCTCAGAGCGCTTTTCCATCCGGAGACTGATGGTGCTCGGACCTTCCGGCATACACTTCTGGCTCAGTGCTGATGGTGCTAGGACTTTCCAGACATACACTTCTGGCTCAGTGCTGATGGTGCTAGGACCTTCCAGACATACACTTCTGGCTCAGTGCTGATGGTGCTAGGACTTTCCAGTCATACACTTCTGGCTCAGTGCTGATGGTGCTAGGACCTTCCAGACATACACTTCTGGCTCAGTGCTGATGGTGCTAGGACCTTCCAGACATACACTTCTGGCTCAGTGTTGATGGTGCTAGGACCTTCCAGACATACACTTCTGGCTCAGTGCCCCAGCAGCGTCCAACGGAGACTCAGACCTACACTCTTCTTTCTTATTTTTTATTTTGGTTTTTCTAGACAGGGTTTCTCTGTGTATCCTCTTTCTTTTTATTATGTGTGTGTGTGGAGACAAGTGGACTGGGTGTCCTACTCTCTTGTTCTCCTCCTATTTCCTTAGGACAGGCCCTCTCACTGAACTTGAAGTCAAGCCAACCACTTACCAGCCCCAAGGCTCCTCTTATCCTTGTCCTTACAGTGCCACGTCCCAGATTTTATTTTTCTTTTTTTAGTTTTTAACAAATTTATTCTTAGTGTGTGTCTGAGTGTGTGTCTGACTAGAGTGGGGAACGGGACTGCTTGAGTCACAGCACACATGTGGAGGTCAGAGGAGGACTTTGTGGAGTGAGTGCTCTTTCTAGTTTACTAGGCTCTCGGGGTTGAACTCAGATTGCCAGGCTAGACAGGCAAGCCCTGAGGCATCTGCTGGCCCCATGCCTGGCCTGTCTGTGTGTGAGTGCTCGGGACCCTTACGCTTGCACTCTTACTCACTGACCATCTCCCCAGCCTGTGCCATCTTTGGTCTATACGTTCTTCCTCCTTTGGTGGCCTTGTCAGTCTCTTTGTTGGCCTCTGGTTCCTGTCTCTCCAGCCGCCCCTGGATGTTTCACTGCAGATTCCTCCAAGTCCATCTAAAAGTTCTCCCCATTTCTGTGAATGGCAGTCCAGTTTTCTCAGTGGATTACACCAAGACTTTCAGTCATCCCAATTCCCCTTTCTCCCTCATTCATATCCAAATTACTAGTAAATCTTGTCAGGATGTCCTATCAGATAATGGAATGCCGTGACATAAAAGCCTCAGTGGTCCCCCTTGCCCAAACTGAACTCTTCCCTAGAGCCTACGTGGGCTCTACTGTCTGCCTGCCACTATGCTATCTTTCCCCATTCCCTGAGCCGTCAGCCTTCTAGTGGTTCTCACTTCTGACCCTCCAAATTCACCATTCCCTCCATGGGAACCCTCCTGGCTCAGAAGGTGATAGTCTTTGTACAAACATCACCTTCTTAGTGAGTCTAGCAATGCCTACTTGATGGCATGTCCCAGCCCTTCCCAGGGACATATCTCCTATTACACAGCACTTCCACCTTTGATACACAAAACAATTTAGTGATGTTACTGTTTACCACCTGAGCCTGCTATCTAGCATGAACTGCAAATGCTAAGCTTTTGGTATTTTGTTCTCTCACATTTCCCCAAAACTAAGAATGATGCCTGTCGCATAGACAATCAATGAATGAATGATTCCTCTTTTTCCTTATAAACGCAGTCTATTTGATACAGTCATATACTAATGTGAAGTAAGGTCAACATTCAATCTGCTTCATGTTATTACCCACACACAAAGGCTAAATTATCAGATTTTACACAAAGCTGACATAACAGTTCAATGTGGATGCCATTGCTACAGCTACTAGGTCAGAATTTATGAAGGTTCGGGAGCTAAGAAATGTAGCAGAGTTCTTCCTAAGTCAACGAGGTGGGTTCTTCCTCGCTCTAACTCTACTTCTCTATGCTCGCAGCTACAGTTGGCTATTGTGATACTTAGTGGGTATTAAAAGTACTTTCTCAGCCCATAAAGGCATCCATATTAACCTAAAGTCCTCTACACAATTTAGAACCTAAAGTTCTGAAACAAACAAAACAAAATGAATAAAAACAAAAAGCCCTGACCTATGGAGCTTATCAAGAGATTAAAATATCATTTTCTGGAGAAAGCCCAATCGAAAACACACTGCCCCCTGCTCTAAGCTACCAGGTTTCTGTGGTGGCACCTCCCACTTACCAGACAATGTTCCTCGTTCTTCAGTGTCACTGTCACTATCCACAATGTCATTATGCTTTTCGATGTCAGCCAAAGACTGGCCATAATGAGTCAGTTCTTCATCTTCATTTAGGTTGTAGATGTTTTTTTTCTCATGATGTCGCTTGACAAAAAGGGGTTAAAAAAAAAAATCAGCTACCTAAAAGTATTACATTTATTTTCTAGAAAATTAGTTATTCCCCACTATGTGTGAAATATGACAATAAAGCATAGCCAGTCTGAACATTATTCTACATCATTTGAAAGATGATTGAAAAATAAGCAGAACTCGTAGAGAAAATTCTTCAGTAAGTCAATGGGCGAGGCTAAGCTACTGCTCAGTCTTCCCCATTGGCAATGGTCCTCCACTCACATATTCTCCGTCCAATAAAGCTGAAGGCAGGACCTGAGTTAACAACTCCAGTACCAGCCAATATTTACTATTTGTTCTAGTTAAAGTATTTACTGTCAACTAGTATCTCTTGGAAGTACTGTCCTCTTTGTCACTCAGACAAGATACGCCACCTGAGACATATATCCCCTGTACACGGCAGGGAAACAACTCAGAGGTGTAAATGAACAAAAAGGACCTCCCTTTTCCTTGGCTTGCCTCATGTCAAGTTTACAGTGAAGAAGTCTCCTCCCACTTTTCCTCCCTGTTCCTCCTCCCATCTTTTCCATACCTGTTGCTCCAGAGCAAACCTCTTCATCATCTTTTCCTCTGGACTTATGCTGCTATTGTACTCCCCAAAGCGTTTGTCTGTAAATACATTGGACTTGTTCCTTTCTTTGTACTCCTTTAGTAAAGTCTGGGTTCGCTAAAAAACAAACCACACATGAATAATTCTTACACAACGGTCCTGTAATCTTCACTGAAGAAGCCACCAGAAGGGGCTGTGAAGCTGAGAGTTATACTGAAATCAAAGTTCATAACATGTTTTCATCAATGATAGGCCTTCCCTAGTCATGACAGAATTCTGAGAAGAGAAAACTCAACTTACACTTTATTGTACTGAGCTAGCCATTCTCGTCTTTGGCAGCTACTTGTCAGCGTTGAAAGTTGTAGAAGCTGTGTTACAATTTGGAAATACTCACTGTAGGCCCCCTTACCTTCTTGATGGCCCGGGCACGGGACACCCCGGGCAGGCCCACATCGTGTCGCGTCTTCCTGCCAAGGATCTGGAACTTCTGCCTGTTGACTTTCACTTCAAATGGGTTTGGGTTAGCTTTTGCCGGGCCTCCGAACGCCCCTGCGGGCGTTTTGTGGGCCTGCCTCCGCGCCCCAGGCCGCTTCGCCTTCCCCATGACATTCACTCTGCCACACTTTTGGAAGACAGCGCCTACAGACCAAGGAGCAGCAGCAGGTTGGCTCAAACACGCAGCGTGCAGAGGATTCAGAACCACGCTCAACGTTGTCTCACGATATCTGCGTCAGCTCCGGGTACATCGCGAGAAGTACACAAGTCATGCATGACACTGAACAGGCTCTCTAGTTTATTAGATTAAAAACTTCAACTCCCAGGAGGCCACACTTCCACAACTTCCTGGCGCTGGGCCTTATGGGATTTGTAGTGTCCCGTGAGCAGCCACAGTCTCCTCAGACACAGCCCCGAGGGGAGCTTTCGGGCTCCCTCTGGAGGAAAACCGTTAGCCGGGGCCGGCTGCCGTGCGAGTTATCTGGCGGCCTCGGCGGCGGCGGCTGCTGTAGCCGTCGCCGCCGGAGACGGCTGTCGAGTTCGTGAGCTTCCCTGGACCCGGCGCTGAGAAGAAAGTTAAGCGCCCTGGGCACGGGCGATGATGCTAGAAGGAGCTCAAGCAACCGAGTACGGGCGCCGATAGCGGAGACCCAACGGCTGGACAACATAGCTGGAGCCCGTGGCGAGCCTTCTCCGGGCCAATCTTTCCGCCGATCTCGGCGGCGGCGGCGACGGTCACGGCGGCGACAGCGCTCATTGTGGCAGTGGTGGCGACGCCAGAAGAAGCGGAAGAAAAGGCAGCGAAAGCGCCTCCAGTCACCGCGGCCCAGCACCCCGAAGCCCTATTCCCCGAAGCAGGACGAGGTATGTGCGGATGCTGCGGATGCGGCTCCGGCTGCGCCTTTAGGATCTCCTCCACCCCAGCCTTCCTCGCCTCGGTTGCCTGAACCCCGAAAAGTTCGATCCCCACGGCCCCGGCGCCGGCGGCACAGGCGGAGGATCATGGAACTCGAGAACCTCATGGCCAACACTCTGCTGCTGAAGGCTCGTCAAGGTGGGTGCACCCCAGGTGCTTTGAAGGTATTTGACACATAGTAGGTGTTTGGTAAATACTTGTTTAAAAATAAATATAAATATCTGCTAAACCATTGTTTATAAGTAGGACTGTACAGTGCATCATGTTGGATCTCGTTTACAAATTTGGAAATGGAGACTGAGGAATTTTATACTTCATTAAGCTGATATCTAAGCTGATATATAAACTTTATTCATCTTAGGTTGGTGGTGGTGGCACACATCTTTAGTACCAGTATTCAAGGAGGCAGAGGCAGACAGATCTCTGTGAGTTTGAGGCTAGCCTGGTCTATAGAGCAAGTCCAGGTTGTTACACAGAAAAACCCTGTATACATACATACACAAGCTTTATTCATCTTAGGTACCCAATCTATTTACTCAAATAATAAGGTATACTAAAGACAGTAGTATTTACAATAGGATATTTTTTGATTATGAAAAAAGTCTTTTCTAAACACTATGTTGATATAGCTGTGTAACCCTAACATGAAGGAAGTTAATGTAGAAAGTCCCAGAATTCAAGGCCTATCTGGGCTACATAATGAGACCCTAGCTCAAAAGCAAAAGCAAAACACAATTTGAAATTTAAATCTTTTTTTCCCAAATTTAACAGGCTTTAGCAAAAACAGTGGTCGTAGTAGAAAATGGAGAGAGCTCCTGAAGTTGCCCCCAGTCAGCATATCCAACAAACTAAGATACTCCATCGGTGAGTAAGTAGTGCTTTCTTCTGTCTGGAGGGTGTCTGGCATCGCGTCATTACTTAGATGTTATTAGTTCTTCAGTTCTATATTTGCTTCAGAAACTTTCTGATATAACTTCATTAGTCTTCTGTGTTTAAGAGAGACTATGTGTATATATATATATGTATATATGTATGTACGTATGTATTGAGGCTACAGAGTTGGCTTAGTGGTTAAGAGCACTCACTGCTGTTGCAAAAGACCCAAGTTTGGTTCCTAATATCTTATATGGCTGCTCACAATTCTCTGCAGCTCCAGATCCAGACACTTTTCTGGCTTCCTCAGGCCCAGTGCACATGTGCACAGACATATGTGCAATCAAAGCACCCATAATCCTAAATTTAAAACAAATTAATCAGCTGGGCAGTGGTGGCGCATACCTTTAATCCCAGCACTTGGGGGGCAGAAGCAGGTGGATCGCTGTGATCAGCCTGGTCTACAGAATGAGTCCAGGACAGCCAAGGCTACACAGAGAAACCCTGTCTTAAAATAAACAAACATACAAACAAACAACAACTTAATCTAAAAATTCTTAAATGTCTCTATATGGCTTTGGGTACAAGAGTGCAGGCCTGTGGTGGCCAGAAGAGGGTGTTGGATATCTTGGAGCTGAAGTTAACAAACAGTTGTGATGTTCTAGCCTACCACAGAGGATGGGGGCCAGAAACTGATTGGATCCAAGTCCAAGTGCCCAAGCTGATGCAAGTAGCCATCATGACCACAGCCAAGTCCCATTTCTGTACTTTTTTTTGGGTTGTCTGTTTCATGGGACTTGCAATCCAGAGACCAAAGGCTGCCCATTTTCAATGCATCCCTGGCTTCTGAGACTCCTGTCCAAAAAACTCAGGAGGAGAAAGTGACAATCTCTGCATTCTTACTATTCTGGATAGGGCCCAGCATGTGTTAGGTTATTACTAAGAGGAAGCATGCATAGAAGGAAGTGCTTGGGGGAACACATGCTGTCCTCCAAGGGGAAATGTGAAATGGACCTCAGGATACAATCTTCATGAGATAGAGGTACGTTTCAGGGTACCTTTCAGAGTTTCTTGTGTAGATGGGGACAGAGTCTCTCTTTAAACTGGCCTAACCTTGGAGAATTAAATCACTAGTCAAAAGTGACTTGTAAAAATAAGTAAATGTACATAGTTCATATATACGAGGAGGGCAGGAGATGTGCTTATATAGGCCAGGCTGGTTTTGAGCTTGCTGTCTGGACAAGAGTGACCTTGAACTTCTGATCTTGCTTTTACCTCCCAAGTGCTAAGATTGTGGGCGTGTTCTGCCACACATGGTATGTATGATGCTAGGGATGGAGCCCAAGGGCACTGTGCGTCTCTATAAGCACTCTGCCTACTGAACTCAATCCCTCGCTCCCTTGCCTAGACATTCCATGTTTAAACTTAGTGATCTCAACTGGAATGGCTTAGACTCCCAGAATTACCTGTTATTAGGAAGCTCTTTACTGCAGGGAGTTGTTATGGTTTGCTCATTTATCTTCACTTTTCAGCCTTAGAGTTATTTTTGGGAAACCTGCTAAGTCAGGGCAGGAACTCAGGGTGGGAACCTGGAGTTTAAAACTGAGGCAACACCATGGAGGAAAGCTGTTTACATAGGCTTGCTTCCTAAGGCTTGCTCAGTCCGCCAAAAAGAATTGCCTCTTCCTAGGTATGTCTAGGAAGATCTGTGTCCAGTTAGTGAAACCAGCCAGCATAGCCACTGCTAGGAAAGCAGCTGCCTGCCCTGCCCCCATTTCTCCTTCCTTCCCTCCATTTCATTCCCTTCCTTTTCCTTTCCCTACCTCTTTCACTGTCTTCTTTTATTTTTAATTAGAGTACAAAGTAATGGTCCTGTGTAGTAGTACTAGTCTTTATTCCCAACATTCAGGAGGCAGAGGCAGAAGCAGGTGGATCTCTGTCAGTTTGAAGCCAACCTGGTCCACATAGGTAGTCGCAGGCTAGCCAGGACTACCTAGTGAGACTCTGTCTCATAACAAAACAAAACAAAGTAATGGGTTTCATTGTTACATTTTAGTCTGTGTATGTCATTAGACTTTGTTCTTATTTGCCTTCCCTGGGGCTGACCATGGCTTTCTTGCTGAAGGTTGACTTGTTCTAGACATGCTTTTGTTTTATATTCTTCTTGACACAATGCTGGGACATTAGAGCCTTATTCTCAGAACAATATCACTGAAGGAAGGGGAGGCTAAGGGTATAATATTTTTATGGAAAAGAAAAATCATTAATCATAAAGAACAAACAAATCAATAAACATAAATGTCTTAAATTTTTTGCAAATATAAAAAGTATCAAGATGGAGAGAGGTTTTAAAATTTCTGATTTAGTACATTGCTGCATATGCAATTTCTTCTGGATACCTAGGGTGGGTGCAGAAGTAGAACGTTCCCTTCATGCTCCTCCTTTCTTGTGGATGGCCACCTCGAGGGTTTATCTATCTGCTATATATTTCATCTTGGAGAAGAACAGTCTACTTCAAGTCAGGCTTTGCCTGAGTGTTGGTTGGTTGCTTTTGTTTCTTGAGAGAGGGTCTCATCATGTAACCCAGGCTGGCCTTGAGTGCATGGTCCCCCTGTTTCAGCCTCCAGACCCCTGTTTTGTTTGTATTTATTTACTTATTTATATTTGTGTGTGTGTTATGTGCTTGTACATGTTTGTGTATGTTCATGTGGAGGCTAGCTAGCAACATTAGGTGTCTTCCTTGATCATTCTCTACCTTATTTTTTGAGGCAGAATCTCTTACTGAACGTGGAGCTTGGCAAGTCAGGGGTGAGTGAGCCCCTGCAATCTGCTTGTCTTCACCTCATCAGCCCTGGGATTATAAGCGCACCTACCATCTGCAGGTTTTCAATGTGGGTGCTGGGTATATGAACTCTGACCCTCATGCTTTTGTAGTGGACACTTTTCCACATCAGACATCTCTCCCAGCCCCTGTTTGTATTTTTTAAATGTGTGATAACTCAATTTAAATTAGTAAACAGAACAGTAGTATAGAAATAATATAAATTCTATATAATTTTACTTACATTGTATTAAGTGAAAACAGAATGTAGATTCAGAACAGCACTTAGTGGGAAGTAACTACTATGCTTGTTTCTCCTTTTACCTAGAAAAGGATTTTAGCAGCCTTTGTGACAAGCAGCCAATAGGAAGACTTCTTTTCAGACAATTCTGTGATACAAAACCAGATCTTAAAAGGTGCATTGAATTCTTGGATGCAGTGGTGAGTGATTCATCTCAGGATTGCACTGTCTAATTTCGTGCTTTTGAATATTAAAAACTGGACCTGGCAGAGCTGCTGGTTGTCTTGGTGTCATATTTACCTCCTCTCCTTCCCTCTGTTTTTGAGCTACCCCCCGCTGGCCTGGACCTGACTTAGTAGGTCAGGGCTCTCACACTTAGTCTGGCCTGCCTTTGGACTTGTAGCAGTCCTTCTGTCTCAAACTCCTGGTTGCTGTGGTTACAGGCATGCACAATCTTCCTGGTTCCTGATGAGTATTTTTTTGTATATATATATTTAAAAAAAAAAAACCACCAAGAGATGAATGCTGCTCTTCATCTTGTTTTCTCCTTTAAAAAAAAAAAAAAAATATATATATATATAATATATATTATATATATATATATATTGGTTTTTTGATACAGGGTCTCTCTGTGTTAGCCTTGGCCATCCTGGACTCACTTTGTAGACCAGGCTGGCCTCGAACTCACAGTGATCCGCCCACCTCTGCCTCCCGAGTGCTGGGATTAAAGGCGTGCGCCACCACACCCGGCTCTTAAAAAATATTTTATTTTATGTGTGCTCATCTGCATCTATGTGTGGATGGATTCCATATGTAAGTCTGGTGTCCCTGGTGTCAAGAAGATGGTTCCTCCTCCATGTGGGTTATGGGAACTGAACCTGGGTCCTCAGCAAGAGCAGTAAGTGTGCTTTTTTTTTTTTTTTTTTTTTTTTTTTTTTTTTTTTTTGGTTTTTTGATTTTTTTGGTTTTTTGAGACAGGGTTTCTCTGTGGCGCCTTGGCCATCCTGGACTCACTTTGTAGACCAGGCTGGCCTCGAACTCACAGCGATCCGCCTGCCTCTGCCTCCCGAGTGCTGGGATTAAAGGCGTGCGCCACCGCCACCCGGCTGCAGTAAGTGTGCTTAACTGCTGAGCCATCTCTTTAGCCCTGCTTTATCCTTTTTATTCAGCCTGGGACTCTAGCTTGTGGGGTGGTACCACCTACCTTTAGGGTAGGTGTTTCCTGCTCAGTTTATCCTTCCTAGAAATACCTAGAGAGATATTTTCTTGATGGGTCTAAATCTAGTCAAATTGACAATGACAATTAACTCACCCACTCTCACAGACATTTTTAGGAGAACTATTTAACTTTGATTCATAGAACTGCCCTCTGGTTCTGAGGGTGCCATGTCAGTTCATAGGTGAGCTGATTTTTTTTTCTTTTTTTAAAAATATATTTTAGTTAATCTTTAATCTATGTGCATTGGTGTGAGGGTGTCAGATCTTAGAGTTACAGACAGTTGTGAGCTGCCATGTGGGTGCTGGGAATTGAACCCGGGTCCTTTGGAAGAGCAGGCAATGCTCTTAACCACTGAGACATCTCTCCAGCCCCGGTCAGATGATTTAAAGCACTTTGAAATACGGTTGGTGAGTAGGTCACTAACCTTTGTCTTTTTCCTAATCTCTCTAATCAGGCAGAGTATGAAGTTACCATTGAAGAGAACCAAAGAGAATTTGGGCTCTGCATTTTACAGAGATTCTTCAAAGAGGTATGGTTTCTTCTTTCTAATAAAGATTTTTGTAAGTTACTTAAAGTGTATAGTTTTTTATTTGTTTTGTTGCTTGTGTGTGTTTTTTGCTTTTTGAATAAAATATAATAAATGTATTAAAGCTTTTAATTTCTTACAAATGTTTCTCCTTTGTGTTTTTGTTTAGATTAAGAAAAAAATAATGCTGGGTGTGGTGGTGCACGCCTTTAATCCCAACATTTGGGAGGCAGAGGGAGGTGGATGTTGTAAATGCGAGGCGAGCCTGGTCTACAGAGTGAGTCCAGGATAGCCAAGGCTACACAGAGAAACCCTGTCTCGAAAAACTGGAGAAAAAAATAAACCTCATAGAAAATTGGTTCAAATAATTTGTTTCTTCAAGCAGAACATAAATTGAGAGATTTTTATGTGCCTAACTTGAACCTAAAAAATTTTTGTAAGTCTTAGTTTTCTTAAAAAACAAATCCATTTATTTATTTATTTTTGTTTGTTTACTTTTATTTTTATTTTAGTTAGTTAGATTCATCCATACCCACACAGGCAGGGATCTCTCTCTATGCACCACTGGCTGGCCTGGAACTTTCTCGGCATACAGACTGGCCTCAGATACACAGGACTATTGAGATTGAAGACATATGCCCCTATGCCTATCTAAATCTCTTCTGTTTTAGTGTCTGTACCCAGGGACTCTGCTTATACATTTTGTTTAATTTGTGTTTTTTATCACATCACAATGCTAATGCTAATGAATAGTTTTCTGGGGTTTTGTTTTTTGTTTTTTAAAAAAATGTTAATGGGTGTTTTGTCTTCGTGTTTGTCTGTGCACCACACATGTGCCTAGTGCCCACAGAGGCCAGAGGAGGGTATCAGGTCCCCTGAGATTGAAAATACAGACAGTTGTGAGCTAGGATGTGGATGCTGGGAATTGAACCTGGGTCCTCTGGAAAGCAGCCAATGAATGCTCTTAACTGCCAAGCCATCTCTTGAGCCCCTAGTTTTTATTTTTAATTTTCAAATTTACTAATATGTTGCCATATTAATACAACTAGAGTCCTATGCCAAAGGCCTGACATGGGGTAGAAGTTAAGTCCCAACATAGCTTGTCCACTTGCCACAAAGGAAGGAATTTTAATGGTGAAAAGGCAAGAAAGGATTTTAATCAAAATAGACATTTGAGGAAGATGTAGATCAAGCATTCAGGTCATCTGTGTAATGACGTGAGCTCGAGGTTTAAATAGAGGAAGAACTGGAGCAGTGGGCAAGGAGCAAGAGGAATGTGTAATGAAGTCATGCTATATGGTCTGACTGGTTGATGATCATTGTCTCCGTTGGTATTGTAAGGTGGCTTCAGACAAACTCCTACCACTTGAGGGGACATTCTGTCTCCAGTGATGACTGCTCCTATTTAGGGGTGGGGTGTCATTTTTCATTTTAGAGTAATATGTCAGAAAGGCTTTGCCATTCCTAGAATTCAGGTGACTGTAGGTTTAGGATAATGTTATGTGTAGAGTTAAACAGAATCTGAACCAAAGTAAAAGAGAGATGCCAAATGAAGACAAAGATGCCAGGCTTTTATTGTGGTACTAGTTACCTTTTGTTTTTGGAAGGCTTTAAAATTTTTTTTTTGTTTTGTTTTTAAAGACAGGGTTTCACTCTGTAGTCCTGGCTGTCCTGGACTTGCTTTGTAGCCCAGGCTGGTCTCAAACTCACAGAGATCCGCCTGCCTCTGCTTCCCTGAATGCTGGGATTACAGGCTTGTGCCACTGTACCTGCTCCTTAAATTTTTTAAAATATGAGAGTTTTTGTTTGAGACAAAGTCTGTCTGTATAATTCTGACTATCCTAGAACTTGCTCTGTAGCCCAGGCTGGCCTCAAACTCACAGAGATGCACCAGCCTCTGCCTTGAAAGTGCTGGGCTGGAGAGATGGCTCAGTGGTTAAGAGCACTGTCTGCTCTTCCAAGGACCTAGGTTCAATACCCACACCCACCTGGCAGCTCACAACTGTCTGTGCTTCCAGTTCCAAGGATTTTCACACCTTCATACCAATGCACATAGAATATAATTAAATACATTATTAAACAAAAAATAAAGATGTGTGCCACCAACTAGTTGATGATGGTGCACACATTTAATTCCATCTCTTAGGAAGCAAAAGCAGGCAGATTTCTGTGAGTTTGAGGCCAGCTTGGTTTACATAGTGGGTTCCATCCAGGCCAGCCAGGACTACATCCTGAGACCCTGTCTCAAGAAACAACAAAAAAGAAAAAAAAAAGTACACAAAATTGAAAGATAATAATTAGAGAAGGGCAAAAAGAAAATATAGGGAAGGGCAAGCCAATATTCTAGACTAGCATTCTCAACCCGGGGTCATCTAAGGCCGTCAGAAATATCAGATGCTTTACATTATGATTCATAACAGGAGCAAAATTACAGTTAGGAAGTAACAGTGAAAATAATGTTATAGTTGGGGGTCACGGCAACATGAACTATATTAAAGGGTCACAAGCATTAGGAAGGTTGAAGACCATTGCTCTAGACGGACATTATCTATTCTTGATGGCTCTGTACTCGTGTACTTAAAAGATCCTGAGCCTTGTCTCGAAAAGCAAAAAATAGAAAACAAAACAAAAAACTTTAGCTGAGCAGTGGTGGCACACACTTTTAATCCCAGCACTCAGGGGAGGCAGAGGCAGGCGGATGTCTGTGAGTTCAAGGCCAGCCTGGTCTACAAAGCAAGTCTAGGACAGCCAAGACTACACAGAGGAAACCCTGTCTCCTGGAAAAAAAAGAAAAGAAAAGAAAACTAAATTAAAAAAGTTTATAGTAGATATTAGGTTCTTTGTATGATTGGTAAACTATGAAAACCCTAATTGTTATATATTTGGTTTGTGCAATACTCAGAAGTCAGAAGTCCCCTTACCACAGATACCACCAGCTGTTGTGAAGCAATGTAAATGGAATTTGAAGAAGAATTCTTTCCCTAAAAATGTTTTTGAGGAATGTGGTAGGTAAGTGTTCTATACTCAGCCTTGCATGTATTATGGATATTTGATAAAGCCCAGGCAAGCCTCACACTCACTCTCTAAGCTAAAGTTGGCCTTGAATTTCTGATCCTTACGTACCTATTTCTGACATTCTAGGGAAATAACAGCATGTGGCTTGTGTACACATTATCTATTGGTAACCCTAGGGCGGAGGATGACAGGAAGTTTTTTGCTTTGTTCATTTTATATGAGTAGAGGTCTTATCTGCATAGTTTTACAGTTAAAAATGATCCCTTTAAGTAGCTTTGTGTAGAAAGGATTAGTTGAAGAGCAATGATCACACATACATAAAGGTTGTACTGAAGAAGGTCATGGTGTCAAGCCCCAGTATCACAGCATCCCTATGATAGCTCAGGGCCATCTTTCCTTTGCATTCCAAATGCTTGTGTCTAGCTTGAAAAGAGTCTATTCCTAAGAATTTGCCGAAAGTTTTTTCCCCCCGCTGGATTTTTGCAATATGGATAGGGAAGTTTTTAAAAATTAATTAATTTACTTAATCACTTTACATCCTGGTCATAGCCCCATCCCTCCTTGCCTCTCAATCCCACCTTCCCTTCCTCTCCTGCATCCTCCCTCCCTAATTCCTCAGAAAAGGGAAACACCCCTACCCGCTCACCCCAGATCATCAAGTCCCATCAGGACTGAGCTTGTCCTCTTCCCCTGTGGCCTGGCAAGGCAGTCCCACCAAGGGGAAGTGATCAAAACCCTGACAGCAGAGTCAGTGTCAGGGACAGCCCCTGTTCCTTATAGGGAAGTTTTTTCCCTCCCTAGAGGGAAGTTCTTTGACTAAATTCCGGCTTCCTTATGAACATGGGAAGAAAGTGGTTTCCAGGTAATCTGCTGATAAGGAGGTGTTGTTTTGTGGCTGTGTGGATAGTCACTGTTCTCACAGAAAGGAAACTAAGGCCCAGAGAAATGTGGAAAAGCTTGTCTTGAGCTCTGAGAATATTTAAGTGACATTTCATTGTTATTCCTGGTGTTCTAGTGAATTGAACTTCTTTTTAAAATATTTATGAACAAGGACAACAACAATAGACATGCTAGTGTGGACAGAAGACAGTCACAAAGCTTTAATCCTATACTAAGAACTACAGACAATTAAGGAATGCTGAGAGTAGGAGAGATAGTCTTTCCTGTCGAAGAACATATCAATTGGTTATCCAGTACCAAGTGGTCAGCCCTGAAAATATACATACAAGTTATATCACATAGACTGAACAGAATGTACTTATGTGTTTTATATATATATATATTTGAAAAAGAGCAAGGAGGGCTATATGGGAAGATCTGTTTGGGGTAGGGGAGGAAAGAAAAAGGAGAAATGATGTAATTATATTTCAAAAATAAAAAATTAATAAAATATTTATTTATGTTAGTGTGTGGATATGTGCACATGGCTGCAGTGATCTGCAGGTGTCCTTCTCCTTTTCTGCTCTCTTTTTCCTTCCTTTTTTCTCCTTTCTCCTTCCTTCTTTCTCCTCATTCTTCCTTTGGGTTTGTCTCTTCACAGAGCTCCACCTGCCTCTGCCTCCCAAGTGCTGGGATTGGTAAAGGTGAGTGCCACCATCACTCAGTCATTCCACACTACCTTTGAGAAAAATAATGATATTGTATCTGCTGTGGCTGGGAACCCTCCTGTTTTCTCTTGAAGGAAGTTTCAGAAAAACACACCATGTCTTAGTGCTAGGTACATATTAACCAGTGTACACTCTTGTGAAGGCCACAGTACTCATAGGGATCTTTGTTATCAAGAACATAGGAGGCGGGCTAAAGAGATGGCTCAGAGGTTAAGAGCATTGGCTGCTCTTCTGGAAGCCCTGAGTTCAATTCCCAGCAACCACATGGTGCCTCACAACCATCTATAATGTGATCGGATGCCCTCTTCTGGCCTGCAAGTGTATATGTATACATAATAAATAAGTAAATACATCTTTTTAAAAAATAAAAAAATAAAACATAGGAGGCAGGGTACTGGTGGCCCACGCCTTTGATCCTAGCCCTCAGAGAGGCAGAGGCAGGCCGATCTCTGAGTTTGAGGCCAGCCTGGTCTACAGAGTGAGTTCTAGGACAGCCAGGGCTACAGAGAGAAAACTTGTCTCAAAAATAAAACAATTTCACCCAAACACAAAAGATTATACCTTCTCAGCACCTCATGGAACCTTCTCCAAAACTGCTCATATAGTAGGTCACAAAGCAAGCCTCAATAGATACTAGAAGATTGAAATAATACCTTGTATCCTATCAGATCACCATGGGCTAAAGCTGGACTTTAACCACAACAGAAATAACAAAAAGCCTACATACACATGGAAACTACACAACTCTCTACTCAATGACAACTGGGTCAGGGAAGAAATAAAGAAATTAAGGACTTCCTAAAATTCAATGAAAATGAAGGACCAACATACCCAAATTTATGGGACACATGGAAAGCAGTGCTAAGGGAAAATTCATAGCACTAAGTGCCTTCATAAAGAAATTGGAAACATCTCATATAGGCAACTTAATGATACATCTGGAAGCCCTAGGGAAAAAAGAAGCAGAAACACCCAAGAGGAGTAGACAGCTGGAAATAAAGTTGAAGCAAGATCAGATAAACAAATTAAATAGTCCTATTTCTCCTACAGAAATAGAAGCAGTCATTAAAAGTCTCACAACCAAAAGGGGAGGGGGAAGCCCAGGGCCAGATGGTTTCAGCGCAGAATTCTACCAGACCTTCAAAGAAGAGCTAATACCGATATCTTCAAGCTACTCCACAAAATAGAAATGGATGGAACATGACCAAACTCATTCTATGAGGCCATAGTCACTTTGATATGTAAACCTCACAAACACACAACAAAGAAAGAGAATTTCAGACCAGTTTCTCTTTTGAACATTGATGCAAAAATACTCAATAAAATACTCGCAAACCAAATCCAAGAACACATCAATAATATCATTCACTATGACCAAGTAGGCTTCATTCCAGGCATGCAGGGATGGTTTAATATACGGAAATCCATCAATGTAATCCACCATATAAACAAACTGAAAGAAAAAACGACATGATCATCTCCTTTGATGCCAAAAAAGCATTTGACAAAATCCAATACCATTCATGTTTAAAGTTTTGGAGAGATCAGGGATACAAGATACATACCTAAACATAAAGGCTATATACAGTAAGCCAATAGCTAACATCAAATTAAATGGAGAGAAAATCAAGGAAATTCCTCTAAAATCAGGGACCAGACAAGGCTGCCCACTTTCTCTATATCTCTTCAATATAGTTCTTGAAGTTCTAGCTAGAGCAATAAGACGACAAAAGGAGATGAAGGAGATCTAAATGGGAAAGGATGAAGTCAAATTATCGCTATTTGTAGATGATATGATAGTATACATAAGTGACCCCCAAAATTCCACCAGAGAACTCTAGCTGATAAACACTTTCAGCAAAGTGGCTAGATACAGAATTAACTCAAAAAAGTCAGTAGCCTTCCTGTATACAAATTGCAGTCATTCTGAGAAATTAGGGAAACTACACTCTTCACGATAGCCACAAGCAATATAAATAAGCTAGGAGTAACTCTAACCAAACAAGTGAAAGACTTGTTTTTAAAAAAAAAAACTTGAAATCTCTGAAGAAGGAGATTAAAAATGACATCAGAAGGTGGAACGCTCTCCCTTGTTCGTGGGTTGGGAGAATTAACATATTAAAAATGGCCATCTTACCAAAAGCAATTTACAGATTCAATGCAATCCTTATCAAAATACCTACACAAAATTTAAAAGACATTGAAAAATCAATTCTCAATTTCATATGGAAAAACAAAAAACCCAGAATAGCTAAAACAATCCTGTACAATAAAAGATCTTCCAGAGGAATCTCCATACCTGATCTCAAACTGTAGTGTAGAGCAACAGTAATTAAAACAGCATGGTACTGGCATAGCAATAGACTGATGACCAATGGAATCTAATCGAAGACCGAGAAATAAATCGACACACATATGGACACTTGAGTTTTTACAAAGAAGCCAACTCTATTCAATGGAAAAAGGATAGCATCTTCAACAAATGGTGCTGGTCTAACTGGATGCCTACATGTAGAAAAACGCAAGTAAATCCATATTTATCACCATGCACAAAACTCAAGTCCAAGTGGATTAAATACCTCAACATAAAACCATAGACACTAAATCTCTGTGAGGAAGAGCCTGGAACTCATTGGCATAGGAGACAACTTCCTGAACAGAACTCCATTAGCCCAGGCTCTAAGGTCAACAATTAATAAATGGGACCTCATGAGGCTGAGAAGCTTCTGTAAGGCAGAAGACACTGTCAACAGAACAAAGCAACAGCCTACAGACTGGGAAAAGATCTTCACCAACCCTACATATGACAAAGTCTAATATCCAAAATATATAAAGAGCTCAAGAAATTAAACACCACCAAACCAAATAACCCAATTAAGAAATGGGGCTCAGAATTAAACAGTATTCTCAACAGAGGAATAGCAAGTGGCTGAAAAATAAAGAAATGCTTAGGCTGGAGAGATGGCTCAGAGATTTAAGAGCACTGCCTGCTCTTTCAGAAATCGTGAGTTCATTCCCAGCAAGCACGGTTGGCTCACAACCATCTATAATGAGATCTGGTGCCCTCTTCTGGTGTGTATATGTAATAAATAAAAAAATTTTAAAAGCCTGGTAGAAGTCTGCACTCAAGTCATTAAAAAGAAAGAAAGAAAGAAAGAAAAGAAATGTTTAGTGTCCTTAGTCATCAGAGAAATGCAAATCAAAACAACTCTGAGATTCCATCTTACACCCATTAGAATGGCTAAGATAAAAAAACTCAAGTGACAGCATATGCTGGAGAGGTTGTGGAGAAAGGGGAACACTCCTTCAATGCTGGGGGGAAGTGCAAACTTGTAAACCCATTTTGGAAATCAATCTAGCACTTTCTCAGAAAACTGGGAATAGGGCTACCACAAGACCCAGCTCTTCCACTCCTTGGAATATACCCAAAAGATGGTCCACAACACAATAAGAACATATGATCAACTATGTTCATAACAGGCTTATTCATAATAGCCAGAACCTGGAAACAACCTAGATATCCCTCAATTGAAGAATGGATAAAGAAACGGTGGTACATATACACTATAGAATACTACTCGGTTATTAAAAACAAGGAAATCCTGAAATTTGCAGGCAAATGGATGCAACTAGAAATGATCATCCTGAGTGAGTTAACCCAGACCCAGAAAGATACACATGGTATATACTCACTTATAGTTGGACACTAGCCCAACAGAGATGTCCCCTGAAAGTCTTCAGTTAACAGGAGATTGGAAGAGATACTAGGACTTCCTATTGGAACTCCAGGTGACAGATGTAAAGGAGAATGGGGAAATAGAGGGATCCAGAGGGTCCTAGAAACCTACAAGAAGACCATTAAGGCTGGCAGATCTGGACGGGGATGGGGGTCGGGGTGGGATCTGCTCAAACTACTGTACCAACCAAGGACAATACATGCAGTAAACCTAGACCCCCTATCCAGATCTAGCCAATGGACAGCACATTCTCCACAGTTGTGTGGAGAGCAGGGACTGACTCTGACACGAACTCTGGTGCCCCCTATTTGACCACTTCCCTTGGTGGGAGACCTGGTGGCACTCAGGAAGAGTAAGCAGGCTACCAGGATGAGACCTGATAGGCTGTGACCATATGGTGGGGGAGGAGGTCCCCTTCTATCACAGACCTAGAGGAGGGGAATGGGATGAAAGAGGGAGGGAGGGAAGAACGGGAAGATAGAAGTGAGGGGACAACAATTGAGATGTAATCTGAATAAATTACTTAAACCAAAACAAAAGTGGGCATCGTGGCACACGCCTTTAATCCCAGCCCTGGGGAGGCAGAGGCAGGCAGATCCTGAGTTCAAAGCCAGCCTGGTTTACAAAGAGAGTCCAGGACAGCCAGGGCTCTGTGTAATAGAGAAACCCTGTCTACAAAACCAAACCAAAACAACATATGAATTACTTTTTTTTTTTTTAGAAGAATAAAGTAAAGCAAATCATAGGAGTGGCTCAGAATCTAAAACTCAGTAAAATTAGTGGAAGAATTTACAAAACCTTTTCAGTTTCTACTACCAATTCCATAAACAAACCAAAGTATTTTTCCATCTGGATGTTGTCTATGCTTGAGTACTTCCCATTTGCCATATCTGGGTAACTTTTATAATACTTTGATCCATACCCCACCTTCTTCAGAAGCCTTCAGATCATCCTACCCCAAAGGAAGTGATATGAATAGCTTGTGACTCACCCTCTGACTGCCCCGTTCTCTTAAAAGTAGTGTACCTGCCCTTGTTTTATTTTTTTGTGGTATTAGGAATTGAGCTCAGACTGTCACACATTATGTAAACACATTACCACTGAACCATATCCCCAGACCCCCAAGGAAGAGTTTCATTATTCCTGTAATAGAATTATAAATGAGATCAAAGAGACAGGGCTAATTTCATACAATTTCTCCAAGAAATATGTAGTGTAGGGAGATAGCTCAGTGGGTAAGAGCATTTGTTCTTAAAGTAAGAAGACCTGAGTTCAACTTCCCTATACTCATAAAAGCCCAATATGACTACTTGTTCCTATAACCCCAGCATTAGACGATGAAGACATGTGTATTCCAAGAGTTTGGTGGCACATCAGTGAACCACATACATATGCACACACATGATACGTATACACAGACACATAAGTAGCATAAAATAATTTATTAGGTATGGTAGGTGTAACACATCATTTCCTACTGTAGAACTATTACTGTGCATTTAAACACTAGTTTTATTGGTAAAAAGTTGACTTTTATGAAATAAACACTCATGTGCGCGCACACACACACATCTTGAATGCTTTTTAAACTATTCCTGGTGTGTGTGTGTGTGTGTTATATGTAGGGGTTTGTATGTGTGTATGCCAAAGGTCAACACTGAGTGTTTGCTTCAGTTGTGTTCCATGTAATTTTTTTGAGACAAGGCCTCTCCCTGATTATGAACCTGGCTGTTTTGGCTAGACTGGCTGGTCAGAAAACCCCTTGGTATCTTTTGGTCTTCACTCGCCTACACACACTCCCGAGCTGAGGCCGCAACAACTAGCTTTTGAGAAATGTTCTCTGGTAGCCTACATTAACCTTGATCTATGTAGTCAAAGATATTCCTGATCCTCTTGCTTCTGCCTCCCAGTGCTGGCATTTCAGGTATACACTACCAACCCTAGCTGCTTAGGTGGGTTCTGAGGTTCCAAACTTAGGTCCTTATGTCTATACAGAAGGCACTCTACTGACTGAACCATTTTCCTAGCCCCATTACTGATGTGTTTTTCTTGAGTTATTATTTCTCTTATGTCTGTATACATAAAAGGAACTTCTGACTTTCAGAGAGTAAAGGGATTCCATTTCTTTAACATTCTGTAACACCAGAATCTATGGACTTCTATAATGGCAAATTCTGTATACTGAATTGTATATAAAGGTCAACTTTCTCAGTGAATGCTTCTTAACTATCACACAGCTGTCATATTCTTACATGATATGTCTATATAATTGCATAAAATCTTTTCTAGAATTGTCTATGACTATTTGAGTGAAACACCATTTGAGGAATACCAAGACAGTCCATTCTTTTGCCGATTTTTACAATGGAAATGGCTAGAAAGGTAGGTTTTAATTTAATACTAAATAAAATTAGTAACTTCTCATAATATATACTATTTGATGTTTTTTTTTTCTTTTTCTTTTTTTTTTTCTTTTTCGAGACAGGGTTTCTCTGTGTAGCCTTGACTGTCCTGGACTCGCTTTGTAGACCAGGCTGGCCTTGAACTCACAGCGATCCACCTGCCTCTGCTGGGATTTATTTGATGTTTTCTACCTGTCACAATACTACTGGAAATCTTGAGTTGTATATATTATTTTACATAGAAATCTTTAATAGGTAGAATATATAATTTCTTCTGTTTCAGTGGACCCTGTTCTTTCTCTTTAAAATGGTAGCTAACTTTCATGGTGCATGGTTAGAAAATAAAACATATTTTGGCTTTTAAAGCCTCTGTTCAAATTCTTTTTTTAAGGATTTTATTTATTTTATGTATATGCGTACTCTATCTGCATGTACACTTGCATGCCAGAAGAGAGTTAAGGGTATAAATGGTTGTGAGCCAACATGTGGTCTGAAAAAGCAGACAGTGCTCTTACCTGCTGAGCCATCTCTCCAGCCCCCCTCTGTTCAAATTCTTGCTAGCTGTGTGGCATCAGGCAAGTGACTTAACCACTATGAAGCATAGATCCTTTTTCTGTATGGAGATACTTACATGCCATTCTTAAGGTTTCTATTACTGTGAAGAGACACCACAACCATAGCAACTTTTTTTTTTTTTTTTTTTTTTTTGGTTTTTCGAGACAGGGTTTCTTTGTGTAGCCTTGGCCATCCTGGACTCACTTTGTAGACCAGGCTGGCCTCGAACTCACAGCAATCCGCCTGCCTCTGCCTCCCGAGTGCTGGGATTAAAGGCGTGCGCCACCACGCCCGGCCCATAGCAACTTTATAAAGGAAACCATTTAATTGTGGCTTTCTTAAAATTCTGAGGTTTAGTACTTACCTTTGTAGGAAGCATGGCAGTGTGTAGGCAGACATGGTGCCGGAGGGTAGCTGAGAATCCTGCATCTGGATTGTCAGGCAGTAGAAAGACAGGGTGATACTGGGCCTGGATTGGGCGTTTGAAACCCCAAAGCCCACCTCCAGTGACACACCTTCTCCACCAAGACCACACCTACTCCAGCAAGGTCATATCTCCCAATAGTGTCACTTCCTATGAGCCCATGGGGGCTGTTTTCATTCAAACCACCACAGTACTCTATGTTGCTTGACTCTAAAAGGAGTGCCACAAAAGCATCAGCTGCTATTAGGACTATCATTATTACCATTTCTAAAATGATCATTGATTGTTTAAATAATAGTTGATGTACTTCTTTCCCCTCCACCACCACCACCCCTTTTTTGAGATGAGATTTCATTATGTAGTCTGGTTGGTCTGGAACTTACTCTGTAGACCAGGCTGGCCTTAAACCGAGATCTGCTTGCTCTACCTCCTCTGAGTACTGGGATTAAAGTATGCACCACCATGCTTAACACACACACACACACACACACACACACACACACACACACACACACACACACACACTTCTTTTCTTGGGAGGTTACGTTTTGAAGTACTTTACTTAAAGGAAAGTGTGCTATTTTTGTGTAGTTTTCCTCAGCAACCTTTTGACAGGTTGGAAATTATGTCAAAGATTGTTCCATGAAAAAAAATCATTCCGGGCTGGAGAGATGGCTCAGTGGTTAAGAGCACCACCTGCTCTTCCAAAGGTCCTGAGTTCAATCCCCAGCAACCACATGGTGGGTCATAACCATCTATAATGTAACCTGATGCCCTCTTCTGGCCTACAAGCAGACAACACTGTATACACAATAAATAATAAATCTTAAAAAAAAAAATCATTCCATGAGCTGTAAATATACATATTTCCTAGAATGGGCTGCTTGCATACTTATCTCAGAGAGGAAATTGAGCTGTTCTGTGTCTTGTGTTAGTGTCTTTAATACATTTTAGATGTGCTTGCTTTTCTGAGTAAATAGTTGAGAGCTGTGAGTCCTGAGCATAGATGCCTTTGTCTCGGGCACATGGGCCAGTAGATAGAACTAACCCCAGCTCTAGGTAGGCTTTTCTATTTTAAAATAACGATGCAGGCCAGGAGAGATGGCTCCGTGGTTAAGAGCTCTGACTGCTCTTCCAGAGGACCCAAGTTCAATTCCTAGCACGCACCTCACTGCTCATGGCTGTTCTTAACTCCTGTTACAGGGGATCCAACACCCTCATACAGACATACATGCAGGCAAAACCCAAATACACATAAAAATATAAATAAATAAAAATTTTAAAAAGTGCAATGTGAGATCTGAAACTTTTTTTTTAATTGTTTAGGCTGCCAGTAACAAAGAACACATTCAGGCATTACAGAGTTCTAGGAAAAGGTGGATTCGGAGAGGTGAGTAACCTGTGCCAGTTATGGCAGTAATCCTGTTAGAGAGCTACCTGGTCACACACACACATGAGATCATGTAATGTGTCAGTTTGCCAATACATGAAACTCCTTATTGTGCATTTTGAGAATAGTTTCAGGCAACTTGAAATGAAGGTGGATGTTTGAGCAAAAGGTACTTTGCTTTAAGCTTTTGTTTTGTTTTATATATTTTATTAATTTATTCATATCACATCTCAATTGCTATCTCATCCCTTGTATCCTCCCATTCCTCCCTCCCTCCCATTTTCTCTTTACTCCCCTCCCCTATGACTGTGACTGAAGGGGACCTCCTCCTCCTGTATATGCTCATAGGGTATCAAGTCTCTTCTTGGTAGTTGTTTCAGCTTTAAAACAACAACAAAACAAAAACAAAAACCCCAACAACAACAAATCTCTTATCTTTTTTACTTCACTTTCCACTTTCCATTCTGACAGAAGCTATTTTTTTCATGTTTGGTGTTCAAGTTAGGCAGTTTGTTGAGATTGAAATTTTTCTGAAAATTTTATTTAGGACTAGCTCTAAAATTTGTTGTATAGAATATGAATTACTTTTAAAGAGATGAAGTCTCACTAGCTTATCCAAATTAGCATTATACTTCTGGGTTCAAGCACTCCTATTGCCTGTAATTGGGAAGCTGAGTTAGGAAAGGAAGATGGCAAATTCTAGACAAGCCTGGATTGATTGACTGCATACTGAGACTCTGAGAAAGACAAAGTGTCCAGATCTAGGGATCTAGAACACAGGATAGCTCTAGCCTCACATGTGCAAGGCTTTGAGGATGATTTCCAACACCTTTAACAAAGTATTTTATTTTATTAAGATTTATTTAAGCTGGGCGTGGTGGCGAACGCCTTTAGTCCTAGCAGTTGGGAGGCAGAGGCAGGTGGGTTGCTGTGTTCGAAGCCAGCCTGGTCTACAAAGCAAGTCCAGGACAGCCAAGGCTGCATAGAGAGACCCTGTCTGGGGACAGGGCAGGGGGCAGAGAGATTTATTTATTTATTACTTAGACAGTGCTCTGCCTGCATGTACACTTTCAGGCCAGAAGAGGGCACCAGATCTCATTCTAGATGGTTGTGAGCCACTGTGTGGTTGCTGGGACCTGAACATCTCTCCAGCCCAAGAAAGTATTTAAAAAGTGTGAATTTAGCCAGGTATGATGGCACACACCTGTAATCCCAGCACTCAGGGAGGCAGAGGTAGAGGGATTGCTGTGAGTTTGAGGCCAGCCTGGTCTACAAAGTGAGTTCAAGACAGCCAAGGCTACACAGAGAAACCCTGTCTAGAAAACCAGAAAACAAAACAAAATAAAAAATGTGTAAATTTAGAAAATCCTAGGGAAGCTTCACACAGATTAATGAGGGGGGGGGTTTAAATATGATGGCTGTTCTGGATCGAGATCACTTGTAGCAGCAAGATGAGAACAGCACGCAGTTCTGTTGTGATAATTTAAAGAGATGTTGATTGCCCCATTAATTATCTAGAGTGATCACATTTAGCCTATGATTTCCAAGTCCACATGAGACAAGCAAGCCATTGGGAACTCACACTTTTTAAACTCAGAAGCAGGTTGCATCTCCCAGGTATGATGTAAAGCATACAGGCTCTTGAATTCTACTTTAGAACAAAAGCAGAATCTACCAGCATTGCCTCAAAAGTAATTTAGGAAGCCAACTTCAGAGTTACTATCCTCCGCTGAGCTGTCGGCCATTTGCATATTGAGGTGAAGAATGTGAGCCAGAACTATGTCACTTCCTTTTGGAGGTGTACCCCTGGCACAGCTGGGGACGTGCGTAACTTAGAGGTTGGCCTTTAAGGGGTCATTCCTCGCTGTTATTCTTGATATCCAGGTGTAAAGCTTTAGATTTTACCAAAGAACAGGGGAAAAGTTGTAGGGAGCTAGGTCACATGTTTATAAGAAATTAAATTCTGTGATTTAAGGTTGGTTCAGTAGGATCACATTAGTACTTTAATCACTGTGAAAGACTTGATATAGATAGAGTATATTTGGATACATTTACTTGGTTTTTCAAACATGATTAGATGTATAAATTAACTATGATAGCTCTTTGCAAACTTTTTGTGGTTATGGTAGGCGCTAAGTCAAGGCCCAGAGGACAATGTGCACTCTGCTTCTACTCTGAGTGTCCATCAGAGGCTCCTTACTAAGCCAGTCGGGACAGTGGCAGTTCCCCTTTAGCCCAGTTCCTAGCATTAACACCTGCCCATCCCCATGAGCTTAGAGGGCAAACAGCATTTACTTATTTTGCCACCAAGAATTCTCTAGCTTATGTTTTAAGTGTATAAAGTCAGTCTCCAGCTTCCTAAGGCAAGTGCAGCAGAAAGCACTTGGGTGCAAGACTGCTTCCAAAGGTAGCACAGTACTGAAGAGCTGTGTAAGCCCCAAGTCAAGTCTTGCTTGCCATTTTCAGTTGTGTGATCTTGGTCGACATCGTGACTTCATCTATGGCAGGAGAGGACCCTGCTTTAGCCTCCTGAATACATGGACCCATTGTACCTAGACTTGAACTTTTCAGTTAAAAAAAAATTCAGGATTGTTCAAATTTTATGTTCTGATTTTTTGTTTGTTTGTTTGGTTTGTTTTTGTTTTTGTTTTTGTTTTGTTTTGTTTTTCGCTTTTATAAGAATCTAAAGACCTATCAGGACATACTTAAGTAGACTCAGCGTGAGCACATAAAAAAAGGTTCCATTTGCATCTTGATAAAGCACACTGTTTCATTCACTTCACTCCCCAGCAGCTACTGTTGACAAGAAACTGGGAGTCAGAGGGAGATCTGGCTGAAAACTTTGTTTTTAATACCAAATGGCGTTGGCTTATCACATGCTGTGTCCAGACTTTACCAGGAAAGATTATCATAGAGAAAACAGTTGATTTCATATGCCCTAAAAAGGCTAGGTATATGTAAACCTTTTTCCCCCTTGAACTAGGTTTGTGCCTGTCAAGTACGATCTACAGGAAAAATGTATGCCTGCAAAAAACTAGAAAAAAAAAGAATAAAGAAGAGGAAAGGTGAAACTATGGCTCTGAATGAAAAACGAATCTTAGAAAAATTACACAGTAGGTTTGTAGTAAGTATCTTATTTTAGTCATAGTATCAGTTACTTTTCTTGTTGCTGTGGTAAAATGTGGGTCCAAAGCAACTTAAGTAGTAAGTGTTTATTTTGGCTCACAGTTTATAAAGGATACAGTCTGTTACATCACACAGGATGATCTCTAGAGTATGCAGTGACAGGCCACATTGCACCTGCAGGCAGGAAACAGATGTATGAATGTTGATGTAAGCTTGTTTTCTCCCTTTGTTCAGTATGGGACCCCCAGGTCATGGGATGGAGCCTCCAATGTTCAGGGTAGATCTTCCCTCCTGAGCCAAACCCTTCTAGAAAGACCCTCCCAGACCCACAGGTCTGATTCTAAATCCCATCAGGATGACAAGAGTTAACCATCACAGTCTTCCCCTATATATTGTTTGAGTCACAGCATCTTGGTCATCAGTCCTGTTGTAAACTTTGATTCCAGTTATGGACTCAGGTACTGTTTTCTTCATTGAGTTTTTGTGGAGGTTTGCTGGCTTCTGTTGGAAATCACTTCATTTTAAAAATGATGTCCCTCTGATTTAGGCTTGGCAGGCATACGGCAGTGCTGATCCTGCTGTTGATTTGTGACTTGTTGCCAGTTTTATGCTGTCAAGTCTTCACACCTTGATGGTTTGTGATGAATGCTTTTCTTCCTCATGATAGCCAAGCTCATGTGTTGGCTGCCTCACGTTGACCAGCTCTGGCCCATCAGCATGGTGACTTTGATGTACTTAAAGGTTCTTTTGTTAGTGCTCCTAAAGTGGACCTCCTCTCTCTTCTCTCTGATCTCTGTCTCTTTCCCATTTTTTCTTCCTCCCTCCCTCCCTCCCTTCTATCTTTCTTTCTTTCTTTCTTTCTTTCTTTCTTTCTTTCTCTGTGCCTGAAGTGTTTGACGTTGGACCCTCAACTACAATACTCCAATGGTAGGATCTTTCAGATTCCACCTGTCAGTATTGCAGGTGAGAACTGAAGATGGAGTGGACTGGTGTGAATCAGAAGAGTAATACCAGGCTGGAGGCTGTGATATATAGTGTAGTTTTCCACCCCTACTTATGCTTTGGAACATCTTTTGAAGTATGAAGACTGGTTAAGACAGAGGATCAATGGGCTGGAGAGATGGCTCAGAGGTCAGGAGTACTGTCTGTTCTTCCAAAGGTCCTGAGTTCAATTCCCAGCAACCACATGGTGGCTCACAACCATCTATAATAAGACCTAGTGCCCTCTTATGGGATGCAGGAAGGATACTATATAAATAATAAATAAATCTGAAGAAAAAAAGACAAAGGATGAACAATGGTTATACAATGATTTTGAGTATTAAAATGTACTTCCTTGAAGTCATTTATTTCTTGGTATCAAGGTTAGCTGCTTTGTAGAGACATGTTCTAAACCAGCACTTCTTCACAGCCACCATCTGTGGCTATCAGGATGAGTCTATGTTTGCTATGACAGCTTCACATAGAGTAAAGTGATGATCTTTAATAAAATACACTCATCTTAGAGCTGCTTAAACACATGGTACTACCTTGAAGCATAGGAACCTCAAATTTACCTTTGTGAGAGGGATATAAGTAATTGTGGCTTATGAGACAACATAATTTTGTTTCTATATTTTTGGATTCTTCCAAAGACCCTAGACATACTTCATTTTATCTGTCATTCTGGGTTGTATTTTTTTTTTCCTGTTTACAAATAATCATTGGCAGGTTCTGACCTACCCTTAAGTGCTGGGTAAGGCTACTCAGTAGTGCCTTCACCTGGGAAAGGGTTCCCACTGCCACTTTGTCTATGCACTATGTCTCCTGATTTCTTACCTTTGTCTGCACTTGCCCATTGCAGTTTGTTCTCAGTGAAGCAATACTCTTTTGAAGAGTTAAATTGTTGAAGAATTAAATTGCTACACTTTCCTAGTCAAACTGTCTTCTGGTCATATTCACACTGAGAGCAAAACTGAACTCTGTTCCAGTCTCTGAGGCACTGGGCCCCCAGGCTCCTGCAGCCTCTTCCACCCTACATCCCAAGATGTCCCATCAGGCCTGGAAGCTGGATGTACCCTCTATCTGGAATACGGCCACCACTTCTGCTCACCCTTGAATATCACTCTCTTCTCCTTCTGCATTAGTCAGTCTGTGCGTCACTGTCTGATGCTTACAGAATAGAAAATCAGAGCCCTTTGGTGTCTTGTTACCCACTGGGTCCTGGTACCTAGATGAAGGCTGGCATGATAATAGTTCTCAAGATGATTTTAATATGCATTAAGTGTATATGGGATGGATAATCATTTAGAGGAGGGAGAGAGTAAGGGTCTTTGTCTCTTAAAGCATAAACGAGACATACCATGCAGTTTGACTCTAATCCAACATGTTAGTTGATGATAAAAGTGGACAGCAGGGTTGCTGTGGATACGTTATCCCACCTTCCTCTTTCTCAGCCCTCTCCCCTCTACCTGCAACTTCACTCTCTCCTAGGGTTTAATAAAAAAATATTGACCAAGTTAGATTTATTCCTGAAATGAAAATCAATTAAGATAATTTATCACATTACTAGAATAAAAGGAGAAAACCATATAGTCACTTCAGTAGTTGCAAGAAAAACTTTTATTAAAATCCAGGCGCCATTCAGGATAAGAGCTCTAAGCAAGGCTGGAAAGATGGCTCAGCTATTAAAGGCTAAACTTACAACCACAATGTTAGAGCTTTACTTTGTAGCAGATGTAATATCATGTAGAGCTATTGGAACCCTCCCCCATGACTAGGACACTCCCTCTTACTATCTCTAATTAACATTATATTGGGAATTCTAACCAGTGCAACAAAATAAAGGAAAGGAGTTAGGGTTGTCAGGATTAGGGATAGAACTAAAGAAAGAAGTAAAGAGATGGGTGTAAGCCAGGCGTGGTGGTGCACGCCTATAATCCCAGCACTCGGGAGGCAGAGGCAGGTGGATCGCTGTGAGTTTGAGGCCAGCCTGGACTACAAAGTGAGTCCAGGACAGTCAAGGCTACACAGAGAAACCCTGTCTTGGAAAACAAAACAAAACAAAACAAAACAAAAGAGCTGGGTGTGGTGGCACATGCCTTTAATCCTAGCAGTCCAGAGACAGAGGCAGGAGGATCAATGTGAGTTCGAGGCTAGCCTGGTCTACAAAGTGAGTCCAGGACAGCCAAGGCTACACAGGGAAACCCCATTTCGAAAAACAAAACAAAACAAAACAAAAAAAAAACAACAACAAAAAAGAAAGAAGTAAAAGATTCTCTTTATTTTTATTTTTTTGTTGTTTATTTATTTATTTCTTTTTTGAGGCAGGCTGGGCTCGAGTGCTGGGGTTAAAGATGTGAGCCACCACGCCCGGCTAAGATTCTCTTTATTTTTGAGCAGTGTAGCTGTATGTGGAGACAATCCTTGACTCTATATAACTAACCTAAGATTTAACTAAATGACTGGAAGTGAATCAGCCACAAGCAGTTAGGAGGGGCGTGTGTGTGTGTCTGTGTGTGTGTGTGTGTGTGTGTGTGTGTGTGTGTCTGTGTGTCTGTATGTATGTACTTGTGAGAAAACACCAAGTACATACCTATGCACATGCTTCCAGAGGCCAGAGGAGGAAATTGAGTATCCCTATTTATTACCCTTCACTTTATTTTCTTGAGACAGTCTCTAAGCCTGGAATTTATTGGTTTGTTTGTTGTTTGTTGTTTCTAGTTAGGCTAGCTGGTTAGCAAGCTCGTCTTTTATCCTCTCCACCTTAGGAGTGGGATTACAGGTATTCATGGCCATGCCAAGCTTTTTTTTTTTTTAAACTGGGACCAAAACTGAGGTATTCATGCCAACACAGCAAACACTCTTATCCATTGAACTACTTCTCCAGGCTGGAAATAAAAAGTATATTGATAACATTTATAATAGCACCAAGGGCCATCACAGTCTAGGCAAAAGTTTTACAAGATATGAGGAATTCAACACTTAGAACCGTAAGATGCTATTATAAGAAATTAAAGAATGCCTAAACAGAGGGGGACCATGTTCCCAGACTGGATGATTCAGTGTTGTGAAGATGTTGGTTCTTCTCAGTTGATCTAGAGATTAAATGAGTTAAGTATAACCATGATCAAAATCCAAGCAAGGTGGGTTCATGTGTGCATGTTTACATCTGTGTTTGAGGTGTCAAACAAAACAATAGAGCAAATCTTATCAGAGTCTGAGAATGTAGCTCTGTAGTAGAGTACTTGTCTGACAGCTATAAGACATTAAGTCCAACTAATAGGAATAGGAGAAAGAAGAAGAGTATCATTTATGACCAGGTGCATCAGTAATCCCAACTATTTAGAAAACTGGGGCAGGGGGGTCATTTGATTCCAGTAGCTTAGGGCCAGCTCAGGAAAACCTCATTTCTTCAAAAGCAAAACAAAACAAAATGCATAAAGATAATTCACAAGAAAGGCTACAACTGACTAATATGAAAAAGTATGAGGAGTATTCATTACAAATTAAAACCAGTATTACAGTTCAAGGCTAGCCTTGGCTATATGATGAGTTTGGAACCAACCTAGGCTACATAGTGAGACCCAGTCTTCCAAAACCAAGACTTGAGGGTATAGTTCAGCACCACAAAAAGAAACAACAAAACTCCACCGTCAGAAGCCATTATGCCTTGGTCATCATGGCTCATAACCAAAAGATCAACACCACCAAATGTTGGAGCAGTGTGGAGCAGCAAGATCTTGCCAGCATTACTGAAAGCAGGTGCTCCAGTGTCACACAGTCAGACCGTAGTGTGGCGAGATCAGCATCCACCTCTCTACTCACTTTCCATGCAGAGCTGTATGAGATCTTTGCTAAGTAAAGGTCCATATGATGTGTGTGGTGTGTACTTCTCTGAAGCACATAGTAAACCTAACAGATAATTTTTATTGTTGTTAGTAAATAGAATAAGCCAGCAGTGAACAAGCAGAATTTTTTTGTATATTTCTTTCTTTCTTTTTATGATGCTGTTGTCTTTAGGTTAGTTTAGCCTACACTTATGAAACCAAAAATGCCTTGTGTTTGGTGCTAACCATTATGAATGGAGGGGATTTGAAGTACCACATTTACAACATGGGAAATCCTGGCTTTGATGAGCCGAGAGCTGTGTTCTATGCGGCAGAGCTGTGCTGTGGCCTGGAAGATTTGCAGAAGGAAAGAATTGTATACAGGTAAGAACTGTGCGACCTGACGCAGCCTATGAGTGTTGAAGCCTAGTCACATAAGTCCTGGGTTCCACTGGGAGTGTTCTCTGGCTCATACTGACTGTCATGGGATGGGCAATGGACAACAGGGAGGCCTTGGGTGGCATTCTGAGAGGAGGATTGTCCCTTAAACTGTAGGATACAGCCAGTCAGAAGTGTACTTTGGTTTCCTTTTTAGTCTATCTTTACTCTTCTGAGAAATTGTCTTTTTGAAGCAGACCTTTTTCCCTTACATTGACCAACTGACAGTGTAAACATGAGAAAGTCTTTTTCCAGAATTCTGAGATATTTGACAGCTCTGATAAAGACAGTCATAATGTTCCAAGAAAATAACAGGATCAAGTGTATTAATATGTTATCAATATAGAATTCATTAAGAAAATCAAATTAAGCTGGTGATACACATTCCTTTAATCCCAGCACTTGGGAGGTAGAGGCAGGCAGACCTCTGAGTTCTAGGTCAGCCTGGTTTACAGAGTGAAGTTCTAGGACAGCCAGGGTCACATAGAGCAACTCAAAAATCCTAAATAAATAAATAATAAAATTAAGCTCTGTGGTTAGAATTAGCTTAGTGTAATCAGTATATTTAAATTTTGAGAACAATTAATCTCAGGTGTTGGGGATTTTTTACAGCGAATCTCATTTTGATTGCTCTCTCTGGGGACTTTCATTTCCTCTTCCAGAGATTCACTTGCTTGCCAGTCAATCCCTAATGAGAATTTCTTTCCTAAAAAAAAATAATGTGTGTATGCACACATGTGTTTGTACATGTGTGCATGTTTGCAGAGGCACATGCATGAAGGTCCAAAGACAGCTTTGGGTGTCAGTTTTCAACTTTGAGCTTGTTTGAGACAGAGTCTTTTGTTTGCAGCAGTGTGAATCAGGATGGCTGGCCTGTGGGCTTCTGGGCATTCTCTTGTCCCTACCTCCCATCTAAAGGCATGCACCACCCCCTCCGCCTCCCACTCCCCCTCAGTCTCTGTTTTCTATGGGAAGCAGCTTAGTCCATTGACTTTGTCTCCGTACTGCCTGTATTGCCTCAGTGCATTTTCCAGAAGATCCTGACAAGGCATGTTTGAATGCAGATCTGACCCCATTGCATCTTCCTCTGGTGTAGAACTCTTGTGCACCAGGTGTTCAGACCTCTTATGATACAGCTTCTTACTAACTTCTCCAGCCTTTTTTCCCGACGACCCACATTGATCCCCTCAGCCCTGTTATACGCATGTATTTGTGGTTTCTAGAACATAGGAGTCTTTATTAGCTCCGGTCTTGCCATTGTGTTCCTCTGAGGATGCCTTCTTCACTGCAACCACGAGTCTTCCTGTCAATATGAGGACCTCTACTCATCTTTCCTGAGTTATTCCAGTAATGTCTCTGTCTTAGTCACTTTTCTGTTGCTGTGAAGAGACATAATGATCAAGGCAACTCATAAAGGAAAGCACCTAATTGGGAGCTTGATTACAGTTTCAGAGGTTTAGCCCATTATCAGTAGCTGAGAGCTACATTCTGATCTGTGGGCTGAGAGGCAGAGAGACTAGGCCTGGCATGGGCTTCTGAAACTTCAAGCCTATCCCCAGTGACACACTTCCTCCAGCAAGACCACACTTCCTAATCCTTCTGTCAAAGGGTTCCACTCCCTGGTAACTAAACATTCAAATATATGAGCCTATGGGGCATTCTTGTTCAAACTACCACATCGTCCCCTTCCTGCGGTCATGAGTGCTGTCTCTCCAGCATCCCTATAGTACTCTGGAGGGCGACTCTCAGTCTAGAGTTGATCACACCAGAATGTGAGCTTCTCAAGAGTCCCTGCTCTTGTTCCTGCTATAATAATGGGCCTAAACTGTCTTACACATTTTATAATAAATTGTCTTCCACAGACCAAACACTAGCACTGCAGAACGGATACAACTTGACCTTCAGTCGCTGAGCAAAGGGAAGATTACTACTCTGACCATGATTCTCTAGAGACTAAGGCACCACATCTGAATTGGGGGTGCCTTGTTTGCTATTATTTTGAGGTCACATTGATTTTAGGATCAAATCTGGAGGGTGCTGGAGTCTGGTTTACTCCTGGAGTAAATCAGGTTTATAAAGGACTACACCCTGCTTGCCTTCAACCTCAAGTTGAATTTATGGGTTGCCTGGAGGAACCTTATTTTCTTAATCTTTTAGTATCTAGTGGCATTCAGGCAACACCATAGGGAAGGTATGATTGGGGCATTTCCATGAGAGTTCCCTCTGTATCTACAGTACTTTTTTTTTTTATCCTTTCTGAAACTTAAGGCTAAGGAACAAATGGCACTTTTAAAAAAATGTTTATAAGAATTGCTATGAAGGGCTGGACAGATGGCTCAGAGGTTAAGAGCACTGGTCTGCTCTTCCAGAGGTTCTGAGTTCAATTCTCAGCAACCACATGGTGGCTCACACCATCTATAGTGAGATCTGATGCCTTCTTCTAGCATGCAGGTGTACATGCAAGTAGAACACTCATACATAAAATAAATAAATAAAATCTTTTTAAAAAAAAGAACTGCTATGAACCATATTGTTTTAGGTTTGAACTTCTGCCTCTTACTATATAGTTCTCTCTATATAATATGATTTGGACATCTCTAATTCAAATATTTGAAATTTGAAAGGATCTTAAATCCAACAACCACCTCCCACACAGAGAGAGACAGAGAAAGAGGTACACACACACACACACACACACTTTCAGTTGTGTATGAATATATGCTTGTGTGTGTATGCACATGTACACATACATGTGGGGGCCAAAAATTGACATTGGTTTTCTTTCTTGATCAGTTTCAACTTTATTTATTGTAGCAGACTCTAGGTGAATTCAGAACTCAACAGTTTCAGCTGGTCTAGCTAACCATTTTGCCCTAGGGACAGACATCATGTCTCTGCCCCTTGAGCTCTGGGATTACAGGCTGTTATTATTTCTGTGTACCTTTGATGTTGGTTCTGTATGTCTGAACTCCAGTCTTCAGGCTTATGTGGTAAGCACTTTATTCACTGAGCCATCTTTCTGCCCTCAAAATTTTTTGAGCACTGATATCTTACGTGGAAAATTCCACACTGGATCTCATTTGATGAGTCAAAATCACAGTGCAGGTGCAGGGTAGAAGATGTGGCTCACTGGCAGAATGCTTGTTTAGCATGTATGAGGCCCTAGGTTCAGTCTGCAGTACCACAATCAAGTGCATGTCCACTAAGAGAGTGTGGAATTGCCTTCAGGTCTGTGTATAATATCTGTAAGAAACATAAGAGACTTTGTTTATATCTTAATCTGTTCACAGAGTATCTCATTATGTATAGAAAGTATTTCAAAATCTGAAATTCAAGAGCACTTTCAATTACAATTATATCGAATAAGGGATAATTAACCTGTACTAGGAAGTAAACCCATTTCTTACTTGCTTTCAGAGGCAATTCAGCATTTTGGGAAATGGACTCTGATTAACACCAACTTGCTTAAAGTTTACTGGGCCCAAGCTTCTTAATCAAGATCACTTAACACTCATGGCATTGGGGGCTGCAGAAGTGGCTCAGCAGTTATGGGTGCTTGCTGCTCTTACATAAGACCAAAGTTCAGATTCCAGTACCCACATCATGCAGTTCACATATGACCATGGCTTCAGCACGTAGACATAGATGTATATACATAAATCATAAAGAGAAATAAAAAATACTCCTTAAAGAATTCTTCAAAGCAATTAACCAGGATTGCCTTTGTCTTTCCTTTCCTCTCTTGCCCCAACCAGGAGCACAGCTCTTTCTTGTGCATGTTGGTGTCTAGAAGGCTGGTTATGTGGACAGTAAAATAATTGGGTGATGGGCATAAGCACAGTAAAGATTTATTGTCATCTGCAGAAGTGGAAGCAGATGAACTCCTGAAAAGAGGATCATGTAGTATTTGAAAGGGAGGTTGTTAGAACTCACTTGGTAAGACACCTGTGTGGGGCTCATATTTGGATAGTTGGGCAGATATCTTGTTATTTTGCCGAAAAATAAGTGTCATAGTATGTGTGAGTTGTTTTTTCTTTGGATGGTACTACCTATGCAGTTCTGCTTGGCCAACTAGGGGCAAACTCTCAGTGACCTGAGCCTGCTCATTGAGATGCAGAGTTCTTGACAGTAGTGTCTCCACTCCCTAAGACAGATTGCAGCTAGGGCTTGTTAAGGTTAACTTGTTTGGGTCTTGCTTGAAGGTAACAGCAGCCTTACCCTATGCTCAACTGCATCTATCTCAGAACAGCATCCACTGCCTTGATGTCTTGAGATTGGAGTACTTTTTAAGATCCTGGTGTAAATTTAATTGAGGCTGCACCAAAGTTCAAGTTACACCAGCATGCTTGTGCCTGCCTCATACTCTTCTCTTAGTGTCATTCTCAAGTATGTCCAGCATTGTTCACACTGTGAGCACAGCAGATCAACATTTCTCTTTAGTGTGGCTCTTGTCTACCCATGCTTAGTCTTTGTTTTGTTTTTTGAGACAGGGTTTCTCTGTGTAGCCTTGGCTGTCCAGGACTCACCTGTAGACCAGGCTGGCTTTGAACTCACGGAGATCTGCTTGCCTCCAACTCCTCGAATGCTGGTACTACAGGCATGTGCTACTGTGCCTGGCCCATGCTTAGTCTTAGTCCCCAGGAAAAGCTGATGACTTATTCTCCTGGGGCACCCATGACAAACAGAAAACCAAGCGTAAAGCCACCCTGAGATGTCAGGTAGGTCTTACATGAGGTCTGACAGGTAATCCGTGCTAGTTCCAAGCATTCTCTCTGAAAAGTATCTTCAGTTCTGCTACCTCATGATCAGTCAAGACTTAGTAACGTGTTGGAAATGAGATTCAGATGGAAAAGTACTATCATCCTTAACAGGAAGAGGAGAAAGAAGAAAAGTAAGCTGGTGTGAAAACCTCCCCGCTATTCCAGGCTGATCATGCCCTCTTGAATCTCATTAAATATTTATCTCTGGCATTTATTAAGCCCTTTCCTGTCTCATTTTTTTTTCTTGATATCATCTCCATTTCTCAGATGAAGAAACTGAATAGTTGGTGCCAAAGTTGTCCCCTAACCCTGAGGTTTGCTGCCGTGAGGCTTCTACACTGCTTACGTGGTTCCTATGCCTCATATCTTGCAATGGTTCTCTACAGTCCATAGGATTTGTTTCATTTTCCAGAACATTTACATATACTTTTCTTCTCCCCAAAATTACATATATGTTGTACACAAGCCTGCAGTTTCAGCTATAAAAAATAAATATAGTGTTATTTTTTATTTTTAATTCATAGATATGCCATACAGTCTATCTTCCTGTCTTAGGATTCTGATTAGGTCATCATTATTCAACCCAAGATGAGTCAAGAGAATGCATCCAGTAAACCCCTTACACTTGAGGGGCTGGAATAGCCTAACTACCAACAAGGGCATATCATATCTCCTCGTGTTGTTTCCAGTGTCCTCTTTGCTACAATATGTTGTGCACAATCTCACAGGTGGTTTGAAAAGCTATTTATTTTCATCAAAAACCTAGAAAAATAAAATTTATAAGGGAAGGTTTGAGAAACAGTGGCCTAATGCCTCGTTGCTTACGTAATACACATCCAATATCTTAGCTTCTCTCCTAATATGTCCCTAGAATGTCTCTGCTTAATTTTCTAATACCTCAAGTGTATTGCTTTGTCTGTACTTACTCTGGAGAATCTAAATGGCTAGAGACAGAGCATATACAGTTCACAGCCATGACATACAGTGGGTATTCAGTGACAGGTGGCTAATATTACTACTTTGTGTGGCATTCCTTATCTAGAGTATGGACAGCCTATCTAGAGTATGTCAGCATTCCAGGCATTTAAGATTTCAATTTATGATTAGTGTTCAGCATGTATTGTTGCAACAGTTTTTGTTTGTTCTGGTTTAGTTTCTGTCACTGTAGTAAAATTCAGGAAGGAAAGGATTTGGCTTACACTCCATGTCACAGCTCATCCCTGACAGAAGTCAGGCCGGGGACTGAAGCAGGGGCTCGGAAGCAGGAGCTGAAGCAGAGACTATAGAGAAGTGTTTATTGGCTCACTTTTCCTTGCTTGCTCAGCTACCACCTTATACAGCCCAAGCCCACCTTTCAGGGATGGCACCACCCATGTTGGGTGGGCCCTGCTACAGCAGTTATTAATTAAGAAGATACCTTATATCAGCGCAGTGGTGGTGCATGCCTTTTATCACAGAATTTGGGAGGCAGAGACAGGCACATCAGTGAGAGTTTGAGGCCAGCATCGTCTACAGAGTGAATTCTAGGACAGCCAGGAGTATGTAGAGAAACCCTGTCTCAAAACACCAACATTAATTAAAAAGAAGACAACTTACAGACACGGCACAGGCTAAACTGATGAGGCAATTCCTCAACTGAGGCTCCCTCTCTCCAGATGACTGGTCTGTGACTGGTTGGCAAAAAGTATCCAGCGTAGTTATTTTATGAAATGCCTACAGTGTTCTCCTGTCAGAGCAATGTTTTTGGTTTATTGTATAGCTGATTATATAAAGTGCCAGGCATAAGGCTAGCTTCTTACATTTTAATGAACCTGTAGATCACCAAGGACCAGGCAGAAATGTACCTGAGTCAGTAGGGCTCAGGGTAGGCTCAGGATTTTCATCATATCTAGAGCCATAGTGATGGCAGGCCACATTTGAGCAGAGCGGTTTGAATGGAGTCCTCTGAGGTGGGAGCTGGGCTAGAAAGGTTAGAAAACCCATGAAATTGTGAAAGTTCCATGTCAAAAATATTTTATAGTAATGTTTAGTGGGGTTTTTAATTACCAGATGCACAGAGGGGAAAATGCTCACTATTCTTGTACCTAGAGAATGAATGCCTATGTGCCCACTGGGAAGCAGCCTCTGCCAGGAGCGCCTGCCAGACCACATGGTCTCCCTTCCCACTCTCTACCCTGGCCCTTCTGCCTTGACAGCAGTGACAGTCACTTTGAGCCTCCTGAGCAGATGGCACCTTGACAGTGACCAGCTGCCTGCTGCTGGCAGGTGCCCACTTTGCACCTCTGGGGTTTTCCTGTGTTGGTCCACTGTCTCATCTTCCTGCTGTGGCATTATTTCTAGAGTAGTGTCCTGCACTCCTAGATTCATACTGTTTTTTGTGTGTTCTAGTGATGTGTCCACAGATTGACAGAGGTACTTAGGGAAGCTGGATTGTCCTCAAATGTGAAGTCGTGATTAAATATAAGTCCTTTGAAATTATTTTTAAATGAATTGTAATGCATTTTAAAATACCCTAACCATAAGACAGAATGAGTGAAGTTCATTAAAGACTAATTGCTTTCCTTACTCTGGGTCTGCATGCAGAATCACTGAAATATCTTTAGCTTGGCAGGTCTATACGAATCAGTCCATTTTATATTTAACATATGTATGATGCTTGCTAAGATAATTCCTTTTGTTTTTTATAGGCATACATCACCATGCCTAGCAATGTAGAGTTTTTGTAGAATTCTTGAGCTGCCTGTAGTTGTGTTTGAAGCCTGTAATAGCTTGGATTGCTCACAGAGGGTGGTTTTACTTTTTGCCCTTCTAGCTACTGCTTTTTGCCATCAAGTTATCTGTGGAACTATAGTACTGACTTCTGAATAACAGCTTCCTGTTGTTTCTTTCCTTGTAGAGACCTAAAGCCAGAGAATATCCTCCTTGACGATCATGGTAAGTGAGCAGAGCCTTTCACGCTTAGGCGTAGACTTTTTAGAGGGGGCACATTTACCTGAAAATTAATGTAGACCTAACCAGTTAATAATGCAGACTGGAAGCAATAACTGAAAGGAACTCTTTGGGATGTGTTCTTTAAAACAAAACAAAACAGATGATATTGCCATTACCTGTATTTACATAAAGGCAGAAATGCCAGATATTAATCATGGATGTTGTGAAATAGGTGAAAATAAACCCAAAGTGATTATTTGCCCTCCTGTTTTTTGCTATTGGGTCATATTTACTTTTCTTTATTCCTCAATCCTCTAAACTTGGTATACTGCCCTCAGTGCTGCCCTCTTATCATATATCACTTGTCACAGAGTGGGGGTGTAGAATGCTGTCATGGGGACCCTGTGGTGGTAGATGGGGGCTGGCCCCCCAGTCCTCTCCTTATCAGCATCATGGATGCCTCTAACCTTGGTGTCTCTGGACCTGAGAACGAGCCCCATTGCTAGGATTCTGCCTGTGTTTACACTAACTAGATTAGCAATACTGAGAGAGAGCTTCTGTCTAGTGATTCTTGATGGCTGAAAGGATCTTCCTGAATAGTAGAGAACAGGAGACAAAGCCAGAGTTAATGGTACAAAGAATAGGCCTGAGTGGCTGAGTACTGAAGGCAAATGTGGGACATTGTCAGCATGTAGCTTTTATCTCTACTTCTGCCACTGTTTTCTGCTTGTTACCTAACTTATGTACTGACCCCATGAAGAGAAAAGGTGCTGAAACTTCATTTTATGGAATACTTAAGAAGTACTTACTTGACTTGGTTGTATCTGCAGCATCTGACTGTAAGCTTATGATTTGTGCTGGGATGTGCTGCAGTACTACTTACAGTTGGCATTGGACTCTCTTTCTTTCTTTCTCTTTCTTTCTTTCTTTCTTTCTTTTCTTTCTTTCTTTCAGACAGGGTTTCTCTGTGTAGCTTTGGCTGTCCTAGACTCACTTTGTAGACCAGGCTGGCCTTGAACTCATAGAGATCAGCCTGCCTCTGCCTCCTGAGTGCTGACATTACAGACATGTGCTACCTTGCCAGTGGCATTGAAGTTTCTTTAAAGGAGGGAGAAGGGGAGAAGACATATTATATTGTAGGACATTGAGTAGTTTAATAGGTGTATTATTGGGGTGAGTTTAAATCCTATGACAGGTATCCTTAAAAGAACATTTTCTGGAAAAAAAGAACATTTTCTGTAATTTGTTCCTTTCATAGGAATTTAGCAAATATTTGTGCTTTCCTATACACAAAACATTTGTATAGTAGAGTTCTCTAAGTAAATTATCTTAATTTCATTACTTCTACTTGTAGTTATAAGGAAATAATAAGTATGGTACCTCTGTTTTTAGTCTGGGGATTATCTACTGTTAAAGGGCTTCTTCAAGTGTAAATACAATTTCTTGCTGTTAGTGAAACTCAGTGTGCTATATGAAAATTTACTACATACGTAAAGATTAAATATAAGTTTTCAATATTGCTATTTTAATACACTTTTGTGTTTTGTAGCACTGGTGATAGAATCTAGAGCCTTATATATCCTAGGCAAGTGTTCTATTACTGCATCAGTGCTTTTTTTCCAGGCAGGGTTTCTCTGTGTAGCCCTGGCTGTCCTGGACTCTCTTTGTAGACTAGGCTGGCCTTGAACTCACAGCAATCGCCTTTCTCTGCCTTCCAAGTGCTGGGATTAAAGGTGTGCGCCACCACCGCCCGGCAGTCAGTGCTTTTTAGATTATAATTGTTACTAAAATGTTACTTCTCTTCATGATCTGTACATTGTGTGTGAACATGCACAGGACACATCCGAATTTCAGATCTTGGTCTAGCTCTGGAAGTCCCAGAAGGGGAGATGGTTCGAGGAAGAGTTGGTACTGTTGGCTACATGGGTAAGTGAAAGATGACTTTGGTGGACCTTATCCTTCCCCTAGGGAGAAAATTAGCTTTTAATTTACTCTAATAGTATGAACCTTATTAATAATTAACAATAATGCACATTAAAATACATTTAAAATATTTGTATTACATTTATTTATCATTGTGTATATGTATATGTACATATGAGCATGCCAGGGAGTACATGTGGAAGTCAGAGGACAACTCAAGTGAATCTGTTCTCTTCTTTCACAAAACTCAAATAGTCAGACTTTAAGGCAAGCATTTTTACCCATTGAACCATCTTGCCAGCCCCTGAAGTAGCACTTTAAAAAAAAAGTTATAAATAACTTTATTTGTTCCAAGGAGCAGGCCAGAGCCCCCTCAGAACTTCTGAAACGGCTTCTTGGTGCCTGCAGCCGTGGTGGTCTTGAGCACATTGAATCGCATGGTCTTGCTCAGGGGCCTGCACTCCCCCTTTAATAGACATTGCTCCCCTACCCGCCCACCCCCCCATAGGCCAGGCTGGCCTTGAGCTCAGAAATCCACCTGCCTCTGTCTCTGACACGCTGGATTAAAGGCTAGTGCTACCACCTCCAGTTTCTTTCCCCTCTTTTATTAAAATTCTTTTCTCATATAATATACTCTGAATACAGTTTCCTCTCTCTCTCTGTTCCTTCTAGCTCCTCCCTGCCTCCTCTCCCAGCCACAGGAGATGGGAACTGGGGGGCAGGGGGCATGGAGGGACAACTGCAAAGCTGGGCATAAGGCTGGGAGAACAGAGAGTTAAGAGACATCTTTTTAGAGCAGTTGATAATATAGCTACAGTTTAACAGGGAAATTTGAACCATAAGTAAGAACTATAGTTGGAACTGTAACAAATGTGTAGTTTTTCAGTTATAAGAGATAAGGAACTCTAATTTACAAAATAATTTGGAAAACAGAGGCTAGAAAAATATCCCAACACCTGAGTTGTCTGTGCAGCAGCATTTCAGCCCATTAGTGCTCGGCCCATGAGTTATAATGACAGCTGAAGAGGCTTCCTTCCCTAAAGAATAGCTGCTTCCTTACATAAACACTGCTACTTTAAAATGTTATCCAAATGTTAAAATTTAACCCAGTCTCTTAATAAACGTTGTTAAGGTTCTAAAGCAATGGTTCTCAACTATCCTAATGCTATGACCCTTTAATACAGTTCTTTATGCTTTGTGACCCCCACAACTATAAGTTATTTTTTGTTGCTACTTCATAACTGTAATTTTGCTACTGTTATGAATCACAGTGTAAATATCTGTCTCTTCTGAAGGCCTTAAGTGACCCTTGTAAAAAAGTAGTTTAGCTTTGCTATGGGGTTGCGACCCAGGGGTTGAGAACCATTAATCTAGAGGGTCTGCACAGTTTCCTAGTCTGTACCCCTTTTTTCCTTCCTTCCTTCCTTCCTTCCTTCCTTCCTTCCTTCCTTCCTTCCTTCCTTTCCTCCCTCCTTCCTTCTTTCCTTTCTTCCTTCTTGTCTTGTTTTTTTGAAACAGAATTTCTCTGCCTAGTCTTGGCGATCCTGGAACTCACTATGTAGACCAGGCTGGCCTCAAACTCAGAGATCTACCTACCTCTGCCTCCCTTAATACTGGGACTGAAGGCATGCGCCACCACCGCCAAGCTTCTACAGCTCTCTTTCTAAAATCAGGAGGCGTGCCTATTGAGAGTTCTGAGTTTATGTGCTGTGTGAGGGCGGAATCAAGCAAGGCCACAAGTCTCCTCATGCAGCTAGCTTCCCATGCATGTGGACACACCAGCCTAACCCACCTGATCCCTGGGAAATTAATCATGTTCAGATTATTGCAAAAATGAAAGACATGATGGGTCTCTCAGATCCTGACATTCCTCCCCTTGTAGGTTTCTGGGGTCTCTTCTGACTTGGAAACAGCTGACGCTTGAGGCACCCATGGGAACATTCGAGTGGAGGGAGTACCCCAGGAGGCAAGCTTTCTCTCCAGTACCATTTTACCATATTACCCACCCTGCAGCAAGCAAATGTATCCAGTATAAATAGACATAGCTTCAGTTATCCTTTACACACCAAAGAATCCAACTGTATATAATTCAGTGGATATTAGTCCACTTACAACGTTGTGTGCCCATCATTACTCATCGCCATTACTCTAATTTCAGAACATTTCTCACTTTGGATTTAATGACCTGTTAGCAACTACTCCATATTCATTGCCTTCTACAACTAGGTTTTTCTACCATGAATTTGAATGTGTATATTCTGAATATTTCATATAAATATAATCATATGACTTTTGACTCTTTGTGGTTTTTTCAGGGGGAGGTGGCCAGTTTCATGACAGGTTTCTTTGTGTACCCTCAGATGTCCTGGAACTAGTTCTGCAGACCAGTCTAGCCTCGAACTCACAGAGGTCTGCCTGCCTCTGCTGGGGTTAGAGGCATGTGCCACCACTGCCCAACTGGTTTCTTTTCTTTCTTTCTTTCTTTTTTTTTTCTTTCTCAAATATGGAATGCTTCACGGATTTGCGTGTCATCCTTGTGCAGGGGCCATGCTAATCTTCTCTGTATCGTTCCAGTTTTAGTATATGTGCTGCTGAAGCAAGCACTGTGATTTCTTTTTTTAATTTAGCTTGTTTTTAAGGTTCTTAGATCATGTTGTAACAAACATTAAATTAATGTTGGAATTAATTATATTATTTAAAAACCAAAATTTAATTTAAAATTTCCTGTGTTTGTTATGTAGCTCCAGAAATTATCAATAACGAAAAATATGCATTTAGTCCTGATTGGTGGGGACTTGGGTGTCTGCTTTATGAAATGATTGCGGGACATTCTCCATTCAAAAAATATAAAGAGAAAGTCACCCGGGAGGAACTGGAAAGAAGAGTGAAGAATGAGACAGAGGAGTACTCGGAGATATTTTCAGAGGATGCCAAGTCCATCTGCAGCATGGTGGGTCAGGTTCCACAGAGGCAGGGAAATGACTAACTCACTCCTTGTAGCTCTTTTGATGGTTTAGAGGACTGTAGTCAAGTAGGTAGGCAGCCTTCAGAAACAGGACAACCACCTACTTTCCGGCTAACAGCCAGACTCAGGATGGGTGAGCTCACCCCAGCCTCTCAGTAACCTACCTCCTTCCTGGTGCTCTTGCCTGGAATTTCATCTTAGGCAGACGATGAGAGCCAATCAAAGTTCCCAGCCCAGACTTGGGAAGTAACTGGGCAACTAAAGCAAAGCAGAGAGAAATTCATGACTCCCCTTCTGTAATGATGGCATTGAAAAAAAAGAATGGTGCCAAATTACTGTTTTCAGAAAACAGCTTCTGAGTCTTGTTCATTGACTCATTTTATGTGAAATTCAAAATAAAAATAATTTCTAATATATTTTGAAATGGGAGAATTATGTCTGCCAGTTTCTTTTCTTTCTTTCTTAAAAGATTTATTTATTTAATATTTATACAGTATTCTGCCTGCGTGTATGCCTACAGGCCAGAATAGGGCACCAAATCTCATTTTAGGTTGTTATGAGCCACCATGTGGTTGCTGGGAATTAAACTCAGAACCTCTGGAAGAGCAGCCAGTGCTCTTAACCTCTGAGCCATTGCTCCAACCATTCTTTCTTTCTCTCTCTCTTTTTTTAGGTCATGACAGGCACTCTAGATTGAAGGCCTGCAAGGGCCAGGCTGACATGTAGCTTACAGATTTGATTATTGTATTAGGGCCTTCATCGTGTGACACAATGATGTCAGAGAGCAAGTCCTAACCCAGAATCACAGAACAAGCCAGTGGCATTTGGGTGCCATCTGCCCTCAGGGCTGGCATTTTTTCCACCAACTGCTAGCTACCTACACACTAAAAATTGTCACTTGCTTACTTTTTTGTTGTTGTTGTTTTGGTTTTTTTGAGACAGGGTTTCTCTGTGTAACCTTGGCTGTCCTGGAACTCTCTTTGTAGACCAGGCTGGCCTCAAACTCATGAAGACCTGTCGGGTCCCAGCCCGCTGGAAAAATCGAATTAGGGTTCACCTGCAAGAGGGAGTGGGGATTGAAAGTAGGATACAGAGATGCGAGAAATAACGAATCAAGTCAGGACATTTCTGATCAAGATTTACTTTGTTGCTGACTAGCAGGATCATATATAGGGCAAGGTTTCCATATATAAAGTGATGGGTGCTAAAAGTTTGTTACTGGGCCATGGGACCCTTCTAGCTTTTCTCCCAGCTAGCCTTGCTTGCGGCTGACAACATTTCAGTGTTTTGATCAAGCTACTTTTGCATTTGGCTTTGCAAATTTTGACTGAGTACTTGCTGTACATGGCTCACTGACAGAGATGTACTGTGAAATCAGAGATAAAACCTGACCCCCAAGGAGCTCACAGTTTAATCTTAGGCCTACATCCATAAGCATGACTAACAGCCAGAATTTGGGTACTATAAACTCAAAGAAAGGAATGAAGGGTTTCACAGATAAAATTCTTGTTAGGCTTGAGGCACTGGGGAAGAAAGTAGAGACTGAGCAGAGGACAGCTTTTTTAAGTAGGCTAGCTTCGCAGTTGGCCCAGTCTCAGCATCCCATGTCTTGCCTCTCTTAAGCCTCAGCCTGTTGTCTATAAGATGCAGGTGAGACAAGATGCTGGAGGGATAAAATCAAGTAATGATGGTAAATTGTTGGTCCGTATTCCTGGTCTTAGTTTGTTTACTGTTTCTGTGATAAAGCACCTTGATAAAAGCAGCTGAAGGGAGAAAGGGTTTATTTGGTTCATAACCACAGGTTACAGTCCCTCATTACAGGCAAGTCAAGGCAGCAGGAACTTGAAGCAGCTAGGCACATCACACCTACCTTCAACAACAAAGACCAATGAATTAATGCATGCATACCAGCTCTCATCTGCCCACCATCATTGAATCCAGGACCCAGACAGTGAAATGGTACAGGCCACATTAAGGGTGGGTCTTCCTGTCTCATTTAATTCAATTAAGGAAACCCCTCACAAGAATGTCTACAAGTGGCTGGGCATGGAGGTGCACACCTTTGATCCCAGCACTAAGGAGGCAAAGGAAGGCAAATCATTGTGAGTTTGAGGTCAGTCTGGTCTAGAGTCCAGGACATCCAAGGTTACACAGAGAAACCGTGTTTCAAAAAACCAAAAGAAAAAAAAAGCCCACAAGTCCTGCACTTGGGACCCTTTTACTCCTACTTTGTTGGTTCAGCCTTAATATGAGTGTTTGTACCTATTCTTTGGTGTGGGGGGGGGTGTTGAGACAGGATTTCTCTGTGTAGTTTTCGCTATCCTGTTCCATAGACCAGGCTGGCCTTGAACACACAGAGATCCCCCTGCCTATACTTTCCAAGGCTGGGATTAAAGATGTGTGCCACCACTGCCCGGCATTTGCTAGATGTCCCTGGGAGGCCAACTTAAAAAAAAAAAAAAGAATGCCTACAAGTAAACCTAATCTGGACACTTCTCTTTAAGACTCCTTTGCTAGCCAGGTATGGTGGCACATGCCTTTAATCCCAGCACTTGGGAAGCAGAGGCAGGCGGATCTCTGTGAGTTCCTGGCCATCCAGGTCTACAGAACAAGTTCCAGGACAGCCAGAACTATATAGTGAGACCCTGGCTCAAACAAACAAAGGATACTTTTGAAAGAGATTGTAGGGGCACATGACTATAACCCCAGCACTCTGCATATGCACATATGCATGTGAGGGTTTCAAGATCAGCTTAGGCTCTATGGCCCTGTCTTGAAAAAAACTCAGTGGCCAAGGAGATAGTTCAGAGAGTTCAAATACTTGTCACATAAGCCTGATGACCTAAATTTTAACTCTGGAGTCTATGCCAAAAGTCAGATGTGGTAGCACACATCTGTAATCCATGTACTCCTGTGGTTAGAATATGTGGCAGAGATAGGAGAATCATCTGGAAGTTTTTGAAGCCAGCTAGCTTGGAATACACAACCCAGCAGCAGAAATGAAAGGCCCTGCCTCAATATGATGGAAGGCAAGAATGGACTCCTGACCTAGAAAATTGTCCCCTAACCTGCACACATTCACTATGGTATGTGCCCACATTCACACAAATACATAAATAAAACCAAAAAGGCGGGGGGGGGGGGGCCGGGAGGCGGAAGCAGAGACGATGCTAGAGACAGAGAGAGAGAGACAGAAACAGAGAGTTAAGTATATACAGTTTCTAGAAGGAGGCTTGCTAAATTTTTGACTCACCCGTCTCTACCCAAGTGCTGAGATTAAAGGGGCTCACTATGAGGCACGGCTCTTCAAGATTTCATCTCTTGATCACTCATGGCAAGACTTGAGTTTTCCCCTTTGTGAAACCATAATCTACTTAGATTCTAAGTCTGAATTTTCACAGTTTGGTTGATAACTTAGAAACTATAGTGGGTGTTTATTTGGATATATGTCCTTTCCGACACCCCTAATTCTTTGGTTGTGTTTTGTTTTGTTTTTCAAGACAGGATTTCTCTGTGTAACCTTGCCTGTCCTGGAATTTTGTAGGCCAGGCTGGCCTTAAACTCACAGAGATCTGCCTGTCTCTGCCTCCCAAGTGCTGGGATTAAAGGTCTGCGCCACCACCACCCAGCTACTTCTTTGGTTGTAAAGAGGACAGTTTTGAGTTTATATTTCTATCCTAATAGCTTCAGTTGATTGTTTCTCTCTTGTGTAGTTACTCATCAAGGATCCAAGTCAACGGCTAGGCTGTCAGAATGATGGAGCTGCTGCCGTAAAGCAGCACCCAGTGTTCAAGGACATTAACTTCAGCAGGCTGGAAGCAAATATGCTGGAGCCCCCTTTCTATCCTGATGTAAGTATGCTAGCCAGAGTAGCTAAGTCTCCAAGAGCACTGATTCCCATAAAAATTTTTTTTATGTTAAAACACACTTGATACAGCCAGCAGTTGGGTTCTGCTATATGAAATCTTCTCCTTCTCCTTCTCCTCCTCCTTCTTCTTTCTTCTCCTTCTCCTTCTCCTTCTCCTTCTCCTTCTCCTTCTCCTTCTCCTTCTCCTTCTCCTTCTCCTTCTTCTTCTTCTTCTTCTTCTTCTTCTTCTTCTTCTTCTTCTCCTTCTTCTTCTTTCTTCTTCTTTTCCTTCTCCTCCTCCTTCTTCTTTCTTCTTCTTCTCCTTCTTCTTCTTTCTTCTTCTTTTCCTCCTCCTCCTCCTCCTTCTTCTTCCTGTATCCCACCACCCCCACAGCTTCAGGCAGACCTTCTTAGTAACTCTCTGGCTTCTAAGCCTGGGGTGTCCAGTCTGTCACTGCTGGGGTAGCCAAACTCCTGTCCTTTTCCCAATTCTCAGTGCCATTTCTGACCTTGGCATGAACTCCCCTTCCCTTTTTTCTCCCTAGACAGGGTTTCTCTGTATAACCACCTTGGCTGTCCTGGGACTTGCTTTGTGGACCAGGCTGGCCTCACAAAGATCCACCTGCCTCTGCCTTCCAAGTGCTGGGATTACAGGTATGTGCCGCCACACCTCACCTTGGTGGGTCAATGTCCTGTTCTGGTCTCAGGGCTGGGTTCCCTGTGCTCACTCCTTACACTGAGTGCACACAAGTTGCTTTAGTCTGGAATGTGCATCCCTCTCTCCTTCTGACAACTACTGGGACTGGAGCTGTCAGTCTGTGTGCTTCTTCATGAGTATGCTATTGGGATAAAAATGTTATGCCTCCAAAAGCACAGGGCCCAACACTTGTCAGTGCCTGGTACATAATATAGGACATAATAACTGTAAACAGTAAATATAGTACATAATAACTGAAATACTGTTGAAAGGAATTTAATGAAGATAGCCTGGACTCTACCTTTAGCAGTCTGTTATAGACACTTTCTAAAAATGGGAAGATAAGGTAAATTTTCATTGTTGGATGAAATTAAGATAGATCTACGATTAAAATATTTTTAGGCCGGGCGTGGTGGCGCACACCTTTAATCCCAGCACTCGGGAGGCAGAGGCAGGCGGATCACTGTGAGTTCGAGGCCAGCCTGGTCTACAAAGTGAGTCCAGGACAGCCAAGGCTACACAGAGAGACCCTGTCTCAAAAAACCAAAAAAAAAAAAAAGATATTTTTATTTGTAAGACTTCTTCAGAACTTGATTGCTTGCTTAATATCAATAATATTTGTTAGAGTGGTAACTGCTTTCTTGGAATTAGTTTCTACTTGACATACTCAGGGCATGTCTACTATCTCCAGAACAGGTCTAGGTGTGAAAACAAAGGGAAGAAAGATAGACAAGGGAGTGCCTCTGCTTGGAGAGACAGGCAGGAAGACAAAGTGACTGGCATTCTAGGAAGTGCTGCCTGACAGTGAGGCATGCATGACCTGGATTTCATATGGCTGTCAGGTCTGGAGATAGGACTGCTAGGTTGAAAATCAGGGAAGACAGGCCAAGGCCAAAGTGGTCTCTCGGATGGACAGGGGCCATCCTTGGGTTAAAAAGATTACCCCATTTGGAGACAATTCAGCAAACTTTGGACATTCCTACTTACAGAATTAAGACTGTTTGTAGGGCTGTATAGGCCTGGGCTTTTGGCCTAGACTGTCCCAAGAGAGGGCCATCCAGTCATTCTACCCTTCACTTTGTGGGATAGGTGAGAATAGAAGCAGTGCTGACCAGACACCTTCAGACTACCACTGTGATCATGATATGCATTCTTTGGGCAACCCAGCAAACAGTGCGATGGCTCCTCAGTACTGTTGGTGTATTTTGCAGCAGTAGAGAAAGACTCCTTGGTTACAGAGTTCTGTGCTTAGTGTTCTTGCTCAGGAGAGCAAGCAAAGCTCTGTAGGTATGGAGGCCTAGGCCCTGATAGCCCTGCATGTTTATCTGACCTCTTGCTCCTGTGGACAGCAGAGCCTTGACCCTAATTCTAGAGGAGAGATTCCTAGCAAGAAGGTTGCTTCTACTTTTCACCCAAAGGCTAAAAAGGTACTTTGCCGGTAGGATGCTCAGTACCAGAAATAGAGTGAAATTGTCCCTAGTGGATCCACAGTCAGTGGTCTCCATGCCTTGTCACAGCTCTCTCTGTGTCTCCCAATAGAAGTAACCCATACCATCCTTCTATAGTTTAAGTCTTTGTAATCTATTTTTATGCTGCAGAAATAAAAGAGATGCTTGTGAGGGGTATATGAACAACGGTTGGGAGAAGGCTAGAACAGAGACACAACAGGATCTGTGACACTAAAAGTACCCTGAGAAAAGTGACACAGGAACTTCTGTGTCACAGATTACATATGATATAAATTAGAAAATTAAAAAAATAAATTAGAAAATTAGTTTGAAAAGAGAGACTTGGCAATGAAGAGGGTGGAGAGGAATATCTGTGGACTTGTTCTTTGTAATTAAGGGAGCTGAGACTTCCTTTAGGAGTAAGAATGTTAATCAGTAGAGCGCTTGCCCAACATGTGCACATCCGGTGTCCAAGTCCCCAGCAGCTGACAATTAAAAACCACAACATCTTTATAAGCTAGATATAGTACCTGGGGTGGTCAAAGCAGTCAGATTGTGAATTCAAGGACAGTCTAGGCTACCTATTCCTGGTTTTAAAAAATCATAACCAAACAGCAAATCAAGAAAAAGTTATTCATATTGTCTCATAGGCTGTTGCCTTTCTTTGTTCTTGGTGCCCAGCCTCAGGCCGTTTATTGTAAGGATGTCTTGGATATTGGGCAGTTCTCTGTGGTGAAAGGAGTCAAGCTGGACAGCAGTGATGACACCTTCTATGCCCAATTTGCTACAGGCTGTGTCACCATCCCCTGGCAGAATGAGGTACTACTCTTTCTAGCACAGTAGGTTTATGCTAGTTTTAACAATGATTGTGTGTGTGTGTGTGTCTGCAAAGTAAATTTATGCAAAAGACTTGGCCATGAGGACTAGATTTTGGGTAAGCCAATACCTTTTCAGCAGTTGCCAGAATCATGGTAGCTACTTTGGTCCTAGCTACAGGAGGTAGGCAAAGATGATCTTGGGATTTGCCTGCCACCCTGGAGTCCGGCCCCCAAAACAGGGCTGGCTCCAGTGGAATTAGCTTTTGGGGGGATACACTTGGAGAAACGAGCAAGAGGCCACTTTATTTCAAGAGGAGATCAGAAACCAGAAGTCCAGGAACGTCTGGGAGCTATAAGGTGCCCCACATTGAGGTCAGGTCCGGGGTGAGAGCTGATAGTGCTGGGAGATCAATGAGCCTTTCATGGTGTCTCCAAAGCTGTTCTGTCCTGTCTTCTGTGCATACAGATGATTGAATCTGGATGTTTCAAGGACATCAATGAAAATGAAGATGGATACTTGCCATCACATAAAAAAGAGAAGACGTGTCCAAAGAGAAATTTCTTCCATAGTCTCTTCAGAAGAGGGGTAAAAAAGCCTTTTGTAAAAGCAAACTGTTGGGGCTGCAGCTGTTCCTTAGGGTAGAACATTTGCATAGTATGAGCAAGGGCTTGGGTTCTGAGAAACAAGGGTGTGAGCATGTGTATCTACACTTCCAATATGTGTGTATATGTAACAAAAGGAAAACATTTTCTAAGGGAAATAGCCCCCTCTTTTTTCCTAGATGGGGTTTCTTTGTGTAGCCCCCTGGCTGTCCTTACGCTTGCTCTGTAGACCAGGCTATTCTTGAACTCAGAGATCCACCTGCCTCTGCCTCCTGAGTGCTGGGATTAAAGGCGTGCACCATCATTGCCGACTAGTTTCTTTTCTTTCTATAATGCTTCATATAAGAAATTTCAGCCTAGGTGTAGTTCACACTTAGGAGGCTGAGGTCAAAGAATTACTGTGAGCTTGAGGCTAGCTTACTGCACAGTGAGTCTTTGCCAGAAGAGAAGGAAGAAGAAAAGAAGAGGAGGAGGAGACGGACAGACAGACAGACAGACAGACAGACAGACAGACAGACACACACACACACACACACAGAGAGAGAGAGAGAGAGAGAGAGAGAGAGAGAGAGAGAGAGAGAGAGAGAGAGATCATATAGTTTAAGAGCTGTATGATTCTATTTAAAGCTTACCTATTTAAAGTCTTCACAATGCTCCTTTGCTGTTGATGGAATGACTGTTCTGATCCACAAAGCAAAGACTTGTTAGCACTGAAGTTGCTGCCTGTTTTGGTGACAAAGCATTTTGCCTAGCTCAAAGGTCAGCTCCCACAAACAATGCTTGTTTAGTCCTCCATTTTCTGATTCCAACTACTGCTCTCTCATGTCCATTTACACAGGAAAGGTAGGTTCCATTCTAAAATTGGATATTGTTTGAAGAGACTTTCTGTAGTACCATTACTCTTTCTCTATAGCTAAGGAAGACCCTGGACTCCTGTCCCCCTGTATCAGCCTCCTGAGTGCTGGGATTAAAAGTGTGTGGCAACACATCTGACAAGGTTAGAAAATAATTTCACCAGCCAGGCGTGGTGGTACACGCCTTTAATCCCAGCACTTGAGAGACAGAGGCTGGTGTATTGCTGTGAGTTTGAGGCCAGCCAGGTCTACAAAGTGACTCCAGGACAGGCAAGGCTATGCAGAAAAACCCTGTCTTGGAAAAACAAACAAAGAAAACAAACAAAAAGAAAATAAAAGAAAAGAATTTCACCAAGTAAAATGTCCCATAAGTGGATTATTTTGCTTTGTACCTATCAATTTTTTTTCTTGTACCTATCATTTTTGAGGAATTTACTAAAAGATGGTTTGATAGGATACTATTTTGTGTTTTTTTAATTTTCATTTTAAAATATTTATTATGTATACAGTGCTCTGACTACATGTAAGCCTACACAACAGAAGAGAGCATTAGATCATATTATAGATGGTTATGAGCCACCATGTAGTTTCTGGGAATTGAACTCAGAACCTCTGGAAGAGTAGTTAGTGCTCTTAACCTCTGAGCCATCTCTCCAGCCCCTGTGTAGTTTTTTTTTTTTTTAAGATAGAAAAACAAGACTTCGGTGGTTGTTATGACCATATTTTCTCTCATAACCAGAGGATAGCTATATGAACTTACCAAATCATTCTATTTCTGAATATAGTTAAGTCCTACCAGGCACCGCTCCTTACTCAGAGCCCATAGTGACATGAGCTGAAGATCTTACCACTGATAGAACAGAGCTGAACAGTGTGGAACACGTTCTTACCATTGCACTGCTTTGCCAACATGTATGCCTGTGTGAGGGTGTCAGATCCCCTGGAACTACAGACAGTTGTAAGCGGCCATGTGGGTGCTGGGAATTGAACCCAGATCCATCTGGAAGAGCAGCCCAACTATTGAATCTGATTTAGCATGCAACAGTAAGAAAGCAACAAAACTCATCTTGAAGCAACATTTCTGTATATAATTAAGCATATGCCTTTTAGAGTCATTTTAGCAATACAAGGATGGAAGTTAGGCCCTTGTGTATACCTGATAAGTAATCTAACAGTGAGCTACATCCCTGCACCCCACTCTCTTTTATTTTTAAAACATTTTTGAAACAAGGTTTCATTAAGTTTCCTGATCTAGTCTTAAATTTGAGATCCTCTGCCTCAGCTTTCTGTGTAGCTGGCAATACATTTAGAATTCCATTTCTTGAAGTAAATAAAAATATATTTAAAGTTTTTGCTTGCCTTACAATTAGTATCTTCTAGAACCTAGGACATTATATCATTTGTTCCTAGGTGTCTTTGGAGATGGTTCCAAAATGCCAAAGTATAAAAGTGCTCAAGTCCCTTTTTTAAGTGGACAGTGTTGATACGCCAGGCACACAAACTTCTGATGACTTTAAATTACCTTGAGATTACTCACAGCACATACCACAGTATACCAATAGTTGTGTTACCATGTGTTTAACTTACACGATTTACTTTCATGACTTTAAAAAACTTTAAAAAAAATATTTTTGATACGGAGTTGGTTGAATCCATACTTAGGGACTCATGGCTACTCAAGCAAAGCAAAGTCATCTCGGCATTAGAGACATGGCTGAGGCTGGCCATTATGCTGTGTGTTGCAGGGCTGCTTGAACATTGTCCCCACTGAGGAGAGGGAGCCAACACAACGCTGACTGTTCATTGTGCAGACCTCAGAGCAAGACCCTGGTGTTAAGAAGGAACCTGTTACATACTCAGTGTCTTGTCCTTTCCATGAATTGTAATAAACACTCTGTAACACTGTTAATAATGTGCTTTCATATATTTTTTACATTAATATCTGCATTTTCTTTTAGTAAAAAGCTGAACTAAAGAAGAAGCCTGAGAATACTGCTGTGTGCCCTGAAACTCCCAAGTGTGGATGTCTTGTGAATTTGAGCAGTTTTCAGAAGTCTTGTCTCTGTGTATCTGTCTGAACACTGTGTAGAACTCTGATTAGTTTTCTCGCAGCCTTACTTAGGTTTTTATTGAACTGTGTCACTTTTATAAATTTTTAGTTCAAAAATCTCTCCCAGAATCATAGATTATTCCTTTAAAAATTAAAACAAAACAAAACAAAACAAAACACAAAACTCCCCTGCTTGCTTTGGTACTCACTCATCCCTGGCAGTCTAGGGTAGACTCTAGGCTCAGCATGTAGTTAAATGTTACCTGAAGCCACACACCATCTTTCTGATGTAGGCATAAAGGTTATTGTGTAGTTTAAATTCTGATTTCCTGCCTAAATGTTGAATAAACTCTGCTCCCCAATTATCCTCCTGTCATGTCAACAAAGCAGCTTACAGTCAATCAATAGCAGGGAGAGAGTAGGGCTGGACTTTAATCCGTTATATTCAAATTCAGCCTCACTCAAGTTCTTCTGGCAAGAGCAGGATAGAGCTAGGTTGTTTGCTAGCCCATCACCCACTACTAATGCAGTATCTGGTAAGTTCTTGTTTCCTTCTGAAGCCTCATGAGCCAGATCACTGACTGTCTTCTGTCCGCATACGTCAGTATTCTTTGTGTACGCATCTTCTTTGATTGTTCTTCACTTTATCTTTAGAGATAAGGTCTTCCACTCACTGAATCTGGTACCCACCAGTTGCCTAGACTTGTTGCCTGTGAGTTCTGGGATCCTGTGTCTATCTACTCCAGTGCTGGGCTTACAGAAGCATGCAACTATACCTAGCATTTTAAAAAGTTAACTTTATTTTTTATATGTATGAGCATTTTGCCTGCATGTATGTATATGTACCACATGTAGGCCTGGTGATAGAGGGCCTTGGTTGTAAAAAAAAGAATTCTTGTGATGTTATAGCTGGCCTTGCTTAAAGCATTTATCAGCCAAATCTAGAAAGGATCGAACAGACAATACCAGAAAGAGAGACCGCAGACTTGCATATAACATTATTCCTTATTCCCACACCTCTATATAAACTCAAAGTATTCCCTCCTTGAAGACTCCCCTTTTCCATGGAAATAAAGTCTCATTTGTTGAGGTCAGATTCTGGTCTCTTTCTACCTCTGTTTCCTTGCTCCACACTCCAAAATCTAACACCTGGTGCCTTATGTGCACAGTCCTCTCAGAAGTCAGAAAAAAGTGTTGGATCCCCTGGAACTGGATGATTGTGAGCTACCATGTGGGTGCTGCAAGACAAACTAGGTCCTGTGCAAAAATGATACAGGCTTATAATTGCTCAGCCATTTTTCTGGCTTCTAACATAGCTTTTTGAAATGAGTGCTGAGAATCTGGACTGAGATACTTATGTTCCTTGTGATTTTTTTCTACTCCCTCTCTCAACATTTTTGTCTTTTGGGCTGCCATCAGAATGGCTCATTAAGCTGTGTTTATAGTATTCAATATTTTTTTCTCCAAAGCTCCAGATTCTTTCACATTCCTCCCATAAACCAGTTCCAGAAGACCAAGAAGCATCTTTATCACCACAACAACCCTACTCTTAGTACCATTGATCTATAGAAGTACTTATATCATTGCTGTGCCAAAATAGTTGGCAAAGACAGCTTAAGGTCATCCAGCCGTACCTTCCCCTTGCATTAGGAGGTCTAGAAAGGCCTGTGTGGAGCGCCTGAGTGGCCCCTTGGTTTTAGTGTTCATTCCAAATGCAATATTGCCTTAGTGTTCTGACTTACAGTTTCAAAGGATAAAGTCCACCACGGCAGGGAAGGAAGCAGCTGCCTCCACTGTCAGAAGAGAGAGTGATGAAATTATGGTGCTCAGCTTGCTTTCTCCTTTTTATTTAGTCTGGGACCATAGCCCATGGAATGTTCCTACCCATATTTAGAGTGGGTATTTTCTTCTCTATTAACTTAACCTAGAAAGACTCTCACAAACATGTCCAGATGTTCGTTTTCCTGATGATTCTAAACACTGTCAAGTTAATAATGATGACTAACCATCACAGTGACTGAGCATTGTTTCTGGTGCAATATACTTATAATGGCTGCTGAGGCGACATGAAATTAGAATTCACTACATTCCCGCACTGGCTGGACGTGCAGAGTATTTCATTGCTACCACTAGATGGAAGGCACAACCAGGGCAGGGTGCATTTGTAAAGACTATAAGGACCCTAGGAATTGAAGTAGCATGGTAGTTCTTTTCTTTTTCTTTCTTTCTTTCTTTCTTTCTTTCTTTCTTTCTTTTTTTTTTGCAGAGGAAGTCCTCAAAAAACAAGCAAGCAAGCAAACAAACACCACTTGGAGGACAAAAAGGCAAAAAAAGGGGCGAAATAACCTCTGACTTAGAGGTAAAGGGAAGTGTTTTTCAGAAACTGCCGGATACAACCCTTTGCCAAAAGACTAGCTCTGTCAGAACTATGCTTGTTTATATGTATAGAAGTGAATGGTCTTGAGCCAAGAAGACTGGAGAGCCACCCATGAGACTAGAAAAACACACGGCTTTCCTCCTAGTGCCCATGCCACTCTCAGTGCTTCGCTTCTGTTCCTAAACATGTAGGGTTTCTCCCATCTCAGCCAATTCTCTAACATCAACTTGGTGTTCTGCACATTACTCAATCCTGACAAGACTCGGATTTAGGCTAAGGTATTCAATAAAGAATGAGCATTGGACACCAGGCCCCCATTAGACCAATGGGCCACTCCATGAACTCCATGCATGCCTTTCTAGGTCTCTCACAGTGTGAGGAGAAGGTGAGGCTGGACTGATACAACAACTGGGATTGTTCTTTTGAGCATCCCTTGTGAAACCATCCCCAAGCTGTTTCCAGAGCCTCTTATCCACATCTTTGCCTCTAAAGCCCAACCACATCCAGAGTCTGCCTAGCATACAGGTATTTGCAAGGAGGAACATAAGAGATTTGGCAGGTAGGTTGGGGTATCTCTTTGTGGTGATTTGGGGTCTTGTAGTTTAAAGTAAGCTGGAGGTAAAAAGGGGGTTGGTTGTATGGTAAATGGATCATACATTCTTCCCATGCCACCAAATATTGGTATTGATCTCTTGGGGGTGGGGTGGAGGTTAAAGAATTCCCAGTTCTCATCTTGTCCTTCAGATCATTATGAAAATCTAGGTAGGAGCAAAGAGTATATAACTTCCAGGTGTTTTTGTGGTAAATTACACTGTATATTATAGAGCCAATTGCTATATGTATGGCACATTCATGTGTGCATATTCTTAAACTATTTGGACATGGGCCTTTATTTTCACTCTTTGCTATACCTTATGACTAGCAAGAAATACTGGGAGACTGGAGGATTGGAGCCTCTCTAAGCTGCCCCTGATACAGTGATGTATGATGCTGGGAGTGAAGCTGAAGCTGCACTGGAGACCCCAGGAATGTGGAATGTTGTAAAGGAATTGGAATCCAGAAACATAGCTGCTCTGATCACACCCAAAAACCTTCTAGGTCTGGGTGGTCTGGATGGAAGTCTGGAATGCACATAAGCCACACACCTTTAGTCCCTCTGGCTGGAGTATAGACATGCCCTTAGTACACACCGTTAATCCAAAGCAATGAAGGTAAAGAAGGAAGCACCCATGTTTGCAAGTGATGTCTACTTGAGGGGCGGACAGTGATTTGACAGAGATAGGATATGCCCAACTCTTACAATTGTGAACAGAGTGGAAAGAAGCTACTTCAGAGCAGTACAGTAGAGTTGAGGGCATAGAGCAGGGTGAAGTAGAGAAGAAGAGAGAAGACAGTACACATCAACACTACAAGAGACAGTACAGGAGGTCTTCTTGTGCAGTACAAGAATAGAGCAGAGTTCATGGAGTTCAGGGGCAATTTTTCCAAGCACAGCAATTCAGTGAGAAGCTGAGAGAAGCCAGATTGAATCAGTCAACTTGGAAAGGATTTTGAGCCAGGACAGCTGAGTTGAATCAGCTAGTGAGAGTTCAGAAAGAGCTAGAAAGGGTGAGCTTATTCAACAGTAAACCTCCAAGATGACAATTACATCTGGTGAATAAAAGTAACTTTTACAGAATGTCTGCCAAGAAAAGCCACTGGCAACAAGTAGAGGCGGCCCAAGGGTGAAGCAAGGTAGCCTGTGGCAGGCAAGGCTACAGAGTCACAAGAAGAGATTTGATAAAATTGTCATTGCAATAATGGAGATTAATTTACCAAGTGTCCAAAGAACAGAGGGGTGAGCTGACAGCACCCAAGAGGTCAAAAAACAGCTCAAGCCATAATCTTCTCTTTACTCTGGGTCTACTTCATGATTCGCTTAAGTCATCTGTCTGCTCTTGATTCTTTTCTATGTTGCTATAGTAAATGACTGTGGAAGGAACTTTTATTTGTCTGTTTCAATTGTCTGGGAGTCTAACTGCCTCTGGATGCTAACCTTAGGCCTGGTCCTGGAAGCTTTCAGCCTCTATACAATCTAACCAGGCCTAGAATGTTTTCAGCCTCTGAGGCTTACTGCTTAATAAGCTCACCCTTTCTTGTTCTTAATGAGCTCTGGACTGGCTGGTTCAACTCAGCTGTTCTGGCTCAAACTCCTCTCCCAGCTGACTTATTCAATCTGGCTTCTCTCTTTAAGATTTATTTATTATGTATACAGTGTTCTGCCTCCATGGCAGAAGAGGGCATTAGATCACGTTATAGATGGTTATCAGCCACCAAGTAGGTGCTGGGAATTGAACTCAGGGCCTCTGGAAGAGCAGTCAGTGCTCTTAACCTCTGAGCCATCTCTCCAGCCCCTCTGGTTCTCTCTTGACCCAGAATTGCTCTGCTTGGCCTCAAACTAACTCCAGCAATCTCTAATCTTCTGGTGTCTTCTCATTCTCTGACTCGTTTGGTCTTCACTCGAGTTGTCTCTGCAACCTGTCCAGATAAAACTGCCTTCCCTCTCTCTGCATTGCCTCTTAAGTAGATTCCCTTTACTCTCCCTTCTCCTGAGAGCTGGGCATATTCTATTCTGTCTCTGATTCGTCACTTTTTTTCTGCCACCCAATTAGACATCACTTTCAAACATGGGTGCTTCCTTTTACAAACTAACTTTACCTTCATAGTTTGGTATTAAAGGCCTATACTATCGGCCTGGACCTAAGCTGTTCTTTATTTGAAACTTGCTCTGTATTTAAAGGCTTGTACCACCACACCTGGACCTAAGCTTTTCTTTACTTGAAGCTTGCTTTGTACCAGGCTAGCCTTAAACTCAGATCTGCTTGCCTTTGTCTCCTGGATTAAAGGTGAGTTTGTATTCCAGCCAGATCACACAGACCTAGAAGATCTTTGACTGTGATCTTTTGCCAGAACAGCCATGTTCTGAATTAAAATTCCTCTACAAATGATCATTTGTCACACATTCCTTGTTGGTAACCTAGAATCAAAATTATTGAAACTGTGTCATTTGGGCACTGTTCCCATTGTTAAAGCTTTAGAGATACAGAGCCAATTTCTCCACTGTATTAAATTCTAATTTATTTTTTGAAGTATGCCAATCTTTTCTGTTAACGTTAAAAAACTGTCTTTTGAAAAGGGATGATCATTGTTTGAGGAGATGTTTCTATTTCTTTAGTGTATACATTATGGAAACATGTAGTACTCTTAAAATATGTTTTTTTATGTAATAGTTAATTTTTTTGAGACAAAGGCTGGCTTTGAATTTACAAAGGTCTGACATTCACCCTACATCTGGCTTGACAGCCCTTCTTATAAGACTTTCTTATCAGATCTTCTATTAGTCTTACAGCAAATTCTAGGCAGATAACTTTCTTCTAGGAATGGCTAGACCTGTATTGCCAAATAGGGTCTCGGTGACACTTAGATTTCCCAGAACTGGTCAAAATTTAGTGTAGGTGCATCTAATAGTATAGCACAAGCTTAGAGAAAATGGAAATGTATTGCGCTGTCATATGTGAAAGAAATCCAGAAATGGGCCGGTAGCTAGAATGACAGCTACAGATCCTTCATCAACCCAGATCCTTCTTGTTCCATCATCCCAGGATATAAGTTTCACACTGACCAAAATGACTACTTTATTGCCAAGCAACATGTACTCATTACAAGCATCAGGAAGAAGGTGGATGCACCCTTTCATTTACAGAAGGCTTTCTAGAAGTAACACTATTTACTTCTGTTTGTATTTCACTGGCCAAGACTTACTTAGGTGATTGTAGTCAGCTATGGAAAGACAGGAACTGTGGTATCTTGGTTAAATGGCAAGTTGTCCAGATTAAAAAAAAAAATAACAGGTCATATTTCTGAATAAAGTCAGAATATGGATGGAACTATATCACCTTGTAATTTAAATATTGAAGCACTAATCCCTTAGAATATCAGAATAGTCTGTGTTTGGAGAGCAGATGGTAACCATTTCTCTCCCCTTTCTGATGGGGCTATGTAGCCAGTATGGCCTGGAACTCACTATGTAGCCAAGACTCTCCTTGAACATGAAATCCTCCTGCCTCAGCTTCTATATTCCTGGGATTATAGGCATACATTAAGTCCTGGAAAGTCTTTAAAGAGGTTTAATCCTTTATGTTTTTATAAAAATGTAAGTAGCTGGATTAAGATCTAGTAACCTCATTTTATCAGAAATTACTTATGGTTTCATAAAAAATTAGGACACAGACACAGAGGGATGATGGTATGAAGCTTCAGGTGGAAGCTGCTCTTCCAACACCTTGATTTTGGATTTTTAGTTTGAAGGACTATGAGAATGTAAATGTCTTTTGATAGCTTCCAGACGGTGGTACCCTGATAGAACAGTGCAAGCAAACCAGTATACTTATCTGTTGTTGCTGAATAAATTACCACAGTATAGTGGCCTAGCAATACATATTTATGACTATCCGGTTTCTGTGGGTCCAGAATCTGGGGCCAGCTTACTTAGGTCCTTTGCTGCCTGCTTCATAGTGGGCAGTCAGGCACCAGTGCTCTCTTATCTGAAAGCTTGGCTCCCAAAGAATCAGCTTAGAGCTTTAATGGTGTTGGTAGGGTTCATTCCTTTGTGGGCTGATGGACCACCAATGTTAGTCTAACCATTAGCCACAGGCATTTATGTTAGTCTTGTCAATTGCTCTTCATCAGTGTGTGTAAGCTGAGGAGATGGTACATAGTTAGCAAGACTAAAGTTACATTTGTAACTTAACAACAATGTGACATCCCATTATCTTTTCCTTGTATTGGTTAGACATGAGTTGCCAGCTGCCCATACTTGGGATCAGGGATGTCATAGTGTAGTGGATGTAAACATGTTTTTGTTTTGATTCCAAGTGTGGGATGTTAAACAGACTTGTGTGAGGGTGTGTGGTGTTTTTATGCTGAAAACAGACTTGTGAGAGAACAGGTTTGTCCACCAAAAGAGGAACTGCATCTTCAGGGGCATGGTCTTTGCCAACTGATAAACATCTGAGTATACATATATATGCAAAACAAGAGGCTTGGCTTTTTGGTCTTGGCTGTTCATCACTCCACTTCAAGACGCTCCTAGAGAGAACCACCCCAGCAAAGGCGTCAAGGCTCCAGGTTCCAGCTGCTGCTCCAGGCTCCAGCTGCTGCTTGGGGGTTCCAGTGGCTGCAGCTGCAGTCACCATCGCTGAATTGCTGGTTTGCTGTTTAAGTGGTTTATTGGAATTCTGCCAACTATGTCAGTGGAATTGCTCCAAGGAACTGAGTCTAAAAAGGTCTACTTCTTTGGTTCCTATTAACCTTTTCTCTCTCCTATCTAGGGTTGGAAGGGAGGTATAAGCATTAAAGAACCCCAAATAAAGTAGGTCTGAAAAAGCTCAAAGCCCACAGTCATAGTCTATAGAATGCTAAGAGATAAGGCTCACTCAGCCAGCCTTCTTCCAAGTCTGCCTACTAGCAATACAAGCCTTGACCAGTTGATAGGACCTGCGTTGTGTGGGAGCTGGCACTGGCTCTGTACATCCAACAGTGGCATTAGTAACAAGAGCGGCATAGAATCTAAAGACTGTTTCTCTGCTGTCCTGCTCAGTTTAACAGGGGTGGTGGGCTGCTTATACCCCTATGGGAACAGTGTTGGTTTCTGTGTACTTGACCATTTTGAGAAGATGGAGTGCCTCGTGGCCATGGAATGGGGCTCTTGAGTCTTAGGGGTAGCCTGAGAGGCTTCAGTGGGCTTCTCACTTCATGCATTGCCTTCAGACAGCTCTCTCTGAAGCCAGCCAACATCTTTTGCTGAACAGGCTTCAGGAGCTGCTCACCTTCCTGTTTTAATTGCTCACCCATGGAAGATGGAGGCTCTGGAGACAAGGACCTCAGCCTAGGTGGCGAAGAGACCCCTAGGAAGTCCTGGCTGATGGACAGAGCAGTGCCAGTGGTCCAGGACTCGTTGTGGAGTGTGACCAAAGCTGCAGTAACCACATCCTCTCTGACATTTAAACTATCAGTGCTTCTGGATCCACCGATCATAAGGGTTCTTTGGTCCTGCATACGGGTCACTCTGTTCCCCCTCCCCTTTATTTTTTGGTTTTTCAAGACAGAGCTTCTCTGTGTAACCTTGGCTGTCCTGGACTTGTTTTGTAGACCATGCTGGCCTCGAACTTACAGTGATCCACCTGCCTCTGCCTCCCGAATGCTAGGATTAAAGGCGTTCGCCACCATGCCTTCCCTTCTTATTGCAGGAAGCCCCTCCAGCATTCTGCGTTCGGGACTCTAGCTCAGGCCACCAGCTGCCTTGTGGATGGATGATAGAACCTCTTTGGGTTTTGGGTTCTGAGTTCCACAACCGCCGTCCGTGTGGCTCCAAGTGTAGGGTGGCTTTTTGCAGGGAAATTTCTTTGCTGCCCTTCCCCTTTCCAACCTATCCTTCCGTCGGGGTCTCGGCAAACCCTGCTGAGCCTCCAACTCCTCTGCTCACCTCCTCCCCTTGTTTTTTGTCTCTTACCCATCTCTTCAGTGGAGAGACGCGCCCCTCAAGCCGGCTCTCTACTTAGCTCCGCCTCTCATCTATTAGCCCACCCCGCCCACCTAATCACCGTTTCGCCCGGCCCCCTGTTCTCAGAGGCTCGCCTTTGCCGGGAAGGGGCGGAGCCACACAGGCGAGGAGAATACCCTCAGCAAGCGGGCAAAAAAGCAGGGTACGCCTAAATCCAGCCATTGGGAAAGACTACGCTTCCGCTTGTCAATTCTGCGGGTCCGGCGTGGCCTCGCCTCCGCCGGTATGACGTCACGGCACGCAGCCACCGCGGGGGTTGCCGGGACGGGCCCAAGATGGCTGGGCATCTTGGTTCCGCTTCTGCCTGCCGCGCAGAGCCCCATTCATTGCCCCGCTGTTAAGTGGCGCCGCGTAGTGCGAGTAGGCTCCAAGCCTTCAGGGTCTGTCCCGTCGTGCAAGAGGCCGTCATGGCAACCTTGGAAAAGCTGATGAAGGCTTTCGAGTCGCTCAAGTCGTTCCAACAGCAGCAGCAGCAACAGCAGCAGCAGCCGCAGCCGCCGCCGCCACCGCCACCACCGCCTCAGCCCCCTCAGCCGCCGCCTCAGGGGCAGCCGCCTCCGCCACCGCCGCTGCCGGGTCCGGCAGAGGAGCCGCTGCACCGACCGTGAGTCTCGGCGCCGCAGCTTCCGCCCGGGGCCCGCGCCCCTGGCCTGTGTGCTGGCCACGGCCAGCGCGGTCCCCTGTCCAGAGGGCCGCGGTGGCTCCCTGAGGCCAGGCCCCCTGCCCTGCCCGGCCCGGCCCTCTTCTTGCGGGGTTTTTTGGCTTTCCTCAGAGAAAGAGGCAGAACCTAGTCAGGCCTTCCGGGGACTCGCTGTGGGGCGTCTCAGCCCCAGTGCCTTCACCCTTCCGAGCTTGCGAAGTTAGGGAGCGAACTTGTTTCTCTCTTCGGGAGAGACTGGGGCGGTGGCGCACATGACTGTTGTGGAGAGAACTTGGAGAGGCTGAGACCTCTCAGGGTTTGTTTGCCTCATCAGGCCTGGGAGCCGGGAGCATGAGAGATGTGCGGATAGTGGATGACATAATGCATTTAGGAGGTCTCGGCGGGAGTGCTGAGGGCGGGGGAGTGTGAACGCATCCAATGGGATATTCTTTTTCCAAGTGACACTTAAAGCAGCCTGTGACTTGAGGCGCTTGGTACTCTCCTGGCGTTTCATTTAGTTCGTGATGCAGTGTAGTAGCAAGATTTTAAGCATCACTGGAGAGGTGTGCTTCTGTATGCTCCTGTTGGTCCGCAGGCAATTGGACGAGTTGTGGTTGTCAAGCACAGAATGAGTACTCAGGTGTGATCATTAATAAAAATTATATATGTATATTTGTGTGTGTGCATATTTGTGAAAGAGTCGACTGATACTTCTGCCTCTTTATTTTCTGCTGGATATAAAACGGATACCTTGGTGATACGCGTTTGCGCTAGGAGATACATTTTACCAGTGTTACAGGCAGGCTTGTAGAACGTGGGCCACTCATAGACTCTATAGGTATCTCAAGTGTACCAGTAAAAATCCCTGTTTTATTCTTTGCTAATGTCTTGTAAGCCTTTGGAAATTCTATGTTTGTGACTGGAGAGGTTATTTCAAACAGAAAAAAAGACCATAAGTAACTACAGTGAGTTCATGAGTGCAATGGCCATGTCATGTCTGGAAGACAGCATTTCATAGAACTCTTTAAATAAAACCTGGCTCTTAAGTTCCCTCCACCCCCTCTTCTCTGACTCTTGGGTGTGGGGGGTAGAGTTAGATGTCACATATAGACTGACCATTCAGCAGTCACTTATTCTCGGTATGCTGCGAGTCTCTGACTTGCTGCCCACTGCAGAAAGAGGCTTCTTTGGCGAAGGTTGACAGTAGCGCTAGTCTATAGGTATAAACATAAATATTTACTCTTTTTTGTTTGGTTTGTTTGTTTTTTTGAGACAAGGTTTCTGTATTCCTGGCCATCCTGGAACTCACTCTGTAGACCAGGCTGGTCTTAAACTCAGAGATTCACCTGCTTCTGTCTCCCACGTGCTGGTATTAAAGGCGTGCACCACCACGCCTGGCTCCTAAACATAATGTTTAAAAGGTAGTCTGACTTCACATCTACTTAGCAAAATAGTAGTAGGGGCCCCCTTTAGGGCCTGTAAACCCCCTCCTCTGAGTCATGGGCTTTTGATTAGGTTTATACTTTTTGTGGAGCACACTTTAGTCCAGTCAGAAAGCAGTTGCTTATCCCTGTATCCTTTGTATCACTGTTGCACCAGTGGCCACATTTTGCCTTCTCTGTCTGTATTATAGCATTCAGGGTCCAGTGTTCAGTGAGCCCACTGATGTCTTCTTCCCCAGTGTTTCTGCAAAACGCCTCCTGGCATTATGAAAACAAGCCAGCCAGGAGGAAGTTTCCAGATCAGCTCTATCTTGATTTCTTTATGTCCTATATGCAACCAGAGTGTGTTGTATCTTCAGCAATAGGGTCTTAGTGCTCAACAGGTAGTTAAGCTACTTAGCAACAAGAAGGAATTCAGCTGCTGATACCTGTAGCAGCTCAGATGAATAGGGAGGATTATAGGTCACTGAGCAAGCTGGTCCCTAATGCCTACATAGTGTAGGATTTTACCTGTGTAACATTTTGCTGTAATGTCAGATCTTTGGTGATTTTGCTTTTGTCTGTCTGCCGCCCCCCCCACCCCTTGATAAAATAGCATCACATACAACATAACCATTTCGAGTAGTCTATGCTAGCTGTTGTCACCACTAGCCACCTCTGTAACTCTTCTTTTTAACATTGCTTTTTAAAGTATATTACAAGTTTTTACTTGATGCATTTTAATTGTGCATGTTTATGAACAGAGTGATTTTTGAATTACACACTTTAGTACCTTCTGTTGCGTTCAGTTAATTCATTAGCAGGAAAGGCTGTGGTGTAGTAGTTCTTTTCTATGATACAAACTGTAGGGTGTCCTAGGCCTTGGCTTCCTAGTCAAACAGCATTTGTATGTTGGAAATAAAGCCTTGGTTTGTGTTTGTGTTTGCACACTAGCAACAACCTTTCCGTTATTAGCCCTGGGTTTGACTTTCTGTTCTGCTGACAGATCCTTTCTCCCTAAGCTGGGATAACTGTGAGGCCTGTGCAGCTCCTGTCCCTTTCTCATTTTGCTAGCAGGGCTGATGTGTTGATTCTCTGCATGAGACTCCTGCACTAGAAGGAGCTGGTTCATGGCAAGTTCTCAGGAAGTACCTTTAAATGCAGAGTTAGATTTATGATCTGTATTTTGTTAAACCAACAGCGGGGCTGGAGAGATGGCTCAGTGGTTAAGAGTATTGTTTGCTCTTCCAGAGGTTCTAAGTAATTTCCAGCAACCACAGGGTAGCTCACAATCATCTATAGTGGGATCTGATGCCCTCTTCTGGCCTGCAGGTATATGTGCATATAGAGTGATAATCTACATAAAATAAATAAATCTTAAAAAAAAAAACAGCACTTTTCATAGTTTCTACTTTTGTTTTTCAAGTTAAATATTTTTTCTATTTGCCAGTTTCATGCTTTAGGAACTGTTCTCTTTTTATTAAAAAACAGATATTGTGGATAATCCCAGCACGTGGGAGACAGAAGCAGAGGGATCTCTGTGAGTTTGAGGCCAGCCTGGTCTACATAGTGAGTTCCAGGAGAGCCAGGGCTGCATAATGAGACCCTGTTTCCCCTAAACCAAAACCAAATAAAAAATTCTGGGCTAGTGAGATAGTGAGTGAAGGTGATTGCTACCAGACTGAGTTTGATCTCATTGTCTTCTGACCCTCATGTGAGGGCCACAGTGCTCACACAAATATAATTATTAAAATGGACGTGTATAACAGTGCATAAAACTTGGTCACCATTGGCAGACAGAAAACGGCACTGCTGGCACTCAGAGTCCTCTTCCTCCAGTCTTTCTCCTCCCTTTAGCGCCTTTGTGCTCTGCTGTATGGTTTTACTGCAGAAGTATACACCTTTAAACAGTCTTGTTGGTTTTTTCTTACTTTTTAGAGACGGTAGTTATGACAGAGATTAAACTTGGCTTTGGCTGGGTGGTGGTGGTGGTGCACGATTTTAATCCCAGCACTTAGGAGAGAGCAAGATGATCACTGTGAGTTCGAGGCCAGCCTTGTCTGCAAAGCAAGTCTAGGACAGCCAAGGCTACACAGAGAGACCCTGTCTTGAAAAACCAAAACCAACCAAACAAACAAAATAAATAAACAGGCTTGGCCTTGAGCAAATTTAGCACACATTTAACTACTGAAGTGTACCACAGTGCCTATTCAGTTTTGAATATCATACAAATCGAATCACACAGCCCACCTATTCATACTCACACATGTATGTCAGGGCTCTTTTTGCTTAGTGTTGTTGGTTAATATTTACCCTTTTAATTAGTTTGTCTGTTTTGTATGAATATGCTACATTTTTCTCATCTTAGTTGTAATTTTGGGTTATTAAATTTTGACAATTAAGTGCTGCTGTGAGCATACCTCTTCCCTTCCTGGCCTGTCTTTTCCCTCACAAAATGGTGCTTTTTAATGAGCAATTCCTCATTTCGGTGAAGTCTAGTTTGTCATACTTTTCCATTACGGTAAGTGTTTCTTTTTTGATGAATTTTTCATCAACCTGAGGTCATGAGACATTTCCTGATCCTGTTGCATAAAGATCTTGTTGATTTGCCTTTCCTGTTGAAGTTGGTAGTGTGTGAGGTAGTTTCCATGTGTGGTGTGAAGTTGACTTCTTGTTTGCCCTTCCAATGTGGATACTTCCTGTCTCAGCAGTCTCCTTGATGTTCTGTGTGTATCTCCTTCCTTTATTATTATTAAGTCCTTGTTATTGAGTTCATATTAAGTAGATTCTTTTTTTTTTAATTTTTTTAATTGATTCTTTGTGAGTTTCACATGATGCACCCCAGTCTTACTCATTTCCTTATTCCCTTGTACCACTCTCCACCCTTGCAACCAACCCTCTAAAAGAAAATAATACACATACAAAAAAAGATAAACAAAGCCACACATGGTGGCGCATGCTTTTAATCCCAGCACTAGGGAGGCAGAGGCAGGTGGATGTCTGTGAGTTCAAGGCCAGCCTGGTCTACAAAGCAAGAGTCTAGGACAGCCAGGGCTACACAGGGAAACCCTGTCTCAAAAAAAATCTAATAAATAAACACATACATACACACACAAAACATAGAAAATATCTTGTTGTGCACACACAAAACATAGAAAACATCTTGTTGTGGAAGCTCTAGTGTGTCACAGTGTGTCACAGTATACCCTTCTATCTACCCATCTTCACTTGCAAATGTTCATTGCAGTGAGTATTGGTTTGGTTTGAGGTCTCTGGCTTCTGTCACACTATCAATACTGTATCCTCACCAGGATGCTCCTCCGGGTTATCCTGTTGTTGTCCTGTGTCATGGAGATCCTGCAGCTTTGGCTCAGCAAGACCAGCCCTTTCACACACTTTAACAGTTCACAGATGTAGATTTTGGGGAGGGCCAACTCAAATCTGGGCCTGGATGGTAGCTGTGTACCACCAGGGCAAGCTCTCCAGCACTGCTCTGGCTGGGTCACCCAATGCTGCCAGGCAGGGTCAGCTTTCCCATTCTCTTGACCTCAGGGCCAGCTTTCCTGACTACTGAAAGTGGTGGTGGGTGGGGGAAGGGTACCACCTCATGGCAGACTAGTGGGCAGGGTAGGCTCTCCCTCCATCTCGCTCTCAGGGCTGGCTCACCTGTGCCCCTGCCTCCAGGGCCAGCTCTACTGTGCTGCTCAGGTAGGGTACAGGGCCTGCTCTCTTGAGTGCTGCTACTAGGGAGAAGTGGGGTAGTGCTCCAGAATGCTGACCAGTGAGGGACGGGGCCGTTCTCCACAGCCCTTGGACATTTACACGGTCCCAAGTGGCTGCCTAGATCAGAGATGACCCCATGGCCTCTAGTGGTAATGTGAGCCAAGGACATCAACGCCACCCATGCTACTGCATGGTCATGGAGCCAGTCGTGCCTCTCAGCGGCAGCAGGGGCTGAGACTTCATCATGGCTCAGATAGTAGGGCTGGCTACTCACAATAGGCTATTCCTTTTCACCCTCCCATTTCAGTTTTTTCTCGCTTCATAATGCTCAAACTGTTGTGTGTTTCTCTTTCTCTCCCATCTGTTTACATCATACTTGAACATTGTAGTAGCTCCCACTTGAGGTGGACCATGAGGCTGGCAGGCCTTTGGATGACCTCTGCCCATGTTGTATGGTGTGGTGGCAAGTAGGCCTCTAGGTGTCTACAACCTGCCTGTGTGACATCGAGGCAGGTGGGCCCCTGTGTGTCTATGGAGCCATGCTGTGTGCTGTTGGCAGGCAGGCCTCTGGACTTTTTTCCTCTTCAGTGCTGTGTGGCATGGTGATGAGCCTGTCTCTTGTTTGTTTGTAATTGTTGTTTTTGAGACAGGGTTTGTATTGCATACTGGTTCTTGTGTCTTTCTTAGATGGCTTCTTCTGTCTCCTACATAGACAATATTGTCACATTGTAGTCCTTTGCTATTGGAAGATTAAAGGGTTTTGCCGCTTTAAAAAGACAATGAATTTTGATAGTCTAAGTGTTGCTGCATTATTGTGTGTGTGTGTGTGTGTGTGTGTGTGTGTGTGTGTGTGCCCGCCGCGTGCCCACATGTGGATGTATGTGTGCATGTTTATGCAAATGTGATGTGCTCAGTGATTAACCAAATGTGCTTTTTCAGGCTATCATTTCTTGAGAAAGTATATCCTGTAATTCCAAATGAGGTGGCGATTCAACCTTTTAAAAAAGTTGTTGTAGCCGGGTGGTAGTGGAGGAGTACACCTTTAATCCCAGCACCTGGGAGGCAGAGGCAGGAGGATCTCTGTGAATTTGAGGCCAGCCTTTCTGCAGAGTGAGTTCCAGGGCAGCCAGGCCTACATTAGAAAGCCTGTCTTTAAAAAACAAAACAAAACAAAAAAACAAAGAAAAAACCCCACAACCCCCAAAAGCCTTCCTGAAAATGTCGTAAGTGTGAAGCAACATTCTCGTGTAAGGAGAGGATTTGGCAAAATCAGAGACCAACTGATGAGGAATTAGAATCTATGGATTTCTGCTCCCAGTCTCCCATGGTCCTATGGGTGGTATAGCATCTAGACCTCAGTCTTACCTTGAGAGAGAGAGAGAGAGAGAGAGAGAGAGAGAGAGAGAGAGAGAGAGAGAGAGAAGGAGGAAGAGGAGGAGGAATGTTTTCAAATTCCTTGAGTGGTCCAGTCTACCCTCTCAGTATGGAATCACACTATTAAAAAATATTTTTTTCAGAGATTTATTTATTTGCCAGGCATGGTGGCGCACACCTTTAATCCCAGCACTCGGGAGGCAGAGGCAAGTGGATCGCTGTGAGTTCGAGGCCAGCCTGGACTACAAAGTGAGTCCAGGACAGTCAAGGCTACACAGAGAAACCCTGTCTCGGGGGGGGGGGGGGGGGGGAGAAGAGCCAGGTGTGGTAGCACACGCCTTTAATCTTAGCACTCCAGAGACAGAGGCAGGAGGATCGATGTGAGAGTTCGAGGCCAGCCTGGTCTACAAAGTGAGTCCAGGTCAGCCAAGGCTACACAGAGAAACCCTGCCTTGAAAAACCAAAAAAGAAAGAAAGAAAGATGTATTTAATGTATACAGATACTTTGTCTATATTACGTCTACACACCAGAAAATGGCATCAGACAGTTGTGAGCTTCCATGTAGGTGCTGGGAATTGAACTCAGGACCTTTGGAAGAGTAGTGAGTGCTCTTACCCATTGAGCCATTTTCCAGCCCAAGGTTTTTATTTTTAATTAGGTGTATATATACATAACTGTGTGGAGGTTTATCTATGCACATAAGTACATGTGCCCTGAAGGGGGTATTGGGTCCCCTGTTTCTGGTGTTATAGGTAGTTGTGAGCCACCTGATATATATTCTCAGAACTGAACTTAGGTCCTCTAGATGAGCAGCAAGCACTCCTATCCACTGAGTCGTCTCTCCAGCCCCTGTGATCACATTTTAAAAAGCACAGTCAATGTAATTCTAAAGTTAAGAATTTAGATGAGATGAACTGAATTCATATTTTTAGAAGTCGTTCCTAGATCTTTACAATTTTGATATAGTGTGCTATAGAGCCTGGATTTTACGTGCCCCCACAATTGTGTGCCTGTGTAGATTGCTTCATTGCGCTTAGAAGAGTCTGGCTGAAACTTGTTTTCATTTTGAAGATGTAGTTTCAAGTGGTTGAAGAGCCAGGCTTGTTTTTACCCTGTTGATATTTCTGCCTTGAGCTATGCAGTTCCTTTTATTCATTTTACTTTTCATGAAGAACAAGTCAGTCTGACTTATTCCATAGGGGAATGAAATAGCGACAGTTTTTTTGTTTTTTGTTGTTGTTTTGTTTTTTGTTTTTTCTTCGAGATAGGGTTTCTCTGTGTAGCCTTGGCTGACCGGGACTCACTTTGTAGACCAGGCTGGCCTTGAACTTGTAGTGATCCACCTGCCTCTGCCTCCTGTGTGCTGGGATTAAAGGCATGCGCCACCACACCTGGCTGGGTTTTGTTTTTAAACATCAGTGGTTTTGTTTGTTTGTTTTTTGTTTTAAATTGGACAGAATGAGATAGAAAAGAGTTATTTCAGATTGGGAACTAGGCCAACTGTGATGGTGAGAGCTGCAGTTCCAGCACTGGGGCAGGAGGTGAGACAGGAGGACCTTGAACTTCTTGAGAGGGCTATAGAGTGCTTTTCAGACCAGCTAGGAGAAAGAAAAAAGAAGAAAGCAGGGAGAGTGGGTACTTTACTTAATTCAGTTGGAAGACGTATGCCTCAGACAGCTGCAGGCTTTACCATTTCTATTTCTCTTTCAGAGTTCTGTATAGGTAGGAGAATATTGGTGAGGAGTGAGGTTGAAAGGTCAGATTGATTTTTTTTTTTTAAAGGCAAGGTCTTGCTATGTATATCCCAGGCTCTTCTCAAATTCTTGATTTTCCTCCCTCAGTCTCTTGAATGCTGCCAAGTTATAGTATTGAGATCTAATTGACTGAGAAGTCTGTACTAGAGGTCTTGGCTTCTGACCTGCCGAGGTCAGAAGGATTTTTACCTTCTGATATTCTGTTCTGAGGGTGCCTTCTGACCCTCATACTTTATTTATTTTTTATTTTTATTTTTTAATATTTTATTTAATTTTTAATTTATGTGCATTGGTATAAGGGTGTCAGACCTTAGAGTTACAGACAGTTGTGAGGTGCCATGTGGGTGGTGGGAATTGAACCTGGGTCCTTTGGAAGAGCAGGCAGTGCTCTTAACCACCGAGCCATCTCTCCAGCCTCGACCCTCATACTTTAAATAAGAGCATTCAGCATGCTAAGAGGAGATACTTGTTATAAGGATGTTTTGGCCTGCCTGTGAAGACTGGCATTCTGAGAGATTGATTCTAACAGGAGAGTTTTGCTGCTCTTAGACTGTACAGTGTACCAGAGTACACATGTGTAATGAATATAAGAAAAAAAATGGAACAATATCACTATTGGGATAGCAAATAGATGGTTTGCTATTCACACAAAGCAGGTACTTAATAACTGTTTGACTTTCAAGACTAGCAACTATTGGGAACTTTATATACTAGCAAAATTTTGTGATTATGGTGATTATGATGTAAGAAAAGGTTTAAATCTTCCCTGAAAATAGTTTAGCTTGCTGGAAAATAGTTTGGGATGAGGTAAGAAGAGAACCCTTGAGATTGGTCTTTTCTTTGGTTGACTAAGATAGTTTACTCCCCTCTTTTTGTCATCTTGGTGGTGAGAATTTGTGAACAAGTGATCTTTGCATGTGTGTGTTTGTATGTGTGTGTACATGTGAGTGTGCATGCCATGGAAGTTACAGGACCACTTTGAAGAGTTGAATTGGTTACATTAGTCAGGGTTCTCTAAAGGAACAGAGCTGAAAAGATGTGTATGTGTGTGTATATATGTCTTAGTTACTATTCTATTGCTGTGTTTAAACACCAGACCAAAGCAACTTATAAAAGGAAGATTTTAATTGGGGCTTGCTGACAGTTCAGAGGGTTAGTGTATTACCATATCAGGATTGTGGAGTCAGGCAGGTAGGCATGGAGCTGAGAACTCACATCTGATTGACAGTTTGCAAGCAGAGAGAGACACTAGGCCTGATGTGGGCTTTTTAAGCCTCAAAGCCCATCCCCAGGGACAGACCACCTCTAACAAGGCCATACTTCACACATCTTAATCCTTTTGAAACAGGTCCACCCACTGGGACCAAACATTTGAACATGTGAGCCTGTGGGGGCCATTCTAATTCAAAACACACACACGCACGCACGCACGCATGCACGCACGGTATATACAATGTGCATGTATGTACACACATATGTACACTTTTCAAAGGGGACTTATTAGAGTGGTTTACAAGCTGTGGCCTGGGTAGTCCAGCAATGACATGATAGAAAGGCCAAGAATCCAGTAGTTGCTCAGATTGGATGTCTCAGCAGCCCCCGTCTGGTGCTGAAGTTCTGGAAGACTCCTAGACAGCTGTGGGTCTTAGTGTGTGTTCTGAAGAAGGTTCTAACACCAGTGAAGGAGTCCTTCAGCATCAGGACAAATCAGTGGTTCTCAACTCATGACCCATTTGGGGGCTGAATAGCCCTTTAATAGGGGTTGTCTAAGACCATTGGACGGATTCATAACAGCAAAATTACAGTTATGAAGTACTGAACAATGAAAATAGTTTTATGGTTGGGGCTCACTATGACATGAAGAATAAAAGGGTCACAGCATTAGGACTGTTCAGAACCATGATAATAGATGAATTTGTTACCAAGAGTGAGGTCATGGGGGCAAAAAGCAAAATCTTTTTTTCTTCCATGTCAGTATATGTGAGCTGCCACCAGAAGGTGTGGTCCAGGTTTAGGGTGAGTCGTCCCATCTCTAGTGATCCAGGAAGAAAGTTCCTCATAGATGTGGCCAGCTGCTTGGGTTTTAGTTGATTCCAGATGTTGTCAGCTTATAGTAGCCATCTCATTGATCTTTTGCTTTTTTTTTTTTAATAATTAATTTATTTACTTTTATGTATGTGGGTACTCTAACTGCATGTACACCTCCAGAAGAGGGCAGTATAGATGGTTGTGAGACACCATGTGGTTTCTGGGAATTGAACTCAGGACCTCTGGAAGAGCAGACAGTGCTCTTAAACGACTGAGCCATCTTTCCAGCCTCAGTCCTTTGCTTTTTGCCATGTTTCTACCCCTCCCTCCTCTCTTTGTCTCTTTCTACTCCCCTGTCAGGCTAACAGGCCTGTGAACTTCCAGGCAGTTTTCCCATCTCTGCATAGAAGTGTTGGCATTACAGATGTATTCTACTGTATCCAGCTTTTCACATGGGCTTAGGACCAAACTCAGGCCATTGCATTGGGTTTGCAGGGCAGATACTTTTACTCACTGGGCCATTTCCAGGCTCCTGAAGCAATTGTCTGAGCAGACCAAAGCATTTGAGCTCAGGGTATTTGGGATAAAACTTTATTATTTCTGCTTTTCTTTGATCTCTTAGTTTTAGAAACTCAAGTATAAAGTTAGGATCACAAGAAACTAGTGCTGATAATTTCTGTAATGGATTTGCCTACATCAGACATTTACTTCTTTATTTGATGAGCTTTGTAGAATGTTGTACACTGTGGGTGCTGAGTGCCAGTAATGCAGATACGATGCGGTCACTTCACCCTCACTTCTGGGGATATAATTTAAGGAGCACTGACTGAAGAGGGGCCAACAGGATCTGGAGAAGGGTCGTTGGTAAACTGGACAAAGCAGCAGAATCCTGAGTTTTCATTTTATTGTTAAGCTTGGTATTGTCTTTAATCATAGTTTGATAAGCTTGGCTAAGTAAGTCCAAGGTGGCAGACCATGAGAGGTAGTATCGGATTGATGGTTGCTAACTTTGTCCTTTAGGATGAGTTATCTCATGATGGAGGGGGAGGGAGAGTGAACACGGGAAAATATTTCAACTTGTTTCTTTTTTTTTTTTTTTTTGGTTTTTCAAGACAGGGTTTCTCTGTGTAGCCTTGGCCATCCTGGACTCACTTTGTAGACCAGGCTGGCCTCGAACTCACAGCGATCCGCCTGCCTCTGCCTCCCGAGTGCTGGGATTAAAGGCGTGCGCCACCACCGCCCGGCTTCAACTTGTTTCTATCACTTTAACGAAGATCAGTGTTCCATAGGCCTCGCTAGTTCATCAAACATGTAATTGCTGTGAAGCTGTTATATTTTTTAAAATCTTTTAAAAATTAATTTAAAAATTTAAAATTTTGTTTTATGTGTATTGGTGTGAAAGTGTCAGATCCTCTTGAACTAGAATTACAGACTGCTGTGAGCTGCCATGTGGGTGCTGGGAACTGAACCCAGGTCCTCAGGAGGAGCAGTCAGCGATCTTAACCGCTGAGCCATCTCTCTAGTCGTTAAATGTCTTTTAATGTGTCTATGTGTGTGGTGTTTGTATGGGGCATTCAGGCATATGCGGATGTGTTCCCTAGAGTATGGAGGTCCAAGGTTGACGTCAGGGATCTTCTTTGAGCATTTTTCTACTTTGTTCTTTGAGGCAGGGTCTCTCAGTCAAACTCAGGCTTGTATTGATCGCCAGCCACCTTCCAAGGCTGGAATAACAGGCGGCTCCCACTGTCACCTTGCATTTTTTTTTATTTTTTATTTTTTATTTTTTTGGTTTTTTGAGACAGGGTCTCTCTGTGTAGCCTTGGCTGTCCTGGACTCACTTTGTAGACCAGGCTGGCCTCGAACTCACAGCGATCCGCCTGCCTCTGCCTCCCAGGTGCTGGGATTAAAGGCGTGAGCCACCACGCCCGGCTTCTGGGAATCTGAATTCCAGCTCTTTTGTTGATACAGCAAATATTTAAAACTACTAAGTCATCTTTTCAAGCCTGATTTTTTTTTTCTCCTTAAACTCTTTTTTTTTTTTTTGTAGCCATTTCCCCCCCTGATTCTACTAAGTGGTACAGCCCCATACAGTAATTTTTAACTACAGAAAAATTGTCATATTGACATGCTGCTTCTGTCAACACATGCCTCATAAATTTGTCACAGTCTGAAGGGACCTTGGAAATCCCCTTTTAAGACACCCCTACTCCCACCCCTCCCAGTAACCATGGTAGTCTTTCCTCTTGAAGCTGCATGAGGCCTGCTTCGTTGGGCAGCCATGTACCATTGTTCATGGTGGACCCATCAAAAGCACCCACTTACCATATTGTCTGAGTTAGATGAGTCCCATCACTTGGAATTGGAAAAGTTGACCCAGAACAAAGGGACTTAGCTAGTTTCACTTTTTGGCTCATTGTCTTTCAGCCTGGATGTTCTGCTTGGATCTGAGGTCACAGAAAATCTCAGATAATGAATGTTTCTATACTAACTGTCATGAGGTTGTAAGGCCACTGAGTTCAGTGTTGTCAGCTTTCTTTCTATCACTACTTGGCACCCATGTAACATGGCCACATTGAGGCATGTGTAAGTTCAGCTCATTTAAAGCCTGGGACAGATTTTCCCTGTGCAAATCAAAGGATAATGGGTTGGTGGCTCAGTTTGCTTCCTAAAATGCTTAAGGTAGTTGATGTTCTCTATGCATCCTAATGGCCGTCTTAAAAGAGGTAAAGTCTGGGCTGGAGGGATGGCTCAGCGCTTAAGAGCACTGACTTATTTTCTAGAGGTCCTGAGTTCAACTCCCAGCAACCACACGGTGGCTCACAACCATCTGTAATGTGATCAGATGTCCTCTTCTGGTCTGTGGGTGTACATGCAGGCAAAACACTGCATACATAATAAATAAATAAATAAATAAATAAATAATTCTTTAAAAAAAAAAAAGGTGAAGTCTAAGCTGCTGCCTCAGAGGCTTGAGTACAAGTAGCTTAGAGAAGATAGCATTTTCTTTACAGTGTGAGAAAATGTTGTTTTAGTGTTCAATTGTGAGATTTGACTAATGCACCAATCCCTATAACTACTATAAACAGGATTCATAAGTTTACTTGCTTATTATTATAACATACGCATGTACATGTGTAGGTGTGTGTGAGCGTGCGTGTGTGTGTGCACTCGTGTGTGGAGGTCAGAGGACAACTTTGGGAATTAGTTTTCTCTATTGTGGGCCCTAGGGATCACACTCAGGCCCTCAGGCTCATGGCGAGTATTTCCCACTGTCTGAGCTGTCTTCCCTTCCCCATAATCAGGGTTTAGGTTGGTTCTGCCACTACCCAAAGCTCCCTATGCCTTTTTGCTGTCATCTCCTCCCTAGAAATCACCCTATGTTGGTCTTTGGAGTCTTAATTTCTTTCCTTAATGTAGTGCGTTATGATTGGTCCTTGTTTCCCATTAGTAGTTACTTCCTTTTTCTAGATAAGTAATTACCATTGTTTGCCTATTGCATTTTTTGTTTGTCTTTTATCCAGCAGAGAATGTTTGCTAGGGCTCAGCTCTGGTATTGTGGTAGTGTTTCTTATGAGGATGGGTGGTCTGGGGAGCCTATGCTTCTGAAGGTCATGTAGGGACCCAAGATGCTCCCATGCTGTTCTGCGCTGTTCACATAGTCTTTATCTACATGTGTAATTGAAACCTGAGGTTGGGCACTTGCAATAGAAATTCTGTGTATCACTTGCGTTACCAACCCCTCTATGGGACTCACTTATGTGTTTGTTGCTGGGCAAGTTTTGGTGTGTGATCAGCAGTCTGTAGCATGACTTGTCAGGAAAAAAATCCCTCTTGGGAAAGAGATGGAGATGTACTCCCTGACAGAGTCTTTACTGGTGTAACCCTCAGGCTCTGGATCTTTCCTGAACAGTCTTCCTTTTTGGCTTTACTTTTCACAGGGTCTGTCTTGCATGTTTTCCTCCCTGCCTGATTGTCAGCACTTCTTTCCCTTTTTTCTATAATGGGAAAATAAGCTGGCTTTAAGGTTTTTGTTTTGGTGGTGGTGGTGGTGGTGGTGGTGGTGGTGGTGGTGGTTATTTTTGACATCTCTGATTTTTCTCTGTGAGAGGTTTATTGGGAAGTCCGTGGTTGAGCTAATCTGTCACCATCCTTCTCCATCCTCATGCTATCTTGTGCCCAGCATGGAGTTTATGATCCACTAGTAGTAGCCAAGAAGTACTTAGGAAAGAGTGAAATATAGAAACAAATGAAGTGGTCACTTCAGTGCATGTTCATTTCTTTTCCTTTTGATTTTTCTAGAAAGAAGGAACTCTTGGCCACCAAGAAGGACCGTGTGAGTCATTGCCTAACAATATGTGAAAACATCGTGGCACAGTCTCTCAGGTAATTGCTTTTTTTAAAGATAAGTGCTCTATTTGCTTGTATGCCTGCATGACAGAAGAGAGCATCCAATCCCATTATTGGTAATTGAGAACCACTATATGGTTGCTGGGAATTGAACTTAGTACCTCTGGAAGGGCAGCCAGTGCTCTTAACCACCTTGCTGTCTCTCCAGCCTCCCCTCCTCCTCCTCCTCTTCCTCTTCCTCTTCTTCTTCTTCTCTTCCTCCTCCTCCTATTTTTCCTTTTTTTAAAAAAGGTATTTCTCAGGTAGTTGTATTTGGAGCTTTCTAAAGAAGTAAAAACTGAGTGGGGTTGTGGCGGCACATGTCTTTAATCTTGGTGCTTAGGAGGAAGAGGCAGGCAAATCTCTGGGAGTTCAAGCCTAGCCTGGGTCTACAGAGCTAGTTCCAGGACCTACACAAAGAAACTTGGTCTCAAAAACAAACAAACAATCAACAACAACAACAACAACAACAACAATAACAAAACTGATTGCTGGGTGGTGGTAATGCATTCCCTTAACCCCAGCACTCAGGAGCCAGAGGCAGGTGGATCTCAAGGCCAGCTAGGTCTACTGAGCCAGTTGCAGAATGGCAAGAGCTATACAGAGAAACTGTCTGAAAAAAAACAAAAAAGAAACAAACAAATAATTATAAATAAATACTTTTGTGTTTTCGTTCTTGAGGCATTAGCATATCCTTTGAACCTCTAGCTGTCTTTAAATTGTTCATTTAGGCTAAGTGTGGTGTCATACATGCTTGTCATCCCTGTACTTAGCTGACTGAGACAAGACGATCCTGATGAGCTTGGGCAACGTAGCAAAAATCCATTTAGCAGGGTGAAACAGCACATGCCTGTAATCCCAGCACTCAGGGAGGCAGGGGCAGGAGGGTCTTTGTGAGTTTGAGCAGGACAGCCAAGGCTACACAGAGACACCTTGGCTTGAAAACCAAGAAAAAAAAGAAAGAAAAGAAAAGAAAAAAAATTCCATTTAAAATAAGGGTGCTTTCAACACATTTCTAGATGTGTTATAAGGGTATCTAAACTTAGTAATGGGTAATGCTTTCTTTTTGTCATTGTCTATATGAGAATTTGTTTATTTTAATTTTGTATATAAGTGTTTTGTCCTCTCTATCTATATACCTGCTCCCTGTATATGCCTGGCCCCCACAGAGACCGTAAGAAGGCACTGGAGTCCCTGGAACTGGAGTCAAAGATGGTTGTAAGTTGCTGTGTAGGTGCTGGGAACCAAACCCAGGTTCTTCTGCAGAGCAGCAGTGTTCCTATCCACTGAGCCCCTACTTTTGTTTGTTTGTTTGTTTTTGTTTTTTGCTTTTGAGACAAGGACTCATTTGGCCCAGGATGGCCTCAAACTCACCATATAGCAAAAGATGACCATGAGTTCTTGATCCTCCTGATCTCACCTCCTGAGTGCTTGGATTGTGGACTCTTGGTTAGTTTCTCTCTCTTTTTTTTTTTCCTTCTGTTAAATATTTTTTTATTAATTTATTCAGATTACAACTCAATTGTTATCTCATCACTTACATCCTCCCATTCTTCCCTCCCTCTTGCTTTCACCCTATTCCCTTCCTCTAGGTCTGTGACCTAGGGGACCTCCTCCCCCACTATATGTTCATAGGCTATCAAGTCTCATCTTGGTAGCACGCTTATTCTTTCTTTGAGTGTCATCAGGCCTCCCACCAAGAGGAGGTGGTCGAATATGTGTCACCAGAGTTGATGTCTAAATCAGTCGTTGCTCTCCACATAACTGTGGAGAATGTCCTGTCCATTGGCTAGATCAGAGTAGTGGTTAGTTTCTATTGTTGTGATAGAGCACCATGCTCAAAAGCAACTTTCGCTTACAGGCCAATGTATCAATTTGACAGTGATCGAAGGCAGGAAACTAGAGACTAGAGGAGTGCTGCTTACTGGCTTGCTCCTCATGGCTTGATCAGCTTGCTTTCTTATGGAAGCCAGGGCCATCAGCCCTGTGGTATTCCCACCCACAATGGGATGGGCCCTTCCCTGGCAACTACTATTTAAGAAAATATCCTTTAAGTTTGGTAGCCTAAAGCTCCATTTTATGGAGGCATTTTCTCAGTTGGCATTCCTTCCTCTCAGATGAGTTTTGCTTGTAGCTAGCTGGACAGAAAATTAGCCAGGACAGCTGCTTTTAGAATATAGCTTGAATATCAAAATCCACCTTAAACAAAACAAAAAAAAGTTCAACTTATGGAAGTATTGGCAATTTATATGAATCATTAAAGAAAAGACTATTATCCTAATAAGAAAATAGGTAAAGAATACAAATAAATATTTCAAGAAATAAATTTGTCTGGGTTACCACTCAGGCAGAGGTAGGAGGTTCATAAGTTAGAGGCTAGCCTGGGCTTTTCTCAAAAGAAAAGAAAAAACAAAATAAAACAACACAACAAAAAATAATGAAGGAATCAGGTTGGGCTCAATATTTATTTCATGTTTCCTATGTTAAACATTCACCTTTATTAGTTGTTATAGACTGAATGTTGAAGATGTAATGCCCCATTCCAAAACTGAGACCAACTATGCATTTTAGTAGGCTAATTCAGTGCTTGCTCTGTCTTCTTGGGGCTAATGTCCTATCTCACAAAGCTATACCATTTCTTCTCACAGGCTGCTCCTCATATACCAGTCACAGGGCTGTGGGAGGCCACCATGTGACTAATCCTCCTCTTTAGGCCCAGGGGTTTGTAGTTTGCTCATTAACATTTGTTGGCTTGCCACAAGGAATATAGCTCAGGAACAGCCAGATTGTAGAGATTTGGGGCTAAGGTATGGGAACTGAAGCATGGCACCTCGATGGTCTCCTCTCCCGGTTACTTGTGCCACGGTGTGGACTCCAGTTTCCAGGACTGTGAGACATGTGTTGTGCCTTTAAGCTTGTGGGATTTTTGCTATAGCAGCTATAGCAGTGATGAAAACAAAAATAGGACCTTGTAACCTTCCAAGTTGGCTAACAAAATCATCAGAGTTTTTGTCAGAGGAAAGATGCTTGGGGCCACAATAGAGACAGATAGAAATGCTAGCTTAAAACCAAAACCTGACCACAGCAAAAATTAATCAGAAATGCAAAAAAATGTAGGAAGTTACACTTGTAACAAGAACAAGTAGCCAATGACCCAGAAGTTAAACTGGGTTAGCACACAGAAACATCAAAAGAGTATAAGAAACATTAAAACAGTGTAACTATTTTGTGTGCTCAAGAAGCAAAAGGTTGAGGGTATGAGAAGTAGAAATAAGACAGGAAAAAGGCTAATCCTGAACAGCTTGCTTAGGAGACAGCTTACTTCTCATAGGAAATGCCTGCCACAGTCCAGGGAGTGCCATCTGTGAGGCATGCTCTCCCCAGAAAAAATCTCTGTCAACTAAAAAGGTGAAATGAAGAGGTTTTCAGACATACACACTAGGACTGACACGCAGTGAGCTTAAGACATTTTAAAGAAGTGCTTCAGGCAGTTAGAAAATGACAGAATATGGATCTACACAAAGGATTGAAGATCAGTAGACCTAGGATCTATGCTGGCAAATGTAACCATAAGACACCCCCCCCCCCCAAGATCTGACTATGTACTGATCTGGGGTTACTTACGTTGGTATGGGTGAGTGGTTATTTATAGAAGCATGGATGACTCAAAAGGCAGTGTGCATCACCAGAAGCCTACCCTGGCATGAGTGACAGCTCACTAAAGCTGGAACCCTGGAACTCGCTGTACAACTAGACTTTAACATTTCAGGAATCTTCCCCCGAACTGTCCTTACTATTTATATAACCTTGGTGTCTTAGTCAGGAGTTCTATTGTTGTGATAAAACACTGACCAAAAGCTACTTGGGGAGGGGAGGGTTTATTTTAGCTTATACTTTATCACAGTCCATCGCTGAGGGTGGTCAGGGCAGGAACTGATGCATGAAGCTTACTGGCTTCATCTCATGGTTTGTCCTGTTTGCTTTCTTATAACACCCCGGACCACCAGCCCAGGGTTGGCCCCACCTACAACAAACTAGGCCCTCCAACATCAATCATTAATTTAAAACAAAAAACAAAAAAAACCACTATAGGTCAAACTGGTGTGGTCCAGTTGAAATTCCCTCCTCCCAAATGATTCCAGCTTGTGTTAAGCTGACATAAAACTAGCCAGCACACTTAGGGACAGAGGGTCATTATGAATCTGTTAAATTTCAGGGACTTCCCAATACTTGTAAGTTGCTTATTTCATGAGTTTGTCTTGTTTTGTTGTTATAGTTTTGTTTTGTTTTGATATGGAGTCTCTTTATGTAGTCCTAGTAGTCCTAGAACTTGCTATGTAGACTAGGCTGGCCTCCAGCTCATAGAGATTTCCTACTTCTGCCTCCTAAATACTGGGATTAAAGGCATGTGCCACCATGCTCAGCCACTTCCTGAGTCTTAACAAGCCTTCTTCAGAATTTCCTGACTTTTTTCTTTTTTCTTTTCTTTCTTTCTTCTTTCTCTTCTTCCTCCTCATCCTCCTTTATTTTATTTTATTTTGGTTTTTTGAGACACGGTTTCTGTATGTAGTCCTGGCTGTCCTGGACTTGCTTTGTAGACCAGGCTGACCTTGAACTCACAGAGAACTGCCTGCCTCTGCCTTCCAAATGCTGGGACTAAAGGTGTGCACCACCATGCCCTGCCAGAATTTCCTGACTCTTAGAGAGCTTGATATACAACACGTTTTTTGTTTGTTTGTTTGTTTGTTTGTTTGTTTCAGAGTTGAGAACCAAACCCAGGGCTTTGCTCTTGTTAGGCAAGTGCTCTACCACTGAGCAAAATCCCCAACCCCCATAACATGGTTCTTATTTTTATTTTTTTACCTTGATTGATTTATTTTGTGTGTGTGTTATGTGCGTGAGAATGCATGTGACACAGCATTTGTGTGGAGGTCAAAGGTCAACTTTCAGGCATTAGTTCTCTCTTTTCATGATGTGGGTTCTGAATATTGATGCCAGGTCATCAGGCCTGTTGTGAAGTTAGTTGTTGACTGCATGTAGAAGTAATATTTAGTTATTAAATAATTAACTTTACCTGTTTATTTTTAATCTAATGTTACTAGAAGGAATCCTGAGCTCATTCTTGTAGCTGTCATTAGCTTTCTGTTTTGGCACTGTTAAGGCTAATGTCTGAGGGCAAGTCTCTAGCATCAGATTTCCCCCCTTAGCTCCTAGTTTATTACTGTATTCCTCACTAAGGTCTCCAGCATTGCTGAGTACCATGTCTTACTTCTTGCTCTGTATGTGCTGAACATTATCCGTACCCTTTCCTTTCTCCTAGGTTTATGGATACCTTGCCACTCTTTTGAGACAGAGTCTGTGCTGTGTAGCTGTAGGGGGCCTAGAACTCAGAGAGCTCTGATCTCCTTCACTCTGCCTCCCTGGTGCTGGGATTAAAGGCACATGCTAGAACTTTGCTATTAGAGCTGAAGGAGAGGGAGACTGTAGATCGGAGTCCTGTAGATCAAGATCCTGGGAACAGTCTGGTTTTGGTGTTTCAAGAATAGTGTACTGTTCCTATGCCCCCAGAATCGCCTCCAGAATACCCCCTGTGTTGCAGGTTTGAGATGCTTTAGAGTTCCGCTCACATGGCCCTCCAGCCTCTCCTTCTAACGGGTAGACTTAGCTTGTTGGAGCATGACATACAGAACAGGTCCTGTTAAGTAAACTTACCGTATTTTCTGGCCCTCAACTTTAACTTTTCTAGTTAAAATATAGAATTTTGGAATATACTTGCAATATAAGACTGCCCCTCTTCCAGTGCACACCCTGTGCAGCAGACTCAGGCTGCAAACTCTATATTTGATCTGGAAGAGTTAAAGTTAAAGTGGGGGGTCGTCTTATATGCCGGAATATGTACTAAAATACTTCACAAACAGTACCCAGGTTCCAGTTCCTGTGACACCAGTATTCTGTTTCTTGCAACGGACAAGCCTTGTGAGCCTGTGGGGTCTAGTGAAATGTGCTTGCACCGTGAAGCGCCTTGAAAATAAGATCAAAAGGAAATAAAGGAGATGTATTGGCGTACTTGTTTTTCAAGGCTTCAAGGATACTATCTAAAAGTAAAAGCAACCTTTTTACAAAGCATATGGCTACCCAGGATTTGTGTGTTCTAGACTGTATCTTTTAAAGATGTCTAAAGGGAATCAGTATCAATACGCTGCTCACTGCAGTTCACCTTTATGCAGATATCTTTACTTTTCATGTGATGTTCTTTCTTGTTTCAAACTTTCATTTAGATCCCTCATTGCATTTTGCCTTCAGGTCTTCTAGCCCCCTTATGACTATGACAATCTTTCTCTTTTTTTACTTAGAAATTCTCCAGAATTTCAGAAACTCTTGGGCATTGCTATGGAGCTGTTTCTGCTGTGCAGTGACGATGCGGAGTCAGATGTCAGAATGGTAGCTGATGAGTGCCTCAACAAAGTCATCAAAGTAAGAGCCCTGTGCTGGTGTGCTCCTGTAATTGCTGCTGGTGAAGAGAAAAGGCTTTCAGTGAGCGCTCTCTTGCTTTGAGTGAAGTATCTTCAGGACAGCTACATATTTTTTATTTGGGGCATGTGGCTTGGACGACCTGGGGCATTTACCCATGAACAGCTAAACGTGTCCCATCAGCAGGAACTGTTTTCTTTGCACACTTATAGTACATAGGTCAATTCTGAAGGGCTGCCTATGTCTTAAGAGGAATTTCTCTGTGGGCTCCCACTTTCGTTTGAGCATTGCTTGGAGAACCTCAAAGCTCTGGGAGAGCAAAAGTGGCCATGGGCAAGTGAAGTCTTGCATTCCTTCCTTTGCCTCTTTTCCCTGCTCCTCGTAATGGAGGTCTGAGGTGCTGCTTGTTGGTAAAAGACGTGGCTTCTCAAGTTAGGTTAATTGGAGGTAGCATAACCTGAATGGGGAGGAAGGAGAGTCCAGACAGGATAATGGAGCCAGGAAGCTATAGTCATTCAGTGGCAATGCCAGAAGAGGCAAGAGGCCAGGCACCTGTCTCACTCTGTCATTGCTTTCTAGTACTGAGTGCAGATCACTGCAGCACTGTTCCTTTATTTGGTTTTCTGCTGGGAAGAAAGATTAAAGTCCTCCTTCCCTGTCCTCACTCTTTTTTTTTTTTTTTTTTTTTTTTTTTTTTTTTTAGACAGCATACTATGTAGCCTTGACTGGGCAGGAACTCATTAAGTAGGTCAAACTGACCTAGAGCTCACAGAGAAGTACCTGCTTCTGTTCTCTGAGTGCTGGTGTGTGCCACCGTGCCTGATTTCTGTTCTCATTCTTAATGTTTTACAAAATCAGGTTTGTTTTTAATCATTCTGACATGCTCCTCTTAGGAGTCCCACACCCATCCTTGTTGCCTTCTTCCACACTGCCTTGTGTGAGTAAGGCTTCTGAACTAGGGCCTTAAGTATCACTTCTACCTCAACTTGACTACCATGGAGGTAGGCTCTATGACATAATTCTCAACACTCCCTTCCTAAGCTATTTCTGAAAGATGGTTATGGAGAATGCATATCTTATTGTCCTGTGCAAGGATCCCTCTTCTTCTTCTGCTTCTTCTTCTTCTTCTTCTTTTTTTTTTTCTTCTTCTTTTTTTCTTTTCTTTCTTTTGGTTTTTCAAGACGGAGTTTCTCTGTGTAGCCTTGGCTGTCCTGGACTTACTTTGTAGACCAGGATGGCCTCAAACTCACGGCGATCTGCCTGCCTCTGCCTCCCGAGTGAGAATCCTTTTTCTTTATGCCTTCACACTCCTTCTGCCCCTTTCCCTTCTGGTTTGAGTCTCAGTCCTGAAAGGGACCCTTTCTTTCCTCTCTCATAATTCTAGGTTGGGTGAACCAGGAACTCTACCTATCTGTGGTTCTTTCCCTCCCTGTTAGTGTGTTAGAGCAGAACAGTCCTTTCAGTTTCTTCCTGGGTCTTTTTAAAGCACCATGCTTTATGCTGGCTGAGCAATTGTCCTCTTTTCCTGCATGGGTCTACCTCAGGATGACTTGTCTTCTGAGGAACATGGTTTCACAAAGCCTGCTGCAGTTCTTTCCTTGAGTCTCCAGGTCCAGGCAGAGTGATTTCTGCCACTTAGTAACTGAATACCTGGTGGGAATGTATTTAATTTCTGTGAACCTAAGTTTTTTCAGCTATAAAATAGAAGCCATCTCAATGGTTCATATGTGAGTATGTTGATGTGTTTGTATGCTGAGACACATTCCTGTTAGTGGGATTCTTGCCCAGTTAGATGGCAAAGTGTGGCATGCCAGTTCAGTGTTGTTTTCTGCTTTCTGTTAATGAGTCCATGGAATCCCTTTGTCTAAGGAATTCTTTCCATGTGACCAGGTCATGGTCTGTTAGTAAGCCTGTTCTGTGGTCAGAAGCTGACTTCTGGTGCTCAGGTTTCCATCTATCTCTGCTGAGGTTGAGGAATGGTTGGGAGGGGCAGCCTTTGGGAGGTTGCTCTTGTGACTTCCCAGCACCTGCTCATGGTACCTATTAGTTTGCTTTCTATTGGTGTGATAAAAAGCATGACCAAGGGGTTGGAGATTTAGCTCAGTGGTAGAGTGCTTGCCTAGCAAATGCAAGGCCCTGGGTTCAGTCCTTGGCGATGGTGGGGGAAAAAAAAGCATGACCAAAATCAACTTGGAGGAGGAAAGGGTTTCTTTCATTCTACAGCTCTGGTCCACCATGAAGGAAAGCCAGCACAAGACTCAAGCAGGAGCCACTGGCTTGCTCCTTATGGCTTGCTCTGCCTGCTTTCTTATACAACCTCTTTCCCAGGGGTAGCACTGCCTACAATAGCTTGGGCCAATTCCACATCAATCATTAATCAAAAAAATGCCCTTCAGATTTGCCTATAGGCCATCTGATGGAGACATTTTTCTCAATTTAGGTTCTTCCTCCCAAAGAACTCTAGCTTGTTAAATAGACAAAAACCCAGCCAGTACAGTACTGTATTTGTGTCTCATCTCCCATGTTGGCCTAATGGCCGGATGGGTCTCACCGATTTTACATGCTTTATACACTGGTGAGCCTCACATGGGTCACATATGTCCTATTTCAGCTCTTTCTTCTCCAAGTCCAGACACCCTTGCTTTCATTATTGAAGATTAGGGGCTTTCTTTGACATCTCAGTTCTTGATCTTTGGTCTTCAGAGGTTAAAAAAAAAAAAAAGCCAGAGAGAGCTACAGATTGCCTTGATTGGCAGGTGGGCATTAAGAAGGGCAGAGAGAGCAGTGTGACTCTAGGTTGCTCATATTTTTGTTATTTACATGCGAGCAATATTCCCTTTCAACCCTGTCTTCTGCAGTGGCTTTTTACTGACGCTGCCTCTGGTCACAGTGGCTTGGTGCATGTTTGTGGCCATAGAGCACTGTTCTAGGTTACAGCTTCATGTTCTGGACCTTCGGCTGCCTGTCTCTACGTACTTCTGGTTTCTTTGTGGTTTCTACTCTCTGATGGACAGAGTCTAGGTTTCACAGTACAGCCTTGAGTATAAGTCAGGCCAGGCTCATTCCTTTCCTTCTGTTGATAGCTACAGTCCTCAGCTGAGTCAGTAGGGTAGAACAGGATCCAGTTAGATATGCTCACTGTGGTAGAGGAAAGGCAAGGCAAAGTGGGAGAATGGGATGAAGGCCAGGAGCAAGGAGTGGGTAGTCAGCCCAGGACTTTGTCTTCTTGTAAGAATTGGCATGTGTGTACTATAAAGACCAGTCTCCAGCCCAGAAAGTGGTTAGGTATTACTTGTCCTTTGTGTTAAAAATACATTGAATTTTGACAGCCAGGTAGTGTGTTCTTGCCTGCAAGTGCTTTATAGTCTTAGGTGGTAAAGTGAATGTGTCTAAAATTATCCCAGGGTATAAAGTGCATGGCAGCCAGGAGGAGGAAATTTCTACCTGGAGAGGTGGAGGTGGTATCCTAGAAGCAAGAACGAGCTTCCCACTGTCCTGCCTGGAGGTCTGGCTCAGAGAGGAGAGTAGGTCCTTCTCATGCTGTGGAGAACGGGGTGCCCTGAGGGTCAGGTTAAGTAGTTTGTGTCTTGGTAGAAAATGAGGGCCCCTTACAGATCACTGGCTTTGTGCGGAAGCTAGTCCTGATACAGAGTGGAAAGAAGGACCCCAGCTGAGGGGAAGCTTGATCTAGGATGGTGCCAGGCTAGGAGGCAGGTGGTGAGGCTGTGGGGTTGGTTTGTCAGCCGTGTGTGGAGGTAGGGGTAGGTTGCAGGGAGAGGAAGCTATGGGGAGCTTTATCATCACCCCATGAGGGTCCCGAGGAAGAGTCATGCTCTGCCCTTAGGAGAGTTGAGCTTTGGTTTTCTCTGCTACAAAATAAGGCAAGTTTTGGTTCACATTTATGTAGCTAAAACAAGGTTTGATGTATGTTTTAATTTTATTTGAAAATAGTCTTTTAATATGCTTGTCAGCTTGATTTGCTTCTTTTGTTCATACTATAGCAGCAGAATCATGGTTTGAAATTTGCTAGTGGTGCCAGAGAGATGGCTCACTGATTAAGTAATTATTGCTTCTACAGAGGACCCAAGTTGAGTTCTCAGCACCATGAGGTGCCTCACAACCACTTGTAACCCAAGTTTCAGGGACTGCCTGCTTTCTGACCTCTGCATGCTCCTGTACACACCCTGTACACGTACAATATACTCAGGAACACATAACATGAATTTTTAAAAAGTTGGTGGAATGTTATACTTGTGAATCAGTTTTCCAAAGTGTGCCTCTGCTGTGACTTTCAAGCTCATGGGCTCCATGGATGATCCCTGTGTGCTAGTTTTATTTCTGTTGCTGTCATATATCCTGACAACCTGGAGGGAGAAAGGATTTGACTGAGAACTTCAGGTTTCAGTCCATCTTTCTAGTGAACTCAAAGCAGCTGGTCATAAAAGACAAAGTTCTTAGGGACAAGAGTAAGGTGCCCTTCTCTAATGTGGATTTGTGCCGTCAGCCTTGACAGTGGCTTGAAGTTGGGAACGTGGACCTTATGTTCTAGTTAGAGTTTCTATTGCTGTGAAGAGACATTATGAGCACGGCAACTCTTATAAAGGAAAATATTTAACTGGGGCTTGCTTGCAGTTCAGAGGCTTAGTCCATTATCATCATGGTGGGACGCATGGCAGCATCAGGCAGACATGGTGCTGGAAGGTAGCTGAGAGTTCTACATCTGGATCAGCAGGCAGCAGGAAGAGAGAGTGACACTGGGCCTGGCTTGAGCATCTGAGGCCTCAAAGCCCTCCCCCAAGGACACATTTCCTCTAACAAGGCCACACCTCCTAATAGTGCTACTCCCTAGGTGCTTGTAGGGTAAACCATCACACTTTATTTCTGAATTAGCTCAGGCATAAGCAGGGAAAGTCAAGATATGAGCTGTAAGGGCTGTGAGACTTCCTTCCTAACTGACATTGGGACCTGGGATGGGTCAGGGAGTGGGAGCTGTGAGTATCCTCACCATTTTGGAGGTCAGAACTTCCAAAAAGATGAATCTGTGTTACATGTTTCCTGGCAGAGAGAGAGGGGCTGGATCCTACAAGTATACCCCTGTACCCTACTTGCTTAACAACTAAGGAAGACTGACTGTTTACTCTGAGAGCTTTAGGGTTAATCTTAATTTGATAGTATATAGTATTTGATTATTATAAACGTCAGATTCTTTTTCTTTCTGTTTTTATCCTAGTGAAGACCTATATTTAGAATGTTCTGTAATTTCAGTATACATTTACTTTTTTGGTAACATAGCTTTCTTTTTTATTTGCTGTTGTTACTTTTTCTTAAAATTTGAAATTTTGCTTGCCATTTAGCTTTATGGGTGGAATTCAGAACCATGGGTAGAATGTATTTCTTGTATTTTCTTGCAGGCTTTGATGGATTCTAATCTTCCAAGGCTGCAGTTAGAACTCTATAAGGAAATTAAAAAGGTGGGTCTTTGCTCTGCGTTGTTGATTACTATATGAGATTTTGTCTTGCAAGTTATTAAGAGAAACTGTTAGAGGGAAATGCCTCTTGTTGAAGTGGACTTCAGTTTTCCTTAAAAACAGATTCTTCATTTTTATTAGGTGAAATGGAAATTTAAAGCATCAACTTAATTTTTAAAAAGATTTGTTGATTTTATTTTATGAGTATGAATTTTGCCTGCATGTATATTTCTGCACCCTGTGTGTGCAGTGCCCATTGAGGTCCTCTGCAGGAGCCCACGTACTCTTAACCCCTGGTAACTTTATTTAAAAACAAAACAAACGCTGGGTGTAGTAGCACATGCCATTAATCCCAGCACTTGGGAGGCAGAGGCAGGTGGATCGATGTGAGTTCAAGGCTAGCCTGGTCTACAAAGTGAGTCTAGGATAACCAAGGCTACACAGAGAAACCCTGTCTTGAAAAACCACAATAAAATAAAATAAACTGAAAAAAATAAAACAACAAAAACCTGTATTTATATAATTGAAGCCCTCTGGATCTTAAAAATCTGAAGTAGGGGCTGGAGAAATGACTCAGAGGTTAAGAGCCCTGTCTGTTCTTCCAAAGGTCCTGAGTTCAATTCCCAGAAACCACATGGTGGCTCATAACCACCTATAATGAGATTTGGTGTCCTCTTCTGGCATGAAGGTGTACATGCAGGCAAAACACTGTATACTTAATAAATAAATAAATCTTTAAAAAATTCTCTGAAGTAGTTACTATCTATTTTACACATTTAATTGGGATTTTATCTGGAGATTAATAAAGAGAATGTTTAACTCTCCAAGCAGTTCTAATACCATAGGAAGTGCATGTGTCTCTTAGATGTAACACATCACTTGTTAACCCCTCTTAGAATGGTGCTCCTCGAAGTTTGCGTGCAGCCCTATGGAGGTTTGCTGAGCTGGCTCACCTGGTTCGACCTCAGAAATGCAGGTTAGTTGTACCTCTGTATTGCTCTTAAGATTTGTTGAGTAGAGGCTAGTCCTGCTGTACGTATGACCCAAAGCAGATGTCCACCCTTGAGATCATTCTTGTCACTCTAAGTTGCCTGTCTTTGTTCCTTCTGGTTGCTGTCAGCATTTCTTTCTTACGTTTCTTTCCTGACACCCATCTCTATTAGGCACATTCTCATATCCTCTGTTAATGTGCTTCTTTCTAGTCCCATCATTCCCCAAGAGACTTTGTGGGATATGTTTCTAGAGCAACATGGTCTCACCATCCTATTCTGTGCCACATTCCCAACCTGAATATGGTGTCCACACAATGTATTGGCTGAGGATACTTGCCAAATGGTTGAAAATTGAATATGGTCTCATCAACAGCAAATATAGCAGTTATTGAAAAATAAGCCTTTGTGTGGCACTTGGATTAGCAACATAAATGCTGAGCTGTACATATTTTAACTTGTTGATCCCCCTTGACCCCCATGGTGCTAGGTATTGAATCCAGGGCCTCCAGCTTGCTAGGCAATTGCTTTACACTGAGTCTCACTTTCAGCCCAGCCATCTGGCTTAGTGCCTTGAGTAGCAATACAGGAGTGTAGTTTACGAGTTCCTTCCTTTTCTCCTCAGCTGGTAAAATGCATTGTTCATGTCCCAAAGGCCCTTGGCTCTATCCTCAAGAAACTGGTAGAGAGCTCTAGATCTTCACATTAAACGGAACAAAGATATGTTCAGCTGAGGTTGAGTCTCAGTAAGAATTTTATGAGTCCTCAGAGGTGTAATCACTAAGGAAGTTTCTTTTTATAGACCCTTTCCTTTCATATGTGCTTATATATTTATTTTTGTGTTGGCTTTGGTGCCGAGCCTAGGGTACGTTTTACCACCATGCCACATTTCCAGCTCAAGTGACCTTACTTTGAAATTTCTCATATTTTTTAGGTAACCCAGCAGAAAAATAGCTGTTCAAAAGTGTGACTGTTCTGTCATTCCCTCCCTTAAGCCCTCCTAATTATTCCCTAGTGATGTTCAGATAAAATCTAGATTTCTCACTCAAGGCAAGAGACAAGTTAACCCCTGCTGACCCTCTGCTGGCTCATCACTTCAGACTTGCTGTGTTGACTCATTGCTCTGATGTTAGTTCTTTAAACAAATCAGTTTTATTTCCTTGTGATGGCTTGATGTCTCAGAAAAATAGTAAGATCCTTATGCAGGCTTTCTAGCTTAATATATTCCAAGGTGTCATAGATGTCTGTCTACCTCACATGATGGCTGTAGTATCTGTAGATTTGCTTGCTGTATAGCAGGGCCTTGGCCCTACTACAGTAGGCCCCAGTGTCAGCCAGTCTCTTTTATGTCAGTCCTCCTAACGCACAAACACACACACACACTCTCTCTCTCTCTCTCTCTCTCTCTCTCTCTCTCTCTCTCTCTCTCTCTCTCAAGTAAGGACTGGGTTGTTGTTTGAAGGCTTTATTTAATTTGAACACTTTTTTTCTTCATCTAGAGATTGTGCAGCTTTCCTGGGGAACATAAAAGAAGTGTGTATTGATTTCTAATCAAAAGGACCTGGCTTACCAAGAAAAGTCCCATCGAGTTCAGCTTGCCAAATTAATGGGTTTATTTGGGTTATGTACAGGGCATAGACAACTCAGGCAGCTGAGCCACTGAAGCCTCATGTCCAGTGGCCAGTCAGCTGGCCTTTACATTCCTTAGTACTTTTTTTTAAAAAAATTAATTTTAATTTATGTGCATTGGTGTAGGGGTATCAGATCTTGGAGTTACAGACAGTTGTGAGCTGCCATGTGGGTGCTGAGAATTGAACCTGGTTCCTTTGGAAGAGCAGGTGGTGCTCTTATCCACTGAGCCATCTCTCCAGCCCCTTCCTTAGTACTTTTAAGGCTGTGAAGACCTGTAGCACAAAGGAATGGTGACTGGACTCTCAAGGGCAACAGACCATTGCCACAGACATAGGTGTCTGCTCTGCAGTTCTCCTTATTTTGTTGTCCTGCCTGTGGCTCCAGGTTCTCCATATGAGTCGCTACACAGCTGTTCTGTCTGCTTCATGATAGTGATGGCCACATCAGTTACGGAGCAAGCAGCTCTCCCACTGTGGCTTTTAACACTACTTTTTCAGTAAAATGATGTCCACACTTTATTTTGTTTTTTAAATGTTACAGTTACACCTTAAATTGTAGAGAGGTCAAAGGTGTCATTCCTGGATGTAGATCCTCAGGAGCTGTCCAGCCTGTTTTCTGAGGCAGAGTCCTTCACTACCCTGGGATCTGCTGATGAGGCTGGGCTAGCTGACTCTTAACCTCAGAGAGCCACTTGCCTCTGCCTCCCTAGAGCTGGGATTGCAAGTGGCTTTTTATGTAGACCCTGGGACTCATTCTGTGCTGCTGCATAAGCCGTCTCTTTCGTTCCCTCCAGTTTTTGTTTTTAAAGTAGTATTTTCTTTAATTTATTGTTTTCCATTTAAAGTATATTTTAGTAATTGTTATAATTTGCTGCAAATAATATTTAAGCCTGATTTTTAAAATTACATTTTATTTGTATGTTTCTCAGTGTGTGTGCCATGCCATATGGGTGAGGAAAACCTATAGGAGTTAATTCTCTCCTTTTTTTTTTTTTTTTTTTTTTGTTTTTTCAGGGCAGGTTGTCTCTGTATAACCCTGGGTATCCTGGGACTCGCTCTGTAGACCAGGCTGGCCTCGAACTCACAGAGATCCACCTGCCTCTGCTTCCCGAGTGCTGGGATTGAAGAGGAGTACCACTGCTACCCCGCAATTCTTTCCTTCTTCTATGTGGGCCCCAGGGGCCAAACTTGGGTCTTCAGGCTTATCAGCAGATGCCTTTACCCACAAAGTCATCTTGCTTGCCACTACACCTAGTTTCTGTTTCTGTTTTTGTTTTTTCCAAGACAGGGTTTTTCTCTATAGTCTTGGCTGTCCTGGACTAGCTTTGTATACCAGGCTGACCTTGAACTCACATCAATTTGACTGTCTCTGCCTCCTTGAATGCTGGAATTAAAGTCGTTCACCACTATGTAGGGCTAGACCTAGAGAAATGAAGGACAGTTGAACTTCATCAGCATTTATGCCTCCAGTTTTGTAGTTGAGCATTGTGGTCTCCACTGTGGACCAATTTACCTATAAACCGGGTTTTCCCTAACAGGGAACTGTGAGCATGTTTCTTAGAGGAGACCTGAAGAGTGATGAATGTTTCTCTTGCATATGCAGGCCTTACCTGGTGAACCTTCTTCCATGCCTGACCCGAACAAGCAAGAGACCTGAGGAATCAGTTCAGGAGACTCTGGCTGTAGCTGTTCCCAAAATTATGGCTTCTTTTGGCAATTTTGCAAATGACAATGAAATTAAGGTATGGTTGTTGCCTCTAGGAATGAGTCTTGTGGGGCCTAAGACCTCTAGAGGTACAGTCATTTTAGATTGCTTCTAGAGTCATGTTGGCTTCACTGAGAAGCATCTCAAGAGCTTCTTTTCACTTCTACTTTTCTTTTATGGGGTAAAGAGTCAAGGGAGATAGTTTATAGAAGCAAATTCAAAGGCGTTTTCCCAGAGTGGGTGGCTTTTGGTCCACTGGATTGTTCACTTGGGCCAGCTGAGGAAAGAGATTACATAAGAGTGAAGAAGAAGAGCTGATTATTTATTTGTCTGTAAGTGTGTGTGTGTGTGTGTGTGTGTGTGTGTGTGTGTGTGTGTGTGTGTGTCTGTGTGTGTCTGCATGAGCCTGTGTGTGCATGCCTATTCTTTTTGAAGTGGAGCAAGTTTTTTTTTTTCTTTTCTTTTCCTAGACTAGAACCTTTGGAGCTGTGTTTGTCTCTTCAGAGCTCAGTTTATAGGTGTTATTTAACCTCTAAGCTACAGTGGTTTCCTGTTAATACTGATGTATGTTTAAAAAGATGATTTCCCAGAGCTTGGAATGAGGAAAGGGGAATGATTTGTCTAAGGAGTTTAGTGTAACTATTGTCCTGCTTGTTGAGGGAGCTGCTGCTACTGTCATTGTCACTCCTCTCCATATGGCTGCAGAAATGAGCACTGGGCAGTACTGTCAGGAGTCTCTGTGACAACTGTCAGAGGCCACAGGTACACATAGTGGTTGTTCTACATCTTTCCATGATGTAGATGCCATTTGAGTGAGGTGACACTTTCTTTTCTTTTTCTTTTTTAGTAGAGTAGTTAGTAACTACTTCCTTGATGAACCTTCGACATTTAGATCATTCATTCTTCTGCCCATGTATCGTTGCTCGGCTCTAGAAACAAGGAGTGCCACCCCTTCCCCCTGTCTTGATTCTGTGTCAGAGGCAAGCACAGTAATGCTTTTTTTTTTTTCCTGGATTTGGATTTTTAAGCTCTACATTTGTTTTTTAACCACAGAAGAAATGAACATGGCTCTAACCCTTCCATCTCTTTACAATAGTCCTGTCTGTATTGAATATGTACTTTAATCATGCCTGAGTCAGTAGTGATGGCTGTTTACACATGATTTTTTTTTTAAATACCTTTTTGTTTTCTAGACCTAATACCTATTGGTTGTTTATGACCTCTCAAACACCAGTGCCGTTTCTTACAGTTAGGTAGCCTCTTGGGTGTGTTCCTCTGGCAGCTAATCACCCACATGTTCTCTAGTCCTGTCAGTGTGGCCAGTTATTCCTGCGTTTGCCAGTTCCATCATCCTGGAGACTCTGTCTTGGCTGCTGTCCTTCTGTGTCTAGCTTTGCTCCCCAAAGGGGTGAGCATGAAGCAGTTGTGATGTGGCATTCTTAAAAATGCCTTTGGTGTGCACATCACTTTTCCTCAGAAGAATGAAATTTTTGTTTTGTTATACAGAACTAGAGGATCCTATCCATACCAAGAAGCAGGGTCCCCGAGGAGGTAGATGTGTGGTGGGAGGAGGAGCTCCTGCAAGGAGGCTGCAGTAGGACAGAGAGCATGTCTGGAGAGATGAGGGTGAAAGGACTGGGGGATCCTGGTTCTGTACCAAGAAGTGGAGTCTCCATGAATGGAGTTGGAGCAGGAGGGGACTTACAAGCAGGCTGTCACAGGGCTGGGGCTGGAACCGAGAGATTGTAATAGAAGACAGAAAGGAGAATGAATATTGCATACCCGAGCCCTGTGTGGTCACTGGGGGTCTCAGAAAAAGTGTTTCTAGAGCCTGTGGTGGTGCACACCTGTAATCCCAGCACTTGGGAGGCAGAGACAGGTATCTCTGAGTTCAAGGCCAGCCTGGTCTACAAAGTGAGTCCAGGACTGCCAACGCTAAACAGAGAAACCTGTCTTGAAAACAAACAACAAAACACAAAAAACAAAACAGGAAGGTTTCTAGGTAAACAAGCTGACATGAAGGAATGGGGGTGGGCTAGAGGGGAGGCCCGAGAGGGTCCGCAGGAAGGAGTAAAGCTGAGCCCCACCTTTCACAATTTTTATGTGTGTGTTTGTTGCTATTAGCACATCATTGGTTTGGATATCGTGTGTGTGTGTGTGTGTGTGTGTGTGTATGTGTGTGTGTGTGTGTTTTATATCAGCAGCAGCAAGCCATACAAGATACAGAGACACGCTTAATATCAGTTGCAGTCATCAATATATCACTAGTGGCCATCAAACTGGCAATGGCAGGGCTACTATGGAATACACTATAAACTTAACAGTTATTTAGACTACGTGTGAAAATAATAAGTGAATGAGATAAAGGAGGGAGATATACAAATGAAAGCACATCAAGAGAAACAAAGTTGCATAAATGAAAGAAGACCGAGGAGGGATGAGGAAGAACACTGTGGCCTCTGGTTTCGTCAGTTGCTCATGTGCACTGGCGTGCTGTAGCTGCAGCCCTCCACCCACAGAGGTGCCTGTAGCTGCAGCCCTCCACCCATAGGCATGCCTGTAGCTGCAGCCCTCCACCCATAGGCATGCCTGTAGCTGCAGCCCTCCACCCACAAGCGTGCCTGTAGCTGCAGCCCTCCACCCACAAGCGTGCCTGTAGCTGCAGCCCTCCACCCACAGAGGTGCCTGTAGCTGCAGCCCTCCACCCATAGGCATGCCTGTAGTTGCAGCCCTCCACCCACAGGCGTGCCTGTAGCTGCAGCCCTCCACCCACAGAGGTGCCTGTAGCTGCAGCCCTCCACCCACAGAGGTGTCTGTAGCTGCAGCCCTCCACCCATAGGCATGCCTGTAGCTGCAGCCCTCCACCCACAAGCGTGCCTGTAGTTGCAGCCCTCCACCCACAGAGGTGCCTGTAGTTGCAGCCCTCCACCCATAGGCATGCCTATAGCTGCAGCCCTCCACCCACAAGCGTGCCTGTAGTTGCAGCCCTCCACCCACAGAGGTGCCTGTAGCTGCAGCCCTCCACCCATAGGCATGCCTGTAGCTGCAGCCCTCCACCCACAGAGGTGCCTGTAGCTGCAGCCCTCCACCCACAAGCGTGCCTGTAGTTGCAGCCCTCCACCCACAGGCGTTCCTGTAGCTGCAGCCCTCCACCCACAGAGGTGCCTGTAGCTGCAGCCCTCCACCCATAGGCATGCCTGTAGTTGCAGCCCTCCACCCACAGAGGTGCCTGTAGTTGCAGCCCTCCACCCATAGGCATGCCTGTAGTTGCAGCCCTCCACCCATAGGCATGCCTGTAGTTGCAGCCCTCCACCCAAAGAGGTGTCTGTAGCTGCAGCCCTCCACCCACAGAGGTGCCTGTAGCTGCAGCCCTCCACCCACAAGCGTGCCTGTAGTTGCAGCCCTCCACCCACAGGCGTGCCTGTAGCTGCAGCCCTCCACCCACAGAGGTGCATGTAGTTGCAGCCCTCCACCCACAGGCGTGCCTGTAGCTGCAGCCCTCCACCCACAGAGGTGCCTGTAGCTGCAGCCCTCCACCCACAGAGGTGCCTGTAGTTGCAGCCCTCCACCCACAGGCATGCCTGTAGCTGCAGCCCTCTACCCACAGAGGTGCCTGTAGCTGCAGCCCTCCACCCACAAGCGTGCCTGTAGTTGCAGCCCTCCACCCACAGGCGTGCCTGTAGCTGCAGCCCTCCACCCACAGAGGTGCCTGTAGTTGCAGCCTCCACCCACAGGCGTCCCTGTAGCTGCAGCCCTCCACCCACAGAGGTGCCTGTAGCTGCAGTCCTCCACCCACAGAGGTGCCTGTAGTTGCAGCCCTCCACCCACAGGCATGCCTGTAGCTGCAGCCCTCCACCCACAAGTGTGCCTGTAGCTGCAGCCCTCCACCCACAGAGGTGCCTGTAGTTGCAGCCCTCCACCCACAGGCGTGCCTGTAGTTGCAGCCCTCCACCCACAGAGGTGCCTGTAGCTGCAGCCCTCCACCCATAGGCATGCCTGTAGCTGCAGCCCTCCACCCACAGAGGTGCCTGTAGTTGCAGCCCTCCACCCACAGACGTGCCAGGCTTGTGGGGTATTCTAGTATAGCAGCAGCACTGCCGCAAGGAAGGCTTAGGCCAGATTATTGCTGTAGTTGTCTAGTGTGTTTTCTTATTATTGTCAAATTTTAAAAAATTTATGCAGTGTTATTCCAATCTCTGCCCTTGTGTACTGAGAGTAAACTTATATACACTGAGACTGCCACTCACAGTGAACAAGTTTTTGATACAGATTGTAAACTTTTTTTTTTCCCCAAGACAGGGTTTCTCTGTGTAGCCTTGGCTGTCCTGGACTCACTTTGTAGACCAGGCTGGCCTCGAACTCACAGCGATCCACCTGCCTCTGCCTCCTAAGTGCTAGGATTAAAGGCGTGCGCCACCATGCCTGGCCGCTTCTCTTCCTCCTCTTCCTCCTCCTCCTCCTCCTCCTCCTCCTCCTGTTCTTCTTTTTTGAGACAGGGTTTCTCTGTGTAACCTTTGGCTGTCCTGGAATCATTTTGTAGACCAGGCTGGCCTCAAACTCTGCCTCGCGGAGTTCAGGGATTACAGGCATGCTCCACTATGCCCAGCTCCTGATGCGGATTTTAAAACATTGGTTGGTGTGTGTGTGCATGCATGCATTCATGTGCACACACGCACACTTATTCCTGTGGGTTCTGGGGACTGAATTAAAGCCATCAACCTTGGCTACAAATGCCTTTTACTATTCGAATTATCGGTATCTCAGCCTACCTAATGCAATTTATAAAGAAATAAATAGACTACTGGTAGACACTTGCTGACTATCACAGATTTGTGATATTTCCACTCATCTATAAAAAAATGTGTCAGTTCGTCATAGTTTATGACCTACGAGATTTGGAGCTCTGTGAAATATGTCATAAGCTCCATGGGGGCTTCGGCTTTCATCACTGCGTTTGCTTTTATAGGTTCTGTTGAAAGCTTTCATAGCAAATCTGAAGTCAAGCTCTCCTACTGTCCGACGGACAGCCGCCGGCTCAGCAGTGAGCATCTGCCAGCACTCCAGGAGGACACAGTACTTCTACAATTGGCTCCTAAACGTGCTCCTAGGTAAGAGAGAAAGGGTCCAGAGGCTCAGTCTTAGCGTCAGCTCAGTCTTTTAAGTTACACTAGCCCTTGGCATTTGCTGCTAAATGTGAATTTTGTAGGAGGTGGTCTTGGCAACTTTTCGGCTGCAGCTGTGCTATAGGCCACCCAGCTGGTATATAACCTCATCCTCCTTCCTGGTCTGGCCTTCTGTTCAAGAAGTCTGAGGCTATGCTTCAGCACTCTGTGGGTACTCTAGTGGAACTGACATTTTCTCTTTCATTTTTGGCTACTGTCAAAATCAACACTAGCAAATCCTGCTGGAGTGAGTACATGGACTTTTTTTTGTTTTTGTTTTTGTTTTTTTTTGAGACAGGGTTTCTCTGTGTAGCCCTGGCTGTCCTAGACTCACTTTGTAGACCAGGCTGGCCTCGAACTCACAGTGATCCGCCTGCCTCTGCCTCCTGAGTGCTGGGATTAAAGGGGTGTGCCACCACGCTCGACCAGGCACATGGACATTTGATACAACTTTCTGATTTCCAAATATAGCTCCACTTCCTATAAGGGTCTTGACAATCTAAGGACATGCTTTATGCTGCAGAGCTGCTCCTTGATCTGTGTATACACACAGCCTGTGTTTCACAGTCTTGCTTATGTCTCCTCTCCCTCCTTTTGCCTGGTTTACAATAGGATACTCCTATAGCTAGCTCGTGTCCCCCTCCCTTCCCCCTCTAGTGTGCTGTGATTCTCTGAGCAGTGGACTGACTGCTAAGCCCGCTTGGTTACCTTTGTAGGTCTGCTGGTTCCCATGGAGGAAGAACACCCCACTGTCCTGATCCTTGGTGTGTTGCTCACATTGAGGTGTTTAGTGCCCTTGCTCCAGCAGCAGGTCAAAGACACAAGCCTAAAAGGCAGCTTTGGTGTAACACGGAAAGAAATGGAAGTCTCTCCTTCTGCAGAGCAGCTTGTCCAGGTAAGGGTGACTCTAACCCAAAAACCACATAGTCTTTGTGTGAAGCACAGAATTGAGGGTTAATAATGTGCACATGTGGCTGGACTCTTGGGATTGACCTATAGTCTGTGGCCTCTGTTTGTCACCCTGGTCATGAGTAATACTATGTCAACGGTTGACATTTCTAAGACATGAGGTCACAAAAAGTGCTCATCCATTCAAGTACTGCTTGATGCCCACTGCATACTTGCAGTGGTGAGCCTTGTGGGTAGTCTTTGCTCTGGTCTGGGCAATGTGGTGCACTAAGCATGTGTCAGCAAAAGATCCTTGTGACCAGCAGGAAACTCAGTGCATGCATTTTCATGTATGCATTTGGAAAGAGAAATTGTTTGAAGGTAAATGTTCCCAAAATAAATAAATTCAACAAAAGAGGAAGCCTTGAAGTCCTTTCTAACCAGAAATGTGCTAGGTGCAGTTCCACATTGATTGCTGTAAAACATCTAATTCAAATTAGGAACTTGAAGTACTTCTTGTAGTAAATGTAACTAAAAAGCTGCAGAAAAGTCAGGGCTGGCTGATACATGTATGCTAACAAGGAAGACAGAAGTCCATGAGGAACTGAAGGAAAACCAGCTGGATTACAACAAAGCACTTATAATCCAGCTATGAAACAAATATTGAAGTATTTAAAGCAAGTGATATAGTAAAACTCAAAGTTCTGTGACTGTAACCCATGAGACTTTCCCTTTAAGCTGTTCACAATAGAATGAGATATAGTGATGTATACCCAAACCCCTAAAACTCAGGAGGTACTGGCAGGTTCAAGTTCAGTTCAAGGTCATCCTCTGCTACATGGAGTTTAAGGCCAGCCTGGGCAACAGGAAAATTCTTGTCTCAACAAAGTAGTAAAGTAGAGGAGGGTGAGGTGGAGTGGGCTAGTACACGTCTTCACAGTAAAAGAAAACTTTTCTTTCTAAGTAACCACTTTACTAGGCTTTGTAGTGAATAATTTTAAGTATACTTGATATGGGGTCTTTTACATTTTTAGAGTCACTTTCTAGGCAGTGCTACCATCAGAATTGGTGTTACATAGTAGGATAAGTGTGGGACATGCTCCTTGGAAACAGCGTGTTGCTGGAGGTGTTGGGGCAGAAAGAAGTGAGCTGGGCGACAGTGTGCCCCTCCTCATTCCAGAGCAGGCCCACAGGTGCCTTCCACAGGGCCAGAGAGAGGACAGCCATCTTCTCTGAAGCCCCTCTAGTGTTGTAGTGTGGAAGCCACAGATAGTCCACGAATGTGGCCGTCTTCCAGTGAGACTTCATCCACAAAAGCAGACACCAAATCAAGGCACAGTAGTATATGCTTGTGACCCCAGCGCTTGGGATGTCAAGAACACGCCTGGCCTATGTAGGACATTTAACTGTCCGTAGCTACATGATGAGACCAGGTCTCAAAAAAAAAAAAAAAAAAAAAGCCAAAATGGGGAGTGAAATGCAAGTGTAAAGCCAGGTGTGGCTGTGGCTAGCAGTTTGCCAGTCAGGATGTAGGTGTATGTGTGCGCTACATGAGAAGAGCTAAAGATAAGGCTTAAAGGAGCCTCATTTTTACTCTACACTAACTTTCAAAAAAGTAGCATATGTCTTTTTCTTTTTTTATGTACATTGCTGTTCGGTCTGCATGTATGTCTGTGTGATGGAGTCAGATCCACTGGAACTTGAGTTACAGACAGTTGTGAGCTGCCCATCTGGGTGCTGGGAATTAAACCTGGCTCCTTTGGAAGAACAGCCTGTGCTCTTAACTGCTGAGGTGTCTTATCCCTGCATTTGTTTGTCTATTTTTATCTTACCAACTAATGCTAAGGTTGGCAAACTTTGCAAAGTAAAAATACAGGATGTCTGTGAGTTATGAATTTTATGTAGTGATTTTATAAATATGGTTGAAATTGCAAAATTATATGTTATTTGAAATTGTGATTTAGACCTGTGGGCTTTTTCCCCTTGGTAACATTAAAGAAAAACAAACAAACTCATTGTTTTGTAGTATGGTATAGTATTAAAAACCAAAAAAATTTGACTGACATCCTTAATATTTCTGGCTATTTTCTCCCTGACATTCAGAGCCTTCTTTCTTTTCTTTCCTTTCTTTCTTTCTTTCTTTCTTTCTTTCTTTCTTTTTGTTGTTTTTGTTTTTTGTTGTTTGAGACAGGGTTTCTCTGTGTAGCTGTAGCTTTCCTGGACTCACTTTGTAGACCAGGCTGGCCTTGAACTCACAGTGATCTGCCTGCCTCTACCTCCCCAAGTGCTGGGATTAAAGGTCTGCACCACCACGCCCGGCCCAGAACCATGTTTCTGATTGTTGGATGTCCCAGCTTGCTCCACAGCAGTGTCCATTGGATTATTCTCTATCCTAGTCATTACTTTTGGGAAAATGAGGAGCCTGAGTTTACATACTGCTGTCCTAGAGGACATGCTCTAGGTATTTCCTTCCTTCATTTGTTTGTTTGTTTGTTTTTTGGTTTTTTTTTTTTTTTTTTTTTTTTTGAGGCAGGGTTTTTCTGTCTAGGTATTTCCAATGAGTTAATATAAATTAAAAAAAAAAATCAAGGGAATTCAGAAAATAGCATGGACAATAACGACCCTACCTGTAGAAGTAAGTGACAGAGGTCTTTCGAGGGGAAAATTAAGGCTCAGCTTTGTCAACAAAGGCCAGTAAAAATAAAGTGAAACCTGGGATTTAAACACAACTGAAGACCTGTGTTTCTGCTCCTAGGTTTATGAACTGACTTTGCATCACACGCAGCACCAAGACCACAATGTGGTGACAGGAGCCTTGGAGCTCTTGCAGCAGCTGTTCCGCACTCCTCCACCTGAGCTGCTGCAAGCACTGACTACACCAGGTGGTCTTGGGCAGCTCACTTTGGTTCAAGAGGAGGCGGGGGGCCGAGGCCGCAGTGGGAGCATCGTGGAACTTTTAGGTAAGGTCTCAGCAGGGTCTTCTAACCAGCTGTGCAGTAATGCATGTTTCCTTTTGCTGCTTTATGGGGCTGTGCTGTGCTGAGCTGTAACTTCTTAATTCCTTGCCCAAACTTCTTTTGCAAATAAATGTACAGTTTAGAAAGGTAGATGACAGAATGAGGCCGCATCTTAAAAGCCAGGTTTCCTGACTTTCTGGCTTGTCACCTCCATTTCAGGTGCAGTGAAGTAGAAATATTAGGCAAAGTATTTCCAGGAATCTCATGTTTGAATATCAGGGATTAACCTTTAAAAAAAAAAGATTTATTTATTATTTATACAGTATTCAGCCCACATGTGTGGCTGCCTACCACAAGAAGGCACCAGGTCTCATTACAGGTGGTTGTAAGCCACCATATGGTTGCCGGAAATTGAACTCAGGACCTTTGGAGCAGACAGTGCTCTTAACCTCTGAGCCATCTCTCCAGCCCTCAGGGATAAATCTTTAGGGATGGATTTCTATGCGCTTTTTGGGGGGTGGGATGGGGGCCTTTAGTGTTCTTTTTCTCCTTGGATCCTGACTTTAGAGAGCCCCTTCCATTCTTGATCTTGAAGCCGCCTCCCTGACCTGGTCTCTGGTTTTGTTTGTTTTGTTTGTTTGTTTTTGAGACAGGGTTTCTCTGTGTAGCCTTGGCTTCCTGGACTCACTTTGTAGACCAGGCTGTCCTTGAATTAACAGTGATCCATCTGCCTCTGCCTCCCGAGTGCTAGGATTACAGGCATGCACCACTGTGCCCTGTGTCTCTTCTTGATGCTCAAAGAGTTTGAGCCCTAGAGTAGGCAGTGGCCTCTACTGTGTCTGACATGGGCTACCCTTGGATGGTGGGACAGATAGGAATCTGGGCATGCCAGCCTCCAGAAGTGGCCTGACATTTAGCAGGCTTTGACAAATTTTGCTGACCCTGGCTTGCACATTGAGGACCTAGACTTACTGTAGCTACAAATTAGAGACTGTTTGCCTGGGAAATCTGATTATGGCTTTGTGGACTTAAAATTTTGTCTGGATTCTGAGCAGAAAACGTTTTTTTCTGCTATCCTTGTCACTAAAGAATTCTTAGCATGTCATGTGACCAACGAACAGAAATGCACATCTCTAGTACCTGTTTCCAGTGAAAGTGTATGTCTGACCACTGGTTGTCCAAATAATATGAAATCTCACAGTTTAACTTAGCTTTTTTTTTTTTTTTTTTTTTTTTTTGGTTTTTCGAGACAGAGTCTCTCTGTATAACCTTGGCTGTCCTGGACTCACTTTGTAGACCAGGCTGGCCTCGAACTCACAGCGATCCACCCGCCTCTGCCTCCCGAGTGCTGGGATTAAAGGCGTGCGCCACCACGCCTGGCTAACTTAGCTTTTAAAGTGCAAATTATATGAACTTTGTGGTCATTTTAGTCGTGTCTTTAGAACTATGTATTTGAACATGAGTGTAATTTTCACATTTATAGTGTGACACTGTGGTATTTAAACATGTCATAGGGAAGTATGTTCATATTCCCCCTGTTTAAGGATTTGAGCCAAGCTTTTTGAGGGTTTTCACATTCCTTGCAGAGTTTAGCAGCTTGTTACCTTACTTTCTTCTGCACTTTCTGTGATTTACAGCTGGAGGGGGTTCCTCATGCAGCCCTGTTCTCTCAAGAAAGCAAAAAGGTGATTATCTCAAAATCTGAGTCTTGTCTTGAATTGAACTGCTGTTTCTGTTTGCATAATGCATTAGACACTGCTTTTATTTCCTCCTAGGAGGGTAAGGGGGTGGGTATGGAATACTGCTGGAATCTGAAGTTTCCTGTGGCTTAAAAATTGTTTATATCAGAATTGTTTATCTTAATTTCTAATGTTTGCAGGCAAAGGTCAGCAAATTTTCTATAAGGGACCAGAGAGTAAATATTGTAACCTTGAAGGCTATCAGCTCTTACAGATGTTTCCATGTGTTTTAACCCCCGAAGAATAATGATAAAATAGGGGAACAGCTGGGCCTGGCTGTTTAGTGAAGTCTGAAAGATGCAGGTGTGCTTAGCACTGCTTTAGAGAGTGTACCACTGAGCTTTATAAAGGTGACTTTTCTTCTTAAGGAATTTTATTGTTAGATTATTAAATAGTTTATTTGATTTGGTTCCTCAGTTTATTCGTGCCTGGTTATCAATTTTCAGCCATATTTAACTTCTTGCTTATATATTTCCTGACCTATTTCTGATATGACTTGATAGCTTTATGCATGGTCACCTTGCAGCAGCAGAAGCAGCAATTTTCTTTTACATTATGGATTTCCATGGGAGAGAATTGCTGTCATTTTTATTTTAAAATCTTAAAAGATGAATTTATTTTCTGTCATAATTTGAGCATTTGAGACTTAAAACCTAGTATTTGCCATATTAAATGAGGGTTTTAAATTTTTGTTTTTTTCTTTTTTAAAGTTTTGAGACAGTGCCTAGTGCTAGCTGGCCTTGAACTCAAAATCTCCCTGTCTCTACTTCCCAGGTGCTGGGATGACATTACACCTCACTTTTGAATAAATCTCAACAGGAATAACATTCTAGTCTCCATTGAATTGAGGGAGCATTTACTTGAAGAATTTGGGAGCTAGCTGTCATAGTTTACACCTGGAGGCTGAGGCAGGAGTCCTTTGGCCTATATGACAGACCTTGCCTCTTAAAAAGAAGGCAGAATGTTTGAACCGTCACAGTATGAGGCCCTTTTAGAAAGCTCTGCAAATGATTAAAGGCCAGAAGAATTCTAAGAAATGTTACTCTCTATTTTTGACCTACAGAAATCTGTGGACACTTGGTAAAATCACTCTGGTAACTTATTCCACAGTCATTTTGTCTAAAGATGATGACAAAGTGATATTATTGAGAAGAATTCTCCTCCCTACTGTTTCCTCAGTCTTTTGATCATTTTTTATTTAGGTCAGTGGTTTTTAAACTTTGTTTGTTATAATGAATTTTTTTTTCAAGTGGTGTATGGCTAGTTTTATGTCAACTTGAAACAAGGTAGAGTCATTTTGGAGGAAGGAACCTCCGCTGAGAAAATGCCTTCACTAGATAGGCCTGTGGGCAAGTCTGTGGTGCATTTTCTTGACAGATGATCTAGAAAGGTCCAACCCACTCTAGGTAATGCCACCCATGGGCTAATGGTCCTGTTTGCTCTAAGAAAGCAAACTGAGCAAGCCAGGAAAAACATTTCTCCAAAGCTTCTGCTTCTGTGACTGCCTTCAGGTTCCTGCCCTGATTTCCCTCAGTTTTCCCCGAGGTTACTTTTGGTCATGGTGTTTTATTACAGCCATGGAAACCCTAATTAAGACAAGTTTAACCTACCAGATACAAGGCAGTCTTGTGGAGCACTCAGGCTTAGCTGAGGTCAAGGCTGGCCAGGAGTCTCTTTTCTGGTAGTGGCCTTCCTTGCTTTTCTTCAGGTAATCCATTCTGGGGAACTTCCTCCAGAACATAGTCATCAGCCACTGATTTGGAGGGTAGAAACTACTTCTTTAAGATCCAAATTCATGCTTCTTGAGTTTTATTGGCTTTCTTGAACTACATGTTCTGTTAATGAAAGGCTCTGTGAGTATTTATGTTGAGCTGCTATGCTGATTTTTCATAGATTTGTGCTTTCTTTGCCAATTAGCTTTTGCCTTTAATGTTACATCATGTAACTTTATGGAAATTATCACAATTACTCCTTAAAGTAACATTAGAAGCTAGTAGCTGTATAGTGTCTGTTTTAGTTTTCCTCAGTGTGACAAAATACCTGATTAAACAACTTGAGGGGAGAGATTTATTCATGGCCACTGTTTCAGAGGTCTTGGTCCATCATGGCAGAGAAGGTGTGGCAGAGCAGCTCATCTGACTGCAGCCAGAAAGCAGGGGGCTCACCTGAGCTGGTTGGCTGCTGCTTTCTTCATTTTTAACTTCAACACGTGAGCAGTGCTAGCCACACTGAGCACCAATCTTCCCTCTTAGTTTCCTCTCTAGAAATCCCGTAGGCATTTCTCAGTTCATTAAGCTGACACAGTCAAACTGTAATAGTGTGCTTAATGATGTTTGTATGTGACATAACTGTAAAGATAGTAAGTCTGATTTTTCTTCCTAATATAACTTTAAACATAAACTATAAAAATTTTTAAAAATTTTACAAGAAAATATCTTGTCCTTTCAGATTCTTATCTATAGTCTAGAATATAAAAAGATAATAAAATGTAAGCAACTTATTTATATATGAGTTTGATATCAAATTCTTATTTGTCATTGGAGATAGAACATGGGCTGATAGAATTGGACCTTTTCAGCTATTAGCTACTCATTCATTTATTAAATAATAATAAATTATTTAACTGTAACAGTAATCTAAATCAATAAAAATTATTTTGTGGCTTCTGCCTCTAGTTCTCTATAGACTTATTGATTTTACAGTTTTCTAAAAGTTATTCTCTTCTTTAACACTGTAGTAATATAAAATACATGATGGGTAAATTGTGTGAGGATAAATTAAACATGCCTGTGATTTGCAATTACAGAGTCTCACTATGTAGCCTTAGTTGGACTAAAACTTCCTCTGTAGACTAGGCTGTCTTCAAACTTAGAGAGATTGATATGCTTTCTACCTCCTGAGTGCTGGGACTAAAAGTGTATTCCACCATGCCTGACTATTTACTTGACTGTTATTTTTAGCAAAATTAAAAAGGAATATTATTGTATTATTCACTAGGCAAAGTGCTTTTAGGAGAAGAAGAAGCCTTGGAAGATGATTCGGAGTCCAGGTCAGATGTCAGCAGCTCAGCCTTTGCAGGTACTTATGGTCATCATGGTGAGCTGCCAGCGTCAGCCTCCACTTCTATCTGCTATCTCATGCCTCTTTTAGCACCTCAGCCTGCACACAGGGTTGCAGGGCAGGGGTGACCTGATCAAAAAGTGCCTTTTATAATGTTCACTCTAAATGTGTGTGGCTGTGCTTTTCTTGTTTAAGATATTCAAAATCTGGTTTCTAATCCTTGAGTTTCTCTTTTTGGAAGGGGCTGATGGGTAGAGTTGTCTCATGAACTAGGTGGGTTATGATCAGGACAGTGGGCTGAAGAACTGTCTGTGGATAAATTAACTTCAAAGAATATATTTTTGTTTGCAAGTTGTATGTAACATTATTTGTGTACTTTAAAAACAGGTTTTGTTTTAGGATAGTAATAACTAGATAAAATGCAGCAGCTTTGGGTATGTGTACTTTTAGGTAAATAAAAGGAAAATGTGAATGATGTCAGTGGACTGACTTTTCCCCTGCTTACAAGTTAAAAATGTCATCAGAACAAAAATTTTGGCCTGCCTAGACTTGTATAAAACTCAAATGCCTGTGGCCCAGTTGCCTTCATCAGGGGCCACTGCTCACACCTTGTTCATGTTTTTGAAGTGATTTTGTTTTCATATTTCATAAAACAAACCATGCATTCAGCTTTCTAAAAGCACACACTTTTATTATTATAATCTCCCTGTTCCCAACCATCAGCACCTTTCATTTCCTCCAATGCAAATCAACCACTTTCTTTTCGCAAACATTTAAGGATAAATAGACGTTAAGTATTGCACGCTACTGCTACAAAATGGCCACAGAAATGATTTTGGTCTTACATAGTATTTGTAAGTGGGAATTTCAGAATTAAACTAGGAAAATGTGGAGTGTGCTTACCCTACAGGAGGCTAGGACTGCAGTGGAGGGGGACAGGACGTGGAAGAAGGCAAGCCCCTCCTGAAGGAGTGCTACAGTACAGTTGCTGTTGTTCTGTTGTTGCCTGTTAGAGTTCCTGGGAGTTTCCTTGTGTCCCTGCCACAGCTGCCTCTGAGTTACACACATTCTATGTGTGAGTTTAGAATTGCATAACAACTTGATCTTGGGTTTTATGATGGAACATATTTGAGACTGTTCACAGCCATAAAGAATCTGCTTGTTCCAACCAGCTTCGCTGTGCTGTTTGACCTTTTCTTCACTATGCTCCAAGCTGTTTCATAGTTAGAATGTTCAATACAGTGAACTTTTTTGTCACTTTACATACCTTTGGGTCCTAGCTACTGTGTCCTCTGGCCATTTGACAAATGAGTTTCTCTGTGTCTCTAGCCTCTGTGAAGAGTGAGATTGGTGGAGAGCTCGCTGCTTCTTCGGGTGTTTCCACTCCTGGTTCTGTAGGTCACGACATCATCACTGAGCAGCCTCGGTCCCAGCACACACTTCAAGCAGACTCTGTGGATTTGTCGGGCTGTGACTTGACCAGTGCTGCTACTGATGGGGATGAGGAGGACATCTTGAGCCACAGCTCCAGCCAGTTCAGTGCTGTCCCGTCTGACCCTGCCATGGACCTGAATGATGGGACCCAGGCCTCCTCACCCATCAGTGACAGCTCTCAGACCACCACTGAAGGGCCTGACTCAGCTGTGACTCCATCTGACAGTTCTGAAATTGTGAGTGGGTTGAGGATGCCCTGGTTCTTTTGTGTTGGGCCCTTTTCTCTTCCTGAGTTTATTCTTGGTTGCCCACACTTGGACCCTCCTGCTCATTTTTCTGTATTACTCCACATAATATAGAAGTGTAAAAGCTGCCAGCTCAAATGGTTAACAGAGAACTTGGCCTTGTTTGATGCCTTCCCTGAAGAAAGTGTCTAGTATCTTTTGTATTGAGCCATGGAGATTAAAATCAGGTTAATTAGATCACCTTGTACACTTGACATATCTTTAATACCTGGTTGGACCTGGTTGAACAACTACTTAAAATTTTCAAGAGCTTGTAAGTGTCTGTGGTCTTAATGAACTGTGGTTGGTAATATTAATATTATATATTATTTTTGGCATTTTTGGACCTTTCAGTGTGCTTACATCACATTCCATTTTATAGTAGCACATATTTCTGTTCCTGTGATGTCTGAGTTCATGGACAATAATCACTTCAAATATTATAGAATCAGAAAATTTGGTGCAAGTGTGTGCTGAATTGTGGTGGGTTTTGATGTTGTGCTGTTTTGTTTTGTTAAATGCTTGTTTGTTGGTTTGTTTTTGTTTTGTATTTCTGAAGCAGGATCCTAGCCCAGGCTAGCCTTAAATTTGAGATCTGCCTGCTTTAGCTTTGGACTGTTGGGAGTGGTGGCATGAACCACATTGGCCCGTATTCTAAATAGCCTTTTTCTTCTTCTCATCCTCTTCCTGTTCTGTAGCAACATAACAAAACCATCCCATTCATCATACCTACAGTTCAGTGGTGTTGGCTACATTTAAACAGTGTGGTGTGGGCATCACCATCCGCCCACGTTAAAGCTCCATCTCCTGAGACCTTGCCCCTGTAAAGACTCTTGAACCATCGGTCTGTTTTTTGCAATACAAGTTTGATGGCTGTAGTTTCCTCATGCAGTATGTTTATCATTTAGTATTTACTTATTTATTTTTCTGTGACTTACATAATGCTCTCCATGTAGCATGTGTGAGAATTCCCCCTCCCCCCATTTTTCTCAAGGGCTGAATACCATTCCATTGTATGGGTAGGCCACATTTTGCTTCTCCTTCCATCTGTCAGTGAGCATTTGGGTTACCTTCTCATCTCAATGATCATGAATAGTGACGCTGTGAAGATCAGTCTACAAAATGTCTCTAAGACCCTGATTTAAATTCTTTTGGATATACAGTTAAAAGTGGAATAGTTTTATATCCAATTTAAATGTATATAGTTAAATATTTACCTACTGTAGAATATGTTTTATTAAGAGTATGGCAGGATATTTTGACCTGCCTCTAAATTTTATTTTGTATCCGGAACTTCTGAAATATAAACGAGACACTGGAATGAATACACAAACACTGAATTCAAGTCAGAAATGAGTATGTGTTCTGACCACGGGGGCTGGGGAGATGGCTCCAGTAAGCACCTTTCACTCAAGCATGAGTTTAGCTCCTCAGTACTTGTGTTCAAAGCTGGGCTTTGTGACCACACACTTGTCATCCCAGCTCTGGGAAGGTAGAGACGAGGGCTTGCTGGCTAGCTAGTCTCTCCCAAATGGGTGAGCTCCAGGTTCAGAGGGACCTTGACTCAAAAGTAAAGTAGAGAACAACCTAGGAGGATGCCCGACATTGGCCTCTGACCTTCACATTCATTCATTCTCATAAATATGCATGAACATCTATACACCCGCTGTTCTTGTGTTCTCTCTCCCTCTCCCTCTCCCTCTCCTTGTCTCACAGTCACACAAAATTTGACTGCAGATCTGACCTGATTCTGCCCCTCTAGGTAGCCAATAGATATTTCTTATGACAACATCAAAACTTATCACGTCACCTGCTGAGCAGTTACTCTGTGTTAGGAGAAGCTGGGTAAACCAACTGAAGAGAAGACAGTACAGGAAATTTATTTTCAGTTACCTTTGTTATTAGATTGTCTTTTTTGAAAAATTTGGAATGTGTTTTTCATGATGAAGAAAAGTTACTTGTTGTATGTTGTATGTATGTGTGTGTGCATATGAGTGTGCAGGCCTGCATCTATATGCATGTATAAGAGGAGGCAGAGCAGCTTGTCAGGAACCTTCCTCTATCACTTTCTGCCTTACTGCCCTGAGGCACTGGGTCTCTCAGTGAACTAGAAGCTCACACTTTTGGTTAGGCTCATTGGCCAGTGAGGTTACAGGACCTACCTGTCTCTCCCCATCTCTGACCCCAGTGCGGGGGTTTATAGGCCTGTGCAACCATGCCTGGATCTTCACATGTGTGCTGGGGTTTTGAACTCAGGTCCTCATGATTGCAGAACAAGCACTCTCACTCCCTTAGCTATCAGCCCCAGTGCACCTTATTTTTTGAGACAGGATCTCATATCAAACCTAGAGATTACCTTTTTGGCTAGACTGGCTGGTCAGCAAACTTCTGGCCCTCTTCATCCCAACTCCTAGAGTTGGCATGACAGATGCACAATCTTATGTCCAGCATCCTTGTACAGTGAGCACTTTATCCACGGAGCTCTTCTCATGGGGAGAAGAGTAAGTTTATTCTGAAGCCAAATATTAGTGGCTGTGGTCCAAGAATACAGATTTAGGTTTCTCTAGTTTCTGTGTTCCAGTGTGGTGACAGCTTGGTGAAGTTTTTATTATAAAGGAAAGAAAGAAACAAAGAAACAAAGAAAGAAAGAAAGAGGAAGGAAGGAATAAATTGATAAATCAAGACATTCATAAATCAAGACATTTCAAATACTTTGGCAGGTATCTCAGATAGGTGGGTTATAGTAAAGTGTGGGAGGGGGCTCTCAATTAATGGAAACTAGGATTCTGTTTGTACATTCTAAATGATTTCTTAAGAGTCAAAAGATGTTAGGTCAGTTGGGCGTGGGGGGTCATACACCTTTAATCATAGCACTCAGAAGCAGAGGCAATATTTTTGAGTTTTGAAACCAGCCTGGTGTACAGAGAGAGTTTCAGGACAGCCAGGACTACACAAAGAAACCCTTTCTCAAAATAGAACCAACCAAACAAACAAACAAAAAGTATTTTTAGGTCACATATAGAAGATAATAAATGACCATCAAGAGGGTTAAAGATGCCCTAAGATACTTTGGCTCTAGGCGGCAATGTCATCTTTTCTCCACATTCTTGAGTTCTCATTCGATCTTTGCAGGACCTTTTCACCATAGAATCTGTCCCAGGTTTATGACTAGACATAGGAAATATTTATAAAGTTAGTGGAGATAACTTATTGTTAGATTCTTGTCACCAAAAGCCTTGTCTTCATTTCCAACTGGTTATTAGTTCTTTGAGAATACCATGCATGTATTTTGATAATGTTTACCTCTCATCTTTCTGCGTAACTCCTCCCAGGTCTACTGCCAACCTCATGGTTTGTTTTGTTTCATTTTGTTTTGAAGACTTTTTTTTAATATCAAAAAGAAGTTTATAGACTGAAATTTCTTTAGCATTTCTAGAGCTACCAGGACAGCCAAAGCTGCACAAGAGAAACCCTGTCTGGAAAACAAAACAAACAAACAAACAAACAAACAAAAAACAGAATGCCTAGATCTAGAAAAGCTTGTATGTGACCTTTTCCCGGGAAGATAAACAAATACCTGTTTGATAGGACACCAGTGACCAAAGTAATCATTCCACCTAAGTCTAATTTCACGCACCAGTAAGTTCAATTGGCACTGCTTAAAAGGAGCATAAAATAAGAGCATGGGCAGCTTATAGACATCTACACCACTGAAGCATATGTTAACCCAGCTATCATTAACCACTTACGTGTTCTTAGGAATGAACAGGGTTCCACAAGCCTATCCCCAAAATGTTAATTGCCTATCTTGTGCAGGCCTGGTGTAGGTAGTCATCCTGCCTAGATAGCATTCCACGGCAGTGGTGAAGAGCTCTTGCTTGTTGCTCTTACACTGCATTGACCTATGGGCATCATGTAAGTGTGTTCTGTATGTGCCAGTGATGCCACATGGTCTCTGCATTCTGTGTGCATAAACTGCTCGGCTCTGCTGGTGGCTTTTCCTTCATGTGGAAGGGCTTGTGCCTGACAATTCCCTTTTATCTGTACAGGTGTTAGATGGTGCTGACAGCCAGTATTTAGGCATGCAGCTAGGACAGCCACAGGAGGAAGACGAGGAGGAGGCTGCAGGCGTTCTTTCTGGTGAAGTCTCGGATGTTTTCAGAAACTCTTCTCTGGGTATGTTCACTTTATATGATGGGAATGTTTTCAGTTTTAGACATCTTTATCGTTTGTTTGGTTTTGTTTTTTATTTTCTCCAGACAGGGCTTCTCTGTGTAGTCCATGATGTTCTGGAACTCACTCTGTAGACCAGGCTGGCCTCCAACTTGGAGATTTGCCTGCCTCTTCCTCCGGAGTACTGGGATTAAAGGCATGTGTCACCTCTACCTGGCAGAAATCATTTATATTTATTTCTAAGAAAAAACCTTTTGGTATCATTATTTTTTGAGTTGTGAATAGCAGCTGAAAATGGCAGTTTAGGTATAACCAGACTTTGATTTAACTCTGGTACCTTCATGTTATGTCTATGTAAATATATACATATTTTGATTGGAAATTTGTCACCTAATTAAGATTTTTATTTTTAAAGCCCTTCAACAGGCACACTTACTGGAAAGAATGGGTCATAGCAGGCAACCTTCTGACAGCAGTATAGATAAGTTTGTATCAAGAGATGAGGTTGCTGAAGCCAGCGACCCAGAAAGCAAGGTGAGCTACATAGGCAGGACCTAGCTTGTGTATGAGGGGTTGGACTTTCCCTGGCTTTTGCCATTCTCCTTTGTTCCTGTCCCAGCTCTGGGCTTACTTCTTTCCCCTAGAAACACTGGGCACTCCCAGGCCTCTGTCCTTTTGCTGATCCAAGGATACCCAAATTCTTAACAGTTGCATCCGTTCTGCCTCTACTGCAGCATCCTCCCTTGCAGAGATGTACCTCATGCTGAGCTCTACCCTGCCTGGTAACCTCTATTATCACTTGAGGCTAGTGCAGAGCTTTGCGGCATTTCTTGGGTTTGTTCACTCAATGGCCTAAAATCTCTCTCTTTGTTGTTTGCTTTACATGCACATTTGCTGCATTTACAGTTAACTTTAAATTCCTTGAGGTCAGGAGTACATTTTGTCCTTTTCTTCCATCAGTAAGATGGCATCCTTTGAGAGTGCCCTCTAGGTATCATTCCAACCTTTGGGCTTCTCTGGCCTTTTCTTTTGCCTGCTGTCTTTTTGTTTGTGGTGTTGTTTGTTTTGTTTTGTTTTTTAGACAAGGTCTCACTATATAACCTTGGCTGGCCTGGAACTCAATAGTTTCTAGTAGACGCTTGTGGCTTGTCAATGTGAACAACGTTTTCTGAATGCTGTGTTTTTAGCACCTTCCTGCCCAGTGCACCTTCTCCATACTAAATTTGTCTCTTGCCACAGCCCTACGGCCCTGGGTTTTAGGGTTCCAACTATAGGGTTTGTTTGTTTGTTTTGTTTTTGTTTTTTGAGATCAGGCATGGAGGTGGCTAAGTATAGGCCTCTGTCCCTAGGACCCTGATGTGGTTCATTTTGTTGACTGAACTAGTAAATCAAATATTTACTTCTCTGTTCTAGCCTCGCCGAATCAAAGGTGATATAGGACAGCCTAACGATGATGACTCTGCTCCTCTGGTCCATTGTGTCCGTCTTTTATCTGCTTCCTTTTTGTTAACTGGGGAAAGGAAAGGTAAGCACAGCAGAGCAGGTGCAGTTGAGGGTATAGTTACCAGTTCAGAAGTCATTTTGTTGTTCCTCTGGCATCTCGTTATTGGGGTGAACTTTACTTTCCATTAGTTGGTAACAGAGGGAGGGAATCAGAGGGGTCAGTTTTGTTTCTTGGAAATGGCTAAAGGGGCCTGGGTGGTTGTTCATTTGCAGCACTGGTTCCAGACAGAGACGTGAGGGTCAGCGTGAAGGCCCTGGCTCTCAGCTGCATTGGTGCAGCTGTGTCCCTTCATCCAGAATCCTTCTTCAGCAAACTGTATAAAGTACCTCTTGACACCGTGGGAAGTGCTGGTATGTTGAAAGTTCACTGCTTCCTCTTAATTAGTCAATACTTAAGCTATCTCATGGTCTTGTCTTCTTTTGTCTTAGTGTAGTGAGTGTCTCCAATAGCTTCTGTGTTTTAGCTGTGTTAGAGCCCTCCAGATGTGCACATGTTCATGTTCTTAGTCTCATGATTACATGCTATGTGTGCACTTTCCATACACATGACCACATAAGTTATAAAGTAGAAATCTAGAAATGTAAGAGCCATTTATACACAAGCTGCATTGTTTAATTGCTCTGTGTCACATTCACCTGGCCAGGCATCCACACTGAGACTGACAGGCCGGAACAGCACCACACCCTGTCTCCTGTGGCACACGGTTGTGGAATGGAAAGTGTCTTCCATGTTCCTTCTTTCTTTGAGTGACAAAGCAAACCTGTGTTATTAAGTTTAAAGTTAATAAATATATGCTAGATTTATTGTTTCTAATCTTTATTTTCAAATGAAATCTTTAAAGTTTGATTTTAATCTGACAACCTGGAATCATAATTTGGAAATTCTGATGTAGTGAGAGGATTGCAATGTGATAAATCTAGAACTTCTAAACTCCAAATATCTTTTATACTTAGGAAATTATAGTCCAGTTCTTTGCAGATGTAAAATGCTCCCTTTTCTCCCTTTTCTGAGAATGAAGCTTTATTTGTAGTATAAATTTGATGGTGGAGAAGGTACAGGCTGGGCCATTTGTGTCCACAGAGGAGCAGTATGTCTCCGACATCTTGAACTACATCGATCATGGAGACCCACAGGTCCGAGGAGCTACTGCCATTCTCTGTGGGACCCTTGTCTGCTCCATCCTCAGCAGGTCCCGCCTCCGTGTTGGTGACTGGCTGGGTACCATCAGAACCCTGACAGGTAATGGACAGTTTGTTCTACCGTCTTTTCTGGGTCCTGTTCCCAGGTTCTTGTTTGTATAGAGACGTTTCTTGCTCATTCTTCTGGTTAGGAAATACATTTTCTCTGGTGGACTGCATTCCTTTGCTGCAGAAAACCTTGAAGGATGAATCTTCTGTTACTTGCAAGTTGGCTTGTACAGCTGTGAGGGTGAGTACAGTGTTTTACATAAGTGGTTCCTTGACTTAGTGAGCTTGCCATGGATACAGTTACATTTGGAGCTTAATAGGTCACATTTCCATAAGATGTAAATAGTAATTTTCAGGGACTGAAATTCAGCTTTAGAAAAATATTGCCATAATATTAAAATTTCATAAATTTTTAGTTTTAATTCTTGGAATATTTAATTTTAAAGATTCTTTTCCCTAAAGGGAATGCTTAGGAATATACCTTGCTATTATCAAATGCAAAATTTGTTTTTTAAAGTACTGTCTTAAGATGGTAGAGTTTTGAACTGCAGTGAAATTATGGGCATTGTTTAACTGGCCTCAGTGTTTGAGTCTTCTGTTAAAAGAGCCTTGGTTCCTCAAGTGAGAGTAACGTGGAACATTTTCTGTCATCTGGCTCATAAGTCACAATTGGCCATTCAATAGCAAAAAGTTTTAACCAGAGAAAATTAAAACAAAAGCACAGGAAGGAGAATATTGTCCCTTTTATTTATTTATTTTCTAGTTTTTTGAGACAAGGTCTCTCTGTGTTAGCCTTGGCTGTCCTGGACTCGCTCTGTAGACCAGGCTGGCCTCGAACTCACAGCGATCCGCCTGCCTCTGCCTCCCGAGTGCTGGGATTAAAGGTGTGCGCCACCATGCCTGTCAAGAATATCGTCCCATTTTAAAATTTAATGACCTCAAAGTAATGTTTTCCAATTTTTAAAAGATTTTTAGTGTGTGTGTGTGAGAGAGACAGTGTGACTTTGTGTATGTGAGGACAGTAGCAACAGAGGCCAGAAGAGGGCACTGGGTTCCCTGGAAGTAGAATTCTGGTTGGCTATCTTGTGTGGATGCTGGTGACCACACCCAGGTCCTCCAAAAGAGCACTAGGCACTCATAACCAATGAGCATCTTTCCAGCCCCCAGCACTACTTTTTTCCTTTTTAAAAAAAATTAAGTTTCAGTCAGTTGTATCTTTTGAGCAAAGGAGGTATGCAGTAATAGCACAGGTGTTATACTGGTAGGCAGACTACATCTGTCATCCATAATTACAGGATAATACCCTTAGGCTCTGAGCCCTCAGAGGCAATAACAGCACAAGATCCACTTTGTTACCTTGTACATCAAATGAATCCAGTAACATCCAAGATAATCCTTGATATGGGTCTCTTGTGCTTGTCCTGGGCCTGAGATTTCTTTTCATATGGCGGTAGGACTGTTTACATCATCTTCCTTGTAAACTGGTGGTTAGTGTTCTGAGATTGTGGCTCAGGAGTCAGGGGAAGTAATGGGAAGCAGGAATCAACAAAAGTTAGGTGTAATGGGCACATTTACACAGTAAGATAAAGATGTATCTTGAATACTTCTGGGAGCTTGTAGCATTCTTGTTGCTGCTTAAATATAGAACAACACAATACAGGTGCATGCATAGGAGTTCTGTCTTCAGATGAGATGTCTGATTGTGGTACCTTCTATCTTGGGCTGGGGTTTTCAGTACTGCATCCTGAGTCTTTGCAACAGCAGCTACAGTGACTTGGGATTACAACTGCTCATCGACATGCTGCCTCTGAAGAACAGCTCCTACTGGCTGGTGAGGACTGAGCTGCTCGAAACACTTGCAGAGATTGACTTCAGGTGAGGGAGCCAAGTGCAGATTCAGAAGTTCAAATTACAAACTGAAACTGGCTGTGTGTGTACTGCCTATTAGGATCTCTGGGGTTTATGTAGAGAAGATGTGATAGTACACAGTACTCATTGTGGAACTCTGAGCTTAGAGATTTTGATATTGGAAGTGAGATAGATTTTTCTAGTTGTCTTGGTTTTCTAGATGGTGGGAATTTAAAAAAATTTAGTTTTATTTTTTTTAATTATGTGTAAATATGTGTGTTTGTATTTGGGCAGATAGGTATGTGCACATGAAGACAAGTGCCTGAGAAGGCTAGAGGTATCCCATCCTCTGGAGCAGAGTGAGATTGTTTAAAGCTGCCTGCGTGGTTACTGAGGACTGAACTCTGGTTCTCTGGAAGAGTAGAGCTTGTTCTTAATACCTGAGCCATCTTTCTAGCCCTCTTGATTTTTTTTAATTTTTGAAAAAAGACATCAATTTTACTTGATTTTTGTTTGTTTTGTTTTTGTTTTTAATGTACTTAACTTTTATTCTGATTTAAGGGAGATAATGGAATAGTATTTTGCTACAGTTAAAAACAAACAACTTGAGCAGCTGGGTGACGTGGCACAGGCTTGTAATCCCAGCACTTGGGAGGCAGAGGTAGGCAGATCTCTGTGTTTTCCAGGCTAGCCTTGTCTACAAAGTGAGTCCAGGACAGCCATGGCTAGAGAAACAAAACAGAGAAACCCTGTCTCAAAAACAAACAAACATAAAAATAACTGGAGGGATTGGGGAGATGGGTGACTCACCAGCCCCACCCCACCCCCCAGAAACAAACAAACAAACCCCCAAACTTAACATGTTTTATCTTTCATTTCCTCAGAGTAAGTTTTGGTTAACAGTTTCTTCTAGAAGGAAAATATCCCTTTATTATTCATATTTTTGTGTGTGGTATTACTGCTCTTTGCTTGTTTGTTTGTTTTTGTTTTTGCCTACATGCATGTATGTATACTATGTGCACGCTGTAAAGGGAGTTAAAGCCGTTGGAACAGGAGTTATCAACAGTTGTGAGCTGTCTATGGCTTCTAGGAATCTGGCCCAGGTCCTCTGGAAGAACAGCCAATGCTCTTAACCATGGAGCCATCTCTCTAGCCTGTTTGATTTTTAAGGCCACTGTAGACCCTGTGGGTTATTATGTCCCATCCTCAGAATATCTCTGAAGGAAGGATTATTCTGTCACTGCAGTTATGACTGTGGAGTGGGGCACACAATTGGTCACCTGGGTAAGGGTTGAGTATGTTTGAGCTCATTCATGGAACTTACTCTTGAAGTAGTAGGTATGTGTTTTGATGAAAAATTGTTTATCCAGTGCTCAATTGTTAGGTCAGGAATTTATAGAAGGTTGAAAATTAGTCTGTTTAAGCACATTTGAGCTGCCTCTGAAAGACTTACAGTACACTAGAGTGAGCTATGTCTAGCTGCCTGAGAGCTGTAAGCCAGCACTGTGTTTGCTAAGTGAATGACATCACTGTTGAATGTGCTCTTTTGTTAGGCTGGTGAGTTTTTTGGAGACAAAAGCAAAAACTTTACACCGAGGGGCTCATCATTATACAGGGGTAAGCAGTTTGTTTTGTGAGACTGTGGGCCCTATCTCCTGGTAACTGTCTTAGCAGGGTCTCCCTAGTGGTGTGAGGTCTTGCTGAGTGCCTGTGATGTGTTACATTTTTAGCACTTTATGTCATGAAAGACGTCAGTATATGACATGAATTTAAAATAAACCATCTTGAATTCTTCCTGACTTGCTTTCCGAAAAGTCTTCCTTATCTCGCTGGATGTAGTAGTGCATGCCTTTAATCCTAGCATTTGGGGGAAAGAGGCAAGCAGATACCTTTAATTTCAACATCAGCCAATCTGATCTAAATAGTGAGTTTCAGAGTTTTCAAAGCCACATAGTGAGACTGTATCTCAAAAAATATCCAAACTCCCCTCAGCCAAAACAACAACAAAAAATGTGTAAGATTCAGTTGATTATAGAAATTACATTTATTTTTATTTTCTGTCTCTCTAAAAGTTTTTAAAACTACAAGAACGAGTGCTCAATAACGTGGTCATTTATTTGCTTGGAGACGAAGACCCCAGGGTGCGACATGTTGCTGCAGCGTCGTTAACAAGGTGTTTACCAGTTTTTATCTCTTTACCCTTTTGGTTGAAATATTTAGTATGCGAATGGGAAAGGTAGAAGGAATCCCTTTTCATTCTTTAAAGCGTACTTACTAAAGGGATAATTTGAAAAAGCCCAGCACTCTGTGGTAAAACTAATGTGCTTTCATTGTCAAGGTTTGTAGTCTAGAGAGCAGCAAGCACTAAGAAAGAAAGAGAGTCTTGCTTGTTTCTACCTCCTGGAAGAAATTGCTGTCCACAGCTCTGGCTGCTGTTGTGGGCATAGGTTTGGGTTAGCTATCTGGGGAAAGGTGTGGTGATGGGTGAATTTCATGTACCTTCTGTGTAGATAAGCTTTCCTTCCATGGCAGGCTTGTCCCAAAGCTGTTCTATAAGTGTGACCAAGGACAGGCTGATCCGGTAGTGGCCGTAGCAAGAGATCAGAGCAGTGTTTACCTGAAGCTCCTCATGCATGAGACCCAGCCGCCATCACACTTCTCTGTCAGTACCATAACCAGGTAGGTACATTGCCCAGAGCACCTTGACTTGTCAGCAAAGGGTGCCTCTCATGGTGCCTGCTTTCCTGTTCTCTTTTCTTAAAACCTTGGGTAGCCTTTAGAGGAGGAGGATATGTATTTGACATCATGGTTTGCCACAGCCCCTGTGGTTAAGTCCCGCCTCATTTGCATAGCAGTGACTTCTCAGTCTTGCAATGAGTGCGTTCAGTTCGTCATACTGGCAATTGTGTTTTTGCCTGTGAAAGTCACATGCGATCTGAAAACTCACTCCAGTCTGTTTGGAAGGGCCTTTTGCATGCTGAGCAAGTGCTCTACTGCTGAACCAGACCCCATCCTCATTCTCAGCCTTTATTTTACTTTAAAGTCAGTGCTGCTTTACTTTCTTCTGGACCTTAATCATAAACTTTTAAATGCCATTTGATCATGAAAAATAAATGCTTTAAGATTCCCTGTATTTTTCATACTAGAATCTATAGAGGCTATAGCTTGCTGCCAAGTATAACAGATGTCACCATGGAAAACAACCTCTCAAGAGTTGTTGCCGCAGTTTCTCACGAACTCATTACGTCAACTACAAGGGCACTCACAGTAAGTCTCCTTGCTTGAGCTTAAAGAGATTGCCTTGCTAGCCAAGTGTGGTGGCGCACGCCTTTAATCCCAGCACTCAGGGAGGCACAGGCAGGTGGATTGCTGTGAGTTCAAGGCCAGCCTGGTCTACGATGTAAGTCCAGGACAGCCAAGGCTACACAGAGAAACCCTGTCATAAAAAAACAAACAAAAACAAAGCAAACAACAACAACAAAAAGAGATGGCCTTTCATGTCTTTTATGGCCACAGTGAGGTGACTTGTGTGAGGGTTCCTTCTCTTGAGGTGCTTTATAAAGAAATGTACTTCTTTCAACAGACTCCTAAGTAATACATACTCATAGTAAACTAATTCATCCAATTTAGAAAGTCATCAAATAAAAGTTCTAAAATAGGCTGGGCAGTGGTGGCTCTTGCCTTTAGTCCCAGCACTTGAGGCAGAGGGAGGCAGATCTCCAGGTTTGAGGTTAGCCAGGTCTATTTAGTGAATTCCAAGACAGCCAAGACTACTCAGAGAAACCCTGTCTCAAAACAATCTAAAACGGGCCATCCAGATGGGTCAGCAGGTAAAGGCATTTGTTTCTGAGCCTAATGACCTAAATTGGATCCCTAGGACCCACACAGTGAAGAGAGTACAGACTTCCAAAAGTCCTCTCACCTCTATATGTTCATGGAGCATATGTGTGCATATCCTATCCCCCAAAATAAAAAATTTCAGAAATTTAAATCTCCATAATCTGAATTGATAATATACCAGAACTTTAGAATACCTCTAGTATGATTGACTCTGACTTTGCGTCTTATACCAAAGGATCAGACCAGAAATGCCAACTAAGTTATTTCTTTTTTCAAATCATGATGAAACTAGCCAGGTGGTGGTGGTGCACACCTTTAATCCTAGCACTAGGGAGGCAGAGGCAGATGGATTGCTGTGAGTTTGAGGCCAGCCTGGTCTACAATGTAAGTCTAGGATAGCCAGGGTTACACAGAGAAACCCTGTCTGGAAAAACAAAACCAGGGCTGAAGAGATGGCTCAGAGGTTAAGAGTACTGGCTGCTCTTCCAAGGTCCTGGGTTCAATTCCCAGCAACCACATGGTGGCTCACAGCCATCTGTAATGAGACCTGGTGCCCTCTTCTGGTGTGTAGGTGTACATGCAGGCAGAACACTGTACACATAATAAATAAATAAATCTTTTTTAAAAAGTCACAATAAAACTGGAAATGAACTAATATCTAAGAATCCAAGAATGATTACATTCCAATTACAATAAAATACTAACATATCGTAATATGTTAGGCACATGTTGATATGTTGATTTGGAGAATTTTAGTGCTACGGCGAGATATAACCTGAGTTTTAATGTTGAATGAGAAAGATAGAATTTTTTAAAACTCTTGGGAATGTAGTTTGATACCAAGTTAGGAAAGTAATATTCGTTTATCTTATCTATAGTCATTACAAATTCAGAAAGAACAAGCAAAAATTGCTAGAATGATCTCTTTAAGATTGTGGTTAACTTTCATTTTCTTATTTATACTTTTCATGTATTCGTAAATGTTTTAGAAAGTCAAGTACAACTTTTATAAACAGAAAAAGGAATAGTGTGCAGAAGTATTGGGTCCTGAAAATACCTTTTTATTTATGGAGAAACACTTGGATATTGTAGGAAGTCACACAGTTGAGATTCAGCAGTTGTGCTAACTAAAAAAAAAAAAAAAAAAAAAAAAAAGTTTGTTTGTTTGTTTGCTATACAGCATTCTGCTTGCATGTGCCTGCTTGCCAGAAGGGGGCACCAGATCTCATTACAGATGGTCATGAGCCACCTTGTGGAACTCAGGACCTCTGGAAGAGCAGCTACTGCTCTGAGCCATCTCTCCAGCCCCACTAAATGCCTTTCAAATTTAATTGTTCACGATATCATAAAATTCATTTTACTTGTGATCTGCACATATCAAGGACTGCAGTGATCTAGAGGTTTATGTTAGTCATTTTGAGCTGAGATCTTGAGGAAGAAAGAAACTTCCAGGGAGACTGGGTGCAGGACAATTAGAACTCCTGGCAGGAGCTGCTGGCTGCCCACCTCATGCTGTAACAGTGTTTTGCTAATAGATGTGTCCAGCTTTGTTGTTTAAAGCATGTATGTGTCCAGTAGGATAGCTACCCTGTAGTTATTCATAGATCTCAGTTTTCATTCACTTTGGTGGTGTTGCGTGTGATTTTTCTATTCCTTTTTTCTGCAGTTTGGATGCTGTGAAGCCTTATGTCTTCTTTCAGCAGCCTTTCCAGTTTGTACTTGGAGTCTAGGATGGCACTGTGGGTATGTATACTCCTCAGTGTGCAGTCAGGTACCCACACAGAAGCAGCACAGCTGCTGGGATCCTCCTCTCTTTTTCTACTCCAATCCCCTTCCCCTCTCCTCCCCTTCCCACCCTTGCCCTCCTTTTCCTTTTGTGTTGGGTCTCTTTAGCTTTTTTGGAAAAATATATGCTAGAATACTTGTTTCTGCCCTGTGAGGTATGTGAAATGAATGAAGGAACTGCTGGGGACACTAAGGCTGTAGTGACTCTGAGTGTCAGGTGCTTGTGAGCATCTTTGTGGTCTGAGGGTATGGGCATTTAAGGAATAATCATATGCAGGTTAAAAACTTTCTAATTAGTTTGATTCTTTCTAAAATTACTGGGTAATATAAATCAGTTATAATTTAACATCCAGAATTGTGATGAGCTGCAAGGGTGTGCTTTAGGAACTAGTGTACTTCCATTATGTTTCTTTACAAAATAATTTCTCCAATAGATGGTCTACTGCCAGCTGGGCATAGCTGAGAATTTTCTCAGCACTAGTAAGTAAGCCATCCATCACTGGTGCTGATGACTGAGAAGTATTGCAGTTTCCCATCACATCCTAAAGGAAATATGCAGGTTTCTTTTGAGTGTCAGCATGTGGCCAACCGACAGCCACGTGAAGTGATGATGGCTTTTGTTCCTTCATGAACCCTGACTGTAATTACAGGTTCCAGTCCTAACCCTGCATTAGACTTGACTTCTGGGCAACTTTGACATTGGAGTACAGTCTGCTAAGTCAAAAAGGGAGGAAAGTTCAAACTGCATCAGGTTAAGCATTTAGTTCTCCTGATGGACTCTACTGTGTAATTTCATTTCTCAAGTGACTTTTATGGAGTCATGATTTACAGGAAGAATGTTAGTTCCTTAGCAGTTTTAAGGTGATAGTGGCTCTGGTTGGACAATGGTGGCGCACGCCTTTAATCCCAGCACTTGGGAGGCAGAGGCAGGCGAATCGCTGTTGAGTTCAAGGCCAGTCTGGTCTACAAAAGTGAGTCCAGGATAGTCAAGGCTACACAGAGAAACCCTGGCTCGAAAAACAAAACAAAAAAACAAACAAACAAAAGATGATAGTGGCTCAAACCTGTAGACTTGGTAAGCAGCGGTAGGAAGGTTGACAGTGTGCAGCCCTGTGTAGGCTACATAGTGTGTTCCAGGCCGTGGGGACTACATACATGAGGGTCAGACCCTGTCTTAAGAAACTCATACCACATCAACAAACAAGGTTAAAAGTAAAATGGATTTCTTATAGCGTATTTTCTTCATGGGGGCATTAGGGAACGAGACTATATGCTTGAAACTTCATGGTTGACTGGAAATGTCTCCTTCCAGAGTGCCCCCACTGAGTGCCTCTGATGAGTCCAGGAAGAGCTGCACTGTTGGCATGGCCTCCATGATTCTCACCTTGCTTTCATCAGCCTGGTTCCCATTGGATCTCTCAGCCCATCAGGATGCCTTGATTTTGGCTGGAAACTTGCTGGCAGGTACCAGTAACAAGTGGAGATGGGTTCTTGGGCTTAGCTCTGATTTGCTTGCTTATAAGCTCTGACTTACTCTGGTTACGAGAACTTGAGAGCTATTTTGAGAGACAACTGGTGTTCTTAATCCAGACTTTAGATGACGTCTGTTTATGTGAGTGTGCATGAGGGGAGTCATTAAGTGCTGAGTAGTGTGTGTGTGTGTGTGTGTGTGTGTGTGTGTGTGTGTGTGTGTGTGTGTAGGTCACAAGAGCTTTAAGGGGTTTAATTCAGGAAGCCTTCAGTAGTGTTTGGGTGTGATTTTTTTCCATTTTACTGCGGAAACTCTCTTGAGTTTTGTTTTCTGGGTGCCATGTGCCAAGCAGTGACTTGGTCTAGGGACTGTTCTGGAAGGGCTGCATTCTCCAGGTGGTTATAGAGTAGTAGGGGATACGTGTAGACAAAGCGCAGGAGCCGCAGATTTATAGATGAATAAAAATGATATACCAGGTGAGGTATTGCATATCTAAGAATTTGGAGACTTAAAAAAATGTAACATTGAAGGAATATAAGTCGCTGTGGATATCACATGAGGACAGGGATAAGAATGGAGAATGTGGCCAGGCATGGTGGCGCATGCCTTTAATCCCAGCACTCGGGAGGCAGAGACAGGAGGATCATTGTGAATTTGAGGCCAGCCTGGTCTACAGAGCAAGTCTAAGACAGCTATGGAACTCTGTCTCGAAAACTCCTTTTCCTCCCCCACAAAAAAAAAAAAAGAAAGAAAAAAGAAAAAAAGAAAAAAAAAGAATAAAATAAGATTTACTATTGACTTATAATTTTTAAATAATTTGGGAGAACAAAATTACACAAAACTTTTTACAGTTATATACAGAAAGTATCAGACTTTGGACTCATAAGTATAAATATACATATATAGTCCCATATTCTGAAAAATGTTGTCAGAAATAACTCCACTGTAAATATACTTAAGTTACTACTAAAGATCGTTCTTGAAATGTAGAAGTTGATATTTTAGTGGCATATTTTAAATGACAGAACTGTAGAATTGCAGAGATAGTATGGGTAAACTTCGCAATAGGATGAAACTTGGCCTACTGTATTACAGAGTTTTATGTGTGTGGTTTTTGAAACTGTTAAGGCAAGAAGTATCAAATGTTTTAGAACTAAATAAGAGACAACTGAGACTTGATGTTTTAAAAATTAAAGTGTAAGAGGTGGTTAGCAACGAGGATAATAAAAGTTCAAACATTTTCAGGACCAAATTTAAACGGATAAGATATGTAAAGGATGGATAATAAAGTTACATCTATAAAAGGCTGTGTTTAACATTGTGGGAAAAAAAGGGGGGGGAGGAGGAGAGAAAAAAAAGAATGTGGCAAACCAGGTCAGAAACCACTGAACTACTTGGGGGTAGGGACCAGTTCCTTTTGAGTATTGATTTGTTCTGTTTGTTATTGATACGATTTATGGACGGGACTCGGTGGATTTGCATTCTATAGAGACCACTCAGCTGACGAGTTAAGGCTGGAATTGTAGGGAGGTTCTGAGTGTTTATGTTGATGTTCTGGAAAAAACTGGACCATGAGTACACTTTTGGGAATAAAGAAAAGAAGGTGGAAAGAGCATAATGGAGGCAGCGTGCCCAGGCCTGGTCTCTAGCTGCATCTTGGCTGTGAGGCTCAATCCCGTAGCTGAAGGATAGTGCTGACTTTTTGGAAAATTGGGATGTGCGAGGCAAATAGCACTTTTGTGTAAGTTTGAGACCTCTATTTAGATACAGAGTTTCAACAGTATGCTAGCACAGATCAGTGTAAGAAACTTAGGTCACATCATTTTCCCACCTCACACATATGAGATGGAGTAATGTGTGTGCCTGTGTCACAGCCAGTGCCCCCAAGTCTCTGAGAAGTTCATGGACCTCTGAAGAAGAAGCCAACTCAGCAGCCACCAGACAGGAGGAAGTCTGGCCTGCTCTTGGGGATCGGACCCTGGTGCCCATGGTGGAGCAGCTTTTCTCCCACCTGCTGAAGGTGATCAATATCTGTGCTCATGTCTTGGATGATGTGACTCCTGGACCAGCAATCAAGGTAACTCCTTACTTGGAGACAGCCATTATCATCTGCCAAGTGACTGGATTTCCTGAACATCCATGTTGGTAGTCTGTTCCTTCCCTATTTCTTGCTATAAGTAAAGAAAATAACTTATCCAGACATTGTATTTAACATAAAAAATGTAGTTATTTTGCTTTTGTGTGTGTGTCAGCCATGAGGCTCAGAAGTGGTGATTCCCCCTTAATCTCCCAGCATCTTTCACTTGCTCTTTTCCTCATCACTATAAAGCCTTTGAAGAGTCATCCTACCAACCTAGTCCTTCCTTCTGCTCAGACATGGACCTTTGTGTTGAGGTCTTCAGCTCTTTCTGACAGGCCCATGTCCCCCTACTTGAGCCTTCCATGCTTTAACTCTAGTCTATCTGGTTTCTGATACCACCTTTCAGAGTACTTCCTGCCATGGTCAATCATTTCAGGTTTTGGTTTGGTTTGGTTTTTTGAGACAGGGTCTCTCTGTGTAGCCTTGGCTGTCCTGGACTCTCTTTGTAGACCAGGCTGGGCTCAAACTCACAGCGATCCACCTGCCTCTACCTCCCAAGTGCTGGAATTAAAGGCGTGCGCCACCACGCCTGGCTCAATCATTTCAGTTTTACAGGTACTTTGGCAACCTTCCTGCTCTTCTCTGGGCTACTTTATACCCTAGTGATATGGCTTCTTGTGTTTCTTTCTGCATCCTGCAGTGGCTGGTTCAGCTTTCCCTGCCCACTGTTAGTGTGCATGTTCATTAATACATACCTCCTCTTCTCTGGATTCTGGTGTAAACTGGTGCATCTTCCTGAATTACTGTACTGGCCTGTGTTTGGAAATCATATTAATGAGATAATTCACATTCCATAAAATTCAAGTGTATAGTTTAATTTTGTTCTTTGAGGCTGGGTTTTATGCTGTAGGCCAACTGCCGTGGAACTTAAAATATATCTCAGACTGGTCTCTGACTCAACTCCGCCTCCCAGGTACTGGGATTAGAATGTGAGTCACCATCTAAATTATTATTATGATTATTTTAGTTATACAGCAAAGTTGTGTGGCCATCACTACCGTCAACCCTGTAACTGTGACTCCGATATCCATCTATGCCCCTAGCACTAGACAGCTATTACTCTGCTTTTTCTCTCTGGGTGTGCTTCTCCTGGACAGTTCTGCTGATGGCTTCATACACTTGGTGGCTTTGTAACAGGTTCTTTCCACCAAAAGGTTCTTCAGTTTTGTAGTTTCCCGCCTGCCCTCTGCAGATTTCCTGCTTCTTTCAGCACACTGTCTGACTGCAGCCATTTGTCCTGATATGCTGCTGTCTTTATAGATAAGGTCAGAGATGCATAGTGACTCACCTATGGGTCACCATCATAACAGTTTCTGTGCTATTTATTTCTCTCAGTTGTAAAAGCTGAGAATTTTAAGATCAAGGCACTGACAGATTTGGTCCCTGGTCAAGTCGGGCCTTCTCATGGTGGATGGGGTAAGGGAATTTCTGGAGTCTCTTTTCATAGGCTCACTGATCCTATTTACGAGGATCCTGCCACCATGGCCTCATTTCACTTGAGAGAGGCCCCCGCTCTATTGCATCTTCTTGATTCCAACAGATGAATAGGGCGGGGGCACAGCAGTGAGCAGGCTGCCGTTTGCTGAGGCCAGGAAGGTAGTGAGGAGCAGAGCAAACACCTGATGTGCCTGTGTCTTATACTGTCTCTACTCTTCTGTGTCATCTTTCCTCTGTGTGTAGGAGCTTCATTGTCCCATATAATCTTGAGGTTGCTTATTGGAGAGCTTTGGCCATATCTGTGTTGTTGACTTGTAGGGTTTTAGCTGTGACGTTGAACAGGTGGCGGTGGCTTTATTCAGAACTCTGTGTCCCCCACTTGAAAAATGAAATTTCAAATGTTGCATTTTGCTTACTCATGTGATGGTTCACATAAAATATCCTGATTGCCTGCTATTTGAGGGGACAGGATTAGGGGTGCCAGTCACTTTAGGTCCTTTTAATTCCCTGGAGGCCCTCCCTTCTCCAGCCCATTCTCAATGATGGTGTGAGGAAGTGCAGAGTCGTACCTGCCATGTGCAGTTGTGTGGGTGAAGGTAGAATTATCTCCCTAGCCTCTGACTTTATAATATGAGCTCAAAGGCCAAGAGTTGCCTGGGCTAGTACCTCCCAATATATAGTGGAACTGGGTATTGTAGTTTTAGGTTTTGGTTCCTACCACCTTACCACATTATATTTTTGTTTTCCATTTTAGGCAGCTTTGCCTTCTCTAACAAACCCCCCTTCTCTAAGTCCTATTCGACGGAAAGGGAAGGAGAAAGAACCAGGAGAACAAGCGTCTGCTCCAATGAGTCCCAAGAAAGGTGGTGAGACCAGCGCAGGTAGGAAGCAGTTTGTGGAGGGCAGGGGCCTGCCTGTGCTGCAGAAGTGTGTTACCTTATGGAAAGCTGTTCCATAGCTGTATAATCAGGGAACGGTTCTCTGGGTGCTCATAAGTGCCTGTGTGAGTAACTCACTTTACTGTAGAGACTGAATCTATAGCAAGGAGCCTGCTTAATTCCTTCTCTCCTACTTGCAGGGGAGGACTCTGAACTTTCACTAAAGGGGCAAACGTGGCTAGGAATAGATGTGGGTGGTAGTAGTAAGAGGAATTCTGATAAGGGAAATGGAGAATTTGTGTTTGGGAAAGGGAACAAGACAGTGGAAGCCAAATACGATACATCTTTAATCCAACCACTCAGGAGGCTGAGGCTAGTGGATTGAGAGTTTGAGGCCAGTTTGGCTTATGTATGTAAGCCTCATGTATGCTTTAGCTTAGTATTTGCCTTTTTTGGTAGGTGAGAAAGCTTTAAATTTTCCCTGATGATTTTCTTTCTTTCTTTGTTTTTCAAGACAGGGTTTCTCTGTGTAGCTCTGGCTGTCCTGGACTCACTTTGTAGACCAGGCTGGCCTCGAACTCACAGCGATCCGCCTGCCTCTGCCTCTCGAGTGCTGGGGTTAAATGCGTGTGCCACCATGCCCAGCTTCCCTGGTGATTTCATGTATTTGATAGGTTGTTAACCTTGTAGCAGGACAGTACAATAGGTCTCTTAAAGGTACTTTGAATGTTCTGTATCCTTCAACTAACTATGAAATCTTTTTGAGACAGGGTTTCTCTGTGTAGTCTTGGCTGTCCTAGACTCCCTTTGTAGACCAGGCTGGCCTCAAACTCAGGTCGATCCACCTGCCTCTGCCTCCCAAGTGCTGTGATTAAAGGCGGGCACCACCACGCCTGGCCTAACTATGAAATCTTAAAAGATGTTCTTTCTAAGGATTGGCTATAGTAGCACAGGAGGATTTACTTACCTGTTTAAAAGCTGCAGACTTGAATGTTTCTGCTAGACCATTTTGAAAAGTCATGATTGCAGTACTTGCTGTTAAACTTGGAAAGCTTTTTCTTTGAATCTAGAAGTTTAATTTTTGGATCTTGTTTGTTTGTTTGTTTGTTTGTTTTCCTAAGCCTCTCGACAATCAGACACCTCAGGACCTGTCACAGCAAGTAAATCTTCTTCACTGGGGAGTTTCTACCATCTCCCTTCCTACCTCAAACTGCATGATGTCCTGAAAGCCACTCATGCCAACTATAAGGTACTGCACCCTGCTTATTTCTGAGCACGTATTCCCAGTGGGTTGCATGTCCATGTACCCATGTGCATGATTTCATAGAAAGAAGCCTTGTGATATTGGACTTATGTTTTGCAAGTTTGTCTTGCAGCTTGCTTCATGATAGCTTTATAAATATTGTGATCTGTGTTCTCTGGGTGTTGTTTATTGACTTTCCAAGAATACATTGGCTTCAGAGACATGTCTTATGGATTCCTGGGGCTCAGCACATAGTCCTGTTCATAGGTAAGGGTCATCACTGCAGTGTCCTGAAGACACACAGCCAAGCAACAGGTTTTATGTGTCTGCTCCTTTTGTGAGCCTCAGAATGTAGTGCAACTTCCTACCACAAACCAAAACTGTAGCCTCAGGAGAAAAGCACATGTTCACTGTAGACCTATAACCTGGGTATCTGTACATGGCCCTTGTCAGCTAGGGAGTTTTCTATCAATGTAGGGTCTATTTTGCCAGATGGCCCCGATTCAGCTTTGCAGCAGCCTCTGGATGATGGTGTCTAGGTTTTCATTCTTCTTCTTCTTTTTTTCTTTTCCTAATTATTCTAGCATTGATGAATAATTTGTAGTTTATCCTTATTGACTTGAAATCCTATCTTTATCAAATGTTAAACTCTCAGATTGTTCAGTTTCACTTATGTTTTTGTTATACCAGTTGGTCACTCATCTATTAATTAATTAATTTTGAGACTGGGGTCTTAGCTATGTAGCTCTGGCTTGACTAGAACTGATCTTCAACCTCAGGATCTCAAGCCCCTTGCAATCAGCCTGCCTCTGCCTCCCAAGTGCTGGGGCTAAAGATTCATGCCACCTTGCCCAGCTGTAGAAGCACTTTTAAAAATTATTGTGGTTTCTGCTATAACTCCCATTCTTCTTTAGAATTTTCTAGATATTGTCTGCTTTTACATGTGGAAATTAGAATAACCTCTTTAATTAAAAAAAACATGGAGATTATTTCTCATTAGGATCATGTCCACTGTGTGGCTTCCCACAGGCAGATCCAGTTTAAGTGTATGTTAAGCTAAGGTGGCCGTTTTGAGCACAGGGTATCTTTCTGTTTCTTAAAATTTGTTTCCTTACCTCAGAAATCTATAAAAGAACTTTATCACTTATTCACATAGCCTTGGCATTTCTTGAGAATTGTTTCCCAGATACACAGCTTCCTTTTTGAGAACTACAGATAGTATCTAGAGCTTCTGTTTATGTGCTGTCAGCCCACGTTGGAGGAGGTCTCATGCAAAGTTTCTGCCTGTCTCTGCCTTCATCATCCCATGCTCCCAGGGTGCGTGCCCCTGTTGGCTCTCTTTGTTCCTGAACCCACTGGTATTTGCTTTTAATTTTGGCTTCCCCGATACCTCAGGTTTCTGCTCCTTTGCTCTCTGGTTCCATTTTTTTTAATTCTTCAGTTTTTGTGTTTTGTTTTTTGGGTTTTTAAAAAAAGATTTATTTATTTATTATGTGTACAGTGTTTTGCCTGCATGTACACCTGCACACCTGAAGAGGACACCAGATCTCATTATAGATGGTTGAGAGCCACCATGTGGTTGCTGGGACTTGAACACAGGACCTCTGGAAGAGCAGGCAATGCTCTTAATCTCTGAGCCATCTCTCCAGTCCAGTTCATGTGTTTTGAGTAGCACTACAGCTGAGCCCAGGTTAGAGGAGACTTCATCTAAGTCAGGTATCTCCTCCTGAAGAATATAAAGGCCTGAGAGATTGCTTAATACAATAATTCACTGACTCTACAGATGAACAACCAACTGTCAAAGACACGGCTTGGATGCTCTGAATAGCTTTCCAAAGCTGTGAGTTTGATGACAGAGTATCTGGCATCCTCCTTTAATGAAGGAACATGGCAGTTAGGGTGTGGACCCTGAAAGTAGCCTTTGCTGAGAGGAAGAATTGAGGACATGGCGGTTGAGCTAGCATGCAGGTCTCACATCAGTCACAGGCTTCCCTGTCCACAGCATCATCCTATGTCAGTTCTGGAGATGCTGAGGGCAGTGTAATTGCAATTAGCCTTTCTGTCATTTGAGAGGTTTAGAATGTGGGTGAAAATTCCTTAAGATCCTCTGCTAGGCAAGAAAATCTACCCCTTGTCGTATGAGATATGAGGAGTAATTCATCTTTAGATAAGGAGGAGTTTTTATTATTTAATTTTATTTTTTCTGATTGGAGCTACATTGTTGAAGCTGGTCAAACTTTCACAGCCGTATCTAACTGGAGACAGAAGCAGCAGCCTTTTGGCAGGGCTTACTTCCCATAGCCTTGTCCTGTAATGGGGCTAGCTAGCATGCCACTTAGTCAGGTTGGAAGATTTGTGTTCCACCCAAGGGAACAACTGCTGCTGCTGCTGCTTCTTTTTTTTTTTTTTTTTTTAAATAAATATCAATGATACTTTAATGATATTTATATGTACAGATACTCTCAAATTAAGTAAAAACATATAAATGTACAACTAATAGATTTCCTGTGTCAATGACTACAGGTTAGTTTTAATTAACAAAATAAGAAAATAGTGAAATAATTTGCAGAGAGTTATGCATGAAGTAGGATTTTAATTATGAGAAGTTCATAAATTTTATGCCAATTGTGTTTGAATTTATATCTATAGAATTGTGTGTGTTTGTTTAATTTTGTTGAAAGTAGATTCTTCTCTCATATAATACATCCCAACCTCAGTTTCCCCTCTCTCCACTCCTCTTAGTTCTCTCACACCTCCCCTTACCCTCGGATCCACTCCCCCTCTTTCTCCCTTTAGAAGAGAGCAGGCCTTGGAGAAAACAACCAAATAAAACAAAACAAATACAGTAAGACAAAGTAAAAGCTCTCACAGTGAGGCTGGACAAGGCAACCCAACAAGAGAAAAAGAGTCCCAAGAGCAGGCTAAAGAGTCAAAGACATACCCGCCACCACAGCTAGGAGTCCCACAAAAACACTAAGGTAATAGCCGTAATATACACACAAAGGGCCTGGTGCAGACTCCTGCAGGCTCTGTGCTTACCGCTTCAGTTTTGTGAGCACATATGTCCCATGCTTAGTAGATTCAGTGGCCATGTTCTGGTGTCCTCCAGCCACTGTCTTCTACAGTTTTTCTACCCCTTCTTCCTTGGGATTCTGAGCACTGAGGGGAGGGACCCCATGGAGACCTCCAATTTAGACTCTCTCCACATAAGGTCTGGCTGTGGATCTTTCATCCACTCCCATCTGCTGCCAGGGAAAGCTTCTCTGATGACTGGACCAGATTAGATTGCACCAACCTGTGAATATAGCAGAATATCATTAGGAATCATTTTATGGATTTATTTTTTCTGTAAAGACTTGTTTTTGGTTCTACCCTACAACTCTAGGATATCCAGTCTCCAGTTCCTGGCCATCCAAACAGTGTCCTGCATGGGCTGTCTCTTGTGGAGTGAGCCCCAAATTAAATGGAACATTGCTTGGCCACTCCCACAAGTTCTTTGTCACTATTGTTCCAGCACATGATGCGAGCAGGACAGATCATAGGTCAAAGATTTGGGGCTTGATTGGTGTCCACATTTCTCTTTCAGTAGCCTGAAGAGTACCTTCCCTGCCAAAGGTACTCTGGAACATAGCGGTGAAGGGTCCACGCATGCACCAGCTAGACCTCTCTACATTCAATGAGCTTTGTGGATGTTGTCCTAGGCAACGGGCCTTGCTATCAGTTGGTGGAGAGAAATCCTCTGTCCTAGCATCAGTCTGGGTTGATTGGGGATCTCCATGGGACCCCTTGGGCCAACAACACAACTCATTCTCACCACTGGAAGCTTTGCCTGGCTATAAGAGATGGCCAGTTCAGATTCTGTATTCCCCCATTACTAGGAGTCCTCACTAGCATCGCTCTCGTAGATTCCAGGAAGTTTCCACTGTACTAGGTTTCCACACTGCTCACCAAATGCCCCCCAAATCTAGCTGTCTCTCCCTACACCCTCTCCCTCTATCTATCTCCAACCCCATTCCCTCCTCCTCCCACCCCCACCCATAGTCCACCTGAAAAATCTATTCTGTTTGACCTTCCCAGGGAGAGCCATGCATCCCTTCTAGAGATCTCCTTTTTTTTTTTTTTTTTATACCTAACCTCTCTGGGCCTGCAGATTGTAGCTTGGTCATCGTTTACTTAACAGCTAATATCACCTTATAAGTGAATACATACCATATTTATCTTTTTGAATCTGGGTTACCTCACTCATGATAGTTTTTTTTCCCCAGTTTCAGTCATTTCCCTGCAAATTTCATGATGTCACTTTTTTTTAATAGTTCAGTAATACTCCATTGTGTAAATTTGCCACAGTTTCTTTATCCATTCTTTGGTTGAGGGACATCTAGGTTGTTTCTAGCTTTTGGCTATCATGAATAAAGATACAATGAATATAGTTGAGCAAGATGAGCAAGAACAAGGATGCCCAAGAGTGAGATAGCTGGGTCTTGAGGCTATTCTCCACTTTTCTCTTTATTCAGATTTAGTGTATCTGGCTTTATGTTGAGGTCTTTGATCCCCTTGGACTTGAGGTTTGTAAAGGGTGATAAGTATGAATCTATTTGCATTCTTCTACATGCAGATGTTCACTTTGACCAGCACCGTTTGTTGAAGATGCTGTCTTTTTCTCCAGTGTGTATTTTTGGCTTTTTCATTGATTCTTTGTACTGTTCTCCTTGTTTCTAATTTATTAGTCTTAGCCCTCATTTTGATTATTTTTTTCCTTTTACTCTTCTTGGATGTGCTGACTTCTTTTTGTTGTAGAGATTTCAGATGTGCTGTTAAGTTGCTAGTATAAGGTCTCTCCAAATTTTATTTTATTTATTTTCTATCTCTCTCTCTCTTTTTTTTTTTTTTTTTTTTTTTTTTTTAATTTTTGACACAGGGTTTCTCTGAGTAGCCCTGGCTGTCCTGAAACTCACTCTGTAGACCAGGCTGGCCTCAAACTCACAGCACACTGTCTCCAGAGTGCTGAGATTAAAGGCCTGCAGCACCACCACCTGGCTCCAGTTTTTATATGTAGGCACTTACTGCTATGACCGTTCCTCTTAGCACTGCTTTCATTGTGTCTCATAAGTTTGTGTGTGCTGTGTATTCATTTTCATTGAATTCTAGGAAGTCTTTAATTTCTTTATTTCTGTCTTGACTCATTTTTCATTCAATAGAGTTCAGTTTCCATGAGTTTGTAAGCCTTCTCTTGTTTCTGTTGTTGATATCCAGCCTTAATCCGTGGTGGTCTGATAGGACACAGGAAGTTAGTTCAGTTTTCTTGTGTCTGTGGAGACCTTCTTTCTGCCCAAGTATATGGTCAATTTTGGAGAAATTTCTTTTCAGGTCCAATCTGTTTGGTGTTCTGTATTCTCCTTGTACCTTTATATGCATCTTCTTCTTTAGGCTGGAAATTTTTTACTTTATGATTTTGTTGAAAATATTTCCTGGGCCTTTGGGCTTGGTTTCTTCTCCCTTCACCACTACCACCACCACCACCACGACTTCCTCCTCCTCCTCTTTCTTCTTCTTTTCTTTTTCCTTCTTCTCCTCTTCTTTTTTTTTTTCCCCAGACAGAATTTCTCTGTATAGCCTTGGCTGCTAGACCCAGGCCGGCCACAAACTCACAGAGATCTGCCTGCCTCTGCTGCCCTGGTGCTGGGATTGTAGGCATTCACCAGCAAGCCTGGCTTCCCTCCTCTCTTCTTATTATCCTTTGATTTGGTTTTTTCCTAGTATCTCAGACTTCCTGGATGTTTTGTGTCAGGAAAAATTGATATTTAACAGTTTTTGACTGATGTATCTATTTATTCTATCATATCTTCTTTCTCCCATCTTGTGGATTCTGTTGATGACGCTTGCCCTTGTAGTTCCTGTTCAAATTCCTAAATTTTTGATTTCTAGAATTTCTGTTTTCTTTATTGTTTCTATTTACATTTTCATATCTTGAACAGTTTTATTCATTTCCTTCAGCTGTTTTGCTTTCTTGGCTTTCTTTAAGGGACTTTTTTGTTTCCTCTTTAAGGACCTCTGTTACCATTATATAGTTGGTTTGAAGGTCTCTTTCCTGGGCTTCAGGTATGTTGGACTATTCAGGGCCTGCTGTGGTGCGGTGGCTGGGCTCTATCAGGTATGTTGGACTATTCAGAGCCTGCTGTGGTGGGGTGGCTGGGCTCTATCAGGTATGTTGGACTATTCAGGGCCTGCTGTGGTGGGGTGGCTGGGCTCTATCAGGTATGTTGGACTATTCAGGGCCTGCTGTGGTGCAGTGGCTGGGCTCTATCAGGTATGTTGGACTATTCAGGGCCTGCTGTGGTGGGGTGGCTGGACTCTATCAGGTATGTTGGACTATTCAGGGCCTGCTGTGGTGCGGTGGCTGGGCTCTATCAGGTATGTTGGACTATTCAGGGCCTGCTGTGGTGGGGTGGCTGGGCTCTATCAGGTATGTTGGACTATTCAGGGCCTGCTGTGGTGCAGTGGCTGGGCTCTATCAGGTATGTTGGAATATTCAGGGCCTGCTGTGGTGGGGTGGCTGGGCTCTATCAGGTATGTTGGACTATTCAGGGCCTGCTGTGGTGCAGTGGCTGGGCTCTATCAGGTATGTTGGAATATTCAGGGCCTGCTGTGGTGGGGTGGCTGGACTCTATCAGGTATGTTGGAATAGTCAGGGCCTGCTGTGGTGGGATGGCTGGGCTCTATCAGAAATTTATTATCCTGGCTGTTGTTGATTGTGTTCTTAACATTGGCATCTAGGCATCTGGATTTGGGTGATTATAGGTCTTGGTGCTGATTTCTGGGTTTGCATTTGTTGGGTGGGTGTTTTGTCCCTTGGTTTCTGTTTCCTCTCTGGACTTTCAGAGTGTGATCGCTATGTGTTGCTTGCTGTTGTTGGAGGCTAGGATGCAATGAGCAAAGGGAGGTCAGGAGTGGATGGTTGGTGAGATCCACAAGAGATGGGGACAGGAGGAAGGGAGGCTGCAGCTGGTGTTGCAGTGCTAGGGAGGAGACTGAGGGAATGGCTCTAGAGAAAAAGAGTTCAAGGGACTTCTTGAATGGGGAAGGGGGAGGGTGTGTGTGTGTTGCCAGTGTATTGTAAATTTAAACCATTTTACTTAAGCATTCAATTTTCATTACCAATTTTTATATACCTGATATTGAATAGTATACTACATTAAACACTTTAAGTTTATTTTAAACTTGTTTTGTGTTATCTATTATAAGCTTAATGTTGACAACATACACAGAAAACAAACTAACTCAAGCTGCATGGTGGTGGGCATACAGCTTTAATCCCAGCACTTAGGAAGCAGAGGCAGGCTGATCTGAGTTCAAGTACAGCTTGATCTACAGAGTGAGTTCTAGGACAGCCAGGGCTACACTGAGAAACCCTGTCTCAAAAAAAAAACCAAAAAACCCAAACCCAAGTAAATAAATAAATATTAAGAAAACAAAGAGCAGGCAAGGAACTGCTGCCCTAATAAACCTCAGCTTGATGAACAGTCCCAACTTGCAACATATTCTTGCATTTAAGATTGTACTAGCTGGGCAGTGGAGGCGCACGCCTTTAATCCCAGCAGTTGGGAGGCAGAGGCAGACGGATCACTGTGAGTTCCCAGCCAGCCTGGTCTATAAAGTGAGACAGGCAAGGCTACCCAGAGAAACCCTGTCTAAAAAAAACAAGAAAAACAAACAAACGAAAAGTTGGTTTCTCCCTCTAACTTTGCCCCTGTAAATTGGTTTAGTTGCAGTTGTACTTGGCATGATGACAAACATACTTCTGGGCACATAATGTAATTTGATCATTTATAAGATGACTGACCATTAACGTGTATATCTTAGTTATCTTTAATAGCTTACAATAAGCTAGCAACTCTTGGATTAGGGTTTAATAATTTTATTCCTAGTAAGTTTGAACCTTAAAAACTATAATTCTTGAATTAAAGATTTTTTAGTATCAAGTAAATCTTAAACCATGAATATAGTCCACAGAGACTGGCCTTTGATAATGTATTTTTACAATATAACAGTTGTTTTTTATATGACTCAGTTTCTCTAGATAGCTATAGAGTAACAAAGATAGCAAATATATCACAGGTTTTGTATGACCCAGTTTTAAAATAAATTATCTTGGAAGCCTAATATTGCCTCCTTAGTCTATGAAGGAAGATACAGTGGTAAGCAGAGGGACACCATGCAGTCATCTTAACCAAGGTCACATGGCGTGCTTCCACCCAAAGATGTCACCAACCAGTATGGTGGCAAGTGAGCCCATCAGCACACACTCTTTCATAAGCAAGAGCTGAACCAAGTTTCAAGATAATCTATAGCAAAATAAGATTATCTGTAGATAGGCTTTTAAGTAGTAAACTTTTTTGTTACCCATTATAAGCTAACTTTTCTTTGTTTGGAATTTTATAGCCTTTTAAAACCATATTTAATGAACTTATAAACCCTGACATATAGAAAGTTTACATAATGGTCTTATAAATCCTGAGATAAAAGAAGCTGTATACTTTAGTAATAAAGTTTTAGAGCTCAGATTTCCCATTGACACCACATGTTAAATTGCTAAAGGCAGATGAAGAGAGTGGATGGCAGAAAGAAAGAGACTTGGTCTGACCTTAGGTAGAGCCATAGTTTAGGTGAGTATTTTATCACATGTGTCAATGGCCAAAAATGCCTACTAGGGCAGAAATGACTTCCATAGTCTCGAGAGAAGCTGGGAAACGATCTCATTTCCTGTCTCTTTCCTGCACTTTTCCAGTATTCCCTTTCATCGTAGGTAAGTAGGTTTTAGTTCAGTGGCAAGATTCTCTTCTGTTGTAATGTTTTTGCTGCTGGTTCTTTATATAACCAGTCCCCTCATTTGTAGAAACTGGAGAACTGTTAGGCCAAAGCTTTTAGAATATGAATCATTGTAAGACTAATTTGGCTGTATGTAAAATTGACAGTGGTCAGGCCCCCTGGGATGGTGAGAGTCTAGGTCAGCACCGCAGCGGATGGCATTTGTGCCTTTGTTGTAGATAACCAGACTTCGGTGGTCCAGTAACCGTGTCCTCTCTCCTTCCACCTTGCCAAGGTCACCTTAGATCTTCAGAACAGCACTGAAAAGTTTGGGGGGTTCCTGCGCTCGGCCTTGGACGTCCTCTCTCAGATTCTAGAGCTGGCAACACTGCAGGACATTGGAAAGGTTTGTGTCTGGTCTCTTTTCCTTGACCTGAGTTAGAGTACCTCTGATGACACTGAGTCTTGTTATTCTACACTAATTTTTATGTATAATTGAAATGTATTGTGTGAGTTTTGCTTGCATTATATATAATACACATATTATATACATATACATGTATATATGTATATATGTTATATACATATATATATATACACATAATACACTGCACATATGTCCTACTGTTCTGTATTGTGTTTACCTCTGACTTCTCTCAAGACTTTATACTAGTTTAAGTGATTTTATTATGATGTGCCTTCCCGTTCAGCTGCCTGCCTGCCTGCCTGCCTGCCTTCCTTCCTTCCTTTGGTTTTTCAAGACAGGGTTTCCCTGTATAGACTTAGCTGCTCTGGACTTGCTTTGTAGATTAGGCTGGCCTCGAACTCATAGAGATATACCTGCCTCTGCCTCCCAAGTGCTGGAATTACAGGAGTGAGCTATCATGCCCGGCCTCAGCTATGTTTCTTTCTTTCTTTCTTTCTTTCTTTTTTTCTTTTTCTTTTTCTTTTTTCTTTTTTAAATTAATTTATTTATTTTTGAGCTACGTTTCTTAAACTTGGATTTGCTAAGTTTCTTAGGATCTGGGGCTTTATAGTTTTCCACAGTTTAGAAAAATTGAAACTACTTCCTTAAATATTTTTCTAACCATTTTCTTCATCCTGTCTTAAGGATCTTATAATTAACTTCTAAAAACCCATATTTGGTTGCTTAAAATTGTCCTTAGCTTACTGTTCCTCTTTTAACAATTTAGGTTTTATTTTTCTAATTTCATTATTTTTATCATTTTTAATTATGTGTCTATCCGTGTGTGAATATGTACATGTGAGTGTAGGTGTTGACAGACTTCAGAAGAGGCGGCCAGGGCTTCTGAAGCCCGAGTTGAAAGTGGTTGTTAACCACCTAATGTGGGTGCTAGGAACCCAACTCAGGTCCCCTGTACACAGCATCTGCTCATAGCTGTCTTTCCAACCCATCTTTTTAGGTTTAATTGTTTGTTTTTAATCACTTGATCTCCTTTTTCTCTTGTAGTTTCTATTACAGTCTTTAGGTTCTCTAAGCTTTTCTTTCCCCACCTCTGTTTTACTATGACGTCCCAGCCATTGTATCTTTCATCATTAATGTGATAGTCTTTATCACTAGAAGCTTGATTTCTAGCTCTTTAAATCTCCTATCTTTATTTAACTTAAAAACTATTTGTTTATTATTTCTTTGTGTGTGTGTGTGTGTGTGTGTGTGTGTGTGGGTGGGTGCACGCGCGCACGCGCTTATGCACGTTAGGTGTGTATGCACCTGTCCATATAGGAGATGGAGTCTTTCCCTAAATTGGACACTCCATTTTTTTCTACTGTGCTGGAAGCCAGCAAGTCCAGCAGTCTTATCTCTTCTCTCCTTGGAGGGTTATGGGTGTGCACAAGTTACCCAGCTTATTATATTGGGTTCTGGGATCTGAATTCTGCCCCTCATGATTATGCAACAAGTGCTTTTAACCACGGAGCCCCTACTTCACTGTTTTAAATAAATACTTTTGTTAATTTTTTGAAATGGTCATGCAATGTATTTTGATCATCTTCACTCCCAACTGCCCCATATACCTCCTCTTATATTCTCCCCCACCCTTTTTACCCAGCCCCTCTACTCCTTATGTCCTCCCCTTTTTAATGTAAGCATTCGTCAATTTCATTTTGTGTTGTTCATATATTTCTCAGTGTGAGACCATCCACCAGAGTGTGGCAAACCAAGAAGGCTCTATGCTCTTTAAAAAAAAAAAAAACCTGGTTCTTCCTCCTTCAGAAGCCATCAACTGTCTATAGCTCCTCAGTTAGGGGTGGGGCAGTTCATGTCAAGAAAACATTGCTTCACTCTCTGACCTCTGGTTCTTATAATCATTCTGCCCCTTGTTCTGAGATGGTCTCTGAACCTCAGGAAAGGTGTATAATATAGATGTCCCATTTGTGCCTATATTTAATTTTTAAAATACAGTTGTGATAACTGATTTAATGCACTTCATTAAACTCTAAAATCTCCATTATAGGTTTTTGGCTAATTGATTATGTTTATCTTTGATATTGTTTGGGTTTTACTGTTTTTACCTCGGGAAAGGTGTATAATATAGATGTCCCATTTGTACCTATATTTAATTTTTAAAATACAGTTGTGATAACTGATTTAATGCACTTCGCTAAACTCTAAAATCTCCATTATAGGTTTTTGGCTAATTGATTATGTTTATCTTTGATATTGTTTAGGTTTTACTGTTTTTCTTTCTTGACTGCTAATATTCAACTAGATGCTTGACATTGTGAAGTTTCCTGTTGAATGCTGGGTATTTCTGTGTTTTGTTATGTTGTCTTCAGCTATGTTGTGGAATCTAGTGCTGTTAAATGAAAACCAGCTGCTCTTCCTGGTCGTGCTTTTACAACTTGTCAGATGGATTGCTGTGGTACCTAAATAGGGCTTCGTTATTCTTCTCTTCTAAAAGAAATCAACCAAACTGAACATTCTGCCCAGTGCCTGTGTGGTGGTGAAAGTGGGAGCTGTGCCCAGCCTTGTGGGAGTGCCAGCCTACTCCTTCAGTTCTTCTGATGATTGATTCCCAGGCCTTGGCTTTGGTAGCACCCTTACAGTTGGCTTTGGAGTACTCAAGGAACACCCTCCCCCGATCTGCAGGGATCTTTGAATGACTCCTCTTCTTGGTACCATATCCTGTGAGCTGTTGTGTTCTTGGGGTTTGGGGGCTCACTGTTACCCCTCAGCTTGGCTTATGTCCCCTTGTTGTGCCACAACCTGGGGATGCTCTTAAGACCCTTATCTAGGACCATCCTGAGGCCTCGCTTGTCTTTCACCCTTCAGGATCACTGATATTTATGGCCTGATGATGTTCACTGTCTGAAAATTACAATGTCAAAGCTGGATTCTTTAAAATACATTTTTAGTCATTTCAGGCAGAAGAGAGTAAATGCAGAAATTAAAACCTCTTAGTATTATATTGTATAGTGATGCCTGTGGTAGTGACCTGGTTCCTTGCAACTGTGAAACTCTTGGAAGGCCAGAAATTGTATTCTTTCTCTATATTTGTAGCACCTAGTAACATTTCTGTGGCACACTGAGTATTCTGTACAGACTGCAGTGAAGCTCATTGGCAGTGCCTCTCACAGTGCCTTAAGCATTCTGTTCAGCTGATCGTATTTGGGGCTCCACAAATGCAGAACTTTTAGCTCCTTTGCACACTTCACAGTGCCTGTCTGAAAACAGGGATGGATGTAGGGATTTGATTATTTACTAAATGATTGAGTGACAGATTGGGTGTATAAATGTACAAGAAAGCAGTTTGCACATAACTGTAGATACAAGAGTATCTTGTGACTCTGTCTTGTTTCTGATTGGTAACAGTAATGGGTCACCTGTGAGTCACTTAATGTTGTGTTCTTCCTTTCACAGTGTGTTGAAGAGGTCCTTGGATACCTGAAATCCTGCTTTAGTAGAGAACCAATGATGGCAACTGTCTGTGTTCAACAAGTGAGTTTATTTCCTGTCCTTTGAGATCTAGGCTAACTCCTCCAGTGTAGTATTAGGAAGGTCTGGGTGCCCCTAGCTGTCACTCTTGCTTGTTCTGTGATTGGAACTGTGAGGAGGCAGAGAGTGTCAAAAAGCAGCACTAGTCCTCACTGCTTTGCCTTTGTCACCCATCCCAGGGGTCTTGTGTCTAAAGTACTAGTTTCACTTAGAAGCACAGAGAATCCTAGGGACAGTGGTACCACACAGTGGGGTCTTCTGAGGTACTTGCTGATTCAGGGATTCACAACAAAACCTTCCATCATATGTTCCTGCTGGATTTGCCACTGGGAAAGGAGAGTCTTAGAGGGTGTTTACTTCAACTTCTGTTTTTTCCCTTTTTCCTTTTATTAGTGGTATTGAGAGTTGAACCTGGCTTTGTACATCCTAGGAAAGTACTCTATCACTGAGATTTTCTAAATTCTGAAACATGACCTTGCTTGGGCTCACCTGGAACTTGCAGATTGCCTATTTCAGTCCTGTTTCTAACCCGTGTCCACCAGCAGGGATTACAGACGGGCCTGTGCTGCTTGTCTATGTTAAATCTATACTAAGTGAAGTATTGATGTTTTGATCCTTTCATTCTAGCTATTGAAGACTCTCTTTGGGACAAACTTGGCCTCACAGTTCGATGGCTTATCTTCCAACCCCAGCAAGTCCCAGTGCCGAGCACAGCGCCTCGGCTCTTCCAGTGTGAGGCCAGGCTTATATCACTACTGCTTTATGGCGCCATACACACACTTCACACAGGCCTTGGCTGATGCTAGCCTGAGGAATATGGTGCAGGCGGAGCAGGAGCATGATGCCTCAGGGTAATGTTTACGCTGCAAAGCTGTCATGATACAGAGATAAGTAATGTGTATGCCTGCCTTGAGGGCCACTGGCTGAGCTGTGGTGTAGTCTGCTATTCAGAGGTGGCAGGCTGGAGAGGAAGAACCCATGCCGGCTGCCTGAGAAGCATGAGTTCTAACTTCCAAATCTTGCTCCAGACTAGAAGTGGTACACTCAGTGTCCTTTCCTATGGACAGCATTTGGTACTTACTCTGATCATGAACAGCATTCTTCATAGTAAGGCGGCATGTGTCAGCGGTGCTTTCTTGTTCTATGATACAAAAAACCATCTTAAAAATGGCAGTGTTTAGAGGTACTGAAGGGCACAGAAAAGTCTGGGATGTGTTATTCTGGATTTCTACATGAATTTATGTTAATCTTTTTGATACCAGGAATGTGAAAGTGCCTCCCTCCCTTTCTCCCTCCTTTTAGGGCTTCATATGCTAGGCACACACTTTATCACTGAGCTACATTATAGCCCTAAAAGGTGTTTCTTAAATTATCATAATTATTATCAAGTATATGACATGCTACTTTGTGTAGTAACGGTAGTGGAATCCTTACTTTTCCTTTTTATGATGATCAGACAATATTGGAATCAAGGAAAATACTTCTGTTCTTGGCTTTATCTCAGTGGTGTGCTTATGCATGTGCCCATAGCACCTGCTTTGCTGTGTTTTCGAACATTTTATGAGCTGGGTCTCTCTCTATGTTTCCTAGGCTGATGTTGGACTTGTGACCTCCATCAGTCTTTCCCCAAGAAAGCCAAGTGATATTACCTACCTTTCAGACAGCATTCACCTCTCTCTCAGCTCTCTTAGAGAGTGTGCTGGATAGTTAGTTTTCTGGAGCAGCAAACAAACATGGGCTTGTTTAGCGTCGGCAGCTACAGTGCAGGTGCTGCACATCTGTACACTTAGTTGAGTCTTGTTGACTGTAACACATGCCGCCTATGCAGCCAGTGGCCTTTCTAAGTCTCATTTTGATGACATGTCCTGATTTCTTGAACATGAAGTTGAAATAATATGTGGCTGAGTACAGAGGAGATTATTATATTTGTTGTTTCTGCTTTTGGCCATTTGGCAGGTGGTTTGATGTACTCCAGAAAGTGTCTGCTCAATTGAAGACGAACCTTACAAGCGTCACAAAGAACCGTGCAGATAAGGTGAATAGCACTACAGCTAGAGATGGCATGTGGACCATGCCACAGGGATGAAAATGGAGCTCAGCACTTTCTATATTAACTGCCAGAAGCTTCTAATTGCAATTGTGGTTTCTTTCATTCTTCTTTCCTATAGAATGCTATTCACAATCACATTAGATTATTTGAGCCTCTCGTTATAAAAGCACTGAAGCAGTACACCACAACAACATCTGTGCAGTTGCAGAAGCAGGTTTTGGATTTGCTGGCACAGCTGGTTCAGCTACGGGTCAATTACTGTCTACTGGATTCAGATCAGGTTTGTTTCTCTGCGTTGTAGTCACCGTATCTGTTCCTAACTGAATGCAAATTACTCAAAAGACACTGTCCCAAGTCTGTACCATGCTCCAGTGGGCTTAGGCTTTAGAAATTTCCACAAGTTTTCCACATCTGTATACCTACTCAGAACTTCAAAATAAGCTGTTTTTAAATACTAAGATATAATTTATGATTTATTCTTGTGGAGCAGGCATTTATGCAAAAATTAGACTTTTTGTTTGTTTTTTGTTTCTTGAGATAGGGTTTCTTTGTATAACAGAGCCCTGGCTGTTTTAGACTCGCTTTGTAGACCAGGCTGGCCTCAAACTCACAGATACCTGCCAGTCTCTGCCTCCCTAGTCCTGGGATTAAAGGTGTGCACCATCACACTTGGCCCAAAATTCAGACTTCTTAAAAACAGGTGATCCATCGGTCAGGCAGTGGTGGTGCACACCTTTAATCCCAGTACTTGGGAGCCAGAGGCAGGCCGATCTCTGAGTTCAAGGCCAGCCTGGTCTACAGAGTGAGTTCCAGGACAGCCAAGGCTACACAGGAAGCCCTATCTCAATGAACTAAAAATAAATAAAATAAAAATGGAAACAAGTGATCACATTGATCAACGAAGCTTCTTTTTTCAATGGTCAGTGGTCAAATAAGTGGTTATTAAGTGCACAGCCCTAAATGGGACAATATCAGGCCGCCTCTCCCTGTAAGGCTCAGGGAACACTGCAGAAAGCTGGAGGACAGGGAAGAGCTCTGTGAAATGCTGTCTTCTGGATATGGCAGAGCTGTTACAATCACAAACTCACAGCAGTTGTGGTCACCTGTACAAGATCAGACCAGTCAACATCCCAGCAGGGCTGGGTGGGGTTCAGGAGACCCACTCCTAGGTGGGCAGTTGATGGCTGCTGGGGAGGGGGTGCCAGTTTTCTTTGCAGGAGTAGCACATAGGCAGCACTAATTGGACTCAATGGGTTATAATAAAAGAATGACAATAAAACACCAAGATATTGTTTATGGCCCATAATTTCAAGCACTGATGTACTCAGCAGGCCGATAACTGAGGACCTCAGTTCGACACCATGCTGGGGGCTGTGTAACTTGCATCTGACCCCTTTCCTCAAACTAACCTTGACTTCCTCATGCAATTCCTATGGTCACAAGGTTCCACTCGTCATGTTTGTAATACACATTCTCTTCTCGGGAAAAACTTATGTCCATGCCTTCTCTGAAAAGAAATTGACTTTAGATTGTTAGAAACTGACCACCAATTTTGTGCTGTGATCTTGAGCTAGCTAGTCTTTCTTTGTGATTTACAAGGATGTGCCAGTTGGGGAGACTCCTTGGCTTTCATAGGCTCATGGTCATATTATAACGCAAAATGAATTTAGTTCAATGTCAAATGTCCCCATAGTGTCACAGTCTCAGCACTGTTTAAAAGTCCAAAGTCCTATTTGAGACTGAAGGCAGTTTCTTAACTATACTGCCCTTGGACTTGTAAAATCAAAATGCAAATTATATACTTCTAATATACAATGATAAAGAATATAGGTTCCCATTCCAAAAGGGAGTAATAAAGGCATAATGAAGAAATACTGGACCAAAGTAAGATTGAAATCCAGCAGGACAAACTGTAAGACCCAAAGTTAGCCTGTAAACCCTACCCACCCAAGGATCAGGTGACTTCCTGAAATACTGGGAGTTGTAGTTCTTGGAAAAGAACAAGGCCATATGGGGTGTGGGGGCAGGGGACTCAGCTGGGCATGGTGGCCCACACCTTTTATCCCAGCACTAGGGAGGCAGAGGCAAGCAGATCTCTGTCTGGTCTACAAAGTAGGAAAGTGAATCCAGGACAGAATATGCAGAGAAACCTAGAAAGAAAGAAAGAAAGAAAGAAAGAAAGAAAGAAAGAAAGAAGGGAGAGAGAGAAATCTCATGGCCATATTGGTTTGTCTTTAAAAAGCCACTACAAGATGTGTCTTATGGCTGGTATCCTGTCACAACTGGGGATTCCAGGGTGTGGTCCTGACAGAAATCTATCTTGATGAATATTTAGTGCTTGCTTCAAATTTGGCTCAAAATTGTGGAACTTGTTTTTCTCTGGCAAATCTCAGGATTAACACAAACATCAAAACCTGTAGTTTCGTGTCCTGTGTCTGCCCTTTAGTTTTTAATCACTTAGGTGGCTTAGCCCCTTGAGCTTTGCTGCTACAATATTCATCCCTCTTAGGCTGCTTTTATTCTTCTTTGCAGATAGCTCAGGCTCTAGCATCTGAAACATCTTGGGGTCTCCATCACAATCCAGACTTTATCCTTCACAGCTTTATGCAATGGCCTCTCAGGCGTTCCTGCAAAGACTCCTCCGCCACATGTTGCCTGGCCTTGGCAGCTCCCTGAAACCACAAAAGAGTCCTAGACCCTCTCACTATTGCATTTTCTTGTGCCTCTAAAGCATGTTCCTCATGGAAAACTCAAGTTTTAGCCAATAGCATTGACCCCTTTGACCACATTAGCAACAGCTTTCTTAGGTAGAAGCAGTTGCTTTTTAGGAGCAAGGAACCCCTCAGGCATTCTCCTTTCACAAGGTGAAAACTTAGCTGGGTAAGGTATTTCCCTTAGGGCACCTTCCCCATTGTTACAGTGGAGACTAGGCATCCTCTCCTTAATGGCAGAATCTCTTTACCAGTCACAACTTCTTTTTCAGCCTACATCCAGGGCTGGGAGCAACAGTAAGTTCTCTAGTACTCTTTTTCTCTCCAAGCTATACATTAAAAAAAACTCTTTCTACCTTAATTGTTCTTTTTCACTGTAGACCTGCATAGGAGTTATCAGTAACAACCAATCCACAGGCTCAGTGTTATGCTGTCTTTGAAATTTCCTCCACCAAAGAAATTAGTCTCTTAGCTTTTAATTTAAGCTTCAGGCAAGTTCATAAGACAAGGGCAGAAGGCAGCCAGATTCTTTGCTAAAATATCACAGGAATGGCCTCTGGCCCATTTGGCAATAGAGATCTTGTTTTCTTTCTGAAACCTCAGGAGCCAGGCGTTATTCTCAGCACTGTCTCCTAGGCTTCTGTTAAAACTGCCCATTAAGCTCTGCTTCAAGCCTGTAAACACTTTCCTATTACAAAGTGTCAAAGTCTTTCACTTGCCTTCAAAAACAACAGAGTGAGGTTCTTTACAGCGCCTCCTCACTCCTAGTAGCAAGCGGTGAATTACTTCTTACTGCTTTGACATAAAATACAAGAGCAGAAGAAGCACATGAAAGAAAACTTACTTTGCCTTATGGTTCCAGAAGGATTAGGTTCCATCATGATCACCAGAGAGATGGCTCAGCAGTTAAGAGCATTTGCTGCCTTTCTAGAAGACCCAGAGTTGACTTCTGGGGAATCTGACACCTTATGGCTTGTGCAGGCACTGCATGCATGTGTTACTTAGGCATATCTGCAGGCAAGACTTTAATACATAAAATCCGAAATAAAAAGTCTATTGTGGCAAGGATGTGCTGGAGCAGGAAGTTGAAAGCTCTCATCTGTGTCCACGTTCAGGAAGTAGGGCGAGGCTATAAACAGTCAAAGCCTGTACCCAGGGACATACCTTTTTCAGCAAGGCTTCGCCTCCTAAAGGTTACGTAACCTCCCACACAGCACTGTCAGCTGGAGGCCATAGGAGATTTCCTATTCAAACCGCCATGGTGTACTTCTTTCATTTCCATACCCTGACAACCTGGTCTGCAGTTGTGAGCCATGAACGGTAGAGGAGACAGGTTTGGGGCTGTACCAGGAGGATAGAATTGAGGCCTCCAGAAGATTGATGGATGTCTTAGGGAGAACACCTCCTACTTCTCACTTTCCTGCTTCCTGCTCAGCAGAGGTAGAAATCATGGTCTCTATCATAGACGTAAAAAAATAACTCACTAGTGGATCCATTAGGTAGACTTGGCTGTCTTACCAGATTATTTCTGTAGCCATTCCGTTCTATCCAGAGTGTTTTCTCTAAAACAGACAGTTATTTTTCTTCTTAAATTTTCTGCTTGTTAATTAACATTGAAAAGGCTGAAAACCTGTATATTTTTGTGTGCTGTGCCCACATCTGCATGTATGCCCTTCACTCTGGGCCCCTGAGCTTCATTCCAGCAAAGCGTTCCTGCCCTACCACTGGTGGAAGGAAGTCTGTAGTACCACGAACACTCGAGCCTCCTGTTTGATGCATTGACTTTCATCAGTGGACCCCATAGAGGCAGACATGCAGAAAACTGGGGCACAAACTCAGTTTAGATGCTGTTTTACCAAGCTTCTGCTGAATATAGCTGTGCATGCCCCAGAGCTGCAAAGCAGGATGTAAGTTTGGTAGTTCAGCTGTGGGAACTTCTGTCAGAGAGATGAAATCTTAGAGAAAGTGAGAGTGAAATAGACTGCCTCTTCAGCCCAAGTACTGTCTCCGTGCCTAGGGCCGTCCTTCCTCTCTGCGTGTGTCTAGGCATTGTGTGCTACAGGACCTGAGGCCTCATCTTTGTGTTTAGTCTCTTTGTTTTGTGAGGCAGAGTCCTACCATGTAGCCCAGGCTGGCCTCAGACTTCCATCTCCCTGCCTTAGTTTCCCTTGTGCTGGGATTTCAGGCTTTTACCAGCCTGTCTTTCCTGACTAGTGTGTTCCTAAGGCTTGTCTGGAGGTACTCTGCAGTCACCTGACTACAGAGCAGCTTTGAGAACTTGATTATAAACAAGCTAATCTTCTGTGTAAGTGCTTGTGAATGATGCACAGATCAGTAGAAGAAAAGAAACCCAGCTCTTATGCTGTAAGCCTGTGACTGATGGCAGCTTTTCTTTCCCTGCATTAGGTGTTCATCGGTTTTGTGCTGAAGCAGTTTGAATACATTGAAGTGGGCCAGTTCAGGTACTGATGTTTAGTTACCTCAGTTGTCCTTGTTATGTACACACATGGAATCCTAGGTACTTACAGTGACAGGTGCTTCAAGTGCTGCAGGTGTCCAATAGAAGCCTAATTTACATGCCTTCCACTTTTATTCCTCTGAACACTTACTGAAAACCTTTCTCAAGACTTGCTCAGAAACAGTTGTGCATCTAATCATTAATGTGTTTTCATTTCACATTCAGTTTGTGATGATGGTGACAGGTCACTAAGTGACATTTTACCCAGTGGAACCCTGTTCCTTAACTTCAGAGAAACAATTTTAGGTCATAGTTTAGTAAAGGGGGTGATTGTGAACTTTAGGCACATTAACTTTTTCTTGCTAGATATTAAAGCTTTCATAATCTTGCAGTACACATAACAGATTTGCAATTTGTAAAAATTACAGTTCTTCACAGGTAGTTTGTAAAGTGTAGCATCAGAAAGTGTTTTAAGGTCCCTGGGATCTAGATTCCCAGCTTTGATAATGTGACTGACACCTCAACTGTGTAGTTTTGACCAGGGAACATTTTCTCCTTGGTGTCTGAATTTCTCCTTGGTATCTTTCCTTAGAGAGAGGAAAGGAAAATGGAGAGCTAGAAAGCTCCTACCTGCTGGCATCCAGGGCTTCAGGTGCCTCCCTCTTGCTGCAGGTTCCTTATCAGAGGCAGGAAGACCACTGGTGCGAGTGGGGTCTGCTTTACCCTAGTACTTTCTCTTGGGGTTGAGTCTTGACTTACTTTATGCTGTGTGTGCAGATTACATGCCTTAGTTTTTAAAAAGAAATGTCTAAATGGGTGTTTTTGTTTCTAGGGAATCAGAGGCAATTATTCCAAATATATTTTTCTTCCTGGTATTACTGTCTTATGAGCGCTACCATTCAAAACAGATCATTGGAATTCCTAAAATCATCCAGCTGTGTGACGGCATCATGGCCAGTGGAAGGAAGGCTGTTACACATGGTAATGGGATGCGTCTTTGCTTGTTGTCTTTGGTCTCACCTGCACCCACTTTTAACTGTGAACTACAGGTCAATGTGGGGCATGTGCACGCATGCACACAGGTTAGGGATGTTTACGATGAAAAAGCAGCACATTGCTTACTCAGAAACTACATAGGGGAATAACCATAAAAATAGTGACATCATTAAAATACAGATAGATGCTGGATAAATGTCTCTGTTTATGAATCAACATTTTTCTTTTGTCATTTGTATTTGCTTTGGCCTTTATTTAGAGCCGAGCATAGGCTCAACTCTGGGGTCTCACATGTGCTAAGCACTTTCTTTACCTCTGATTACAACTCTACACTCACAAAAAAATTTGAGCTAGCTTGTCATAATGAAATTTTGACTTTTGTTATTGTTGTTATTGTTTTGTTTTGTTTTGTTTTTTAAGACAGGGTTTTTCTGTATAGCCCTGGCTGTCCTAGAAGTAGCTCTGTAGACCCATGCTGGCCTTGAACTCAGAGATCTGCTTGCCTCTGCCTCCCCAGTGCTGGAATCAAAGGAGTGTGCCACCACTACTTGGCATTTTGTTTTCTGTTGACACAAGTTCGATATATCCCATGCTGACTTGAATGCTTAGAACTCCTGGTCCTCCTCTGGCATCCTGAATGCTAGGATTGCAGGCATGGTCACCACTCCTTGACTATGAAGTGCAGGGATTGAGCCCAGGGCTTCTTGCATGCCATTCAAAGAATTCTACAATTGACCTGCATTCCCTGCCCAAATTCTGATTTATTTTCCATCTTTTTTTGGGGGGGGGAGTGTTATTTGTTTGTTTGAGACAGTGTTTCTCTATGTATAGCCCTGGCTGTCTAGGAAATCACCTTGTAGACCAGGCTGGCCTCAAACTCACAGAGATCCATCTACCTACCCCGGCCTTTGAGTGTTGGAACTAGTTTGTGCCACTAAACCCAGCTACTATAAACTCTGATTTTTTTACCAGTGGTTTTCGCATTTTCCTTGCCACATTATATTTTAGAAGAGAAGCTATTCAATGTTTAATATATAACACTTTGAATTCTGTATCTATCTATAGTTTGTAAACATGCAACATGTCAGTAAAAGGCTAACGAATTAGAACTATCAGGAAACTAAAGTTCTCTTTACAATTAACTCTTGTTTGGTTGTTGATTGGTTTGGGTTTTTTGAGACAGGTTTTCTCTGTGTAACAGCCCTGCCTGTCGTGGAACTCACTCTATAGACTGACCAGGTTGGCCTTGAACTCACGGAAATCTGCCTGCCTCTGCCTCCTGAATGCTGGGATTAAAGGCCTGGCCACCATAGCTGGGCTGCCTTACCCCAGCACTTCCTTGGGTTTAATGCCATAGCTGCCTGATTATTTTAGTGAAGCTTAAATAAGAACCATAACAAATGGCTAGCCACTCAGCTGTCCCCCTTTAGCCTGTAAAAGGAAATGCAGTGTGTATTTTCAGAGCATTCTGTAGCAGGATGTGATAGTGTGTGCCTCTGTTAATGGCATTTATGGGGACCATGGATTGTAGCCAGCCTGGGCTGTTGAGCAAGGCCCTGACTTGTGCAGCAGCAGCAGTGACCAAAAAGAATATGTTGTGTTTTTTTTTTCTTTATATTTTTTAACATCAATCTTCTAACCTTTCCCTGTTGGATTCTCCCTGCTCCTTTGCCAGGAGTCTAGAGCAGTGGTTCTCAACCTTCCTAATGCTGCTGTGGATCTTTAATACAGTTCTCATGTTCTGGTGACCCCTCCCCTACAACCATAAAATTATTTTTGTTACTACTTTATAACTATAATTTTGCTACTGTTATGAATCATAATGTATGTATCTGATATGCAACCCCTGTGAAAGAATTGTTCAAGAATTCCCCCTTAGCTGGGCGTTGTGACACATGCCTTTAATCCCAGCATGAGGGGGGTGGGGGGTGGAGGCAGTGGACCTCTGTGAGTTCAAGGCCAGCCTGGTTACAAAATGAGTCCAGGACAGCCAAGGCTGCAAGAGAAACCCTGTCTTGAAAAAACAAAAAGAGAAAAGAAAAAGAGAAAAAGAATTCCCACAAGTAAGAATGCCAGAGAAGCCCCATCTACAGGGGAGTATAGACTGAACAGAGGCATTGATAAGCAGCCCTCTCAATCTTTATAAGTTAAACTACCATATTGTGGATGATTTAGTTAAAGATGCAAATATCAAATACACAGACTTGAAGCTGGAGAGATGGCTCAGTGGTTAAGAGCACTGACTGCTCTTCCAGAGGCCCTCAGTTCAGTTTCAAGCACCCATATGGTGGCTCACAACTGTCTAGTTCCAAGGTTTTAGATGTGTTCTGATTTCTGAGGACACTGCGTACATATGGTGCACAGACATACATGCAGGCAAAACATCCATACACATTTTTTTAAAAAGTAAAAATTATGGGCTGGAGAGATGGCTCAGCAGTTAAAAACACTCCCTGTTCTTGGATTCAGTTCCAAGCTCCTAGATGGTGTCTCATAACTGTCTGTGACTTCAGTGCGTCTGAGGGCGCTGCAAACATGTAGTACACAGACATACATTCAGTCTGTGACTTCAGTGTGTCTGAGGGTGCTGCAAACATGTAGTACACAGACATACATGCAGTCTGTGACTTCAGTGCATCTGAGGGCGCTGCAAACATGTGTACACAGACATACATGCAGTCTGTGACTTCAGTGCGTCTGAGGGCGCTGCAAACATGTAGTACACAGACATACATTCAGTGTGTGACTTCAGTGCATCTGAGGGCGCTGCAAACATGTGTGCACAGACATACATTGAGGTAAAACACCATGCCCATAAAATAAAAATAAACAAACATATTTGTAAACAACTACATGGACCTGTGGTTTCCTGGAATTGTAAGTGTCTTTGAACTGAAAATTAGTAGCAATTAGCCACTTTACTTCATACTGGTATGCTTGGTCATCTGAGGAAATTTCAGCAAGCAAATAAAAGTGAGTATATTGTGTGGTGCTGAGAGTCAGGATATATATATGTTCTTTCCACAGAGCACCACATTGTGTGTGTGTGTGTGTGTGTGTGTGTGTGTGTGTGTGTGTGTGTGTGTGTACACGTGAGAGTCAGAGTTTGTGGAGAAGAGTGTCATTGAGAGTCAGAATATATGTTTGCACATATATGTGTATATGTATACTCATCGCTAAGTATTTGTGCATATGCCAGGTGTTTGTGTTACACTTGTGTATTTTGTGTTTGTGTCAAAATATATGTATGCATGTGAACAGGGATTCTGTGCTGTGTGCCTTTGTTGTTGTTGTTTGTTTTTTGGGGTTTGTTTTTTTGAGACAGGGTTTCTCTTGTAGTCTGGGCTTTCCTGGACTCACTTTGTAGACCAGGTTAGCCTCGAACTCAGAGATCTGCCTGCCTCTGCCCCCCCCCCAACCCCTAGTGCTGGGTTTAAATGCATGTGCCACCACGCCTTGTGTAAAACTATTTCTTTTATAGTTCTTTCCTATGCTATACTATTAAACCAGTTTGGCTCCTATTTTGGACCAAGATAAGTAAGACTTGAAGAAAAATTTTAATCTAATGAGTCAATTTTTAACTTAAAATAGTATAATAATCTAATTCTGTGACTTTAATATATTCAGAGGCCATGGACTTTATTGGCTTTTTAGTAAATCAAGTTGATTATGCATAGACTAGGGAGGTTGCTATTTTGATTATTTTGAATGTTTTCTTATTCTCAAATTGACTTTGATTTCAGCCACTTTCTGCCAGAAGTGACACTGCATTTGAAATAGAAACTATTTTTTGTTACTGTTAGAAGCTTTTACAAGCTGTCAGGGTTGAAAGGAAAAACTGTGGCCTCCTGCAGTAGCATGATGGTGATTTGAAATGCACCTTAACAGTCCTAATCAGCCCTTTCTGTAAGCCAGGTTCCAGCTAAGGCTTGTCTGTCTGTCTGTCTGTCTGTCTTTCTTTCTTTCTTTCTTTCTTTCTTTTATTTTTGAAACAGGGTTTCTCTGTGCAGTCCTGGCTGTCCTGGACTCTTTGTAGACCAGGCTGGCCTTGAACTCACAGAGGTATGTCTGCCTCTGCCTCCCTGAGTGCTGGGATTACAAGCATGCACGACCATACCAGTTTTTGTTGTTGTTTGTTTGTTTTGTTTTGTTCTTAAAATGCTTTGGAATCGTGACAGCTGTCTCCCACATGTCATTTTCATATGTGGCCTTATTTACTCACTCTTTTATGCCCACAGCCATACCTGCTCTGCAGCCCATTGTCCATGACCTCTTTGTGTTAAGAGGAACAAATAAAGCTGATGCAGGCAAAGAGCTTGAAACCCAGAAGGAGGTGGTGGTGTCGATGCTGTTAAGACTCATCCAGTACCACCAGGTAAGAGGAAGGTATAGTGATAATCACATCATCAACATGGACATGCGTACCATAGCCATGAGGTCCTGTGTGTGTGCTGATCTGTCTCTGGAACCAACAAAAATGGCAGTGAGAGGAGAAAATACACTATGTTAAGAGCTGGCCCAAAGCTAGGCATAGTAGCATATGCCTTTAATCCCAGCACTCGGGAATCAAAGGCTGGGGGATCACTGTGAGTGTGAGGCCAGCCTTGTCTACAAAGTGAGTCCAGGACAGCCAAGACTACACAGAGAAATCCTGTCTCAGGGAAAAACTAAAAAAAAAAAAAAAAGCTAGCCTAGTCCCAGAAGGCTAGCAGACTAACTGCTACAATGTCAGTCAAGATACTAAATATGACAGAAGCTATTTATTCTCAAACATGGTTCAAAGATCAAGTAATTGTCAGTGTTGATCTAAACCATTGACATTTAAAAAAATACTAAAAACATAAATTCTTAAATATATAAATAGTATATTTATTTACCTCTGTTTTAACACACTCGTGTTCTTTTTATTTTGATTATTTCTAGTTTTATTTCCCTTAAGTTGGAGCATGGATTTTAAATACTTTGAGTGAGCCCATGTCTCTGTTACAAACTTTTGCCAGGTCACAGATATATCTATTTAGAGTGACCAAAATGACCACCAGTAAACTCATGCTTAGCTTTGTATGACTGTTGCAAGTGAGGGCAACTCAAAAATAGATTGCCTTTGCAAGAGCACTGAGATGAATTTAAAGAACATAGGAATATTAACGATCCCACACAGTGTTTATTCAAGGGTGTCTGTGAGTTTTCCTGCAAACTAATATAAGTTTGATTTTCACTTGACTCCTTCTTTCTTCATGAAATGTTATAATGCTATAGAAACAATACTGATCAGGAGTCTTCCTGAGCCCAGCATGGCTCATGCATGCCCTTGGAGCTCACTGCTTCCCTTCCTGGGGTTTTTAGTTTGTGTTGTTGTTGTTGTTGTTGTTTTGCTTTACATTCACATGTCACAAGGTAAAGACTGTATAATGAAATTAAATCTCTTTGAACCTTTGGGTTACCCAGCTGAGCTGGGATCAGTGTGGGACATGGGAAGGTAGAGGGGCCCCGGGGAAAGAGCATTCTGATCTCACCTGAACATTCTTGCAGGTGCTGGAGATGTTCATCCTTGTCCTGCAGCAGTGCCACAAGGAGAATGAGGACAAGTGGAAACGGCTATCTCGGCAGGTCGCAGACATCATCCTGCCCATGTTAGCCAAGCAGCAGGTTTGTCACCAGGGCCCTGTTTTGCCATCATGTCTTGTGATTTGTTTCAGAATGGACTGAGATGCCTATGAAGGTTGGTTGTGATTATTATATCCTGACAGGTTCTTGCTTTGAAACGGTCACAGGGAAAGTGGCTTCTTTTATTCCCCTTACCCTTTGAGGTTGAAATTACCTTCTCACTTTACAAGTGAGGGAACCAAGGGTCAGAGAGGTTATGGGGTTTTTTCCATCCTCACAGAGCTTAAGGGTGATGGGTCTATAGGTGGTTGGCCCCGTTAGGACTTGACTACTGAGTCCTTGCTTAGATTTTTATTCTGACTCCTATATTCTAGTCACTCAGTTTTTTATTTGACCCTTAGCTTTCTTTATGTTTGTTCATTTGTTTGTTTTTCTTACTACTTACAAAGTAACCTAGAAGTTATTCATCACTTAGAATTTCTGAACCAGGTAATGTTACTAGTTAATTCAGAAAATAGAGTGGTCTGGCTGTGCCGCATCTTGTGGAAACAAACAGCCCAGGCTCCTGGACTTTGTGGCCTCAGAACCCAGGAGCCTGTGTGGTTCCCACCGCAGCACCATTACAACAGAAGAGAAGAGTACAGACAGAGCCTGGCTATAGACAGTCCTACCAGAAAGCCTGAGCAGCTGCCAGATGGAGCTCTGCTTCGAATGAAACCCCTATCAGATGGCAAGGCACTGCTTTTGAAATAGTTCTGTAGAAAGCACAAAGTGGCCATGTTTCTCCACATTTCGTAAACACTTGTAGGCAAACTCTTCATATGCTGGGCAGTATTGCAGGGACTGATAGGAAATAGTTCACTGAACAAAATGTATTGAAAAGCCCTGCTCTCCCACCTTAAAGTGAAGCTTTCCTTGAGACAGGCAATGGATACCAAGACAGACAACAAAGGAATACATTATCAAAGTGTATAAAGTATCAGAGGATAGTAGTTATCTATGTCAGAGGAGGGGGGTAGTGTCAGGGGAGGGGATGCATTGTTTTATCAATGACAAACAGACAAGCCTTGTGTAGGGGGTGACATTGGAGTAAGCATGAAGGAAGGAACAGGGTGATTTAGTAGGTATCTGTAAGAGAGTGCTTCAGGCAGAGCAGAGAGCAGTTCCAAGCCCCTGAGATTGTAGTGAGCCAATTGGATACAGGGAAAGGACGGATGAGAGGGAAGGGATGGAGACATGTGTCCTGAAGCTTTGCTAAGCACTGTGATGCACTGTCCTGAGAATAGGGTCACTGCTGAGAGTAAACCACTTTTAACTTTAACTACAAGATAGGCATGGTGGTGATTGTGTGCTGTGGAGGTGCAGTGATGATGTGTGTAAGGCTGGCGTTTCCATTGGGTTGCACAGACATGTCTGATGCTTAATTCCACAGATGCATATCGACTCTCATGAAGCCCTTGGAGTGTTAAATACCTTGTTTGAGATTTTGGCTCCTTCCTCTCTACGTCCTGTGGACATGCTTTTGCGAAGCATGTTCATTACTCCAAGCACAATGGTGAGTCTCACCAGACACTCCCAGATCTGCCCCAGCTCCTGAGGTGGAGCTTACGAGTTTGCAATTTTCAGTTCTCCAATTGAGCCTGATCCTGCTTCTCTGGGACCACACCTGGAACCAGTGCTGTAGGGACTTTGTGGTGAAGTCACAAATTAGGGTGACTGGCAACCAGGGGAAACATAGCCATCTTTCCTTAGCTTTGGCATATGTGTTTTCTTGTTTTAGGCATCTGTAAGCACTGTGCAGCTCTGGGTCTCTGGAATCCTAGCCATCCTGAGGGTTCTCATTTCCCAGTCAACTGAAGATATCGTTCTGTCTCGTATTCAGGAGCTCGCCTTTTCTCCATATTTAATCTCCTGTCCAGTAGTTAACAGGTTAAGGGATGGAGACAGTAACCCAACACTAGGAGAGCGCAGTGAAGGGAAACAAATAAAGAATTTGCCAGAAGACACATTCTCAAGGTATGTTTTCTTTCGGAACCTGTAAACTGACTGTGTTTGTTGGCTGCTTCTCACCATGTCTCACCGTGTCTCAGCAGCAGCCAACAGTAACTGCTGGTGTTGTTGTGAATCTGAGTTCACTCGCCTAGCTTTATGTTTTTCTTTTTTCTTTCTTTTATTTTATTTATTTATTTCTTTATTTTTATTTTTAAGAGGCAGGGTTTCTCTGTGTAGCCATGGCTGTCCTGGACTCATTCTATAGACCAGGCTGGCCTCGAACTCACAGCAATACGCCTGCCTCTGCCTCCCGAGTGCTGACATTAAAGGGGTGCGCCACCATGCCTGGCTGATTTATTTACTTTTATTAAATGTGTATGAGCGTTTTGCCTGTGTGTAAGTAAGTATACCAAGTGTGTGTCTCATGCCCGTGGAGGCCAGAAGGCATTGAATGCCCTGGAACTGCAGTTTCAGACAGTTGGAAGCTGCCTTGTGTGTTCTGGGAACTGAACCTGGGTCCTCTGCCAGAGCAGTTAATTCTCTTGAACCCTGATTTTTATTCTTACCTACCTCACCAGTGGCCTTTTTTACACACATTTCTTAAGGCTCTATCTTATTCTAGTTCTGTCCTTGTGACAGACTTGGCAAGAGTAGCTCACCATGGTCAAGCAGGCATGGCCTGCGCTTCATGCAGTGCAGTGAGGGGTGAATTGCCTGTACAGTGGTTCAAAACTTGGGGTAAGCCACTGAAAATCAGCCCTGTACTTCTTTTCACCATATGCTGCTTTAAGAACCTTTCTCATTGCCGAGATGAACAGCATCTACCAGATACCTGCAGGGTCAACTCGTGTGCTCCCACCACATGGTGTGGGGTATCTTGTAAACTGCCACACTGCCTTTTTTTTTTTTTTTTTAAAGATTTATTTATTTATCAGATGCTGGGAATTGAACTCAGGACCTCTGGAGCAGCAATCAGTGCCCTTAACCTCTGAGCCATCTCTCCAGCCCCCCCACAGCCTTTTTGTTTGCAGGTTCAACTGCCAGCCCGTTACTCTCCTTCTGCTAAGTTGAAGGAGTAAAATTGATGTTACACTAAATTCTTATGGCGAATAACAGCTTGTATTTATGTAACATTCACATAGCCAATAAGGCTTTAAAAAAATATATCGCTTGTCATTTTGTCTTGCTGGGCCTTTGAAGATGATATGATTACCATTTCACATTTAAGGAAGGTTATAGAGGGAGAAGCAGTGATTGGTCCTCAGTGATGGTCTGAAATATTTCATGTTCACTTTGTTCAGTGTGCGCCCTTGCGTTTTTATAGAAACTAATGGTCTTTATCTCATACTTGTGCTTGACGCAAGCTCACTGACAGTGACTAATCGGCTGTTCTTTGCTCCATTTCTTGGAAGGTTTCTTTTACAACTGGTTGGTATTCTTTTAGAAGACATTGTTACAAAACAGCTCAAAGTGGAAATGAGTGAACAGCAGCATACGTTCTACTGCCAAGAGCTAGGCACACTGCTCATGTGTCTGATTCACATCTTCAAATCTGGTGAGTGCAGTTAGACTTGATAGTATTTTGTGTTCCCTTCTTCCTACAGAAGCTGTTCCCCACGCTCCCTGTGCCCTGTGTGACCATGCTGATGATAGGAGTGAACCTGATACCATGTGGTCCAGCAATTACCTGATAGGCAAATACCTGAAAGAATAAGTAACAGAGTGCTTGGAAGATAGCCTTATACTAGTCTTCATAACAGCATTCATTGCATAGCTAAGAAGAAGCAACTCTGGCTTCTGTTGGTCGGGGGGAAGGGGGGTGGTTGATAAGCCAAGCCTATACATAGGGTATAGGGTATATGTCTACGCATGGAATATTTTTCAGCCTGAGAAAGTAAAATAATTCTGACATAAGAAACAATATGGGGTACTGGAAAGATAGCTTAGCAGTTAAGAGTATTTGCTATTCCTGTGGAGGACCCACCTTTGCTTCCCAGTATATCGTAGAGGCTCACAATCATGTGTAACTCCAGTTCCAGGGGGTCTGATGCCCTCTTCTAGACTCCACCAGCACTAGGCATGCACAGAGTGCACATACATGCATGCAGGTAAAACACTCAATAGACATAAAATTAAAAGGCCAACATAGGTGACCCTTGAAGACATTGTGATAAACAAAATATGCTAGACACAAAAAGACAGACATTGTGTTTCCTTTATATGAGATCCTCTGAGTACTCCAAATCTAGAGGCAGAAGCCAGCTGCAGTGGCTTCAGGAAAGGGATTTAATGACTATAAAGTTTGTTTTACAAGGTGAAAAGAATTATAAATAGATGTGGTGATGTTACATAACATAAATGCATTTAATACCAAAGCTGTATGTTCAGAAATTATCAAGGTGGTAAATTTTATGTCATATGTATTTTACCACAATAAAAAATAATTGGAAGCCAGTAAGGTGCCCTGGTAGATACAGGTGTTTGTAACCAACGCGGACAGCCTGAGTGTGATCCCACTGGAAGAAGTTGCCTTGGTGTACAGGCTTTGCCCTAGTGCCAGTAGGCTGTATAAGAATGTCTGTTTCTCTATTTTGTGTGACACTAGGTGGCAGAACGTGTTTGGGTGTTTGGTTGGTCTCAAGATAGGACTGAAGTATTTCAGCTATACATTTATAAAGATATGTTTAGTTCTCTTGATGATTGTTCTTGTAGCCCCGTGTGTTTCTGTCTCTTGAGTCTCAGCCAGCCAAAGAGCTGTAGGGTGCCATCCCATCTGCTGGCCGCTGCTCAGTTCTTTGTCCTTTCAGCTGTGACCTGAATCCTTCCCCTCTGTGTTGGCTGGCTCTTTCTGGCCACCTGTGTTCAGGTTTCCACAGCAGCTGGTCTGGGGCTCCTGAAGAATGCAGCAATCAACAAAGGGGCAGAAGTGGGATGACCTATTAAATAGGTATAGTGTCTGCTGCTGCTTAGAAAAGGTAGCGTTTGGGCCGGGGAAGAACCCTACTTAGAGAAGTGCTTGCAGTACCAAGTATGAGGACCTGAGTTTGGAGTCCCAGCACCTGGGTAAAAAACGAGGCACAGCGTCTATGCTTCTGGCGGACAGCTGGACTATCCATGTCTGTAGGGCTGCTGGCAGCCAGGACATCCAATCAGTGAGCTCCAGGTTCAGTGAGAGATCTTGTCTCAAAAAATAAGGTGGAGAAGCAATATTGACCCCATATCAACCTCTGACTTCAACACATATGTACCCAGGTACACACATGCACCCATATATCCACATGAGCACATGCACACACACAAAGTCACAATTCTTTGTTTGTTTTGCTTTCTTTTTCAAGACAAGGTTTCCCTGTGTAGCCTTGGCTGTCCTGGACTCACTTTGTAGACCAGGCTAGCCTCGAACTCACAGCGATCCACCTGCCTCTGCCTCCCAAGTGCTGGGATTAAAGGTGTGCACCACCACAAGTGGTGCAAAGTCATAATTATCTAAGTGCAAAGTGTGGGAAAGGACTACAGTAGTCCTGGTTTCCTGGTACTGGACCAGCGTGAACATCAGGAGCGTTCCCCAGAATCTGTTTTACTTATTTTTCTTTGGTTCTAGGAATGTTCCGGAGAATCACAGCAGCTGCCACTAGACTGTTCACCAGTGATGGCTGTGAAGGCAGCTTCTATACGCTAGAGAACCTGAACGCACGGGTGCGATCCATGGTGCCCACGCACCCAGCCCTGGTACTGCTCTGGTGTCAGATCCTGCTGCTCATCAATCACACTGACCACCGATGGTGGGCAGAGGTGCAGCAGACACCCAAGTAGGTGCACAGCTCCCAGGGCCGGGCACCAGCCCAGTGTTTGGCCTGAGGCTTGGTTGCTATGAGGGCATTTTTATTTTCCATTCTTTATGAGGCTTTGTAAAACTCTGTCTGCATATTAATCTTTCTTTCATGGGTACTGTTTTGTAGGGAAATGTGGTCTGGCATGGACATTCAAACTAAACAGTTGCTTTTTCACTGTGATTTTCTTTGGCAAGCTTTTTGACACTATTCCGTCGTTTGGGCTGTGCTTGTCAGGCTCGTTCCCTCCTGCTACGTCCTACGGCTTTCATTGGTTCCACAGCCAGACATGTTGCAATGTCTTAACTTTGTTACGATTAAATGTGTTCTGAGTATTCTTAGATAATGAAGTAATTATTTAGCAAGTTTCGAAACTGATTGGAAGTATTTTATTAATTTATTTTTATTATTCAGATAGACTGTTTCTGGTTGTGGGTGGCCCTCTTTTCTGCAAAGAGTTTTTAGGCTTAAACCTCAGTGCCCAGGTACTTATTCACTCAGAAGTCTGAGCATGTTTGGAAGTAAAAGTTATGAGCCCTGACGAGTCAGTCCTTAGTGTAGTTTCTGGACCACTTATGAACCCATGTTGAACAAAACTTCTTAAGGAAGAGTATAGATGAGCTTAACCAGAGCCTCCCATGGAGACTCAACTTTTACATCCCTGTGTAGGGCATTATTGATCGTCTACTATGTGCTCCTTATAATGATATCTGCGAAGGAAACAAATATTTCTGCCTTAATGTGTGATCGCTTGGGGAGGCACCCACAATATCGTTTGAAATGCTTAGAGGATCTCTTGGGCCTGTCACATTAACTGATCATTGTGAGAGATAGTAGACAGGAAGCCAGTTACCTAGCTTTCTGTTTCTTATATGTACATGTAAATCTGCCATGTAGCTGCTTAAAACATTGCAGTGCAAGAAACTTGCTCTGAGCTAGGAATTTCCAAACCTCTGCTACTACCAGTGCTGCTGGTCCACAGATGCTCTGAGCCCAGAGGCGTCTCAGCAACACCAGTGTTCATTCCTTTCTTCTTTCTTTCTTTTGCATTTTTCCTGTTTTTTTTCTATTTAAAAAAAATGTTTTAAATTGAAATAGAATCACATCACTTCCCTGCTTCCAGCTACCCTTCTTCCATACCTCCTATATAACCCCATTCTCACATTGATAGTCTCTTTTTTCTTATTACATTTGTTACATATAACATATTATATATTATTTATGTATATGTATGTATGTGTATGTACAAGTATATATAAATACAACTTGCTGTTTCTGATTGTGTTATTTGTGTATATATGGCTTCAGGGTTGGCTACTCTGCATTGGGCAGCCAATAATAGGACTCATCCCTGGGAGAGGCTAATTCTCTTCTCTCAGAAGTTATTAGCTACTTACAGTTTTTTGTCTAGGGATGCAATCCTGTGATATTTCCCCCATCCATATTAATATACCCGTGGATACTGCCTTTGTTGTAATCTTGCTTGTGGATCCATTTCTCTCCTAGACGGCTTCACAGTAGGCTTTCTGGTATTCTGTCTCTTATAATCTTTCTGCCTCCTCTTCCATTATGTTGCCTGAGCTACAGATGCAGGAGCTGTGATGTAGATGTATCCTTGGGCTGGACTCCTCCACAATCTCTGCATTTTGTCCAGTTGTGGTTTTCTATGATTGTGTCCATCTGCTATAAAGAGACTTTTCTTTGATGAGCATGGTAGCTACAAATTGAAGCTCAGAGAAGGGAATGGTGGAGTGTATCTTTAATCTCACTCCTCAGGAGGCAGAAGCAGGCGGACATCAGTGAGTTCAAGGCCAGCCTGCTCTACATGGCAAGGTCCAGGCCAGCCAGGGATACACAGTGAGAACTTGTCTTAAGAAGAAAAAACAAAAAGAAAAAAAAACAAAAGCAAAAACTGGTGGCTCTGACCATAGCAAGATGGTTCAGTAGGCAAAGGTATTTGCTGCTAAGTCTGATAACTTTAGTTCAGTCCCACATGGTAGAAAGAGTTGATTCCCATATGTGTCCTCTGAGATCCACAGGCACACTGTGCGGCACAAACATACAAATACTTTGTTTAAAGGCTAAAAAAAACCAAAAGGAATTGGGGCCCTGAGAACTTTGATTGTAGTAGGTTCCCAGGGGAGCCCAGTGGATACCCAGGCCTGAGTTGTGCTAACTCTGAATGAGCCAAGAAGGCATGAGGAAGGTAGGAATGGCTCCACCCTACTCTAAACCGTAGTTCTCAGCAACATCTGCCCACCCCATTGGTGTAAAATAGTGTATAGTGTTGAAGACTAAAAACCATACTAAGCTTTGTTCAAGAGGAAACGGGCTTTGACCTTAGCTGATGATGGAGGCCAGTTCTCACCAAGGTGCTCATTAGACACGCTGAAACATCTGTGTCTTAGAAGAAAAGTGTTAGGTTCATAGAAGAAAACAAATAGGACATGTGAATTGACTTTAGGCTCTGATTGTGCGCTGGATCAGGACTGCAAGACCGCTAGGATGATCATTATTGTATAGTTGTAAGTGGGAGGATTAGCCTGCTGTGCGTACTGTCTTTGTAGCTGTGAACGGTGTTTTTAGTGAAATGTGCTCTAGATCACTCTTCCATGATGCAGCCAAAGAAGTGTATGTGTGCAAGCATTCAGACTGTGTGATAAAGTTTCGTGTGAATGCATAATGTATGTCCAGGTAGAATACGTATCATGTACTGAGTTTACATGTGCAAAGTGTGTACATGAGCTCAAAGGTGACAAATATTAACAGTTGAATGTAGGCAAAAGTCAGGGGCTATTTGTTGATTTCAACTTTTCTGTTTGGCATTTTCTACTAAAAGAGAAAAAGATGATGGAAGAATTAGCATTTGGAGGCAGCTCTTAGGAGGAGGCTTGCTATAAGGGGACTTAGAGTTATGAAAAATGGGGTCACAGTTTCTTCTCGTTTCTCTCTCTCTCTCTCTCTCTCTCTCTCTCTCTCTCTCTCTCTCTCTCTGTGTGTGTGTGTGTGTGTGTGTGTGTGTGTGTGTGTGTGTGTGTCCGTCCGTCCATGTCTATGTGTGAATGAGCCTTAACCCACCTGGGGAGGTCACAGGACAACTTTCCACTATGGAACCCAGGAATTGAATTCAGGCTTGTGCAACAAGTGCTTTTACTTGCTAAGCCATCCTGCCAGCTCATTAGGGGATTTCCTTGAGTTGGTGAGTATGGGGTTTGGGCACAAACATTGGTTATATTGTAGTAGTTAGTAGTAGTTTGTCACAGTTGAAATGATCGTTTCCTTCCTCCCTCCCTCCCTCTTGTTCGTTTTCTTTCTTTCTTTCTTTCTTTCTTTCTTTCTTTCTTTCTTTCTTTCTTTCTTATGTGTGTTGGTGTTTTCCATATATGTGTCTGTCTGTATGAGGGTGAGATCCCCTGGAACTGAAGACAGTTGTTGGCTGCAATGTGGGTGCTGGGAATTGAACCTGGGTCCTCTGGAAGAACAACCAGTGCACTTAACCACTGAGCGATTTCTCCAGCTCCAAAATTACTGTTTCTCATTCCCTCTCCCATTTATTAAAATGAGAATGCCATCCCTTTTGGGTTCTGAGTGCAGTATTCTTCAGAGGAGCCTACCTTGCTTTTCTTCATTTGGCTAGATCTCAGGATCTGCTCTTAGGTAGCTTCTGCTCCTCAGTGGCAAGAGGCAAGGCCATAATTGAGCATTATTTGTGTGATGATTGATTAATATCTGTCTCCTCTTTTTATGTTTGCTGTTCTGATCAGGACCGTTTCACATTCAAGCCATAACAGTGTCTCCTGCTGATTATTTAATTGCAGATTTCCACCTGTTATCTTTCAGAAGTAGCTGTGAGTACAAAGCTCCCGACTGAGAAAGGGCAGGTGTTCTGTATTACAATTTCTTAACAGCCGTAGGATACCCGGTAAAATGCCTTTTGTACCATCTCCTGTCCGATTCAAAACAGCACCATCATCCCAGGCAGTCCCCTCTTGTCCCTTTGCAGCCACATCTTCCCTTGTCCATGATAAGTACCTCCATGCATACTCTGTGCCCAGAGAAGACGTCCATGGAAGTGAGCTGTGCACCTGGTCGTTCATCAGCACCGTGTGCTTAAAGTTTATTCCTGTGGTAGTGGTGACCTGTGGCCTAGGCCTTGCACTTGCTGACTAGGATGCCACTGTAGATGCACTAGTTCACTCATCCATTCACTAGTTGGGAAGCAGAAATGTTTGGTAGCTCTAACAAAACTTTCCCCTGTATCATATTTTATTGGTTGTATTTTAGTACTGAGGAGTTACA